>NC_064911.1:10518626-11733626 GCF_929443795.1 Astur gentilis
GAATAACCATGCTTTACATAAGATGTTCCAGTATTATCTCAGCCTTTGTTGCAGTGTATGTGCAGTTCAGCACGTATGTACATCTGTACCACAGCCCACTCTCAACTCTTCAGCATTAATGTGCAGTATTAACTAAACAAGAAATTTATGCAGTTTTGAGGAAGAAAACAGTATTGTATCAAGCTGTATAACCCACCTGGTAAAAGTGAATTAAACCACTAGGATATCTTTCTATAGAACACCTTGTTATATCCACAAGGTAAAGACATTTAGGCTGAAATTAAAAAAAAAAAAAAAACAAAACAAAAAAAAAAACAAAAAAAACCCCTCCATCTTCAAGTTCCAACACACATATACACAAAACGCCCTTACTTACACACTTTAATCCCTATGGATTTTTACTGACATTATAGTATTTTTCTGCAAGTAACTCTGTGGGATTGATTGCTAGATATTAATATTTGAAAGATCATATAGGAACAAGATATGGGTAATGATTACATCATGACAACAATGTAATGTCAAAAATAACTATGACATTCAGCTTCCCATGAAATATGCCCATTCCTCCTACAAGAAAAACAAAGTCACAACAATTCACATTAAAGAAGCAACAAAAAGATGTAGAAGTATTCCTTTTTAAAGAAATTTTTCTGCCAAGGTAGGCAGCTGAGCAGTATGTAACTGCCCTCTTCGATTTATGATCACTTCCTTTATCCTGAAAGTAGTTAATTTAATACATAGATTTTTAACAATAAAAAGTAATAGGCATGTTTAACCTAGTCTATGTTTTATCTGCATCTAGGTCATCAACTTCAGGAAACAGAAAATGTGTGTTTACAAATGAGAGACTTCAAATGGCGACTTGCTTATCAAGCTTCCTTAGCATACTCTAGGAGTAAATTGAAATTGTATACCTGAGTGGAGTTAGATAGTTGGTTTTTCCACGGCTCCTCTGCGCTGCTGGTCAGGTTTGTGCGGTTATGAGGTAGAGAGAGTGCGTTTCGCTGCAGGTAAGGCACGTTTCCATTACTTCCACTTTCTGTTATGTGATTATTGCCTATCAAAATAGTGTCTGTACTACCCAGCGTTCTTGCTGTGCTGCAGGGAATGGGGCCTGCTGGAAAGGGTCCATTAGCCATAGGCTGCCCAGGGCAGGCGGGACGGATTCCACGCTGAGCGACATTAGGCACTCTGGTTAGAGCAACCTGTGGCTGCTGACCAGAGACAGAGTTTGTAGGCAGTGATGAATCAGCTGTTGGCCCGTTAGGAATTCCAGTAGATCGTACCTGTGCAACTCCTGTTTGTCTCATCTAACGGAAGATGAACAAAGCACAAGAACATTAGCTGCCGAGTTTGAAAAGTAAAGATCGTACAAGATTTGTGTACTTTATTGCACTGGTCAATTCCAATTTTATACTGATTTTAAGATCTTCACAATTGCCTTTGAGAAATAAAATGTCTGTCATGCTCACAAATGCGCTCAGCGACTTTTAAGGTAAAGCTATCAGCACACTTTTCTTCTAGGCCCTTCAGTTTGAGTGTTAGCATTTTACTGCTGAAGTTGGCCACTGAGAGAGAAAAGTGAACAACGAGAGGAGGAGAGATATGCTGTAATATGGCTTACTGCAAGTAAGTATTTCTCAAATAAGACTGCTTTTAGATGTGTCCACTCAGTTTCGTTTGAAAGCGTGCTTGAAAACTTTTACATTATTTGATAGCCCTATAATACAACACAGCTAAACCCATTACGTTTCAAACAGTCAAGCCACAATTACACTTCAGACAAAAAAAGATGCCTTATTGTAACATAGTAAAGGGCATGAGAAATCTGTACAATAAAAATTCTTCAGAATTCAAGAAACACAACAGACACCATTAATGACAAAAGTTTTGTAAAAGAGAAAAATATTTTTGTTCTCACCTGCTGGTGTTGCTGCATCAAGACAAACTGACTCTCCAGCTGTTCCAGCATAAGTTTCTGTGCTGGATTTAGATTATTTCGGTTTGCACGCAGCTGTTCCAAGTGCTGAAAAACAGCAGTACAGTTCAGAATCATGAAAACTGCATGTGCTTTTCTAATAACTTTCTTGCATATGATAGTAAAAATTATCCATGAAGACAAGACTTGTAAAGCTGAAAGCATGATTGAGATTTCCATTGGAGACTCAAACATCTCTCTATACGCTATTATATAACCAAACGTTATTACTAGTTACTAAAACTAAAGTGACTTTCTCAATTGTTTGAGTGTATAAATATTATCACCACACTAAAATTAAGTGTACTGGTACCATAAAAGAAAACTGCAATCAAGTATGATTATATAGAATTCTTATTATCATTATGTGTTTTTTAACACTTCTTTGTACTGTGCTATTCTTTTATTAATACTGTTCAGCACAAAGTAAATTCATCCATAGTCACACATGAAAACTCCATAAAATAAAAAAAAAAAAAAAATCCCAGAAAACTATACAACTTAATTACAGAGAGCAATATCTTAGGTTACAATACTGAACTCATTTGCAACTGATAAATTTAAGTACCTTTTACCAAAAAACTGATCTTTGTATTCATTTTAAACTACTCAGGACACACCATCATTCCACCAGTAAGTCTGCTGCTGTTAAGTGGTATGACATAAATGCTACAATTGTGGAACACAACAGCACTATCAGAGAGGAAGCGGGGCGGGGGATGTGGGGGTGTGGAGAGGAGGGCAAAAGTTGTCCTACACATAATGTGACATATAGACAATTTTCTTGATTGCTCTTTCATACTAAGCTAATTCACATAATTTTAAATCATTTCAAAAAAACCAAAAACTGAAAACAACAAAAAACCAACCCAAAACCCAAGCACCAAACAAAAACCAACAAACAAACCAAACCAAGCCCCACCAAAACAAAACACAAATCAGGTTTCCTTTAGTTCCTTTCAGGGTCTGCATGTTTCTACATCCTTCTCATCTCCTTTGATTGATTATGCTGTAATTAGTAATACATAAATAGAACTGAAGTATGAGTATTAAATAAACTGTCGATCATTCTGCTTTGAAAAATTGTATTTGCAAACTATCAACTTTAGTAAAAAAAATAATTCAACACTGAAAAAGTGGTTAAAGATGGTTCATGCCAAACTCCCTGGATTAACAGTAGCTTCCATTCTGAAGTCCCTCTGTAGGGGACTGCAATGAATAAGACTAATCGATATACATGATTGTGAGCTGAAAACAGGGTCTCCATGAGAGTGCACACACCAGGTACACAGAAGCCCAAACCAGTGCTCTTCAGTTGTTAGTTTGCTTTTTAGAAAATGTCTAAATAGGGTAACAAGAATCAGGAAGACTGATCCAGCACATACGTCAGCAGAGGCAAGTCTGTGCTTCTCTCCAGCGCTATGGGTGCAGAGGCTTTGCAGGCACCACTGTTCGTGCTGCCCATCCATTCTGTGAAACCAACACCTATCCCTCCTCCACTGGCACGCTGCAGTCCCAGCAGCTACTGTGTGGCTTTCCCCTTCTGCTTTTGTTAGCTGAACCATTTGGTGTGTGTTATGTGCCATATCCATCCAGCCTCCAAGTTGCCACTTTTAAAAGACTGACTTAGAAGATGTAATAAAGGTTTTATTCACTCTCCTCTTGCATCATATCTTTTTGGCTTTCCTATTCATATATCCTGGAACCTTGTCAAGGTATTGCCAGCAAATCCAGTATACTGCACTTAGACAGAGAAGCCTACTTAGATAATGCTTAGAGGAAGAAGTTGGATCCAGGAAAAGGTGAAACTAAAAATGGGAGAAAAGTAGCAGGATATAAAATAAGCAGAGAGAAATAATGAGAATACAGGAAGAGAGATACAGAAGAGTGATTAGGGAGGACCAAAGAGGTAGGGAGGTGGAGGGAAAGGGAGGGGAGGGAAAAATTATGCAGCATCATAAATAAAGCCAGTATTGTTCAGATGGAGAAACAGCTGAAGAACTATATTGGACTTGAGGGGAACACTGCTCAGTCAATCAGAATGCCTTCCATCTCTGCACTGTGTTCCCTTCTATTTTTCCTTGCATCCAGAGCAGTATCTGTGATACACAGTTAAGAGTTTCCAGCTAGGCCTGATTTTCAAAACATGGAATTCCTGCTGAAGCTCACTGCAAGCCGTAATGAACTGAAGAGACAACAAAACATCATAACAAAATGATCTGAAACATGATTTCAAAAATAAAATCTAGCATTTCACGTAAATATATTAGATGACCTAAAATATAGAGAAGCAGTACCAGATTTCATTTGAGTAATTCTGTTTTGTAGAATGTGCATCTTTGTTTATGCAATTTGATATAAGAAGCCACCTCAGAGGAAACAGAGGATATTACAATACTTCCACACCTCCTTCAGTATCTCCTACATTACAGCAAGTAGCAAAACTCACTTGGCACACAAGTGTGGCAATTTGCATATCTATCTTTAAAAAATCGTTAAGAAAAAAGAATTACTGTATGTTCTTCATAAATTATGAGATTCATACAATGTAAGTCTTCAGTTTCTGCTAGAGATCATTTATTTTACTACAGAACTAATCTTGCACAGAGAAGCCATAAATATCAGCAAACTTGAATTACACTGTGGGAATTATTTGGGAAGTATTTCACATTGAATTTCAGAAATGTGAAACTGAAAAACGTTCCAGATTTATTTTCTTAGAAGGATGAAAGAAACAAACAAAAAATATATGAACACTTCTGAAGATCTTCAACATACCTACCTGTAATTTCTGTGGTGTCAAGCACCAAGAATGAATTTGTTGCTGTACAGGAGGATGTGACACTGTATGGCCACTGCTCCAAACATCTGAAGTATTCTGAGAGAAAACATTACATTACAATGGGTGACTATCAAAGGGTCAACATAATTTCTTTTACTATCTAGATTTTATCTTACTTATGAAAGAACTAGTCATTGTTTCAAGAACAACAATATAAACAAAGAACATACTAAAACATGCCAAGTCTCATTCTACCATTCCCATACAGTACCAGAGTAGTCAGAGGAAAAAGTTAAATGCTACCTAACGTAACAAGAAACAATCAAATCAAATTACACAATTAACTTAAATGTACACTACTTTTAGAACTGAATGCTTTATCTACTGTAACGCTATTACATGATGATGAAACACTTGAATTCTAAATATAAGCAAAGGCAATAGACAGGATGACATGATCGTCTCCCTCTCTATCTATCATCAGACTACGATTGTACTTTTTCACTTATACAACTATGATTGTAGTATAGCGCTATCAATCTGCATTGCCCTTACGCGCTTCCTGTCTGAACTGTAACCTGATTAAACATATCACTGAAAAATGTTTTTTTAAAATTCCTAAAAACATTCCCCACCTTGATGCCAAAGGATTAAAATTTACAGCACAAATTCTGTGCATGCTGCATAATTTCAGTGCATTTTTCCATATAATTTTGGTAGGGGGCTTTTTAGTTCATCAGAATATATACCTTTGTTGGACTAGATGTTCTTTTCCTCTTGGCAGGACTGGTCAGGTCATCTACTTGGCTAGAAGGAATCATGTGTAGTGGCAAGGATTGCTGTGAAATTGGTGTTTGAGTGAGGCCTAGTACAGGTTCAGTATTTGGATGATGAGGTTTACAAGCCTATGAATCACAGAAGGAAGACAAAAATATGGTTCTATATATTCTTAATTCTTTCCTTTAAGTTATATATTTTAACAGCCCACATATATTAAAAGGGCTGAGTAGATATTCTGAAGCTGATCTCAATAACTGAAAAATCAGTTTCCATATGGTCATCAATGGAGGAATGTGTACCTTTCACGGGATTATTAAACCACTGCAGCATTTCTATTTAAGATGAAATCTTTTAAAATCATGAAAATCCACAAAGGTTCTAAATTGGTACCCCCATATTTCTCCCATATTATAGGGAGCTTCTTGATCTAATAACCCTTTGCAAATAAATCAAAGGCTTTTTATTACTAAAAGCCAGTCCTGTGCTCAATAAAATAAGCTTGACCACTACCGATTGTAAAGAACCCTTAAAGCTGGGCACCTGCAGAACATAACCCAACTTCTCACCTGCTGTGCTGTGTTCATGGCACCCTGCCTGGAGGTAAGCTCTGCGGGGATTGGTAGGCTCCATGCCTCCTCAATACTAGGAAGTAATTTAGTTTTATTCTGTAGACTACCTTGTGGAAGGTTACACAACTGAGCCTAGGAAAAATTATGTAAAAAGCAAATTTAACACAAGCCTACTTTAGTAAGAGCAAGTCCATGAAATCTTCCTAAATGCTGTAGCTAATTATGTCTTAAAGAGAGGATAGATTTAAAATTTGGGGTTTTAGAAAGGTGCTAAGTATAAAGAGGGTAACCAGAATATAAACCTTTGTGAGAATCAGAACAAAGATGAGCTCTGGATTCAGAGGTCTCATAATTCCTTTTTTTCTGAAATTGCAAACAAGAGTGAAAGATAGTGTGTGCGTATTCTCTCTATATGTTATGAGAACTTAAAAATGTAGACAATACAAAGAAAAAAGCAAAGTGATGTAAAACAGTATGCTTTGATTAAATGTGCAAAATAGGGTTTATAAGGAATTAAGTTCCACTTAAAAATGAAGAAATAAAATATTACAGGCTATGATATGCTTACATTACACATGAAAACAGGTTATACACACCACAAACAATTGCAAGTTAAACTTGTGTGTTACTTCTCCCCTCCCCTCTGCTGTGTATTTGGAAGACTATTTCCCGCTTCTTAAAACATTAGTTTTACCTGTAAATACTTTATCCGTGCTGCAAGTGCAGAGGTATTACTACAATTTTTGCTCCTAGTTGCATTTAAGTAGCATTTAATGGCATCCTGAGGCTGGTTGCAGGACTCATAGAGCGTGCCTAGGTCCATCCAGGCTGCAGCATGGCCATGGTCCAATTGTACAGCACAGATATAGGCCTGTAAAGCATCCATAGGCTGATTTTGCTGTTGATACAGCACACTGAATAGAAAGATTAGTGAAGTTGAGAATTAATAACAAAGTCAAAATACAAACAAGTCAAATACCCCCCCCAAACCCTTAATAAACTTTGCCGTTACATTAACCACAGTAATAAGCATAAACAACTCATAAAATCTTAATATGCAAAGCTCATATATGTAGCATATTCAGTATTTTAAAAAATTGAGAAAGCAAATATAAATTTATTATTTAAACTTCAAATCAGACAAGTCTGACAACATGAAGGTATAAATAAAAAAGCTTTACGGTTCTCTTGAGAACACAAAAGAGTTAAAAAGCTGATATTATTTATTTTTATATATTATCACTGAATTATATCACTGTATTACCCTGTATCATTCTTACCCTATAGAACACCATGTATCTGCACTTGCTTCTGATTTATCAATAGATTGCCTATAAGATATAAAGGCATCCTGAACTTTCCCAATACTTGAATAGCACCTGGGAGAAGAAAAAAAGAACTTTGGTAATATTTATAGAAGGTAATCATTGAGGATGCTTACCAAGACTGATCTGATAAATGTTAAGTCTTGCAAATACATACTAATCTAGATGAATCCAAAACATTTGCTGTTTCTGACTGCCAGGCCTAAGCAGACTCAAACATCTTAATCAACATGTATTACTAATTATTTATTTAAAAAGTACATCAAAACTGCTTAAACCCTAGCTTTCTGCATTTTCAAGGAAAAGAGTCATACCATATTTTAAGGACTTATATTTGTTTCATTTGTGGTAACTTATCAGTCAATAAGAACAGTATTTATCTGCATTATAAAGAAACAATTAAGTTACCTATTTTCATCAAACAAATGCTTATGAAACTTCATGCTCTGTAAGAAGTGTTTCAGAATTATTAAGAGATATTGACCAACTCAATTAGGACAGTTTCTGATTGCCTGGGAAACTTTTAATGTGCATTTCTCACATCTCAGTAAGATTTCAAGTAATGAACAACAAAGCAGTTAGTTTTGCTGCATATATAGAGCATGAAATTCTTTAAAAAAAATCTTGCTGTTCTGGAATTTTTCATAATTTCTTACTTGAATATTTTTCACGTAAAAATTCAAAGGTATTCTGGCATTATAAGCAGAAATATCAGAACTCTAAAGAGAACTACAATATACATGAAATAATACCTACCTTTTTAAAATTAAAAGCTTAAATAAATACAAAATTAAAAATATATATACATTTACTAGTTTAATCTATAATAGCTCTGCTTCTTATATTGTTTGTAATAAGTTTCACTGTTGGAAAAAGAACTGACAGCTTTCAAAACACATAAATAACAACAGAAAATTTATTCTAGTAGAAAATAAAAACCAAGCGGAACAGCGCAGGCAAAGGTTTCTCAAACATGCTACCCTCTTTCATGTACTCTTGAGGCAGGCTAGGAAAGGAATACAATAAAATGTAGCAATACTTCGCCTAAAAACCTCCATTAAGTCTGAATACAATGTTTCAGATGATCATTTTAATCACTATCTAACCCAAGCTCCAACAGACACGTTTCAATCTGCCTGCTTATCAGATACATGGAGACTGTGGTTAGGATAGCACCAACATCAAGCACCAAGCAAAACTTAAAAGAGGGTGACGGATTTTTTTTCAGTGGGGGAGGAGTGTGATGGTGGAGTATTTTTGAAATGTAGCTTTAAACCAACTTGCTATCCAGTTTGGACAACCAGCAGAGGAAGGAATAACACGAATACCTGAGGAGGTTAGACGAGGAAAAGCAAATGCACAACCCTGTAACCCTGTTCCTTTCCTCCCCTGCTGCCAATGTATGGATGGACTGGAGGAATGGGGCACAGAAACACTTTTGCTCTAGTCCTCCCTGTAGAGTATAAGAGATGCTTCCACTGGATTTTTCTCCCCATTTCCTGCGTTTCCCCACTTTGTTTGCATGGCCCGCAGTTTCACCGTAACCACGTGAAAGCCGTGGCACAGTAGGAGCAGGAGCACAGCAGCTGCGCACACATACTTCATACGTCCTGCTGCTGCATAAGAACTCAACTACCTCAAGGCACGTGGAATGGGACTACTAACGAAAAACCAGGATCTCAGCCCAGCGGATGGTAAGATGAGCCAGATCATCCCTGGCTCATTTTCCCTTTTCCCTGCACACCTGCCGCAGCCCTCTGCCCTTCACACTCAGTGCCGGTGTTTCTCCCTTAGCCTGCAGACAGCTGGTGAAAGAGCCCTCTCTTACAGCAACAGCTGGAGGCACGTAATTGGGATGACAAAAACTAAAGTATGTTCCAGTTGTATGTGACCAGAACCTTCAAGAAAGTCAGCTGGAAGATACTGAGGTCAGGAGATGAGTTTTATTTTTGCTTCATTCCTTTCTCATGTATTTCTCAACAGAACTGCCCTGTTCACATATGGAGTTGAATTGCCCTCAAAGCTTTCTCCAAAACCTGATTATGATTATTTCAAGAGTTACTGCTGATTCGTGCAAAGTACTCAATTTTCTTCAAAAGGAAACCAAGAAAAGTCATCAAATTTGTATGATTTACATCTTGGAACAAGTTAATTTTCAAGTAAAAAAATACTGTCTGATAGTACAGAATTAATACAACACTTAAATAGATATTAGAATGGATCAATCTGAGCCATCTTGGCCTAATATTTAGTTGCAATATATACTGTTTATAAATGGATGTGTACCTGGGAAAATATTTGTATTCTAATGCAAAAATTGATTTGAGATTAGACGGGAGATTCTGAGCAAATAAAGACATAAAGAATTGTGAAAAAGGTATGAAGAAAAGTAACAACATTTACAGAGCATTTACCAAAAAAGAGAGAGAGAATAGAAGATGTGGTAGGAAGAACAGATAAAACCAGGCAGGGCAGACTCAGATTACTGTGTGTAAAATAATAACTACAAAAAAAAAGCAGGACCATTTGGGTAACATAATTCATTTCAACTTCTAATCTATATTCATCCCAAATATGTTAGCACCTTGTCTTTTCATACACTTTCCAGAAAACTAGACTTCAGTAGATACATATATCCTTTCCCTTCATTTTCCTCTGAAAGTATTAAGAAGAAAAACGAAATAAGATACTCACAATAGTGAGTATCCTCAAAAAGTTTACAAATACAGTTACAGTGTCTATGAAGTAATTTCTTACCTTCCAAGGAAATACCAGGATTGACCAGAATTTGGATCTGCTTCTAGAGATTTCTGGAGATACTGTATAGCATAGCTTTCCTTGGTTGCCTTGTCTCCAAGCTGATCCACGGTGTGATGCATCCAGCCTACAAAAAGAATCCATAAATGGCAGAAGTGAAACTCTCTAAGACCATTTAACACTTTGGCACAGCAGGATATTCATAGCATTAGTTCCTCTTTAAAAATAGGAGTATCAAACAATCATATCACTTACATACAATATTATGAATGAAACTTTTAAAGTTCTATACTAAAATTACAGTACAGAAGAACCTTAAGTCAAAATTACTTTCAGGTACTTTTAAGGCATTTTTTTGGTTCAAGTAATTTTCTGTGAGGTTAGTAGCACAATTATGAACTGCTCAATCTTCTGAAAACGTTAACTCTTTCCTCCTCTGAACACAGATACCTTCCCTGTCATTGTGAAAAATGCCACCATTCTCCATCACACAAATCAATTATCTGCGTATTATGTTCAGTTTACTCCCTTTCTTCTAAATGATTGTATTTATACTGTATGTATATTTGGACAATTCCTCAACAGAACATTGGTAAGAATTTTTGTATCTCCACTTAAATCTTTCTTACATTGTCATTTCATCTTCATTGCTACGACATCTCTTCCATTCACCTTGACAAATGCAATCACCTCTCATCTACATAACAAATTCTGCTGAAAAGATAGTTTTATTTCCTCATCTAACCACACATCATATTCTTTCAAATACCTTTTTTTCTTTCATTAGACAAATTATTCATCTGCACTTTAAAGGCCTCCCACAATTCAAGCTCCCATATAATCTTTTACATGCTATTAAAATGCATCACTGCTCTAACACTGATGCAAGGCTTGGTTACCATTTCAAACAAAGCACCTTCATCATCTTCTCAAGCTGCTCCTCATCTGCCTTTATGCTTAGATGGAATTCCTTTAAGCAGCCACAAAATCATCTCTCTGCCACTCATATCATGAGTACAAGGAAAACCTTTGTAGCAGGCAGCTGACTTGCTGAAATCACTACATACCACACTGGTCAGCAATGCCTTGCTGTTTGCTTTACCTCCATGTATTTGTCTTAACAATCCATTGCTTTTCAGCCAGCATTTATAAAATGTAAGGTGTGACAACAGATTGTCCCTATGTTTTTATAGCGTCCAACCCACAAACAGTCCCTTGTGGAACACTATGATACCAACTTCATAAAATACCCCAGGTTTGTATACAGTTTTAGTTACCTACAGAGTTGTACACAAAGCTGCACTATATGTCTATTTAAAACCTCTGTCGGCTAAACTTCAGCACCCTAACCTTATCCTTTTTGATACAGTCTAACTACACGAACAAGTAATACGACACAAAAGATCCAGATTGGATTCAAATCTCATCTGAAATGCTAGACAAAGTAGGCAAGGCTGAGAACTGGACTGATGAGATTTGCAGCCTTACTTCCCTCTCTGTCATTAGACTATGCCTTAAATATTTTATTCTACCTGTTCTATACAGCTTATTTGTTATTCCATGGGCATATTGTTTGTTAACAGTCACAGCAATACTTTCACAAATGGAAGGCAAACTTCCAAGCTTTAAAAAGGCAATGTAAAAGAAAACCTTATCTATTGAACAACATGTGCCTGAAGTGTTTTAAGAAGTATCATTTGGAAACTGGTCAGAGGCAGAAGTTTGAATATTTCATGGACTGCAAGAAACATCAGGTTAGAAGCCAAGTGGTTACAGTGCTGAAGAAAGAGTAATCTATCTTGTCTGAAGAAGGATCAAGTCAAAACCTTATCTATCAGGAAAAAAAAAAAAAACCAGGAAAAACTCCCAGTAATTTTTGCAGAGACATATACACAATTTTCTCTCATGGACTTCATAAACAACCTATGATTTTGATTCAAATCCCAAGTCACTGAAGTTCTTAAGCACACAGAAAATACTCATGCTTTAAGAAAAAAAGGCTTATGTGTAGGTGGTTATCAGAATGCACTTGCCCAACTGTACATTGAGGATAAATGTATTGGGTGCCAGGCAAAGCCTGAGATAAAGGTAACAGTTCAGGGATTATAAACAAGGGTAAAAAAATACATTAAACAATTTCCTGCATCTTTGGAAATGTTGTGTGGTGATGTCTGTTTTTCCATTTCATCAGAACCTTGCCAGACTGAAAGATAACACGTCGTATCTTCAGGAGATCTTTACTGAGGTTCACTGATAAAAAGAAAGAATCTATTTCTAGGAGACAGAAATGAGAACTAGCAAACCCTATGTAGTGTCACTGCTGAAACAAGGGTTGCTTCCTGATTTCATCTTCCTGCACTGGGAGGTGAAAAAGGCAGAAAGCAAGAGAGGGTGAGGGAGAACAAACAAGTTTTCTACTAGAATAGCACAGGCAAAGGAAACTGGATCTCTCTTTTCCTCATGCATAAAATGAAGAACATAGAGAAAGGTGGTGATGGAAAAGCACTGGTAAGCTGTGCAGTTTCCCATTTGCAAGACCTAACTCAAATTCTCAACTAGCATATTGAGTACTCTTCCACTCTTGGGACATTTCTAATGTGATAAACAAAAATGCAGATTTTGTCCATACTTCACAAATGTTCCACGTGCATTTCCAGGTCTTTACAATCTAATTTCTAACAAATCCCTGTGTTGCCTCAGCAAGAGGATGTGATAGCCTAGCTCATGCTGAACTTGTGGCAGTTGCTTTTCCCCTGATAAACATCATCATCTCAGTCTCTGAAGAGATGAGCCTCTTCCCTATTTTAGCATCTCATGATGTCTCATCCAATTATGGGGACACTAGCTAGGAATGCCCCTAGACAAAAACCATAGAGAGTGTGCTTTGGGAACCTCTACGCTTACATTATTCTTACACTCTTCTTTATGTAACTGCTGAATACAATTGGAGAAAGAATACTGGGACAGATTTGATCTTCGGTCTCATTAATTGAATGTAATTTTAGGCAAAGAATTGTTGTCTGGACAGTAAATGAAATGGCACAAAAGAAGAAACAATCTGCTCTTATCCAACTGTACAGATCTTACTGTTATGTCTACCTGAACTAGTCAGCTCAAATGGATATGTATTTATCTGAGAATCACAGAGTTCTCCTTCACAGTGATCTGCTTTGGAAACCAGCAACAAGAGCGAAGAAATAATTCTCTCACAAGACATCTGAACTTGCCTAAATTTCAACTCTGGCTCAATAAACATTAACTAGCTAAGGAAAATAAACAAAGGGTATTTTCATGCCAAAACAATTTTTCTGTTGGAGTTATTAAAAAAAAAAAAAAAGAGAGAAAAAAGAAAAAAGAAAGAGTTCAACATAGAAATACAAATACATTTTGATTGGGTTTTGCCAGTAGCATTCTGGCAGATAGCAGGTATTTTCTATTATTTTTTCTAAGCAGCAATGTACCACCTGGACTATGCTTCCTGAGGAAGTGTTTTTATTACCAGCTGCTAGAGACAAAATCTGCAATAAACACTATACTCTGATAAATACTACTATTAACAGCGAAGAGCAAAAGAAATGGTATTATTCCTTGAATGTTCTGGTTAAGACCACTCTATACCACTTTATCCCTTTCTCCACATAGAAGCTACACACACTACAAAACTAGGTGACCTATGCTCATTGAATAAAGGGAGTTAATCCAGTTTTTAGACAGCAGACAATTCTCAAAGTCATCGCTCTTATTGCTAGCACAGAGACCTGTGGTAGGAATTTATGAATACAAACATGCGCCTTTGCTTCTATTGTGGCAACATACATCAAATGGAGTTGAAAAAGCGTTGGTCAGCTATTTTGGGAAGCCTGTCTTCCATGGATTATATGTACAGCCTTTCTGGTTGAAATTGCTGACAATGTATACTAGGTGGGACAATACCAAGTTAAAAAAAATTCAGAAAGGATACTGAAATATAAGCAACACTGTCATGTGACAGCAGAGAAATCAGCACCTAGAGGCCTGCAGTGAACTCCTCCAGCAGTTTCATTTGTGATTTCACACAAAAGACTCAAAAGCTAAACAAATTAGCCCATTCCAAATCCATACACGACCTGCATTACAAAAAAAATAAAGCATTGTGGCCGTAACTTAGTGTCAGTTACAAATTTGAATTAAATGACCACTATGTGAAAGGGGGGGGGGGGGGGGGGGGAATGGGCATAAGCAGGCTAAATTAATATTTAGAATAATAAATTAGATGAAGAACATGGAGGAAGTGAATGAAGAAGCTGGGTTGACCAATTTTAACAAAAATATTCTGGAAATACTTTTATAAGGCATGTAGGACAAAAGTAATTATTCTACCCACCCATTATGAATTTTGGTCTAAAAATGATTTATCAGCTTTCTATAAATATGGAAGATAACAATTTCTAAAAAAATAATACTTTTTCTCTTTTTATGTGGTTTCTTTTATGGAATCTGATCATAAACTTTTTAGTTACAGCACTAGGTTTTCATTAGATACTATAATTAAAGAGAAAGAAAAGGTTAATTTTTCATTTGCCATGTTCTTCTATTCTGCAACAGAGAAGGGTATTTTGGTTTACTGCATTTAGCCTGGCTATTCAAGGGATGTTCTCAGAGGCAGAACAGAGAATACGGAATTCTAACTGCTGCCCTCCTTCTCTGGAAGACCACCCCCTCATTGCCCAAAACCTGTAATGCACATACTGCAGCAAGTCTAAGAGCTTTTTAATTTTGGAAGTTTAATTAAAATCTTTTCCTCCTCTCTTATTTTCTTAATTATCTACTATTATGCATTCTATTTTGGTTGAAAATATTACGTATCATACTCAGTGTCTAAGACTCACTTTGGAAATGGAGCCTTAAAAACCACTGCTGAAGGCAAAGATGGAAAAAAGAAACACACAGGAAAATGAAAGTTAATTTTACATACCTAACTGCTGTAAGACAGTTGCTTTTACTTGTGCAGGAAGGTTTTCGATCTGCAAAAGCTGTTCATAAGCTTCCTTTGCAGAGTGATACTTTCTCTGCAAAAGGAAAAAAGTAAATGGATTAATCATAAAGCTTACAACAGATCACCAATAGCAACGATTTCACAGCACTGACAGCACACAAACACATTGACAAAAAGTTCTAGAGTTTTGGGGTTTTTTTTTGCATACAGTGCATATGAAAACTTTAATGAGTGACATATATATGGTAAGAGAGTAACTTTCATAAATATAGTATTTAATATAAATTGACTACTTAAAATAATTGAGGGAAATTTGCAAATTATTAAATTTGGTCAACTCCTCATACATGCATTATACTTCTTACACTAAAATGAATATACTGCTTTCAAGGGGAATGCTTCAATGTGAGTCTACACAAATTCGTTCCAGGAAATTCGTAACAGAAATGAAGATCATTGGTAATTGGTGGTTGGTATAATTTTGCCTCTCTCCTTCCTTCGGTATATTTGAACTGCCTTTTCAACATATTTGTTGTCCTGGTAAAGAGTCCCACCATATGTAGAATTAAAACATATCCACTGATTATGCTTAGAGAAAGAAGGTATGCCATCTTGTTATTTGTTATATAGTTTAACTGTGCTTAAAGCGTGGAAACATTCAATTCTTAACTCCCTATGTGAACAGGGCTTGGTATAGAAAACACATTTCCAGGTTAGGATTATGGTCTTTACTTGACTTCTGGAACAGTATGAGCTGTTTAGTATGTATTAAAGATTAAGACTTCTCCGTAGATGAACTTTTTTGTACTAATGTCAGCATTTATCTTCGCATTACCCTAACAATAATTGTTTAACAGTGAACAGATTTTAAATGCTTAATTCTTCTGTTCTCCTCTCCCACAAAAGTCCAGAAGACATAAGTGCTGAGGTCTGTTAGTAAGAGTATTTTTTTAACTTTCTAAAAATTCTATACAATTGTTTAAGAAAAATGTGCTTTCAGATAATTCAACATTAGACTTCATTCTGGCAAACAGATGAAGAGCATACTAAAATTAATGGGGCTACCTAAATGCAAATGATCAAGACTTAGTTACATTTGTTTTATGCAAAGAGTACACAGTAATGACTACTGATGTTTTAAAAGGGACAACTGGGAAGAAGACTCTAAACAATATAAATACCTATTAGAAGTTAAAAATGTTATTAGGTTCTTGAGATCTCACAATCACAAAAGACAACTCTGTTGATTTTAAAACCTTATTCTAGTCAGGAAAAAAAATTAAAGCAGCAATTACATACTTTCAAATGGAACAAGGGGAAGTTGGTAGAAAAGATTTTTAATTGGTGTTCATGAAATGCAGACAACTGGTAAGAAAACAAATAATATAAATAAATAAAATATCCATGTCCAGCAAAATAAAAACAATCAGGAAAAAATTTTAAATTTAGCACTGGGAACAAAACTTGTAGTTTATGACTATGAAGTATAAGCAAATGAACAGAAGTTCACTGTATAGCATGACAGCAGAGGCAGCAATCCAGATGTCAAACAGGTAAATATTAGTGCCTAATATTCACACTTTGAAAAAGATGTTTACATGCTTAGGAGGATTCAGAAAGACCTATTAAAATAGGGCATGTTTTCCAGATCTAGAATATTTTTCACTTTTGTTATTTGTTGTATTATTTACCCTTTAGAAATCTGTCTACATATATACCTCAAAATATTACAGAAAACTCTCATAATGTTTACATTTGGTTTTATTTAGATATGTTAATTCCAAAGATCCAAAGTCCTTGACGTTTGGCTGCATCATAAATGTTCTTAGAAATGGGAAGGGGAACCCAACCCACCGTCTTTCTTTAGGCATCGTATAAGCTACCATCCTAAATAGCTAGAGGGACTCACACTGCCACAGACAAAATAATAGAAACTAGCATTAAACACCATGAAAAACCACTGCTAACTCTATCAGCACTGGGCTATTCTCTTGTTCATAGGCTGGCAACCCATCATTTAAACTCCAGTACTGTGAAGGTACATAAATAAGGAATGAATTAACTTTTCCATTAAATATTGGAGAGTAGAAAATTTTCAAATATATGGAGGGGTTCAGCAATCTGTAGCACTGTGTCCTTTAAAGGAAACCAAGCAACCAGCCTGCCTCCAAAAACATCTCTTCATTGTGTCAGAAGGAATATCCAGAATGAAGTTAAGACCCTTTGTGGTTCTAGGTTTCTCAAATTCCAGAAAAGAAGACACCCTTCCCAACCAGAACTGTGAGACAAAACAAGTCTAATAGCAGAATGCACTGAAACTTTTTTGCTATGACTTGTGTTAAAATAAAGTTCCCACTGCCTGTAATTGTCAGACAGAAAACACAGCTTAAGCACTTGTAACATTGGTCACACAATTACAGAAGGCACCTGGCATAGTGACCTGAGGTGTTCAACTTTCTGTTTTACTCTAGCAGATCAGAAGAACTAACGTGTTGAGGACGTTTTGTCATATAAACGTGTCAGATGTGCTCCAGTGCTCAGAATGAAATCTGGACAGTGGCCAGGTAAGAACTGTAACAGTCCATGAAGTTTCTTAACAGTGTTTTGGGATGGGGGATTTCTGTCTCGTCATATAGCTTTGCACCAAATGTATTCAAAAGAAAAGTATCTTGTTTATGAAACTTGTATCTTTCATTTAAGTATGAATACCTAAAGTCATTTTTCGCTGATCCATCAAAAGGGCACACAACATACATTATATGATGAGTCAGTCAAATTACAAATATATAATAGCTATTTCAGTAGCTACTTGGTTTTAATTTACTTATATTCTGGAATCTCAGTAAGTGTTCTGTAATTTCCCAAAAGATTCACCTAAAAAACTCTGTAGTAGGATTTGATACAGAACTAATAACACAGCTTTAGGTGCTGTTGACCTCAGATCTCAAATGTTTCTGTCACATACGTTCTGTTAAATTTGTAAATTTCATGTCTAATATACTTAAAAGGCACCTGGGCAACTGGCTAGACGACTCCGTGTGTGTCCATGTGTGTATGTACGAGAAACAGTATGAATGTGTACGAATTGAGAAACTACATATTTTTAATATCTATATATAACTTTTTAAATATATATAATCTCATAAAATAATTTTACTGTAAGTTATGTTTAGGGGCTTTTTTTGCACTCAACTTGGGAGACTAGTAAATATGTAAGTTTATTAAAATAGCTACTCCATTTTACAGCATGACAATCCAAATAACAAAATATTTTTATTTAGCCAAAGCAAATAAAGTTTCTTTAGCGATTCAAGACTTAAGCCTAACTTTACAAAAGCATCTATAATCTGAATTCCACAGATTGATTACATCATGTAGTTAGAAACTCAACCACACTTTATCAAAAGGACCTTAAAGCTTACCTGGATTTCATATAAGTGGGCAATGTGAAACTGAACTGTAAGAGTGGGAAAATCAAAACTGTTAGTTTTAATCAATGACAACAACAATTACAATTTGTTTTTTTCAAGTGAGGGAGAAACAAGTTTTCAAATTTACCAATGCAAAACCAAGACAAATTACATTTTGAAGATACAAAAAAAGTATTTGTTTACATTGGTATTTTACGCTTAATATAGCAGCACTGACGGAGAATGAATATGTATCCTAACAAGGCATTAAGACTGAAAACAGACAATGCAGAAAGGCATTCCATGGATTTTATTTGTATTCTGAAATGCAGAGTCCATTAACCTTTCAGTAAACTTGGCAATAAAATCTCAGAGATGCACAACAAGAGAACGCAGGTAATATTTTCTGTACATAACTGAGTTAGATATAAAGACTTATTTTTTATTTTCATTCAACTGCCAAGGGACAGACTAGCTGGGTTACAGAACAGAAAACTATATTATACGCTACCAGCTTTATACAGGATCTTAAATTTAGGTGGGTTTTTTTTCCTGTTTAGGAATTGTCTCTCCCCTGTTAAACTGAACTAAAAGTGTTAATTACAGATGGTATTCTGATGATTACTGTAAAGCAATCTTCAACTCCTCATATGAATTGCACAG
The DNA here is from genome assembly GCF_929443795.1 of Astur gentilis. Classification (NCBI taxonomy): domain Eukaryota; kingdom Metazoa; phylum Chordata; class Aves; order Accipitriformes; family Accipitridae; genus Astur; species Astur gentilis. The sequence continues at coordinate 10,537,869 of NC_064911.1, forward strand.
AATGGCATAATACTACTAGCAGCTCTTGGGAGGCAAGAAAATTGCTGGCTGGAGAAAGAAAATGAAAGTTGTTCAAGAGTAAAAGCAGAGGTAAAATTATCCTCATGCTGCTCAAATCATTGAAGAAAAGGTGGAGTGCCTGATCTCTATAAGGCTTGAGAACTGCTAACCTAGACTAGCCATCAACTGGTAGATAGCTAAAGCTAGCTGAAATGAACGTAATCCCTATTCCGATTTGACAAGGAAAGAAAAATTCCTTTGAGACAGACTTTTGCCTGGTGTTCTTGAGGACTACAAGTAAAAAAAATACCTGTGTTTGAGCCAAGCTCAATTTATTTCAGTTACATAGATTTCTTTCTCTTGAAGCTACAGAACAGTGCGACAGAGGTTTATACAGGTAATTTGGGAGTTCCAGGATTTCTCTCTGGGTCATAAGGGAGGGGAAGAGCTTCCTTTGTGCACTGCTTTGTCCTTTACTATAAAGAAGGTAGCCTAGTGCACTTCAGAAACCAGGTCATAATGAAATGCATCATCTAAAATTCTAATAAACTTTCTGTGTTCCTTGCTAAAGGGCACATAACACAACCATTATGTTCACCACATCATCAAACTCCATTCTGTACTGATGAAAGAAAACCTTCTGCTTTTGTTTTGGGAGTTCATTACCTAAAAAAATGTCTCTCATTTTTTTCCCCTCATAGCAAAACCCCTTCACTGTGAAGCTAAAAAAAGGAAGCCATGCCGTGCAGGGGAAAGAAATTAAAGGTGTCACATTAGAGATTGCCTAAATAGAAAGAAGACATGCTTAGTACTCAAACATTTCTGCTAGGAACACACTCATTGCAATGCTGTTACTCACCCAGCCTTTAGAAATGCAAGGGCTAGAATTAAGGCAATCTCAAGCATTTATGTGATGGTACCTGACACCCTGGGTCAGCGTGCACAGTTCTCCCTCTGCTAAGTAGTACAGGGGAACCTGACAGAAGTATCCCTCATCCCTCTCCACTCCCTTCCTTTGGGTTTGTCAGACACCATGCCCAAGGACACGGGGCAATGAAGCCTTTACATGGGGCCATACCTCTACATAAATCTGGGGGCAGCAGGGACTATGGGGGAAGGGTTAGGAAAACCTTACAAGAATTCAGGGATACAGTGAAAACCGATAAATTTAGTGAGAAATAATATGAACTAACATGAAATATAATAAAGAATCACATATCCAATAAAAGCCTACTGACTTAGGAAGAACGCTGCAAATTATTTTAAAAAATTATCTGTGCCTGCTCCTGGTTTGGAGAATATGGTGTAGCACAGCTGGCTTCTTGGTACTGATACAGCCAGCAGTTTCACCCATGTAAAGAAACCTCCTTTCATTACCCTTGCTGGCAGAATATTCACAATTCCATCCAGCTCTGAATTAAAGAAATTCTTTTAAACACTTTATCCAATGCTTCTGAAATTAGACTTGGAAGGTAACTTAAGCTCAACATGAAGAGCAGCATGAAGGTACCTGAAAAACTGAGGGAGTAATTTCCTTCACAACTGTCTGCCTCTTAATTCTTACATGCAGGAAACATACGCTTATTCTTGCATACAATTCCACTAACTATGGATAAACACCTGGAGGATGCTCTGTAACAGCCTACAGTATATACTGCGTATGATAGATCATACTACGCTAAAAGATTAATGTGTTCAAGTACAGACTAATATGTAGTTGGCACCTAATAAAACAATGAAATTACATTTTGTACTTTTTCTTACTTCAACAGTGTAAGACTGATGCTGAATTTTAGATCTATAAATTCAAATGGCACTAAAATGATCACTGAAAACTGACAGATTATCAAGATGCCACAAAGTTTTAAATAATTACTATTAAATGTGTGCCATGGCACAAGCACCACATTTATAAATAAATAAACAGTCAAATAGTATGTTTCCTCCAGAACTCAAGTCTTCAGAGCAATTAATAAGCTAAATATAAATTTTTACTTATTCCATTTACTAAAACAATCCACAATTCCACTGGAATATCTGTCTCCATTGACCGATGGACACAGGTTTTGTAGTCTCCCTCTCTTGGTACTGATTCTTTTGATTTTGAAGGATTGGTTCATTAAAAATTGATACAGTTGTGAGCATAAGACTTTAAAAAAAATGTACAACAAAATAAATAGAAATACTTATAGGTTACTTACTTTCAGCGTTAGACAAAGTGCAGGGATTGCAGTCAATCAAAGCTAACTGAAAATGCTGAAAAAAGAAGAATTATTTGTTTTTCAAACAAGGCAATACTAGCGCTTTGGCAAATTACTAAGAATAAATCAATTTTGTGCTTGAAAATCAATACTGCATTTTACCATTTATCTTAAAGAAAACAATTCTCAATTTCTCTTCAACTGTTTACTAGAGGAAAGTAAATTTCTTTATTGCAGACAGAGCAAGGCTTCTAGTAATGTAAGATGGCAACAGACATCTTCACAAAACAATTGGGATAGCATCTGGAAGAATGATTACATCAAATGAATCCTGAAAACTGGAAGATCAAGTTTTCCTAGAATCGTCATGGAGATAAACACTGAAGCTCTCAATATGTCTATCTAGAAAAACAGTATACTCTTCTTTCAAATTGAGTGATTTGAAGTCTTATTAAAAAAATTGATCTCTTGTCATAAAGCACTAAAAATGAGTATCTTTACATTAAAACACGAGTTCATGAAGAGTTCATAAGTTCTTATATCCCCTCCTACAGGTATTAAGCTAACTTCAGTTAAACTTTAAAGCCTGTTTACTTGTAAACAGTTTTCCTCAAGAAAGACGAAAAGTATCTTTTAAAACATCTTTGCATTCTGAAGTTCTGAGCCAAGTATTTCACTCTTCTAGGAAGAGGGTCACACAAGCAGAGCAATGAAGTCTGTCTGCCAGAAAGTCCAGAATGTGAGCAATCATTTCACAGGTGTCATGCTAATTTAGTGATCACTATTTACAGTATGAAACATAACCAAGTGTGTTAAAATGAATGGCACAGGCATACAAACTCAAGTGCCTCTGAACTCTTCCATGAACTTCTAGAAACTTTCTACGCAGTGTAGAATTTGGATTAACATGTTAATTCAATAGAGAATAAGGCCTAGGAATATAGGAACTTTAAGTGATAGCATTTAAAATACTACTGTTAAGAAATACAGTTACCTACAAAATACAGTTTCAGGTGGCTTCTAACATATGAAACATTACTGATGCTTTAGTATATTTTATTATATTAGCACAAAAATGATAATTTAGCTCTGGCTGTTCAGGATGCCAAACTAGGTGGCATCAAGAGCCTACTAGTATAGCTGGGAAGAAAAAAAAACCCAACAAACCCCACCCTTACTAATGGATGTATATGCAACTCTCTTTCAGTATTGTCATACTCAAGAGCTACTAGATACTATGTAACTTTCCTCACTGTCCTAATAATGCCTTGTGTATAGCATGTCTGCATAACACACATCTCAAAGATTTATAACAAGAGTTCAACAGACCACCAGATTTCTAAATAAAGATTTTTAGCAGAAAAATTATTCGAAAATTAATGTATTATCCATAGCAAAAAAAGAACACTGACGCTCACATGAGCTCTGAGGCACACAGTGATGCAGCTTACCTCCTCACTGGCTTTTATCAACATCATTTGTAATATACAACAGCTTTTAAAAAACGAAACAAACTCAAGTTGAATGATAACTCAAATTTATGATTTTTAATGAACATTTTAGCAATATCATTCCCAGAAGAGAGAACAGAAAACAACGAACTCACATAGACATTACTTGTAAAATAACTTTTTAACCTTAGAGCAAGCATTAAATATTAGCTTATAAATATTAAATATTAGCTTATTTCTCTGCCTTGCCTGTTCCTTTTTCTACTGTTCAGCAGTCAGACAACTTAAAATCTCCCCTCACTTACATTGCAATGCAGGTTGTGTGCCTCAGAGACATCCTTTAGTCGGTTACCATAGTGATTCTACTAACCAGGCAACTTAAAAAAAAAAAAAGACTAAATAAAAATAAAATGCTCTACTTTATATTGTATTCTGCCTGACAAAAGAAAAAAAAAGGAACAGACCTATGTACTTCAGCTTGTACATTGAGCATACCGAGCTAAATGGTACAAAATCCTTTTTGCACAGATGTGTCATCTTGCACTGTCACTAACAATTAATATGAAAAGATAAAGCAGAAAGGAACAGCTTTGCTCTCACCTAGCAATGCTATTATAAAAAATAAGCAGATCTAAAGAGAAACGATTGACAACTGTTCGGTAGTAGCTTTTCAGAAGGGTTATTGCAGTGAGATTCACTGAGAGAAAGCAGGCAACCATATAAGAAAATCTAACCATTTTAATATTTAAATACGCCAGTAGTATCAGTGCTGTACAGTAAAAAATAGCAGGAATAGTCTCAGCAATGCCTCCTAAAAATTTAAATTCTTACTGCTACATTAGCTGACTTCTAAATTTCAAAATCCACATCATGAAAATTTTCTAAGTGTAGTAAATTTCTGCTTGCACTGTTCACTAAGCCACAAACAGTAAAGAAATTGATAAACCGAAGCCCGTAACTACAGCAAAATAAACCATTTGCACTAAACAATTATCGCAAAGCAATACACAGAGAACCCAGAACCTTTCAAACCAAGAACCTTTGAAAAGCATATACATGAGCAAACCTACACCTCTTGCCAGATAAATAATATATAGCTCCCCGTTAGGTATTCAAAATCAGAAAAAAAAAAAAAAAGCATGCATTCTAACACATAAACCTCATCAGCAAAAAGCAGATCCACTAATCACAATTACCAGCACCAAAAAATGAGAAAAAAAAAAAAAAATAGTAATCACTTCCAACTTCCATTTCTGCAACAAACAGAAGCAGCTAGCAAACATCTGCACCTCTCTCAAGTATTGCAGTACTGAAGCTGGCTACTGCTGTGTGAAATAGTTATTATGCAGGAGAGGCCGCTGCAGTTCAGAGACGACATACAATACCTCAAGGCAGACAGCAGTCTATAGAAATTCAAATTCCGAGTAAGAGGATTTACCTAGAAGGCAGTGTTCTGAATGTTAAAAAGTAACAGGCTCTCTTCAAGAGCTGCAGCCCAAGTCATAATATACCTTGATTTGTAGCCATCTGTAATTGCACAATTATCAACAGCCTGTTTTGTCTCCTCTGGAGTCCTTGACTTGCCTCCGATTGTGGAAACAATTTCAGAGGTAACCTTTCCACGGATCAGAAGTACAGTGGATTGCATATAAACAGAACTGATGAAAGCATTAGGTCTGGTAGTAAAATAGCAGTAATCTGACACCGATTTAGGTAACTTGATATGTTTTCACTACTAGAATTAAGACCAATCCTAACAAATTAGTCCTCTACAATTTAAGCGACTGTTATTTCTTTAATCAATAAATGACCAACACGAAAAGAACTGTTTCCTTCTTAGTGCAAGATTTTCAGTACTGTCTCTGTTTACATCCAAGCCTGAGACCTCAAAACGGTGATTCTACTCCCTCCTCCTCCTCCTCTCGGGGATGACATTAGCAAGTTTAATAGCTCTTGGTACTGCGTTTATTCAGCAAGCCATCCTTTGAAACCTGACAATCTCACAGACTTACCATGAAGGAAAGCTCCATCATGACTCAGTAAAATTCTGTCAGGAGATGGCTTTTTCTGCCTATGTGACCTAGGTGCGATGCCTACGTTCCTCAGAGCAGCCTTTGTTCAGAGAAGTAGGGCACGGAGAGCCTTGCGTAATCGGCCGTGGCAGGGCGCCAAGCCTCCATTTGCCAGGCGTGTTTGGGGCCGGGGGAGAGGGTCAGGGGAGGACGCGCGACATGTGCTGCCACCTCAGCTCGTCGCTCCGCTCCCCGGCGCCTCCTGAATTCACGACAAATTCCGCTTCCGAGACGAAGGTTTGCGTGGCATCAACACTCTCTTACTTTTGTCCACCGTTCAAAAAAACCCCGCAAGACTGAGGAAAACTGCTACGTGGACAAGGAGAAAGCCGCTTGAGGACAGCAGAAACAAAGGTCACGTACACACTGAAACCGAGGAACGGCGGCGCGTTCAGAAGGATCTCTTGTTTTGACTAGCTGCAAGTGAAAAATTCTTTTCAAACAGCGATCAGAAAAGCTCTATTTTCACTAGCCAAAAGCAGGTTGCATTCGAATTTACTGACCAAATTCATATGCAGTGCACCGCGTGATTTTCACAAAGCTACCTCAACACTCGCATCGCCTGCGTGTTTTATCGTTATTTGTGCAACATCAGAATTTCGCTATTCCCGTGTTAACAGCCTGAAGGACTGCCAGCAGCAACCCAACGCCCCAGGGAAACGGGATGACTGGAAGCTTGCCCCTGCTGCTGCAGCACCAGCACCAGCACCTGCCCCCCGTCGCTGAACCTCCCCGGGCTGGGGCTGTTTCGGGACCTGCAGCACTCTGCCTCCAGCCCACACAGTCACCCAGGCTGCACCGAAAGCACAGCATCATCCGTGCTGGCTGGCTGTGGCTACCTAGCCAGTATGCATAGCTAGCCATTACTGCGTGCCCCAAATGCCAACCTTTCAGTCATAGCTAATAAACCTGGACCAAGGTACTTCTCGCAAGGAGAAGGTCCACACATGAAGTAAATGTACCAGCACCAACACTTGCTAGCTTGAATATTCAACTTCTGAGTCAACTACGTCTCTTCTCCTAGTTTGTTCTGCCCCCTCTCCCCCCCCAAAAAATGACATAGGATGCCACACAGCATGCTAATTCAAACTTAGCATTTAGTCCTCTTTGTAATCATGACATTTCTAAAATACACCTACAGTTTTCTTTTATAGGAAAACTCCAAAATGTCTCAAAAACCCAAGCAAAACTAAGTAAGAGAGAACAAAAGAAAACACTCTGTAGGCCAGACATTGTGGCATCGCGATCCACTGCCAAAACCAGTTGCACTAGTAACTCTCTTGCAGTTTGATTACAGTGCCATGCTGCATTAAAAAAATTCCATGTTTTTACTTCGTGTATATGTCTGTCCATCATACGTATATGCAAACTGTACAAAGACTTAGAGAGCAATTTCATTCCCAAATGGCTGTTTTCTAACCACTTACATTTTCATTAAAATAATCTTTTGACTCATTTCATCTTGCTTTCCACAAAATGCTTTTTAGGTGAAGTGCTTGACATCTTGGATATCCACTTTGCAATAGCTAAAGCCCTTTGTTTTGATTTTTTAATTAAAAACGTCGCTGATTAGTTTTTGGTGGAATTACAGACATTAAAACTTCTCATAACTGTATGTATTTTGACTAGTTTTTCTTTAATAATTAAGAATAGGTATGTAAGGTTTCAATTTAACATGTTTAAGCTTAAAAATTACTAATCTAAGCACATATATGAAAGATAACTAGGTTGTGAAACAGCACTTGAAGGCTTGAAAACACAAATTTTCACTTTCATAAATAAATTTTTATTTATTACTGAGAAAAAGAACATAAAAAAATGAACAATATGTCTATAACAGCTACATGTTGGCATACAATAGCTGCAGTAGCTAAAAATATCTTTCATAAAGATAATATATGTAGACAGGAGAATTATTTGAGTAAGTGATGGAAAAGTGTCTTGACTATAAGTACGTACTTCGAGCTGTTCATCTATATATCAGTATTTGATTTTTTTTAATATTTCATGCATATTCATGTAATTCATGCATATTTTCCCAATAAATTTTAATTCTTTTGCAGCCTTTTTCTATTCCTAATATAAGCAGTATATCTTAACATTACCAACAAATGAGAATCTTTAGAAAAATAATTAAAAAATTAAAATTATATTTAAATTGATGAGTTACGGTCAAGATCAAAGCATAGGCCTGAAGCAAACTACTAGGATAGCTGTTTTGGGTATAAATAAGGAGGAAAAATTTCTAAAAGTGAAAGGCAAAATCAGTATTTCTACTAAAAGGCAGATAATTGAAAACATGAGAAATTTAGTTCTCATTCTTCTAAGGGTTTTGTTGCTGGGCACAGGATGCAACTGCAGTACTTAAAAACCAAACAAAATTCCTAAAGCACAACACAGCTTGATATGCCATAAAACAACCTGCTCATGTCCAGAGTCCCTACTGACCACCCATTACAAAAAAAACCCCAAAAACAATCCACCACCAAAAAAAACACCGAACAAAAGCAAACAAAACACCCCCTCACAAAACCAAACCCATAGAAAATCTCCTACCCACCCACTGTTCCCTCAGTGTTATTATTCTAATAAATATGAAAAACTAAGATTTCTTTTTTCCCTTATGCAGTCTGTCAGCAAACAATGAAAGTGAACTGAATTTTACATTCAAAGGGCTTTCAGGATCGTAGCTCTAACTCCCCATCAAAAGCACACTACGATACTTCAATGCCGCCAAGCAGAATGAGCACCAGATGGAAGACTCGTTTCCCATAGTTGCCACTTCCAACATAACCCAAGTATTACACTAAGTAATACCAAAGCTGTAATTTTTCTTTTTTTCCCCTCAGCTTCTCTTTTGTGCATATCAATGGTCCCACACAACACACCCAGCTCCCCCTTCTTGTTCCACCTAGCTCTGCTTTCAGCTTCCAGCTGGACAACAGGCACTGGGGCTGCCCGATGCACAGCAACTCCGGTGTGGATGGGATAGTTCCCTTCATAGGAATTTTTTACGTCCCAGGAGACCAGACCCATGACCAGTCATTTGGTGCCTCTGTTGCAGATCAAGCCAACCAGATCGCCTGGTCCTCAGCTTGCAGAGCTCAAATGGCTCTGGCGCAACATGTCATGCAGGAATGTTCTAGGAACTTCTCTTTGAAATGCCTTTCATTCTAACGTATTTGCTAGAAATTGGTTAAAATTCAAAAGTACTTAAGAACTGAGACACATGCACAAGACAGGATCATTACATACATGTATGAAAAAGGAGGCTAAAATTGAAAAAAATATATTCAATAAAGAGGAGAATGACTAGGATATCAAGTGACATGCCAGACATAATGTGGCACATACTCAGAAGCTTGAACGTTTTTCCAACTACAGTTACCAAACCAGTAAAAAGATATATTATATTCCTAGAGATCTTGCTTTATCCTCCTTTCGGGCTACCACCGTGCAACCACAGCTAACACCATCGAACACAGTATTCCTAGTGTCATTTGTAGGAAATGGCAAATAGGAAGGGGGCTGCAGGACACATAGTAAAGTATGAAAAGGTTAGGACTGTTAAATAAACCTGAACAGTATGTTGCTGCTATAGTAGTCAATAATAAAATCTCTGCCCCTCCCTGCCAAGTCACTGCCAGTTGATCTTGGAATGAATTGTACTTTTCTGATGAATGGGGCAAATTCAGCTTTCATGTATCACCTCTGAAGGTAACACTGACCTAACTGTCAGGTTACACAAGGACTGTTTTCTTTCCAACCAGAAAGGCCACTTTTTTTTTTTCCTTAATATAAGCCCGAAGGCCAAGTAATTTTCAACAGCACTGGTATTCTTGCCAGAGTTTATGGCAATGGGATAACACAGCAGTCAAGGATTCTCTTAGTAATTTGCAAGTCTTAACTGCAGCAATGTTAAAAACACACAAAAGCAGTAATTGATTTTGAAAAAACACTGAGAGTTGATTTTATGCTTGTTAAAGAGCACTCTAGTAATTATCTTGATCATCAACATCTTAAAATAGTAAAAATTAATTTTGTGCTTAAATTGCTTACATAAAATATAGATGATTTATGTTAATGCTCTAAAATTGTGAAAAACATGGAATACATGACCTTCAGACTCCCATCTTCCTCCTTTGCCTGAAGACTTACCGACAATGACTCATCTGTTGGCAATGCTTTATTCTTAGCAATTACAGACTTAACATGAATGTTTAAATACCATCAAAAACATTATGATATTTCAAAGTACATTAATGCAACATTGGTACAATCTGTGAAATCCAGAACAGTCACAAGCGAATACCGCATGGAAAGTTGCTTCCACTTTCCACCTCAGTGTCAAATAGGAAGCTCAAACTGTGCTATGAATTACATTATACATAGCCCTGGGGAAAGGGTCCGTGCTCAAGGCCAGTCACTAGCAGGCTGGATCCTAAACTCCATAACTATCCTCCAAAATCCTGGATCCTTTTAAAGAGGCCTGCAAAACCAAAAACGGCACAACAAGAGAGCTGTGTCTTTTCATTACTTTGGGTTACTTATTTTTCTTTTGTGAAGAGACAAAATACTCAGTCTCAGAGAACAACACAGACATTCTGTAAAAACATCCTTTCACGCTCTTTCATCACCTCTCTTCATTTTATTCTCCCCATGCTTGTGTGTAACCACTGCAGCAGCAGTTCATTTTGTTCTCTTCACTAAGGAAGTATTTTCTGACGTGCTTCTCATATTCTTGTCACTCACAGAGTTCTGGCTTAAGGGGTTTTTTTAAACCTCAACTCAGGGATCATGCTTTTAAAGAAGCTACTGCCCTGCTTGTTCTACTTGGTCTACTCCTCAACTGGTATATTCTGATTTGTAAGCTGATATAAGCTAATATTTTTTTCTCAAAGTAGATCACTCTCAGGACTCTACATTAAATCTACAGCTGAACTGAAAATAGCTGAAACTGTTCAAGACCGAGTAGATTGCCCACTGGGTCTTTTTTTCTTGCTCCTCACTGTTACGCTCTGCTAATGATTGCAACCTCCATAGCAAAGGAAGCAAACCAGAAACACTGCCTTAGGTGTTTCAGTCAATAATTCCAGAGTAGTTTTGTGTTATGTTTTACACCAGAAGGGTATAAGATAGCTCTACCCACTCCTTCCCATTCATGCACTTCTGCCATCCACCTTGCATTGGATCTAGCAACTGGGCAATCTCAAGTTGAGCTGGTTCAGACTTGTGATCCACCTCAGTCTGCAAATGGAGAAAACCCCCCACTTGATTCAATGCAGCAGAGGGTGCTTAACAATGCAGTCAGGATTGCAAGGTGGAAAAATGAGACAACCTTTTAGCAACAACCTGCAGTTATATTGATTTAAGGACAATGTGAAACTCCTTAAGGCAACACCTCCCTTCCCCCCATGTTTATTTCATCATCCTTCTTAAGATCTTTACACTGCTCCGGGGTAAGCTGTTTTTGTTGCTGTCACTTGTTTTCTTAAGTGACTTAATCACATTGCACATAAAAGCAATGGAATCATGATTATTTTGCATTACAAAAGATTAACTTCTTTATTTTTTAAAAATACTTCTTAGGTGTTTTTCCCATTCATAGTTGGTGTATTGGAAACTAAAAGCTTGGTATACTCAAAATCCTTGTGATAAGCAACCTTTTTATTTTGCAAAGTTCTGAAGATCAAACACAGTAAAATATTTAGACTGAATTCTCATATCTAAATACTTGATTCAGTGATAGAATTACATATTTCATGGCACAGCAGGAAAGGCTGTTTATTTCTTGATCAATTTCTTCTATTAAAAATTAAAATGCAGAAATTCCTTCCACTACTTGATTACAAGTTTACTACCTCCTTGTAAATTTAGTCTTTAAAAATAAAACCAAAATGTACTTCTTCAGCACTTGTTTTATTCCCCATCATGGCAGCTGATACTAAATCTGTGCCAAAGTATGAAGAAATAGGACCACCCAAACTCTCACATAATTCATTTCCCAACAGAGTGGTCTCCTCTACCTCCCCCCTTGCTCTCTTTTGCCATTCACTGCACTGCATCTTTCCTACTCCTATGCAATACCATCCCATCTAATCACAATTTCCAACTCCATCTGTCTCTGTAGGTGAAAGCTTGGACTCTGGATGAAAAAAGGAAGCCTGATGAGAGTTATTACAAATACTGAAAGGAAAAATTGAGAGTAACACTCTACTCTTTCAAATCTTAGACAATGTGATTCTGATAGCCTTACAAATACACCTTCCAGGAAAACAATCTGCCAGGAAAAGGAAGGCACAAGATTCTTGAAAACAAAACATTTAATGTCTTCAGTAGTTTTAGGAGAGATTAATATGCAGAAATATGTTTATAAATTACACTTAATTACAAACTACAAAATTCTCAGCGCTGCAGGTGTATTTCCCAGCACATGACACTGTTAAAGCACACTTCCTTTTTTTTCCAAGACACACATCCCTAAATTTCGAGGTCAGGAAGGAAAGAACATGGGGACAGAGTAGGAAATGGAAGGAGGAAAAAAAATGGGGAAACATGTTGCATGAAGGGAGATAAAATGACAGACTACCATGGGAGACTGAAAAAGAATGCAAGCAGTAATAAAATTTAAAGGCGTACAGAAGAAACAAAGCGCTGTATTAACAGAAACCATTTTTAACTGATTAGCCAGAAACTGTTGCCTTAGAAGCTACCTCTCAAAGCAGGAATTAAAAGAACGAAAGCAGAAACAATATTTTAAAAATATATGAGAACATTATTTTGCATAAAGGCTTTCTATTTTTAATAATTTTTAAGAACTTCCAGTTTACAATAGTGCAGCTGGGGGCAGGGGGAAAAGAACATTGAGAAATCCAAGCTGCTAATTCTTCTCTTCTTTTTCCTCCAACTTCCTGTTTTCCTTAGTCCCCCCAAAATGTACTATTTTGACAAGAGCCCTACACCAAATTTTTAACCTTCTGGAGTATCAGTGCTCATCTGTAACCTTGCTGGGTTTTTCTGAGTATGTGTAGCACCTAACACACCTCAAATCCTACCCTTACTCTGTCTTTAGACTAACATACTTCATACTGAAGCACTTCTATTTCTAAAGCAGGTAGTATTTAACTGCTATAAGCTTATGCATTCCTAGCAGTTTTAATATGCAACACAACTTGTAATAAACGTTAATTCAATTTGAAAGGACTTAAACCTACCTTTAAACTAGACTCATAGTCTGTGTTCACTTTGAACATAAGCCCAAGTCGCAAATGAATTTCCTTGGCTCGACAAAAGCTGGGATCAACATAAAGCGCCTCCTGAAATGCTTTAATTGCCCTGAAAGAAAAACACAGATTTAAAAATTATTTTTTACTGAAGTACTCCTTTATAATCAATATTATTTATCTGACTAGAAGAAAGTTGATCAGAAAGCACTGTTACAGAAAAACATATCAAAATAGTGGTTTACATGCAATGTTTTTGGTGCATGGCTTTTGATTCTTCAAGGACTGAGTAATTTTGTACTCCAGATATCCTGGTAGATTTGAAAGTCTAATCTTTTCTATTAATTTAGAGAAACTAATTTCCTGCATGAAATACAGTAACATATCTGCTATTTCAGAAAGGATGACTCACGAATTAGTAACAAAATTAGTGCAACTTTAGAACGCCACAGCGGTCATTCATGTCACAACCAACTGCTAGGTTGCTTTTGATTCCAGGTGCAGACCCCCAAGAGCAGCAGCAGAACAGAAGGCCTAGAAGAAGCGATCACACGCATCTCCTCCCACTGCACCAACCTGCTCCATTTTCGACTTTGTCCTCCCTTTCTTAGCACCAGCACCGTGTAGGGACTCAGCTAATGCGTATTGCTCCATTACTTTCCAGTCACTCAATTACCTCCAGGAAAACACAGATATGAAAGCCTGACACCTCCTCTCACTGTAACTTGCTTTTCATATTCCCATGATAGGTGAAGACGGCTCTAATTCTACTTCCTTACCTTTAAATCCTCTCTACGCATGCCCCTGTTCATGATGGCACTGTACCAGATAAAACAAAAATGCTATGTAACAACTGTATCTGCTCACGCCATTCTAAACAGGACTGTTTTGCCTCTCAGACCAACTGCATAAAATTATGACAGCTGAAATGCAACTAAAAGACTACAGATTTAAATTCAGAAAGCAACTGAGAAAGAAGCTAAGACTCATTGTGTTAGCATGCCTGAAACCCAATGACAGGTTGAAACAAAATACCTTCACACACATCGCTGCTCGTACAGTGACAGCAATCAGAATCAGACTCACTTAGGGTAGATTCAAGCACCTAAGCCAGGGAGCACAGTCCCATTTGCTGTCCTAGGCAACCCCAGAGATTGATGCTGAGCAGGCAGATGGCAGGCAGGCCTACGGGGAGAATTGTACCCACTGTGGACCAGCACAGGGACGCTGCATAGGAATGAATCACAGTGCCTGAAATCACACAATGTTTAGGCAAATTGATTTCATTCCTACTCTCCAGGTGCAGTATTACTTATAAGGACAAATGGTTAGCAGTTGCAAAGGGAAATTCAATAAATATTTTTCACAAACTTTTTTTTAATCATGAAACATAAATGATCATTTTTTAATCCATCAGCAAAAACACTTCTGCTGCTCTAAAATTCTTACAGGCTCTTTTCTCATTCTTGATGGCAAAGCAAACCAAAGGCACGGACTTCCTCTAGACAATGCAACAAAATTGTCTGTACTTAAAGCATTACCTGACTTGTTTAAACAGAACTTAAGAGCAGATGGGCTTAAAAAAACACTACATTTTTACTGTGGAACAGAAGTGTCCTCTATTACAATCTTTCAGAAAGTCATTACTTACCTTGTGCCCTACTTTTCCGCTTACACAAGGAAAACAAGCAAGTTAAGTGCAAAAGGGACAAACTTGCACCAGCTAAGCAGTCTCTCACATCTCATATAAACTTCCCTGGAACAGTACAGGTGGTGATGAATCACACACCTCAGCATCTACACTGAAATCATAAACAAGGATCCATGTCTCCTAACAGTATGCTCATCATCACCTACAAAAATACCACTCAAACTGGAAGGCCAAAGACTGGACTGATCACTAAATATCGGTATGTATTTTAAGCTATGCTTTTGTTATGCCAAAGTACATATTTTACGACTGTGTATTTGCATTTCTTGTCTTAACTCTAATATGGTACTCACTGGTTATGGTACTCTAATATGGTTAGCCACTGCTATTTAAAATCCATTATTTGCATCTTGTTCAAAGACAGTATCCTAAAGTTCTAAAAAGGAAGAAAACCAGTGTCTATGGTCCCTATCAAAGAGAAGACAAAACTCAGGAATAAAGACACTGCGGTTCTGTACCACATGGGACGTTGTGACCATGCTCATATACACTTCACATTCTTCACATTTTAGCTAGCTTGCTTGGTCAGAAAATAGTCTTTCCGTATTTCCCCAATGTCATGTCTCAGTTGCAAAGATCACTGAAACACGTATTTCTAAAAAAGCTTAAGAGAAATGGTAAGGGACAAAAATATTTTTATAGTCTCTTGCTTACTGAACAGGAAATATTATTCACTGCCACAGCTGAGCAACAGAGTTAAAACAAAGCTGCAAGTATAACAAACAACTTTGAAGGACAATTTCAAAATTTAGTTTGAACCTGTACTGTCATTTGTTCAAAAGAACAAGAATGTTGCTTACCCCACTCTTTCAGAGAAGCACAGAACTTAAAAAGGAGTAAAATTATCACTAGTGGACAACATGAAAAGACTGTGTCAGGTTTAGCACAGAACCTGCTAGTCACAGACAGCCCCTATGAGGTTTGTGTAAGGTTTATCTCTGTGCAGACAACATGGCAACACCATTCACCCTTGCCTAAGCTGCTCATGGAGCCAGGCACAATGTAAGTAGCTACCATGAGTCTTTGAGATACTATAACCGAACACAATTTTCCAGTGAAGACAAGCCCAAAATGTACAAGGAGGAAGAAAATCTGTAGAACAAGACGTCATTCCTCTAGACACAATCTACGCAGGAAGTAATGGCATGCTTTTCAACCCATTTTGATGGATGCTTGGAAAATATACTCAATCAACCAAGTGAAACAAAATCTCTGTACCACTTTAGACACTGTTTGAGTTACTATGCTAACAACTAAATAATAATAATATTCTAGCTGTACATTTCCATTGTATTTGATTACTCCTAAACTGATGGCTTTGGGAGGAAAGGCAGAGATGCTTTAAAAGGATTATTTGCTTTAAAGGTTAAAAAATTCAAAGGAGCATAGTCAGGGAGCATTGATTGCTCCCATCCATTGCATTGATTTGGCAATGGAATGGACACACTGGTAGAAGAGTTTGGTGGAAGACTCTCCACTTAGAAATTTTCTTTCAGTTTCTAATACATGATGGATTTGCATTTAAGAATGAATCTATATGCACTCAAAGCGCTAGGGAACTCCCAGGTCAGTGTCTTGCTTGCATCTTAAATTCTGCATAATAAAAACTAAATAAGAATTCTGAAAAGTAACATAAATTTAAACTTCTAATGAAGCATAATTACATCAGTAAATTAAAGGGGAAGATGTTGTAAGAATAGACCAAATATTCCCCAATGCAGCTTTTCTAACTAAAAATCAGATACTTTATCTTCTCCATTCAAAATATTGGCCTGCATCTTACTTAACTCTAGTGTTAATTATAGAATCATAGAATCGTTTAGGTTGGAAAAGACCTTCAAGATCATCAAGTCCAACCATCATCCATGCTCACTAAACCACGTTCTGGAGTACCTTGTCTACGCGCTTTTTGAATGCCTCCAGGAACGGTGACTCAACCACTTCCCTGGGCAGCCTGTTCCAGTGCTTCACAACCCTTTCGGTGAAGAAATTTTTCCTAATACCCAACCTAAAACTCCCCTGGCACAACTTGAGGCCATTTCCTCTTGTCCTGTCTCCAGCCACCTGACAGAAGAGACCAGCACCCACCTCACTACAACCCCCCCTCAGCTTCCTTTTCTCCAGACTAAACAGCCCCAGCTCCCTCAGCAGCTCCTCACAAGACTTGTGCTCCAGGCCCCTCACCACCTTGGTTGCCCTTCTCTGAACACGCTCCAGCCCCTCAAGGTCTTTCCTGTAGTGAGGGGCCCAAAACTGAACACAGCACTCGAGGTCCGGCCGCACCAGTGCCGAGTACAGGGGGACGATCACCTCCCTGCTCCTGCTGGCCACACTATTTCTGATTACAGGCCAGGATGCCATTGGCCTTCGTGGCCACCTGGGCACACTGCCGGCTCATATTCAGCCGGCTGTCAACCAGCACCCCGAGGTCTTTTTCTGCCGGGCAGCTTGCCAGCCACTCTTCCCCAAGCCCGTAGCACTGCATGGGGTTGTTGTGACCCAAGTGCAGGACCCGGCACTTGGCCTTGTTGAACCTCACACAGTTGGCCTTGGCCCATTGATCCAGCCTGTCCAGATCCCTCTGTAAAGCCTTCCCACCCTCAAGCAGATCGACCCTGCCTCCCAACTTGGGGTCGTCTGCAAACTTGATTCTATATCAATTATGTAATTTGTAGTTTTTCCAGGATGACAATCACTACTAATAACAAATACAAATTACTTCCACTACTGTGGAAAGGTCAACATCAAAATTTCACAAATAAAATGATCACAAAGGCAGCATTTTCAACAATATTTACCAGTGGTAGGTGGTCATGTTTAACTTGCTAACCAGAGTCTGATTTAAAATAGTCAGCAGAATTTTCAAAGAATAAACCACTCAAACTCTGAAAAGACATTTACTTATTAACTCTTACAGACAGACAAGCAATTCTACACCACAGCTGAATTAATATTGATCTAATTTTGCCTATGGGAAACATTTAACTAAAATAGCAATGCACTCAAGATTACAGGACACATGAAGCACATGGACTACAGTAAAAACTTTCATTTCATTTTGGGGCTGCCTGTTTCCCAGTGCCACGTCCACAGCTTCAGACTCAGTCCCTTACTACATCAACAGTACAACATCTGCAACATCACTGACATCCATTTTAGTTGTAAGTGCTCAATAAGGTCCAACACAAATGGCATGAGGGCTTGGTACAGGTTGGTACAACACAGAAGGAAGCAGACATGAGAAGTGGAAAGTAGGAGCAAGAGTTCCAAAGGGAAATGAGAGAGAACGTGGCCCAGTGTCGGCAACCATGGTCCTTCCCGGGCCACCTGTTTGCCTGAGTTTCCTGGTTTCAGCTGGGATAGAGTTAATTTTCTTTCTAGTAGCAGGTATAGTGTTACCTTTTGGGTTCAGTATGAGGACGTTGATAGCAACAACTGAAAACATCAGTTACTGCTAAGCAGTGTTTAGACTAAGTCAAGGATTTTTCAGCTTCTCATGCCCAGCCAGCAAGAAGGCTGGAGGGCCACACGAAGTTGGGACGGGACACAGCTGGGGTAGTTGACCCAAACGGGCCAAAGGGGTATTCCATACCGTGGGATGTCATGTCTAGCATATAAACTGGGGGGAGTGGGGCTGGAGGGGCTGATCACTGCTGGGGGACTAACTGGGCCTTGGACAGTGAGTTGTGAGCAACTGCATTGTGCATCACTTGTTTTGTATATTCCACTTCTTTTATTATTATTGTTATTATTATCATTATTAGTTTCTTCCTGTCTGTTCTATTAAACTGTTCTTATCTCAACCCATGAGTTTTACTTCTTTTTTCCCCCCAATTCTCTCCCCCATCCCACTGGGGGTGGGGATGGGGGGTAGGGGGGGAATGAGTGAGCGGCTGCTTGGTGCTTAGTTACCAGCTCAGGTTAAACCACAACACTGAGTTGAGCCTTCGGATACAGCAGAAGTCACTTGATCCCTACAGAGATCTTTGCTCTGAAACATCACTAGTCCCATTTCCATCCTCTGCCCAAGCCTACATCCAGAAAGATATGGGCCTAGAGGATCCAAGGCATCCAAGTTACACAGATGTTTTCCCTCAAAGCTCTTCTATGGTTTGACCAAAACTAAAAGAGCAGATATAACCTAATAGCTTGATGATCTGTCACATATGAAGCAGGACATGGCTTACGAGGCTAACAGCTTCCTTCAGAGATGGTGGCACACAGGATTCCTCAAGTAGGTTGTTAGTCTCCACCACTGATTAACTGGCCTTCATGCACAGAGAGAGCTTTTCATTTTAATCCTTCAGTAGACTAAACATACATTAGTCCAAGGGATAAATCATCAAAGGAAAGGCTGGGAGCTCTCATACTGCAGAAATAAATGACAGTCATCTAAATTCAGCAAGAGATTACTTTCAGTTTGTTGTCTGAAGATACTTACAACTGCCTGGTAAGAAACAACTTTGGTTTGAGTCTACTAGGATTTATTTAAATTAAGTAAGAGTTTTCTCCAAGAATGGGAGCATTTCCACTAACAGGCAGCAAAGGCTAACATTCAACAAAATGGGAAAGCAGGACTGGAAAACAGACACTACAGAAGATGAAAAGCACCTCTGGGCTTACATTTTACACAGCATTGCTACAGTAATTCAGGAAAAATAAAGATTACATGGATCTATCATCTCCAAATAAAGACTTCCAAAATCAATACTGCAGCTATCTTTCCACCCACTCATCTATACAACAATGCCTACCATTATGAAAGTGAAGAAACCAGCTGAATAATAATTAATAGAAGATTATATTAAACATTTAGTGAACTCTCATAAGACTTTTAGTGGAAGGTTTTACTTGGATAGACTGTGAATAAAAGCAGCTTTGAACTAGGCAAAAGAATGTAATAAAAGAGCATTGATTTAACTATTCAAAAGTTAACACTCGTACATTTCAAACAAAACCCATGAAAATCAGAATGAGTCTACAAAATAAAAGAACATAACATTATCCTAATATATCAGGAAAAATACTTGATGCAGCTGGAGTGAAACTTTTTTTCTTATTCTTTATCCTCTTTCAACTTTCTGACCACCTATTCTAAGCCTTATGTCATTTCTTAGCCTCGCTAATGAAAATGATGTGAGGCTACAATGGACAAATTTCTATCTGAAACTCATAATCATAGTTTGAACATAAACAAAATGTATGTCTATAGCAGTAGTCAGGACACTGCAATTTTATGAAATACTTTTACAGACTTTAGATACAACTCTTCTGTTCCAAGGGCTGTAACAGTTGAATGGCGAAATATTTTGAGCAGCGAAGTCCTTAAACGTTTCTCTAGAACAGCAGCTAAAGAGTAGGTTTTCCCAGCATTAGCAGATACTATGCATTTTCATCAATCCAAGTAGTGGTTTGATATACAATCACAGAAAGATAAGACGACAAACCAGAAAGTTAATTGCCACTTTGTTAACGGTTAATTAGTATGTGTAGTCTACATGTACATTCCCATTTTATATACCTAAAAATTACATATATAGACCCAGCCACCTGAAACCTGAGAAGTATTTGACAAAGCAGCATCTACACAGTGTGTGTTTAAATTCTGCCCTACTTAAGATAACTACAAACACCAGACCAGCTGAAAGGACTCTGACAGAACAGGGAAAGAAGCACCAATATAGATGTGCACCTTGAGGATCACAAGTTACTGGTAAGCAAGATGTTTTTCTACTCTCAAGTTATACCCCTCCTGGACTTTCCATTGCAGGTGTTTCCAAAGCAAGAACTCCACAGACTGCCAATTACCAGTGCAATGTTGCTGTCAGTTGGGTGAATCTCAGAGCTTTTCATGCAAACTGCAAGCACTGGACTATTTCATCAAATGCTGTGCACCCTCCCACAATGGCACGAATTACTGATATACCCGGCAGACATCGCATTTGATGAAGTAGTCCAGTGGTTTCTGTCTGCTTGATGGGGGGGAGGAAGGGGTTGTCCAAACAAGTGAAGGAGGTCCCCGCTAGGCCGTTTGCATTCCTATACACCCCACTACCCACTCAACCGCTCTCTGTGAGGAAGAGCCCAGTTCCTTGGATCTGCCAACCACTGACAGAAGCAACTTGAGAACCATCTGAAGGATCTGGTCCTGCTGGAAAAAAAAAAGAGTAACAACGCCCTCAAAGACAAATCTTACTGTGTTACTAACAGCTTGCCCCTGGGGAAAAAAAAGAGAAAAAAAAGTACTGATAGAGGAAGCAAAGAAGAGCAAAGAACGGACCTTGACAGCACAGGACTCTCCCACCCTCACAGGCAAACAGCAACCACCATAAAACAATAGTTTCTTGGGTAGATGAATAAGGCGTGCAATACTGAGGGTTGGCACATGAGACTACTGAAAAAAAGTTTACATTCCACTATAGACTTGGGTACTTTAAAATCAGTTTAAACAGCTGCTTTACTATTTCAGGATGACTGTGAGGAGAGCAAAACTTCATTTTCTGGAAAAAGATGAAAGAGAATGACAGCCAGAGAGAGCAAGAGAAAGACCAGACTCCTTCAGCTCAAGTAAATGGTCCAATGTGATTGGCGCTAAGGCCATCTCACAGATGATGGTAAGTTTTGTGTGCTTTCCTCTAGGTAAGTGGTAAAAAAAAAATGCTCCTGCCTCACTGAAGCCTTCAAAGGACTTCTAAGAAACAAGTGATTCTCAAGTGTCTGGAGGCCTGCAAGGTGACCAAGAGGTGAGATACAGTCCACAGATAACAACTGAGGGCTGCCTTTTGCTTGGCCTTTGGAGGGTTGTGGAATTCAGCAGCAGCAGAGATGGGATGGGGAGACCCTGCTCAGTGCTTGTATGTTGGAGATGGAGGTGCTGCACTCTCCCAGTATACACTTGCTCCCTCTTGCCCATTAAATGTGTCTACTTGAATTAGATAAGAATAATGAAAGACTGCAGCTGCCTTCTTGATGTGAAGATCCAGTTTTGAATCAGAGTTGAAGAGGGGAAAAAAGCGTTTTGTGCTGAACTCCCATGTCCCTGTTCCAAGGAGTCAAACTTATGCTAACGGAAGTTCCAGCATACAGAACACCCTGGCTTACAGAAGTGCCACGATGCAGCAGTGCAACTAGACTGGGCTGGCTGTGAGATTACTTTAAAGCAGCCAGAAGCAGAAACGGTCCTTCTAGATATCACCTGATATTGAATAGATGACGACAGTGCTTCCGTTTTGGCAAGGATGGCTGTAGAAGGGCCAAGAAGTTCCAGTAAGAGATGACAGATTTTCATCAGATAGCCTGCATCTTTAGCCGTGATGGAGGTCAGTAAAAGGGTCTGGATCATCTCTTGCATTAGTCTTTGGCTTTTCTCAGGACTATGTCCCACAAAAGTGTCAACGCTGAAGGACTGAGTTTTACATAAGAGTTAACTTCTACAGCTGATAAGGAATCCTTGGACTGAGGAGCCTCAGGTATGCTAAATGGGGCTATAAGGGTGACTGATCTCAGTCTCCCATAAGGTGTTTCTGAGGAAGAGTGTGTCTTCCTCACACACACTGTCCAGCAATTTGTAAGATAACGGTCACTGAAAACACAGCAGGCTGGTCTTGGAACACCAAGGGTGGTACACTGGGATCCAAAGAGGGGGTTAGAGCCAGTTTCAGGACACAGCTGCAGAGCTTGGACTCCATCATTTTCTCTTGGTGGGACTCAGTGTAAATCAGCAGATGACACCTGTCAGGCTCAGAATCCTTACTGAAGTAAAAGAAAAAAATCGGCATCCAAGCCACTACACTTGGATGCAGCTATTACACAGAAATGAAAGGTAGCCTTTGGTTAACTACCGAAATTCTTCAAGTGTTCAATCTAAAAGACAACTAAGGAGGATATGAAATTACTCAAGTTATGTGAATATCTCAGCTATCTCTATTCTACTGGTGTTGTACCCTACTTGAGAAACAGGGAAACAACCGGGAAAATCAGCCAACCACTTTACTTACTACTTGATGATAAATGGTGTAAAAGAACAGAGTATCAAAATTTAAGATCTATAAGACCTATTTTACCATACTTGATTCAATTTATGGAGCTAATCCCTTATGGCATATCTCACTACAATAATTGCATGAAATAGCTTTGGTCTGATCACACTATTGCAACATTTGTATATATGTTGAGAACTTTCAGTTCTTACAAAGTCACCAATATAAAATGATGTATCAAATAAGATTTGTACTTAAGATAATGCTGTAACGCTGCTTTAGTATATAGAGAAGTGTACAATATTGAATTACAGTGAATTGCAATGTGTCTTGGAACCAATTCAACACTTCTTTTTATGAAAACTGGAAAACTTAAAAACTAAAGTAAAAATATGAACAAAAATTTTAAAACTGACCCTATTCCCACTTGCTATTTTATTATCCCTATTTATATGAGACATGAAAAAACCTCAATCACATCCTTACCCCTTTCTTTTTAGGAGGACTATGTACATGCCTTTTATTAAAATCTAAGAATATCTAAAGTGGGGTAGATAAAAAAAAATGTTCATGGATGAAGCACAATAGCTTAAAATACCTTAAAATGGTCTAGAGGTGTCCTCTACCTGCCTGAAATATACAGATTTGTGTACTCTATGAACATAAATAGATGGAATAGCTGCAGAAGGAAATAAGACAGTTTCACCAGCATTTCACTCTGAAAGAAGCAGGATTCTCCTTGCATTCTGCAAGAGACTCCTGTGGAGGATTAAGATACACAAAGAAGAACATATCTATTGTAAATGACTTGCTATCACCTCCAAGTTTATTATGATTTTGTCACACCTAAATAAACACCCACAACCTTGCATCCCACTCCTCTCGCCCCCCAAAAAACATGGGGGGTGGGGTGGGGGTGGGGGCAAGGAAGGCACTCAAAGGTATTTAAATTAAAAAAATAAAATAAAAAAAAATCACATACAAAGGTGCAAGATTTCGTGTTACATTTTCTTCGTCTAAAAATTCTATCCAACACTCTAACAATACACACCTTCCTTAGTACCACACTATACATAACTTTGTGGTATGAATGAAGTGGCAAATATGATTATTCTACATAACCTTAACATAAAGCTCTATGTGCAGTTAAGACATTGTAAGTTAAAGCAACAATTTATACTCATGTTCTCAACAGGCTTACTTAAAGGCATGGAAGAAAAACCTAAATTAATTCAAAGCTCTGATTTATTAATTCTTAGGCCTCATAATCACCTGACTTTGCTGTTCCATCCACTGGAAGGTGCTATATAGCATAATCTGCTGATGGCAAAAGTCTATATTGAACAGGTGGTCTTTCAAAAAATCAACTACTCCAAATCTAACTACTTTGTCTTATTTAATTTTATCTTACAGTTTTGTACCATTTTCACAGTGGAAACTGTAACAAGATAGCCCTTGTAAGAAGAACTGGTGCACAAAATACTCTTGAATGTTAAATGGTGAAGACAAGACTGCATAAGAACGAGAACATTCTGAAACTTGGTGAAATTCCACCAGATTGATCACAATCTTAAAATAGTGGATTCTCAGGTTTTCTGAAAACTCTTCTGTTCTTCTCATGTTAATCAGAATGCAATAGAATTGCACGTCACGTATAATAAATTGCATTCATTTCACTATCAATAAAGAAAGCAGTAAGTTGCAAGATGGAAAAAAAAAAATAAAAAAAATCCAGATTCTGAGCTCATGATTTAACCAACTTATCTTAATTTGAAGAATAAAAGCTTATCTACATTATCCTGAGGAAAGTCTGATTTTTTTGTCTTACAGATACATAGAAAGATACATAGAAACAAGGGGGGGGGGGGGGGGGGGGGCCAGAAATCACACTCTATTGCTCCAAACCATCAGTCAGTAATCACTTCCTGCCTCCTTAACTGCAGTCATGCTTAGTCCAGTCAGATGATGAACTTTTTAGTAATCAATCAAGTAGTAAAGTCACACTTATTAAGTTTCCACACTGAGCGTAAAAAAGGACTGACCTAAACAATGCACCTTTCTGACTTGTTTCCAATGCCACTAATTATTAACTCTGCAAAAATAAACCCCAATGAAAGTTTGAGGACCTTTCAACAGAACCCCAGTGAGTGAGTCTGTTCCATTCACCATTCCTCTCATCAGTGATAAAGCAAAACCAAAACTCCAACTGAAAACCAACCCTCCTCCTCATATCCAGCAGCAGCCCTTTTTAGTCCCCAAAGCCCTGCCAGAATTTACAACTCTTTCTAACTCTGAGTTTTTACATCAGTTTTAAACGTTCTCATTCAAGTCAGTGTACTACTTTTCACGTCCAAAACTTTCAGGTTATACAGCTATGTAAAACTTACTGAATTTCAAGCTAATTAAAATAAGCCCACTTTGCCACTTCTTTTCCAAAATAAAAGTTTTTTGTAAACACACTTTCAAACAAACACAGGCTACAGACTATTGATAACAACAATTCACAGAAACCTGTTGAGTCAAACTGCTCCATCCCCCTTGCTGAATCATTTTATAGGGTGCCAAAATTCTTCTCCTGTAAGTACTTTCCTTTTCAAGCAACAGCTGTGGTTGCCACAGGTACGTTACCGTAAGTCAGATATGTGACTCAGGACAGTATGTCTTCAAACATTCTATCTATAATAAAAAAACCTGAACTATCGTACACTCACACTGAACTGAAGTTGAAGTACGCACCTACCAATAAAGCACCACACAATACTGATACTGTTAGCTTATTCCAACTTACCATTGAAAGGCATTGTAATGGAAGTAGACCAAACCAAGGCCATATAAAAAGGCAGCATTCTGTAAAGGAAAGAAAGAATGTTTAAAACCCAGATAAGACAACCATATGCTGTAAGAATGAGTTTTCAGTATTTTACTCATCCTTTGACATTCTATTTCTATTATAAAATAAGCCTATTTAAATTTCACATTGAACAGGAAGAATCAAAAAGAAAGAATAAAAAGATAGTTAGATACTTAAAAAAAAAGTGATTCTTCACAAAATATTTCTGGAGTAATAGTAACAACAATAACATTCAAGTACTTTTACATGAGAGAAACTGACGTGCTTTGTTCTACTTGTAAAACAGCAGGGAAGGAAATGACAGAGTAGAGGTCTTTGGTAATTTAATATAATAAGAACTGTTTTATGACCAAACACCATTTCATATTCATAATAATTTATATTCACATAAAAGTAAGCAAAGCTACACACACTAATTTCAGTGTCTAAAGTAGAACATTAATTATATGAATCTGAAAATATGCTTAAGGAAATGTCAGGTTTCTGAATACCAAAAATATAGACCATCAGCTTCAAACCTAAGACAATCATATTTCTTCATCGTTAATCACATTTGTATTTTCTATTTCCCTACTTTGCAAAAGGTGAAGGGGAAAAAAAAAACCCAAACCACCACATTCTCCTCTGGAAACCCATTTCCCCTCATTTTCTTTTCACAGAAAGGTATGATTTGCTTCTAGAGTGACATTACTAAGAAGGTTTAATGAATGTTCAACTATCCAATTCTACAAATAATTATTACATTTTTCCTAAATTAGGAAAAATAAACAAATTGCTTTTTCTTTTCAAAAGTTATGCCACAGCATAGTGTTTTCTACTTAGCAGAGCTATTCCATTATTTACAGGAAACAACATGTACATGCTGCCTATGACACATTTTTAGACTTTTATTATGTATAATTCTGGTTTTGAGAGACCAGGAATATATCCCAAAGAACACAAAGTTCTGACACATGGACAAGAGATGGAATTTGCATTGTCAGAGACTGTAGTTCAAGATAATCCCTCTTCCAGTTGCACACACTCTTCAACAGGTCTAATTTCTATGGAATTCCACAAAAGGAATGCTAGTTATGCCTTAAACGCAATCCAAATATAAAAGGTATAACCAAATTTCTCCTAGAAAGTAACTCGTAACCAGAACACAATTCAAAGAGCAGCATTCATCAGAAACAGGACCCAATATTACCATTTCATTATACCTCATTTGCATCTTCTAAATGCAAATTAAAACCAGCGGAAATGCCAAAGATCTTTTCATGAATACAGCTGGATCATAGCTTCAGCAATGGACAGCTTCCAAGAAAATGCTGTGGTGTGACCAGATACTACAGCAATCAGAGCACTGGAAGATGTTAACAGGGGGAGCGGAGGGGGAAGTACATAAACAATAAAAGATGACGCTTTAATACTACCAGAAAACCACATTCCTGTTTAATTGAACAAAAAACCCAACATGGACATCATAAAGATAAAAGATCTCTAATTCCATAACCCATGTATTTCTTGTTTTCCAAGCGTGGTCTTGCAACAACAGACTAGGAAAGAAGGCAAGTTCAAAACCCTAGCATACCTAATGCCTTGATTTAGAAGTAATTTTAAATGAAGACGTAAGATAGAGAGATTTTCATGTGTGCAACACGGAAGCCTACGAACAGCACACACCCTAGTCACCTTTACTGTGTTCGGGTCAGGCTCATTTGTAGAACAGAACTTAACAAAACTGTCCAGTGTTACCTCAGAGATCCACCAACTGCAATCAAGACTAGATTATCATAAAGATGGGGAATAATAGTAATAACAAAAATCCTTCATCACCACACTGCAAAATTCAAGCAAAAATATGCCAGACAAAGAAAACCTCTTCAATCTTCAAAGAATTTAATTTCCTCTTCTGAAACCTATTAGAATTCACAGTCCAAATGAGTTACAGATACAGAAGATTAATCTAGCTGGTACTTTGATGCAAAGGGTTAATAATAATCAACTTTCGAGGCACAACAGGACCAAGATGCAAGTGATTTGTCCAAATGTAATTAACACATCAAGTTCACATGAAGCTTTCAGGCCGTCCCCACCCCAGTAAAATACAAATCAACCATTACTGCTCTGTCCTTTGTTCTGTGACTGGTTTTCCCCATTTTTCTCTCATTGTTATTTGACCTTGCAAAGCATTTGAGATTGACCTTAAAAATCTGTTAAGCTGCCACTATCCTCTCAATAAAAAAACTGGGCAAGATTTAAGAGTCTGTAACACTTCAAAATGTAAAGGGGCAAATTCTGAAATTTCAGTATGGATTGTATTCATCCGTCCTGAAATACTACAGCTCTAACTGTATGTAACACCATTAGTACTGCTTGTTGATTTAGATGTGCCTTAATAAAGATTAAAAAATATCTTTTAGTCTGCATTTGAACCTGGATGGGACTTTCACAAGGACTGAAACATACTACACTGTTTCAATGTATGCAGTATTTTCCTACAAATAATTAATTCAAGGTGAGATGCACACAAAGTTCATTATTTCAGCAACTAACTTTTCTGCCTGTATTGCAGAATACCATCATGTTCAACGTGCAGCCAAGTTCCTATTGGCAACAGCCAATATGAAAGGCTAAAACAGCATAATGCATATCAGGACCAAGAGGGATAATTATATGAAATTTTCACCTACAAAATGTCCTTTTTCTTAACATCATAAGATTCTGTGACTCTGTTTACCAAGAACACACCCCATCTTAAGAAATATGTTTTCTGTTGCTTCTGTTACTTTGATTTGGACAAGTTTACCACAAAAAATATCCATCCCATGTTTTCCAGTAAAGATTAATCTTATAATTTAATCCCTGCTATTCAGAATCCTGCTATAAATAGCTGGTGAGGTAGAATACAAGCCCACCTTTTTCCCTCCAAAGATTTTTCAGAAATAAGTAGAGAACAAAATTATCTTATTAGAATCCTTTCCTTGAACTTCTTAACGACATTCACAATTTCCAAGGATCTCATGCTAACAAAACTCACTCTTTGGCTACTAACTTCTAATGTAATTTTTATGTTATCAGATCTCTCTCTTCACTAAAATCTACAGTAAATTGAAAAAAAGCTGCAAACCGTAACAGACTGTACCTCAAATTTGAAGTTGAATGTCTGGGTTTTTTCATTCTACAGCAATGCTATTAAAAACAGACAAATTAGAAATACTATTTCCAAGCCGATATCATTTACACTTTCTACAAACTATCAAAAAATGTTAAAATGTTTCATACCAACCACTAGATGGCTCAAATATCTCTTTCCATTTTACACGCTTATGCAATTTAAGCAGATTGTCAAGTTTATATTGTGTATTCTGCTACTTAAATGCACTATTTAATGCTGAGCAACATTTCAAATAAATTTTACGAATTGTAGAAGCCACAGTATTTTATTGATAGGTAAATCAGTAGGCAAAATATACCTGTATGTACCTTTTTATGTAACTGAGATGAATGTTGAAGACTTTTTGGTCTTGTTTGTTTTAAGCAATCAAGAAAAAAATTAAATTAACCAATGAGGAAAGCTCCACCCATCTCGCAGACCTTCTGTATTAACCCAAATAACTGGTTTACAGTCTCTTTGAAGCAGCAGGTGGAAACAGATCCCCAGCAGTTCATGTGCTCTGTTCTCTAGCCATTTCTCCATCTTCAAGCAAGCAGCCAGAGGTTCCAGCAGAAAGACGTAGACTAGACCATCACAGTTACACTTTTATCGATAAACACAGGGTCAGAAAAATGCACCTGTCCTGTGTAACAAGTGGTCATACTCACATTCAGACTTACAAATGGCCATCTTGGACTGACTCTAGGAATGTATAGCTACCACATCTGGGTCCAGATATTTTTTACCAGTAACGTGCTTATCTGCCACGAGCAGTTAAAACCCTGTTACCAACTCCGAATTTGTGTTTTATAAACACATGAATATACAAAGAAGTTATGCTTGCAAATGAAAATCTGTTCGGGAGGCACTTCTAGAAAGTCAAGAGTAGAAAAAGACACTAAAGAGTCAAAGTGGCCTCGGGGCAGCATCCGGTCGGGATCTTGCAACTTAAAAATTAAAAAGAACAGTTTTTGCCATAGTTTCGTAGCATTGCTGATTCAGAAACATTCCCTAACACTGCCTCTCATTTTCGCTGATACAATCATTTGTAGAGTACTACAGCCAACTGGATGCCAGAACTGATCTGAGTTATTAATATCCAGATAAAAAAGGATTATTTTTAACTGGATCAGTTTCCCAGCCAAGTTCAGTGTGCCCCCCCATCAGCCCCCCAACAACTGCATTAGCACAAGTGAAAGAGGGGAATATAAGCAAAATAAGTAAAAGCTCTTTAAGTCTACACTGCTACCAACAAAATGTATATCAAACCTACAATGACTTTTCAGAGTGAAATCCTAAAGATTTAAACAGGCAACCTAGATTAAAAAAAGAAACAAAACCAAAATACAATATTTTATTGCCTCCTAAGCCACATATAAATGTTTGACTTGAGAGAAATCAACTTCTGTGGGTCAGTACAAGATAGATAAAAACAAGAAAGAACATCATAGCCTGCCTGTCAGCCTTCTCCATGCAGGTCTTAAACCAGTGAGACACATAGGCAAATACACCATTTCTTTTGTATGGCTCTGAGGGGCAGGGCTAGACGTGGGTAAAATAATCCCTTTATTTTAGTAAAAAGTTTATCATATTTAGACAGAAATCAGAGTGTATCCCACCATACTATGAAAGAAAAAAAACAAAACTAAGTCCCCATGCAGTTGGATGATAGAAGTCTGAAGGAAAACTGGAAAAAAGATGAGGTTCAGCACCCGTATGAGACCAGTTACCATTTTTCATTTGCTTATTACTTCCAGGAATCAGAAAGTCTTTGATGACATATTAAAATTGCTTCCAGCAGGACTCTCAACGCCCCTTCCACAGCTGCCCAAGTTCCAGCAGAACCTGCAGTCCAGCTCACGTCACACCAGGCTACAGAAGACACATATGGGCAGGGGGCCACTGCTCTTCAGAAAACCTAACTAGGAAAACAAGGTTTTACAGTTTATGTTACATCCTGCGGTCACAGGGTCTCTCAGCCACCTGTTCAAAGCAAAAGAACAGTTTTTGTGTTCAAATGTGTGAATATGTTTATTTCTTTACTGAAAAAATGAAAGATGAAGTTTTGACACTATGGTGGTGCCTAATATTTCCTCCTGACACTACTCACTATATAACAACAGCTCCCTGGAGAGTATGTACTGCATAAAAAATTTCATGCCGTCTCTTGTGCATAAAGAGGTTTATGCCTTTGGGAGCTGACAAGCTCTACCAGTTCCAGTCACAAAGATTATAAGTGTTCAGGAGAAAGGGGTGAGGGTTCAAATGAAGTTTTTTTAGATTTGTAAAAATATGAAAAAGAGAGCTACTTATCTACATGTTCTACACATTCCCAAAACCTGCAAAAATACCAAGATCCCTGTAAGGGTGTATTACAAATTAGTATCATTAGTTTTGGCTTCTTCAAGGTCTTCAAGAAATTTTTTTGTACCTGAAAAATCATTAGGTTTATACAGGATCTTTAATATACAGCTATATATAACATGCCTGAATAACCCTTCTTCTTGAGCAATAATCACAATACATTGTCAAAAAATTGTTACTGGGTGTGTGCCTGCATCCCAGCAGCCACGTGAAAGCAATTAATATATAAACATCATTATTCCTGTGAATTCCTTCTATCAAATAGATTAATTATATGTGACAACTTGGTAAGTAACTACAAAGTAATTTCTTGTCTTTACGAAGTTAATTTTTCAGAGACTAAGTATTGCCAAAATACACCTACTCTTTGTAGAAGAAAACTGGCTAACATATCTTTCTTAATTCATAAAAAATACTTTCCGTTTTTTTCCTTTCACAGAACAGTTCTTAAGAAGGTAAAGCAGAAAAAACCAAAACAAAACAAAGTAAAAACCAAATAAACAAAATTCCCACACCTTCCACAAAGTAAAAAAATAAAAAAGGTTCCCCCCCCCCCCCCCCCCCCCTTCTAAGTGGTACCTATCTTTGAATCATTACACCCTCCTCCCCATCCTGCTCCCTTCTCATCTCCTCTTTAGGAAAGACAGTGCATTTGTCCACAGCCTTTGCAACTCGACCGCCAGAGCTGCATTTTCCTATAGCTCCCCTGTGAATGAACACAACTCTTTCAACTTCTCTGAAACACTGCTGTCCCCACCGCTTTCACTTAGAGACTAAGACACATATGGCAAAACCTGGTTAAACAAGCTGAAGATGGAGCCTAGCTCCCCCACTGTCCATCAAGCAGCTTTCCAGCACTATCTGTAAAAAACCTTCTTGTCACACAGGGAAGGACAGGGTACATGAAGACAAGACTACTAGTGAATTACCAAAAACCCCATACAGTAACTAATTTAGGATACATTAATCATTTCAATACCCCTTGAGTAATACACTGTGCCACAATTGCTTTATAGGGCGCAATTTAATATAAAAGACAAAATGATAAAGCAACATTAAATAACTCAAAACCTCTTCATTAACGATGGAATATATGCAGTTTTGTAAACTGGGTCTTCCATTATCCGTAAGTAAATTTAGGTCCTTTGCAAAATGGAATACTGATCAACTAGTGTACCTCCTCAAATTTCTCATAAGAACAAACAGCCAAGCAAATGTCTAGTGATTGTTGCTATGGGTATCTGACGTATGTGCCTTCCACTGAAGCTTATAAAATTTCACTTGATGTAAACATCTTCATTTTCCACTTGTTACAAATATTTTCAATAATTTAAGTGTTTTAACAGAAAACTATTTTTCTGAAACAAATCAAGTGAGCAAAGCTGTTGTGCAACACATGAAGATTAAATTCACCTTGAAAGACATTTCTTAGAGACAATTCATCTAACCAAATTTAATACTTTCCCTACAGATTCCCTGAATGCTGTTAACAATCACAAAGTTTCTAATTTATTCTGTATGATACATGATTTAAAGAAACACTCCTGATCCCAAATGCAAAGCCGTTTTTGAGACTAGATGCTTCATAACTAAACCAATATACCCAAGGTTTGCACAAAACATAGACATTATCTCTCTGGAGATCATCTAGTTCAACCCTCTGCTCAAGGAAGCGTCAACTACAGCAGGTTTTGCGGGAGATGTCCAGTTGGGTTTTGAATGCCTCCAAGGATAGAGGCTCCACAAACTCTCAGGGCAACCTCCTCCATTGTTCAATCACCTTCACAACTACAAAAAAAAAAATTCCTGTGTTTAAAAGGAATTTCATGTTTTCAATTTGTGCCCACTGCCTTTCCTTCTTTCACTAGCCACCACTGAGAAGAGCCTAGCTCTGTCTTCGTTACTTCCTGCATCAGGTATCTGTACACCCTGGTAAGATGCCCCTGAGCACTCTCTTCTCCAGGCTGAACAACCTCAGCTCTCTTAGCCTCCTCTCCTTGTATGAAAGATGTTCCAAGCCCTTGTTCCAAGCTCCCTCAGCACTCATTGATGTATCCCATCAGGACCCAGGGACTTGTAGATACCCAGTCTGTTTAAATGTTCCCAAACTTGATCCTCCTCTATTCACAGCAAGTCTTCCTGGGTCCAGAGTTTTCCACCAGCTTCACGGGTCTTAGAATCCTGAAGGCAAGTCCTACCATTGAAGACCAAGGCAAAGAAGTCATTAAGTACCTTGGTGTTTTCCACGCCCTTTGTTACCTGCCCCATCCAGCAGCAGACGTGAATATTCTTTCATCTGCCTTCTGCTGCTGATATACTTGTAGAAGCCGTTCTTGTTGCCCTTCACATCCCTTGCCAAATTCAACTTCATGTGGGCTTTGGCTTTCCTTATGCGATCCCTAAATGCTTGGACAATGTCTCTATATTTCTCCTGAGTCATCTATCCTTCCTTCTACCTCTTGTATGGCTTCCTTTTTATGCCTGAGTTTTGTCAGGAACATCTTGTTCATCCATGCAGGATTCACTTCCTTTTTATCTAACTTTTGGCAAGTCAGGATGGACTGTTCTTGAGCTTGGAGAAAGTTATTCTTGAAAATTAACAAACTCTCATGGACCCCTCTTCCTCCAGGGCCATGTCCAAGGGATTCTTCCAAGCTGATCACTGAGCAGAGCAAGGTCTCCTAAGTCCACGGGTTTGGTTCTACTATTTGCCTTGTTCCCTTTTCTCAGGATCCTGGACTCCATCATTTCACAGTCCCTGCAGCCAACGTTGCCCTCAGCCTTCACACTTGGAACCAGTTCTTCCATGTTTGGAAGTGTGAGATGAGCAGACCGTCTCCCTTTGTTGTCTTCTCCATCAGTTGTGTCAGGAACTTGTTATCAACATACTTCAGAAACCTCCTGGATTGCTTGTACCCTATCACGTTGCCCTGCCAGCAGGTAACAGTATGGCTAAGCCCACTATTAGGACCAGTGTCTGCAAATGCAATGCTTCTTCCAGTTTTTGGAAGAAGGCCTCATCTACTATGTCTTGACCAGGTGGTCTGTAGCAGACAACCAAGCACATCACCCACATTGGTCATCCACTAATCCTGACCCATAATCTCTCAACTGACTTCTCAACTGTCCAAAAGCAGGGCTCCATGCATTCTAACTGCTCTTTCGTAAAGGGCTTCTCCGTCTCTTCATCCTCCCAGCCTGTCCTTCCTGAACAGTCTGTACCCATCCATCGCAGCACTCCAGCTGCCTCAGCTATAGCACTGCACTTCTGTGATCCCAGTGAGATCATAACGCTGCTATTGTATATGAACCTCTAGCTCCTCCCCTTATTTTTTCCCCATGCTGCATCCATTTGTGTACAAGAACTTCAGAGACACCCATTTCTGCTGATTTCCCAGAAAAGGTAAGAGAGATTCCCCCATAATGCTGTCCTGTAGGCACTTCCTTATTTTATTTTGTCCATACCCTTGAGGTGGGGCCCCAATATTGACCAGCACAAGCAAATTAAACACAGAGCAGTTCTTCTCAACCTCTGTTTTTCTTTGATGACTCCTGCTCTTATTTCATACCTATTAAAGGATTTGGCTTGCTCTCTTTTTCCAGCTAGATATGCTAACCTAACAAAAATTATTACATGTCTTCACAAAGGTTTTCAATCAAATTACAGAAATTAATGTCTGTTCATGTATACACACAAACATTACTGAAACATCTTTTTTGGAAGATGACATTTGGACGGTTTATTGAAATGTTTTATTCCCTTTTATACGGCAAGTGATCATCACTATTTATACCCATCATCTTCAAAACATTTTATGAAAAAGAACTACTAGTATGGAATTTTACGTTCTTGATTCACCATTTTCCCAACCCTTTCCAGCAAAGATAGGAATCCCACTGAGTTTACAAGTAGCCCCATTATTTCCCTGTCAGTTTCTCACTGTTGGAGAATCACTGCTGTGTTGGAAAAAAGACTTAATATCATTAATTACGCAGCTGCTCGCTCTACCTGAGGCACTCTACATAAAATGGGAGTGGACAAGCTGAATACACTAAGGCATGAATGACTACAAAGTGATTCAAATACACACAAGCAAACCAGTAAAAAACAATGGAAAACAATCACAAAAATTAAGGGGCAAAACTGTTTACGGCTGTTCCCTTGAATCTTAAGCCACATGGTGCTGGGCAGTAACTAGAACCAAGCTGAATTTGGAACTCTGCCTAATGGAAAAATTTTAAGTTGAATTTTTAACCAAGTTCCTTAAGAATGTTGTATGTTGTTCTTTACAGCTGAATAACTCTTGAACCTGTTAGCTGCCTTCAAATGAATTTTACAGAAAGCAAGACATCTCAAAGATTAAAATCTTGAGGAATGTCACTGAAAACACCTGCTGGATAAAGAGTCCCCGAATCAAGGCCTGCTTTCAGAAAGACAAGAGTTTAATTACTCTCTCTCTTTGGGAATAGACACTTAGCCCATTAGCAGAGATTTAAAACAAGCATGTGCTTTTCCTGCTCAGAGATGTCATAGGAAACAACATGTCATTCAGGATGCTTCACTAGGAAAACCAGAGGAATTCCAGTTCACGCGTGCTTACAAAGAGAAGTGGGAGAAGGTAGAACAGGAGGTGTGAAAGGACAAGACACCAGCCCATCGCTACCCAGGCTTCATTAGCTCTAGCATAAAACCAGTTTGTTCTGTAAACTGCAAACTGAACACAATCCCACATCTGGAACAAAATTCTGAGTATCAGCTTTAGAAAAGAAGCATCTCACTGGTCACTTCAATTTTGACTTTATTTTTACATTGGTCAGAAACATCTGAAAATGGAAAATGCTACTGGAAAATAGCATATTGACCAGCACAATGGTATAGTTTTATGTACTGTCATGAATATATCAAATACTAAAATAAAAATGTGTTAATTTTTTAAAGGTTTAATTGTTTTAAGTATCAAAATGCAAGATCATTGATTAATGGTTGCTAGTCAGATATCAATCAATTATTACTGAAAATGATTTTTCAATTAAGACTGTAGTTGGTTTAGTAGTAATCACTAATTGGTGTTCTAATTGGTGATTTGCTGTTTTATTTGTTAGAATGTACAAATACTTAAAATAGGCTACAACAGACAAGGCAGCAGGCCCACATGACAGGCAGCTGGGGGAGCAGACAAGATGGCCAGCAGCCAAAAGCAAAGCAAAGCAGCTGGGCAGCCCACCAACCATTCCCACAGCGTATTTCAATTCCATCAAATCAGAATTTCTTAACAGAAAACTGTACATCAGTAAATTTTCAGCCCACTCCGTGAATATATATACTAGTGAGTTTAAGAGCCTTCAATTTCTAAAGGCAAAACAAAGAAAGAAAATAAAAAACAAGAACAAGCCAAATGACAGGACACTTCTTTCACTCTCCACCATCTCTTCTCTGCTAATTCTATACTGCTCTACTTAGCTTTCATCACCTGCTCCAGAGCTCAGCTCTTTCCCTCACTAATCCCTCTTCTTCTTACCATTATATCACTGCTTCTGTACCTGATGTTACTTAATTACTTCCATCAAAGGTTTAACTTCTGAAAAATTAACTCTGAAAAACTGCAGATGGAAACTTCACAACTGTCCTGAATCAGGAACCTGAACGTTTTTAAATCCCCTAGTCTCTCCTCAGTTCTGCCTATAACTTTATCTTACAAGGAAAGGTTATAAGAAATCTCTCAAAGTTGGTAGTTTTAAAATCTTCTCCTCTGGGGCAGTTTATTCCTAAATTCCATTGCTTATGCAGTTAGCCGATAGCCTGGAGGAGAGAAGACAGCACAGAAGAGGGCCAATTAACCAATGCCATAGCATGGGGATTTTCTCCTCCTCTGTTAATTTGACATCCTTTTGCAAGACTCTAGGGAGCTCTTATTTAAAGCTAACTTGCTAAGTTGAGTTCCACAAATTAATTTTACATTATAATTGCTGCTCCTCAGTGTGAGTAGATACCCCCTTACTCTTGTAATAAAAGCCAGCAGAATTACTTTCTAACCCATATACATGGTATGTGTTAATTCACCCTCCTTCCTGTCTGTCTCCCCTGCAAACAGTTCTTGGATATACTTTTATCACCTATGTGAAATTTCATTCTGCTGTTCTACATTTGAGAGGAGGATTCCAGCAAAATTTCAAGTTGAACTATACTTATCTTTTATATAAGACCATGCTTTCCAGTATAGGCTTCTATACTGTTCTTTATTAAACTAAATATTGTTTGGGCTTCAAACTTTTTCTTCATCCTCCCTACTTTTTCCTGATACTCAGGTCAGTTTCCTGAACACCATCAGCTATGTATACGTAAGATGATGGAAACAAATAGTTTCAAATACTTCAATTTAAAAATCTCAACATACCATATGAAATTCCACCTGCTATCTTAATTCGCCATAATCTTTTTTTGTACTTCTAAATTTCTACCATTCAACATACTAAATTTATCTTGTATTTTAGAATACCAGTATTCACTTTCAGTTCATTAAAATAATTAAAAATATTTAATACCAGCCCCACATTTACAACTCTTCCATATGACACTAATGTACATAAATTCAGATTTATTTTCCTAGATCAAAGATGTATTCCCCCCACAGACACAATTAACAACAATTTCCTAACACTTCAGAGAACATTAAGGACTGCTTAAACTTATACCCTGTATGCTACTTCCCATCTTTTCTGAATATGCAATTCCCCTCCAGTGTAATCTGAATCTCTCTACTTTCTTATTTAACATTTTCAAAAAACCTTACAGCTTTCTTCAACATAGTCTTGAGGTCCAGTTATCTATTACAGTGAAATTTCCATAAACAGGATCATTCTTCAATGATCAAAAATGAAGTAAATTACACCCACAGAAAGACAAAGATAGTTCTAAGGCATGAAGACAACGATGTAGGCAGCTTCATAAACCTGTCCTCATGGGCTTGTGGTCACCTAGCAGATC
Organism: Astur gentilis; assembly: GCF_929443795.1. Lineage (NCBI taxonomy): Eukaryota > Metazoa > Chordata > Aves > Accipitriformes > Accipitridae > Astur > Astur gentilis. The sequence goes on from NC_064911.1 coordinate 10,575,845, forward strand.
TCAAAATGGGCCAGCATAAATATCCTACCTTGAAATTATCAATACCTTCTACAGTACTTTGCTTAACTGAAGAAAAAACCTGTCTCAAATATATGGGAGAACGAATACTAACGTGGGAAGACCATGTGAGTTAATTAAGGGTACTTAAGTACTGGTCTGCTAGGAAGAACTCCCAACATAAAAAAAAATTTACTCCTTGGGAGACAGACCATAGCCATTGAAGGCCTGCTCTGATGGATCAGGAATATGACAGGCATGGAGCCTTTAAAAGGTCTCCTCACGATCAATGTCAGGGAAGAGGAAAGGACATGAACTCATTTTCTGGAAAGTTTAATCTGTGCTTGATGCTTTGCGGAAGCACAAATACAGGCTGGGCGACGAATAGATTGAGAGCAGCCCCGAGGAGAAAGACTTGGGGGTGTTGGTTGATGAGAAGCTCAACGTGACGCAGCAACGTGCGCTTGCAGCCCAGAAAGCCAACCATATCCTGGGCTGCATCATAAGAAGCATGACCAGCAGGTCAAGGGAGGTGATCCTCCCCCTCTACTCCACTCTGGTGAGACCCCACCTGGAGTGCTGCATTCAACTATGGGGACCCCAACATAAGAAGGACATGGACCTGTTGGAGCGAGTCCAGAGGAGGGCCACGAAGATGATCAGAGGGCTGGAGCACCTCTCCTATGAGGACAGGCTGAGAGAGTTGGGGTTGTTCAGCCTGGAGAAGAGAAGGCTCTGGGGAGACCTTAGAGCAGCCTTCCAGTACCTAAAGGGAGCTGGAGAGGGACTTTTTGGAAGGGCATGTAGTGATAGGACAAGGGGTAATGGCTTTAAACTGAAAGAGGGTAGACGCAGATTAGATGTAAGGAAGAAATTCTTCACTGTGAGGGTGCTGAGGCACTGGAACAGGTTGCCCAGAAGGGTTGTGGATGTCCCATCCCTGGCAGTGTTCAAGGCCAGGTTGGATGGGGCTTTGAGCAACCTGGTCTAGTGGAAGGTGTCCTTGCCCATGGCCAGGGGGTTGGAATTAGATGAAGGTCCCTTCCAACCCAAACTATTCCATGATTCTGTGATAAGAAGTTTTGTAGAACACTTCCCTCTTTTTAACGTGCTTTCAAAATTACATTTGATCCTTTTCATAAATACAAACACATTCACTTTAGGATGTGCTTTAGGAAGTCCACGCTATATTTGTTTAACATTCTGTATCAACTGGTAGATATATTCTACTTCACAATTTCACAGAATGATAGCTATGCCTCTCAATCATTTTTAACCCTGTTTAGTGCCTTCACTGTGTTACTGGCCTCTAATAAATACTTTTCAGGCCTAAAATTCAGATCCTCTTCAGTAAAACAAAGAGAATCCTCAGGCTAACAACGCACCCCAAACCCTCTTGAGAACTCTGCTGTCTGTGGAACATGCAGGGGGTGAAAGAAAGAAAATAGAAAATCCTACTTTATTTACTTGTATTTAAATGAGTGGGAGTTTCTATACCAGGAACTTTGAGTTAACTTGGCTTCATGAGATCCTTGTCTTAAATTTTCTTACACATGGCCACTCAGCCTTCATTCTCCATTTCTAAAAGCAAAGTCTAGCAAAGTAACTCAGGAGAAGAGGTACACTTCTGGATTTATATCAGTTTTATAACCCAGACCAATGAACCGCTGTTTATGTCACACTTGACTGACACAGCACGGAGACGGAAAACCTTGTTCCACTTATGACAAAGTAATCCTTTGTCGACATGGCTGATCACATTCTTCCCAATAATTACAAAACTGTTGACCACTTTCTTTTCACAGCCAAAACAGATGAGTCACCATGGAATGGAGCAGTGCTTCAAGACAGTGCTCCAGTACCTCAGCAATTCACTGTGTTCCAGCCAAGTAACAAATCAAAGTCCTACCCCTAGTACTTGCTCCCTGAATATGCATCACCAAAATATCTTGAGACGCACACAACATCTCCCAGTTTCCGTGTACGGGCTGTAAGACTAAAAAGATATAACTAAAACTAGAATCCCAGGAAAAGAATAAAAATCAAGGGTTAGCTTGATTGAGGGGTCAGCTAATAGGGAACACAGAAAGATGCCACATGAATTTGGAGTTACATGTCTATGTAAAATACCAGAATTAGCAAAACCATTGAACAGCAGCATTTTAAAAAATTCAAAATACCAACTGTATTCCTTTAGAGCCATTTTTATTTTGTATTATTTTTCCAAGGCATCACTTAATATTCATACTCATTTCAAGACTAGTTGCCTTCCAGTGGCATCACTCATCTGGGTTTGTCTTGAACTCAGAAGTGACATTCATCATCTGTTTGCATCGGTTTTCTCTTTACTCAAAACCCAGGTCAGTAAAATTCACCAGCAAGGAGTACCTACATGTTCTCTTTCTCTAAAAGCCAGTGTTACAGCCATCATGATTGAGGACAGACTCCCAAGGAATTCTTTTGACATCAATGCACATGGAAGAAAGTTTAGGAAAGAAAAAGGCTGACATTCCTCTGAGAGACATATTGTCTGAGTGAAGTGGAAGTGCCTTCAAGATGAGCTTTTCTTCAGAACTTATTTACAAGTTTCAGGCAGATAGAGGGCTCTGTTTGCCTAGATTTTGAGATCAGAAACAAAATTGAGACAGGGTTATAATGCTCCATTATGAACTAGATGGATGATTTCATTTATGTTATTATATTTTTATGGATTTCAGAGAGAGAGAGAACAGGATAAAGTGTACTGAAATTCTTGTGTAGCTCCACAGAGTAATTCTGCTCTAAACAACATCCAATGATCACATTTCATCAGAAAATCATCCTTCCTCTCCAAAAGGTAAAGACTATGTAACTACATGGAAACATAACTCCAAGTAGGTGATCCTGGAGGGAGGGGGCAGGCTATCCTACAATTCAGCAGTAACATTTAACTTTTAAAATGTTGCTGTTGAAGTTACTGCTAGGGGTAACTTCATTCACTTTTCTATCATTATTTTAAGCCTTCCGCTAACAAGAATACCCTCTGAACCTCCAGTGATTTGTGGTTCAGAGGTTTCTAAAGCCAGACAAAATGTCTTCATATTTAATTGCTCTTAATGGATTTTTCTTCCCTGAATTAGTCCAGCTGCTTTTTGAAACCATTAAAACATTGCGAGTCTGTAGCATTCTGCAAAACTGATGTAACTTTCTACACAACCAGTGATACGAAAACCTCTGGAAGATGCAGTAAGCACGAACTTCTTGCTGCAGCTGACAACACAACAGAAAATATCATCACCAGCACTAGTCTCATTTAAAGAGATTTCCTCTTCTCTGTCACCACTATGGGTTTTCATCCCTTAGCTATAATGAAAATAGTCATTTGGAATGATAATCAGTTTATCTTCCTCGTTCCTTTCCAAAAACAAAGTTCAAGCTAACTGCACATATGACTGAATCCCTCTCTTCTTTTTTTCTCTCTGCCTCTGCCCCCCCCCCTCCGATCCTGTTTGATTCATCTCCCCTTCTACAGTGTTTACCAGGATTGGAATCAGATTCTTCAGCTTGCTTGTTTTCAGAGAAAGTTCACAAAGTTCTGATTATATCATTAAGATAGCTGGGAATGGATCTGTGTCTGATGCCAACAATCAGAGTCCAACAGGTAAACACATGAAATGGATCCCAATCCTCTTCTGGAGGAAAGAAAAACAATACCTGAAATACTTTTAAACACGTTACACAGCATCAGTATAGTTACGATGTCTGGTAATACAGTTTTATTGCTGTTTTTTCTGATGACCCTGAGAATTCAGAAAGAAGAGGCTAGAACAATGCCTGCAATAAGAAAAACACTAAGTGAAAACCTTATCCAGAAAGACAGACTGAATGAGGAAACCAGGAAAGATATCTACATTTATTTTGGCTGGTAACACCAGATAAGATTTAATTGAGGAACTTTTTGGCCTTGCAGAACAAAGACTAGGCCAGCAAAGAAGAACACAGGGTGAAAGATCCCTAACTGACTGTTACTTCTCTCATATCAGAGATGTTTCATCTCTCATCAGTCCCATTCCTCTGGCAAATGAGATGACAAAAATGACACAGCATGAGGGATAGAAGTTCTGAGTTATTCCTTAGAAATTGGGAGGGATAACTTCTACAAAACAAAATGATACTGCACAGTGACTTAGAAATTAGTGCCAAATAATTTGAACATAGCAGCCCAGAGAAGTCACTGCGGGTGACAAGCTAGTATTTCCCCAGATTGTTCTGAATGCTGGTAAATCCCTATCTACTTACTACAAACTTTCAAGCTGCATGGGAACAGATGATTAGCTACAGGTTTTCTAGGTAGCTGCAGAGCTTCTCAGCATACATTTAGGAATAGTTTTGCTTGAAATGATCTAAATTCAAAGGTTTTGTTTGTTTGCTGTTTGTATGCTTTAGCATTTGAATCTCCAGTATTTTTTCAGCATCTGGCCTCCCTTCAAGGAGAGCACTCTGGTTTCAACCACTGATCTCACTTGATGCACTCCACGAAGGCAAGCAGACACCAGAGATTACTTCTTGCTACACCTTTATGCAAGTAAACACAAGAAGCAAAACTGCTTTCTATTTCTCCTCTAAAGACTCATCCTTGTAAGGGTGCTTCACAGAGCAGAGAAAAATCATGCTCAAACACTGCTCTAAAAACATTTAAATTATTTGCCTTTTCTTCAAAGCATGAGCTTACTAGCCTCACACAAGCTACTCACAGACTCTTTAAGAGACCCCAAGCTGTATGTCTCCCATCCTCTCACCTGCTACCTTCTCCATCTACTTGTATTAGATCCACTCACACTTCAACCACTTCTCCCCCGCCCACCCCCACCATACAGAAAAGACTGAATCTGTATCCCTGGGAAAAGGAGGAAGCAATACAGCAGAATATCTTAATTAGGTATGTGCTTGAAAAAGTATTTACAAAACTAGAACTGAAATGTCAGATCTGGAGAAAGCAAATTCAAAAACTCAGAAAACAATTCTTTGTTTCTAAAACTAAGCAAATATTTCCTCTTTGAAAGAAAGAACCTTAAAATGTAAAAGATTCCTTTCTGAAGAAAAGAAATGCCACTCATTAATGAGACACAGTATCTACTTATAGCTTATGATCAAACAGGAATCTACAAACTACAAATAAGAAAAATAGGGTGCTGTGTTTTGTTTTAACCTTTTCCATGTAATGAGAGAGCAATCGTATGGAGTATGAAGTAACTGTACCATTACTGTGGTTTCTGCAAACAACAGAATACTTTTGAAAAAGCAAGTACCACATGCATTGTCAATATAGTTGTCTATACTTAGAAAAAGAAACATTTGGTCATTCAGTATTATCAACATTCAAATAATATTCTTGCCTACTGAAGACATGTCCTCTGTTCAAGTCAGAACTGTTCTACTCAACTAAATACGCCTCTCTCCAAACAATCTGAATTGATGCATGTCTCCACTGTCACACTTCAGCATGTCTCGTATTTCAGCATTGTACATTCTCATCACAGGGACTGAAGAAACGAAGCATGCCATTATTCTAAGTGCTAGTAGATGAAGGATGACAGGTTTTTATTCTGCACAAAGGGAACTTCAGCAATAGGAGAATTCAACATGCATAAAAAGCTTTTCTGAAGAGACTTTTCCATCAATCCTGACGATACTTACGTTATTTCCACCCAGTGTATTTGGACTTCTAGACAGAGATCACACATACAGGGGGACAAGAAGAACATTCCTGCCGAATTTCCAGGGTGAAGCATCACCATTAGAAAATGTTATGAATAGTTTGGAAACTGATACCATGTCTAGGGTGAGGGGTGAGTGTTTCCTCTGAGATTCTGTCTTGTCTTCTTCTCCTGACCTAAGCAAAGTTTCTCTCCAACGCACATTCTTTCCTCTTTTACCATTAGTATTCTGAGTGTATTACAGATTTGCCAGGGTTTGAGTTCTTATAAATCCATTGATTAAAAGGGATAAGTGGCTTAATGAATGTATATACACTGAAAAAATTCAAACTGCAAACATTGAAATAAGAACTTTTTCCTAATTTAGTGCAAATGCAAAATATTTCTAATCACATAGGAACATACATGCTCCCTAAAAAGACCTAATACTTGTTGTGACCCAAAGAGGTACATGGTTGATATGTGCAGAGGAGAATTCCTTTGGCTTGTATGATGACAATTAACAGAGACATAAAAAAAGGCAATTTATCAAATTTATCTGGAGTTCAAAGGCAACATGTCAAAATTTATTAAATTTGTCAGACCCATTCTTAAGATTTTACACCTAACTCTTGATTCCTTTCAAGGAGAGAGAATATGCCCTCCTGTCATAATTTCATTAGAAAAATCATCAAATGAAGGGTTAATTATTAGAATCTTGTACAAATTGTACTGTACACAAAATTGCTGCATTATTTGTCTGCATTAACAACAGTAAAAACCAGTATCTGCTTCTTTCTCTATCCTAAGAATTCTCTGTGTTTTAGCTGACAGAGGGACAGAATTTTAGACACACACACTCCAGAACGCACAAAACCTAAAACTGTAACTCTTAAGATTTATTACCCTTTAAGAAATATCTGGATAAATGTATCCTCTTTTCTAAACTAGGGATCAGTTGTGCTTTATGCTAATTAACAGCATGAAATACATTTTCTCCTTAATCTTTCTAGGTGGCATTCATTTAACAACAGTTTAGGGAAAAAATGTATACTTCTTTCAACTTGTCTGCTTTACAGATTTACAAGAAATAACATTTTTTTTGGCATCCAATATTAAAAGATCTTTTTCTGAAACCCAAATACAGTTATTCTTTTGCTCTATTTTTTGTGTATTTTATAGATGACCAAGTGTTATTGGTTACACAATCATCATTACCTTTCCAGCATTCCAGAGTCTCTCTTTATTATTAATTTTCTCTGAAATATTTTGAGAGCATACACATAATTCTAATACCCTTAAGAGGCAGAATTCTAGTTAGTCTTCATAAACATTTAAGAACCCCAATTTTTTAACATCACTGAGTAATCACGCTAACTGATCACACCTATGGGATGCTGAAATAACCTCATTTACAGTGTTACCAAAGCTACCAAGCATTCTGACACAAAAGAGAGATTATATGGTGCACAATTCATAAATTTAGCCCTTCAATTCAGCAGTCTTCATACTCCAAATTTCTCTTCGGTCTTGTTCTTTTAACAACTTCTTTAGCTTTACAAATATCTTCTCATGTGCAATTTCTATCCATCTTGACATACTGAAGGGACAGTTCATGATCCAAATGTATTAATAACCTTTATAAAAATATTTGGAGAAACAGATACTGCTAGCTATGGGCTTTGTTACAGTTTTTTTTACTAGTTTTTCTTTAAAATTACCTTTGATGATGATGTATCGGCTTCCTCCCACCCCCTTTTGTGTTGTCAGAATACATTAGGATCCAAGTAAAAAGTTTTCACCAACAGAATTACTCACTTTTACCCACTGTACCCCAAAAAATTAAGTATTATGGAAAATATGTCCTCAGGTATTTTTCAACAGCAGTTCAGTAAAAGACTTTGTGCAATTGCTAGATCCTTTGTTCCCAATTTCCTGTAAAACCCTTTCTTTTGTGACAGAAAATTGTTATCACCAGCTGCAGTAATAGCTACATACATTAAAAATCTTCATTGTTTAATTAATAAGAGAGGATTTTCTGTCATCTTAACTCACTCCTCCCCTTGCCATGGACTCTGCAGCAAGTTCAGGACAGAAAGTTCATTTTTATCAGCTGAAGCCCCATTACTGTAATTTCCTCCACTCTAAACATACTGAATTTTTATTATCTACTTATCTAGCTCCCCAAGTGATCCTCAGTGCCTCACATTCTACCTTCTTCTGCCCTTCTGCCTTCCTCAAAACAGAATACATCCTGGTCCTTGGAGAGTGATACTATGCTCCTCACCTGAACAGTTACCATCTTCCTTGGATTTTTATTTTTTTTTAAATCTCTCTCCCACCATGCCTGGTGAATTTATGACACAGAGGTTGCTGTTGGAGAGAAAGCTAGCAAAAGTCTCATTTCAGACCTCCCACAATCCACTTCTGTATTATTCTATATATACCTTCCTCCCTTCTCCCCATATGCTCTTAGCCTTAAAGTATGTTTTACTTTTCTCATTTTCCTTACATTCAAATTCTCAGCAGGGCTACAATTTTCCTTCCCCCACTCCCTATGATTCTTCCTCTAACCACACTTTCCTCTTCCTCATCTTATTTGTTCAGTCAGTCTTACAGTTTTTATTTTCTTCAGCCTTCTCCTTCCCCTCTTCTCATCATCTTTTTCTGGACATAATTGTTTGCCATCCTATATTACCATGCTCTATCAAACTCAGACTGTATTTCCAGATTGCTTTCCACAACACAGTCTCCTGAAAATACATTTCCCATTAAATCACATAAAAATGCTTTTTATCTCCATTACAATGACCTATTGTCTTCAGTAGTTAAAAATTAGGACGTTCCTTTCAAACTTATCTCTATTTTGTATTTGCTGTTCCATAACATAATGATATCATGCTTCTCTCTCCTTCTTAGTCTACAATAGGTCTTGAAACAGTTATATTTTGTACCTTCTCAGAACATGACCAGAATGTCTTTGTCAAAATCCTTCTAGTGAAAGGACTGCAATCTAAAAACTGTTTTAGTCAAAAGTGAGGGGTGGTATAGAATCCCATGTGCTGCACTGATGAACATTATATTTGCAGACAGAAGAGCACATAGAAGGTATTAATATCTCCCTTCTCAATGTCTTCCAGAGCCACTGAATCTTTATTCAATTTCTGTTTTTATTTTTTCACTTTCTGATTCTCCATTTTCTCTGAAATTTCTCTTTGTTCTATTCCTACCCTATCAATTTGATTTTATTTTACAAATATACTCTGAATTGCAGGCTTTCACCTTACCTACCTTTAGGTCACCTACTGTATCTCCCAATTCCTTCCATAGTGTCCTTAATCTCAGCAAATTTCACCTTCATTTAGAATTTTTTGAAACTTTCTCTCCTGATCAAGTCTTCTAAATGCTTCTCTGATCTCCTCTGATCAAAGGGACTGTTACTGTCTTTTTGCCTTTCCTGTACATGCACTGTGTTGCTATGTGGCAATAATTTATATTAAAGGCTTTTTGTGTCATTTTAAAATTTTGCTATCTGAGTATTCTTATGGGGAAATCTGTCTCCTTATATGGGTTATCCATTTTCTTAAAAAAAAAAAGTTCCAAAAAACTAAGGGCTTGAATAAAAAGCAGCGTTCACAAGTCATCCCACTGCCTTCTCCAACTTTCATTTCAGGAAGGTGTCTGCTCCAGCAATTTCTACTGATCCCATACCACTGTATTGTTTCAGTTAAACTAAGCATTTATATCTAATTAAAAAAATAATGGAAGTTTTGATGAATTCTGTCTAAAAACATTACTTGGTATTTTGAGGTTACTGCAGAAAATAAAACAGTTGTGAGTCAATGAAGTGGAAAATTATTGTCTTGTAACAGATCCTCTAAGGTGCAAAATGTTCTCTTATTTGCTGTTATCAATATGTCTAGTAATTGCTTTTTGTCCAACTATTTAAAAAGGGGGAAATAGACTTACAGTCTGGAGAAAAAGAGACAGCAAAACATACAAAATTAAAGCATTGATTTTTAAAAAAAAAAAGAAAAAATTCCTATTTTATAGCATTAAGAAAACATACCATAAGAGACATTTGGCCTATGAAAACAGAAAAGGTAGAGAGATGAAAAGAAGCTGTATAAAAACATTAAAGCAAGCAACATGTCACATCTGAAAACAAACACTCACGGTCTTTTGTTACTTTAGTTCTTTGGGAAAAAAAGCCTTACTAATTGAAAGTGTTTTAGCCATAAGGTTTAGAATACTCCTAGTAACATTTCTACATAGGTTTAATTATAAAACAGCATTGTAAAAAATTACCTAGTAGTAAATTACACCTTAGGTCTACATAACAAGGAACATTATAAAACCGCTTTCTGTACCAAACCAACAACTCGGCATAGACTAAGATCACATCCTTCTTTCATGACTAGCACACACACACACAGAGCTGCATTTTCCTGGGCTTTCTAAAAGAGAATTTTAGGGGGTTTGGTTTTTTAATACCTCTGCATGGTTTTGGATTCTCCTCAGTTTTATAAAGACCATCTGAGAAAAGCAAGAAAAAATTCTGTTATTTGCAAACAAATAGCCATAATTATATTTCTAAGAATTGTTTATTTTAAGAGACAAATGTGAAGATGGTCTGAGGTAAATGTTTGAACTCGGACAGTAGTTCTAATGTCCAGTAAACACAGGCAGGGAGTACCAAACAGCTGCTTTCCAGAACTAGACCAACACCTCACCTTGCTGCAAAAGAACTATGGGATTTATTTCCCCTCCTTCAATTTCCTTTTTTTTTTAAACTAGACCAATTCAACCTTCTACAGTATAGCCTTGCAACTGTAAATTTGTAAGTTTGTACCATACTTGTACCCAGATAGTCTTAAAATCCACTGGAACACAGAAGTAGGTCTTTGAAAATCCTCCTTGGGGTTTACTAAACCTCTTTTATGTTTTCACCCTGACCACATAAATGAAATCTTTATTAAAAAGAAAGTTGATTAGGACCATTTTCATAACAATGATGAAAGAGTGCCTGACAGATTTACTGTTTTTCTAGGCAACTCTGCAGCCAAAGTCAACAGCTAACAAGAAGTCTATCTCCAAATCCATGTCGGAGGATATAACTCAGTAATTAAGTGTTCCTCAAACATTTCAAGGAACATTCAGGTTTTCCGACTGATCGACTCCAAGCACTTCTCTATAAAGAATACTACAGCTGAGTATAACTGAATAAATTCAGGTTTCTTTTCTTTTTAAGGCATCCTTGATCTAAGTTCTAGCATCCTAGTCCACAGCAAATAGTCTTCCATGATACAGAAGTAACTCGTTTTCACAGTAACTTCCATCATTTTAAGGTTCACTTAGGTGCATTTCTAAATACTGTACCCTGGCAATCCTCGAACTTATTCACATACAGGTAGAAATGTTTAAGTATCTGTGTACCCTCTGTTACTCCAATGAAACACAGTCTTTATAAAAATCCTTGAAGACAGACAGGATGCTTCTCTGATGAATTAACACACTCAGGATAAGGTACAACGGCAGTGCTTTCTTCAAAAGCTCCTTGTAACTTGTCCACAATACCCTGGATTTGACTAAAATCCTGTCTAGAAAGCTACGTATTCATTCCCCCACCACAGAGATGCCAATAATAGATGGAACACAGAAACACTGCAGAGAATTAGCATATGGGAGCTTGCTGCTACCTAGTACACCCGTACCAAAAAGTTTTATTCAACATCTGTGTTGCAACAACTACACGCACACTACTTCTGACTGACAATATGTGAACAGTGACCTACCCGAAAAGATAACAAGTATATTTTAATCAAGCTTATCAAACCACATAGGGGCTGCAGTAGCAGTATCATGCAAAGCAGAGGAGATCTAATCAGAGTACGGGACAGGCTCTTCTGTAAAACCCTCCCAGGAACCACTCTAGTGAGCAATGAAAGCTCTTGCAGCACCGCATCTGTGGAAGAAGGTTTCTAGGTCTCTCCTCCCCTGGGAACCACGTCAAATCAACAGATCCAGATGTTTTACACTTACACAGACTCAATTCACTCATATACTGAAATTTCTGTTACGACAGCCCTACGTGAAACCAGACATTATATAAAAGAGTTCAGTATGATCAACTGTATTATAATACAACCACATGAGATGATTAAAATAACTTTTTCCAGGTGCCAGATATCTGCCATCATGTTTGGATAAGATCAGGAATATCTTACTCCTTGCTGAGCTTCTAATCCTGCCTCCTCAGAATATGTCAAAACCGATAACCGTGGCAGACACATACACTTGGTATCTTTATTTTCTCAGTAACATTAAAAATCTACAAACTGCAGTTCTAGTTGTTGTCTCCCTCTCCTGAACTGCCCTTCCTATCCATTCATCCCCCACAGTCCTCCTCACCTCCCCAAACATGTTGACATAGGGGAGTTTTAAAAAGAAATCGGAATGAGGTACATTGCACAGAAGGGAGATTTATTTTAGCATAGGCACATAAAAAGAAACATTGAGGAAAACTACTTGAATGCAAGAACTCTATGAAGTTATCTCAGCTTTTATCCAAGGAATTTACTTTGTGAGATTTCAAGTCAAATACTTTTCTTTAAATGCTGAGTTAAGGTACCATAGTGCCTGTGTAGAACAAAAATTGCAGAAACTCAGTTATTTTGCAGCACATTTTATGTTGATCTCTGGGTACCCAAACACATTACTGCAAAAAGTGATCTGTTTAGGAATATGTGGCTCTTTCAAAACTATCTGTACATGTACTACTTCTTTGAAAGGAAGTAATACCTCATCAGAACAGAGGAAACATTGGTCTGGTAAATGGCAAAACACAGCATCTTCCTAACCTTTCACCTTTACTTCTGTCACTATAACATATATTCAGAATCTCTTTACTAAAATGTTTTTTCTTTCTCTTTTTGTTCCATAGGATCAACGAAATGCTTACTGTATTACCAACAAAACAACCTATCCACAAAATCCTGACAGAAAACCACCTGGTAAAAAATTCAGACCATCAGAAAAAAAAATAATCGTAAAACGCTTTTCTGCATGAAAGGAGAAAAAAAAAGATTAATTGTAGAATGAATATCATATAATGAACAATGCATGAAAACAATGCTCAATTACCAACCCCATGCAACAGTAAAAACCCAAAGTAGCAGAGACTGAAAATACTACGTAAGGAGGCCAAACTATACCCAAAGCAACGTAAAATCTCTCACAATCCTTCTAGAAGTTTTCTATTTATAAAACAAAAACCATACAGGACACTTATTTCAACCACATAAATTTGCACTGCACCACAGTAAGTAATTCAAGATATGCTCCCTAAGTTTGTAAGACTGTTCCTGTCTGGTTTCAAACCTGCCTTATATAATAACCTTCATGTGATTCAGCACTCTCCATCAATTTCTCAGTTCTCTCACACAGCTCTCCTCACAGCTCATAAATACCACCCTTTCTTCACACTCTTCTCCCTCTTCCTTTCTTTACCATCACAAATTCCGACAACTCAATTGATGACATCTAACACTCTAAGAATTTTTAAAAAAAAAAAAAAAAAAAAACCCACAACAGTAAAACAGGGAAATGTGACTGCTTCCCCGCCCCCCCTCCCCAGTCATCTGTATCGCTGGAAAAAAAGTTAATCACAAAGTATAACAAAACAGCATAAGGGTGACCAAAAATACACCACAAACTTACTCTTCCTGGCTAAATGGTTTCTTACAGGTACAAGGCATTAAGGACAACACAAGAAATCTTCTCAGTTTGGGGGAGGGGGAAGACATTTCTCTAGACCCAATCCAGGCAGCTTCCCACTGCCAACTCCAGACTAGCTTCATCACCCACTAGTAAGATGAAATATGATAATATGATTCACCTGTGACTTTTATCAGTTTCAGCAAAAAAGTTTTTAACTGAACAATGGGTTTGGACTCTTTCAGGCTCTTTTTCATGCATTTAAAAATTAAGAAAATCTCCAAAGTTATTATGGAAAAAAACCACTTTGGACTACGCATTTATAAGGAAGCTCGTAATGAGACCAAGTAGCATAGTATCCTTTCCAGGTGAGGCCAACCTGAAGAAAAATTATTGGGGTTTTGTGGTTTGGTTTTTTTCTTTGTAGAAGTCAAATTATTCTTTTGTCAGCTCTGAACAATACTCTCATGCTTGCAACTGGAATTGTTTGAAATAATCTCTGCATGGTAAAACTCTTGAGATATACCCAAGAAACAGGTATGTTAGAGTATCAGCACACTGCATATGAACAGAAATTGCTTTTGATGAGTCAAGCACAGATCACTCATTTTACTGCCATCCGTGCTCTTGAAATGGAACTGCAAAACAATCAGAGTTTGCATTTATTTCAATTGCAGATAATATTTGGAGCCACACTGAAACACTACGCCTATGGAGATACATATAACCATATACACTTCGCATTGAACTCTCTGAAAATGCAGGGGAAATAATTTACTAATCCATCTATCGCTTCTTCTAATAATGAGCCATTAGAACAAAAGCCAGAAAAAAATAATTCAAGTCACAAACTATTCTGAAATGCCTAAAATGGTAAGAGTACAAACAAAAGAAACGATTACAATAGATGTTTAATTAATTGATCAATTTCAACACTCATTTACAGCAATCTTTAACTCTCCAAGAGCATCTAAGAAGTAAGAACAGATGAATGCTTTTATTTTTGTAATTTTTAAACGACAGGGGTTACTTCTGAAACAACTACTTCAACTCCAAAATGGCTTGGTGCAAAAATGGCACTCACACAACTTCTACTGGAGCAAGGACTTTACAAGACAATATGAACAATTTTCCTAGGACCCTCCGATTGGACCTCTCCTTCCGTATGCCTAAAAACACTGATTTCAGTTCACTCCTCTACCCTTTATTTACCCTGCCTTTCTCCCTTTCCACCCCCCCCAAATGAGAGAAGCTGTCACAACATTTTTCCGAACGTGCTTACAGTCCCTATAAAATGCAAAGAACACGGAAAATGTTGTTTCTCTAATGCCGGTATATATATGTTATTGATGTATTTCCAGAATAAGTCCTCCCTATTTGAAATACGCACTTACGCACATTTTTAAGGAAAAGAGCTGCTTAAGACCACACAAGTGTCTACTGTGTTATGCTCTCTCTTACACTTCTGTCTCAATCATGAGCTTCATATTATTTCATTTGACAATATAACAATGCTAATTATTTTTTACAATATCACTATAAGAAAATTTTTTCTTTTATTCCTTTAAAATCCCTATACCTCTACATAGACTTACAGATAAGACACCTATACTAGCAGGGTTCTCTCCTGTCTTATGTAAGAATGTTATCTAAAATACTGAAAGGGACTTTAAACAATTTGGCACCTGTGAAAATAAAAAGCAACCTGAGAACATTTTTCCAAGTTCAACACCTGCACAGCAGCTTCCAAGTGGTTATAATTCTCTCAATACTCATACGTATCCAAATATCTATGCTTACATAAGAAAAACTGAAGTAATGGGTAATAATAAAAAGAAATCTAAAATGTATCAAATTCACCAGCCATTTCAACAAATGGTGTCAAGATTTATTTCCACTTAAGTTTTATAATAAATTGTATATATAGGTGAACATTTCCATTAAGACCCAATTAATATGCCAAAGAGTAATTGCAGGTAGATACTCACAACTTATATTGAAATTAATTTAGTTTAGAAATCCAATCATTTACAACAATACAGTAAAAAAAAAAAAAAAGAAAGAAAAAGCAGCATATACAGACCTTCCAGTAGTCAGATTGTAAACTGTAGTACCTCTGGTATGCAGATAATGCTGTAGGGAAGAAAAATGAATGTTCATTTTGTTTTGTTGCATTTTCTTTGAAAAAAAAGATAGAAAACCTTAAGAGTCAGAATACACAACATTAAAATGATAAATGGTTTAATAAAAGTAACACCGCCACAACAAGTACACTGTTGTGGGTAATACATTCTTTAAGATTCTAATTTTGTTTTATGAAATGTCAACCCGAAAGTGTATTTATTATTAATCTTTGAAATGTAAATCAAGCAATATTTTAAAGAAAACCTGTAACAAAGAAAACATTTGAAAATTTGGGATTTTCATCCTGGACAAAGCTGTTGTACGATTTAAAAATTTAATCATGTAGCTCATTTACCATGCTCCCTGATGTCCTGTAATTTCTAAAGAACTAGTGCAGAGGGACATACAAAGAGAAATCAATTTCACATGCCCTTTCTTCCAGTAACTAGAGAAACAAAAGCAAACGAAAAAAAAGCTTACATTTTATTCAACATCTAAGACCAAGACTAACCTGGAAAACAGCACTAAGAACAGCTCTGTTCAGTAGAGTATTAACTGTACTTAGCAACGAATTTTTCAAGTCACCATTCCTGCATCCCTCTTCTGCACTAAAAATTCTGGCTGATTCATCTCACCCTTCGGCTAACAGGCGACATCAGACTAGAACACATACAGGCTTTAAGTTCTTGTAAGAACGTTGGACTAGACAACATCCAAACCAGAAGAATTTTAAATAATGATTCACTGCAGTAACACCAAGATTTTTATTTTTCAAGTGTTTGCTTCTTAAGATTTAAGAATGGTTTCCACACAGTATGTATTTTCCAAACAACAAAAGAAGACAACCTCAATCTCTTCTTTGAAAAACTACAAACACTAAACAGATTAAGATGGTAAGAACAATATATATTTTATGTGCAGGTTCATTTCCTGCAAGTACCATGGAATGAACGATATCCCTAAATTTTATCACCCTTCCATGCCTGTCTTGCATATTCATTTCCATAACTTCACAAAAGTCCTTAAGTTTTAGGGAAATAAGAACAACATACACGTGACAAGGCACACAGAGCTTTCTCTTCTCAATAACATACCTTTGCACTCATCTGTCTATGAGGACTCACAACCTTGAATTTTTAAATGCCTAACTGATTGATGCTGAATCATGTCCATAAGGTGCCCCTCACCACTAGAACTGCTTGTGAAGCCAGCTTCTAATTTTGGTGCTCTAAACTGTGATTTATTTAGATGCCCAGAGTAGAAAAAGTAACTAGGGGAACGCTCATCATCCTTACACTATCAACATGCAACATGTGTAAATGTTTACATGTAACTTAGATGAATAAAATCACTTAAAAAAAGTCCAGTCAATCAGGCTAAGTTTTTCACAACAATTCTTCCCCCCCAAAAAAAAAAAAATTGGCACAAACTGAAGTGTATGACTGCACTCTAACAATGTAAGTTTAAGAATGTTAAGACTAAGCGTATTTTAGTCACATTCTGTAATTATGTTATAAAGGATGTTCACAGTAACACAAAATAACCTCCTACCCCAAATACTCCTTCTAGATTCACCTTCTCCCAGGTATCATTAATGACTTTTTGACAGCAAGGCGTAATTAGCTTTTCAACATGAGAATGACTTCGCTCTCCCAAATAGGAAAACACACACGCACACTATAAAACAATTTTGTAATGCACCACACTTAAATAAAAAAAAAAAAAATACATTCCTTTTTAAATCAGGCAGTACCTATCCCAATTTTAAAGGTTAAAGCATACTTCAAATACTTAAGTCAACAGCACCATATTATGCAAGACTTAGGAAAATGAGAACTTATAATCTATAGGTTTTTTTAAAAAGTAACTATTGCAGTCAGTTATACAGGGGATATGGATAAAACAAAAAGATGAAAAGAACATTAAATACAATGCTAAGGATTTATACTGGGAAAATAAAAGGGAGAACTTTTTCAGTGTAGCTGTTAAAAAAATATAGGAGTTCCCACATGAGCATTCCATTAAACAAGAGAGGTGAAATCCATGTTTCCAGTTAAGATACTGCTAATAAGTTTATAAAATGTCAACAGTTTTAAAAAAATACAAAAACAGAGAATCAACAGAAGATTTAAAAAGGAAATAAAAGAAAAAGAGGGGGGAAGCAGCCTTACTGCTATTCAGTGACCAAAAAATTCTTTACACAAGTAAAGCAAAAAGGCATACAGCTCAAGCCTTTCTCCTTGCTCCTAACTCTAGCTAGTCAGAGCATGCACAGCCCTGTTCCCCAGCCAGAGACAACGGAACAGGGGTGAGCAGCACTGGAAAAAAAAGGAGAGGAGACATCTGAAGGTATTCAGTTATTCAGACCCAATAAAGTCCCATGTCAAGGGAGGAGGAAGATTGGGAGGCACAGGAAACTAGGCTCCACTAATGTCACTGCTCATAAAGAAACTTGTCCAGAGAAATTCTAGCACCTCCATTTAACACAGGGAAAAGTTCTTATATTAAAGAAAGGAGACTTTGCCCCATGATATTCTACCAGTTTTCCTTAGAGTGCTGATGTCTGCAAATTATTGTCTTTTCTAACTCTTCCATTTTTCAATAAAGTTTAGCAACTTCCCATAGCAACAATTGAAATGACTGCTTTTATGTGCCAGGCTCACGTTAGAATTAAAAACAAGCACATGGAAAGCATGGACTGCTGAAGCGTATTTCATCTTTACACACTATGAAGATAAGGCCTTCATTCTAAGGAAGGTCACAATACTCTTCCAGAGGAACAAAGATGACACTACAGTTCTCTTCTTGAGTGTCTGAAGAGCCCAATCCTACTTCTGGGTTCAGCAACCTCTTCTAGGGATCCAGCCTTTCCTTCTAGGGTTACAGTATTCTGCTTCTACTTAATGTCGTGAAGATAAAATACTAAAATTCTCAGTGTTGTGCTGAAAATGCATAATAATGAATCATGGAGGGATCCCTTACACAGGAGCTAAGCATCCTTTTCCTCCTCATGAAAGTTAGACAACTAGAAACTGTTACTGATGTACAATTTCAGTATTTAACAAGTGCTCAAATTACAGTTAGTTAGTTACCTATGAAAGTTTATTTCAGCCCCCTTTACATCTGATTAAACATCTGTTCCACAAGCACTTGAGCTCTGCTGAAAAGAATTGAAGGAACAGGCAGAAAAACAGAAAAAAGGCATTCAAGAGAGCATTTTTTTGACAGAGCCCACATGAAACATCCCTAATCAAGCATATCCCTAACAAGAATTTTGCATATAAGAAGAGGCTAGAAATCAAATTATGAAAGCAAGATTTTGGAAAAACTTAACCAACCTACTAGTTTTAAAGCAGTAGAACATGAACCATAAATTTGAGCCCTACCATACTTTCTACTCCCAGAGCGAGTCACTAGTGAGCAGACTTTCATCCTGAGTTCTATGGTATAGAAAGAATACCTTGTCTAAAAAGTGTATCATGGAACTTCTCCCTTAAATTAAGTTTGTAACTATAGGAAATTAGTGCAAACCCCTCAAATTACAAACTTTATTCTAGACTAAGAAGGAACAAAAAAAGCAAATGAATCTGCTGAGCAACAGAAATTTTACACAAGCCCCTAAGTGAAACAGGTTACGCTTCATCAGTGCCGTGATTCTAACTATATGATTATATTCTCTGGTTTATTAAAAAAGTGAAAAGAAAGTCACTTGGGCCATGCATCACTTCAGTAGTATTAAAAAAACCCACACAAACAACAACAAAAAAGCCCCCCAAAACCAAAACCCCACAACACCAAAGGCTGCAATGTCATTTGCGCCTTTACTTTTCATGGTCATTCCTAGGTGAGACAATTTTTGTCAGAAAAAAATTTCTGTGAACTACTGCCCCTCTTTCAACAGAGGGTCAACTCTCATTTTTACAGATACAAGTGAATTATCCCCTTTCAGTTAAACATAATGAGTGCTTTGAAATCACTCACGCATAGCAGAATTCTGCAGACAATCTTCTGATTAGGAACTTAATATTGAGCTTTTCCAATCTAGAAGTTTGCCACTGAAATTCTTAAACATATGAAATTCTTGGAGGTCAAATATATAGAAACTTTTTTCAGCATGCAAAACACTCTTGAGCATCTAGAAAACGCATCTCCAGACTCGAAAGAACAGGACTGAGTGTAAGAAGTAGAACATTGTTTCTTGCTTCACATTGAACTATATTCGTAAAATGATCTAGTCAACCACAGAAAACTCTCTTAAAAGCACGAGGCTGAGAGACCACATTCAGACATCTAAACCAGTATTGGACTAGTGACATTCCTAAAAAAGGTGCTCACGGTTACCTATCCCCATCCTTCTGCCCAGTATTTTGTTACTTATCGTATTAGTTTACACTCTTCCTTTTAGCATCTCTCTCCAAAACCTGGCAATTCACATCATTTGCCTAACAGGTAATCCTTATAATCAGACTCTTGAAAACCCTACAACCTACTGAGTGTCAGACACAGCATTTACTATCAAACCCTGAATAAGGGGGTGCGGTATGGGGGGCATATGGCCCAAAGGTGTACGTAGCTTTTCAGATCAATCACCATCAGCTATATTGCTTGATGAGAATAAAAGAATGTTTACCTAAAATAGCTCTGAAAAAACCCCCACTATCTTTCCACCCAAAGAATTAAAACTACTGGACAGTAAGAAACCTGCTCAGCTCAGGCTTGCTTCAGAATCTGTCTTTAAACCTCTGCCACCTAGTGCATAGCTGACCCTCGCATGAGTTCGTTCAGTTACAGTCTACCAGTTTTCTTCTCTTACAGGTTTTTACACCCACCCAGAACTACTCATTCTGCAATATCTACAGCTACTTTTAACACTGACAGCCTTTATTATTTGCCCCCAAAGAGTCTGCCTTTCTCTAGTACTACGACTAGGGTCAATGGACATCTCAGAATCATGACAGGAATGATACTGGTTTCTTATCTGCCCCTGTTTAAGATTTCTTGACTTCACATAGAGAATACAAAATTGATTTTACATAATTACCATGTACATGGTTTCAGATTGTTATTTTTTTAAATCTACTTAATTTCATAAGAAAATTGTAAAAGTTTATAAAATGCGTAATTGTTTCAGTAATACAACAGACAACTTCTCTTCATATCCAGAGTCTAAATACACAACGTAAACAAACAAGGTGAAAATGGGGAGCAAAATGTCTAGACTGAATGACATCCACCTACCTGCAATTTTTAGCACATCTAATCACAAATCACTCAGTCACAGAAGGATGGCTTTTATGATCTCCTCTAACAAACATACTTTATGATACTTGGAAATTTAAGAGGCCTTTGGAAGTAATGCAAACATGGAGCAGTTTGAGTATTTTAGTGCTTGAGTAAGGAAAAAGTGAACTAGATACTGACACCATCTAGTGGCACCTTGCAAGGCTAAATGTGAGTAACACAGACTTTTGCCTTGCTGAACTTTAATAAGTTAAGGGCAAGCACTAATTTGATGACATACCCCTGAAAAGATAATTTTAAAAGAAGTCAAAGGTCTATATTCTACTGTGTAAATCAATACTTGTTTTCTTAATAGAAATTTCTTTTTTTAATGTTAATTTTTAAACAAGCACTAACATTTCTTAGTGCTTATCTGATATGAAAACAAATAGTAAGACAGAAAATTAGCTGAAAAACAGCACAAGGGAAGCAAGGAAAGGGCACATGCATTGCTTTAAATCTTACAATGCTTCCAGGAAAAAATAAATCTTCATTAAACACCTAGGAGACACATGCAGGCTATGGAAACAGCACAGGTTTTATCCACAACAGTGTTTTAACCTAGCAAGATGAACACTCCTGGGCCGTAAAATTAGAGACATCAAAAGGTAAGAAAATTCCAAGGTTGTGTCAATGGAATTGACTCTTTGCTGGGTAAAAAAACTGGCTGGATGGCTGAACCCAAAAAGTTTTGGTGAATGGAGTTAAATCCAGTTGGTGGCCAGTCACAAGTGGTGTTCTCCAGGGCTCAGTATTGTGGCCAGTTGGTTAATATTTTTATCAATGATCTGGATGAGGGGATCGAGCGCACCCTCAGTAAGTTTGTAGATGACACCAAGCTGGGAGGCAGGGTTGATCTGCTCAAGTGTAGGAAGGCTTTACAGAGGGATCTGGACAGGCTGGATCAATGGGCCAAGGCCAGCTGTGTGAGGTTCAACAAGGCCAAGTGCCGGGTCCTGCACTTGGGCCACAACAACCCCAGGCAACACTACAGGCTTGGGGAAGAGCGGCTGGAAAGCTGTCCAACAGAAAAGAACCTGGGGGTGTTGGCTGACAGCCGGCTGAAGATGAGCCAGCAGTGTGCCCAGGTGGCCAAGAAGGCCAACGGCATCCTGGCCTGTATCAGAAATAGTGTGGCCAGCAGGAGCAGGGAGGTGATCGTCCCCCTGTATTCGACACTGGTGAGGCCACACCTCGAGTCCTGTGTTCAGTTTTGGGCCCCTCACTGCAGGAAAGACATGGAGGTGCTGGAGCGTGTCCAGAGAAGGGCAACCAAGCTGGTGAGGGGCCTGGAGCACAAGTCTTGTGAGGAGCGGCTGAGGGAGCTGGGGCTGTTTAGCCTGGAGAAAAGGAGGCTGAGGGGAGACCTTATCGCTCTCTACAACTACCTGAAGGGGGGTTGTAGTGAGGTGGGTGCCAGTCTCTTCTGTCAGGTGGCTGGAGACAGGACAAGAGGAAATGGCCTCAAGTTGTGCCAGGGGAGGTTTAGGTGGGGTATTAGGAAAAATTTCTTCACTGAAAAGGTTGTGAAGCACTGGAACAGGCTGCCCAGGGAAGTGGTTAAGTCACCATTCCTGGAGGTATTTATGAGATGTGTAGATGTGGCGCCTGGGGAGTTGGTTTAGTGGTGGACTTGGCAGTGTTAGATATACTATTGGACTTGATCATCTTAAAGGTCTTTTCCAACCTAAATTATTCTATGATTCTACAATGACAAAAAAGAACCCCCAACATTGTGGAAGCTAGAGCTGCAAAATGCAGCTCAGGTCTTTTGTTCCAAGGCCTCTGGAAAGAGGTTTATCTCCATTTCCTCCAGAGATTTGTGCTGAAAGTACCAAGGAGTCAAAGAAGCCTAAAGCACGTCTTCCTTTTAACACAGAATGAAGGCAGACACACAAAGGCAACTCAATCATATATTTGAGAAAGAAACATCACCAAATAGTCCTCTAAGTAATTTTATTGGCAACTACACATCCTCATCTGGAAATACAATGCAGCAGCAAGGTGGTGAGAAGCCCACTGTCCCATGGTCATGTCCAACTATGAGTTGCACAGGAGACTAGGAAGTATTAAATGTGTAAGACATACACAAGTTTGACAAAGAATTTACTGTTACAGAATGTTAGATAATGAACTCTATGAAAGGTCTTAAAATATTGAGAATATCAGTGAAGAAACACAATGGAATAACACGAAGCTCAAAAATCCTTCAAAGAGCTTATTCCACAAAATTACTTTTAACAATGAAGTGTTTTAGAACACTGCCTAAAATGAAAGTTTTCAGACAGTCAGAAAACATGGTCCAGCTATATTCTATAATAACAATCTTCTACTGCTACCCCCCCCCCCCCATTTACAAAGAGTATTTTAATGTTCTAAGCTTAAGGTAACATTCTTACTGTTTTCTATAGGAATTTCACCTAATGGTTTGAGCTGCCTGAAATTAAAACACCTGAAATGTAACAACAGCATCCTGAAGATGAAATAAACAGCTCTAAATAGAAGGAACCCAATTTCTGCCAATTATTAACAATTACAAACAGCAAAATAAAAAACTTTAAACCTAAAAGTCACACTTATTTGAAACACAGTCATCTCTTCGTCAACTCACTCAGATTGCTATGCTACTTAAAATACACTCTAGTTGTTCAGGACTCATCAGTAAAAGACAGCCCAGCAGCAACCCTGCAGCAACCAGCACAACCAGGTCGATGCCAGGAAGTTCTCTCTTACATTTCATAAGATGATTCCTACTACTCTGTACCTCAGAACACAGCACATTGAAATGCTTCCTAATGACAATATTTTCCTTCAAAGTCCTAAAAGACTAAGACATTAACCACTACAGAGAAATTCTCTACAGACCTGGAATTGTAAGTACAAAGGAACACATGTACATTGTTGAATTTGGGAGTTGTTCTCACAACCAAACAACTTTACACAAGAACTATAAAAAGTGTTTAAATTTTGGGTTTAGGCTATATCTTAATAAATGAGCACCTCAATAAACATTCTGGGGGGGGGGGGGTTCAGTTTTGTTTTAAATTTTAGCCTAACAATTGCTAAAAAATGCCCTTGGACTAATTAATACTACCTTATAATTACTTCCAATATTTTCATATTAGTGCTTTCAACAATGCAGTCACTATCTGCAAACAAAATAAGTATTTTTAAAACTGTTCTGACATAGTACATAAAAAAATGTGATCACCACTTGAGTACAGCAATAAGAATTATTTTAGTGCAGTATTTATTGTGCTTTAGTATCTGTGATGTGAATAATTGCATGTTTTTCCCAAATCATTCATTAACTGCATTATCTACTTCTACTTCCAGGAATTTTGCTTAGAGAACAGAAATTCAAGGAAGCAAATGATAAAAGTATGTCTCCACTTGTGCAACTGTTAGCTGTCCTCCAAGTCATAGGCTGGAACACAGCCAATACACATGACCCTTCTACAAAAGAGATATAAAAGATCCCCAAGGAAAATAGAGATGATGTCAGAGTCCATGAGCTCATTAAACAGCATTCAACTAGAACCCAAACCTTCAACATCACTATCTACACTCTGTACTCCTTATGGAAACCAGAGTCATGGAAAAAAAAATTAAATTACCTCCAAGACCAGCAGTAAAGTCCTGGCCCTCCCAAGGAATGCAGTAGCAAACAAAGCTCACAGGTGTATACCTTGGAGCCCTAGCTGGACTCACAATGCTGCCAGCATCCAAAAGCCTACATGACAACTCGTCAACCTCCTCTGGCAAAACCCGAGGCTGAGGTTTCACATTCTGGGGCAGTTGCATCACTTTTTTCTGCTAGGTTATTTTTCAGTTGGATCAGTTCCCCACACAGCTGCACGTTCAGCTGTGCCAGCACAAAGCAGAGAGCAGCAACAAGCAGGCGGGGGGGTGCCACTAAAGACACTCCCAGGGAACAAGGAGCTTGGAAACCTCTGAAACAATGAAACAGCTGGGGAATAGCTGCCTCATTTAAAAAAAAAAAAAAGGGGGGGGGGGTAGGAAGACATCAGATTAGAGTTAAGAAAATGCTACTGAGGAAACAGAATAGTTTTGACTGGGAGGAGCCAATGTTCTCATTTTGGGATATCCTGAATCCAAATTCTGACCAGTAATGATCAAGACAATGAAAGCTGGGCACAGAAACCACCTTGAACATGCTTGCTAAACTGAATCAATCTGCCCTGGTTATAATCATCTGAATACAAGTCAGTGGCTCAAAATCTGCAAAAAGGCTGACATCTCGCCCAGGACCTTCTCCTAACGGTAGCAGAGTGCAATTAACAAGACAACTCAATTTCATGGCTTCAGAGAAAACCCTTTTTAGCTAACAACAGCAATTCCAACATACTGCATTTTGGGAAAACTACTAGCTACAGACCAGCTTAGAATATTTTAAAGGCTAGGAAAAAACAATGTGATACTCTAGTCTATCCTCAGATACAATACAGAGAAGAACGAACCTCATCCAGTAATTTCTGATGTAAACTCACAACTTCTGCTAGAGACAAGTACTTCATTTTTATGAAAAAAAAAAAAAAAGCATACTAAATCTGGACGTCAGTGGCTACAAGTGACAGAAAACAATGTACTTCAAGAGAAATTACTACAACATTTAACAGGCTTCATTTAAAAACAAATATTTAGACTTCAGCAAGGCATCAGCCATCAACTTACTCCACGTTCAAAGGTAGCCTGCCCCTTAACTGATATTCCCTGTGTACATGCAGCAAGTAAGTATTTTCCTGGTTAGTTCCAATAATGACATGCAGTAGCCTGCCATGAATCTTTCTCAAGGTCCCTCTTTTCTGGCGTATGAGTCATAATTCTTATAAAGAAATTACCTACAGTTTTTTTTACTGCATTTAGAAGGCAGCATTAACTACATGAAAATACACGCAATGAATACACCCAGCTGAATGATCCATGTTTGTCAGCTCATTTGTGAAAAAATGAGACAGAACAAACCAGATGAAACCTAACAGGTCTCTATCAACCAAAAATTGCTTCATCTTCATCACTGACCATACTTCTGCAATCAACTAACAATTTTGTTCTGCTTCACACAAACTATACTGCAAGCATTTTTAAACAAAGAACATTGTAACATTTGCCTTTAATGGACACACCTTTCTACGTTATATACAAAGGTGTACACATTTATTAAAGATATTTAACTAAATAAATAATAGGCTTCCAAGTAAAAAAAAGTTGTGCAGCATTAGTCATGCTGCTATCTTGTGATATTTTATTAATTATATCCTGTTTATTAAATATATCAACTTCTCCACAACTTTGTCCAAGACTAACTTCAGACTAGGCAGATTTATAGTTCTGAAGATCATCCTGCTTCAGCATTTTACACTTCTGGAACTTCAGGACTTAAAAATTGGATAAAATATACATTAGTGAGACCAAAACATTTCTGAACTTCCTTTGCTTTTCAGTTCCCAAGCATTTAAAATTTAACTATAATTGCAATTAGAATGTATGATAATTAAAAGTAACAGAATTTATAGGAATGGTGTAAAATTTATTTTTACTTTAAATTTATAATGCAATGCACCAGCATTCTACTTCTTTCAAGTAACAGTAGTAAATTAATTGCAGAACACTTATGCCTTTTTGCATTGTGCATAATACCTTTACAGTCTTTAGTACTGGAGTTCAACAACTGTTGTGAACAGGAACATGTGTCCCTCACTTAATAAAAAAACCCTTTAGCTTCCCTCTTCCTATCAATTAAAATTCCTCCAGTATTATTTTCACTACTATCCCATTACTTTGAAAACACAGATACACCTTTTTTTTTTTTTTATACTTCGTTACTAACAAAGTTTTTTCACTTCTTGAGACTTCTTTCATGATTTGAGGTGTGACTTTAAACAGGCATCTAAGAAAATACTAAGTATTTTAATAGGTTTTTAATGCCTAAATGTTTCTTCCCACACAGTTCTGCTCATGCTTGTTTACAGTTCTGGAGAATTGGTATTTTCAACCATCATTTGTATTTTTTATGCTTGTTCTTAAAACTATATACACAGTACAAAGCAGACCCCTGATCAGTAAACCTTACCTCTGATCCATAGCAACATATAGTCCTGTTGTTCTTAACTGTTATCAACTCAACAGTAGAGTTAATACTGTTCAGCCCACAATCCTGTACTGTCTTTGCTAAGTAAAATATATCCAATAAGCCATACTGCACTTACATCATACCAAGTTGCATTAGGCTAATCAGAAACAATACTAAGCTGTTTGCAGACGGGGTGGTTGAATTTTCTTTAAAAAATAAAATAAAAGTAAAATAAAAACATGGTATCAGACAGTTCTTCAGGAAATTCTATACAGCATATTGCCACATTCCCTTCAGGTTTTCCCATGTCTCTGGAACTGGAAACACCAGTGGTTATGTTACACCAGATGTAGGTACAAGTCGTAGGTTCCTAAGATGTTGGTACAAGTTGTGGGTACTAAGGTCCCTAAACTATTCAACAGAAAGAGACAGATGCCTCTACCACTCAAAGCCTTCTGAATTTACACACTGAATTTAGGTAGCTGCAGATTCCTCCCTAGTAATATCAAATCTAAACATTTGTCACCTAAAAAATGAAGGTGAGGTAGGTTTCCAAGAGCCCTAACTGACACTGTTTTTATATTAGACATAGTGAACAAGTGGACACATAGACACACTGCTATGAAACAGTCCACAGCTAGCCTGAATCACTAAGCAGTGCTTTTGAACTACTATCAGTTACAATTTATTTCCCTATTTCTACATCCCAAGGTAATTGTAAACCAAAATTTTTGTGTGTTTGGAAAAAGGGGTGGGGTGGGAGTAGACATTTTCACAATGGGGGTGGTGTTTGTTTCCTCACACAAAGTGAAACAGAACTGCAGTCATATTAAAACTAAAAACCAACAACAATGAAAAAAGACATCCCATGAAAAAATATTCTGACCTGTTCTAATCAGCTAGGTAGAAGTAAGATCCAAAACAGCTCTCTACTCTTCCATACCTCCCATAATGACTGGAAGGGAGGCAGCTATCAGACACTGGGCCTGACACCCAGTGTGACATGAAGCATTAACAGGCAAGCTGAATATTTAGCCCTACGTCTCGTTCAGCAATGCAGCAGAGTATCTTTCAGAATCCACACCACAACCAAAAAAGCACTCTACTGACCCACAAGCAACAAAGCACAAGAGTACATAAGGTTCTGTGTTCACTGGCTGCAATGATGGCAAAAACATTTAAGTAATTTCAAAGATTGATGAAGCAGAGAGCTAACAAAACCTAACAAAAAACAAACCCAGACCCCCTCCCCACCCCCCCCCACACTCCTTCCCCTAAAACACCCTACACCCATTCTTCCACTCAGTATTTAAAACAGAACTTGAAACACACCTTAAGCGCAGCATTTTTGCTGTTGAATTAACACTTTCAGCCTAGCCTTACCTGTTGAGATTGTGGACATAAATGAAAGCACTAAGACAGGCTTTCAGGCTCTGCACCTATGTCTCCCACCCCCCACAGGAAACCTTCAGAGGCATGGCTTGAACTGTTTGTACAGTCATGTAATAATGAACCAGAATAATCAAGTAGGCAGTGTGGTACTACTGTATAAACCAAATAAACTTCATACTCATAAAAAAAAAAAAAGAACAAAAGAACGAGAAGTTAGAATACAATTGTTTTCGTAAAGACATCATCAGTCTTACTCTGTTAAGGGCTTTGAAATACAGTACAAATGGAGGAAACAGTGAGTTATCCAAATGTTTTTCATTCTGTTGTGTCACCTACATCAAATGACAATCCCCCAATGACATTTATCAGAAGTACTGAAAAACCTTACCTTTTGGATAATCTTCCAACAAGAGGTTGAAGTGACCTAACTGACAAAAGAAATCAGACTCGACCTTTCCTTCAGCTTTCAAAATTAGCGATTCATAGCAGCGAACAGCCTGGGAAAAGAAATACAAGGTTTTCAAAATTCTGTATTCAACTAAGGCAAGTATTACATTTTCTGAGAAATAACAAAGTTTCCTGTTACTCTGCAAGGTAAGAAGTCTATGAAGACTCTCAGTAACTTGTAGTCAGCATTACTTTTCAAAGAAATGTAGTATTTGAAATGGAACAGATTTGTAAGTTCACAGATTCTAATGCAAATTGATAGCAAATGAACAATAAAAGTTTTCTCTGGTTTATTTGTGGACTCCAGAAACATTCGATTTCCCAAATACAAAACAAACCTCTAACATACGTGATGATTTTTAACTTTAAAAAAGAAAAAAAAAAAAAAAAAAAAAAGATAAATGCAAAAAGATTGATTTTATTTATTCTTTCCAATCGGCAAGAAAGAAACCTCTCTGATTTTATGCTCATTCTGTGTTTTCTTTTTCTAAAGGATTCACATTTCATTCTCCCAGTTTTTCACTAGTATTTGCTAAAGTGACGAATATGCTACCTCAGCATGCTTGCTTAGGCAATTTAATACCTTAGCATGTATTTCCCAAAATCTGATTCTTTTCACTTACCTCTTTCATGTCATAAAATGCAGTTTACTACCTTCTGCTTTCTACACAGTTACTGTAGACTAAGTAAAGCTAAAGCTAGGAATATGAATCCAATCAGAAGAGACATTTACTTTAAGAAAAGTTGCCCTAGAAGTTTTTTAAGCAGCACACACAATCAAAGTGTGTTCTGTGCTGCAAACACACAGTTTTAATAAACTGAACTGATACCTTCTATTCATCGCAATGGTCGTGATCTTTAATGTCTTATATTCTTACCTCATGACCCTGTTTACACTTTGAGAATGAATGAATGAATAAATAGGTTTCCAACTTTTTGAACTTCCAGTTTCTTGATTCTGAACATGCTAGCCATTAAAATGAAGTAGCTGGATAAACTTAAATGGGAGGGAAGGTCCTTTGCACCAGCAGTAGAATTTACAGTTCTCAAAAGGTTGACAGATTTCCAACAAATTCTAATTCCAGCTGGTTAAGCCATGACTTTCACCAAAATCATGGTTTGACTATCTTTCAAATTTGATTTCAATTATCAAGTGCTTAATTTTAATATAGTACAGTAATCAAAGACCTTAATCTGAAATTACAAGCTTCATTACAGCAATACTTAATCTGAAATTACAAGCTTCGTTATTTTATTAAAACTGGAAATTCAAAAGGGGAAAAAAGATCAATCCAAATACTAAATTACTAGTCTTGCCCATATTTGTGATTTACTTCATGTACACTTGTATTAATCATCGAAATGAGAAATGCCAACAATAAAATGAGGAAACGTTAAACAGCTAAAAAAACACCTGTGGAGAATCCAAATTACTGATCTAATCTGTATTTTAATTTGCCATTTTTACCTTGCTATGCTAGTTTTAAAATTATTTTCTTAAATGGGAAACCATAATAAGATAGGACATGCTGTACTCAATGGACACAAAGTCATGTATGTGACAAGATGAGTGGGTCTGGTCTTGGTTTGTATCCCAAGCCTGAGAGGTATTCATGTGCTTTCACCTACCTCCAAGTACAGAATAGCCTTGTTTCATGGCCATTTTCAGAAATAAAGTTCCAATGGATGAAACCAAAGCTATGCTGCTGCAAAACTGCAGCACAATGTGTAACACCTATATTAAATCTATTAGGTGTATGTGTGGTATTAAATGATTTAATAAAACCATTTAAATTAGGTATTTCAAACTGTAGCTATTTGGCCACATTCTGAGAACATTAAATTGAGATGTGTATCTGCCTCTACATCAAAGAACTACTGCAGAATTTTCTTTCATTCTGCAACTTTTGCCTTAACAAACTGCACTGGAAGGACTGGAATTCTGTTGCCAGTTAACCAAAGCTACTACTTCTTTAATTTCATTCCCACCACACCATGAATACCTCTTGGAGTCAGCCAACTCTCCATCTAAAGTATATGATCCCTAGAATCAGAAGCAAAGCACAAAAGTCCAAAGTGAGCTTCCTAAAATAACTATGCATGTGTGAACCGATTCTCAATATTCAGGCTCATCCACTGAGCCTATTCCAATCTGCAAATGTTTTAATGCAGAATCTTGATTTTTATGCCTTGCTTCTTCTCCCCACTTTTTGGTCTCATCTCTGGATTTGTATGAATCGTAACACAGTTCTTGCTGGTGCCCCTGATGTAACTGTCACAAATTAATTTGCAGATAGGCCTTCCATTTTCTGATGATATGCAATACCTGCTGCAGCTGCTGAAGACAATATTCACACTATGAATTTTCTTAAATTAGTATTTTGTCTTCTACAATTCAGTCACTGTTCAGAACATATAGAAGTGGCTACCACAACAGGTAGCTTACAATAACTGTTGGAGAGGAAGTTAAGAGTAGTTTATTTCCTTAATTAGATGGCTACAGGTGTTTAAAGGGAACTGGATTCTATGAACAAATATAACAGGATTTTCCTATACAGAATGTTCAAGGAAATTATAAATCACATGCACGTAAACAGCTAAGCATCGGGGGACCATTAACATTTCCCCAACCCCTTTTTAAGTAAATCCTCATTAAAAGAGTACCTGAAGCACTATATATAGTACGGATACAAAAAAGCTGTGCCCAAGTCTTTCACACAGGTCAATTCTCAACAAGGCAGATTTTCCCTTTGCCTTAGAATACACTTTGAAGACACTGTTAAGCCATCTTACTAACACACCAGCACAAGGCAAGGCGTAGAACACCAGAGCTGCAAAACAGAACTTCCCCTTTAAGTAACTGTTAACTTACAGTTAACTGTTACTGTAAGAGCAATTCAACCACACCATGAAGTACACCCTCTCAGTTGATCTCTAACTTATTTGCAACATTTTCAGGAAAACACTTATATTTATGCAAGCTTAAATTGTGAAGGTTCTTTCATATGAATTTTTAAAATTTTTCTAGCACATTCTAACAAAATGAAACGGAAAGCAAGAGTAAGCTTTACTTCCTCAGCAGGAACACTAAAGTCAACCTCCGAGTCTCTGGAGGATGAGTAGACTGGTCAGTGCATGGCTCTTGCTCTTCCTAGTAGCCAGAGGAGCTTCATCTAGACAAAGTGATTTATCTACCTTTGGTCAAGAAACTTTCTTCCCCATCAAACCCCTCCACAAACATCTTTAGAAAGGAAGAAGTATTTTTCTGCACAGGTAAGAATCTGTCTCTTAGTTGAATGAACAGATGCAAAGCATTTCAAAGAGGGAAGTCACAACTACATGTATCTCTGTACAGTTTCTCTGAAGGAATAATCAAAATATCTCATTTCAGTGGATCTGTAACTGCAAAGGCCATCTCTGGCACCACTTGTGCAACCAATTTAAATCACTCTGAGACTCTAAGAATTCTAAGCAAGTTAAAAACCCCTCAGGTTTTCTCCACATTGTATGGATTTATAAGTGCACTCAATGGAGCCAGCCTTGAGAACTGTTAGTATTGACAAATTACCAAGAAAGAGAAAGACCCTGAAACAAAACGGAAGATGGCTACACAACATTGTACCCTTCCTTCCCTTTGTTCAAGGCTGCACTAAGATAAAAGGGAAACCTGAAGAATTTAGGAACTTGGCAAAATAATCACCCACAGCTGCTTTGCAGTGTGGCAACCAGAGCAGAAGCAGGGAACAAATACAGGAGTGGCTGCACGAAAAGAAGGTGGTTTATATGATTAAAAAAAAAAACAAAACAAACAAAAAAAACCCAAAAAAAACCAAACCAAAAACCCAATACTCATGTTGTTTGCCACCTGCTTGATTAAAAGCAAACTTAAGTAATACACTATGGTCAACACTTCTGACATGCCAGTTACAAACCCCCTCTTATCTGATTTCACAAATTCAACCACCAATTCATAGGACATGTTTAAACACAATATAGTGAGGAAGAAAAAGACTTAGTGTATTTGTCAACTTAGAAAAAGCCAGCAAAACATTCATGTGTATTCACAAAAGGAAAAAATAATTCCACTATCATCTAAAATGCACTACCAAATCCAAGTATGTTCACTAGTTATTATTTGAAAGGGAATGTAACAGGAATATTTTTCCCTCTGTTGTCTGAAAAAAAATACCACCCCCCCCACCCCCCCCCAAAAAAAACCCAAACCAAACAAAAAACACCATAAAGCAAATGCCAGTTTTGGCTATTATTAACATGATGTCTTTTCATGAAGAAAAGACCCTAGGGTTAGGAATATACTGTAACAACAACAACAAAAATATCCAACAGGTAAAACCAGATTTGTAAATATTGCATACAAAAGTCAGTGGTACATATTACAGCCATACTTCATGAAGGAGAAGGAAGGGCAGCGTTATCTCTACTTCAACCAATGTGAAGAAAAAAAAAACTACCATCATCCCTGGTTGCTTATTTGTATTTTACAGCACAAATTCAAATTACCGTTAAACAATTGTACTAAAAAGAAAAAAAAAAAATCAATACAGCTGTTTTGAATAGTTTCTAAAGAAGATGATGTAATTATATCATTTCTTACTCATGACAAGTGTGATTGACTAGAGATGAAAGTAGCGGAACTAAATGGCCAAACATGACAAAACGTTAATTATTAATTCTTTAATATTTTAATAATATGAAAATGGAGAAGTGCACTGACTGAGCAAATTTTTACTTAAAACACAGAAAAAACACTGACAACTACAGAAAACCAAAAAGCTAGCAATATAAATTGTTAGCATGGCAACACCTGGGCAGTAATGTACAGTGAAAGAAATATTTGAATTTTACTGGGTAATGAATTAACTGTTCAAGAAAAAAAAAAGTGTTCTAATGCAGCCAACATAGTGTAAAATGACAAATTCAAAGCCTCAAGATGTTCATAGAACCTTAAAGCTCACAATAGAAAACACTACTGTGTATGTAGATAAGCCTTCCATCTGGGGCAGGGCAGGGGGACAAACAAACAGTTCCTGCTTCCTTTTTCTTGTTTCTCTAGAAGCAATAACCTGAATGGATGGGCTTTGCAAGCAGGTAATGTGAACCAGAAGCATGAAAAAATTTCCATGTGAAAAAATTTGAAGAGACATATCAGTGGGCTCTTCACAAATGAAATATATACTACACTAAAGCTTAGAAATGAAATGTTAATTAGCTCTTAAGGGATAATTTAGCCTTCTGGAAAAGAAAGTAATTACACAGACAGTGCTGGACACTGAAGCGATGATCACACTCTCTACAACCAGTCAGTCTGAGGGATATCTACAAACCAGGAGAGCAGAAGTTTATGTATGTGCTGGGCTCATTCTCCACACCTCAGTATCAAAAGAGGATGTTCTGAAAGGCTCCTCTTCCATTCCTTTCTCCATGTCATAATTCACCAAAATGCACACATGATTTTCTAGTAACAATGGCAACAACTACCATCCCAAAAAACTCCTGATTCAGTTCTAGCTCCTGCTCTGCAACAACAGACATGTGAACAAGGCTCGCTTCAGCTAAGCAAGGACAGAAAAAGACTAGCCTGAATTCTTCAGAAATTAATTATCCCCCACCATCAGTGACTGGCTGGATAAACACTACCTCCTGGGCTGTAGATAGATAACTTAACATCTCAGTTACTTCTGCAGAGAAAAGCATACAATTCATATTTGATAGAAGATAACCTATTCAGCAGATCCTCCACTGAAGGGTCTCATATTACGTATGGATGACACAATACTCTAACTTCCCTCACTTTCTTACTCAGTATCAATTTCCACTACAGCTTTCAAAGCTTCTTTATATGCTCTCTCTCTCTCTTTATGAAGCTCGTACTGCATTATAAAATGTCTCTCTCAACTTAGCACAAGTTTACTTTCCTTGTGTTTCATATGTGGACTATATTATGGGCAATGAGTGGATTGAGAGCAGCCCCGAGGAGAAGGACTTGGGGGTATTGTGGATGAAATACTGAATATGGGCCAGCAATGTGCGCTTGCAGCCCACAAAACCAACTGTATCCTAGGTTGCATCAACAGAAGCGTGACCAGCAGGTTGAGGGAGGTGATTCTCCCCCTCTACCCCACTCTCATGAGACCCCACCTGGAGTACTGCGTTCAGCTCTGGGGACACCAACATAAGAAGGACATGGAGCTGTTGGAGCAAGTCCAGAAGAGGGCTACGAAGATGATCAGAGGGATGGAGTACCTCTCCTGTGAGGACAGGCTGAGAGAGTTGGGGTGGGAGGCCTACAGGAAAGCTGGAGAAGGACTTTTTGGAAGGGCATGTAGTGACAGGACAGGGGGTAATGGCTTTAAACTGAAAGAAGGTAGATGCAGATTAGATGTAAGGAAGAAGTTCTTTACTATGAGGGTGGTGAGGCACGGGAACAGGTTGCCCAGAGAAGTTGTGGATGCCCCATCCCTGGCAGTGTTCAAGGCCAGGTTGGATGGGGCTTTGGGCAACCTGGTCTAGTGGAAGGTGTCCCTGCCCATGGCAGGGGGGTTGGAACTGGATGATCTTTAAGGTCCCTTCCAACCCAAACCATGCTAGGATTCTATGATTATATAGAAGCCTCAAGTAGAGTGTTAGGAGTACAGCATACTGGACACAAACATGCTCGCGCCCCAAGAGACTTAGGCCTCAAGTAGGAAAAATGTGAACCAGGCTCTTCAGTACCTTTGTTCTTGTAAAATTTCTATGGTATATTGGAATGTCTGGAAGTTACTCTAATCTGCTAATAATATTTATGATCAAAGTCCTTATTTCAGGGACAATAAGTAGCATAGAACAATCGAAACTGATCCTCCTCGTGCATTTCTCAAGAAATGTATCATCAGTTTTGGCCTATATATTTTTCTGTGATTACTGCTTCATGAAACAGGACACAAGAATAAACAGTGTAAGCAACCAAGAAGAAAAGCAGCTGCACACATTAGCTACATGCATAGCTTGATTACATGTTCTTTAAAATACACTACTGTGGTCTAGGACTTATCTGCCATATGCATCATTTGAAAGAAATATTTGTTACATCTTCAGTATAACCTAGAAGTAAAAGAGAGGAAATGAAGCAGCAAACAGCAGAAGTAAGGTCAAGGTTGCTAAGTTTACAAGTGAAAATTAACACAAAAACTAACTGAAGGGTAAACAACACAAATCAAAAATGTTCTGGAGACTGGAGTGAAAGAAGTGTACTATTGCCATAAGAAACAAACAGTAAAATAAAAAAAAATAACAATTTAAAAACCTACTGTGGAGAATTAGTATCACCAAAACAAATGCTACGATCTGACAGAAAACAGGAGACACTAGTAACTTGGAAATAATTCTTCCTGAAGCCAATTACCATTGAAAAATGAGGGATACTGCTTCACAAAAGGCACAGAACTGCAGAACAGAATACAAAATAAAATATATGCAAACCAATGATAAATGGAGAAAAGTGACATTTTAGCAGAAGGGGAAAAAAAAAGAACTTGCCACCACTGAATAAAGAACACTTATTATCAACTGTAAGACATTCTTTACAAGTGTTTTCTGTCAGACAGATGTGAACTCAATAGCTTAGGCTTCTCTCGTTTTCAGCCGACAGTGTCCATAACCAACTGCATTTTGATGAAAAATTTGTTGACTGGAGTTAAGGTAGTACAACACTCTCCATTAATTCTGAGATCACCTTTAGGATGCAACCCCCCCTTTACTTCTTTTAAATACAGTATGATTCAATTACAAATATAGATGTGTATGTATATACAGACACACTGACATTATACAGGAAATTAAAACAAATTCTAAACTATCAGCAAACAGAATGCTCTCTTCTGTCACTGAAAACATTTCATAATCAGAAGACTCAGGAGATAATGACAAATTTTGTATGGAATTTCACCATTCCAAATCCTCCAGTTATTCTTTAAAAAAAAAAAAACAAACACTTTTTTTTTTTAAAGTAACAGTAGATTTTTCACAGGCAATTGAAATGGCTGATTTTTATCTAAGAATATAGGAACTTTTTTGTTATTTTTACCATATTAATTCTATTTCAAGTAGAATTGCAGTACCTTAATTTAGCAATTGTTCTAGAGCTAATGAATAGTTCACCATACACTAAGATTTAAGACTACGAAATCTGTTTTATTCTAGCAATTCTTAACTATACCAACATCGAATATCACAACTGAGGTGCAAGCATGTCATACTTCAGAACATTTAGACAGTTATCTTTGAAAGATAAATTTACCTTTTTTTGAAAATGTTAAACCAGTTGTATCTAGCAGGCTACAGATTTTCATATAGATTTTAGTATGATATCATACATCAAACAAACAGCTGTTCTCAATTTCATTGGGTAAATAACTTCAGAAATACAATTAAAATCAACACAGAAAGAAAAAAAAAAGACCAATTAAAGCCAGCATCTGCATCAATAGCTGCCTGTTTTACCAAAGAAAAAACCCTGAACTTTAAATCTGAATAACTGTTATTTATGCAAAGATCTCCTGATCCGGACACAAGCCTTTGAAAATGTAACAATGATTATCAGCTACCAAGCATAAAGATGGCAATGAATAAAGAAGCTTGGAAAAGAAGTATTAAAACAGAGAACAATGTACCTACATATGCATAAGAAAAAGTCTACAAAGACTGACACAACAAATATATATTTGTGAAAATACTTAGCTTCAGACTAAGTTGAATGATTTTCTGTGCTGTTGTTTGAATACAAGGTAATATAGAAGAGCAACTACTGTAAAATATTAAAAAACTACCACTAACTGCTCTGCTTTGCTGAACCTGCACAGTCTAAATTTCAGTTCCAAAAGGGTTCAAGCGCCAGAGGTGGCCTGGTTTTCAGAAATAAACATTGTTGGTAGCTTAGCCTGAAAATATAAGGAAAAGAAGATTTATTTAAGAAGAATGGAGATGAAAATAGGTCAGGAGCCGTTTACAAAGAAAGTGTAAAAACTAATGCTAATAATAGGGTGGGAAGTATGGAGTTTTCAGCACCACAGGAGACATAAAATTGGTAAAGGTACATTAAGACACAAAGGATAAAAAAAAAAAAAAAACATTTAAATGGAAGGAACCTGTTTTCAAATACTGAAATACCATTACTTCAAAGTCTCAGAATGCCAGTACTTCTAAAGAAGCCAGCATATCAGGAGGATGCCCCACAAAGATTTTCCATCACATCACCGAAATCTCACGTACATGTACCACTCCACATATCATGTTCCTTTTTCCATTGTCATTCATATATACTCCTCTTGTGGCTGCTTAATTATGCTTAGACAATGGGAATGCCGCTCACATATAAAAGTGAGCAACACTGGAACATAAACAAATGTGCACGAACACCATCTTGCATAGAAAGATGTTTTGGAGAACTTTATGCCCAGTAAACACCTTGAAGACCGCTGCAATAATTCCTGTCAAGAGCTGTAGCTCTTCTCAGCTACTGCCTGCAAACACCCAGCCTTATCCCTAACCTTTCCCACCTCACATGGCAGTCTGAACGAAAAAAAATTGCAATGAGAAAATAAAAGGAATACAGTCCTCTAGATACAGTCACAAAACTAATGATCAGTACCAGTTCTGAATGGAAAAGCTGGTGTACCTCATTCTAGGAAATGAATGATGTCTACTTGTGCTATTTAGCAATAACAGGTGCGGGGTGTACATTCATATAGATTTCAGAATTGGTATTTATGCACTATAAAGTGCAAGTCCAAATTATTTTAGCTACTGGTATGCATTTGCATCATAACATGCACCTAAACACCAAGTTAAATGGCATTACACTCAAACATTGCTCAGCAACTGGCCGGCAGAATCTTCTGATAAGCAAAACTTTGAACTGAATTTTCACAGGCAACACATCCTGAAGAATCCTGTAGCTGCAGGGTAAATAGCCATGCAGGTTGTCAACACAGACTGTTTTCATTAACATTCCCCTGGAGCTACATAGAAGACCTCCTTCTTGAAATGCTTCCCAAGCCCTATCAAATTTGACATCCAATATAGAGATGGACCTTGACAAATACCAACTGGAAAAACATGCATGTATCAAGCTTAACGTCAATTCTCCACGTATCTCTATGTATTTTTAGGGAAACTACTGAACGAGAAGACAGAGCCCTACTTCAGATGACACAGCTCCTGGCAAGTACAGCAGGTCAGAAAACAATTCTATTGCCGGGGTCGGGGGGGGGGAATGCACACGCGCGCACACACAAAAAAAAAAAAAAAAAAAAATCACAAAAAAAAAAACATTAAAAGCCTCTAATAAGGACATTCATTTAGGATACAAAAGACCAGGATTCAGGGCTTGCCCTAATTTGAAACAAACATTTCAATTTGAGTTGCCCATACTCATAGCAAGTGCCTTAAATATGAGATTCCAGAGTCAACCTCACTTTAAAGCCAAAAGTCACCAATATGATTCACAGCAGGACAAAGGCAGAATGACAGAGACTAAGTTTTCACCTAAACATGGAGAACTCGGTACACCTATCCTTTCTCCACCCACAACTACAGTATGACCCTGGGTAAACAAGGTGATTTTGTGATTTAAAACAAACAAACAACTGGATAAAGAAGAATGCAATCCATTAGAGGAAGGTGCTGAGGAGTTTGGGGCCACACTACCATCTGTTTTGGCTGAACACTAGCAAACATTGCCTAAATTATGAGTTCTTCTCAATTCCATCATGTTGCTATTCCTTCCAAGAGAAGAATTTGCAAATACTCTTTTCCACCATGCCCAGCTGGAAAAGGTACAATGTACCCTTCTGTTGGACCTAACTTTCAGTTACCACATACTCTGACTACATAATGCACAATACTCCAATACTTGTGGACAAGCCACCAATTCAAACCATACATACAACAGTGCTCAATAACATGGGCTTCCACACCCATTCACACCTAACCCCTTAATATGTAACTCTAATTTAAAAACAATAAAACAAACAAAAGTTGTTAAAGTCAGATTAGATTTCAATTTTAACAGCATAGGTTAAAAACTAAGAAATAACTGAAAATCCAAAAATAGCATCCTCACCTTCAAGCCATGATTAGCAATAGAATTTTATGAGTTTATCACAAAACTGGCTCAAAAATTAGTCACTACACTTTAGGAAAAAGCAATACACAACTCCAACATACCCATGTCCAAAGGCCAATCCTCTAAGCCAGCTAAACTTCTCAGATTTAAAAACAAAAAAAAGGCAAAAACCCCAAAAAACAGCTTACACACAATTCACTACCCTTACACTGTTGATTACATTTGCCAGTCCCAAACTTCAGAGAAAATAGCTAATAGCCATTTATTTCTTAAAAAATGTCTATTTGTAGATTAAAAGTTAAAAATTGTGCAATGGTAAGTGGAATTCCACTCTATGGAACCCAAATCTTTAACCTGGCATTTATCTTGTGTTGCACCCGTAACTACCTTTCAAGAGTGACTAAATCAGTATCTCTAAGCTCTAAAAAAACTGCTTGCCTCTCAGAACCAGAGAGAAAATTCAAACATCTTTAAACAATCAAACTGTCAGAAAGCATTTTATAAAACCACAGAGGTGCAAACTCCATCACCAGAGATTTGAAATGGGACAAAGTATTCTAAAAGAACAGATGTGCAGTACGGCGTTTAACATCAGGAAGTTCAAAGGCTGTTGGCACCATTCATAAACTACCATGTGTATGTGATTCAAACACCAAATACCTTTAAAGATCTCTTTTTGATAGATTACTGTAGGGCTGCATTTAAAATGAAATTATAGAAATAACTGAGTTATATACATTTCAGACATTTGTTAAGAAGCTTTTATTTTTCATGAACATGCCATACTCCACAGGATTCACTCCACAGAAGATAAGGTGTTAAGTATCTGACTCTTCAACTGAAGTTGCAATGGCTCAGGCCTTCAGGTGAAGGATCAAATCCTATATTGTTTACAGTGGCGACATCATCAATTTCATGTATACATTAACACAAAACCTTAGAAGGAATTTCAGCAGTTTTACAGGCAATATAGTTTCCAAAATGCAGCCAACTTGAGGCTGCAAAAATGCAGCAACGTAGCGACCCAGGGCATGAAGTCACTCAAGTTTTTCTTTTTAAAAAGACAGTTCTTCAACACTAAAAAGTTGACTGTCTTCCTTTTTAAGGTTTTGGATGAATGGGGCATACCCATGTCTCCCATTACACTGTCACTAATGTAATCTTTGTTTAAAGGTTAAATTCACCTTCAAAGCACTCAATGGCCTGATCATAGAAGATCTTTAAATTGCCAGAATATACCAGTGTGAGAACTGCAGTCAACAAGAACACTTCACAATGCAAGGAAAGCTTATTTCCACAGAACACTTTTTTCAAGTACTGGTCCCATCATTATTAGGAAAAGTAGGTCATCAATACAGGGTATGCGGAAAGGTGCACACACTTTTACATTCGCCTTCATTAATATACATAAAACCCCCACCACACACTATAGAAAAATCCCTGTCAAAACAGTGTGTCTCCAGGAACAAGCAATTCCCCTAGAAAGGAAACAAGGAAAACGGCAAAACAAAACAAAAATCTATGAACTAAGCACAACAGTCAGATACTGAATAAAGTTCTAAAGAGCACATTGGGCACAGCCACAGAAGCAGCAAATGAAAGTTCACACAGAATAAAGGAGTGAGCAAGAAGGAACATGCAAGTGAGAGACAAAACCTTCATCAGGGGAATGGCAGAGAAGGATTGTAGACAGATCACAATTTACTCAAGCCCTGAAAGACAGCACCTTCTTCACTGCATTATCATTCCATCCCTACTCCATCTGGCAGCACAACAGCCTCCCCATTATTACTCACCCAATACATAGCATCTTGTGGGGGGGTGACCCTGGCTGAATGCCAGGTGCCCACCAAAGCCGTTCTATCACTCCCCCATCCTCAGCTGGACAGGAGAGAGAAAATATAACAAAGGGCTCGTGGGTCAAGATAAAGGACAGGAGAGATCACTCACCAATTTCCATCATGGGCAAAACAGACTCAACTTGGGGAAAATTAACTCAATTTATTACCAGTCAACCAGAGTAGGGTAATGAGAAACAAAACCAAATCTCAGAACACCTTCCCTCCACCCCTCCCTTCTTCCCGGGCACAACTTCACTCTCGGATTCTCTACCTACCCCTCCGCAGCGGCACACAGGGACGGGGAATGGGGTTTACGGTCAGTTCATCACACGTTATTTCTGCCACTTCATCCTCCTCAGGGGCAGAACTCCTCACACTCTTTCTCTGCTCCACCATGGGGTCATTCCCACTGGAGACAGTCCTCCATGAACTTCTCCAACCTGGGTCCTTCCCACGGGCTGCAGTTCTTCACGAACTGCTCCAGCGTGGGTCCCTTCCACGGGCTGCAGTCCTTCAGGAGCGCACTGCTCCAGCATGGGTCCCCCAGAGGTCCACAGGTCCTGCCAGGAGCTTGCTCCAACGCGGCCTTCCCACAGGGTCACAGCCTCCTTCAGACATCACCCTGCTCTGGTGTGGGGTCCTCCCCGGGCTGCAGGTGGAGATCTGCTCCCCCGTGGACCTCCCTGGGCTGCAGGGGGACAGCCTGCCCCACAGTGGTCTTCCCCACGGGCTGCAGGGGAATCTCTGCTCCGGCGCCTGGAGCATCTCCTCCCCTCCTTCTGCACTGACCTGGGGGTCTGCAGGGTTGTTTCTCTTACATGTTCTCACTCCTCTCTCCAGCTGCCATTTCTGTCTGTCCCAGCATCTTTTTTTTCCTTCTTAAATCTGTTATCACAGAGGCATTACCACTATCACTGATGGGCTCAGCCTTGGCCAGCGGCAGGTCAGTCTTGGAGCCGGCTGGCATTGGCTCTCTCGGACACAGGGGAAAATTCCAGCAGCTTCTCAGAGAAGCCACCCCTGTAACTGCCCCCCCCACACACACACACAACCAAAACCTTGTCACACAAAGCCAATACACATCTCTACATAAAAATCACTTCAATCATGCCAGTCACTCAGAGAACAAATCATTAGCCCTCTGTAGAGAATGTTTGGGGAGGATGAAAAAATACAAAGGTGAGAGAGTTTAAAAACATTTTAAAATGCATCAAATTTAAATTAAATGCATTTTCAAGTAATCATAAAAGGCTAAGGGTATCATGCAAGTCAGTCCCAAATGTCAATCTTTTTAATCCCTTTATTTTAAAGTGTCAACTGTAGTACAAAAGGTTCATTTTTCATAGCTTTCTGCAGTAACATGTTTATTTATATCCAAAAAAAAATCAAACCCCATCATTCTGGACCACCTGGGGCCTGTCCTGTGCAAGCAACAGGAGGTGTGTAAACTTTATGCTTAAGCTTGGAAATGTGAATAACACTTGCACATCCAAGAGAGATTATTTATGTTGTCTTTAGTCCACAGATGGAGAACTGGCATCTCATCAGGTGCATGTGGCTTACAGGGAAAAACTCCTAACTAGTGAGGTCTGTGCTGCTGTTCGGCGCATGGAAAGGCTGCAACTGCTTTCAACTTCTTGGCCAATTAGTACCAAATAGCTATGGCAGAACAAGCTCTCCCAGCCAGCGTAGCAGACAGGGGGGCTTCCTCTCTTATCTGTTGCTCCTTAGAATCACAGAATGGCCTGGGTTGGAAGGGACCTTAAAGATCATCTAGTTCCTTCCTCTCCACATGCT
Organism: Astur gentilis; assembly: GCF_929443795.1. Classification (NCBI taxonomy): domain Eukaryota; kingdom Metazoa; phylum Chordata; class Aves; order Accipitriformes; family Accipitridae; genus Astur; species Astur gentilis. The sequence goes on from NC_064911.1 coordinate 10,619,333, forward strand.
GAGCAGGTGCAAGAGCTCCTTAAGTGGAGTCTTTGACAGCTGAAGACAGTAAGGCCCAGCCCTGCAGAAAAAGCAGAACCAGGAGGCATGCAAGTAAGCCAAGGAAATGACAAGGAGTCCTAGAATCGGAGCAGAGACAGGGGAAAGCACATTTGAAGTAAGTGTTACAAGTTGTAGGCATAAGATTTAAATTTTTTATTAGCCTATTTGCAGGCTAGCAGGACAAACCACACAGAGCTGACTCTTAATTAATGCCAAGAAGAACAAAAATACAGTATACTGAAAATACATTTGAGACTTGTTTTGCTATGAGATAACTTGAAAAAACTGAAAGTCTTTGTGGAATATTAAAATCAAGTTTGCAGCTCTTGTTGATTTTATTTCCCTGCCTCCCCAGATATAAAGACTTGGCTGCTAACTTTATGCTAGTTCCTCTCACACCCAGGCAGACTAAAAGGAGCATAACCTCAACACCATTCTTCTTATCACCGCAACACTTCACAGTACAGTTATAACGCACAACGTGCAGCAGTTGTAGATAAATTTGTCAAAATTTATTCCTTCTGTGTAGTAATGAAATGAGATTTGAGACTGGATCACAGTCTCCTGTACTTGTTTCACATACAGTTCAACATGCTTACATGTTTTCATTTTTCCTGCGAGTCAGGCCAAGCTCTACCTAAAATCCATTTTCACAGTTATTATGTTGAATTTTGTCCTGCTTGGACACTATTAAATATTACAGTAGTTCACCTTTTAAGTATACTTATTGGTGGTAGCCTATCATTATCTCCATCATTTGCAATGATACGATACTGGCCTTTGGACTGAATTTACAATATTATTTTAGGTCTATCAACTATAAATGAGGTGAGGATATTACAACTTGAAAACACACCCATCAGCATGCCACAGTTGGATTTTTTCAAGTAAATCTAGGAGGCATGTAGTAGTAAGACATTACACAGCCATATAAGATCCTGAACTCCGCAACAAGCTTATTTAAACTACTCAAAAACCCCTCAAGTACATTAATTATTGGATCATGAGGCAACAAACCAAGATGGGTACATGCTGCCAACATAAAGCAGATAAAAGAAGCATACACAATTCTGGAGTTCAACAAAGGATAAATTTCCAACAAAGATAAAATAAGATGACCATGATACGTCAGACCAATAGTCAGTCTAGTGCAGCATCCACAGATTAACTGGAAGGAACCATCTCACATTTGTTCTGAATTTGCTTCCTGGTAGTTTCAGATGATGCTCCCAAGCTCTTGCAGTAGGAGAGACTGGGAGCAACCTGTTCTAAAAGCAGAAATATTAATACCATCTCAGCAGATTTGATCTGCAGCATTCCATATAGTTTCCCTGTGTTCAGAAAAGATAAATTCAGAAGAGAACTTCAGGGATAAGAGGCAAGAAGAAAAGTCTCTCTTGCAAAAGGAAGTCAAATCAGCTCAGATCATTTAGCTCAGCAAATCAAAAGCTAGTATGACTGTTTTCTACAAGGACCAACAGGACAAAACCAGTGAAAGAGAAGAGCTATTTTAGCCTAACAGCAGCACTGACAGACAAACAAAAGTGTATGATTTTAGACTGAAAATTAAAAAAAAGGATTTCAAGAATCAGAAAATTAGGAACTTGCATAGTATTTGAATGAAAACAGTAGAGGCAAAAGAGCATTTTTAAATACTCCTTTAACACTTTTAAGACAGCAATTTTCATGAACCTAATGACAGTACATGTATCTATGTATCTGTGACATACCTGCCCGCAATACAAAGGGATAGGCTTCAAAAACAGCCAAAAACTCTCGTGTAAATCTATGTATTCTTTTGTGTTCTCTCTAGAAGACTCTGCACAGGAATTCTGAAAGCAATTTCTAACAGTGTGACAGACCAATACCAATTACTTACTATAAAGAGCTAAACTGTGAAACAAAGGGCTTATGCCCTTGAGGCACTTCTGGATAAAAGTATTTAAGAAAGCTTGGGTAAAAGATTGAACTAACTTCTTAAGGTTTTGAACTACAGCATCTCTACTGTCCAGACAGGAGGCAAACACACTGCCTGTAAGTGGAGAGTGTAACTACAGACCCAAAACCCACAGACAGTATTTGAAATCTGGCCAGCTTCAACAACATAAATACATGTGGGATTCAGTGCTTGGATACTCTCCAGAGCATCTCAATTTTAAATTTTAATTAATGAAGGAATGCAATTTTTAGCAGATATATTTAATTTATTAAGAACCAAACCTGCCTATTATAGTCTTTCAGATTATATTTTGGCTTTAATTTCAGCATTACCCTAACAAGACAAGTACTAACAGTGCAGGTATGTCAGTATCACCTAACGTAAAAACTGAAGTTTCCCATCCTCATACAAACTAGCTTTCCTTTACACAAAGGTAACTGCTTTTCAAAACTCACTTGTGAAATAATTTTCTCCTGAATTTGAAGAGAAGTTTTAGTTTCGCAACTCCCCAGAAAAGAAAAATTATAGAGTAAAAGAGTAAGAATGCTCACAAAAAGTCAGTAACATTATGTGTTCTGTGATATGCTTCCAAAACTTTATGTAGAAAATTAAGATTAAAATGGTCTTGAAGCAAAAAAAAAAATGGTTATTCATACCTGTTAACAAACCATTTAAACAGGTAACAAACAAAACCACATCCCCCCACCAAACACCAACAGAAATGAGACTGGATATCACTTTTTAAATAAATTTCGGTGTCTTATGCCCAACATGCATTGCCACCCATAGCATAGTACCTGTATTGGGTTTGCATGGCAAGGTTTTGGTATTGGGGGGCTGCAGGGGTGGCTTCTGTGAGAAGCTGCTGGAAGCTTCCCCCGTGTCTGACAGAGCCAATGCCAGCCGGCTCCAAGAGGGACCCGCCGCTGGCCAAGGCCGAGCTCATCAGTGATGGTGGTAGCTCCCTGGGATAACATTTAAGAAGGAGAAAAAACCTGCACAACAGCAACTGCAGCCAGAGGAGACAGGAGTGAGAACATGTGAGAGAAACAACCCTGCAGACCCCCAGGTCAGTGAAGAAGGAGGGGGAGGAGATGCTCCAGGCACTGGAGCAGAGATTCCCCTGCAGCCCGTGGGGAAGACCATGGTGAGGCAGGCTGTCCCCCTGCAGCCCAGGAAGGTCCACGGGGGAGCAGATCTCCACCTGCAGCCCAGAGAGGACCCCACACCAGAGCAGGGTGATGCCTGAAGGAGGCTGGGACCCCGTGGGAAGCCCGTGCTGGAGCAGGTTTTCTTTGAGGACTTTTGACCCTGGGGGGGACCCACGCTGGAGCAGTCTGTGCCTGAAGGACTGCAGCCCATGGAAGGGACCCACACTGGAGCAGTTCGTGAAGAACTGCAGACCATGGGAAGGACTCACATTGGAGAAGTTCGTGGAAGACTGTCTCCCGTGAGAGGGACCCCACGCTGGATTAGGGGAAGAATGTGAGGAGTCCTGCCCCTGAGGAGGAAGGAACAGCAGAGACATGCGATGAACTGACTGCAACCCCCATTCCCCATCCCCCTGTGCCACTGGAGGGGCTAGGTAGAGAATCCGAGAGTGAAGCTGTGCCTGGGAAGAAGGGAGGGGTGCAGGGAAGGTGTTCTGAGATTTGGTTTCGTTTCTCATTACCCTGCTCTGATCTGATTGGCAATAACTTAAATTAATTTCCCCAAGTCAAGTCTGGTTTGCCCATGACTGTAATTGGTGAGTGATCTCTCCTGTCCTTATCTCAACTCACGAGCCTTTCGATATATTTTCTCTCCCCTGTCTATCTAAGGGGGAGTGATAGAGCAGCTGCTTAGTCGCTGGCTGGGGTTAAACCATGACATACCAAAAGAATGAACAGCTCTCTGACCTCAAGAGCGATCAGTAAGATGCTGCAAGAAAAACAGGCATTGGGGATTCATGGCAGTTACATTAGAAAGGGTTTTTTTAAAAGTTTTATAATGCTAAATTACCATCTCAAGTTCTCCAAAAGCAGTATGTTCCAAGTAATTGTTCACAGCATTTTTTTTCCCAAAGATGTCCCCCACACACACGTTTAAGTGGGTAGCATACAATTTGCTTTCTGCTGCATCATTTATCTAGTTGGTAGGCTTCTAACTCAGACTTACTCTTTTTTCCAAAATACATACAAACAGCCACTGTCACCTATTATTTTGAAATGTTCTTAGTTCTCATAAAGCCAATGAATACCCATTTTTCTTTCCAAAACAGAAATGTTACCAACAAGATCAGAAGCAAATGGTGAAAGAAGAAACAGATCCAGCAAAATGCAGCATTACAGTTGGATTCTGCTGTCATTTTTGTTCAGGACTCAAGAATCAAACAGCAAACCTATTACCCATTTTCATCAGCCCAAGTCTAAATCTGGCATAGTATTTTAAAATTTGAAAAGTGTTATTTTCAGTATTGGTGTACTACTACTTGCTTTCACTATGAAAAAGCTATCATTGTCTAAAGCTATAGCTGTATGACTATAGTGAAAGCTACAGATAGTGGTATCACTATCACTATTTTTGTATAGTTTATCTGAAAATGTAATATACCTTTTAAATAGGAACTGTAGCTCTAGGTTGATGAAACAGGTTTTCAGGGTGACATGCTAAATATAAAAATACTAAGTGAAAAGACCTTTGTCAATAAAATTTAACACATAGTTTGTTAGCAAGTGGAATCTTGTATGAGGCCTTCCAGAAGGCTCAGAGCAACTAAACAACGTCCTGAAAACAGGAAATACATATAACCACAGTTCTGTCCACAAAGATCTGACAACAGTCACAGGGAAGCAGCTGTTAGTACTCTAGCTGCATCAGGGGTAGCTGTACTCTACAGTCAAGGTATTAAGCAAAAAAGTATGAATTGTTATGTTAGTAGCGATGCAATGCAGAAAGACTTTTCCTCGAGAAATGTCATGAGCCTGACTGCTAGCACAATCAAATGAAAGAACACTTCTGTGCCTTAAGAAAACCACTATGATTTATTTAGAACTGCCTGGTACAGGCAGGAGGAAGGCTCAGGGACACCTAAGCCACTATGACCATCAGCAGTTGCATAAGACAAGGATGACATGCAAATCTCAAAGTTGGTGTAGAGAGGTAGATCACCAGGTCTGGGAAAAAAACAAGTTTAGAAAAAAGCAGAGCTGAGTCTTTCTGGAAAGCAGCCTAAGAACTGAGCCATAGGAATGCCACAAGCAGCTCCACTTCAGTTGCAGTGGCAAAATGAGCACATGCACATTACAGACCTGAAAAGAGGGAGTGTCACTCATGGAAGTCAGAGTGAAAATTATGTCCATAGGCACAACAACTTCACTCCCTGGTTTTAAAAGTCTTGCTAGACCAGTCTGGAAGGACACAAGCTACCACAGAACAAAGTTCACTGCATAAACCAAAATTCTGTGCTGTTAACACTGAATTTGCAGGGAAGGGGAGGACAAAAGACATAATCCTTTCTCTTACTAGAGCAACCTGAGTAGTTGTATTCCAGGGGGACCGCATATGGCAAAGCGGTCCCTAGCTAAAGAATACTGTGCAGTTCTCAAATATCCCTCCCCCATCCTGAAAGCTCTGTTATAGTTTAAAAGACTTGTGGGTTGTGCATTCAAAACTTCCCCCCCCCCCCCCCCCAAAAAAAAAAAGCTGGGCTTCATTTCCAGGACTCATTTACAACCACTGGCACTCACCTGCTACCTACCATGTTCCAGATGCAACTAACTGGTTGGTTTATATCTGACATACAGGCTTGCAGGTGAGGCAAATATCACATATCGCTCTGCTACAATAAGACTGCAACATAGCGCCACTTAAGACCCCCCCCAAAAAAGCCACTATAAGGTGTACTTCTTAACCCAAGTTTAGCATTGCAAGCCTTCTCCATCCTGTGATCTCTTTTCCCTCACCTACCATACAGCCTGATGGAAGCAAAACTTTTCATATTTCAGAGGCCTATATTTAGATTGCATGATCAATGGGGACATTTATGTTCTGAATGTGGGCTGCTTTCCAAAATCTTGGGAGATCCTCCTTCCACTGGTTATAGTAGTTTTAAACATATGAGAGAAGATAAGCATGTAACTTCCTGATTTAATTATGTGGCCCAAGCTATATGCTACCTCCGACTCACTGCATACCTGTGCTGTCTTCTCTACTTTGTTGAGATGCCTCCAGAAGCACTATTTGGCTACTTACTCTTTCCCGTATTAGAAATCTTCCCACTACCCACAGTCTGCTGTTATCCATCTGCCCTTTCTTCCCTCCTCCCATTCCAATCACACACTTTTTGTCATTTTTCCTTCCGGAAAGTAAATGTAAAACTACTTCCAAGGCCTACACCTGTTACACATGACAAAGTCTCACAGGGCAGTTAAATTCAGCTCACTGAAGAAAGTTCTGGGTAACCATTATCTACAAAGCTTTTGTGGTGGTTCAGATATGCTTACAGGGTATGAGGTCTCAACATTTTGTTCACTGAGAACACAGAACACAACTCAGACCTCTAAGAGTTCAGACATACTACTTGTCAAAAACTGAAGGCTTTTACATACTGCCTCCATAAAAGTAGCTGATACTGAAGATATTTCCCCACAGAGAATGCAGGCTACATGCACAGAAATAAAACGCTAAATACTTGCATGATAGCATCCAAGAGGAAACTACTGAGGATCATTCTAAAATATATGTGTATATTAAAAAGTGCTATTACCACAATTAATTAGGTTCTTTTTGCATATTTATTCGTGCATTAGTTGAAAAGCATAGTAGTAGACTTAAGGAAAGGTGGAGAATTTAATTAGTAATACTGAACATAAACATTGCTTGAAACTAATTTTTCTAAAATTAATGAGTATTTCGCCCCCTCATCCTTTCATATCACTACATGCAAACTTATGACGGACACATCACAACACTTACATGACATGGGTCTAGGTGCATGCAGAATTTAAAATAAGCAGAGATAGAAATGCTGCAGGGGGCAGGGGGGAACCATGGGGACACACACATGAAAAAAAATGAATCTTAACTTGCTGGAGAGGTTAGGAGGCCAAAATTACACAAGCAATGGAGCTTTAAGCTTTAACTGTTTCTAACCAGCCAAAGACAAGACAACTTATACAGAGCTACAACTTCATAGAGACGTGCAAGTGCAACTTCATAGGCACTTTTCTGCATCAAACACCACCTGGCAATGGAAATTTCACCTCTCATTTCAGCTCAATCCCCTGAGCAAGTACTGTGCAATGACGACTCCAAAGAGGTATCCCTTCTCCAAAGCTAAAGAAATTTTCCTTTAAGTTCTACATGCAAAGCAAGAGTTCCAACCAAAGGGATAATCAAATGCCAAGATTTTGATATACATGAAGGAAGAAACCCCAACATTTCATTTTTAACGAGTATTTCAAGGAGTAACACAACTCACCTTTACACTAAGAGCCAAAATTATTCAGAAGTAGCAATTAAATTAAATTCCCTTATCTGACTGTGGAAGGAGATGCAGTATCATGGTACCTGCCCTACTCATTTAGTGTCTGTCCTTTAGTTTCTAAACAAAGTATGAATTTGTTCTACTTAAATGAATTACCAATTTAACGAGCAATATGAGGTTACATAAACGTTGCATCATCTTAATGTATCTATTGTTTAATAATGTTCTTCTACCTGCCATCTGAGTAACACTAGTCATTCCCCCTACGGTACAGATTTAATCCACAAAGTGTTATTTTCCAATGTTTTGTCCTAAGTTAAAAACAAGGAAGAACATAGTGGCTTATAATTAAAATGTAAGTTGGTACAGCAGTTGCAACTGAGTGAAGAACTTATATAACTTGTGATACACCTTTTATTAAGGACAAAAAGCAATGGCTCTGAAAAATGTTTATTTCCTTAAAAGCTATCATTTTCATCAATAGTTTTCATCGAGAATAGTTTTCATCGCGAGAATATTCCATCCTAACCAGAGTCGAATCCTGCACAATCGTGGTACAGTACAACATTACATAGTTTTTCAGGTCATTTGAGATAACAGCAAGATCACACTGACCTAGGCTCTAAATTAGCTTACTTGCAACAAGTTTTAAGGCTTATAGGAATTTTTCATTCTTTAGAAAGCATGGAAGATACTGAAACCTGAAATTAATACAAGTATCACCAGAACAGCACATGAAGACCCCAGCTACAGGCAGCATTGCTGTTTTACAAAAATCAGCTCTACCATGTTCTGTCTGCTCATACACTAGGGTATGAAAAAAATCATACACCTTGGTTCAGCCCTCCAACTAGAGTTAACAGTAGAGAGTTCTAACAGGTTGTGATTCTGACGTTGCACATAACAGTGCAATGATGCTAACAGAATAACTTCTGTCAGCATACGCTGTGTAGGGATTGCCGAGGTAGAGAAAATGCCAGCACAGCTATAGCAGCAGAGACTACTGTCCAACTGAGATCCAAGTGTGAACATAAACACAAAGAGGCTATCTGAATTTGACAGTACACTCATTCTTAAACCCAGGCACCAATATGTACAGGTACTGATAACTACTACTCTTCAGTAACTTTTTTTTTTTATTTAGAAAAGGAAATCACTGGCAAACAAGGTGCTACGTGAAACAGGTAATCTGCTTATGAAAACATATAAGTTAATCACTTTCAGCAATGACATGACGAAAATCTGGAAAGGTCCTCAAATACTACAGAAAAATCATTGAATATTAAATCACTGGAGCAGAAGTGTGTTCCTTCTCCTTTCCAGCTGTCTGAAGCCTGACAGACCTTAAGCAAGCCAGTCATAAATGAATTGCTTTGAATCAGTTTGTCCCATTTTTGAGTTCTGATTGTGGAAGTGAGAAAGCCCTGAGGCACAAGTTGTGAAATGACCTGTAGTTGGAACTGTTTTCCTGTTTCAGTTGGTAAATCTGCATATCTGCTTACCCACTCCTCTTGAGGCACAGTTTCCTGGTGTTAGAAAATTCCTACTTACCTGTGCTGAAGAATCTTTAAAATAAGTGAGTTCTAATGCACTGGAACCAGTGCTGCACTATTAAGGAAGCTTCATTCTAACCTCAATGCTTCAAAAAATAAAAATCAGGAACAAATTAAAATAATCTCTCAACATCAACAAGCTTTTTCTAGAAGATTCCTGCTGCTTGTCCAATCTAAAATACCTTTAAACACTAAACAGAGAAACCAAAGCAGAGCAGTCAGGCAAAACCCACAGAGAGCCTTGGAGGGGGCAGGTGGTGTTGCTAGGCCTTCTTAAGCAGTGCAGCACAGAAGTCCTAAACCGCTCCTCAGTTCCACAGGCGCCACATGTTCCCTGAATCCTGAGAGCTTCTTGTGCAAAATGAGTGCTCTTACCCATTTTCACTTTCTCAGGAAGGTCACTTTCATCTAGGAATCATAATGAAAATCACCCCTTCCATCATTCTCCACAACTGAGTAGCAAATACTGGTCTAAAGTGGAGGGCATAAACTATTCCATTCCTTCAAACTACCAAGGACTTAGCTTAATTAGCAATTAAAAGTAAGTAGTACAAAAGATTCCTTTCTCACTGGATATAATGGAGTTATCATTGTTCTCAGATTTTTGGCCACAATGCAAGCAAGCTCGAAGTTTGCAACTGGCATTACAGGAAAACATCCTACCATTCAAAAGCAAAAAACAAGCTGCCACAGGGGAAGAAAATCAACTAATAAAAAGAAAAATACAACTTAAGATGACAGCATTTTTACTGGCAGGGAATAAATAGATTGCGATATTCCAATTCCAGCTTTTTCCTCATACAGTTTGGAACACATCTACATTCCCAGATTAATTGAAGACAATCTTCAAGATTAGGCATGACAGTTCTATGCAACAATCATATCTAAGGAATATCTATCATATCTAAGGAATCCTTACACAACCTTCTGCAGCTCTTCCAGCTGTCCCAAATACATCCACCGCCCCTACAACAGATTTCTACACTACAATACAGCTTTTGCTGTGCTTTCCACTTTTTTTAACATAACAAATGTTTCCTTTCCAGGTTCCAGTGAACCATTAGCACTTTTTTCAAATTATTTGTATCAAATAAACTTTAAAAAATGTCTTGTATTGAGACTACACATAGAAAAAATTCCCACCAAGACAGCAAAGATGGAAAGTGTATAACTAATCCCAGAAAACTGTCAAAACTAATAAATTTAACACATGAACTTGTAAGTTAACAGAGCCCTTTTAAGGTTGAAAATGAGACCTTATTCTGCTCATTAGTTAACATGGACTCTGATGGTCTCTGTGATCTCATCTTACTTAGGCAACAACAATGAACTCTGCTATAAGCATAAACACCTCTAAATCCTCCCTACATATAACCAGAAGAGGCATTAAAGCCATTTCAACTATTAATTTCCTCCACATAGTAACTACAGCTAAGAAAGACCTCCGCTACAAAAACTTAACTTGCTAATTAAATTACATGTGATCCTATGCTAAAGGTGTATTTGAGGATTTTCAAAAGATGCCAGAAGAGGCTGGCTCAGGCATGCACCTCTCATACTGTCTAACACTTAAAGAGTTTTTGTTTTCATGCACAACATTTTTTTTCCCCACCTCTTAAGCAAGGAATAGGCGAGTATGTACTGTTCTGATTCAAAATCAGCTGAACAGTTTCTAACTCTGGATTCTTTTTCAGAAATTGTAAAAAACAAAAGCTATACTCACCCTTTCCTTTGAATTAAGAAACAAACAAATAAACACTTATTTCTTAAAAACAAGCAAAAAAAATTTGGTTAAGAAGAAAAAAAAGACCCTTAAGCCAATTTGTTGATCTTTTTTTTAACAGGTAACACTTGAAATCAGATAGTCCTTCAACAAGTTATGTAGTCTCCCATCTTTTAACACTTACAATGTTCAAGTGTTAATGAAATCACAAATCCAAAGACACTGCCCCTCCAACCAATAAAAATCAGGAGAGATTAAAAATACTCAGAAAACAACACATTTCTTTGCACCACACCAAAGACCAAGAATGCATAAAGTTTTAAGAACCATGGTGTGCATAATCTACCTTTAGTTACTATATTTGTAACATGCCTGGAAGCTCCATTAAAGTTTACCAACCAACATACTCAATTTTTGTACTTCTTTATTCTTCCTGGTATCATTCCATTTTTTCTTTCCTACCAGAGATTGCTTATGACATACTGTATGATGTTATATAACGGATGTTCTCCATTTTTCTTATCGTTCCACTTTATCTTACACTCTTTCTACACTTTGTTGCATTAAACTATGCTGTTACAGCCTCTAGATCAGCATCATTCTCCCTTATACAGGCTTTCAATTCCATACTTTAAACTATTTCTTGCCCTTTTAACATATCCACCTACAACTTCCATACTTGCTCAGCTTTCTTTATCCTTCAAATCCAAAGGCAGCAAAACATGACATCAGAACAAACATGACAGTTCTCAGCCTTTATTTTCACCTTGAGGAAAGAGCAGAAGCAGTGGGTTTCTTTACTCTTCCCCTCCTTGGGGGGTAAGGAGGGAAAAGGGAAGCAGCAGTAGAAAATAAAGGCATAGACAATGCAGCCAACACTTCTGTTAAAGGAGCAGCTTCCTCTACCATGCCTTACTTTTATTTCAAAAATGGGAGAGAGCAGAGGCACTGCTATATTCAGAACTTACAGCATATAACTCTTACTAAGCTTTTTCATGCCCTCCAGAAACCCTCCTCAATTTTGTTATCTCTATTTTGTTCCTGTTTACCTTGTTTTTAAAACCTTTTGAGGCAGTGACTAGCACCATCAAGAGCTTAAATGCTACCTTAAGTTAACAGGAACAGTTAGATGGTATCCAGGAACAAGATTCAGGTAGCTGCTGGAAAGAATATACTATGATCTCCACTGCCCCCCCACCCCCCACCCCCCCCAGCCCTTTTGACTGCATCACTATGTCACCCATTTAATTCCTTGGTTTCCCACTCTTCCTCACATCTAATAAGTATCCTTTTTCAACATTTCCTCTACTTCCTTCAACTGAAAATGTCTTCCTTCTATTATAACACTATATTCTGAAAAACCTTCCCAGATGACTGTTGCATTTCTCCTCTTCCCCAAAATCAAATGCAGGCCTGATTTTCAGTAGGCATAGGTTCAAGCAGAATTCATGAAATACTCAACCTAGATCCCTCAGCATCTCTCCTTCATTCAGAGCCATGTCCACAATGATATAAAACAGCTTCATAAAAAAGATTTAGTTTTCTTCTACAGTCTTTGTTACATATATTCTGGCATTCTCTGCTGCTGCATGTATGTTCAGATCTGAACATATCCTAAGTCTCCTAGTGGCAGACTATCTTCACAAAATACTAGTTATTCCTTCAAAGAGAGTAATGAAGCTGGGCCACTGCACTCATTCCATCCCTCCTCTCCAAAAAGAAATATAATTCTGGCAACCTGTGCTTCCAAAATATATACAATTCCATCTCCCATAAGAAAATAAGGAAGCAAACCTTTCTGCTTCAGCAGTAGTTTTATAGATAGTCCTTACAGAAACAGTGTCACACTAAGCAGGACCCACTCTAGCCTCCCAAATCTCTCTTAAAGCACCTGTACAGCCTTTTTGAGTCTGCACAATGAACTGTATTAATAGAATACCAGGTTGGAAGGGACCTCAAGGATCACCTGGTCCAATCTTCCTTGGCAAAAGCACGGTCTAGACAAGATGGCCCAGCACCCCACCCAGCTGAATCTTAAAACTGTCCAATGTTGGGGAATCCACCACTTCCCTGGGGAGATTATTCCAATGGCCGATTGTTCTCATTGTGAAAAATTTTCCTCTTGTGTCCCCTCAGAACCTCCTCAGGAGTGACGAGTGCCTATATTACCCCTCATCTTTTCCATATGACTCCCTGTAAAAAGGGAGTCTCTATCTTCTTTGTAGCCACCCTTTAAATACTGGAATGTGGTGATACAGTCTCCCCTAAGCCTTCTTTTCTCAAGGCTGAACAAACCCAGTTCTCTCAACCTTTCCTCACATGGCACGCTTCCCAGTCCTTTGACCATCTTTGTGGCCCTTCTCTGGACCCTCTCCAGCCTGTCCACAACTTTTTTGTATAGCAGGGACCAAAACTGAACACAGTATTCCAGGTGAGGCCTGACAAGCGCTGAGTAGAGTGGGATGACGACTTCTTTATCTCTGCTGGTGATGCCCTTGATACAACCCAGCATCCTGTTGGCTTGCTTTGCTGCAGCAGCACACTGTTCACTCTTACTGAGCTTTTTGTCCACCAGGACTCTGACATCCCTTTCCACAAAGCTGCTCCTCAGCTGGGTAGATCCCAGCCTGTGCTGTACTCCTGGATTGTGTTTCCCCAGTGCAAGACCTTACATTTATCTTTTCTGAATTTCATAAGGTTCTTGTGGGCCTACTCTTCCAGCCTACCCAGATCTTCCCGCAGGGTGGCTCTCCCTTCCAAAGTGTCCACTTTCCCACTCAGTTTGGTATCATCAGCAAACTTCATCACGTTACGCTTGATCCCATGTTGTGGTTTAACCCCAGACAGCAACTAAGCACGACGCAGCTGCTCCCTCACTCCTCCCCCCACAGCGGGATGGGGAGAAGAACTGGGGAGAAAAAAAGTAAAACTCGTGGGTTGAGATAAGAACAGTTTAATAATTGAAATAAAAAAATAAAATTGTAATGAAAAGGAAGATTAAAAGAGAGTGAAATATAACCTGACAGACAAGTGATGCACAATGCAATTGCTCATCACTCACCAACCGATGCCCAGTTAGTTCCCCAGCAGTGATCAGCCTGTCCTGGCCCCACTCCCCCCAGTTTATATACTGGGCATGACATCCCATGGTATGGAATACCCCTTTGGCCAGTTTGGGTCAGCTGCCCTGGCTGTGCCCACTCCCAACTTCTTGTGCCCCTCCAGCCTTCTTGCTGGCTGGGCATGAGAAGCTGAAAAATCCTTGACTTAATGTAAACATGACTTAGCAACAACTAAAACATCAGTGTGTTATCAACATTCTTCTCATATTAAATGCAAAACACAGCACTGTACCAGCTACTAGGAAGAAAACGAACTCTATCCCAGCCAAAACCAGGATATTCCATCATCCAGGTCACTTATGAACATATTACACAGCATTGGGCCCAATTAATTCCTGGGGGACCCCATTTGTGATAGGTTGCCAGTTTGAAAAGGAGCTATTTACCATCACCCTTTGGGTGCGACTTGTCAGCCAGACCCCCACGCACTACACAGACCACTTGTCTAGACTGTAACGCATCAGTTTCTCTAGGAGGAGGCTGCAGGAAACCACATCGAAAGCCTTGGAGAAATCCAGGTAGACAATGTCCACTGCTCGCCACACATCAACCAAGCAGGTTACATTGTCATAGACAATGATCAGGTTTGTCAAGCACGATTTGCCCTTGGGGAATCCACGCTGGCTTTTCCCAATCACGTGCTTCGTTTGACTTCTGATAGCCCCCAGGAGGATTCATTCCATAATTTTCCCAAGGACTGAAGTTAAGACTGATGGGCCTGTGATTTCCTGGATCTTCCTTTAAGCCCTTCTTGCAGATGGGGGTGACATTAGCCTTCTTCCAGTCTTCTGGGACATCCCCTGATCTCCACAACTTCTCAAAGATTAGATAAAGCGGCCTCGCAACATCACCAGCCTGTCCCCTTAACACCCTTGGGTGGATATTGTCAGGGCCCATTGATTTGTAGGAGTCAAGCTCCTGTAATAGTTCACATACTAACTCTTCCTTCACTGACAGTGGGTCTGTGATTGCATCAACCTGGATTTTTGTTCCCAAGGCCTGGGGCCCAACAGTGCTGGTAAAGACAGAGGTGAAGAAAGTGTAGAGAACCTCTGCCTTTTCAGCCTTGTCAGTGAGTAATTCACCTCTCCTGTTTAACAGAGGGCCAATATTTTCCTTCTGTTTCTGCTTGTTGTCTAGGTACCTGAAGAACCCCTTCTTGTAGTTTTTGACATCTCTGGACGATATCAATTAGAGCTGAGCTTTTGCTTTTGTAACTGCATCTCTGCACACCCTGGCAGTGCCCGTGTAGCTCTCAACAGGTATTTGTCTGCCTTTCCATCTCTGGTATGCCTCTCTCCTGGTTTTGAGCAGACTCAGAAGCTCGCAGTTAAGCCAAAGGGGTCTCTTGCTTTGCCTACTTCCCTTACCTTTAAAGGGGATGAACTGGTTTTGTGCTTTCAGAAGAGTGTTCTTGAAAAACTCCCAGTACTCACTAGCTCCTTTATCCTCCACGGAAGCTTCCCATGGAATCCCTCCCAACAGAGCTCCGACTGAGCGAGCTGAAGTTTGCTCTTCTAAAATCTTTGTCTTAGTAGTAGCCTTCAGTGTTGGCTATTTAAAATTAATGAGCTTTCCATTTTTACTAGATTATTTTTTATCTGAATAAGTTCTGCAGCCTGATTCATCACACAGGCTGGTTTCACCAGCACGTATGAGAAGCAACAGAGAGAGAGCAGCTGAAATTCTGCTACCTAGAGGAAAAATACATAAAACTAAGGCCTTAACTTCAATTCATTATTCTACTCTAGATTCTTCTGCAAGTAAGTTTTCAAATAGTAAAAAAATGAAAACAGTGCTTAAATAAAAAGTTAAAATGGCAACTGCAATGCAAGTAACATAATACTACCAGAAAAAAAAAAAAAAAAAAAAAGAGATCTATTGGCTCTATTTTAAAAGCCACTGCACTGGATCTTTTGACTAATGCTGAAAATGATACACTGAAATTGTTTGGAATTTTTAAATTCTCAAAATGCAACCGGAAATTTAATGAAAAGCATGTTCACAATTCAATCTGCTTTAGACTTTAATAACCAATCTCTATTGAGAAGTGAATCATAATCCTCAAAACGCCACTGCGAGAAAAGGAAATGACTTAAAGCCATTTTAACAAACAACAATTAATTTAACAACTTACCACAAGGAAATTCATATGTAGACATACAGCATTCTGGTTGTAATTCATAACACACTTTTAGTCACTCCCTTTATAAAACTATAAACGAGTGCTTAATTCTACATCTTAATTAAACAAGTTTCTTCCGTGAACGCCATGAAGCAAATGCAAGAACCATAAAGGAAGCTATTTTGTCAAAACAGCTCTGATGATAATCCATGCATCCTCTCATACTCTAAACTGAAAATATCTGAGAAAGAATATTCTTCAACTCCCAAACACGCTTAAGGGGCTTTTTGTTCATTAACACAGTATTTTATTTACATAAAGAATACTTTCCTATCATTCTTTATTTGGCCACAAGCAAACTATCAAATGGCCCATACTACTTTTGACAGTATCAGTACAACTAGCCTTGAAAACAAGCTTTGAACAGCCTAGTCTTGTAACAGGTCAGTCTTGAAAACAGCCTTTTCAGGAATTACGACTACTACGGCTATTTCTGTAATGCACCTATTCTGTAAATCAGAAACATATAATAATATATTTAATTATTTTCCCTTGCTTTACAGAACTTCTGCAGTCCAGCAAACTCAGATTAGACTATATCAAAGACAGTTCCTCTCTTTCCGCATAGCTAAAACGTTCTGTGAGGTACCAAGATTATCCACTCAGGTACATCAATACAAATCCTAGCAGCCTTCTGCAGGGCTCCATACAGGACCACTTAGTTCATTTTTGTCTGTTTTTAACTATAAACAAGTATTCTGTTAGTGAACAAGATTAACGTTGCTAACATTTGTAACAAAGACAGTCAACTGATCCCTATAATGACACCTGAAGTTTAATGAGAATCACTTTAATTTTTACTTGTGAAGATGCATTGTTCAAATGTTACACTTCAAACATCGTAGCTATTAGAACCTCACCAAGAAAGGAGGTTAAAACAAAAAGTAACTTACATGAGTTGTACTTGTAAAATTCAAGATAGGTGTGAACTAAAGGACTGGAAGTTGTATACATATACCTGTATGTATTCAGCATGAGCATAATAGTGGCTCAGCTTCCGGAACTATCTGAACCAATACTAAAACCTGCCACCTAGCTCAGGTATGTATTCACCTCAGACTCACAGCCCATTGTAGGGTTCAGTTATATGGAACTTAGTTATTGGGCCTGAAAATAGCTCACGGTCACAAGACTGTTCCAGGCGCCTTTAGAAGGCCTTGAACAGAATAAATAAGAAGATAGAAGAAGATAGATCCCAATTAGGAAAACACAGGTGCACGTTCCACGATAAAGGGAACTTGGCACAAACAACCTCAATTCAGGGGCTTATCTTGACCAATTGGACTGAGACAAGTCTTGTATGCTTTAATTAACACAACCAATTATGTCTTGTGTTTGTGCGCGTGGACAGTACCAATGTAACCAATCACCGCTTATGCTTGTGCGCGTGGACACCAAGTGCTTGCATGTAGTAGCCAATCAAAGTCTCTCAACAACTTAGAGAATTGTATAAAAATGATTAGCTAAGCTCAATAAACTGGCGACTTTAATCATCACATTGGTGTTCCGTCGTCCGGGCCCCACACGGATTAATCCCTGAACCCTACAGCCCATCTGCTTAATTCATTTCTGAAGAAGCTGATACAAGTCCTTTAGAGCAGTAACTAGTTTTTGCACAACTATTTTAGTATTCTTAAACTACAAATACACACATTTCCTTCCCTTTCAGTCTGCTGAAAATACTGCAAAATCCCTCCCATTACCCAAAAATCGCATCGGTTGAGGATCAAGGAAAACATATTTGGTCACTAATCAGAGATCAACCTGAAGTTTAACTCATGAATCTGTAAGGCTGGACACCAAAGCTGAATTTCTCCACGGAACGTTAAGTTTGTCTAGTTCTCAGTGGGATAATAAAGAACAACAGTGGGCTATGGCACACAATTCTGGCACTGGAAAGTCTTGTGACAAATGTTAATCAGTATAAAATCACTTTATAGCCATAAACATTTTCCACGGCTCTCCTCAATTTTGTACCATCTTACTAATGTAATGAAAACAAATGGTTCTACACGCACAGACTTATCCAAGTATGAAACATCTTCTCTTTTCTAAAATGGTATAACAAACATATGGTATAGCTTTTAGATGATGCTTTCAACACTTACTTCAGATGCTATCAACATTTGCAGATAGTCTTACCTCTATAATTATCAAGTCCACTCAACCCACTCCAGTGAACAAACAGCTATAAAGACTGGCAAGAGGCAGAGTGCCATGCTTTTCACAAGCAGAAAGCACACCTGAATACTATGTATAGACAAAAGCTTTAGACTGGCTATTTCTTCTTCACATACAGTACCTGAGATTACCCGTATAGAAATTTGAAAGCTAGAGCATATGAGTATCGTGATGCACAAGTGAATCAAGGGAAGGATTTCCATGGTTAAATTATTGGAATGGAATTGAAGGAAAACAATTGTGTCCCATCCTTGACACAGGTTTTCTTCACACTTTCAAAAATTAAATCATTTATCAGAACCTCTTTTCCTCAGCTGCTAAAATACAATAATATTTCTCTTCTTCATCCTGAATTGCTGCTCACCTTGTCTGTTTGCTTATTAAGTCAGTAGGGCATGAATTATCTTACGTCTATGCATATGTATCACTTCAAGAAACAGACTACTTCAGCCTCCAGACTCAGTAGACCGGTACTTAGAAGCTACAATATGTAATGTTTATTCCGTAAGAAACATGAAAAGCTACTCTTACAAGGAAAAATCTTAAACTGTATTCCCTATTAATGGTCTCCTGATAGCAAACATAAAGCTTACTGAAACACAAATACCAATATGCTAGCTGTCCTGCAATCTTAAATACAGTTCTACAAAACAAGGCTGTTTGTAGAGATGAGGTCCATCCTTGCATTTTCATTAACAGATTAAAATTGCAACTGTAATATTTCTAACTTCATTGATTTCCTTGCCTTCAGAAAGTAGTAACACGGCACTTTAAACTTAAACATCCAAAACGTTCAAGAATGTATGTTTTGAGCAATAAAAAACAGCATTTTAAAGAAATGAACGCTAGTTTTGAAAGTATCAAAAAATGCCAAGTATCTCATACTTAAACAAAAAGTACTGTGTAACAGCCATTAAAAAAAAAGGTGGTTTTAATACCAGATGTAGCACAAATATTGCAAACCTGTAACTAAGTCTTTAAGTACCAGGATACATAAATATCACATAGACTGTTAATAGTAATTTCAAAGTATAAACATGGTACAACCATGAACTATAGAACATGTCATCCATTACACCTTAATTGGATCCTTAAAAAATCCTACTCTATTAAAATAAAGCCCAAACTGCATACAGAAAAACACTGATCTTAAAAAAAAAATCTATACATCAATCCTAATTACCTGTAAATACTCCTAACATTTTTACTTCAAGTCTTTCCACTCACAGACACCTTCAACAAAGGCTTGAAAATCAGTTCCACCCATAACACAATTTACGAAATGTTAACCAACTTCAACCTGTTCCACACTATTATCTAGCATACAATAATAAGAAATGCAGAATGTATTTTAGAAAAACATAAAGGGACAGCTCAGGTATAAATTTACAGAAATTGGAGAGGCTGCCCATTTCCTGGAATGCTTTACAAATGTCTCATGGTGCCAATTCCCAGTTTCTCAATTCCCAGCACTGCCATTATATAAGGCAAACACTATAATTCTTTTTAAAGCAGTATTTCTTTGTTTTGATGAAAATAAATTAAGCCAAAATGTTTCTAAAGGTATTTAAAAAAATAGCTTTACTACACCTAGACTAATCTGCTAAAATGTTTTCCTGCATAATTATTTTTCAAGCAGTCTGTTGTAATTAAAACTGAGGATATTTAATTATAGATTAGTAGAAAATTAACATTAACGTCAACACTAAAGGGACAAAGTCAATATATATTAATTCACACTGTCCGGAACTATTTTTAAACAAACACCACCTACAATTATAAGAAAGTGAAAGAGTTTTGTCACTGTGCACTTATTTTGTACGCTGAATAAAAGCACAGATAACTTTGTTAATTTTGTCAACACATATGGCCTTTACACAAAGGAAATACCATTTTTTAAATCAGCTGGAAAACAAAAGGGCTGCAAAACAACAAGAGGTAACACAGAGACCAAAAACCGGCATATTGCACGGTACTACTTCATCTCTCTTTAAATCGACTTCAACATCAATACTTTTAAATGGAAACATGCTTCAAATTTTGTCTACAGAATATGACAAACTGATTAAACTCAATGAATAGGAATTAACAAGCGTCTTATACCCAATACATTAGACCAGCTACATCAACCTAAATCTGTATAAAAGCCAAATAATTATAGCTTATGAAACGAAGGTTTGTCACTGAAAGAACGTCAACTTTGGCTAAACACTGGAAGTACCATATTTAAAAAAAAGAGAAAAAAAAAAAGGAAGGAAGGAAGAAAAAGGAAATGCTTTGCAATTCACTTCCAATACAATGGATGTCCTCTTCCCCGCCCCCCCCTCCCCCCCCCCCCCCCCCCCCCCCAAGAAATCTTTAAGCTTCACCTCCAGTGAGAACATCTTCCTGGGAGAAACAGCAAGGTAACATCAGGGTTTTGGGGTTTGGTTTGTGGTTGTTTTGCTTCTTCACATTAACGTTCTTGTCAACTACAGAAACATAACAGTGAGCACTTTCTCCTACACAAGACTGGTTACATTGGATCTTCAGCATTTCAACCAGTTTGAAAGGTGACTTCTCTTTCAATTTCCCTCTCCTCTCTCCCAAAACCACACCAGCTGCAAACTATGATTTTTCAAAAAAACATCTTTTCTGCAAAATAAATACAAAATTTATGGCAACAGAAAATTCTATTCCTGTGTCACACACACTAACAGCACATACACTATTACAGGGAAGTTTGATTTCTTCTGGCTTATCACATATCCAATACATGGAGCAACAATACAATATTCTTGACCTTTAGTCTATATCTTCAATAATTCATAAAATTGTATAGATCTGATGTCTTATCTGCTCTTTTGATTTGCTAGACCCAGCAGCAGGAATCAGTTTAGTTCACAATACCACAGCCATACATCCTACAAAGCAAAATTACCAAAGAGGGGTACTGCAGTCCAGACCTGGACCATGAATAAAACCCACAACTATGTTAAAGCCCCAGACACGAAGCTTCCTCCATCCCTGAAAGAGATCCCAGATTTCTTCTTATTAAATTCCATCAGGGTGTGGCTTCATTAAACCAGAGCTCCCACTGCAAAGGCTTCATGAAATCTCCTGGTCGGCCTGCAAGTGGCTCGAGCCAATGCACTGCCTCCTGCCACGTGAGCCCCGGTAAAAACGAGAGTAGCACCTCCTTGTATTGAGGCACCAAATTTAAGCTCCCAACAGAATCCCGCTGCTGCACAAGTACCTGTGCAGATAACAGAGCAGCTCCCTCAACACTTGCAACCCAGGACTTCACCTCACCTCCCCAAACCCCGACAGTCTCCTCAGACACGTACACTGCTCCTACCACCTTATCCTCAGGTAACCAGGGAACGCTGTCAGGCACTTACAGAAGAGACGCTGCTACAGCCTGCCTTTTTAAAAAAAATGTTCAATAGCGAGCGAACTATTCTCGCGTGGAGGGGAGTACTGATAAATTTTTGCCTTTGTGAAGGATTCCTCTGGAAACATGACACAATGGTTTTCCTTACCTGCTATACTTACACATAAATCTCACGTTACTTTATAATGTGCTGGCTTGTAGATTCTTAAATCAGTCAGTTAGGATTTCATAATTATGGAGTCTAGGGTCTTTGTTAGCTGTTGTTACTCCATGCACAAAAGGAAAGATTTTGTTACTATCGCTGCAAAACCCATTAATTAAATGCACATATATATGGCCACACTTTCTACAATAAAAATAACTGTTACATGGAATTAAAGTGATTTGCTAGATGAATTACTCTAAACCCTTCCGTACAGTGTAGACTGTATGAAGCTTCACACAGACAGAAAAGGAATTGTTTAAGTAACAAACATCTTAAAAATAACTTCTTACTTGTCAATAACGGTAACTGAAACACGTGCACGTTCCCTGAAAGTAAAAAGCACAAACAAAACCAAACCTGGTTCAAGCCAAGAAACTCCTCTCAAACAACTTTGAACAGTAACATTTTAATCTTTCTACTTCCTTACCAAGCTACTTTTCTCAGAGACAAGTTTTACAAAGAACATGCTTTGTGAATTAGTGTGCAATTCATAAATGTCCAAAACACTGTCAGAAAACTGAGGTGAAACAGCAAGATATTTGGTTGGTTGGGGGTTTTTTTAGTATTCACTGCATGGATTCATACACTGATGCCGTAACGGAACACACAATGATACTTCTAGAAATATACTTCAAAACTATCAGAATGCCCAACAACTTCAGTCATCTCAAACAGACCGTCTGTACATACTAAAACTTTAATCGACTGGCATAAAAAAGAAAATGCATTATATGCAAGAAAGGACTCAAAACTCAACTAATAAACTGAATTGCTGCATTACTTAATTTCACAGTACGCAAAATAAAACTTTACCTAGTGATGTTTGTTATGCGACAGACAATCTAATTACATAGGACGCTTTTATTTTCTGGCATCCTTGAACTCTACCCCATGTACGATTCTCCCTAACATTTACGATAGCCTCAACAGCAATCACTGAGCAGACATTAATTCTGGTCCACTAACAGTTAACGTGCGTTATTTAACCGGTCTGACATGTCACTCCCCTACCTTTTTGCTTTATCTGGACAAGTACTTGTATAAATAACTCTGAAAATCAAAAGGAAACCACGAGATTTTTAAAAATGCAAGCACAAAGAAAAGTGTACTTGCTTTTCCTTCCATCCCTTCCCCCCCCCCATGTCCTGACATTCAGCTTTTCCAATCATGCCAGAAATAAACATCCAAACACAAGTAAGGGCCTAGGCTACCGAATTCAACACGCGTTAGAGTTAGGTCTTCAGATCAACCAAGACCAGCAACAGAAAAAAAAAAATTCTTCACGTGAAAATATCAGCATACAGCAGGGGCACAACAATAGGATGCACAAAGTGTCAAATGCAACGCTACTGACAGGAACAAGTCAGAAAGCAGGAACCAGAAGAACACAGCCCCCTGCTTCAACCGTGTGGTATTTTAAAAACAGTTCAACTTATTCTGTTACCCAAACGCTTTCCTCGCGTTTAGTCTTCAAATACAACCGGCAGGCACTCAGCCGGCACAGCCTTTGTCAATAGCTTACGGACGGGCAGCAGAACGTGCTACAGGTTGATAAGGAGGACACCGGTGCTGCAAACGCCCTGCCTGCAGCAGGAAAGCACCCAGAAAGAACTTGCAATGCGCAGGAGTTTCCCTCAACGTTCACCGGGGGCTTCACGCTCCAGGCGACGTGCATATTCGTCCCCGGTATTTGTTTCGTGTTTACCCCCCCCCCCTTCTCTTTCTCCTCCCTGTCCGGCCATCTTGGGCCGACAGGAGCAGCCATTACTTAACTAAATGACAGGGCCAACAACTTTTCACAGAAACAAACATCTCTCTCTCAAGAGGCCGAGCAGGCTCCAGCAACCTGCGGGCCGTCCCGCTCCCTGTCAAGCCGCCCGGCGGCGGGGACGGCGAGGGGGAAGGAGAAGAGAAGGAGGAGGAGGAGGAGGAGGAGGAAAGGGGGGGGGGGGGGGGCAGCGGGCGGGACACGGCGCTCGGCGAGGAGCTGGCACGCTGGAGGCACCCGGGCCCGGAGAGTAAACAAGTCACTCGGCGACGGGGTCCGGCAGCGGGCTCAGCGCCCCGGGCCCCCCGGCTCCGGGTCGGCTTCCCCGCCCCCCCCCCCCCCCCCCCCACCTCCCTTCTTATCCACCCTACACCCCCACACACCCCGCGCCGCGCCGCCGCCGGGCAGGGCGCGCGCAGCCGCCGGCCCCCGCCGCGCGGGGCGAAAATCACGAGGGAGGGTCCGGGGAGAGGCCAACGTCAGCAGCGCCTCGCGCGCGCCCTCCCTCCTCTTCTCTCTCTCTCTCTCTCTTCCCCCCCCCAAACACCCCCCCCCCCCCCCGCCACCGCCGCCTCCTCCTCCTCCCTCCCGCCCCCGCGCCCCCTCCCCCGCCCCGCTTGGCGTTTGCTCCCGGCCCCCGGGCTCGGTCCCCGCCGCGCAGGCACTTTCCCGTCCCGGGGCTGGACGGACACCCTCAAAGTGTCCGGAGAGGAACCCGCGAGGCCGCGTTCCCTTCATCCCCACACCCGGCCCCGAGCGCTGACTACGGGGGGGAGGGGGAGATGGAGGAGGGGGGAAGGGGAAGGGGCAAAGGCGGCAGCGACGCGTGGGGAGACCGCGGCGGGGGGCGAGGCGGAGCGCCCTGCCGCCTGCGGGGACGTGCGCCCGCGGATGTGGCGGTGCCACACACACACACAGAGAGACGCTCGCACCCAGATGCACACTCGCACGCACACACTCACCGTGTGGACCCGGGGGACCGGAGGGAGGGGGCGGCTGGGCCGGGCCGGGCCGGCTCCCTCCCCTCCCCCCCTTCCCCCCCCTCCCCCCCCCCCCCAGCCCCGCTCCACATCCACCCTCGCGCTTACCTTTAACAGCAAGGCCTTCGTTCTGGCGCCATCTTCATGAAGCCTCAGAAATCCGAAGAGTCGGCTGCAGAAGGGGAGCGGGCGGGAGGGAGGGGAGAGAGGCACAAGCGTTAGCGAGAGTCAGCCCCCAGCACGGGCAGGCAGGCGGGCGGGCGGGCAGGCAGGCTCGCTCCCGGCGGGCAAGGGCAGAGCGCGGCGGCGGCGGGGGCCGGGAGCCCGCACACGGGCACACACGCACTCCCGAGCGGGGAGCCGCGGGCAGGGGAGGGGGGGGACACGGAGGGAGCGCGGGCCGAGCCGGGACACGGAGGCGGCCGGGGCGGAGTGGGGAGCGGGTACCTGTCGAGGCCGGATAGGGCTTCTCTCTCCTCGGCTGTCAAGCTGGCGAAGTCCTCCTCGCTCTGGCCGCTCGCTTTCCCCGCCGCCATTTTCTTTTCCTCATCACCGAAAGGAGCAGCAGAGGCGGCGGCAGCGGCGAGCGACACTCCGCACGATTTCATGGAAACGCAGCGTAATTAACTCACGATCGCAACCCCCCCCCCCTGCGCGCCCCCAACACCCCCCAGCGCCGGGCGGGGCGGGGTGCCCGACACACACACACACCACAACTTTTATTACAACAACAACAGCCGGCAGGGAGGGGGAGGGAGGGAGGGAGGGAGGGGAGAGGGAGGGAGGCGGGGGGAAGCCCCGCTGCTCGGAGGAGGAGGAGGAGGAGGAGGAGGAGGAGGAGGGAGGGGGGAGGGAGGGAGCCCCAGCGCTGGAGACTCGGGGGAGGAGGAGGCGGGGGGGGGGGGGGGGGGGGGAGAAGAGGAGGAGGAGGCGGCGGCTGCGGCGGATGGCGGCGGAGCGGTGTTTACATCGCCGCGGCGCCGCTCGCCCCGATGGCGAGGGGTGCGGGGAGCCGGGGTGACAGGGGCCCCGCCCGCCCTGCCGCGCGGGGTGTGTTTGCCGCCTGTACAAACTTCCCCAGCAGCTGCCCAAAGTTGTTGTAATTGTGTCACACAGCGAACCCCACGCCGCCACCGTGACCCCCCCCCCTCCCCGCCCGCCCGCCCGGCCCCACGCAGCCAATCGCCGCCTCCGCTGCGCCGCACGTGACCTTTGTTGACTTACGTCAGTCATAGCGCTCTTCCACCGCTGCGCTTCGGCTTGGTTGGCCTTCGGCGCCCGCCTCCCTCGCCGGCTTCATTCCATTGGTTGGCGTCCGAGGGAGGGGGTGCGGTTTCAGGGAATCACGGCTTCTGAGAGGTCGAGCGGGCCGTCAGTCAGAGGAGCTTTTCGATGACCCACCGCCAGCAGGTTTGGTGTACGCCTTTAAAAACCGGAGGACGAGCAAGGCGGGGGGGGGGGGGGAGTTTTCGGGAGTGGCGGGCGCTGGGGGTGGGAGGAGGAGGAGGGAGGGCTGCGCTCACGGGCGGAGTTGCGTAACGGGGGCTCCGGGCTGGGGGCGTGGACGTCGGTGAGGAAGCGGGCCTCGCTAGCGCCTCGCGGGCGGGGGCCGTGCCGCACTAGGCAGGGGGGGACGATCCGCGCTCTCCTGGCTTGGGCGCGGGGCGTGGTGCTCTTGGCACGACCGGAAAATAATGGCTTCCCCGCGCGGGGAGCGGGGACGCTGCTGGCTCGGGCTCCGTGCGCCTGGGCCGCGGGAGGGAGGAAGGAGAAGAAGCCGCTGCCGCCCAAGGGGGTGGCGGGTAACGCCCGCACAGGCGGCGCGACGGCGGCCGAAGTGAGGGCAGCCCCCGCGGCACGGCAGTTGGCTTCGCCCACCCTGGGAAAGGGAGGTGCCGGTGTCCGGTCCGCGGCGTTCGCCGCCCGCTGGCAGCGGGGCAGTGACTTTCCCGCGGGCGCACGCCTCAGCCGCGAGGGAGCGGCCGTTGGGCCGCCCGCGCGGGCCGCCGCCCCGCCAACGGACGAGCGCGTGGCGGGGCTCGAGACGTGCCGCGCGCGCGCGCGAGGGGCGGGGGAGGGAACGGGAACGGGGAGTTGGGGGGGTGGGGCGGGGGGGGAAGGCGGGGCAACGGAGGGAACACCGCCCCTCTCCGGGAGCCAGTGACAGGTGGAGCGGCGCCCGCCGGCGCGAGCCCCGCGGCCATCACGTGTCGCGGGGAGGGGGGCGGGGCGGGCGGCAGCGCTCTCGCGAGGCCGCGGCGGCCCGCAGGCGTGAGGGCGGGGGCGCGGGCGCGGGGCTGCCTCGTCCCGGCCGGGCGTTGCGTGAGGCGGCTCGGCTGCGGCGTGCGGGGCGGGGGGGCGGGAGGCTGGTTCGTGGGAAGGACCGAAGTCGGGCTCCCGGGAGCGTCTCACGCGTGAGTAGATCTCTGAGTTTCCCTGGACGTCGGGGGGAAAGGGGCTTTACGTGCTCTGCTTGCTTCCCCGCCTTTATGAGGCCAGGCCTAACCACAGTCTTCCCAGTGGCTTAAATGTTACCTGGGCGTCCTTGGTTCCTGGACCTTTCCCAGCTTACCCAGCAACTCCACGGTCCCGTTTTCTCTTTACGGTCCCATTGATTTGCCCATACTGCCAGGAAGCTTTAAGTTTTTGAAATTCACTAGATCTTGCCTCTGCTGTGACGCTTATGAGGAGATCACCCTTCGGCAGTTGAGTGGTGGCACAGCTCACTGCTCGTACCCATTTTGCCAAAAATGGATCGACAGCAAACTTCTTTAACATCACTGTGTCACTTCTCCAGTGTCTGGCCGAAGCCCCATGACTGGGCGGGCTGTTTCTCTGCCAGTTGAATTTCCTTAGCTCAGAGAGGATCCTGTTTTACAACTGCCAGGGTCTCTAAAGCATCAGTGGACCTAGTAACTACCTTTGGGAATTCGATTAATAAGGTCAAAGGCCAAACTTACAATGGATGTTCAATCGCAATGCTGATGCTTGCTGGTGCTATCCCCTCTTTTTTAATTGCCGCCATCAAATCATGTACTCGTGAAATGGAAGCGTGTTTCTGCCTCTGTAGGTGTTACAGCTAACATTTACGTGTTGGTGACGCTTTCCAGATGGATCCTCAAATGTTTTCTGGTCCTGATGGCGTCTATAGCGCAGTGCAGAGACACTGGCAGAACTGTGCGAGGCTTGCGCTGCTTCCCAGCATACTGATTGGAGACCCGGTCAAGACAAATAATGCAAAAGACGACTCAAATTAGTATGTTCTTTCTCCGCTCAGAAGCAGAATGTTGTCTTGTAGCCATGCTTTCTGATGCATATGTAGGTAGAACAAAAAAAGCACCTGAGTTTACTAAGGTTGCATATCTTTATAAAATAGCCAGTAGCCGGTTGGTTAGAGTATTGCTATAAGAGACAGGCATTTGTTTTTAAAGTACTTTTGAGTTTGGAGTCCAGATAAAAACCAAGTTCTTGTGGTTCTGGGAATGGGCCGTAGTCTATTAATAGTGAAAACAGAGCTATAATCAAGTATCTATCTTCATCTGTATTTGACGTGGCTTCTCAGTTACATATTTTCTCAGCAGTGCTTCCTTGGGTGCGTAATTCAGGGCCAAGAACTGTACTGATTGGTAATGTGCCAAAACTAAGGTATTTCAGCACAGATTATTTCTCAGGATTTTGTCTATGAGGTCTTATGTTTCCACTTTGCAGTATCCTGAGTATAAATTAGTGGAAAGGATAGTAGACAAAACTATTCCTTGGTACAAGGAAGGTAACTTCTAAGTTACAGAGCAATTCAGGAGACTTCATAGAAGCATAAGTGAGACTTAGTTCAACTGAAAATATAACAAGAAAATTCCATGCACCTGAAGTCACAACATGCAAGTTACTCCTCTAGTACTGTCAAAACCACTCTTGCCCCTTGTATCCTGCCTGTAGTGCTTGAATTGAATTTCCAGTTGGTTTTTTTTGTTGTGTTGGTTTTTTTTTTATTTGAACTACTGTTCGGATGACTCAAGAGGTGCCATAAAGGCCTATGTATTGTTTCAACTCTTCAAGATGTATCCAACTCCTGAAATCACTGCAGAAAAGTTGATATTGAAGAAAGATTCAGCTTCAACGCTGGGATTCAAGCTGTCATCTCATTTGATGTCAAGGTAGTTGTGGTATCTCAGGCATCCAGGTTCATTGGCAAATAGGACAAGCCTGAGCGCATATATAGGAACTCAGTCTCAGGAAAATAACTTCATGCAGCATGGAGCAGGGGAAGGCTGACCTGCTGCAGATCTAGTTTTTCATTTTACTCTCACATCACTATTACTTTTCACTGCCGTCAGCTCCAACAATCAAGTGCTTAGCTTGCCATTGTCGACTAAGGGAGGACCTTTTTAGAGATGGTGGTGATCCTACCATTTTTTTATGAGCAAGAGTATGGTAGTCTGTCATGAATGTTCCCTACAAATTCACTATAAATCTGTTGATAGGAGGTCCTGACTGGAGGCTTGTTTGCTACAATAATTGCTGTCTAGCATCAGGAATGCTGCTTCTCGCAAAGCATGAAGCTCCTTGCTGCAAGTCTCCTGAATGACAAACACATGAGGCCTGATCTGCTTTTTCCTATGTCATGGAAAACACATTTAAAAAAAGGTTTTCCAGGTGTGGAGTCAAGCTTATGCTTGTAATAGCCCAGAGGACCTCTAACTATAAGCCAAATCCTTCTGCAGTAGCCCAGGAGAAATGTGACAACAATCTTGGATTTTTGTGATGAGGTATACGTACTGAAAAAAGCAAGATAACCAAAAGAACCCACAGGATCCCATTTTGTGTCTTACAAAATATAAATCTAACACTTGCATTATTGCCACGTTGCCAGATTTTAGTCAAGCTTCCTGGAGTATGTGACTATTGGGCATATAAGGGAAAGCAGCGTAAACTGATAGAACCTGACAGTAGGTTAGTTGCAGAGAAAGTAGCCACTTTGTTTAACCTTCCATATTCATTAACAGGGGTTTTTCCTGCATCTTTTTTCTTACTGCTCTTTTCTTCATTTACTCCAGGGTAAAAGCAGAAAAGCATAAATAACTAAATTTCGTTGTTCTTGAAATTGGGAACAAAAAAACCTTCATTTTTTGTATTTTAGCAGTAGCTCCCATATTGTCCAGGAGTTCATAATAAAATGTTCTACAATTTGCATGTTCCCTGTACTACCCTCATTAAAGTTCTGATGAGTGTTGCGATATCTTCTGTGTTATACTTTGACAGTGGATGGTGGTCAAGAAAGTAGGGGAAACTGATCTAAAACTCAAGTTTGTTTGGGGTTTTTTTCTCCGAACTGCACACAAAAGTTGAATGCTTTTGCTAGCTATAAGGAAAAACAATACATGTGTAGAAGAATTATTACTGAAACTAGAAAATGTTGGGGAAAAAAAAGTCTTTCTGATACTCTATCGCTATGTTGATGAACAAATTGTTCTTCAATCTCAGAAATACCGTACTACTTTTGGGTGGTGAGGGGAGTAAAAGTGAGTTAATCTAGGAAATGCGTTATTATCATGAAGTTATTTTTCTTTACGAAAGTGTCAAAAAACTAGTAATTACTAAATGATTTAGTTATAGACCTTACGTAGTATTGTTCTGTCTTGCTTGAATCATATACTCATTTTTGTCTATTGCCCTCTCCTCCCCTTGGTTAGCTTGATTTTTAAAACCTGAATTGTATCTGAAAGGCTTAATGCTTGAATTTGTCTGGAATTTAAGTGGTAATTCATAGTCATAAGAAGTACACGCAGTTATCAGGTAAGCAGTAATAGCTGTCACTGTGCAGGGTGTCAGCAGAAATCATAAAATTTCCCTTGAGCAATAGAAACTTCAAAGGAATTATTACTTATTTAAAAGTAATAAACAACATGTCAACGATTCAATCTAAACATGGAAAACCATGAATTTGTATACATAATCTTAACTGTATTTTGAGCTGTTTCATAACATTCAGAAATCAGGAGTTTTTTCGATATTCTGTAGATTTGCTGTGTAAGAGAGACTAGTTCTCTGCATGCTAGCATGAATGCACTTACCTGTTTGCTTAAGTTCTACCAGTAGAAGAAGTGGCTGTTAGAAGAGCTATTACTGTATTATATTTTTTGCACTCTATAGATCTCTCATACTATACTAACTGATAATTTCTGCAGAGCTGGAGAAATAAATAAGATGAAAAATTAAGCTTGTCCAGGAAGTGGTTCCTTTACAGTGCTTCTGTTAGTAGATAATTTTTTTAAAATTTTTTTTTAATCATGCCCATTCTTCCCTCACCCCTGCCAGTTTTGGCTGTGTCCATTAGTGTGTATTCCAAATGCGGGCATGCTTTCATTTATCTTAATAGTTCCAGAAGGTAAGTAGGTAAGTGTCCGCCCACCCACTCGGGACTGGATGTGGCAGCTTATGATGTACCACCTTCCAAAGAAGTCACCCGTTTGACAGGTGATGATCATGAACAAGTATCTGCTCTTCAAAAACAGTGCAAAGAAAGTAAGATTTCTTGCCTTCATGACTGTGCAGGAATTTAATACAACTCTTGAGGAGTTGATAATAAAAATACTGTGTTTATATTAACTTGCCTTCAGATTGACAATTGTAGCTCCCCTGTAACTTCATAGAATTTAGCAAATGCTGTCAAGGGGGGGGGAGGCAGCTTTGTGTTTCTATGGCTAGGTATTTATATATATGTTGACTTAATGTAGCATGCTAGGCTAATACCTTTGTTGCCTGCTGGTTTTCTGACTTGTAAGTAAAAACAAGTAAATAACATTTCAAAAACAGCTCTGAAGGAAAGTTAAGGGGGGTTTTTTGTGTGTGTAAACATTTGAAAGGAGCTGTTCATGATGCTCAGCAAACTAGATGAATGGATATCTTGTTTACTTTTGTAAATTCTGGTACAGAATGCAATATTATTCAAGATACGTTTTTATCTGATATTTTTGTTTTTTCTCCTGAAGCAGAGGATGTCACATGCTCTTACTGGATTTAATTTAGTGCTTTATAGACAAATGTTTTCAAGAAGGTATCTGAGAGCTGTGTATTTTAAAAGCCTTGACTGTTGTGTATGTTGCTTTTTGTTAACATTCTTGTGGATGTCTAAGACGATAAAATATTTAATAACCAATCTGAAAAGCTATTTTGGTTGTAGTCTCTGAGTCTTTCCTATCCATTTCCTACTAGATCTGCCTATGAAACAACTTCTAAAATCCAGTAATTTGCACAAGTAATAGTATATATTAAATCTTGTAATCCCATACAGTTGGAAGTTTGAAAGGTGCAAATAGCAGGAGGGGATCTGTGACATTGGGTATGTCTTGTCCAGAGTTAAGGCAGTGGCTCAAGAAGCTCCATCGTACGCTTAGTAGACACAATGACAATTCTCCATCCTTGTCTGAACACAGTTGAGGATTCCCTTAGAGCAATTGGTGGGTCAGGGGGCTTTTCAAATAAAACAAAACATGATGCTTAAATTTGAAGCCTCTTGCTGGAGGGCATGCAACTCTACTTCTTCTCTTACATTTTAGAATTTTATCAAAATAAGGTGGCATCCTGTCAATTTGATGCATAGGACTCAGTGAATAAGGAACAGGGTTGTACCCAAAGCATATAAACTTGTTCATCATGTGCGACTGGAAGATAAAACAAGTCCTATACTAAAACACACAACTGAAATTTTAATATTTTTTTCATTGCTACTATCAAGAGGTAGATTCTATTGACAAGCTTTCTAGTGGTTTGCGCTCCACTGTGTCTTCTGCATGTCTGTGAGAGTTGGGATCAGGTCTCTAACAGAGCTGAGAACATCAGGAGGGTGTTGAGGAAGGCAAGTAGTTTCTACCATAAGCTTGACATTCACAAAACCAAAAGCTAACCTTGCCTTTAAGTATACATTTTCCCTTGCTTCCCCCACCCATCAGCTGCATTTCACTTGAGAACCTGTGAAACAGGAAATTGCTAGTATAGGAATGGTTTGGAGAGCTGCCCATCTTAAAATTTCTCAAGGTATGGTTTGGTTTCTGTTTGAATGTTTGCAGTTGTGTGTTTGTTTGTATAAATATACTTTGTACTACTAAAGTCAGTTTGTGAACAGTTCTTCTCTAGCGTTTTTTTGGTTTGGTTTGGTTTTGGTTCTGGGAATGAGCCCTGTGGTGGTTTACTGGTGAGGAAAGTTGAAGCATAGTGTTTCTCTCAATGGTTACATAGTCTCAAACTGAAAGCCAAGCGAGAGGAAGGAAATTGCCATTGGTCTCAATGGGAGAAGAGCCTCTTGGGAAAGGGGGCAGCAAAGGGCAGCTTCGCTAAGAACGGGCACTATTTTCCAAAGCCTTGATGTGTTTAAATCGGTACTTTTTCTGTCAGTAGTAGATACACAAGATTTTACTCTTAAGTTGTGGATTTAAATCTTCATACAACAGAATCAACATTTGTCCAGTGGCTTCTTGGTATCAGCGAGAAGAAGGTCCCTCTAAAACTCTTCCCACTCAAAAAAAAAAAAAAAAAAATCCATATCCCCCATTGAATTCACATGCTCACATGTAAACATCCAAGTTTGCCACTTAGAGTCTGAATAGCTGTCTAAATACCATGAAAATATAGGTGTAATTGGCACTATTTTAAAGACATTGGAGTTTTGAAAGTATGTGGTTACATTTCTTCTTCTCAAGGATAGTCTATGTAAAAATGACCAGGGCATAATCTTAAGAGATATATGTTGGTCCTGCTCAGGTTATAGTTGTTCCTTGTTCAAAAGGGAGGACAAATGTTTTATTAGAAAACTGAAAATACTATTGTTGCCAATCATGTCATCGGTTCTTTTTTTAATAAGTGATCGGTTTTGCTTTTATTACATGTCCCTTCAATGCAGGCACATTTCTAATGAATAATCCCACCTTGCTAAGGACCTGAACCTGCAAGTTATGGAATACCATCTGAAGAGACTTTTTGTTCAGTACTTGGCAGGATCAAGTCCCATTTTTAATGGATCAGTTCAGATAAGCTTGCAAAGTTTGAATGCTTATCAGAATTCCTTTATTTGGGAAATTGGGCAAGAAACAGATTTTCTTGCAAATTCAGTGTTGTTCCTGGTTTCTGTTACATCAGCCCATGCTAAAGAAGACATCCCGCACTGTTTATG
This sequence comes from Astur gentilis, assembly GCF_929443795.1. Lineage (NCBI taxonomy): Eukaryota > Metazoa > Chordata > Aves > Accipitriformes > Accipitridae > Astur > Astur gentilis. The sequence continues at coordinate 10,653,037 of NC_064911.1, forward strand.
CTTCTGTTCTCTCTGAAAACATAATTGAATGCAATATGCATCATTAGTGAAGAACAACTCTTACATATCTACTGTTGAGCCTCTTTTATGAATCAACTGAATTTTTTCAAGTATATTTCTATTTAGGGTTATTAATTTTGCAATGTAAATGCTCACTGTCAGTGGTCTGCAAAAAATGCAGGGAAAATACAAGCAGAATGATTACAATTTCTGTCTCCTGTTTGGAGGGGTTTGGTTTCAAATACTGCTGTGCGGGTGGGTGGTTTGGCAGCATACAAGAAATGGAGGTGACGGCAGCAGCTGGAGAGTCAGGAACAAGCAGGTGAGGAGAGGAGAGAGCGAAGTGCACGAGGTGGGTTTGACCACTGGTTGAATAGAGGCCTTTTCTGTGGCCAAATGCTTGACTAGTCACTTATTTCAACCCTTCTTTCTGTTGCTGTCATAGTTTCCCACTAGTTGTGTAAAACATGAATATTCTGTTAAAATTGCAAAGTGTCTGGCAAAAAGCAGAAATGATCAGATGGTTTGTTTTTTTGTTTGTTGGGGTGGGGTTTTTTCCCAATCTTAAGTCAAACTGATGACTGTGACAGCACTTCATCAAAAATTACACAGCTGTGTAACCAACATGAAGGCGCCTCAGAACGTGGTGACGTGACGTTTATTCTGTAACAGCAACCCCTGACTCTGGAGGTCCCTTCCCAGTCACTGTTGGCAACCCTGCGCTGCAGTTTGCCCCAGCCATCCCTCAGCGATACTGATTTAGCTGTTTACAATCCCATACAGGAAACTGAGGCAAAGTCATTGAAGTAACCTTAGTTAAAAAAAACCCAAACAAACCAACCAGCACCACCCCTCACCCCCCCCCCCCAAAAAAAAAACCCAAACCACAACCACAACAACAAACCCCCTAACTTCCAGAGGGAGGTGAAAGCCATTTTCAGATAACTTTTATGGTAATTATTCACATGCAGTATTTTGTAGCACACTGAAAAATACTTAAGGATAACATAATTTTAATATGAAATTAAATACCAGAACAGATGATACAGTGATTGTATTATTGGGTAGCACACTGAATTCAATTAAAACTTGTCTTGTTAATAAATCTTACATCTTTGCTGGTTGCTGCTGTGAAGAATTCTGAGATTCTTTTGTAAAGAGGTCCAACCTGTTCATAACAGTGCCTCCGGAGCTGGTTGACTGATGCACAGCACAGTAAGATGACTGCATCTTGTGAGGTTGACTGGAGATTGCTACTGCAGGAATAAAAACCAACCTAAAAATTACGAAATCTGGAACCTTTAAAAGCTTATGAGCCATAGAAATGACCTACTACTAACTCCTTACTACCTCTAAGTAATTGTTAATTTGCTTGCCAGTTAGTCAGATTTTAAGTTGGGAGAGTTGGGACAAATTGCTATTGATCTTTATCACGAGCTCTATTTTTATACTGTTCCTGTACTGATGCAGTAGCTGTTGCTGGGAATCAAAACCCTGATCTACACACAAGGAGGAATAACTCTTTTTTCAAGATAATACTTCTGAATGCTGTGTTACCTGTATACACATCTCTTTTCTAATGGAGCATGGTCCAAAAGGAGCACAATTCTGCACGGTTGGCAAGGCTGAAAAGGAAACAGCATCTACCAAATGATACAATTGGTAGATTATATAGAAAAATAGCCCACACTCTTCTTTCATTCTAAATAAAACTCTTACCAGGGTTTTCTCATCTGATTGCTGTTGACACACTTCTTTTTTTTCCGTGTACTGTGTTTTACAAATCATGTCATTATTTACAGAAACTTTTAGGAAAGAACTTGAGTCTTATATATTAATTCTTAAGTTCAGAAGTATAAAAATTATCTTACTGAGCTAATCACCCCCTCTTAAGACCAGCTTTGAAATGTTTCCATTGCGCTTGTTCAGAAGTGTGGGGATCATAGCAAAGATGTCTATTCAGCAAAGTGTTTAAAGTAACGATAAATAAACAATAAATACCATAAGGGTTAAAGATTAAAAATTAAACTTTTAACTATTATCTGCTTGCTTTGCAGCCTTAATACATGGGCTATGATTCCTGCTGTACATTAACATTCAGAAAGTTTTTCACCATGAACATGTAATTGTTTGTATTAGAAGCTTAACTGTTGTATGCGAAATTAGAATCATGCCTATGGGTATTTAAAATGGAAGAATAATACCAGCTAATGACTTCAGTGTAACTAGTAAAATTACATCAGGGAGAGTATTTCAGATTTTGCAGATTGGCCAAGTTCATATTGATGAGAAATACATAAGATTTAGCTGAGTAAAATTTAATGAAACCAAGCATATATTGAGGAAATGAAAGTGTACAGGCTTATTTGTTGCAATGTGTGGAAATTGGTTAACTTTTTATTTGAGAGAGAAATGAAGTTCTGCTTTATGGAAATTTGTGATTATTTTTCCAAAACATTGTTACTTCTTTTGACGTAAGCAGTTATATGGTCTTGCAGATAGGTTTCTTTAGCAAATTAAATTTATCAAACTCACTTCACAAACAAACATATTTCTTTACCAGGAGTACATGGAGGCATATTCCTTTGCAGAAAGAACTGAGTTGTTTTGAAATACAGAAGGAAACCAGAAGAGTTCCTGTTCAAAGTTCCAAGTATTTTCTAGAAAAATGCTCCATCGCTTTTCTGGCTGTTTTCAACTTTGTAACAGCCTCTTCTGCTCAAAGATAGCACACACCTCCTCTAAAGAATACCCAGCTCATTACGTTGGCTCTAGCATTGTCAGAAGGCTCTAGCGTTCAGGTCCTGGCAAAATTCATGTGCATTCATCATCTGGCTTGCCGTGTGAGCTATGATTTGCATCATAGGTTTTGTTTTGATTACTCCAAGAAGAACAACTGCTGCTCACTTTTATCCTCAATATGTGGTGTAACCGCATCCTCCAATTTCAGCAAAGTTTTGCTTAATCTAAACCGTCGGGTGCTATAAATAACTTTCTGCTGTGAAAAGTATGAGATAGAGCATTTTGGATCTTGATATTAATTGCAAAGAACTGAGAGGTTCAAGATGAAAATAGGACCTGTATTTTGGACTTCCTAGTGAAGATATGGAATCTGAAAATATTAGAATATAATTAGTTAATTAAGTAATTAGTTTCTTTATTTGCTAATTAATATAATTAGCTGGAGAACTTACAGTAAAATACTGGACACTTGAACAGTGTTAAAAAAAGAGAGATGTAGATTCAGATACACCCATGCTTTAATGAACCAGATACAACCTTCAGGCGATCGGTGGATGCGTGAGTGCTAAAATAGAATGAGATAAATCTCATCTTTAAAGTTGGACAGTTTATTCAGAGACTGAATCAAATAAAGAGTGTGTGTGTATGTTCTACTAGCATAGAAATAGTATAGTGAATGAACAAAAAGGTAAGCCTAATAATGTTATCCATAGAACATCTGAGGAAGTAGAACAGAACATGTTTTAACCAAACAGCTCACAAAGCAGTCCTCTGATATATCAAAGCTAATTAGGCCAGAGTCCAACAATTACAAAAGATAATTTAGTTGTAAAGAGATACCCAGCAATGTTTTGTCTTATCTCTTAAGCAGATCATTAAAGGCTTCCTGTTGTATTTCTTCATGACTTCTTTTCAGGAAAATCTATTACCCTCTCCTCAGGAGGAGATTGAGACCTACCAGAACAATTCATTTGACCTACTCCCGCCACCCCGTCTTCTGAGATACAGTTGGGGAATAATAATAGCCTGCATGAATAGTTCTTGCAATAGCAGTCCGCTCTGCTTTTTGCCTTTCCTCATTTTCCTCATCATGCTGCACAACATAGGCTCAAAATTTTGATCCAACCAAATCTGTTGGAGATGTGCAGACAAACTTCTGAATGTGTCAGGGAGGTCATCGCAGTACCAAGTTGAGCCATGAGTTTTGCCATAGCAGCAAGTTTGGGTACTGCTGGCATAGCATAGTCTCAAATTCCTGAGGAAAAGATAGACATTACCTGTAACAGTTAATGTAGGGAGAAGTAGGGCTGGCACCATATGGGAAGTTTCTCATAGTCTTTCTGTCAACACCATCTTTTGTTTTCATATGATTTTGCATGTGATAGTGGCCTGATAGTCTGGGGCACAATCCTTAAAACAACAGCAACTCCTTTTACAGTTGAAGTCTGGATAGAACAGTCCTTCGGCTGCTTATTGGGGAGTCTTTCTTTCCTGTACACATGAGAAATGGGGGGGGAATAGAGGTAATTAGCTAGCCTGTGTCCCAGACTGATGCCTAAAGGTACCATTTTTTATTTTTACATGTTTTACACATCAGTATTTTAAAAATAACTTTTCAACTGAACCTATTCTCATGCTCTCAGTTGGCACTTGTTCTTTTGTCCTTTCTTGGCCTTCCTCCACAGCCTTCTAATGGAAATCACTGCACAGTTCTTGTTCTCCACTCAGCCTTTGGATTTCTTACTCAAAATTATCATTCTTTTAGGGGGAAATGTGTGTGCTCCACAAGTATATTTTTCTGGGCTTCCTCCTTGTCACACTCTAAAATTGATGCAAAGCATGTCCTGCCATTCTTCTAAGCAGAGGAGGAAATTGTATAATCTCTCCACAACAGATGCTTCATTGCCACTTGACCTGTCTACAGGCCACTGTTATTAAGTCCTATGCGTAGGTAATCTTACTCTTTAATGAAAAGTGTTTTGGTCTAGAAAAGGACAAATAATGTCTATGTGTTTTTCATGTGGGTTTTTGCCCTTGCTTTATTTCAATTTATTCTTGAAAAACAAAGCAAGTGAATATAATATTTAAAAATCAGTTCATCTTCTGAAATCAAGCAAACTTCATCCAGGCTCAAAATCCTGACAGTCAGTTCTAACATTTGCAAGTATACACTGAAGAAAAATATTTTGACATCTAGGCTGTCAGATAATCTGTCAGTAACAGTTAGATCATTCAGGGAGAGAAATTATAACTTCCAGAGTAATTTATTGGGAAAATAAGACATTTACTGCAGTGAAATACCCTACTGGATGCTAGAAAAGTTACTTAGCATTTTTGCAAGTGAAGTAGTTGGCTTCAGAACATGGGTTATTCTTTTGTGACAAAAAAAAACCACAGAAAAATAAATACTTGCCAGAAATCATCAACAAAGAGTACGTACCTGCAAAGAGCAGCATGTTCAAATATGTTTAGGAGGCATTAGGAACCTCACACTGAAGCGTGTAATGCATAGAGAAAAGAGAAGGAGTGCTCAGGATCGTACTCCTTACAAAAGAGGCTCGTGGGGTACAAAGGGTTATACACCAAATGCTTTACTTGGAATAGTTTTTAAAAGCTCGAGAAGTTCTTGGCGCTTTGCGCTGTGCCTGGAAAAACGGCACTGTCTTTGGGCAGAGGTGTTTCCTGGCATGATGCAACGACTAGCTCTGTAGAGCTTTCACAGCTGTTGGTTTTACATCTCACAATTTTGCTTCACTGACATTTTTCATTTTTCTTTGTCTGTTAAATGTAGTCTTGTTTCTGTAGAGAAATGTCTGAGCATTGTGTGTAATGACGGTAGGAATCATTTCCAAAGTGCTCAGAGGACTAAAGCCGAGGTTTTGTCAGCTTGCATAGTGCTGTTAGATGGTATCAGTCTGAGGCTACATAGTCTGTCTGCTTTTAATCTGGCATAATTTGTGTCCCATACTGATTTACACATAAAATTTAAGTAATAGTGGTGGCTTTTTGGAAAGAAAATAAGGGGGTTTTCATGCATTTTATCATGTAATTAACAAATAGTAAATTTGTTACCTTACTTATTGCTATTGTTGGCAATGATGACAACAAAAGCCATGATTTTGCAAGAATAAGCAAGACCAGGTCATATAGGAAGAGTAGCAACTTTAAAGACTATTCAGCACTTAAAGAATGGTGTTTTTAACATAGGCAGTCTGAGCTTTCAAGTTGTTCTTAATTGTGCCCCTGTCTAATTAGTCAGCCAAGTCTCATTGGAACTTACCTTTCCTGTGATTGTTAATGCCACTAGCAGTGCTCCATCAAGCTGCTTCTTCCAGAGTCTTTTTTTCAGTGCTTTTCCTGATGCAGGAGGTGTTTTCCCTTTTCAGATAGGCTAAGCCATTAGATTCAGGTGATGAAATTTAATCCGAGTTTCGTGTGTTCCAAGTCACTTTTTATAAATCACAAAATAAAATGTGGAAGACGTGATCTTAGATTGTTACACCTTACCACATCTACATCAACCTTTTATTCTGTTGTCATTTTTAGTGGAAAGACAACCTAACATTATTGTGGAACTTCCTTGTTTTATTATTTTCATTTTTCTTCAGTGAAACTAAAAAATTAAAAACTCTTGCCATATTCATCTTTCTTTATCCTCCTTATTTGTTCTTCTGTATTATTTCTTCTTTTTCTGAAGCAAAACAGAAGAGGAGTAAAGAGAAGGCTGAGGGTGAAAGGAGGAAACAAAAGGGTAAAAGAAAAGCAAAACCAAGGAGAAAATTAAAAAAAGCTTTGATACTTTTTCATGGAAACTTTTAACTTGAAAAAATATCCTATTTAAAGGTTTTACAGTTATCCCATATGAAATAACAGTCGTTTTGTCTTTTTTAAAAAAATCTCTACCACTTCTAATGTAAATCAGCATAGCTCCACCAAGGTCAACTGAGGACAAGTTCCAGAAACTTTAGCCACTGTATTAGCCCATGCTTAATATGTTTTAAAACACTTCATCTGAGTTGACAAGCTTTGCATATGGTATCTGAGTTACCAGACTGAAGGGCTGTAGCTTTTAGCCTTCAGCCTTCCTCTCTGTCTCCTCACTGTCGTATTTCACTCACAATCTTACTGCATCAAACTTAGATTATCAGCCCTTTTTTCTCAATAAGGCATCCAGGATATTAAAATGTTTTGTATAAAATATAATCATGAGAAATTTGAGCCCATTTCAACTAAAAAATTATATTTTTTTTCAAAATCATTGCCAATTTTAAAAATAAGCAGTTTAAGCTTTTTGAAATGTATTGTGGATATAAACATGATTTATGTGCAGTCAGGTATTTTTGTGTGTGTTGAAAAAACCCGACAAGTTTCTATCTCACATTTCATAAATCAGATTTTTCTGTATGCAAAGCACATGTCAGAAATTAGTATCTAAACAACATGCCAGTTGGCTTCTCCATGTGGCAGCTTGTAAACAAAAATATTTGGGGACCGCACATTTGTGACATGATGACATGTAATGCAATGTACAAACACCAGTTATTTGCAAGTATCCCATTCCCCTACAATGAAAATAAAATGATAAATCATGCTTGCATTGCTGTATCACAGTTCAGCAGGTGGAACTTTCCAAATTCAGGTCGTACTGTTGTTTTTTCCAAATAGGTGTACTGAGAGGTTAAATATTTTATTAGTGACCTATCTTTGCATCAGAGTGATATGTCAAAACTGACATGGTGTTTTATGCATTTAAGCTGTTTGGAATTTTTTTTTTCTCCCCGTATTGTGTTTCGATCAGAGACAAATTCTGATTGTACTGAAATCAGTGAAACATTTTCCACTAACTTCAGTGGGATCAAGAATCAGCTGTCAGAGGACAGGGGGAAGAATACTGCTGCCTACTGAAGCTGATCTAAAATGGTGAAGAAGAAAGAAGTCATGTTCTTGCTTCCACTGATGGCCATATTTCTGGTTGCATCTTCCATGCAGGCCTAGCAATCGCGTGGCTGTGCAGAAAGCAAGATCAGCTTGCTGATCCACATGAAGAGTATCACAGGAAAGAAAAAAAATGATTCATCTTATGATAATTGCTAGGGCAAACAGTGTCAGCTATTGTTCACATAGTACAGATTCCAAGCTGTGAATCAACATCCATGAGATTTAAATTCAATACGATAAGAACCAAGAACACAAAATGCACTACTGCTAAGGTATTTCATTTCATGAAAACCAAAACAAACAGGCCTAGTCTTGTGGAGAAGATGTAAAGGCACATTATTACATTTTTCCAGATGGAAAAGTCTAAAGAAAATCATGTTTAAAGCATAAAGAGTTGAGCAGTATATAGGAAGAAAACTGGAATGAACTAAAAGTAGTTGTTACCTGACTGAATGGCTGTGCACTGGCGCAGAAGCTTTCAAGCAGGTTTGGGGATCATCAACAGGCCGAACTATATGTTATGTCACAAAGTACAGTTCATAAAGTAATTTAAAAACGCCATAATTTAAAAACGCCACGCATTTTTATTATTGCTTTGTCAATGATGTAGATTCCTTTAACGTTTTATCCATTTTTTGTTTGTTGTCAAGCCTGCGAACATATTAAACATTTATAGGATCCTCTATAAAATTATTTCTTGTTTTTCTTTTGCTACTACATCTAGTAAAATAGTCTTGCACTTCGGTTTATGTGTCTTGTTATTTTTTGCACCACATCCATTTTTGTGAAATAAAGAGATAGCAAATAAGAAAAAAACAATTAATAAACTGTGCAACAGGTAAGTTGCTTTCTAGTGTGGTGGCCAGGGGGGAAAAAAGCTGGTTTTATTCCCATAAATCAAAGTAATCATACAAATATCTGAACCTTATATCCTTAATTTGCTTTCATAGGTTTCACCATCTCACTGTTACTTTCAGCCAGACATAACCTAATAATGGTTCTAAATGCCGATAGCTTATTTAATTAAAACAGTGTAAGTTATTTCTTCTGTCTCAGCTAGGTGATAAAAACCAGACTTTGTAAGGTGAAGGCCAGACTCAGGATTCTGATGTCCCTGAAACTTCCTTATTTCAAGAATTTTAGTAAGTTCTTTGTTGTTGTCTTCCTATTGTATTAACACATTCTTTGGTGTTTTCTCTTTATAGTAGATGTCCGGAATCCCAAATTATATTTCTGTCTAAGTTAGGGGGTTTTTGTAGCTGAAATGTTCTTTTGCTGCTTTTTTAAGTCTGACTATCTTCCTGCTGTCTTTCTGTGGACTTTTTGTAGTTCAGACTTATTTGTTAAATTGATAAATAGTTTTGCATACGATTTTGTATTCCCAGTTAGCGTCCTTTGCCTAGCTAGTTTTGTAATTATTTCAAAAGAAGAAAACAAACTTGAAAAACTCAGTAAACCTATCCACTTAGTTACATGACTACCAAACAGAGAAGCACAGGATTAGTCAGTGAGGTGAATGTGGCAAGTAAAATATAACTGGGACTTCAGTGGAACATTTGACAATGTGTCGTTCAGTTTTACATGGATTAGTAAAGGTTACCCGGAATGTAAGCACTCTCCTAAACCAAGGATGAGGATAAATGTCTCGGGCTGGAAGGAACGGTGGGGGACATGGAGAACTGTTACATCCTATTTTGTATCTTGATAAGTCATTCAGAAAAAAGGAAGCAAGCCGATTATTATCAATTAGCATGAATTCTAACATGCAGACACCAGAGAGGAAAGCGATAATGCAAATGCAGGACTGAAAACAACAAATTACAGTACTCTTGGCCAAATGCAACACAGTCGTGCTAAGGCAACATGATCAAGAACAGCACTGTTCCAGGAGAGGGACAAACCTGGGTGGCAGACGTGCTGAATAAAACCTAGAAGCGGCGTCGGGCAAGTACTTGCAGCAAAAGACCAATGCAAGCATAGCACACATACGAGACCAACGTGTATTGCCTTCTTTTCACAAGACTTTTGCGATCGCATTTGAAATACTGATTTCAGTTTCATCTCGATAGCAGAAAAATAACTAGGGAATTTACAAAAGAATAGTAAACTGACAGGGAGATTAAAAGTTATGATTTAAACAGCAAGATGTCAAAAAAACCCCAAACAGATGAAACTATTACTGATTATCCTTATTAACAATCCCTCGAGGAGTGGAGTTAGTAAGCTCCCTAAGGTTTGGATCCCAAGGTTTGCATTATGTGCTTACAGTTTCAGTGACAAAAATTGTGAGCAAAAAAAGGGAATTTCGACCATGTTTATTGTACTTCCTGGTTATCCCATTCCCACAATTTGCCAGATGCTTCTGTGATCTTCTAAAGCAGGTTTAAATATTCAGGATTGATACACAATTGAAATGTATAAGCTGAGGAAGCCCTACAGCATCAAAAAGGGAACTAGAATGCAACTCATTAAATAAAATGAAAGAAAATAGATTAAATTTAAAAATACAAGATTCAGGCTAATTATTAGCAAACATTTAGTTACTGATGTCTACATGGCAGCATTAATCATTGCTTTGAACATTTAAAACTAGATAGGAAAAGACACGGAAAGAGAGGTGATTAATTCTGTATTGGTTGGATGTATTAGGATGACTAATAAAATAGTTTTTTAATATCTAAAATCTGTACTGCATCCATCTGAAACTGCATATGCATGCAAGGCATACCAGAATTTGACCCCATAATTGGTAAAATCCAATGACTTCAATTTGGCAAGACAAGCCCAAAGTATTCTATGAGAATGAAGACTATGAATAAGTCATGTATTTATTTTTAAATAAATGGGAGAGAGTAAATTTTCCGGTATTCCTAAATGCTCATAAATCATTGTGATTTACTGTGTCAGTCTTATTTTTCAGTTCTGCCATCTATTTCAGTTCAAAGGCTGTACATATGGAGAGATTGACTACAAGATTTTCAATCTCTGGAAATCCAAATCTGCCAGAAAAAAATTTCTGGAGGCCAAGCTCACCCCTTTACCTACAGGAAGAATTGGCAGCACTTTTCATTAGGCATTGTCCCAATCAAAACTGCATTCTGTTTATTAATTCAGGGTCTATGGGATATAGCTATACCTTTGCATAAAGACATACGTTGAGGGTTCACTGGAAAGAAAGAAAATAACAGGGGTCAATAGTAACGTTTTACATAGTTTTGATGCTGTGGAGGTGGGTAGCTTAGTTGGAGGTTACCCTGCTGTAAGAAGGGATCAAGACGCGCACAAAACCAGTCATCGGTTAGTATTTCTGCTGGCCAAAGTGCTGGGAGTGAATTGGGAGACCGGAGCAGAATTTCAGCTTTATAGTGTGTTTTCTATAAAAAGCTCCCTTTGATGTCTCTCTCTGTTTCATTCTGCTCATTTTTCATATCAAAGCTAAAACTTTCTTTCCCTGCAATTCCTCCATTTCACATCAGTTTGCAGTACCGTGAATTAACTCTTCCAAACCAGGAGTCGATAATGTCTTGCTTCAGGAGGTGCCTAATCACTGTGATGAATTGTCCTAAAAAAATCAGAGACCTTTACAGATGACATTTTCATTTGCAGTAAGTTGAAGATGGGTTTAGCAAACAGCTGCCTTCCACAACAGCCAGGATTAGTCATCTTATTCTTACATCAAGCATAAAGTAGTTATTTTATATGGGGAATTATGACAGAGCCAAATAATTCTGGATTATTGATCTATTTGTCTGCTGGGAGGTTGTGAGTGAAAAATCTTTTGCTCTGTTGTTCTTAATTCAGATGCCATTAGCGTAGAGGTTACTCTAGGATCACTATGAAAGAAATTGATATAATGCCCACACTGCTGCAAAAAATGTTTCTTTTCCAAATAAAAATAAATGGAAGTTAACAGAAAAAACCACGGTGTCTGGTAACTTAGAAACCACGATGTTTTACAGTAACAAGATCAATCAAAAGCTGCTATAAAACATGGCTTAAGACATTGTAGAATTGTACTTAATAGTTTAGACATAAACAGCCTAACTACAGTGTAATCAGTAATTATTACCCCTGTCTTCTAAAGGATCTATTTGCACTTATTTTCTTTGACTATCATCATAAAAGATAGACTAGCTCAATTTTATGTGTGGTATAAATATACTTTTTCTGATTTCACAATAATTGCCTGTGGTCGTTTAATTTGTCACTGTGATTGAGATTTTTCCTTATTTACACTTCCAAAGTCATATTGACTTGATTTAACAGCAACGTATTGTGTAACTATGAAAATTAGTGCAGGGTATGATGCAGTAAATAGCATTTGCAATAAAAAGTGGAATGTAATTTGCCCTTATTTATACCCCAGTAATCGAGAGCGCTTTGTAGTAATTTCTACAGTATGTTTTTCTATATTTAGAAAAAACAACTGTCTATCTTTTATAATAATGAATAAGAAGCTGTCAAAATCTTCCAGCTCAGTGCAGGTCTTTACAGCTTTTTGCCTCTCTCCTGATTTACGTGGTGCCAGTTTGCATAATGGACGAGTCACCTTCCAGCACGCACCTTTCGGGGTTGCCCAGCTGATGCCCTTGGATGCACCTGCCTCCCTGGATCACATCACCCTCCCATTACGTCCCCTTTCTTGCTCCTCTACTGTACTTTGCTGCCTGTTTTAATTTTTTTCACCTGAAGAGCAGAAACAATTTAGCTTTCAAATTTTACTACTTTCTTAAAGAATTCGTCATGTCTCTCTTTATGGCTGAGTAGTGCTAAATGTCAATTGGAAACCAGGCTAGAAGGTGTTTTGGCCTGATCGGAGCGGCCGGCCGGAGGGTCCCGCGTTTGATGTCCCAACCAGCTCTACGTGGCCGTGCTCGCGGGGGACCCCGGGGACGGAGCATCGCGCCCGACCGGGTGGTTCTTCACCAGCTGGCTTTCTGCGGGGGCACATGGACAATTTCTTTAAATAAAGTTTGTTCGGTGTAAATTGGAAGCAATTTGTTTTCAAAATCCCCCTTCGCTGGTGCGTACGTCTGTATTTAAAACCAGTAACGGGAAGGTAGGGCCTGCTGAGTAATGGTGGCAGCTGGCCAGGAGAGCCTTTGCTGAAGGTGGGTGGCCGTGCAGGGCTCTGCCCTGGGGAGCTGTGCAAATCTGGGAGCGAGGAGGGGGAGTGGGACAGGATCGGTATCACCCATCGAAGGGGGAAGAGGTGCACCAGGCTGCTAGACCCAGAAGGGAGGGCAGCTCGCTAGAGAGAGAATCCTAGAGGCCCCTCAAAAAGCAGGTCTTGGGACTTGTGGGTAAAGGAGAGGGTAGAGACTTCTGGGAGACAGAAACGTGAGCAGCAGGTACCATGATTTGTGTTGGAGAAAAGGGCTAGACAAGACCTCGCAGACGTGTGTGTCGTTTTTGTGCGTGTTTGGGGTGTCTTTCTCTAAGTGCTCTGGATATCTCAAATGGTCGAAGAGAGAAGAGAGGACCTGAGAGCCATCTCAGGCTGCTGGAGGTACCTTCTGAGGTCAAGCGTTCATACCCTTCAGTTTCTCCACGACAGACCTTTATTTACATAACCACGATGGACAACCTGCAGCCTATTCAAACTGTGCTTACTTCTACCACCCGCTTTGAGCAGACCCCTGCATGGAAACCGCTCATGCGTTTCACCAACGTCCACATGATCCCAAGTCTGAAACGGTGACCCTTGGTCTCCCTCTGAAGTTCGATGATGCGCTTCCATTCCTTATTTCAATATTGCTATTGCTGGGGCAACTTTGGTTGGTTGGCAGTCTAGCGCTAGATACAGACCTCAGTGCTGCATAGGAATCTCAGTATGAGTTAAGAATTTAAAGAGATTTTACAAAATACTATTAAAATTCTTTTGATGTCAGCATAAATTAATATGCAGAATTGAAAAGGCATGGTACTATATGTTAAACGGTGTTTGTACAAGACTGCCTTTTAGCAAACACAGTTACTCAGAGCAGACTGTGTCGCTCTGTACCAAAGGACTTTTTTACAGACTTTGTTGGAAATAAAAATTCATATCTCATTTTTTCTTTATTCTGTGGAAGAAGCCATTTATTTTGTAAACACAGTGGCTGTTTGCAGCACTAGACATTAAACTAGGAACTCTTTTAAAAAAGGTTTATGTTAACTAAGAGCATTTAATAAGTTCACAATGTGAGTGCTAATGAATGAGCTGATTTTAATATGTATCACATTTCACTGTAGAAACATCCGTATGTTTTGTCTACCCACAGTTGAATTTTATCCTCACTTGACATTCCCAGTAGGCAAGGCCAAAAGTAAACCGGGCTATCCAGTACTACCAATCCAGATAGATAAAAAAGAGAACCCTGGGATAAATCTGTGCCAGAGGAGAGGACAGAGAGATGCCTGAACCCGAAGCAGCACTCCCCGGCTGGCGAGGGTGAAGCACGGGATCACCGACCCCACTCCAAAAGTACGATGGAGTGGTCAATGCGGGCACTCGCTGGAAACAAGCACAATGAATTTCAGGCTGAGAAAGGGAGACGTGGGAGTAAAAAACGAGGCAGAACGGGGATCAGTTTTTCACGAGATTTTCTGGCCTCTTGGATTTGCCAGTCTTCCTGCTTGCCAACAGGGGAAGTCCCCTGCTCCCTGCTTCTTTATGCTCATTCCCAGCCTGGCTTTGTGTGGCGAGGCAGCGACATTGTTCATTGAGGGACAAATTTGAATTCTTTGATCTTAGTAGCCTAACTTCACAATTGCCGGGTAATTAAAAACAGACAAACGTGCATGCACACGTTAAAATACAGCACTGTACTTATAAGTGTCATTGAGCTGTGATTAATTTCTCACATTTCATTACAAACTGATAAAAATCCATTACAGGGCAATAAATGGATCCTGCTAGGAGCAGGCCCATATCTCCTCTGTTCTGCATAATCTGTAGCCACATACTACTTTGCAAAGCATGGGCAAACACTATCAGGATGATTTGGCAGTATTTCATATCTGCGTTGCACATGTGAAAGCGACAGTGCAAGCTGAAAGAACATTTAGCATCAGGATACCAGCAGACCTTTCAAGTCTCACGGACACTTCTGCCTCTGTGGAGGATAACAGCATTTCTTCTGTTCCCGAGATAAAGAGAAACTTGCTTTTCTCCTTTCCTTCAAAACAAACATTACAGGCACAGAGGGATATTATCTTCTTGCTAGTGGCGTGAAGGCAACATCTCAGATATGGCTTACATCAGAATTAGCTGCCTTGACAAATAGGTTGTGAAACCATCACTTAGTCTCTCGGCAGGTCCCAACCCTGCCTTTGCCCAAGGAACCCTGAGCAGCTGCTGCCTTCTCTCTACCACTGACTACAGGCAAGCATTTTCCTTTCCCTTTGTTACCCCATGCATTTCGGGGTTTTTTAATCCATCTGGTGCAAGGTATGTAACGGCACAGAGCAAGCACAGTTAGAGGGCTTTATCTGCTACAGGTTCGGTTAGCTCAGTTAAACACAGAGGCACCTGCCAGCTATGCCACCAGAGCCACAACCCATCTGCATGTAGCTCTAGCAAAGAAGTTCTTCTGAAATACCCTTTCTGTGCTAAATATACTGATTTCCTGATCGCATCTTGCACCATTTGCTCCTGCCCCCAAATTCATGCAACGGTAGCATCCAGTTTTGCTCCTCTGACATTTGGGGAGGCAGGGAAAGGCACAAAGAGGAAAAAAAATGTATTTTTAGTTCCTTTTACTGCATTTCAGTATGATCGCTTTCTGGTTTCAAAGGAAATGTAACTGAAAGCCAATGTGGGTTTGGACTAAGGAAAATGTTAGATTAAAATTAACATTTTAAATCAGAGACATGATTTGTGAATTAAAATATTTTCTTCTTGTGGCTTTGCAGAATCACCTTCCTTTTGCCTTCAGGGTAGCCAGAACAATTTTCAGGCCAAACCAATATTTGAATTCTTGTTCTTCCCAAAGAAAACTAGTGGGTGGGTTTCTGTCTAGGAGCTAAACCAGAGATTTGCCCTAACGTTTAGCTGCAGTTCAGCTTTGGGGAGGCCACCACCCTGTCCGTCCTGCCAGCTTCCACCAATAATGGGTACATGGTGCCATTTAGCAGACATAGGGATAGCTTTATACCAAAGTTGCTACAATACCTGGTTTCCCACCGATCATGATAGAAAAAGTCTACAGCAAATACAACTTCATTTTCATACAGGAGCAATCCACTGCTTTAGACTAACAACACTTAGCAGTGTCTCCAGTCAGCTGTTCTGGCTAGTACAACCCAAAAGGAAACACTGAGCCTATTCAGCAAGAAAATATCCTGCAACAAGCTCAATGTTCTTTTTTCTTTTTAAAGTTGCTTGTCTTTGTGCTATGACACAGCCGACTAAGGGAGAGTTTTCTGTTCTTTGGTTTGTTAAACAAATATGAACAACAACATTATAGTCACTCAGTCTTTTGGGCAACTGGAGCTAGCAATGTAAGCATACCATACCAAGCCAAGCAAGGATGGGCTATAAGATATGCCTGGTGGAAAAAAAAAAAAAAAAAAAAAAGGAGAAAAACTGCTTCTCAGCCCTCCCTTCAAACCCTAAGTCTGCCTGTCCCTATGTTCATAACCTACAGCCTCTGTAGGGTAGGGAACGATGGCACTTGTTCCCTTAGGTTCACGATGAGTTTGAGGCACTCCATTATTCCTTGAACTCTAGAAAAGGGAATTATTTTCAGCATAATTTTCAAAGCAGAAGAGTAATTTGGGTTGGTTTTGAATTGTGAACCAGGGAAAATATGTTGGAAGAGTCCAGGCTGTGAAAGCCCGCGTGTAGAGGCAGTGTTGGTCTGCCCTTGCTCGTGGTCTGCTCATGCCACCATCTGAGGGGCCTGATAAAATCCCAGAGACTGCAAATCTAAGACACAGGAATGGGGCTGTGTCTTTTCTTGATGCGTTTCCCTGCATTACACCCCTTTTTGGGGCAGAATGGCTTTCAGCTCCGATGCCTTCTGGGACCCGCTGGCAGCATGGCAAAGCAAGCTGCAGTGCTGGCATGAGGAAGGGCCAGGAAGATCCAGCAAACATGTTGGAAGCAAGTGGCTGCTCCGGGAGAGCAGGCACCACGTAGGATGGCTTCCCTGCTGGAAGCACAGCCTTGCGAGGCTGGGTCCCAGGTTCCTGCTCTCATCTCCCTGGGAGCAGGGAGACCTGGGACTTTGGTCTTCTGGAGACAGAGGTTTCCAGTTAGATGGCTGCAGTGCCCTGCGGTGGCAGTGTGAGAATATCCCAACCTGACCTGACTCATTTTTGAAGTCTGTTGCACTTTACCATAATGAACCTGGATCAAAACCAATGCAAAACCAGGAATACAATTTCCCATTCCTCAGTCAAGAGCCATGACAGAGTTCTTCATCCACACCACTTTTCAAACCCCATACTGCGATCATATCCCAGAAGTCAATGATCAGCAAAAGATATTTCTGCAGGCCAGGAAACATGGAGCAGGAATTCCCACAAAGGAATCCTTCAGAAAAAATTACCCATTATTATTTTCTTCATCTAAGGTATCTAGCTAGCCCTGATTGCTATGGATTTGAGTTTTTCATTCTTTACATTATTTATCCTCTTAAATTCTTCGTGAGATATGTTGCAGATAAGACATAGAGACCCCCGCCTAACACGATGGGGGAGGGTAGGAGGTCTGGGACAAAATAACACCCGAACCCAAATCCTAGGCTGTGGCTTTGACCACTGGGCCAACTTCCTCTATAATCTTGCTGGATTATGGAGAAAAATAAACAGTTAATTTCACCAATAACCTAATAATACAAATTTTACCTTACATCTATTTCATAGACACAGACATACATAAAAAAGAAATGCGTGTACATTTATTTCAGGTAATATTTATAACCTAATGGCATTTATATAATATATGCATGGTTTATATAACATTTAAATTATATATACGCATATGTTTTCAAAGTGCATTAGTATGACACTTAGTACGACATGTTGTCTCTCTCTGCAGAATTAGTATTTTCTACTTTCACCCCCCTGTTCATTTCTTATTACAACCCACAAGAAAGCAGCTTCATCAGTGACTTATTTTGGCTGACATGCACCTATAAATGTGTAGCATTTATTTGCCATATTGCTGCTCACAAAACGTTGCCATGCTGTTGCACTCCTTTGTTTAAAGTTCTCTAAAAGGCTCTCTGCAAGGGCTGTGTAGGAGGCTTTGCAGCAGGGAGGTTTGAAATTGTTTTTCTGAAAACTGTTCTGAAAACTCTGTCCTTTTCAAGGTCTTGGCCAGCTGCACAGCTATTTTTCTCTTTTCATTTTCTTCTGCAGCACTGAATAACAGTCCCTATCTAATATTTTATATATAAAATACATGGTTGAATCTCTACCATATACTTTCCTCTTTAGCAGCTTTTACTGGGCACTGAGGAACTTTCAGCGATTCTCCTTTTGCCAGCATAGTATTCAGTCCCTTAGAGACCAGCCAATTTAGGGACCAATTTTACCACCATTACACTCATCGCGCATTCCTTATATTGCACGTAGTCCCCTAGATGTCAATGGGTCTCTCATATTTATGGAGTAAATTGATACCATCTATGTCAAAACCTAGTCTTCAGCAGTTGCCTCTTACTCACCTGCGATCCAAAGAGCCTCACGAGGTATTCCCAGGAATGCCAACCAGCTGGCATCAGTACAGCTGCCAGTCCCCTGGCAGAAAATTCCCTCCAGTTTTGACCACAGCCATGGAAGAGACAACCAAACGCCCCAGCACCGGCAGTCTGCATGGGGTCTTACACTCAGCTCACGTCAGCAGAGAAAAAGCACTAGATGTTGACTTACAGCCAGCCTAGGTGCTTCACCAGGTTGGCAGCCAGGAGTTTGGTCCTATGTTCCTAACGGATAGGAGCCAAATGGTCCACAAGTGAAAATCCTTGCCTGCTTCAAATTGTGCCGGCTCCTTTATTCATGGAGGTCACAAGTATCCTACACAGAACTCGGCACTGATCTGGTTCCTGCACACCCCCGTAGGCGATTCAGCCATCTGAGCAGCGACACTTTCCTCAGCCTGCTCACCCAGGAAACCTACCTGCATCCAAAAGTCCTTGCAGGATCCGTCCTCGGTTATGCTGTGGTGCAATGCATTTCACATGAAGACAGGAGCAGTCTTCAAGTTTTTGTATACATTGACATATATATGAAAAAGTGAATATTTTCCCTTGTTCCAGGCACTTGGACTATAAATCAATAGAGAACTTGAGTAAACATAACTTTCTTAGTATGTTAAAAAGTTCAGACTGTGGAAAGAAGACATTTCTGAGAAACAGATTTTAGTCTTTGAAATAATTAGACTGAGCTGAACAGATTTTTGGCATTATTTGTAAGCCAGTCATTGTTCAGCCTTTGTACTGAGAAGAGCAATTATGACTCCTTTGGAAACATCCTTAGCTGAACTCTTAAAATAATAAAAACACTCCTCCATAAGACCACATCAACATATGGTTTTCGTAACGACAGCACAAACAAATCACCCACTCATCAAACACATTTAGGAAGAAGACAGGAACAAACAGAACAAACAAATTTTCTAAAGATTACTTACTAATCCTGATCAATCAGAAAAAAAAAAAAAATCTAAATTGGATTCAGGAACTGCCTATGGGATATAGAATACACAGAAAATATGCACAATACAAATAAGCAAAAACATAAATACCACCAAACGCTGTAACGCAATGTTTATAGATAATATGCTGTGAAGTTGTACTTCAAAAACATTGAGCTGCTGATGCCCAGCTTTATGATCAACTCACTAGTTTACTTTTTAACTTTGGTGATACGTCATGAGTAAGCAAGAAAGAGATAAAGTACATCTACACTAGTGATTGTTATCAGAACATCCTCCCTGTTTTCGCTGCCTTCCTGGTAACTCCAGGACAAGGTCCCAGCTGAACAAAAGCTTGTGGATGATGATCATCCCGGCTGTAGTTCCCTCTGGTAGATGCTGCTGCGTGGTGACTACTTGGGTGTCAACTATTTTGAGATTCACAGACCCCTGTCACCTTTCTGTGGTTCCAGCCAGCTTGGCGTAGCTCTGTGGTGCATACTGACAAATTAGTATCACTTCAGAGAAGCAAAGTCCCAAAGCACATCTGTCGAAGCCACTGGAGCTGAATGCTAACACAGAAAATACCCTGGCAACATAAGCATCCTGGTCTTGGGGCAGTCCTGAAAGCATCCACGTCTTTACAAATGTGAGAGTTGAGGTAAATGGACACAGAAAGGTTGCAAACTATAAGTCACTCCTGATCTTACCTCACGTAATATATAGAAATGCACATGCACAGACACATACAGAAGGCCTATACCTTTTCATAGCTTCAATTTTCTCACCACTTGTGAGCACCTTTCAGGTACTAGTCCAGTTTTTCCGGAGCCTGGAAGGACTCTCCCTCTCCTTTGGATAACTATGTCTGTCTCTCTGCTTACCACATCTTTTTATGCCTATGCTGGAGACCATGCCCAACAGCTGCTTCTCCATAACCTCTTCCTCTGCCAGGTGACGTACACATCAGTCCTCATGCATGACCTATGTCCGTGCACCACACATACGGCTTCCTGGGGCCGAGCACTGGGAAACACCTTGGCTGCCAGCTGTGGCCAGTGCAGCTTCCACATAACTCCCTGCGAAAACTTTCGGCCAAACCTTGGCGTACAAGAAAAAGGGAGCAAACGAGCTCCCAGAGAAAAATACCCAGAGAGATCCCTCAGTATGAAACAGAATTTAAAAAATGAACATAAGCAGATTCCTCCAAGAAGCCATCCTGCCTCCATGTACATCTTTTGTTTTTGCTTGCCCTCTTCCGAGTGAGTATATGTTTTGTGACTATAAGAATAGACAAAAACTCCACACGCTAGTTTTGATTCCAGTTGGAAAGTGGACCAAGCAAATCTCCCCCACTTGTTCTCCTCCACCAAGTAACTCTAGATGAGACTGAATGAGAACAGCATTAAAACACTGATGGCTGAACTGGAGCCCCTGCTACAATGCTCTCACTGTTGCTGCAGCCTGTAGGACTGGGTAGATGGTATCAGCGCCAGGAAATATATGGCAACAAAAACTTCTGCAGATAGAGCCAGAGTGCCTTGCTCATTGTCAATGCAATTAGTTAAAGACAGGAAGAGGAACTAGGTTTCCTCCTCTAATCCCTGCCCATGCCATTTTCACATTCAATCAGACTCAGGCTTGCTGCTGCTACAGATGTTTAGTTCAGAATTATGTCCCAAATTGCTTCAGCAGACAGCACTGCCTTTGTCCTACCATGTGCTGAAAGCTCTGCATAGTAGTGCTTGGTCTTCTTTAGGGGGGTGTAGCTCTCACTCTGCAAAAATCATTGTCAAGTCCTGGGAGAGACCATAAGTGCTGATCAGTGGTGATGAGTCACAGTGGGTGAAATACTTCCACAGAAACAAATATTAATGAAAATCAGGGGGGAAAGGTGAACATTATCTGTCTTTTTTCTTTTAATCAGAGGCAATGGCTGCTTTCAATTTTTGT
The DNA here is from genome assembly GCF_929443795.1 of Astur gentilis. NCBI lineage: Eukaryota > Metazoa > Chordata > Aves > Accipitriformes > Accipitridae > Astur > Astur gentilis. The sequence continues at coordinate 10,674,296 of NC_064911.1, forward strand.
CAAACTGCTACTATTTTATCAGAAATCAAGATTTGAGCATTTAAAAACTGAAAAAATTAACAATGCTACTGGAAACAATGCTGTGACATAGTCTACTTTATTATTATTGAGCTTTGAAAGGTATCTAAATGACAGTCTGATCCTTTGGGGAATTTCTCAAGACTTAATCTTTCTTATAAAGAAATTATTTAAATTTTATTTGACATTGTCATTGCAAAGTTAATAAAAGTCTTGGTGACAAAGTACTGTTACTCTGTATGAGTGCAATAACGAACGCCTCTCTAACTTGTCAGTCTGTCTCCCCAATTGCCAGGGGCCTCAATCTTTGCAGGAAAATTACCCTTGAAAAATAAATCCAGTTCTCCTAATCTCAGGGCCGCTAAAGTAAGCTAGTCCTTTGGCCAGAGAAATGTTATTTTGACATCTGCATCTGGGAAGGGGATACAGCCACAGGGAATGGGGCAGCAGCCCTGTTCTCCGGGAGTTTCACGTTTGACTGTATTGGCATGTTTTCAGTTATCTGGGGGAAATTAATTTAGTTTTATTTTAGCCAAAAATAGGAAGCACAGAAGAAGCTGTAGGAGGGCTCTTCATAAGCTTGAGGTGAGCTGAGAGCAGCCAGGTGTTTCGGTGAATACTACCCATGACTAGCAGAGCAGTATTGGATTGAAGAAGTTTTTCCTTGCCAGCAGTGATGACTCACATGAATTATCTTTTCTTTTTGTGTACTGTGTAGTGTTTACTCATTACAGTTCTGTATTGTTTTTCAATTCTTGCAAGAAAATGAAAAGCATTATTACCATATTTCCCCTCAGTTTAGGATTTTTAACCTTCTCTTGGTGCAGGGCTTCATGAACAGAAAAGCCTGAAATTCTCTGGGCTCTTCGCTGCTCAGATGGCATTTCTGGAGGGTCCTCAACTTTTTCAGTGTGGATTGTTTCTAAATCTGCCCTGCCCAGTTATTATCCTATTACTGTTAGCTTTGTAAAAAGCTATGCAAAAGGGTTCTATTTTTCTCAAATTGCTTATGTGCACTTATGCTACAGAAACTTAATAGGAACATCTGTTTAATAGGAACATCTGTTAACTGTGGAAGTGGTATGTATGATTGATTCATCATCATAGCTTTTCTAAAAAAAGTAATTCCTTACATTTCCTTTGCAAAACTGACTTCCAGAAGGTCCTCTGTCAGTCCATGTTCTCACTCTCTCCATCGGTTTGTCCAAGTACTTGAGTGACAGTGGCAGGGCACTCCAGAATACCTACAAGATATAACAAGGAGTCAGATATTTGTCTCTGAAGGACAACTTAAAAATAAAATATATCACTATATTCATGATCACAGCTGTCATGGTTTAACCCCAACTGGCAACTAAGCACCATGCAGCCACTCGCTCACTCCTCCCCTCCCCCAGTGGGATGGGGAGGAGAATCGGGGAAAAAAAAGTAAAACTCATGGGCCGAGATAAGAACAGTTTAATAACTGAAATAACATAGAATAATACTAATAGTAATAATAAATTATAATTAAACGGAAGATAAAGAGAGAGAGATAAAACCCAAGAAGGACAAGTGATGCACAATGCAATTGCTCACCACTCGCTGACCGGTGCCCAGTTAGTTCCCAAGCAGTGATCCAGACCCCCCGGCCAACTCCCCCCAGTTTATATACTGGACATGATGTCACATGGTATGAAATATCCCTTTGGCTAGTTTGGGTCAGCTGCCCTGGCTGTGCTCCCTCCCAGCTTCTTGTGCACCTCCTCACTGGCAGAACATGGGAAACAGAAAAAAACCTTAACTTGGGATAAGCGCTACTTAGCAACAACTAAAACATTAGTGTGTTATCAACATTGCTCTCATACTAAATCCAAAATATAGCACTGTACCAGCTACTAGGAAGAAAATTAACTCTATCCCAGATGAAACCAGGACAATGGCTAAGAGCTGTTTAAATAATTTCTCTGAAATAATACAGTACTACAGTCTGAAATTTTATAATATGGATATACAGTAGACAAAAGATTACCTCCAGAAAGTTAAAAAACTTTTATCTTTTTACTTACAACAAAACTACAAATTAAGAACACAAAGTTTGCAGAACCCTTTTTTAAAACAAAAGAAGAAAGAAAAAGTAATGAGAAAAGTTTTTAAAAAGACTATGACAAGAGCTGCATCTCGTTGAGACCTATATCACCTTAAAGACAACCTTCCAGTGCCTTGCAAGACTTTCTGCTTTTTTAAGACTCTCAGTTCCCCTCCCCGCCCTTTATTTGCCTAGGTAATCACAAGAAGCCTCAAATTCAGCTCAACACTCCAATCTTTATTAAGCATTTTGACTGTGCAAGATTACCCTTCATGAGTCATCTCCTTCTGCAGTCTGCTCCCACCGCTTAAGTGTTAGCTACCTCCCAGAGAGATCCTAAAGCCATAATGAGCTCAATTTCACCAGATGTGCGCTCTACTGCAAAATCTTGCTCCCCTCTCTCCACGATCTCAGCATTGGCCACATGCATGGCACGTGGACCGTCCACACACGTTGATGGGGTTTATACAGCATGAGGTTATGGACAAAGCACTGTGCTGCAGTCCAAGTCTAGTAACAGATCAGAGGTGACATCAAAAGATTAATGGATAATTAGCTTGCATTATTCACAATGTTGTAAAGAAAATGAAGAGGAAAGATCAATCTCCCCCCCTTAATTTTTTATTTCCTTACTTTTCCAGGCTAGGCTCATGGGAATGTATCCTGCCACAGCCTGACCTGACACTAACCATTGGTTTTGTTTAATAAGTACAATGCAGGTGCTGTGGATCCAGTGCATCTTGCTTGGGTGATGTCTTTGGTTCTTACCTGTTTAAAAACCTCTCACAGCACACTAAAATTAAGGTTTTTCTTTTTATACCTATTAGTTTAATCCTTCAGCAAGGGATCTAGACAACAGACATCCCTTTCTCTGCCCTTTCCTCCTCTCCTCATACGTGGATTGTGGTGGGAATTTCTAATTGAACTTTCATTAGGATAAACAAATTAAGATTTACGGTTGGACTCGATGATCTTAAAGGTCTTTTCCAACCTAAATGATTCTATGAAGATGAAAGTGTTATAAAATTAGAGGACTACAAAACTGAAAAGCAGAATTTCTATGGTGATCACAAAACAGAAGGAAATTCTCACAACTAAGTAAGATTTTTACAAAGGTTGAAGATAAACCAATACAAGCAAGCCATCAAAATTCTCTTGTGGAGATGGCACAGGACAGAAGGCTATGTATTTCTTAGCATAATAACTACAGGGTGGAGGATCTTCATTTTAACATCTTCCTAGTGGATCACAGTTTGGATTATGGCTCCTCTCTGCCAGGCAGGCAAGAAAGAGCTGGGATAACTCCTGGTGCAAGCTTTCATTCCTGCTCCAAAAACAATCTGGTGGCTCTTGCAGAAAGGTGGTAACCTCCAGGAGTCAGAGTCTCCTGCCTTCCCACAACAGCCCTTGCCCACGACCTCGATGGACTGAGAACCCAAATCCCTTTCCATATCTCAGATGACACTTCTCTGCCATTTGCCGGCCTATTGAGCTTTGAATAACAGCATGTCCCATCCAGGTTTTTAAAAAGAATCATCCACTCCTCCCAATATGTTTATTGCCAGGTTATTCAAACTATGTTTACTAGGCTAAATCTGCTGAGAATATGTTTCACTCGCATATATGGCCTCAAGAAGATGGCCTGCAGTGCGTGTTGCCTTCAGTTTTTATAATTAACCATGCAAGATGGTTAAAAATTCAAGCATGTGTGTCCTTCCAGCTTGGAAGTCTGGTCAGCAGCACAAAGGAGCTGTTAGGACTGGAGTCACGCAGGTGTTTGAAGGTTAGGTGGCTCTCCTCTGCTTTTTGGTTTTTAGGTTGCTTATTGAGGGTTTTTTTAGTATTTGCAAGGTAAGTATGCCATGTATGTTCTCTGGCAAGCCATGGTAGTTGTCCTGGTTTCGGCTGGGATAGAGTTAATTTTCTTCCCAGTAGCTGGTATAGTGCTATGTTTTGGATTCAGTATGAGAAGAATGTTGATAACAAACTGTTGTTTTCAGTTGCTGCTGGGTAGTGTTTAGACCAAGTCAAGGATTTTTCAGCTTCTCATGCCCAGCCAGCAAGAAGGCTGGAGGAGCACAAGAAGTTGGGAGTGGGCACAGCCAGGGCAGCTGACCCAAACTGGCCAAAGGGGTATTCCATACCATGTGATGTCATGTCCAGTATATAAACTGGGGGGAGTGGGGCTGGGAAGAATCGCCGCTTGGGAACTAACTGGATGTTGGTCGGCAGGCGGTGAGCAACTGCATTGTGCACCACTTGTCTATTCCAATCCTTTTATTATAATTATTATTATTGTTGTCATTTTAATATTGTTATTGTCATCATTATTATTTTCTTCCTTTCTGTTCTATTAAACTATTCTTACCTCAGCCCACAAGTTTTACTTTTTTTCCTGATTCCCCCATCCCACTGTGGGGTAAGGGAGTGAGTGAGCAGCTGCATGGTGCGTAGTTGCTGGCTGGGGTTACACCACGACAGTAGTGAACTTGCTTGTCGCAGGTCAGATGGTGGATGCACAGTCTGAACTTGTAGCCAGGGCTTACAGAGCAAAGAGAGCAACTTTTCTGTACAGTCCTTCTGATGCTATAGGGAAACTTTTTGTTTCTCAAGAGCCTTTAAAGGTGAAGCCAAAACGTGGCCTGAGTTTAAATTCCCTACTTTTCCTTGAAAAATCTGTCCCAGTAGATAGCTTGAAGAAGGCACCTGTGTGCGTTTAATTTGAAGGGGGTTGGGGGATTTTATACATCATGATGGGGCTGGTCAAAAGCTCTCTAAGATATTCTAGGTCTCTGGGGCCATTAGGCTTGCTGTCTCCGCACAGGTTGTGAAGCTTGCATGAACCAAGACCAATCCTGACAGTGTTTTCTGTGCTGGCATCAAGCCAATCCCACAGGCAGTGCCCACAGACCCCGTGCAGCCGTAAGACACACTCGGCAGCCACCCAGGAGCAGCTGACGACCAGGCTGAACTACTCACCGTGGCCGTGGTTGCCAGAGACCTACTGCACCCTCCACAACTGGTAGCCTATTGGGAAATGTCTTGTGTTAGGAAATCAGTGCATCCTGATATCGGAAGACAAATACCAGAGTCCCGCAACCTGCCAAAAGGTCTTTCTCTGGCTCTTTCCCAAACTCCTTCCTTTTGGCTTGTCATGCTGCCCTGACTTGGCAAGAGGGGTGCAAAAGGAGGCAGGGCTGCCTGGTGTATTTGTGTGAGACACCCAGGTGGGATCCAAAACACATGCAAAGACAGTCTTGCCGAAAAGGCTGCAAAGGCTTGTGGACTGCACTTGTGAACGCACTTGATGAGATGTATGGGTGTCCTGAGAGTACAGCACCATAAGGTATGGCCAAGAGAAGGGTGCAGATGTGGCCATTTGTACCAATGAGGAGGGTGAGCCCCAAGATCAGACAGACCTCAAGAAGTGGCATTAAGTTTGGAGTAGTAGTTGGACTGCTAATTGCATATGAGATGCAGATACGGCCTAACAGATAGGTCACAAGACAACACTTAAACTTCAGACCAAATTCAGCACCCAGCATTTCATCAATGCACACCTAAGTATTTAAGACAAGTTCCATTCAACCAGCACACCACTGCTTTCCAGTTTCTGTCTCCAAGTTGATGCAAACAGAAGCTGCAGTTTCTAATATTAATCTTTAAAAAGTGTTGACCATATAAATCTCTCCATTCTGAGGGGAAATTAATATAAATGTTTGTATAGACATGAGGAAAGTCATCTGAGAAGTGCTGCTGCATGATCAGTTAAAAATAGTGAAACCAAATATTAAGAATTTGAGCAACAGAAAGTAGAAAAATATCTCAGCCAGCAGGCTCATACAATCCAAGCACAACTTCCTAGTTGCCCCCCCTACCTTATTGACATCTGACTTGGAAATCTTGCACAGACTTAAGACTGTCTCTGTCAGGCACAGGACAAGAAATTTCAAAGCACTGACTGAGATGATACAAAACAAGGTGTCTATAATGACCATCCTGAAAATCATTTCTATTATCTCTTTACAGCCTCGGCTACAGAATGAATATGAGAAGCGAAAGGTTGCAGGAGCTCCACAGGGATGCACTCAGCCAGAAGAGTAAACAGTAGTAAAAAATTATCTTTTGGGATCTCCCCGACAGATAGAAATATTGCTGCTGAAAGCCAGCCATACAAACTGCTGTAGGGTTTGCAACTGCATCAACAGTTGTGAAACTGAAAACAGCCAACAAGTCTGCCTGCGTTAGTCAAAGCACCTGCCCTGTTCTTCTGGCCAGGAGACCATCCGCTACAGCAACCAGTACCGTGCAGGCATACACTGGATGAGTTAGCTGGGTTGCCTTTTGTCCAGTCTTGGCATCGTGAAGGAAGCCAGGAAAGCTGCTGCTTTAGTTTTATTAGCATGCTTCCTTCTACTGTTAATTTAAAGGACCGCGTAACACACCAAACTTTTTTTTTTTTTTTTTTTTTTACAAGCTGCTAGTGTTAGAGAAAAGATTGTAATTCATTTAGCAATAAAAGTCAACAAGATTTTCGTGATTGGGAAAAGAATAAAAAAAAAAATCATGCTTAAACACAAAAAGTCCAAAGATGTTAGGTGTTTGTCAAAACAAACTAAGAGACAAATTTGTGTTCTATACAGAAACAGATTTAGTGAAAATCTTAAGGAAAACAATATATTACCTAGTTCTGTGTGGCATGATATCACCTGCTTATCGTGATGGCAAATGTTTGTAATAAAAATCAGTTAATAAGCAAACCACTACTTTATACGCTAACTTAAAGTTTTATATGCTAACTTCAATCTCAGAGCTGATTTAAGGAGTACCTTCATGTAGAACATGTTTGTCTTTTTTTTTTTTTTTGCATGTCTGTTAAGGCTGGTGTAATTAAGGGGTTAATTAGAATCTTAAATGCTTAGTTTGCATGTTGCAAGATACATCTCACTCTATGAAAATATCTTTATGACATGGGAAAAAGTGTGGGGGGGGTTCATTATAATTGCCTGCCTTGTATATTGGCAGCACGAGAGTCCAAATGAAAGACTGTAAACATTTTTAAATAATCCATTTCCAATTTTATTTTATTATTTATAACTATTGAACTCTCTTGCTTTCTTGATGTTGATATTGCCATAACATTCCTGAACCTGTGCTTACTGTGTCAGCTACCTCCACTTTACGGCTATAAAGGTTGTATGGAGCTGCACAGAATAAAACCAAAATAAAAGCAGTAGAATACAAATTGTGTGGCTTTTTGCCCACCAAAACACTGACAGCCCCCACCATTGCACCAAAGGAGGGAGTAAAGTGGAGTCAGGCGATTCCAAATTTCTTTTTTTTTTTAAATGTTTCACCGCTCACATTGACTTTAACCTTTGTTCTTTGAGGGGCCTTGCATTTGGTTTCCCTTTCTGGTTATCAAGTTTTATGGGTCACTTAATGCCCACAGCAACGCGACGCGTGTTTTCCACCGTACCTGCGGCCCCTTGTCCGGCCATGACTGCTGCCACCCCTTCACTTCTCACCCACAGCAAGACTTATTCTGAGACTTTTTGAGGACCTCACACCTGTCACCGGGGTGAGTAAGTCACCCACTGAACAGCCCAGAAGCCCCAGTCTGCCGACCCTCCAGGCCCCCACCTCAGTGGGAGAGGCACGCCCCGGGCCTGCAGCCTCCAGCCTGCCAGGGCAGAGGGGACGGACCCCCGCGTTCTCCCCGCGCTGAGGCGCTGACCGCAGAGGAACCGAGCCCCACAGCGCCGACCCCGCCATGAGGGAGGGCGGTGGCGGGCCGCCCCCCGCCCAAATGGCCGCCGCCTTCCTCTTTCCCCCCCCTCCGGAACTACAGCCCCCACAATCCTCCGCGGCGCCGGGGACCCGTGACGTCACCCGCCGCCTCGGGGAGAGTCCCCGAGGGCTCCCGGCTGGGGGAGCCTGGCGGGCGCATGCGCGCTGCCTCCTCGCGGCCGTAAAGGGGGCGGTGCCGGGGCTGGCGGAGACCATAGAGCGGCGGGGCGGTTGGCGGGGCAGAGCGGCCGTTTGGGGGCGGAGCGAGGCGGCCCCGGGCCCGGCTCCGCTGTCAACAGCAGCCAACATGGCGGCGCGGAGGCCCCGCACCGCCTCAGGTCAGTGGGCTCCCCGTGGGCTCGGGCACGTCCGCAGCCACGCGTCCCGTCCCGTCCCCTGACGGGAAAGGGGAGGAGGAGGTGACATGGCGGCTGCCCTTCCTCTCGGGGGCGGGGGGGCAGCCCGGTGCCGGCGCCCGGGGGCGGGGGAGGGATGTCCCGGCCTTTGCTCCTCCCCACGCTCCCGGCCCCTTTCCCGGCTTCGCGGTGGCGTCCCGCCGTTCAGCTGCCGAAACCCCTTCGAGGAGGGAGCGGTGTGGCGGGGGCGGGGAGGAAGCGGCGGGTCCTGAGGTGAAAGCCGCCTTAAAACCGAAGGGGCCGGCAAAGCCCGCGCAGCAGCGCCGGGACGGGCAGCTCCGGCCTCGGCGGGGCCCCGCCGGAGGCCGCGGGACACGACCGGCGCATTCTGTATAACCTAACAGATCTTTGAGCGCATCGGCATAGCCTTATGGTGTAAGGCCTCTTCCCACAGGCGCAGGTTTATGCGCGTGAAGAGTATGCACGATATTACCCCACGCGGAAGGGAGTATTTTATTTTTTATCAGTAGAAAATGCTCCAGCGCTGTTGTTTTCCACCCAACGTGTTATGCTTGTGTGAGTTTTGATTTGAGTAATGGTAATTTAGGGGTAGAATTAACATAACTAACAGTCTGTGACAGTGTTTTTATGTTCTCCATTTAAAGGAGTTGTTGGAAAGAAAGAAAGAACGTTCAATAGCAACTTTTTAGCCTCGTTGTGTTTTAGTACTCAGGAACACTCAGGTGATAATAAAGGGAAATAATTTGTACACACGTGTATTTCTTGCATTCTCCAACTTTTTAGCCATACTTGTAGTAAGAGTTAAAAAAAGCTCCTGAAATTCTTAATAAAATGCTTATATCTGCAGTCTTACTTTATAGTTCTAGGTAGTAACTTAATTTCTCTTCCTCTCTGGAATGTCCCAGCATCATTGCTGAACTTGTATTTCACCTTAAATGTATTTAACTGAAGCGGACTTTAATTCATTTATGTATGCCCATAGGACTATGATATGCTTTTAAAATAGTCTTCTTTAAAAAATTTAAAATCATCTCTTCCCTCTGATGTTTGAGTACCATTGGTATTTAGGATCTCTGATTTGAAGTTGTAGGAGGCCTATGTTGAAAATACTGCAGAATTGTACTGCAAACAATTGGAACTTAATTGAAGTTCCAGATTCATATATTTCACCTGTTGTGGAAAAAGAACAGAAGTGTCTGTTACTGGCTTATTAGCATAAGCTAAGGTCTAGTTTTGTGAGGAAAATGCTAGGCCAGAAATCCTCAATCTTTCAAAGTCCTCTGTGCGCTTTCTCTTAAGTTAGACATATTTCACATTGCTTAAGATCATAAAAGCAATTGTAGTAGCTCAGATGAAAGCCCAGGATCTGTGTCTGAAAGCCATCAGCTGCAGGATGAGCTAAGAAAGGTTTAACAGCGTAAGCATGTACTGATACTTTCTCAGAAAGTTTTTAATCATTTTCAGCCCAGGACATCATTAGCCATGGTTGTTGTCTATGTGTCTGACAGCCCTTGGTGGATTTTCGCATGCTCCCCCGCCTACTTAATTTGGTTTGTTGTTTATTTGGAGTCTGCATCACCTTTTGATATCTACAGCATTATGCATTGAGCCGTTCCACAGGTTAAATGGGGCTTCTGGCAGGTGGGGGGTGAAGGAGAGGAAGACTTCCTTTGTGTTGAACAAGCTACTTGCTAGTTTCATCTGATACCACTTAGTTCCTGTACTTGAACAGGTAGGAGATTCCTGTTCACCTTTTATGTGCCAGTTATGGATTTTTATAGATTATACCTTACCTATACTCTTCCCTTCCTTACTTTAAAGGTTATGGCATAAAATCTCAAAATCCTTTGTTCTGTGAGCTGCTGGACCATAGGTAGCCTGTATGCTGCAATTTAAACCATTGGATTAGCCAGTTCATACCAAAAATGGTTCTGTTAATGTTTGGGGTTTTTACATAGATTGTTAATTTACTGTGTAACTGAGAAAACCACTTTTTTCTTTTTTTTTTTTCTTTCTTTTTAAGAACATGAAAGTGATGATGATTCCTATGAAGTGTTGGATTTAACAGAATATGCACGTCGTCACCATTGGTGGAATCGTGTGTTTGGCCGGAATTCAGGACCGATTGTAGAAAAATATTCTGTAGCTACCCAGATTGTGATGGGCGGCGTGACTGGCTGGTGAGGGAGCATCACTTTTCATAACTGTCCTAGACCTTTTACTGTGTTAGAATATCCCTTTCCAAGGCTATTTGAAGCAGATGAATTTATCTTCTGTAATGGGATTTCCTTTATCATTGGACAAGATTATTCATTTGTGAACAATTTGTTAACTTATTACTGTGACTCATTCTAAAGTGTTTTGTAGTATTGGTAAAACACCAGTTATCTAAGGGAACTCGTACCAGTTACTGTGAAAGGGACTTGGGGAAATGTCAGACCTCAAAAAGTACAAGGAATAAATGGAAAATGACTGCACGTAACTTGAAAAGCTTATTTCCTTACTAGTATAGATTTAGAAACCTAGTTGTGATATTATGGCTAAAACACATTTTATAGGTAGAAGAAATGAAGGGGAAAAAAATGTGTGGCAGAATATACTTTTAATTAAGAGCCCCATTTCATAGAGACTTTTCTCCCCTCTAAATTCAGCTGGAGCCATTTTGAAGAAATTAACAGTCTGCTCTCATGTTAACTGAAGAGAGACACCACAGCATAGTTATGCTAAAATAATTCATGGTGAAAGCTAGACAGTAAGATGAGAACTTAAACTGGAAAATGTGGCCACAGCCTTAGCAGCTATGTCAAGGTATTTGTTATTTCTCAAAGGTGTTTGAATGGTATTTGTTTATTCCAGTACTCTAAAAAAAAAAATTTAAGTTCAGTGAAAACCAACATTCTTGTAGCACAGTAACTTTTAAAACAGAATTATGCAAGATGTGGAAGGTGAAATAGACTAAAAATGAATTTGTCGTGTCCAGGCTCAGTACAGCTGTGAGGAGCGCAGGCTTAGCTTTCAGTCTGTTTTTTTATTTGCCTCTGTAGCTTTAAAATTATTTTTGAAAGTTAGATGTGTATACATAAACTCTGAAGCTTCTAGGGAATAGTTCATCTGGCATCCATAAAAACTGGCTTATTGAAAGATCTGGAAACTGTATATTTCAGTGTCTGTAGATGTATATACTTCTGCGTGTGTATTCATGTATATAAATAGGAATCCACTATTCATATACGGGGGGGGGAATTCCCCTCTGTGTGTGGGCTGGTGGGGGGCTGGATGTCAGACACCAGCAGAGTTGCCCAGAGAAGTTATGGAACCATCAGCCTTGGAAGCATTCAGCGCTGAGTTAGGACCCTGAACGACCTGATGTAGTTTGGAGGTTGGACTGGGCTTTGCAGCTGGCCCAGTTTTGGGAAGGTGGCTGGACTAGATGACCTCCAGAGGTCCCTTTCTGCCCAAACTATTCTATGATATCGACATCTGCGCTGTTCTCTATTTGATGTGGGAGCGCTTGGAGACTGCAAACAAGATAATTAATTTTCTGGTTGCTTTGATCCATTAAAAATAGACTAAGGCCATGTCCCAGTAGAGGGGCCCTGCTGATTTTAACTCTTGTGGTAGGGTTCTAGCTTCTTTTTACCTGAAACATTTAAGTTACGGGTTGTGTAGTTAATGTAAATGATGGTATAATATATTTACCTTCCATTTGGGAACAGTTATAATAGCACTTTTTATATTATTTTATTGTGCTTCATTAACATGCTACATTTAATAGCAGCATACAGCTTTAGTGTATAGACAAGGTCTGGAGATCTCAAGCTTACTTTAATGGGGCCATCAGACAGCCATGAACTAGCAACCATTACTCATGTTGTCTTGTGTTAGACATTATTAATTAATTAAATATTGCTTGTATTAAATATTCTGATTTTAAAATCTAAAAATGTGAAATGATACATTTGCTTTGTTAAATGAAAAAATAGTAATAGTTGTAGTCGGGGAATTTTGGAGTGTGGCACTGTTCAGCAGACAACTTCATTGGACTGGGTTTTTTTTGTTTTGTTCTCCTAAGGTGTGCGGGATTTTTGTTCCAGAAAGTCGGAAAGCTTGCAGCAACTGCAGTAGGTGGTGGCTTTCTTCTGCTTCAAGTATGTAGCATTTCATGCTTTATAAGTTGGCAAATGTTATTTACTAAACAATAGGGAAAACACAGCTGTTGGGTAAAAATTAATTGGGAAGGCTTCTTACCTACTTCATCTTTTTAGTCATATCAGTCAAAAACATTTCAGCTGGAACATTGTGTACAAAGGAGACATTTCTAAAAATCAGTGGTAAACCAGAGTCCGCTCTGTCCTGTAAGATAGTTTGTAATTAGCCAAAAGAAACCTCTGTGCAGAAACTGAGATGCTGTATGTGATTCAGTGTTGCCAGATTTGAGGAACTGCCTGTAAACCTATGGTTAGGGAGATCAAGGAGTTTAAGCTGTGTTTATTTTAAATAGGTTTGAGAATTTTATCCGTGTTTTAGAAGAAGTAGGCTTCTTTGGCAGTTGCTTGGAAGACTTGCTCTGGTCCCATTATGAAGCCATGTTTTTCTCTTTTTCTCCTCATGCTGTATTTACTAGTTATATCTGTTGAACCTCTGAAGCTTTGCTGACTTCTGATAGCTTCGTTGCATTCTTCTGTTCAATTGCATTTCAAGTCCAGAATTTTTTAATGATGTTATCTGGCTTGACCATTTGCATTATTCATCAGATATTGTGGTTAGGGGAGGACACACATCCAAAAAGCCTTTAAATTAGATGATGAAGCTTTAAGTGAAGGAGAATTTCATGTATCCTTCTGTAAGATGCCAAGTTATTCTTAATTTTTTTACTGGTGTTTTTCATGTCTTAATACCTGTGAGCTTGTTATTTTTCCTCAAATCATTCTAAATGAAATAGACTGGTGCCTACTTAGGTTCAATAATACACCATTTTTTGAGGCAAGATGTTAAAGATTGTTATTTTTTTATTCTTTCCAACATCATCCTGGAGGATTTCTGAAAGGCATACCCCACTTTTAGTTATTCCTTTGATTGTAATGGCTGTTGCAGTCAACCATTGATAAGGAAGGCTTGGGTAGTACCTCTGAGTGCTGCTGTGTAATGCATCAAAATATCATGGTTGTGTGAAGTAATCTTACTTCCTTCATGATTGTGTTCTCTACTGTTTTGGGGTTTGTTTTTGTTTTTTTAAACCCCATGCTAAACATACAACTGAACTGCAGCACTCTATGTAAGAATGTGTGCTCCTGGAATTATTTGGTTTAAGGTGTTTTCAACAAATATGAAGTGTATTTTATTTTGAATTACTCAAAAGCAAGCATCAACAACAATGTAAAAAGTCAAAGAGAAATAGTATTGATATGAAGCTTTATAATGTTAGCATTCGTTCCACTTCACCATTGTGTATTGATGACTCTTTAAATCTGGAAATCACTGGTTATTGGGCTTGTACCTGAACATAGGGATGCATTTTACAAGGGTGTTGAATCTGAAATGGTTTAGAATCATCTTGATGTAAATTTTTGGCAAAATGTGCTATGCCAGAAAATGAATCAATTTCATGGAGTACTCTGGAATTTTTAGCCCATGATCTGTATTTCTGATCATGAAGGAAGAATTAAATCTTTATATACATATATGCATGCAGTGGATCTTGAACTACTCATCATCCTTTTCATCTAGTTGACTTAAAGATCCAAATCTCTCTTCCTATGTTGTATGCCATTGGTCTTAATTCTTTTAATGACAAGTCTTATCTAGATATGACTGAAGAGCCTACAGAACAGAGGCCTGACATCCAGAGGTAGCTGGCAGAATGTTGCCTATAGGTGCCTTCATTAGTATTTCTGACTAGTGCAAGCTGAAAAGTTAAAACTAAGACCTACAGACAAAGAAAAATAGAAATTGCTTAAAACACATTACTTGGGCAGTATTTTTGCTTGTTGAGCTGTGAAGTTTCGGGAGTTTCCTGTACATAAAATAGATTTGCCATGTGCTTGAGTGTCTGATTTCTTAGTTGATCTCATTTACAGTGTATCTGAAAAGGAATATTATCCAAGAGGAAGAATGAGTTGCATATTTTGATTGAGTTGTCTATATCTTTAATTAAGTAAGATCAGATTCTCTTGGAAGGGAATGAAGTAAATGCCTTGGTCTTTCATGTTAATGCAAAACGTTTTGCATTTTAAAGCTGAGTCATAAATTCTATAGTGTAATTACATTTTTGTAGTCTTTAATTTTTTCATTTAAAGATCACACATTGTGATTTTAATTTCCCTATGAATACATGTTCAGCACTTCCCCTGAGTGGGCAGAGGAGCCCTTCAGCATGTGACTAGAAACTTCATTTTTATCTGTAAGTTTCTCTGAAGTTGCAGATTTCATTTCAACTGCTGATTGCAATGTTGACATTGTAAATTACCTGCTAAAACAAGAAGAACTACAGAAGGCAAGATTTTTGGCTAAAGCCCATTCAGTGAAACATTTCAGTCCTGAAATTAAAAAAATGCATTTTTTTCTTCAGCGTGTGATGACTTCTTCACAAGAAATCTAGTAGGAAACTGAAAGCAATACGTTTTTTGGAGTGTCAGTTTGTATAAGAAGCAAAAAAGATTTTTCAGATTTTTTTAAGTGATCTAGAAGTTTTTCAGTCTTAATACAGATTAAATGAAAAGTAGTCTGAGGAAGAGAATAAAAATGACATTAAGGAATTTGCATAGTTTTTCAAAATTAAGATCTGTTATCACATCTTTGTACTGGATATTTCAACAGCTTAATTTGATCAATTAACTATCATTTTTTTATTGAAATAGATGTACTTCTTTAAATATGCTGGTATAAAACCAATACCCATGCACTGTATTAAGGAAAATAGGATTCATTTCTCATAACAAGTAAGGGATTTTCCCCATATAACTTCTGGTTTATACAGCACAATTTAGTGAAATCCTGAAGAGTAGGAAAGTATGGACTTGTGATTCTGCTATAATGAATTGGTTAAAAACAATTGTTCTTAGTGAGCACCTGTTCTCTGTGTGTTTTTAAACTCCTGTGTCCTTAATAAAGGTTTCGTTGCTTTTTCCTCTGCAGTCGTTTTTGCATTATGTGTTGGCTTATTTAATCATAAAATTGTTTTTTTGTTCAGTTACTTGTGCTTTCACTAATATATTTTGCTTCATTCCATTAATATGCTATTGACGAATTCAATTCTTCATTAAATTATTTTGTAACTTAAGAAAAGTCCTTGAAAACAACACAAGAAGCAAAATGAACTCTAAGATCTCCTTGGCTATATATTCTACAGGGGTTTGATGCGTGCCATGATGATGTTGTAGCATCTCAGTGAAGTGGGGAGAGAAAAACATGCTTCTGGGGGTGGGGACTTAGAGAGTTGTATTCTGTTTTGCATTGAAATATCCCACTTGACAGTTGATGTGTGCAGACTTTGAGGGAACATTCAGTGGAATAGCCAAAGCAAATGGTAGTTGGAAGTTAGCCTTTTAAAGAAATACCATATTTCTGGCAGGTTTTGACAAGAAATGGAGAGGCATCGTTTCTTTGCCTTTGTAAATTGGAGTAGTTTCACTGGTTACAGTGGAGCTGTGCCAGTAGATGATGGCTGAAGATACAGTCTTTGCAGTTTAACTCTTACAAAAAATGTACCATTTCTCAGTCCCTCCTTGTCTTTGTATATTGAAGTGAGAGACTTGTCAGATCTGTTCTGGAAACTGGTTGAGTGTGATGGGGGTTGCTACCTATTGAAATACCAGAAAATACCTGGCTTCTGTATGCTGCACAAGCAGCTGAGCACAGGGAGCTCACATGTACCTTCTGGCCTTGGTTGGGCTTTTTTAGTATGAGAGATTCTGTCTCTGAGGAAATAAAAACTCTTTTGTCCCACCTTGCCATATAAATTTTTGGCTTTGAAACATTTTTTGCTCATTACTCTTAATAATGTTTCACAATAACGAAGTACTTGCATGCCTCTCTAGTATCAGCCCCAAAAATGAGGTCTTCCCTTTTAGGTTCTCTGTTTTCTATGATTAGCATAGAGAAAGATGCATGTATTTTTAGTATTTCTGCATTCATGTATTTTTGCAATTGCCTTTTTGGAAAAAATCCATTATTTTTTTCAACAGTTCTGGAAGATCTTGAATAAAAATAAATTTTACTAATGTGATATATGAGAGATATTATTCCATTCTCATCTATACATATATAGATTTCTGTACATACAGAAATCTACACACACCCACCCCCATTCTTCTCTTCAAGAAAATATATTATGTATAGAATGTGTATATATGTATGACTCCTTAATATATATAAGTATGGAACTGATAATAGAATATTATTATTTTAATTTGTTATTGTAGGGGCTGGCTTTAAAAATACTAGTGAACTTTAAGAATTTGTCTTTATGTAGATTTACTGTTGTGAGCGAATAGGTTCTTTATGAAGTATTAGGGTCTAAAAATTGAAGTCTGTCTCACCAACATTTGAGTTCAGTGGGATTATTTCTGTGCTTATGAAGTTATGTAATTAGTAGGATTGCAGCCAAAGTAGATATGACACAGGCTCTGACTATCACTGCAGTGAAGTACAGGTTTTTTCTTCTCAGTTATAAATTTTATATTCAAACATTGTCTTCTGTTGTTTATTGCCTAGATGTGTACAAACACTCAGAAGCAGAACATAAGATCTCTGCTACTAAGTTCAGGAAGAAAAGTGGTATAATTTGTATCGTGTGAACTGGAGTTCTGATAGAAATGCAAGTTGTAACTACTGGAGAGCTAATCAGAACTTAATTAAAAACTTCTGCTTCATCTTGGTACTGTATGGATAACTGAGCTAATTAAACTAGTCTTAATGACATGTTTCTTTTAAAGTCCATTGCTTATATTTTTTACAAGCAAGCAAATATATTAGCATTTCTTACATTGTGTTGGGCTGGGTAGATCAGTCCATATTTAGTTTTCAGTTTTATGAGTTAGAAGGCACAAACTCAGTGCTTGGGCCTTTTTGAAATTCTTGTAGTAATGTTAAATTCATAAAATAAAAATTACCCCAATGTGCAACATTTCCACTCCCCGCTGGTGTGTTGTTCAGTGACTAGATGTGCAACCAGTACAGGTTTAAAACTGGTTTTATGTTTTCATACTGTATAGACAGTGTTTAATTAGCTGTCCCTGCCTAACGCTAGTGCCTGTGTAGATAAATGGTTTTACAATAGACGGGCAAGGTCAATGAATTTGTTATATTCTGAAGTATGAAGTAAAGGAGATTATAATATTTAATAAGTTCATTTTGCATTTTTCCAGTGAATTGTTTTTTTAAATCTTGTGCAAAGATGGAAACTGAAGTTTACTTTCTTACACAGGTGGTCTTTTAGAAGCTTCGCTTTGAATTCAGACAACATCTGTCTGCTGTTGCATTTTAGTTTTTTTCAGGATCTTGAAATTCTAATTTGTGGTGAAGTATGTTGGTTAATTATTGTGGCTGTTGTAAAACAAGCTAGATGGTCTAATTCTAGTTATTTGGTAGAAAGAACTATGTGAAAGTCGAAATTCAGTGCCTATAAGCAATGTGAAACATTTCATGCCAAACCTAATGAATTGTATATGTAAATATCTGTTCCACACAAGTTCATTATCTGTGACTTTTATTTACCAATTGTACATTTGCATAGAACACTGTTACATAAGTTACATGAATTTGCCAAACATGACCCGAGAAATCTCACTTTATGAAGTTTTTTGTATAACAGTCATTTACCTGTAAACTTAGTGGTGTGTATCTGTCTTGGCAGGTAAAATAAACAGTAATCCTTAGGTTTGATTTCCCCCCTCCCCCCCCCCCCCAATGAGTTGTTTGTTTTAACTATTCTCTAGAGCATGCAGCAATTGCCTTTTTTTTTTTAAGCTATGATTTTATAAACGTTTAAATATGTGTTTCTTTTGTGAATTGTCTTAAGGAAATTGGTGGGACTGTCAGATGCTCTGTTACTTGACCAACATTTTTTCCAGGATCAAATCTTAGTAAGAGAAATAAGACAAAGGGTTTGCATGATGGTTAAAACATGCTAAAAATCTCATGGATGTTGTTTAAGCATTTTGGGAGTTTGAGTATAAATTGGTATTAACAGTCCCCAAAACAGCCATTTTGCGGATGCTACAGAACTTGTGCTGTACACAGGCTGTATTATTTTTCTTTTTACTGGCTTTGTTTTGTAGAAAGTATGAGAATTCTCTTGTATTGAATACTTTTTTTGTTGGACAGTTTAAATGATGTAGGATAAAGTAATAGTTTTCAGTATTTCTAAGGTTGATTCTGATTAGCCCTGGATATACCCTGTCACAAATCAGAATTCCACAATTCTGAAAGAAGCTGAAATTAAACAGTTTTTTCACTGTTGTCCTATGAACGTGCATTTCTCTTTCCTTTTCTAATAAGGAAAGTTATAGTAAATGCTGAAGGAGAAACATTGTTATTTAAAGCTTTTATAACTAAAGAATAGAGAACTGGTAAAATTAACAAGAGTCTACTGAACTTTGCCATTGCTTGTTCTAATTTGAACTGCTGTTACAGCAGAAAATATTGGTGTTTGAAAGCAGAGTACCTGCGGTAATTGGAACAATGTCTTTTCCTGTATCTGTAATAGAAAAAAAAATGAACTCCTCCCCGCTTTGTAGGCACTAAGGTACTGTATTTTGACTCATCAAATATTAATTACAACTGTACTAAATACCCTTTATTTTTCTAGATTGCTAGTCATAGTGGATATGTACAAGTTGACTGGAAGAGAGTTGAAAAAGATGTAAACAAAGCAAAAAAACAGTTAAAAAAGCGTGCAAATAAGGCAGCACCTGAAATCAATACTCTAATTGAAGAGGTAAGTCTAGGGTGATAAACTGCTTTCTACCAGCCAGTTTTTCTTACCTTCTGCTGCAGGTGATGATTAGTTGAAAATGCAGGTGCAAAACTGGAAGGCATCAGAAATGGTCTGACTGTATATTTTAATAAAAGTTATCAGATTGTACTCCCTTTTATTCATTTAGCTTTCTATTTTGTTCACTCTTAAAGATGACACACAAATTTCAAAGTTATTGCATTTCTACAGCTGATACAGCTGAGGGACTGCCATTGGCTTTGCCATTTAGTCTGTGCAGATTCTTGGCTAGTGAGAAGAGCCAGTAAGGTCACGACACGGTAAAACATTGAGGGTGTTGTGGTTAAAACATGGTAGCTACAAAGACAAAAACCAAATCTTAGACAGCTGATAACAAAATTACTTGGAAAAGACTGACCTTTCTTTCTGGAGAAAAGCTATAACTACTTTGTAACTACAGTTGTGGGGTTTTTTATCTCATTTTTATACAGTTAGAAGAATATCTGTCTTCAGAATCTGTCAGTTACATACTATGTTGAAAAGAGGTAGCCTATGATACTGATCAGTGTCACTGGGGCTATTTCATTCTGTCATTTGAAGACTTTAATTTTTCATTTTTTTAAAAGTATGTTTAGCCTGGTTTTAGGTATTTCGCATTTCATACAGGTGATCTAAGTTTTTCTCAATAACTGTTAATCCTGACTTGGAATATGCTGCAGACAATGTAACAGCAGCCACAATAGCGCTCTGTAATTAAGAGTTTTGACATCTCATATTTAACCTGTATGGAGTTGCACACAGGTTGATAAAAATTACCTTAAATTTTAATGTGAATGTGAAGTGGAAGTTAAGAGAGATGGTTTTCTAACTTCCTCTCTACCTCAAATAGCTTAACCTGTCCTTCTTCATCACTCTGCAGAAATGGGTGGGACAGGATGGGTTTTTTTGGGGGGGTGGGTTTTTTTGTTTGTTTTTTTTCCTCTCAGATTATATTACTGTCTTCTAATTGTGTACTGGTAGCCAATCTGAAGTGTTTGAAGTGGAGGATTTATGAAATGGCACGTTTGATATAACATGTTATACTGTGCTATTACTTCATGAAGTATTGTACAGAAATGTTGTCATACATAAGTGTTTTTTATAGGCTTAAGTTGTTAGGAAACTGGTTCATAATGCAGTGAAGTGTATTTCTTTTCCAATGATCTAGTTTTCCAAAAACGAGTTGTGGGGGTTTTTTTTAATCTTTTCTCGTGATTAAAATTGAAGTCGCGGTGCACATGCTTTTTTGCCAAGGGAGCTTGTAAAACATCTGTCTTGTTTTGATTAAAACAAGAGTGGTATTGGCATGAAATTGCTATGACAATTCTTCTGTATTTTGACTTCTAAAATGCTAACTGTATTTTAAATATATTGTTAAAGACAGCTGAGAGTCAGTGCCAGCAGTTGCCACCTAGCTTTATATGTTTTTAAACACGTTGCTTTCCCCTCTCCCCCCCTCCATAATTTTAGTTTTCGTGATAAGTATTAAATGCTACTATCAATTAACTAACAATAACTCAGTTCTTTACAAATACTATTTTTCTTCTCAGTCAACAGAATTTATCAAACAGAACATCGTGGTGTCCAGTGGGTTTGTTGGAGGCTTTTTGTTAGGCCTGGCATCGTAAGGACCCGAATCGTCTCTTCCTGATGGCATTCATGTCGGCAAGGAACAGTTGTGGTGACACACTGTCTTAAAGCAGTGTGGGTCACTGGGCCTTCCAGAGCAAGACGAGTGGACTAGCTAGACAACTTGGAAGCTTTTACATTTCAGGCTTGTGCCTCTTGAAGCTTGGCAGAACTAGGATTTGCTGAAAAACTGTGCAGTGTGCTCATTATAGCATTTCTGGGCAAAACTGGTTCATCTTCATCATGACTCTTTTTATCTATGACCTTTCAAGATCTAGCATTTTTTAAAATGTTATTCTTGGAATATAGATATGTAACCATACTGTAAGAAAGCAAGTTCCATTTCTATGTTTTCAGTTAAATATCGTTTATTTTAAAAGTATTTTTTCTTCATGCTGTAGTAGACAGTATCAATGACTACATAATGTATATGATATTGTAGTTTCAGCCTCATGGCTGTCCATGTTCTTTAGAAGTCACTGCAATAATCTATCAATCTGTAATACCTTTTTACAGAGTATTAAATAACAAAGAATCATGAGCTTATTAAAGGTGAAAATTGACTTTGACTCTGGCCTTTGTGTGCATAGAAAATAAGAAAGTCTCATGTTTATAGCCTGCAGGCATCTGGTACAAATATTTGCAGGGGTACTTGTGATATTTGTGTGCTAAGTAAATGTATATATGTTATTTTTCCCAGATGCATAGACATGCGTAAACTCATTGATAAAACTGTAATACACAGATAATCGTTGCAAGCGCAGACTCCGCAGTGATCTGATGGTTAAATTGTTTTGCATTCAGTAAACCACGGAGGTCATTTTCAGACGTCAGTAGTTGGTGAGACGAAGAGATGAGGCTTCTGCCTGAGCACTTCGCAAGGGTCAGTACTTTGTAGGGCTTGGTAGGATGTCAGTACAGTGTGTGCCCGGAGTGAACTGAAGGCGGCTCTTGCAGTTCATTTTAGCTGGAAATGATACTCACTTTCACATTCACCTCTATTGCCACTATGTTCTCCCCAACTTAGACATAATTTTTTTTTAATTTTTTTTTTACAGTTGTCACTTAATTTGACTCACTGTCTAGGGTGTCAGCTATGGAAAAACGAGGGTACAGATTGGCTTCAGTTAGCTTATTGGAAAAGTGCCTGTTTCTTCTAAAGTCTGGGAAAGCAAATGGGACTTAATCTGCTCGGATGTGTTTGCTGCCTCCGCCTTTGATGGATCAAAGCAGGGAGCAGATTCTAAAGGAGATGGAGGCATAACTGTAGATGGGCTGGAAAATTTATTTTCGAGTAGGTTTTTAAGGTAGTTTGGGGAATTTGTTACTAGGTTATTCTAAAGAAGTTGAGAATCTAAACAAATGCTTAATGCATTTTTCTGCATTTCAAACTTGTGAACCTTTTAGAAATTTCTACCAGAGAAGGACTGTTTGCTCTGCCCTGATTTCTCTGGTTTTTACTGTACCAGCAAGTTAATGTGAAATGGAGTCTATGTCACGTGGGTTCTGTTGGATTCTTGTTCACACGTCTGAACAGCATTGGCATCGGATGTGAACTTTGGATGTACAGGACATGGGAGGAACATCCATCAGCTGGGCTGTATGTGAAAGGTGTTTGACATGGTAACCTAGTATATATTTAGGTTAGTGCATCTGTGGACTTCGGAGGTCTGTATTATACGTTGACTTCATATACGTGTGCTTCTGGCCAAGGTGAGTTATAAAGCACATCATGCGTATCTGTAAGGTTTAAGGGTTTAGTTAAGCTAAAGCCTGTTTAAGACTGTTGAAAATAAAACTTCACCCTCCCCCCCCCACCCCCAAACAAACCCCCAAAACCAAGGAACACAAATGGCCACGAATAACATGTTAGCATCCTAAATATTTTGTTTTAAGGTGAGTATGTAAAGCTATGTCAACACAACTGTTTCAGTTTATTGGAAATGCAGAGCCCAAGGAGGAATGTGTGTGCTGGGTCATGTGGGATTAAAGAAAAATTAAGAAAGATGGAAGTGTTAAAACGTGAAAGTTTATTTGCCTTAGTGTTCAGTCCAAAGGATAATGGGAAGGTAACCAGTCAGCTCTTTCCTGCTGATGAAGCTAATGGATTTTTGCCATGTCAAAAGAGTTGCTGAAGCTAACTGATGTGAGTCACCCACCCTGACTGGATAAACTCGGGTGTTCTGAAAGGCTTCAGGAATCAAGTGACCACCTTGGTAGCATGAACCTGTAAACTTGCATTTTTAAAAAGAGTCTACTCTGTGAAAGCATTTCAAGGGATGAGCATCTTTTAGTATGCTTGCTAGAAAGTCTGCTTATGTGACCAAAAGATATACTTCATAGTTAAAAGGAGAAGCTAAAAAACCCAAAACAAAACACCCAACTTACGTACTAGTATGCAAGACTGATTTCTGTGGAGGAAAGTTGTTCTGCTATTCTGTTGCCATTATCTGAGAGTCTCAGTAAGGCAATGAATAAAGAACTGATTTAAATATAGTTGGGGGTTTTATGTTATTTTTTGAAGCCTTTGGAATAAGTAGCATAATGTTTTAGTAGGTGTAAAACTGTCTGAGGGACCAAGAAATAAGGAGAAATGGTATCACTGGAAAGGTGAACACTGGTGGTTTGTGTTGGGATTGGCTTTCCATAATGCATTCATGACTTGAGAAGAAGGATGACTGCTGGCACAGCAATGCTTGCTAAGTTCACCGATGCAGTTCCTTAGGTTGGTGAGGTAGAGGGGATGCTACCAGGAACTACAGCTAGAACTGACAGGGTCAGATGATGCAGTAGCAGACTTTGATAAACATAAGAGTACTGAGACAAATAAATGCAGCTTTTCCTGCAAATACCTGAGATTTTATGTGTTAGCTCAGAACAGTGTCTTGTATATTGCTGTACATAAGGGAATGCTCTGTAAAGTTACAGTTGGAAAAATGAGTGTTGATGGGATTACTGAGAATAGAATGGAGCACAGCAGAAATACTGTTTCTGGTGGTAAGTTCTCTGGAATGATTTCAAAGTTTGTTATCCTCTCCAACAAAAACTAATGCAGGCTAAGAAGATGCAGAGAAGGGTGAAATAAAAGACTGAAGAAATTTTTTTTTAAGAGGGTTGGTTTTTTTTTGGGGGGGGGGGGAGGAAATCCATTTTAGAAAGCAGTTGATTAAGAAAGAAAGTGTTAGAAATATGTAAATTAATGAAAGGCTGAGCCAGCATTTCTATGCTTTTTATTGTATAGCTGAAGAACTTAACTGAAAGGTGGAAAACATGAACGTACCACAGGGAAACAGCTTTTCACATAAGGCATAACTGGTCCATGGAACTCATTTCCACTGCCTGCTACTGAAACCAAGGAACAGGCTCTAGAGAGGAATGATTGGCTTAAGGAGCTGGTTTTCCCTTGTGTGATTGGGAAGCAGGTGTGATGCAATGTGGTGATGTCCCAGTACTGGGACAAATGGAAAAGTTGCTGTTTGTGCAATTTAGGAAGTGGGTGGTGGGTTCTTCACTACCGAGACAGCTGACATCCATCAGGACCTGTGAGACTGGAAGCCAGTTTTAATTAAGGTAATTGTGGGGTGGGTTGGCCCAAAGCATCCGGTGCTGATCCAGCACAGCCTGAAACCTCGATCAGGTTTGGTCCCACATTCGAGCTAAGAGGTCATCGAAATCTTGGAGCGCTGAGGAACGCGGTGCAGGGACTTGACGTGGGCTTTTGTGCTCACGCACTGGACTGGAAACAGCATGGCTAACCCTCGGGCAGGTGGTGCTGTGCTTTAACCAAGAAACCTTGCTGCGCCCAAGCTGGCTCTAGTTTATAGCTTGGGTAAACCAATACAGCATTAACAGATTGGACTAGTTCGTGGGTTCAGCACCCAAAGGTCCTCTGCCTCCATCTCCCTTGTCTTGTCCCCTGACCTCTGCCTCCCCGGTTTCTCAGAGCCCTGCGTGCTCTTACCTCCCTGCTTTTGTTTTGCCCATCTTCTTTTTTTCACAGCTATGTAGAATAGAGCACCACAGCATACGCTATTGCTGATCTGTGAAAAAGAGGAAATGCAGTGCTTGAAAATGGGGTGAAGTTGGGGAATAAATCCGATGAGCCAATTCAGCTGTTGGACTATCTGTTAGCTAATGCCTCTAGAGAGCTCAAGGAAGCTGGAGACCACATTCAGTTACCTCTTCCTGGGAAACCTCTCCTGCTTCCTAGACCAGCACCCTACCTACCAAACCATAAGGTATTTTGGCATGAGATACCCTTGGTCTCTCCAGCCGACACGTTCTGTTGTGTGGATGTGTCTCAGCAGTCATGGGAGTGAGGACAGAAACTTGGGTCTCATCTCCTCAAAGTCTACCTTAAATCATTGCTAAATAGTTAAATATGCTGCTTGAAGGGGAAGGGAAGGGAGGGAGGTTACAGCCAGGGTATTTTGCTGCCTGTTTGGTAGGATGCTTATCTGAGAACTGGAATATATTGTTACACATCTCATCCTTGATACAAGAGGTTTTGGCTTTACTGTCAAACCCCCACAAAATCAACTGCTCACAGCCTTAAGCTGTAAAACACCGTTTCTGCATATGGGCACTGCATGTTTTAAAAATACTTAATAGAAAATGTTAATGTCCACAATGGAAATTAATGAGTATTGAACCATACAATTCCCATTTAACACAGATGCTTTGAACTTTCATCACAACAAGAGGCTATCTACATACGCTTGCCAATATGCACTCATGGGACCTAGAGAATTAAGAGCCAACATATCTAGTATGATTTTTAATTAAACAGCTTACTTCCTTGAAGTATTAATTGTGAAGTAAAGGTTATGCTGTTTCTTCGTGTGTTTAACAGACAACAAACTCATACTGCCGCCAAATATACAGATTTTTATTTTCGGATTTCAAATCCTCTCCAGTGAGACAATCGAAATGCCTTGATAGCTAGATGTTGTTCAGATAGGAATCAGCCAAAATAAATCTGAACAAATCTGTAAACGTAAGAGAAACCTGCAGATGTATGAAAGGAATGTATGAAAATCAAGCGTTGCCAAATATTGTTTCAGAATCCACTGGGGACAATAAAGAGGAGGAATGAAAATTAACAGCAATAAGGGAGTCTATATTTTAATGGTCCTATAACAGTGTGTGTTTGTTAAAGTTAAAAAATATTGAGAAATTGCCTTTTGAAACATTGATAATATTTTTTTCCTGTTTCTATGGCATCAAAGATGATACTTAATTTCCAAACTTAAAAGCTTCTTGTGCCAGCTAAATTGCATGCTGGCTCCTGTAGGAGCTTTGTTTTGAGGCTGCTTGTGCAAGTAAAGCTAAGCATATGCTTCAATGACTAACCGGTTTGTATATGAAAGCAAAGGCAGAACAAACATTGGAAGTGATATACATATTTTTTCTCTTTTCATGTTGTTACAGGAATCTAATTAGGCTTTGAGACCCTCGGGTAGTCTGCAGAGAATCAGAAAACCATGGACTGCACAATGTATAGGAGTTGAAGGTGAGGCACAAGAAGTGGAATTTGTCTGAATATGGGTGTCGAGCTAGGTACCCTATGGCCTCCTCCTATAAATGAAAGGAAACGGGCATTTCTGTGGCAAATTTACCTTATTCTAAACCTGACATCTGCAGTGGCTCAGATGAATCTGACCTAGAAGGATCCACTTCTCCTCGCTGTTTCTAAAGGCAGCCCAGGCCACGACTTGCTCACCTGTAGGTACTGAAGGTTGGGTGAGATGAATTCCATGAAACACGTTGGAACTGCCCAGGGCATGAAGGATGAGAAGATGATTTGCCAAGGGCAAATCACGCTTGCCTGGCCCGTTTTCCTTCTCTGATGAAATGACTGGCTATACAGAGAAGGGAAGGCTGGTGGAGTGGGCTCTTAGATGGGCTGAAAACTGCCTGCACTGCCAGGCCCCAAGGGCAGCGATCAACGTCTTGGTGTCCAGCTGGTAACGAGCATCAGGGGCTGCTGCTGCACGAATATTGTTCAATATCTTCATCAAAGACCTGTGGGATGGGCCAGAGTGTAGCCCCTTAACAAATCTTTGGGTGACACCAAATCAGGAGAGGCATTTGGCACACTGAAGCGTAGAGCTTCGGTTCAAAGGCAAAGCTGGGGAAGTTGAGCACTATACAAAGAGCAATCTCGCAGAGTTCAGCAAGAAGAAGCAGAAAGTCCGGTGCGTGGGGCAGGTTAACCCCATAGACAGGCACTGGCGGAGCAGCAGCTATGCTGGAAAGGGCATGGAGGCTATGGTGGACCTCAAATTTAATTTGAATCAACCCTGCACTTTCACTGCAAAAGGAGGAGACCACATACTGAGGTACCTTAGGAGGAGCGTGGTTAGCAGTTACGGGAAGTTGTGACCCGCCTGTCTGTAGTTAATCACTTTTGGGCCCTCCAGTTCAAGAGGGATGTGGAGAAATAGGAAAGGGTCCAGGGAAAAACACCTCAGCTGATGAGGGGCCTAAAGCGTAGGACCTACAAGGGGACCTGAGGTTGTTCAGCCCGGGGAAGAGGAGGCTGAGGGGCGATCTAAGGCAACCTACAACTACTTGAAGAGGAGTTACACAGATGATGGAGCCAAACCCTCCTCAACAAGGGGCAGCAGCCACAAGCTGTGGCTTGGGAGGGTCACGCTGGACATTAGGAAAAGCTCTTCCACCAGGAGGGTGGTGCAGCACTGGGGCGACTTGTCCCAGGGCTGGTGTGGGTTCTTCCTCCTCCAGGGGTTACAAGATTTGGCTGAACAAAGCCACAGTTGACCTGATTCAGTGTTGATGACCAACCATCCTGCTGTGATGGCTCCAGTGGTCCCATCCAGCAGCCCATCTATGGGACTGTGAAAGTAGGTGTTACCCCCCTCAGTCTTTCTCCTGGGTTTAGCCTTGTGTTCCTGCACATCCGAACGTACATCATAAATGGTCTTCTACGGCCGGTGTCTTCTTACTATTCATGCCGAGCAGGTAAAATAGATGCTGAGGGTACGTGGTACCACAATTAATTCCAGCTTTTCGCTTTAAAAAAAAAAAAAAAAAAAAGGCAAATTTATTTATTATATCAGCATTGGAAAGGTTAGAGACCTGCCAAATGTTTTTGTGATACTAGATTTGCTTCTAGAAAATTAAGATCCCCTGGTAGGTGACATACAGGAATTTGCGTATGTGTGTGATTTGCTTGGAGTTGTTGCAGCAAATTCTTAAATATGGAACAGCCAGGAAACCACTTTCTTTTTTTTTTAATAGGCACTCCTACACTAATTTAAAAATAGTAAACTGGAGCAAGGTAAGTATCACAGAGTGATGTGAAGAAGTACATTGATAGAAAATAAGGAATAGAATATGTGATGAAGATTGACATTGCAAGTGAAAAAAGAAGAGGGGAAAAAAATAACAAAAATAATGGAAGATGCAAAGTGATCAGGGAGCACCGAGAGAGACAGGAATGGAAAGTTGGTGACAGCTGAAGTTGCTAAGGCAAAGGGCCTAGAGGAATTCCTTGCCCCAGTAATCACAGAGGCAGCAGAGGGCAATATCCCAGGAACTGGGATTTGTTTTCCTCAGGGAAGGAAGGAAAATGTCAGAAGGTTTTACTCTTGCACTGAAGTGGATAATAAGGCAATTAGTACTATTAAAAGTTGTCAGCGCACCCAGACTGGAGTGATAGATCACATCCTAGGATTGTAAAGGGAGAGGGAGATGCTGAAAAGCTTTTGTGGAGCAGTTGTGATAACTTACTGGAAAGGGAATTATTGAGAACTGGTGAGTGTCAAATGAAGTTCACACTGAAAAATGAGGGAGCACCGCAATCCCAGCATTTACAGATCTGTAAGCTTGACTTCTCTTCTGCAGGAGAAACTAAATACTGATGAGTCATGGCTGTGCACATTTGTAAGTGGCAAAATGAATATATTATTAAAAATACATTGTTTTACCATACATACCATGGGAGAAGTACATACAATACAAATGATTTGGAATCTGTTGCACAAAAGATTTATGCAAATAATCTCTGCTAATAGGATTTCTCAGTGCAAATCCTTTCTTGTCAATATGAGAAGAGGTCTTGTCAATGTTATGCTCATGATTTACTTTTCCAAATAATATGTATTATAGATGAGGTAACTGCTAACTGTTCGCAAAACTCTGTAAATATGTGAACTATGCAGTTTATCAGCCGCAGGTTGAATAAGAAGGGAGAGGAATACAAATTCTCCATATGCTATACCTCCACACACCTTCCTTCGTCGGGTCTCCACACCTTTTTATTGCTTGATCTATTTTAGATAGGAACGTGATTCCTCTGTGAAATAGTTTGACTGCTGCCAATAAAAATAAAATAAAAACAACGGGCAAACTTCTCCGCTTGGGATTGCGGGCTGATTAAACCCTGTGTTGCCCTGGGGGAGAGCGAGATCCCATTACCCGCGTTCATCCCCAGGGACCGGGGCAGCGGGGTCCCTCGTGGGATGGTGGTGAGGTAGCCCCTGGCATGGGGACCACCCTGGGTCAGAGACGTGGGCCCACGGGTGGGGTGGGTCAGGGGGTGAGTGGGGCCCGTGGCTGGGCAGGGCTGCCCCACAGCTCAGCTGGGGACCAGGACGAAGGCTGGAAAAATCTGAACCTCTTGAGGGGGAGCAGCCTTTGCAGAGAGCGGTGGAATAAAGCAGTCCATCTCTAGCTGGCAGGAGGAATCATCTGGTGGAAGATGCCAGCCAAAGGGTGGCAAAGATGCTTTGCAGAGTGTTTCCACGGTGCCCAGCACCAGCAGCACTGCTCTGACTGGGCTGGCTGAAGAAAACCAGCAAGGGAAGAGCTGTGGGAGCAACAGACTGTGTTACAATAATCGCCAACAGGAAAACGAGAAGAGCGTTCAGGGACACAAAGGCATCCTCGGGGTCCTCCCCATCTACAGCAACCACCCTGCTCAGTACGCTTACATAGCACCTGCCATGAGGGGTTTCTTCTCCAGGACTTGTGGAGACCCAAACCCTAAACAGATGTGAATGGGACACGGTCATCGCCGCAGGGTGGCCGACAGACCCTCATTAGATACCTGCAGTTCTTGTGTGGTTCAGGCACGTGCCCCAGGCTGGGAGACCTCATGGGACCACTGTGCAGCAGGGGCAAAAGTGCTGCCAAGGCCAACCTTGCCAGGACATCCAGAGGCACGGCCACCGAGGGCTGGGACCTTGGGCAGTCCCCATGTCCTGCCCCATCTGAGGAGGAGCTCCCCATGGACACCAGCTCATCCTCCAACACGGCCTCTGCTCTGCTTGTCAGCTGCTGTGCGGGTCTGGATGTCCAAACTCATCTTTGGCTGAATTTCAGGACTTGGGAAAAATAAAGGCACAACTGAGTCTGGCTGGAATCAGCCCGCTGAGGGCCAGAAAATCTGGTAGCAACCCAGTGAGTGGCTCTGCGCCTGGCAGAGCACCACGTTTCTGGGGTTTGTGCACTAGTCCAGCAAGTGTGACTCAACTGCGTCCTTGCTTCACCTCGAGGCGTCAAAATTAATACCTGCTTTTCAGGGCTGTGCTGCTCTGACAGGACACGGCCATACCCCTGGTGCCGTTGCAGCAGCATCTCTCCATGTGTGGAGCAGAATCCCTGAGGCTGGGAGGGATATCTGGGGCTCAAAGCAGGCTCACACACCTTTACTACAAGGGATGACAGGCATTTCAAAAAGCTGGTTATCCCTGTGCAGTGGGAGGTAACACCAATGCCACGACCCAACCATCCCCTAATTTCTGACCAGCCCCCAAACAGCCTCACTTTTCTTTTTTACTTTTTTTTTTAAAAAAAGCATTCAATACCTTTCCCTGCAGGTGTTTTCCCTCTTGACTTCTTGAGCTCTACAATAAGCCCGTCTGAGCATCCCTACCTCTGACTGTAATTTTACCTCTCTTATCTGCGTGCTGGCTTTATCGTGGCTCTTTCTCAGCAGCCTAACTCAAGGTTACACAGCTGCGCCGTATCAGAGCTGGGCCTTGGGTCCTTGAGACACAGGCAGCCAAGCTCCCCAGGGGGAGGCTACAGACGTGGGGGTGTACAGCACTGCACTGCCTGTGTTATTGTATGGCTATTTTGGGAAAGAGGACCAAGCCTACAAACTCATGCTTTACTCCTCAGGTCACATAATGGATGGGCATTGCTTCAATTCCTATTGACTTGGGGGTGACAAGGCAGTGCCCACCACTGTCACCCATCACTTTTGCTCCTCCTTGCTATCATGTCACAGAACCGAGGAGCTACATAACATGCAAAACTGGTGTTTTCTGAGTGAAACTTGAGCACAAGTATTTTTACAAATGACTAAAAGTGATACCGTTCCTGTGCAGTATGTCTGATTCTCAATTTTGGGTTTGAGTTTCTTCCAGCCTGCTCAGCGCCGGGAGACACGCAGTCTCGTTTGCTCCTTGCTTCTTCCTCAAACCGATCCCCTTCAAGACAACGAGCAGTGATTAACTTGATCTCCCCAGCTCCATAATCTAAACTGGAATGGTAGTGTGAGGCACCCACAGGTTTTGCGTTGCTTTTCCAGGGCTGTCAGTGCTTCTCACAGATGAACAGCAGCAGTGCCAACTGATTCAGGTTTTCAGACAGGGTTCCTGTTCCTTGACAAACAGGTTTCATTTTTCAGAAAAGGCAAATCGAGTTTTGTACAAGAGGTTTCTTTCTGAAGAGAGGAGGAGACGTGGACATGTGCAGCCCAAGGTTCGCACCAGGAGCCAAACATGTGCAGCTGAAGTGGCAGCATCGGTCCTACACGGCTGAGAAAATGCTCCTGAGTGATTTCTAAAATCAGTGTATTTTGGTTTTGTTGATTATCTGCACTGCTTTTCTTAATCTCCAGCTTTGTAAGAAGAGGGAAGTCTATTGTGCTCCTATCCAGATATTACCCAATATAGCTTTCCTTGGCTCAGCAACTAGTCACTTAGGCCACTGCAAGTTCAATAAGGGATCAGAGGCACCAGTCAGTTAAAGTCTCCAAACATTTTTGTTGGAACAAAATTGCAAACCTTTATCTCACTAGAAGGATTTACAGATTACACATGACACTGATAAATAAGAGTATCAGTTTAATGTCTGACAGGTCACCTCTCAGAGGACTAAAACCTGCGTTTGCAGAGGGATAGAGA
Organism: Astur gentilis; assembly: GCF_929443795.1. Lineage (NCBI taxonomy): Eukaryota > Metazoa > Chordata > Aves > Accipitriformes > Accipitridae > Astur > Astur gentilis. The sequence continues at coordinate 10,706,309 of NC_064911.1, forward strand.
TGGTTATCAAATGATCGTTCCTGTCTGTTTCTTTTATGAAAACTGCCTATTTTGTGGCCAAGCGGTACAAAAGCAAAATAATTTGGAAGAGTTATTTTTAGGCCAAAACCAAGTTCTCAGAAAATCTGTCTCCCAGTCTTCCAGTATGCACAAGGTTGTTAGAAAGAGGATTATGATCAACTGCTCATCGTGTCCATCAAAAGAAGGACAAGAAGAAATCGGCTTAAACTGAAGTAAAGAAGATTTAGGCTAGGCAATAGAGAAGACTACCTAATGATGGGAATCATGCAGCACTGGAAGACATAACCCAGGGATGTTTTGTTCAACGTTTCAAAGAGAAGATTAAGGAAACATCCAGCACCGATGGTTCAGAAATGCTCAGCCCTGTCTCAGTGCATGAGGAGGAAGGGTTGGGAGGGTGCCCCTTCCAGCTGTGAATTCCTGTAACTTTGGGATGTGCTAATCTAATGCAGTGAGAGGCTTTTCAGGTAGCCTAGTGTTGCTGAGGGATTCATAAGGGCATAATGAAGTCCTTCAGGCATTTGGCCCTCTTAAGCATTCAAAATTTCACCTGATGGACCTCTTCACCGCTGCACGCATGCAATTGTCTGTCCAGGATGTTGTAGGTCTGGATGCCACCTCATTTCTGGTTGGGCAACAGAAGGGGCTGGACTCAGGGACCTGAACATGGGGGGTCCAGCACCCTTGGGATATCCAGCGCCTCAGGATATCCAAGCCAGACACGTGGGGTTTCGTGTCATCTCTACCAGCTATGTATGGATGAATTGGATACTGTAGGGTGTTTCACATGGGACAGGGTGCCTCTGTTTAGACAACTGAATCATAGCCTCGAGAGATCCAGGTTGTCTCTACAGCTGGGAGTCTCACCCTCACCTCTATACAGCTCCCATTTGAAAACATGCAACCAACTCCCAACGTGTCTTCTTCTGAAATGCAAAATGGCTGACCCTGAAATGTTTTTTAAAAGGGGGGCTGGGTTATTTTCCAAATATTGTCATAGTTACTCAAACCTCCTGTAAATTATCTGCAGTAAAACAGAGCAAACGTTGCACTCTGCAGAGTCTCTCAGCTGAGAGAGAGGTCATGGCCAGAGCAACCACGCTCCACATGGAAAGATGTCCCTTCCCTTTACCAGGACCTCAAGCTGATACGACATGATCTGAAAGGCAGATACTTTCTGTGCTCAGCTCTTGCTGGCAGCTTGGTCCTTGCAAAAATCTTCATGCTTTAAGTTACCAGTGCCACCATAGCAATCTTCACCGTGGCTGACCAAACACTGAAAATGTCGAAAACGGTGGTCAGCCATAGCATGGGACAGAACACGACCCATTTTTTGTGGTAATGCGTTGACATCATGCTATGCCTGTCTTGTCACTTGCTGTGCAGACTGTAAAGTTGTGATTAGACAACCTTCCCTCACCTTCGTTTTCTCACCTAAGAGAGAAACTTGACCAAAAAAATGGAAAATGTGATTGCAAAGCTATATAAATTAGCAGAGGGATCCTAGGATCTGTTAATTCCTGAATTTATTTAGAATGATTTTTTTTTAACTGCCTAATTTCAGTTTGATGGGTCCCTTTGAGAACTAAGCAGGTCATGTAGCTAAACTAAGCCAGAGATTGTCGTCTTTGTGAACTGCTTCTGAGTCATGTTTGTACTCAAAGGGAACAGTGTCATGAATTAATTGAGTCTCACTGGTTTAATTTCCAATTGACAAGTAAATAGTTCTAGTTCTTAAAAAATTACACAACAGAAAAAAACTCTCAGTAATACTCTGGTGAGTTGTCCCAGGTACATATTTTTTTTCTCTTTCCAGATCAGTACAAACTGCAAATGCAGTTGATAGTGCATCGTTCTGTTTCAATGGATGTTGTTATAGTTTACTGTTTCGATCTGATTATACTGAATTTTGTCTCTTATTTACAGTTAAATTAACTTTACTTATTTAATACAGCTGCATGTTTAACACTTAATAAAGTTGCTGACCATTTCAGTGAATCTGATCTTGTCCCAAAGCAAAATTCATTAGATCTGCCAAACTGCTGAGTGAGGAATCTGGAAGAAAAGCAGTATGGACACAGTTTAAGGGTCAGCCTTTCCCAGCTGTTTACAGATGCAGAAGAGAATTTAGGCCTGTTAATCTCTCCACAAGGAACAAGAAAGTTGGAGTGCTTACTTTCCTGATTATAGAAACTACAGAGAAATCAGCATCTCCTTTTGCCACTTTGGAGATTGTGGTAGGGTGAAGGAGTCCTGGCGGGGGAAGACAGGAGGTAGAAGGGGACTGTGGCTGGGATCTTCTACGTATAGATGTCAACCCACCACCCTAGCTGGGTAGCACAAACCAGCCCAGGCCAATTTTTCCTCAGTTGCATACTTGCTCCTTGTTAGGAGACTCACAGCACAGGGGAAATGTGTGAGATGGCAAATTTTGTCAGAAGCCAGGTAGGTACTTCAAGAGCAAAGGCATGTGCAGAGGAACGGGTCTCTCTGCTGGGATGTTCAGCGCTGGAGGTCTGTGGGTGGAGAGAGAAAGTCTCCTGCTGCCTCCACCCCTCATCCCCTGCCCACCACAGCTAGGAGAAGACCAACGGGTGGTGGTGGGCATATCCACACCTGGAATACCTGGGGCCCTGCACAAATAAAACCCTCACTAGCAAACATGAAGTCCCATCTGTGCATGCACCCAACTGGCCGTTACTTTATTTCAATATGACATAGTATCTAGGAAGAAGACTGCTTAGTTAATCATGAATTTATTTATATCCCTGGGATAGGAATCTACTGACTTTTATCAACAGAGTCCAGCTATTTGAATAAAACGGAAAGCGGCTGTGATCACAGTATACAGATCGCTGCTGCTTGACATTTGCCTGTCCCGCTTGAGACAGCTGATGAAGAGAGAAGTCTTTGGAGGGATCTAGCACTCGCCTTCCCACACCTACAGGGAGGTCACTGAGATGAGGGAGATGGGATCTTCACAGGGGTGCCTGGCAGGATGGAGCGAGACGATGATCATACACTGAAACAAGTGAGGTTCAGACTGGACATATGAAGTAACTTGTTCCCCATGAGGACAAGCCCGAAGCGGAGCAGGTTGCCCAGAGAGGTTGCGCAGGCTCTGTCATTGGAGGTTTCCAAGTCCTGACTTTCTCAAGCCATGAGTAACACGGGTTGATCTCAGAGCTGATCCTTTTCTGAGGCCCCCAAGGTCCCTTCCAACCAGGGTTATGCTGCGATCCTATGATTACTTTAACACTTGCTGTTGGCAATACATCTCCCACAGGTGGGATCAGCCTGACCCCAACCCCTCTATCTCCCCCCCCCTCCCCAAGAAAATAAGTTATCCTCTGGCCAAGGGTACTTGGTGTTGTGTCACCTGTTGCAAGGTTGGTTGTAGATTCTAGGTGAGCGGTAACTCACCTAGAACAAGGTATGGGACAAGACGTGAAAGGGGGAAAACATAGGGCAGGCTAAATTTGAGCCTTGTAACTTCAACACTGTAATCTCCCCCTTTGGTAAAACACACAAATGTGCTTCTCCTTCTGTGTTATGTGCCACATTGTGGGGCACTTTTTTCAAGTCATCTGTGGAGGTAATGCCCTCGTGTCAGTGCAGTTGCACTACTGAGTATATGGTGGAACTGCTTTTGCAAAAATAACAGAACTGATTATTGGCAAAAATGCCTTTGATTAGGGATATTACTCATTTACTTCAGAGTAGCAATGACAGAGTCTTGATGCCATTTAAGAATACTTATATCAATCTCAAATTGACTATGTTTTCACACCTTGTTTTCCTTGACCAGCAGATGATCAAAATACACAAAACCATTCCTAAGAAACTGCACATTTATAAAGTATTTTGCTTCACACAGAACACATTTTAATTTACTAATCTGTATGAATTGTGTTCTTGTCAATTACTCCAGTATCTGGGCTGATCATTGTAGCTTAGCTGTGATGGCTAGCAAGCACCACAAATTTTTACATTTCCACATCTATAACTATGATGAAGCAGGCACAGAACACAATTAATATGTTCCTACTTTATTAAAGAAGATGGCAGTTTCACTTATCTAACCATGTCCTAAATGTATAGGTCTTAGAAAGATGGCCTCTCTCCCCTTTTCTTCATAAAATAGGAAAAAAAAAAAAAAGTCCAGGAGAGAATCCTCTACTGCATCCCAAAGTCCCTTTTACGTTGTCTGTTCAGCCAGCATGGATCAGAAATGGTGTTGCATTTTCTCTGTGCCCATGTAGTGATAGTACATTTACCCAGAGACTGCATCCTTGGTCAGAAAAAATAGTCCAGCTAGTCCAGAATCTGTACTGCCTCCTAAATGAGAACGGGTCCTCTAAATAATCGTCTATATACCCATGAATAAAACCTATATTGCTGTGCAGAGGGATTTAGATCACAACTACATAAGAAGCCTTAATCCTGGCACTTCCTATCTTTGTAACTGAATGTTTTTTCAGTCTTTTTTTTTAGATCCTGTATTAATATTAATATGCCAGTGAATTGTATAACATGATGAGTGGCATTTGCAGTATCTCTCTGTGATCTAGAAAAGAGGCGGGGGAGCAACATTTGAAGGTGACACAAAGTTATTCAGATTAGGCTGAGCCAATGGAGAGAAAAGAATTCCCAAAAGTTTTGTCCAGCCTGAGCATGTGGGCAGTGGGATGATAAAGATATGTTGCTGCTCATTAATGCAAAATCACATCCAGTGGATGGACTAACCTGAAGCACTCTGCACAGCGCTTGGTCCTAAATCACAGACAACAAAGACAGGGAAAGACTGGGACATTGCACTGAGCACTGGGAAGCTCAGTGTAAACCAGTAGTCAAATCACAAACAAGATGTTGGGGTACATAAGGAATGGGATGGAAAATATACTCAGTATTGTGACATTATAGTGCCATTAAAATTTCTCTACAGAGACCTACTCAGAAAAGCTAATTTAGCTTAAGGAGCTTACTCTCCCTGAGATGCCTCTGCAGACAAGAGCGAGCTCTGAGGTCTCTCCTAGGAGGCATTTTGAGCATCTTGTGGTAGGTTACTGTTCTCCACCATCCTTCATAATAACCTGCTTTTCTCCTTGAAAACAGAGGCTAACGTTAGCCCTGTCTCTATCAAGACGTGCAGAAATGTAAGGCACGGTTAATGAAAATTGCTAGGGAAGTTGGGAAAAATCAAGACTGAGGAAGCTGTTTGATTTACATAGGGAGCAAGTATACAAGTAAGTATAAATATATTTTCATATATATGAAAAGTATACAAGCTAAGGAAGTCAAGAGCAGGTGGACCTGGCACTTCTCCCGACTTTTTCATAAGATGACAGCAAAACCCGTCAGTGACATTGAGAGGCAGAGGATGAGAGAGGAAGGCTGTTCCACTCAATGAGGGGATGAAGCATCATTGCCTTGACAGCCTTGCAGGATTAAAAAAAAGTCATCCACTCCACAACTGATGAGACTACCAACAGTTATGTTAGCAAAGATTAAAATGAGAGCAGTCTCAGGGCTTGGGTAGCTGTGCTTCAGATTACGACTTAACTTCTTAATGTAGAAGCTGGATTCTCACATTTGCTGTTCTTCCACCAATGAGCAGTTTATTGACTGGTCACCCACTCACACAGCTTCTGCATTTCTCCCTGAGGCGTCTGGCACAGCTACCCCCAGAAACAAAATATCCCACCCGCTGGATCAGCCTTTGTGATCTCCTCAGCCTTTCCCGAGCGAGTATACAGTTGCTAGCTGTGCAGAAGGAAAAAAAACCACAGGGACAAGCCTGAACGTGCACCTGAGAGCAAACGATGAGCCAGACTGCCGTCAGTGAAAGGCCACCCATTTCCTCACCTTTCCAGTGAGGTTCCTGCCAGACCATTACTGCAGATACACATCATAACAGCCTGGGTGAAAACCAGTACTGAAAGAGACTGCACAAACTCATTACAACATGCCACTGACCCTGGGGTGGATCAGCTGTACCGAAGCCATACCTAGCAGAGATCTGTCTAACCTGTTGTTACAAGCACTGGAAGGTGAGGATGCTCGGCTCAGCGGAGGCATGACACTCTTCTTCGCCATCCTCATCACTACAGCATTTGTCTGGTGTAACTGGATTGCTTTTTGTCATGTCTTATCCACTATGGCCATTAAATAGATAAAGAATCACAGCTCCAGAAAGATACTTTGAACCTTGGGCTTTCTTACATGCAGCATCTTTCCCCACATCTGGTGCTCTCCTTAAGGCATTGGCCCAAGCATCCAGGACACAGAAGCACAGCGAGACGCTGTCAGCACTGGGAAGGTTGTTTCCCTCTTACCTGGAAGGCTTTTGGGGTCTTCTCCTGCGGTTCAGCTCAGAAGCACAGGGATGCTCAAAGCTACGCAGCAAACGGCCCCACCAGCCCACAAGCGCTCCCTGCGTCCTTGCTGCGCATCCTCTTTTTTAAAAGAGCCACAACCGCTCTCAGATGCAAGAGCACTACGAGAGCACACCCACCGCTCTCGTCTCTCTCCCCCAGCTCCTTTCAGCTCTGCTGCTCCCTGCATTTTACAGCTATTACAGACCGCGGAGTCTTCAGCGTAGGCAGCTGCATAAGCACTGGTAGCAGGAACCAGAGGGGGAGCTCACATTTTGCCTCTGTTTGAAAGCCCCCTCCCAGAATATTTGTGGTAGGCCTGTCCAGTCCCCCCCCACCCCAACCCCCAGCACACACGCACAACTTTGTGCGTGGCCCGTATCGTTCCTCTTGTACCTACAATGCCTGTTTGCTTGTCATAAAAGGAAATCTGGTGGATTTGGAAAAAGGGAAATCATACCAAGCTGCATCTCCTTTTTAAATTTCATTGAATTATAAATCACCTGATTATTTGGTTTAGTCTTTTCTCAGGAGTTACAGGGACGGTGATTATTTCTAATTCCCTGGCTCCACAATTCTCTGCCCCTACTTTTAACAGAAGCACTATGTTTGTCCTCTTCTAGTCTTCTTCAAAAAAGGCACTAAGCTCTCTGAGCTTCTCAGCATCATCTGCCAATTTTCCTACCCACAGAGTAATTCTTTCCTTTGCTTCCCTTTTTATTACTATCAAAAATGCCCTTAAAATGCTTTATTAGTATAATCAAAGAATAGTAATATTTTATCTTGTGCCTTAGACTTTCTGATTTTGTCTCTGTGTGCTCATGCTGAGGGTTTTTTTAACATTCATTTTTAGATATCTGACCTAGTTTCTATGTTCTGTACACTCCCTTCTTGCACTTGAGATCATTGAAGAGCTTGTGATTTCACAGATATCTCTTACTGCATTGTCTATCCTTTCTACATGCTGGGATATTTTGTGATTCTGTTCCTACTGTCTTTTGTTTATTCATTTATTTTATAATGAACCTGCAACTCTTTCTGGAGCTCTTTTCTTCCATAGATCTGATTTCCAGAGGAATTTACCTGCTAATATCCTTTGTGTTCATTAAATTCTGCTGCCTTCAAGTCCTTTGCCTTCAGATTTATGTTATCCTTCTTTCATTCCCTGAGGCTTACAAATCCTGTAACTCTCTCACCAACATTGTCCTCCACCTTCCCACTCCCTAGCTGTTCTTCTCCCATGGTAGGAACTGACACCAGGACCACCACCTGGGAAGCTGCTTTCTGTACAGCTGCATGACAAAATGCTGGTGACACACTCACCGAGCGGGCTGAGCCCTAGTTTATCACGTTCTTTATAACTGTCGGAGTAAAGACCCCCCAAAACAATCAGCGTGTTGGTTTTTTTTAATTATTCTGCTAGCTGCTCAAGAAAGAGCCTCATCTATCTGAGTTTCTTAGTTAGGGGAAAGAAGATGAGTGTAATGGAAGTGGTTTTTTACCGTATTATTTCCTGCTACTATTTAGATATCAGGTCTATCGTGCTCTACACTCTGTGTCTGAGAAGAAATGTATGTATCTGCTTCTCCCTCGCCTGTTCATATTTCTCCAGTTCACTGCTTTCCATTTCTTCCTCATGTACGCGGTCTCATGTAGACTCTGCGGAGCATCCTAATGGGAGGGGAGGGCAGAGCTCTGGCAGTCGCTGAACCTTCCCTGCTTGTGAGACGTGAGACTTGCACAGAGAAGCGTCTCTTCACAGGCGAGACCTCTAAGGGAGATTACTTCACCCTTCCAAAAAGTCACATCAATTAGGCAGTAAGATTTTGCTCAAACCAGCAGCCATGATTTGACTACGAGGACCACTTTATTCTCCATTTCTTTAATAGGCAGCTTTTCTTCTTGAACCTAGACAGTTTAAAATTTGGTGCTGAGACCACACTGGATCACTCAGTCTAGTCTGATTTGATCTTGTAATCTTCATCATGAACTGACCCTACAATCTGAAATAGAAACATCATAGCTACATTAAATACCAATAAAATTATGTGCAAATACAAAGATTAACTCATTCTATCTTGACTTTTTGCTGCATGATCCTGTCCTCATCCACATAAAAATTATTCAGCCGCAAAAGGCCCTTGAGCATAACATGACATTTACAACATCTCTGAGTATTTCTTGTTTATTTCTCATAGATTTCCTTTGGTAATAACCCAGTCTCTCAGCAACACTCTACAGGATACACATACATTACATGATTATCTCATATTTTATACAACACACGTTGAAGTAATTAATTTTCCCAGGCAAATGTCATACCATTTAGTTCATTGTTGGGAGCCAAATATTTGTGCAACCGTTTGTTACAAATATATGCATAACCACAGAACACTTTAGCTTTGTGGTATGCTTTAAATGTAATTTAAAGGGACACTGTCGAGGTCGTTACAGTCTCAACTTTCACATTAGTTTTTGTTTCACTTGAAATTCCCTTAAGGATTCAACCTCAACTCATTTATTTATTTGTTACCTACTCTTGCTACAGCATTTAGCACACAAAAATAAATACGGTCTCACTGTGGTGTGGAATGTGCTAGCAACCAGCTAATGTCATGCCCTAGCATGACAGAAGGGTTTCATCTCTCATTTAAACCTTCTTTATCCTTTCCATTAACAAGATCTGGAGTTTGCCCCCTCTGTAAGGTAGAACCATAGCAAATAAGAATAGGTACCTCCTTCTTAAAAAGTTCTGAGTTTAATCACAAGTTCAAACTGAGCTTCAGGTTAAGACATTTCTTTCTGTGCTAACACAGGTTACCTCCAAACAAACAGACAAAACCCCATCAGGGCAGCGGCTCTAATTTCAACAGATAGAAGACAAGTTAGCCATGCAGCATCAGGACTGAAAAATACATTTTAAGGGCATGAAGCCACCTCTGATATATAGTGAAGTCTGCTTCTCCCATCCCCTAAGTTAGGTCTTACCCATACTCCTCACACACTGATACAAAAGCCCTTCAAAGTACATTTAGAGAAAGGAAGAGCAGCAGTGGAGCTGTGCAGTAAGAAATTGTGCTCAGAGACTCGACAGGCTGAACCAGACAGCTCCATTCAAGCTAACAGCCCAATAAATCCTATTCCCTGCAGACCACTTATTCTTCAGCACATTCAATCAACAGGTTTGGAAAGGGGGACCTGACACTTTTCTCACTTATTTTGGCCTTCGATGAGAAAAGCAGCAGTGAAGAAAAGAAGCAGAACCAAAAGAGGTACAAGTGGGAATGAGAAGGGGTAGGAGGAAGCACAAGCCCAAGAAAGCAGAAAGACAGGAGGAAGAAATATTGAGAAGACACAGCAGAGCGACAGCAGAGATGAGAGTGACTAGAACAGTGCAGCACCTGGGTGAGACTTCTTTTAGATTATTGTGAATAGCTACCTTTATTCGAGGAAGACGCACTCGGACTGGAACAGGCAGAGAGAAAAGCAGACCTGGGTGTTCAGACGAAAGATGAGTTATCACACAAGCAGAGCGCCGAAAAGTCTGCTTCGCTAAACTTGGCAAAAAGCTGAAAGGAGATGTGATTGCTATCTGCCATTACGTAAGGAGCAGGCATCAAATGGCAAAAAAGAGACATGTTATTCAAAGGACAATGCCAAAACAAGGATGAAAAGGATACGTTTCCCATGAATGCCTTTAGGCTGGAAGTTAGAATACAGTCCTAATCAGCAAAGGGATTACGTTTGGGGTAAACCTCAATTCCTAACTTACTCATAATTGACTGATTTCAGTCAGTTTTGAGAAGCTGGTATTGACTAAGACTTGGATCCATACAGATGACCTCACTATCATTAAGCCAGAGCTTGCTTAATTTAAGAAACAATTCCTGGTGCGGTGCTTGCAATTGCCAATGTCTTGGTCTCTGTGACGGAGGGCATTACTGTCATTCCCGTTCTGTTTTTATTCTGGCAGATTTCACCAGTTTTGAGACCACTGCTTGGAAACCCAAAATGTACTTGCTGCTTTGATATCTTACACTTCCTTAATTTTTTCTACAGACAATGCACTATCATATTTGAAGCAGAATGGATGAGTTCTCAAAGCAGCTTTGATCTGTCCTCGATCCTCAAAGCAGCCTGCAAAGGATAGCTTGAAAGCTTTTTATTTAAAATAAGTGGCATTTCCTCCCCTCTCATTTCAATTGAAATAGAAGCTGAATGCAGGGCAAATTGTATTGTAAGCTTGATTGCAGAAAGCGAGTCTACTTCTAAACCAGCCTTGATCAATAGCAGTTTCTTGTAATTGACTGTAATCTATCTATCTATTTATTGCCATAGGAATTTTAAAAATTGTTGGGTTTTTTTCATTGTTTTATCCGTCAGCTGAAAAGATTAAGCTGGAAAATGGAGGAGTGGAGGGAGGAATTGATCAGTCATGCAGCCTCAACCAATGGCACGTCCTCAAGGCAACTTGCAAGACTTGGAGAAATGCCGACAGAATTTTCCTAGGCAGAAGGAAGCAGACTGGTAAGTCTGGCTGAACAGAGCCAGGGCTGGGGTTTTTGAGTGTCTTGCCGTGCCTTGTTGGCTGGATGGGAGAGCTTTGACAATGGGCACGGAGATTTAGGCTACAGGCAAGTTACACCACTGGTGGAAAGGAGGAAAGATGTGCATTGACACTTCTGCTGAGCCAAACCCCTCGTTTCTGTCAGCAAGGCAGTGTGAGAGCAATAAGAGGAAAATCAGGAAATGTTCGTGATGTGGATGGGTTCAGTCCCACTGACATCCCAAACAGGTCAGGAGTAAAGGAAGGAAAGCAAATACAGTCAGGAGGGAAGTAGCTGCCTGCCTTCTTTATTGCGGCCATGAGCATGACCCACCATTCTGCAGTGTCTGACACTGTCATCGGGTGTCTGGATGCTGCAGGTGAGGCAATAGCAGCATTTCCCTGACTTTCATGGGGCTGTCTGGGGGTGGCTGCCCTTTTAGGCTGCTCCTGTTAAGAGAGTCACCGTACCTGCCTGCCATGGGGGCTTCATGTTCCCAGGTGATTTATCTTCACTCTGAAACTGATGTTATCCGGAGGGAGGAACGCGTGCTTCCCTCTTTGTGCAGGTGACGACATAACTTGGAGGCCTCGACTGCATTTTGACAAATGGCTATGTTGCTGCCGAGTGCTGTATTCATACTTTCCTCCTGTTGGTTTGTTAGGTGCGTTACTTATCGTGGGTTTTTCCTACTCTTCCCAGCAACTGCTACATGCTGTATTAAATGCGTGTCTATGGTTTAATTGCAAAAAATCTGCATTCCGCTTGTGAATTAAATTAGAGGCTTTTCTGTCAGGTTCATTTTACTAGCGTGGCTGCATCGCAAATCAGCCCACGTAAGGAGGGTGAAAAGGAACCGAACAGCTACTCCGTACTGCAGATCTCACTGAATATATGCAGCGGGGGCAACTCAAAGGTATCTACCCGGCCCAGAATATTTCTTTTTCGTGTACTTTCAGAAGTGTGGGGGACTTAGGAAAGTGGCCCATCATATTCTCCCTGACTTCAATGACAAGGAAGTCAGGCTGATTGCAAACATCCCTGAAAAGCTCACACCTTATGTAAAAGAGCTGGATATCAGATGAGTAGGAACTTCAAAATGCTTTAAACAGGCACGGCAAAGTGAAACACGCCCACTGTGCTTGTTCTGCGAGACAGCAAACTTCTTCCATCAAGTTTCCAGAGGCTGAGGAATTTGTGAGATGGTGTGACGGGGTGGGGACAGAAGGGGAGGAAAACCAGCCTACTGCACACAGGCTGCACCAGGGAGGTAGCGCCAACGGGGGTACTATGGCTCCCACCCTTCTCCCTGCCCAGCGCCTTGCTTCCCCAAAGAGCATGGCAGATCTGAGCAAGCTGACTCATGTGCAAACATACCTTATTATTAGGACATGCTGAATCGGAGCAATTAGCCATGGAAAGGTCATTGTGGCTAAGGAAACCTTCCAGTGAGACCACGCTGGATGTAACTGCTTTTCTGTTCTCCTGCCCCCCCCCCCCCCCAGCATCTCCAGGAGAAAAAGGTTACAGGCCACGAGCTGTGGAAATTCATGCTCAATACCTTGCCTTCTTGGGGCAGTGGGCAGCTGCAGCAATAAAGTGCCAAGCGCACGTGGCCAGCACAGACCCGCAGCTGCAAAAATGTCCGATTTTCCCTGTGTGGGCTGTCTGGAGCACTCCACAGCTGCAGCCAAAAATTATGGCCTGAGTGTTGTTTTCTGGCCATTGAAGAAGTATCTTCATATGCTACATGTTCATTGACCAGTGAAAAAAAAATGACTGACACAATAAAAGAAATGGGAAAACATAAGGAATCGATATTTCTAAGGGTCATCCATTGATGGTATCAGTTGACCCACACTGCACCGCAATGAACAGCCATGTCAGGATTTGCCCCTACGCTAGCTAGCTACAGGTAGGGCTGTAGCTCTCTGTGCGTGTATGTGTGTTTGATTCCTCTAATCCTATCCCCTATGTGATTTCTGCGATGACTGTTACAGTGTTTGATATTTTTCTAAGACAGGCTTAAGGAAGAAGGTATTAATAGGTAATAATTTTCCATTCTTAATTTCTGGTACCTAATTAAGTGTAAGTTAGAGGTAAACTTATGTTCAAGTTTTAGTGTGCTTGTGGGATAATCCATATAGGGCCATAATTCACTTTAAACTAGGCAGCCTGGGAACAATCTAATTTTGGACAGCCCAGTCTTAACATGGCCTGTAAAACCAGTCCTAGAAAGAGGATGAAGTAACACGTATGACGGAAGCAGAGACATGTCTTCACAGTGAAATGACACTAAATTACACTGATTTTAGTCAAACTTTCCTGGTCTCCTCTTCTTTCCAAACTTTCCTATTCTAAACTGACACAACTTGGAAGTGGAAGATCTGGTCTTCCACTCAGACAAACGGACTCACATGAGCCCGGAGCCAACGGCATTTGGTCAGAGTAAAAAAACCAGTATTTTTTTTTAAATTAAGCCTTTTCTGGAAAGTTTTGGGTGCTCAGAAGTTTACAACTTGAACATCCTTACTGATTTCAAGTTTTCTAGTAAAACTCAATCCCAATGCAAAGAGACTAGCATCTCTGTCTTTTTACCACAAAACCAGTATTTTCCATGTTTTCCCAGCTTTAGCTTCCCTCCTGCTTTCTTCCTCCTTTGAACTGTACAACTAATGCAGTCTTACGTACATTCACCACTATTATCTGTAGAGTACTGTCAGAAAATACATTTAATTTACTACTGCCAACTGCTTGCCTTTGTTGTCATTAACAATCTTCATTTAATAAAAAGCTTTTATCAAAAATGGTTTTCCTGTAGTACTTTTGTTTTTCCCAGAAAAGGCATTAAAATTAATTTGTTTTCTCTTGGTCTGTATTCTTCAGTGAATACAGCAAGGAACAAAAAAGATAAACATGTGAGAGAAACCCCAAAGAGAAGGTAATGTGGAAAGAAACAATTCTGTTATAAAGTAGATTTTTTTTTTTCACTTTTGAAAGAAAAAAAATGATTGAAGACTGGTAGAAAACATCACATTGCAACTGTGCTTTTGGTGTACAAGGAAAACACTTCCCTTCTCCACAGCTCCCTGTGGCTTCTCTACTGGGTGAGGCGGAAGGTAATCCTATGCAGGAAGATTTAACCTGAAGGTTAGGGACGATTCATGAGATCTTCTGCTGGAAATATATTGGACTCTCTACCGATGCTGTGCACTTCACTAACCTTCCTAAAGAAGTGCTGCTGTTTCCCTTGCATGTTTTTCACATATTGTCTCTGCCCACACTGCCTGAAACCTTGGAGGAACAGTTTATTATTGATATCAGAAGAGTATTAAGACATTTCAACCGCCCTGCTATGTAATGAGCCACAAAAACTAAACAGGAGATACCAATTCTGGAGGATAAATGAAGCGAAGAGACACTAACTCTTCACTATTGTGTTTCAACGATGGTTACTACCCCAAATGAGAAGTGGTGCCATTAGTTGCAAGGGGCCTATGAGGATTCTGCATGAAGCCACAGCTAGGCTGGTTTGCAAATCCCAGACAGGCACATTGGCACATATATGTTATAAAATGCATTGGATCCACTTTCTGAAGATCCTCGCTCTCTAATGACAGCTGCCAAAACTGAAAGTTATGTTTTATGAGTACGCCAGCTGTCTCCCATGCAATGGTTGTCAGGTACATAAAGACATATTGAAAGGATATTGGGGAATCACATGAATGTGCAAAGAAGAACGGGGGATGCTGAAAAGCTTCACTGCTGAAGTACAGCAGTGTTGCATGCCCTGCAGTGACCCTTTTGGAATTTGCGCAGCTTGCTTTCTTTCCTTCCTTCTCCTTCCCTTCCCTTCTCTTCCTTTCTCTTCCCTTCCCCATTTCAAATTTTTGGCAAAAAAAGAAAAAAATGAAAGAATTTTCACTGAAGTGACAGTTTTTGAAATCAGAACATTTTGGACCCATACCAATTCAGACAGCGAATGCTGCACAAGCGCTCCATGGGAGCTGTACGGGGAGTGCCTCCTAGACTCATTCAGACCGAACACACCGCCCGTGCTGTTTCACGAGCCTCTGTTTCAGGGAGGAGACATGATATGTTATGGGAATTTCATGGTCTGATGCATTGTAGAGTATGAAATATGGCAGGGGAGATCCACTCCATCTATGAGAATAAAGACATTAAGCAACTGAAGTACAGCTCCTCGGAGACGGTGTGATGGCATACCAGAATTGAAGTATTTGGGTTTCAGCTAAGTATTTTATCCACAAACTCATTTTCCTGTAAAAAGCAGTTCTAATTAAAAAAATATATTCAAGAACAGCTTTATGTAAAATGGAGGAACATGACGTAGCATGGTTGCCGTTCTCTGGAACAGGCTTTGGAGGCGATCTGGAATGCATCCTCCCTTATTAACAAGGAAAATTTTACTTCCATTAAAGAAAGTAACAACCCTTCCCCCCCACGCTATCCGTGAGAAACTCTCAGTGTATTTTCTGTTTGAAATTTAAATTTTGAGTGTAATACCACCCACTGTATGAAACGAATGTGATTAAAATGATGGTTCCTTTTATTTTCAATTAAAATACATTTTAAGTGTTTAACTTTCCGCACTAAATGCAAATGCAGGTGCATAATACAGCACTGGGAAACCAGAAAGTGGAAACCCACTGACCTAGTTTCACCATCCCGGTGGACTAAGATGCAAAAAACCCAAACAAAAAGACGTAAAAGCACCCCACCCCCCGCTCCCCCAAGCCCGCCAGGGCCCCAAAGTAAAATGCGCTGTATAGAAGTCACAAAACTAAAAACATTAAAAACGAATTCGTGCAGGAAACGGCAAATGTGGTGGGGTTTGCCCCATCCGTGACCCCGGTTCCAGAGTTATTTTGGGGGGGAACCACGTTCAGAGGTTACCGCACCCCAGGAGGCTGGCAGGAGGGAAGGGCACTAGGCAAAGCTTTGGGCCTGAGGTAAATTTTGCGAGATTTGCAAGGAAGCCGCCAACGAATTCTGAAAAATTCACTTAAATGGATTCGTATTTCGTTCTACTTCGGTCCCAAAGGCCGCAAACCCAGACTAGCCCGCGGCTTCTGGGCCCGCACCCCCGGGGCTCCTGAGGAGGAAAGCCAGGGCCCGCCTCCCTCCGGTACGGCCTGGGCGGGCTATAACACGGAGGGAACCGGCGGCAGGGCCAGGGGGAGCGGGTCGGGCCGAGCCGAGCCTTTGAGGCCCGGGACTCCCGGACCCGGCGGCTGAACCGGGCCGGGCCGGACCGGACCGAGAGCGCCTGGCTCGGCCCCGCCCCCCCGCCGCGTCACCGGCCGGTCTCCAGGCAACGGCGCCCCCAGCGGCGCGGGGCTCCCGGCGGGCCGGGGCGGTCATGGCGCTGCCGCTCCTGCCCGCGGCCTCCCGCCAGCGGAACGTGAGTGACAGCGGAGGGGACGCCGCTTCCCTCCCCTCCCCTCTCCTCTCTCCTCCCCTGTCTTGCCTTGCCCCGGTGCCGGGGCTGCCCCGGTGCCGGTGTCGGTTGGCCCGGCCGTTCCCCTCAGGCCAGGCCAGGCCAAGCCAGGCCGGGGTCGACGCGGCGGCCACAGGGCGGTCGCCGGCAGCGCTCCGCCGGCCTGAGGGGTGACGAGGGCGGAACAAGATGCCCTTTGGGTGCCCTTTGGAGTCATGTTCTCCGCAGAAGCTCCCTGCGGAGTCGGCCCCGGGGTGGCGAAGCAAATGCCGGTGCCACGGCGAGGCCTGTCCCCCCCCCCCCCCCGCACCTTCCTTTACCTGGCAGGTGGAAAGCAAGGTGCTGTTAGGTGTACAAACCTCCTCCGCTTTTACCTTGGGAGTGGGAATACTTTGCAGCTAGGCAGGGACTGAGGAATCAGGCAGCTGCTGTGGGGCAGTTTGCGCTCTTGTTGCGTCTCTCTATAGATAAATTGAAAAGGAAGAAAGCAAAGCAAAATGGGGAGAGGCAGATACCCGCTAAATAAACCAAAAAGCCTTTGCGGAGGGGGCTGGAAAATGCTAGGGATGCTAATATGTTTTTTTCAGAGCTGCCAATGCTATTAAGTACCGATGGCAGTCTGTGAATATAGAAGATGGTATTTTTATTGTGAGCTACAATAGCAAACAAAAGAGAAGGCTGCCATCGCTATTTCAAACTTGTTCACCAAGGGTAGCTAGAAATTTGTTGCATACAATCTGTACTGTGAAATGGTACAGGAGGTAAGGAAGGATTTGGGCATGGCACTGTCGCTGGTGCCTTTAGGAGGCAGATGAAACAGTGTAGACTTTCTTAATAATGTTAAAATAACAGGAAAGGAACCTGTTTTTTCACACTATGAACATGTTGCGGCCGTTAGAGCCCTCGTTTCTGCATCCTGACTGCTGGGGTGCTTTCCTAGCTCCTGAGTCTGGTCCATCCTATGAGGGAGCGTACAGAAGGTGATAACGTAGTTCAGAGACAATTTGCAAATGATTTGTCAAGACGTGTATTAGCGCCAATGATACCATGAGTGTCAGTACCCCTTCAATATGAGACTTCTCCATGCTGTTAGCATATCTGGAGCCTACTTTATGAGCTATGAATCAGTTTGCATTAAGTGCGGTCCAGTGTAAAACCTCTGGCAGCTCTCTAAAAAAACAAGACAGGTAGATGCAATCATAGCATCTGGTGCTGGTACAGGAATAATGAAATTGGATAGAAATATGTGGACTGCCCAGCCTCGCTTGGTGTGTCAGCATTGCACAGGTGCGTGCAAACACAGGACCACTCGCAGGAGGAGCCCAACTTACAAGCAGTAAGGATCTTTCAAGCAACTTCTTTCTTGCAAACAGCAGGCTGGGTGCCATTGTTTTAGAAGGATAAAAAAAATCAGGAGGGTCTGGTGGTGAATACTCAGTCTCTCTTGCTGAATTCAAATTTGTATTGTAAAGAGTTGGTTGTGTGTATAACACTTCAGGTAGCTGCTGAGTGGGCGTATCAGCAACAGTGAAATAGCTGTCTACCATTGGTATCTGCTGGGTGGAAGCAGAATAGCTCAGCTCAATGTTATCCATGACTTTATTGTTCTCCAAATTTCAATTTAACTTAATTGATAGGGATTATTGATTTTGGAGTATGGTGGAGTGAGTCATCTCCAGATGTCCACAGGAGCAATGAAGAGGCTTTGTGGTAGCCATGGTGCCTCCTTTTTCAGAGAAAAGGCACAGTATTTGGCTTCACGTGCTTGGGAAGAGTTGCATATAGAGATCATTGAACACCCCATGCTGAAGTACATAGAGTGCGTATATGTGTTATGAGAACTAAAGGCGTGAAAACCAAGTCACAACTGGCACAAGACACCATTGTAAAACCATGGTTATACCCCTGTTAGGGCTCCAGATTGCTCTTTTTGACAGTCCTTGAGATAGTGGAGTTAATACGGATAACTCACCTTTCTTGAAAAGCATTTCTGATCTCCACTTAGTTGTTGGCCATTAGATTTAATTCTATTTTCATACAGTTCCACAAATGAGAGGCTAAGAAGAGCATATTTAAAGGGAAAAAAAATTGTCATTGCTATAGATAAATTGAAAAGGAAGAAAGTGTTTTCACCTGTTAGTACTCTAAGCATTGTCATCAATGCCTCTTATTGCACAGAAACAACAGTAGCAAAGCATCCCCTGAAGAAGGACGAGCAGAGGACAGAGAATTGCTGTTCCTGTCAGCCGTTGGTTTATAATTATGGGTATTAATTCCACTCTTAACCACTGTTCAAGCTGCTGCTGCAATCCTCTTTTCTCTGCCCCTAATGCTTCCACCTGCCTCATATATAGGCCCACGAAAGGCAGTGGAAGAGGAATACATATGCGTTTTGTTTGCCTTGGATGTGTTGAATAAGGCAGCTGCGCTGTCTCCAGAAAATCAGAGCTTTAAGGTAGTTAGGGACACAGAGTCTAACTTCAGGGCAGCAGGGACTGCATTGGCAAATGGGAAGTAAGAAATCTTTTCGCAGCACTTGGGTTTCTGGATCTAAGAGCCACTGGCCCTTGTATTACCCCTCTGTTGTGATTATTATTACTTCTAGCTCACTCTACCAGGAACACTTGCTTCCTCTCCAGCCAGGAGCAGAAACACTTCATCTCCAGGTGGGAGCAAGGGCAGCGAAACTGGCAGCTCACAGCCGCCGCTGGTGCTGGGACTGTGAAAGGCAGCAGCCACTGGCTGGTTTTTATTGTTTTTCCCTCCCTTAACTGTAACTGACTGGTGCCCGATTCAGCAACCCCGAGAGTGATGCTGCTGCTTCAGTCCTGTGTAGCTGGGACAAAATCTTGCTGCTTGGGCATCACAGAGACTCATCACAGAGGGAAACATAGGGAGGTGATAGGCACTTTTAAAACAGGCAGAGCGGTTCCTACAGTAACGTAAGGTAATGTTTCCTTTGTGCTAAAAGAAGAGCAAGGATGAAAGGGACAGGCATAGCACAAGCAGTGCCATGTTTGATGTTTGGTTTGGTGGAGTGGAGAAGAATGATGGCTAGCAGAAGGCATCAGGAGCATAAAATACTGTCTACAAAGAGAGTAAAAAGAACCGCCCCTATTTTTTCAGATCTCTTTAAAATCAAATTACAGTAGTTTGTGTACATGTAAGTCCACCTGTCAGATAAACCCCCTTCACCTCCTTTAAAACTCCTATACCTTGAACAGAAGTCCAAAGATAAGCTGCTCATCAGCAGCGCCCGTCATGTTCACATGTGGGTGATCAGGAGATCTAACGACAGAGCAGGCTGGTATTTTGAGCATGGATTAGCTCATCTCCTGCCCGCTTGTGAGGCCCCCCTCTTCAGGGTGCTGGCTAATGGGCAGAATTCAGGCCGTGCCCCTTTGCCGAGGCTGGAGAGGCCGGATTCTGTGCCAGGAGTGCTGCTGCCCCTCAGCGAGGCTGGTGCTCCTCTGTCCTGACAGCCTTGAGAAGTGCCCTTGTCTGCCTGGCAGTGGCAGGATGTGGTACTCGCACATCATTTACCATCCTGGTGCATTAAAGAGTTTATTTATTTCTTTATTTTCATAAACGGTAACTTGTGGGTTACCCCCTTGAAAATTTCACTATCTGTTGCATACCCTTGGAAAGGGGAATTCCTCAATTCTTTTCTTTTTTTCCTGCCATGGAAGCCGATGTTTAAGAGCCACAGGGAGACCTAGGTACTGTGGCTTCTGCCTGCAGAGCCTAACTGATATTGAAATTGTGCAATAATGAGATTTTCAGTTTTATCCATACAAGTTATATGCATGTCACCTGTTTGTGAGGACGGAAAATCCCAGATCTTGATAACCATGTTTAATCTTGCATGTGGTGGAAACGTAGCATATAACAGGTTTGCTCTGTTACTGCAAAAAAAAGTTTGTGCATTTGGAGTCTGGACTATTAGGGATGACGCTGGTTGCAGTGCAACAGCATCATTACTTCCTTTGTTAGTGTTACTGGTCTACCTCTTGTTCTCAAAGGCAGCTGCCCCTTCTGATACCAGGTTGATGTTGTTGCCTTATATCAGCAGCTAATGGAGAGGACTGCATATTCACATGGGTCAGATTTACCAAGTGCTAGCTGACCAGTGTATTTTCTTGCCTGAGGTTTGAAATCCCTCTCAGAGAGAGAATTCTGTGCAACAATTCAGCATGGCATTTCTCAGAGAAACGGACAATAAGTTTATAGATCTCAGGGGGAAAGTACATCCCTGAGAATATCAGTTTCTGTTGTAAACTTTAGTGGTGCAGCAGAAATTCCACATCTTCCTTGTTTACTGCAGGAGGTTGGAATTGCCCTCAACTGTCCTTCTGTTGCTGTCTCTATGTTTCCTGGCCTGAGTGTTTTCTGCTGCTCTGTAATCATTGGTGCCAAAACAGGACATTAGTTTTTCTTGACAGAGTGCTTGCTAACCTCTGTATAAGTAAGCCTGCCTGCTGTGCCTTCCCTTCTTTCCCTGGCCTTCTTTCCTGAACCCCTTCCACTACCTCCTGCCCCCAGCCCCACACCCCCAGATCTCTGTCTGTTCACAACCCCCAAACCCAAATCTTCCTGTAGCTGCCCATCGGGGTTGCATTTTGGACCCTTTACTTTATATCCATCTGTTGTCTTCTCTCAGGCTGCGCCAGCTCAGGCAGTAAGAGCAAGCTAATGGAATCATAGAATGGTTTGGCTTGGAAGGGACCTTTAAAGGTCATCTAGTTCAACCCCCCTGTGATGAGCAGGGACGTCTTCAACTGGATCGGGTTGCTCAGGGCCTCGTCCAACCTGACCTTGAATGTTTCCAGGGATGGAGCATCTACCACTTCTCTGGGCAGCCTCTTCCAGTGCTTCACCACCTTCATTGTATAAAATTTCTTCCTTGTATCTAGCCTAAATCTACCCTCGTTTAGTTTAAAACCATTACCCCTTGTCCTATTGCTACAGGCCCTACTAAAAAGTTTGTCCCCATCTTTCTTATAAGCCCCCTTTAGGTCCTGGAAGGCTGTTATAAGGTCTCCCTGGAGCCTTCTCTTCTCCAGGCTGAACAATCCCAACTCTCTCAACCTGTCCTCATAGGAGAGGTATTCCATCCCTCTAAAAATTTTTGTCGCCCTCCTCTGGACCTGCTCTAACAGGTCCATGTTAGTGTTGATGCACCTTGTTCTGGGATGTGTTAGAGGGGCACCAGAGTTTCTGGGATCCATGTCTTAAGGTATTCCTCCTTTTACAGTACCACTTAACCTCTGAACGTACTGAAACCTCCACAGCAAGCTGGGGATGATAGAAGAGTTGAAAATTGGTCACATGAATTTGACTGGCACAGTGTGCAGCATTTGCATTTATTCCATTGCTTAGCCAAAGCAACTGGGAGACTGTAAGAGCAGCCTAGAGCAGTTCAGAAACGCCATAGTTCATCCTGATACAGGATTTGAGCAGGATCTCCACAGTGCAGCTGCTGTTCTCAAGATGGAAATTAAAAATGGATGCGGGGAAGAGAACTGGGCTGCTACCAGTGGCATCTGCCATAACTCCCTGTGGGACTTGGTTAAAAACATGTAGCTCCTGAGGCAGCGTGTGTCACAGAGCTCCCTCATTGCTCCAGCCGCTGTGGGGAGAGATTTCTAGTTGTGTTTGGTTCAGCTGAAATGTGCAGCTCCCTGATGAGTTTGCTGTGACTCTGTACCAAAGTATTAAAGAGCAAGATGGAGAGAGCACACGGCAGTGTTCCCCAAGGACTGCAGTGGCTGAGTTTGCAAAGCCAATAGCTGCAGTTAGAGAATCCTGACCTTTGCATTAGTCACTATTGAGTGTATCCTCAATATTTATTTCAGGCTCACCGCACAGAAAATGGCCAGCTTTGTTCAGCAGATCTACAGCCTGCTCAGTTTAGCTGCATTAGCACAGCAGACACAGTAAAGCTTTTTCCCTGCACTCTCACAGATTTCTTTTAGAAGTAATTTAATATTACTGTGGAGGTAACATGATGTTCTGTCACTATTTTAGGCTGGATGTGGTCTGAGTTCATTAGCTAAAGTTTCCCAAATGTCATTTGTCTCTTTTGTGATCTTCAGTTATAATTACTTTTTCTTTTAAACATTCTTTTGGGTTTTTTTTGTTGTGGGTTTGGTTTGGGTGGTTTTTTTAAGAAATAACTGTACAGACTTTTAGAAGAGATTATTTTGCATATGGAAAATTAGGTGCATTTTATGGAGAAGGGCTTATAAGTAGTTTTGTGATTAGGAATCTAAAATACTCTTTCTGTCGAATACTCAGAAAGTTATAAGAATGCCACAAAAGATTCTTTTCTTAACAGAATTGCAGCTGTTGGGCCATGTATTCTTCATATCAAATTGTGAATGATGTTCTGATTTCATCCCTAAATTCTGGAAAATTTCCAGCAGGAGCAAACCTGGATTACTTTGATGAACACTTTACCACACTGTAGCTTGCCAAAACCCGGAAACAGATGAAGAGCAAATTCTTCTAGAAGAAGCTTTGAGGACATGAAGAGCTTTCCTTTGCTCAGGAAAACTGCCACCCTCACTGTGCTTTGATAACTATGCCTTTCTCCTTAACTCATGCTTTGGTAATAGGGGGAAAATAATTAAATACTTGCTGTGCCAAAAAGTAGATCTGTTCTATGGCACCTTCAGTATAAATCAGATGTTTCTGCCTAGAAATTTCCCTTTTAAAACTCGGCTTGACTATAGTTATTCCACATTTGAACTGATAAATGCAAAAGGCTCCCTTCCATTCTGACTTCTCTCCAACTCTTTATCATGTTACTGAGGAACAAAATTATTTAAAAAAAGAAATAGAAGAAGATAGGGCAGCTTGGCAGCGCTCAGAGGAGAGGGAGAAAACCATCCCAAGTGCAGATGTGTTACAAAGCAGGTGCCAGAGCCCGTCAGTGCCTGTCTGTTCCAGAGTCCTGTACCAGGAGAGTGCCTGTGCTCTCTTCTTGAGGAAGGGGGGCGATGACCACATCAAGAGCTGCTTCTAATGCCTACATGTCAGTGCTTACACTGCGCACCGAAGCATGACGTTTATATCACAGCTCAAAAACATGTGCTGATATGAAATATTTTATTTTGGGCATTATTCCTGCAAATATGTAGTTCTTTTAAATCTTGTTAAATTCGTGGCTTGAGCAATCCTGTTTGGCGGGGGTGGGAGGGGATGGCCTAACTAATTGTTACACAAGTATTTCCTTTTATTGATTTTCTCTTTTATTCGGTAACCCTTGTTCTTGACTTATAAACATATGGGTCAGGAGTACTTTTTTTCCTTTGTATTATTCTTTAAACTATGATACTTACCATGTGCCCTTTTATTCACCCCTATGTAAAACATTGCTTACCTTTTAAATATCTTGTTTGAGGAAGTGCTTCCATACTCCCAATCATTACTGTCCCCAGTATGCAAACCTTATCTGGTTTTGCAATGACTGTTTCAAAGGGTGCTGGCTAGCCCAGCTTCTATTAACCTAAGCAAGGTATGGCCATTGATTACTATGGTATTAAAAATAATAATTTGTAAAAATAGTAAGTCATTTATTATTTTTCATACCACTGTCCTTGCAAAAGTAGTATGCCAAAGGGTTTTAAGCAAAGGTTAAGCTACAGTAGTGATTGAGCTGTTCGTGTCAAGGGCAGCTCTCCATTCTGTGTCATTGGATTTAGAGCACCGCAGGGCAGGTGAACAGTTCAGGTTGCAACCTTCAGTGTGCAGTAGTTTGTATATATGAGCATTGAATATTATGAGCCATGAGGTTGGTTAGCTGCCTTTCGAATTCCTTGCTCTCTTTCCTATTGCCAGAATGAAATAACTATTTGGTTACTTTCAGGTTTTGCTGCTTCACTGCTTGCACTTGTTCCCAGAACTGGTGTCCTGAGCGTGTGTTACGTTATCTTGGGGCACTTGAATGTTGTCATGATGAAAAATGATTATTTGTACTATTTTTTGATTTATGATAGTAACTTAGAGTTGTCTACATCTTTTGGGGGAGTAGCGGTTTAAATATATGCGTGTGATAATTAGTGATGCCCAGTCTTCCAAATGTAGCGGAGGAGACAATTTTGGCCCTCTGCTACTTTACTGACGTACCTCCTCTGGTACTGCGATGAAAAATTTTGCTGTCCAGCCTTTTCCTCTACCCAGGGCCTTCTCTGTGCTCGCCCATACCACCAGTTCCTCCCCCTTCAGCCTCATCCTCACCCAGTCCCTGGCCGAGGGAGGGCACAGCTGCGGTAGCCTCTGTCTCCCCTTACTAGGTGTGCTGGGGTGCAGTTACCCCGTGGCCCTTCTACGCCTTCCCAGACAAAATGTTTCGAGGATTTGAGAGGGCGAGGAAGGGAGGAATAGCAGAGGGAGAGGAGCTAACGAGTCAGGATTGCCACTCATGGGAGGAGGGGTTAGTAGAGCTTTCTGTTGGCTTTTCCTATTTCCCTGTCCTCTTGTGTGAGACTGATGTGTGGGGTCGTTAGGGGATTGCTGCCGGAGTGCAGCTTACACCGGCTGCCTCCATTCGAGGGAACTGGCCAGCAAAGCAGGCAGCTCATTAGGAGGGACATTCCCACAGGCAGGACTGATACTCATGTGAGGCCAGAGGCTTTTCTGCATCACTTCAAGACTGGCTCCAGCCCCAGCCAGGAAATACGAGTAGGCAAGACGGGTTTCTTTGCAGTTGGTTGTGCATAGTTTTTTACACACTCCATCCTTAATTGCCTGCAAAAATAGTAATAAAATAAAGAAATCACTACAGAGACCTTCTTTTGGAATAAGCCCAGATGGAATAAATGTTCTGTCTTTTGATTCAGATCCAACCTCCCAAAATTCAAATGTATTCACTAGTACAGAGCTATTTATTTTGCACACGGGGATGCAAGTGTAAATAAGATCTTTGACATAAGTAATGAGAGCAGGCTGTTCTCTGGGTACTCCTGAACCATTTCCATTTGTCCTCTGGTGATCTGTAGAAAAGGCTTTTCGCCTCTACCTTTTGGAACGGTTCTAGTGGGTGAACTGCTTCTTTCTACCACATGCCTCAATCCTTGTTGCAAGGAAGGTGGGGAGGGGGGGAACAGCCAGTATCATCCTGTCTCTCAGCCTGGGTAAATAACTGGAATGTTTTTTGCATTTTTGTCTATAGGGCTGGCAAATTGACTACTGAAATACGTCACTTCACTTGCAGCATTCCAGTTGTTACAGGTTTTTAGACGGTATTAAAAGTAATTATAGAGAAACTTTTACATGATTGATCTTCCTTGCCTAGATAGGTAACTCTTACAGATTTAGAAACAAACACACAGATTTTTTTTCTCTTTTTCTTCCAAACTTTTGACAGATAGGGAAAGAAAAGTTCCACAAGTCACAGCACTGGGGTTACTGCAATAATGTTGCTATGCTGGTTGGAGAAGATAAACCTGGAATAGGAGGTGAACCGTTACCTGGTCAGAAGCTGAAACCTAAATACAGTGTATTTCCTGAAGGGATGGGAAGTGGTGCTCCTGCTTGGGTAGCATTTGACAAGCAGGTATGTAGAAATCTATATCTGTATGTGTTTTATGAATAGCTACAATATGACAAAGACAGTATAAAGGTGAAATTCAGTTAGTCAGGTATTTCAGAAGATTATTTTGTGCATGCAAAAGAAGCTCCTAGATGGACAAAAAGAGTGGTAACATCTATTTTTCCATCATATTGGTATATTGGACAATTAATATAAACATATATCATGCCATACAGCAACATATAAAAATATTTCTGTATTGGGGTACATCTCCTACAGGATATACTAAAAACAAGGGAGTGGTTGACATTTCTTTTTAGTGAAAGTGGTGACAGTAAAGGAATTATTTGGCAACCTGGTAAGAATGAATGTAGGGTATGCCCTAGTCAAGGAGAAAATGTGCAGGGGACTCAGGAACCATTAACCTCAGTGGAATGCTATAGGCTCAGAATTTACTTATCCCATCATGTTTGCTTGCTCAAAGTCCTGTTCACTTTTGCGTGATCTGTTCCTGTGTAATATAAGTAGACTGTGTCCATTATAGACAGAGGAGTTTAAAATTAATACTTTTTTTTATTTTGCAAGAATGTAGTGATACCTTTAAAGTTAGAGAGTTATCAAATAACTGTAATTTGTGATGATATGAATTTTGTAGCACACTGTCATTACTTTCCATGTTTAAATTTAATATAAATTCTACTTAGCAATGTTTTCTTTCTAAAGCAAAAGGCCTACAATCAGAGAAGGAAAATGATCCAGAAAAAGAAATCATTCAGCAGATTGCAGAAATGCTGCATGACTAAATGATTATGGTATTTAAACATTGGGAAGAATGGCTAATCTCATAATTTTTGCTTTAAAAGAAAAGCCATGCAGGTAATTGCAGTACAATTACATATTTGTCTTTTTGGCAGACCAGAACTAGTACAAGAAAATGTAAGGTTTGCACAGATACACGTGACTTCGGTAAAGCATTGCCTCTGAAATCCCTAGTATTGCTCACATAGTTTTCAGCAATGTGCTCGACTATGAATTGGTCTAATGTGGCAAAGTGTTAAGGCTTCAGTCCATCCTGCACTTGCTTTATCTGCACCCTTTTTTCAATGAGGAGGTGCATGTTGGTGTCTCAGGGCAATATGTAAGTTAGCAGGACTTGGACCCAAATTTATGAAATAAAGTGATTAGTTAGGAGGCAGTGGGGACATGCCACTGAGCATCAGGCACTGAACTTGGCTGGTGAGATTAGCTAGGTGGCCTTTTGACGTTCCTTCTCTAATCGGTGTATTCCTCCACAGGGCAATACAGGACAGGAGTTTGCAGGTTCGGAATTGGCCTCTGGAGGGCTCATGTGTTTGTATTAATTGCAGACTGTTAAAGGGTACTACCCAACTAATTTAGCATCCTCAGTTAAGAGCCTAGAACGCAGCTACGTCCTCCAGTGCTGCGGTCTGTGACTCAGCAGAATGGGCTACATGAAAAATGGTTTGAGTAGGTGTTTATCTTTTTAAATGGTCTGCTTTCTTACTGTTTTTCTTTGATTTGTAACTTTCAGCAGTACCATAGTAGTTGGAGGAAGGAAAGGCATAAAACTTCATTATTAAGTAGGTTGAGAAATAGATTTTGCAATTTCATATGCCTAATAGGAAGCAGGTGTAATTTAATTTCTTCTACAATTAAGTACACACACAAGGCCTCCTGGGCTTGAAACGATATTTATAATTTGATTACCACAGGTTCCAGGGAAACCTTGTGCCAACTTTACAAAATGCCAGGGAGTTTATTCGATATTTGTTACTTTTGGTTTTCATAGGTAACATTTAATTTTTTAAATGGTGGGTTGGGAACTTTGCATGCAGCAATGTACTACAGATGAGACATGAGTTAGGAAGTGTTACATTTCTGATATTTTTAATATTAACTTTGCTTTAAAATGAAAAGTAAGTCATCTTCTTTTCTGTCCCTTCCCCTCCTCACCCTTCCTGAATCATCTGTTTTGATCTGCAAAACTGCAGTTGGCTGCTGCATATATTTCAGTCATACACTAGGACGTTGATAAGGGTATAAAGAGAGTAAAGTTTAAGTGCAAAAGAACTTGCACAAACTCCTTGAATAGAGTAAACCAGGACATAGGTGTATGCTCAGTGAAAGAAATAAATACAGTATATTTAGGACCTGATTGTGCTTGGAGATCTGTGCAAACAGCAGACAGACCATTTCACCTGGCTGGTGTCTCATGAGACAACCATTCTCAGAAAAGATCATTGACAAAATTAAGAACAATTAATAATAAAATAGGGCACTTGAACAATATGTTTGTCAAACGACTGTTATACTCTAGTGGGACTAGCAGAATAGGGAGAAGATGGTACAGCATCTAAGGAAGTTTCCAATGGTTGCATGGCTTATCAGCAGCTGGGCAAGGAATGAAATTCAGCTCCCTGTCAGCTGAACCCCAGGATGTTCAGACTGGGATATAGTGGCTCTACCACAGTACCTTTGAAGTGCCCTGGAGTATTCGAGAGATTTACCCAGGGCTCCTGGTCCTTCCAGAATAGTGGCTGGAGGCCAGGAAGGATACCTTGGTAACCAAAAATGGCACTATACACCAATGTTTTAGACAAATGGAAGGAAGAGGAAATGTTAAAGCATGATAGAGTTCTTTGTGTTGGCTCTGTTGTATGTCAGATGTTTTATTGAGTGTTTTTGTGTTTGATACATGAAACAGTGAAATCCACAGTTAAAAATTGCATGTGCCCAGAACGATTTTTTAATTTATTTTCAACTATTTAGTCTGTAGGTTGTTCAGAAACTTGCATGTTGTACTACTTAAACCGTAACTGATAATGTTCAGATTCTTTTGTGTGAAGATTTAATGTCATCAGGTTTAACAGGTAACAGTTATGTCATCTGATTAGAATTTAAATTTTACTTCTCTAATGGTAGTGGGTCACAGTGCAGGAGAGTTGATGCCAAAAATGTGTCTGCCCTATTGTTTGATGCATGCTGGAAATCGGTGGGATCTTAGCCTTTGAAATAGTTTGTGGAAGCAGAGTTTTCCTCATCTTGCACTTAACCTGCCTGAGAGAAGGCAGAGTGGCCTATTGAGAAGTCTGACTAGGACACAGGGCAGCTGTTCTTGTGTGCTCCTGAGCAATCCACTAGCTCTCTCTCCCCAGATGTAGAAAAAGAGGTTGTGTTTGTCTATTAGGGTGTTTTAAAATCTCTGTTGTTAGTATTCATGGAAGTACTTTGAGGTGCTCATTGAAACAAGGAACAGCTTAGTTGTCTTTTTTTCAATGCTTCAGTTTGTCTAATGAATCAAGAATAAAGGTAATTGAATTTATTAAATAGTATCATTGTGAAAAATGAAGTATGAATTAGCACTGATTTGACCCAAATGTGTTGGGGGGGGCAGGACAGAAACCTGTTTCAGTTAATGCCTTCCTGCACATACTTAACACAGCAATGCACTACCAAGTAGATACTTCTTGCATGTTCCCTTAAAATTGGTCTTTGTGATTAAAGACCATAAATGATACTGAGAAGTGCAAAATTTGTGTAATTGTTTGCCAAGTTTGAACTGGGATCTCCAGACATAAAGGCCACTGTAGTAAACCACTGAGCATCTCACCTATGAAGGTTTTTTTTCTTGCATTACTGCTATTGCAAGAGACCATGAAGACCAGCTGGTATAATCTCTGAGATTTCTCCACTCACTGAATTGCAGAACCACGTAAGTTTTGAAATGCCAATATTGCACAGCTCTAAATGACTCCTGAAAAATGTCATTTCACTCTGATAGTCTTCGGTACCATTTATTAAACAGCTTGCAGGATCTGCTTAAAAAGAACTCTTCTTTCCACTTACTCAATGGTAAAGCCATTACTGTCATAATGCACTTTATTTTCCAGCAATTCATTGAATAGCAGTCTAAAATTTGCTTCAGGACCTAGGTAGCTCATTGTGTTATCAAAAGTGCTTTGTTCAGAAGATTTTTCCAAGCAGCATGCTGATAGTTTTATATTTGATTTATTTCTTTACTTTAGAGTTCCATCTCTGCTTAGATGTTGTGATAATAAAAATGCCAAGCAAAGAATTTTAAATTTATGTGATTTAATGTGGATTTCTGTTCTTACATTTCTGAGAAATAAATCCACCTCCTGAAATCCATACATTTAGTTACTTATAATCTATACAAATTTATTTTATTGACTATTTTGCAAAGGCATTGGAGATTTTGCTGCTTTACACTTATTTATTGTTTTTAATAGGTATTGTCTTTTGATGCCTATTTTGAGGAAGAAGTGCCTGACAAAAATCAAGAGCTATATAGAATCAGACATTGTAAAATATACTTCTACCTTGAAGATGATACAATTCAAGTGATTGAACCCCAAGTGAAAAACAGTGGCATAACTCAAGGTATCTATTTTTAATAGCACTCTTTTTTTCCCCCTTTATTTCTTTCTTCAGTACAGTCTTGGTCCATTCCAAAGGATAGGTAATGTGACTTCTTATATTTGGAATGTCAGTGAACAGTTGTAATTGCCTTTTCTTGTTACGGATCATAATGTGAACTTTTTTATTGTCTTAGTTTCCTTAGATGTAGGTTTTGTAAGGCAGAATCCCCTCCCATACTCAAAGATACAATTTTTTCTTTAATATAGTTGTTTGCAATCATATGACAGTAGGTCTTTTGTCAGTGTTGTGTCACTTCTGCAAAAGCAATTTGTGTTCTAGATCTCCATTCCTGAGCCTGGCTCCTTCCATCTTGGCACTGATAGTAAGTCCTCTAGTGGCAGCTCTGTAACTGTTTATTAGCTGCTGCAGTATCTCTGCCATTATTGAAGGAGAGTGCCTTTTGTGCCTTTGGCTGTTGGTTCTTTTATGATTAAAGTGCCCTTGCCACAGTAATTTTTCCTTGATGCCTCAGAAGCTGCCTTGCCTTGGTGTCACATCGCTGCACTTGGGCCAGCCTGAGGACTTTTGGAGGAGAGTTTACTGAGCTGATTTACTAAGTATTTACTGAGTATTAATGGACTTTGTTTACATTAAGAAAATGTGACCTAGTGGTCAACATCCTGTTGCAGAAGGGGAACACAGCTGCTGCTTCTTGGTGTTTGTGGGTCACTGCCAGAATTAAAAAAGTTTTCAAGGGATATAGTCCAGATAAGCAGGATATCTTGGGATGAGTATCTTGGGATGACTGTGTGTCCGAATCCCCAAAGATATTTTGTACATTCTGGTGGATCTTAGCACAGCAATTTTCAAAAACAAGTTAACCATTTAACTACCATATTCTTTTCCAAGATGAGCAGATTCTATCAAATTTCTCGGTCTACCGTGTAGGATAATATTTAAAGATGTTATGTGCCTCATTATTGTTAGACCTGGGATAAAATTACCTGTCAATCTTTTCTTAAACCAGTACTTCAGGCCCTGCTCTGCCTGTGTTGAGTAGTTCTTCTTGCCAGAAATCTTGTTGTCTCTTCAGCAGGAACTGATTTTGAATTCAGAGAAACCTCATCCTACTCCTACCTGGGCAAGTGCTTTTTCAAGACGTAAAGAAAAGCATGTTGGATCTCTTCTCCTGGGAACTCATATGCATGAGGCAGGAGACATCAACGGGTTTAGGTTTTCCTTCACTTGTGTGTCACAGGAGTGGGAGTGGCTGTTTCTGGATTTTGTGGCTTAGAACAAATGGCCATTGACAAAGGAAGTACAGTTAACCTGGGATGCAGAGGTGACGTCTTTGAGAGGAAAGGTGGAAGCCAGGTTCATTAGAGCACAATAAAGAAAATTCAAAGCTGATATCTGTGAAAATAGCTATAGGAATAAGTGATTTTCATTGTCTTTGTACTATGGATTGTGCAGGCTACCCCTTCAGGCCTGGTGTTCCTGGCAGTCTAGTCATTTTCCTGCGGTGACCAGAAGGCTACAGTTTTCCCATTTCATTGGTTGTATCTTGTGTTAATCATTGTTGGAGTCACCTTTGGTACGGGATCTAAAATTAATATTATTAGAGAGAAACAAGAATTCTCTCAGTCTTCCATGCAAGGATGTTTTGAAGGCCTCTACGAGTTTGTATGAGTGCTCTATGTGGGATAAGTGTGTATACACAACATATTACACTGATGGATTAAACAGAAATGTTCCAGGATCTCAAAAGTGCACTTAATTTATTTGTTGCTGGTATCTGGGCTGGTAAGGAAGCTCTGTGTATTGATTGTGTTTAGGAAGGAAGAGATACTGTAGGTTGAAAGGCCCAAGGACTATTTGGGATGTGTTTAGGCTTCACAGTTGTTGAGAAAGTCTGGGACCTATACTTTATGATAAACTTCTACATAAATATTATTATTATCCCAAAGATTAATATGATGTAGAGGGGAGAAAGGTGGTGGAGATGCCTATCAGAGGATTCTTTACTCACATGCATTTGGGCATTGACTTCATGCTCCATAACTGAAAAACAACCACAAAGTTATTATGGTAAAGGCACTAGATATTTGTTGTTGAATAAATGCGAAAGCAGTGTTTCTTAAAAAGAAATCCCAGACCATTAACTGCTAGTCTTACTCCATTTTCAATCAAAAATTGGCCTGTTGCCTCTTTTAGTACAATTATATATCTCTCATATTTAAAATTCCCTGTCCTGACTGGGAATTTGTAAGCCTGAGAACAACAGAAGTGTAACTGTCTGCATTGTGAAGCTGGTAAACTGAAGCACAAAGGAATGAAAATCTCACTCATCATCATGCAGAAAAGGTCATAACAGGACAAGGAACTGAAGTTCAGGATCTTAACCATAATGCTGTCCTCTGCACGTCTGCTGAAATACTACGTTTCAGTTAATTAAAATGCCAGGGGTTTGTAGAGGAGAGTTCAGTTGTAGGAGAACTTGGATTGTTGAAAGGCAAACTGCACTGAACAAAAGAGCACAGGTGTGCGGGTGTGGGTGAAGAAAGAAGTGTGGGAACATCAGGAGCAGGATAGGCTCAGTCTGTGTGAACATTTGGAGAGTTGCAGTGGTTGGAAAGGGGTTGTGTAAAGGAGGAACAGCAAAAAACAGTGATGGAAAAAGTGGAATTGGAACTGTTGAAGGCAGAAGGTGGTGACGACCTTAACTTGGATGTTTACCCTGATGGAAAAGATGTAAAAGAGACAGCTGAAATGGCTGTTCTTAGGAGTCTTCTTGAAGAGTAGATACGTCAGTGGTGGGGTAGATCAAAGGTACATGATATTAGCTTGGCTGGTTAATGCCTTGAGGCCGTGGGATTACCAGTGCTTGTGCTATAACCCACAAATGAGAGCTTGATGGTCTGAATGGGTGTCCCTGGGCATGGTGGGATCAGAGAAATGTAGTAGTTTCCCACTGTACTCTCCACTGTGGGTAGTACTTGTGGCTTTGCAGAAAAAAACCTGGAGAGGCTTATGGACTGCAGGAAGATTTGGTGAAGGAACAGCTGTCAAAGAAGTTAGCATGTCTAACTTTGATTATGATTTTACAAAAATAAAACAAATTGGCTTTGTGGAGAAAAAAAAAAAAAAAAGCCAGAAAATGCGTTTTTACCATTGATCAAGATCTCAGAGTGACAAAATGAATAATCTGTGGGAAATGTATTTCAGTGACTTTAAAAAATGCTTTATGGAATTGGCTGCTGTACTTGGACATGAATTTGGGCAGATAAGGTTGCTACTAAATAACTGAAATTTAAACTTCATTTAATTTTGGAAACTGCCTTGCTATAGTTTGAACTTTGGAAAATATTACAAACTTTAGAAGAAATCTATACAAACAGAGAAATTCAATGCAAAACACAAAGGAATGCAGAGGCCAACTTGAACTTGAGAAACCAGAATCAAAGCAAAAAATACCAGGACAATCACAGTGCACAAGAACTAACTAAAGATAAGGGAGTACACAGTGAAGAGGAGGACAGTAAACTCAACCACATAACAAAATCCACTATGTTCTTCCAAAGCCAGAATCCTAAGTATTCTTCCCGTACAAAAAGAAATTCTCCCATGGACAGGCAGCTTAGATATGGCAGTGCAAGTGTTTTGTAGATCTAATTCCCACTTAACAGGACTGTGGCTGGCTGATACTGTCTTATCAAAAGGTCATTTATGTCCCATGGGGTTGACTGTAGCTTCCAGTGCAATCCAGGCCCTGCAAGCCAGAGCAGAGTGGAGCAGCTGGCTGGTTTCCCCAAGGTCAGCCAGCTGAAAAAGAGAGTGGAGCTGCCTGCTGGCGGGGTTCCCAAGGCCGGCTGGCTGAAGAGGAAAGTACAGGCAGGAAAGCAAAGTTGCAGTCAGCTGCTCCAATATAACCGATTATCTAAGAGTTTAAGACCTCCCCTGAGGCCTTGAAATAATTGTGATTTTGCCATACTTGATGGTGGCCAAATCATGGCCTTGCTGTGTTCTGAGATGGGTGAATAAGTGAATGAAAGAAGCCCTTTTGTTTATTGGGGTGAACTCTTTGTGTTGCAAGAATAGTAGTGGTTGTTTCTTCTCCTTTCCTTGCAAGCAGTCAAAGAGTGTACAAACTCCAGGTGTTACCCATTCCTCTCCTCTGTCTAACACACTCTCGAGTAGTGCAGAGGGAGTCAGAAAGCTGTGCTGAAGAAATTCTTGATACCACTTTATTTCTTCTGCAGAGCAGTGTAGCAGCAGAGACCAAATCATTTGCTGCCCACCTTCATGAGCTGCCCCATAGTCAAAAGGCCTTCACTACTATTAAGATCTCCTTAAGCTGCTGCTGTAGTTGCAAAATAATCAGAAGCCCTGAGAGAAAAGAAGATATGCTACAAATTATGGTGTGGGAACTCGATGCCACTACCACTGTCAGAGAAAAGCAGTACCCCAACTCCCTTTACAAGAGCACAGCAGAGGAGAGCTTTAGCCTGGCCCGATGCAATAAACTGAGCAAAGACAAAAGAAACATCGAGAATAGCCATCCATCCTGAGCAACCTGAATGTTGCACATGCCCAGATCCTCCTTGTAGGAGGATCAAATTGTAGCAAATTTCTAGAAGTAGAAATGTAATTATTTTCTAGAAGGAAGGACAATTTAAAAAATGCTGAGACCTAACCTCAGCTGATCAGGTTTTATTAAATTTCAAATTCAACAATATAAAATGTATCTTCTACATGTGTAGATCAGGCACAGTGATACCTAATAAAAGCAAAGGGTTGCTACAGATATTATCTTTACAATACATTTTCCATTAGGAAAGAAATTCTTATCCCTCAGAACAAAATGGGCATGTGTATTATACTTTGAAAAGCAATATGAAAAACTAGCTGAAGGCTTATTCACTAGTTCTGAGGTGAATATACTCTCAGAAAACACCTCATATTAGAAAATTGTCCACCATTATATTTTCACTAAAATGATGATTCAACAGGATTTGCATTTATGTGGAGGACTGTTCTGACTTAGCACGTTATCTGTTGATTTTTGTAGGAGTGACCCAAGGATTAGCCAAAATCAGGTAACGTATTTTAAAGTATGTGGTTTGTTAATGGTAATGCGATGCAGTTTTGCATCATGTTAAAATGTGCTAATTACCACATTTTGTAACTAGTATTTCCATGAGGATGCATCTTAAATATGTGTATAAGTATTTTTAAGCAGATAGATGTTCAAATTTATTTTACAGTCAGAGGTCAGTAACCAGAACATCGGACCTGGTACACGTGAAACATCAGGATGCTGAATGGGTCTAAAATAATTATTTTAATGGGAACATAAAGTAAATCTGCTTTGTTGCTTTTTTCCCCTGGAAAATTAAGGGTATGTTTTCATTGTAGGAGTTAGAATGTAACAAACAACTCTGATAATGTAGTAGTGGAAGGTATTTCATACAGATTAGTCCTTAGGGAAATAAAGCGAACAATAAAGAATTTCCATGGGCTAACTTAGGAATAAAGGCCCTTCAAACACCAAACAAAACCACATAGCGATATCTTTCTCTCTCCTATTCTGCCTGTCTTTGTCCCCTCTCTCCCCAGGCCCCCCTCTACCCCCACCTACCTCCAAAACAAAATAGCAGTGCTGGAAAATCATCAAACGAGACTCAGTGGGAAACACTACCAGATGCACAGCTGAAGGGCACTGGAAAGAAATCCAGTTCTGTAGTGAGAGATAATGAGATAGACCTTTTAGATAATTGTGTCTAATAAACTATTATTGTAGTAGTAGGTTAGTACTGGAGTTATTTTTAGTTTTGGAAATTTTGTGTGTTTACTGTAGTTGTCTTAAAGTTTCACCTTTTATAATTACTGTAATTTTAAAGGTGTTGGGAAACTATAGTGGCAAGAAATTATTATAATAGTATGGGTTGGTGGTTCCTGTCTGGTCTCTAGCCAGTGGGTATCTGCATTATAAAGCTGGTGTTACAGAGGTGTCTGGGTTGGTAAGCACAGCAAAGAGTCTGAGATTGAAGAGTGGACCATCTTTTTATTTTCTGCAGGGTATTTTCACACAACTATATTGAGGTATTGATGTGGCATAACTTTCACTGTTGTCCTTTTTTTTCTCTCATAATGTTGAAAAAAAGAGTTTAGTTCCAGCTGTGCCAGTCTCCTGTTTTTTGTGAACTCTAACTTCACTTGGAATAAATCATAGCTTGTCATACATGCAGCTGCATATCTTTCTTTAATGTATGTGTTACATATTTATTTAACCTACTGAGGCTGTAGCTTATAAGTTGTTTCTAATATACTTGTAGTATCACAAACTTGTTGAGGTTGGAAGGGATATCTTAAGATTGTCTAGTACAACCCCCCTGCTCCAAACAGGATCAGCTAGACCCAGGTGCTCTGGGCTGTGTCCACTTGGGTTTTAAGTATCTCCAAGAATGGAGACTTTGAAACTTTTGGGGCAACCTGTTCCAGTGTTTGATCACCCTCACAGTAAAAAAGTGTTTTCTTGTGTTCAGATGGAATTTTGTATCTTTTAATTTGTGCCCTTTGCCTCTTGTCCTGTCAGTGGGCACCAGAGAGAAGTGCTCCCTCCCATCAGGTATTTATAAACATTGATAAGTTTCCCCCCACAAGCCATCTCTGTTCCAGGCTGAACAGACCCATCTCTCTCAACCTTTCCTCATACGAGAGATGCTCCAGTCTCTTAGTCATCATCAGTGAGTACTTTTGAAGCATTACCCAATTCATCAGTGTATTTGTGAGTTTTCAGCTGATAAAGCAATAGCAGATTCCTTCTCTTTTAATGTGGTAAATGTGAACAAGTACGGTGCTGTCAGAATAACAGTCCTTTCATTTAAAGACTATCAATAAGAAAATCTAAGTGTGCACTTACTTTAACGAAGTTAAATTTTCTCTTTTTTTCTTTTCCTCCCCCTTCTCCCCCTTTCTTTTGGTTTTGGATAGCGTTCCTGTTAGACTATGCATTATGAGTTCCTGGCTCTGTATTTTTGAGATGGATTCTTTACTGCAGCCCAGCAATCAGCCCAACTCATCTCTATTGTCTCTACTTTCAGTGTGCTCCTTAAGGAACCTCAGCTGAATGTGCCTGCCTCCATGCTTGATAGGTCACACTTTTTTCCTTGGTAGGCCAGGTTTTTTTCTCTAACCTTAGTTACAAATGGCTCTCCTCACCCTGCAGAGTGTACAGACAAATCTTGTCCCTCCCATACACCCCAACCACATGTTTTTTGCACAACTTTTTCTGTTGGTTTTTTTTTTAAGAAAAATTAATGATACTAATGAGCATTGGAGACTGCTCTTGCTTTTAAAAAAAAGTGAAAAAGAAATCTCTCTTCATCATGAGAAAAAATACTTTGAAAAAATACTAACCTGTTATGTTTGCACCAACAAATGGGAATTTTTTCCAGTGGTTTCCTGTTTGCTCCAGAAGGTGGTAATTTTCTGTATTAATTTCAGTCAAATGGTAGAACTTGAGGTTCCAGAAAACTATCAACGTAAAGTATTGATGTTAATAAAAAGGATCCTCTTACCTAATGGTTCTTTTGCTGAATGAAGGATAATTTTGTTTGTCCCATATGGCTTCATCTATTTTGGTCATATCAGCATAGAAAATTAGCAAGTCTGTGAAGTGATCCTTAGAGCAAAGTATATTTACTCTATTAATTTATTCTAATTCTTTTACAGGGACTATTGTCCGACGGCATCGGATTCCACTTCCACCTCCTCATGAAGATCAGTTCTATACTATTGATCATTTCAATATCAACATAGAAGTAATCCTTTATGCCCGAAAATATAAGATTATAGATTGTGACCAGTTTACAAAAAATTTCCTGAGGAAGATGGGAATTAGATTAAATCCTACTGCAGGTCGTCCAGATGACCCGTACACCAAAGAGCGGCAAAAGGTCAGATCAGGCAG
This sequence comes from Astur gentilis, assembly GCF_929443795.1. Classification (NCBI taxonomy): domain Eukaryota; kingdom Metazoa; phylum Chordata; class Aves; order Accipitriformes; family Accipitridae; genus Astur; species Astur gentilis. Next base: position 10,744,620 of record NC_064911.1, read on the forward strand.
TAATCGTGAAAACTTGATTTTAATAGAAGTGCCATTGCTGTTAATAATATGCATTATATAAATTATTTCTCTAATAGCAAAGAGAAGGTAGCTATTTCAACATAATAAATCCCAAGAGAAAACTTGCTGTTAAAAATTTTATTACATGGCTTTATTGTAATTTATTACAAGTGAAGTCCCAAATATAACGGATTTTCTCCTGATGTGTTCACACACCTTTTGAAACAGAACAAAATTAATTGCTGAATATAAAATAAACCTTTCGGTATTAAGAGGAAAAAAGCCTGGACCTATTATATGTACTACTTATAATTTTGCTTGAGCTAATTTAATGATAATAAACACTTCTAAAGTGTTTAAAGGAAGATCTAATTGGAATTGTGGTTCAAGCACATCCATGGCTTCCTGCAGGCTCACTTGATCTATTTATATGTCATCATTCATCTCTAGCCCCCATGTTATTAACAGGTCTTTGCATGTGTAAAGCAAATTCTTCTGCCACACAGAACCCAGTACTCTGCAGTTTTAAGACTTGTGAGGTTTTATTTGAATGCTGTTCCCTCTTTTATGAGTATATGGGAACACATACATAGGTCCTCCAAAAATCTCATTCGCAGCTCCTAGATGCTATGTGGATTCCCCTCTGCAGGATTTGGTGTCTTTTCTCTGGCAATAGTGACAGGAGTGATGTTTTCTGTAGGGAATGACAGTTTCTTTCAGTTCTGTTTTTCTTGATTAATATGAGTGCAGATGGCACTGTATTTTTCTTTTGACCTGACTCTGTTAGGACTGTTGGCCCACGATATACAGCCTGTTGTGATAGATCCGGCCTAGCACTCTGAAAGCAGCAAATACTCCATGTGTCTATTGCATTCAACTTATTCCTCCTGTTGAGAGAACTGCTGCAGCTCTCAGCAGCAAAAATGGAAGGCAATTATGACTGAGATGTGTAGGACAATTTGCATGTCTCTGAGGCACTCTCAGGCCAACATGTTGGTTTCACTTCATTCATGCTTTCAGGCTTTTTGCAGCCCCCAAGTGAAAAGTAGTATTTGTAATACATCTCCTGGTTCTGCATAGTGGTGACTCAGGCTAGCCATGGGTTGCTTTTCCCTTACTCAGGCCTTGTAGCTAACAGGTGTGTATTAACACATGCTGAGTTGTCCTGATATTGGCAGACTGTGTCAACATTATATATGGTATTGCATAACCTGCTCGTTTGTTTGGTTTTTTTGATAAAACAACAAGCAAAACATTCAAGTATTGTGCATATGTGTGCCTAAAGAGAATGGAGAGGGGGAAAAGGGCTAAGAAATAAGAGCATCAGAAGACCAAAAATTACTGAAATCTGTATCTTAATATTCTCAGTTGTTGAGAAATTACAGAAAAGTTATCTAGCAAATTCTGGCTGCTTTATGCTCTCACTTTCCTGTGACTAATTTGTGGCAGGTAATTTTTTTATTTATTAAGGGTGGATTCCTCTGGACTGCTTTGAGCAAAATTAAATTGGTTTGCACCAGACTCCTAATAGATGGCCAGAAAAGAAAGGTTTGAAGGAGAGTAAGAAATATGATGAGATAGAAAATGAGACCAATGAAAAATGTAGCAAACCCCTTAGATTCATATTTCTGTACTGTTGGAGATGATATCCCAGGGATGATGATGTTACCTGGCTCTGTGGCTGCATTTGGTTGCTCATTGCATCTTCAAGGATCAGGAAGGAGGAAAGATGGTACTGGGATGGTAAATACCTGAGTTGTAGCATATGAACATGATGATGCCTGAAATGGAAACGGTGCTGCAGATCAGGAGGGACATTGGCAGGCAAAACTTGGTTCTGCTCTCCTTTTTTAAGATTTGATGCTCTGAAAGATTGAGCCTTTTCCCTCTCAGATTTTTAAGGCCAGAAGATGTATCAGTGGATAAATAGAAATTTAGACAATGATATAAACTGCCCATAGTCAACAGTTCTTTCTATTCAGACAGTTCAGCTTACATTGCCTCATTGATGTCTGTTGCCATTCTTCTGTGGAAGCAATTTTGTAGAATTTTGGAGATCAGAAGGACTGTCTTGCCCCTTTAACCCATTTTGGACATGATGGATTTTGACTTGGGAAAAGCACCCTGTTCAGGTCACTGTTTATATATGTGACTGTAACTAACTATGTAATTGCAGTCATCAGATTGGATCATCATCCTGGGATCCGATTTAATGCAGTGCTGCTGGTTTTGCAACAACCATGACTGTAGCTAGCATCTTGTCATAGATCACATCAGCTTGAATATATCTTGAGTTGGAGATTTGCTATTCCTTTTCAGACCTATGGGTGTATGTTGAGAGGAGAATGTACGTGCTCAGTATCTGCTAAATGTATGACATGAATCCAAAGTTAATAAACTATGTTTTAAAGCTAAAAGAAATAAAACACAAAAGGAAAAGAAAGAATTAATTCTTTATACCACATCATCTATAAAAAATAATTTTTAAGGAAGTAAATCAGGAAGGGTGATGCTATTTGAAGTTGTAGTCATCTGATTACCACGGGCAATTTGTTGAAAATGTGAGCTGTACTATAAATAATTCAACAATTCTCTGATCTGAAGGACCTTATTGCAAAAAATCCAAGGATCAAAACCAATCCAAAATTGTTTTCATATATTTTCTGAGGGCACAGCAACCCTGTAAATAGTTCTTTGGTAATGGCATAAATATACTGTTTCATGTATCATAATTGAGTTGTGGTATTTGAAAATCCTAAAACCATGTTCTAAGATTAGATGGTACCCTGCAGTTTGGTATCCTGTTTTTAAGAGCAAACAATTAAAAAGGTGTTTCTCTTGATTTTCCCTTTATGTGCAGATTCTGGATAGCATGAAGCCATTGCGCCCTTATGAGCGCATTGACACTTTGAAACAATTTCTGGAGCATGATGGACATGTTTTACGTTTTTTCTGTGTGTGGGATGACCCAGAATCCATGTTTCATGACCCACGGGAACTTGTTCTGCACTATTATTTGTCTGATGATACTATTGATATAAAAGAAATTATACCAGTAAACTCAGGTCGGGATGCAGTTCCACTTTTCCTCAGAAGAGATAAGCTTCCAAAGGTGAGGAATGAAAATCTCAACTTATTTCGAATTATTCCACTAATTAAGAAATGCTTTGCTTTGAAAATCCTGTATTAGGATTGTAATGGTATTTAGCAATTGTTATCAGAGTATTAGTCATAATTGCATGATTTAGGTTTTGCACACATATTCATATAATAACTTAGTAAGTGATGGAAAAAAATAAGTTTAGGCATGTCATGCTTAAATTAAAAGGAGAGTGAATTTAGGCAGAAAGGAATCCTATGATTTCCTTTCTCCCATATTATTGTGTTAAGGCAAATGTATTAATAAGGCTCTGCAGTAATGGAAGTCCAGAAAATTAATTAATATTGATAGACAAACTAATGTAAAACTGAGGTGAATTCAGATTTGATCCATATGACTTATATTTGGAACCTTTGGAAAAGCCCGGTTTTAGTATTCCATAGCATTACTTCTTTGTAGAAAATGTAGAGTGATTTCTTAGAATTTAGTTCCTAGATATAGGACCTTATGCAAAGCTAGTTAAAATCAATAGGAATCCATGAATAAACTTTATCAAGCATTAATCAGGTGCTTATTTTGAGAAGGCACCTCTCAGAGAAATCTTCAAGGGGTTTGAGTCCTCTGTAACCTATTATGATTATAAAATTAACAAGCTGGATACACTTCTGTATCACTCCCGACAGATCCTCATGATAGAATAATGTCAACCCACAGATGGAGTAAAATACTAGGGAATCTTTTCCCTCCTTTCCTTCTAATACTGATAATCTATTTGTGATGCCACAGATGTATGTGAGATGTTATAGTAAAAACCTAACAGCAAAATATTGCACTATTCTCACCTTGTGCATCCCGTGTTCTGAGATGTTGATTTAGCAGTGGCTCTATGTTAACAGACCATTGAACCATTGAAGTGCATGTTGCAATTTTAAGGGCTGGCTTTTTCCTCTGAATTCAGAGGAAATTCTGAGGACAGCAGACAGAGATCAGTCAAAAGTTGGGGTGTCAGGGAGGGTGGTAAGACAAAATAACCCACTTTGGTTACCCTGCATCAGCAGTTTGTTCAGAATTGTAAAAAATGTAATGTGTTTGTGTATTAAGTTAATATTATTGGGATAAATTACTATTGTAATTTTGAAACTCACAATAGAAAGAAAAATACTAACATTTTTGCTAAAAGAATCATGCTGGCTCGAATCCCTTGTAACTGTGCAGTGGTTAGCACAGTAGGACCAACTCTGAGTGGTTCTTTTGCATGTTTTTATTATTATTACTAATCAAAATAATAGCCCTCAGAGCAGATGTTGACAATGATGTGCTACTTTGGGGGTGCTAACCTTTGCTTTCTGTTTGCTTCCAAGAAAAAGGAGACTTTACTCTTGGATATACAGTAAGATTCTGAATGCTTCTTCTGGCATACACGCTGGCTTTTGACATATAAACTGGCTTTTAGGTTTAGTGGTGTAATCTTACCTCAGAATTTACTAAAAATGCTCCCAAGCAAATACTACAATAACAGTCAGTCTGTAAAAAACCTGCTAGTTCTAAGGTAACTGAGTTAACTTTCTTCACTATTAACTGTATTTCTTAAGAGCTGGTCTCTTTTCTTGCAGTATGCTCCCACTGGGCTGTATCAGCCGGGCACAATCACCAGCCGCACTGTTCTCAATGTGTTTGGAAAGTTAGTAGGAAACAGAGGCCATTACATTCTGGACAATCGTAAGGTCAGATATTATTGAATATATCCAGCTGTTGAATGTCTTTGTAGTAGTTTTTGTAATTTATGTGGTTTTTATCCTCTACAACGAAGAGAGTTATTTATAAAATTGTGTTGCCACTGGAGAATAGCTCAAATGAAAACTACTGAGATTTACTGTATGTAAATTCTGCATTTGTGAAAGTGAGTAGCTTAGCATGGGGTGAAAAATACTTGCAAATGGACTATGAAGGTTATATTTTAAATCACATGCACTAAATCACCTAGATTTTAAGAAAAGTTGTGAGATTCTGAGATTTATAGAGCTGCTGTATAAATGTTCCCTCTTTTATTAGACAGGAGCAGTGCATCAGGAATTTTACAGAGACAGTGACCTGAAAATAGGGGCAGTAATTAATGTTTGGGGAAGGAAGATAATACTCTGTGATTGTGATGAATTCACTAAAAAATATTACAGGACAAAGTACGGAATCGGTAAGTAGTGATAATTATCTTTCCTTACGAACATTTTTGTACTTCTGAGTTTGACAGACCTGTCTTTGAATTTTATTACTGACAAAACATGTTCATTAAAAACTTTAGCAATAACAATCTGTTGTAGGCTGTTAACAGCAAAGCAGTAATTTTGCAGGTGATCAAGAAGGGCTTTCTTATATGTTACTCCATTGAAAACTAACACACAATGTACATGTTCTGTTCCTAACTGCCTCTGTTTTAAAACCAGAATGACAAAATAGTCATATGGATAGATTGCCTTTTCTTCTACTCTCCTTCCCCCTCCCATTCCAATAGCTGTGTTTGCAGTCAGAAAATAATAAGGAGCATGTAGTGAGTGGGTAAGTAGAATGAGCTCAGTTATTCCCCATTATACTATGTTTCATTTTATATGGATGTCAGAATCCTCAGATAATAAGATTTTCTGACATGACAGTAGTAGTCTGTCACATTATTGGTTTTTACAATGCAGTTTTGTGTATTCTGGACCATTAGAGTATGTATTCTGTGAAGTTTCAGCACTGAATTCTGGAAACATTTAGCAACTATGTCCGTAACAGAAAAGCATTTTGGAAACGTGTAACAATAGCGGCTTTCATTTACCTGTCTTTGAATTCCCTCAGTCAGACTTGCTGATGGTTCGATTATGGACATCTTCCTGCAAAAATGACTGACTTAATTTCTGGCATTTTGTTCATTCAATAAATATAGCTAAGTGTCTGACTGTTCAGAGATGGTTGAAAGAATCCTACTGTGGCCTTTCTCTGACACTGTGAAACAAAAATACCCGAGTAGACTCTTTCAGCTTGACTTGTGATCAGATAGAGTGTAGTGTTTGGATCAAAGCTTGTCTGCCGCACTGGGGGAATTAAATGATGTAGCACTGCCATTAAAACACTGAATTTCTTAATTGGCAAAACATGTCTCATTAGGACTTTTTTAATAATAGTTTGGCATGTCTGTACCAAAATAAATTTTCTTATGCTAGCCAGTGCGTGAGGAAGTCATATTCAATAACTATGGTATTATCTGTAATAATCGTGAGTCTAACTCCAGAGATGCAAAACAGGGGGTTCTTCCCTGAGAATTTCTTCAGCCAAGACCACTGCTGCTATTTGGCAGCAATATCCTCTGTCTGAGCAAAATATCCTGGAAGAGTGAATGGGGATTTCTTACTCACAGCAGGCAATAAATGAAATGCAGCTGACCATTCTATATCACCCAAGCAATGCAACCAAGTGTTACACAAACGCAAAGGCTCTTCCCCTCCTATAATGCTGGCTCAGTAATTACTGGTTATGTCGCTGGATGTTAAAGTTAGGTGGTTTGCAAGTTAGGAGAAGTCAGAAGCTGCTGATGTGCAGAATTGTAGAAAATTGGGACCACAGGTTATCTAGTCCAATCCCATTGTTCTGAGGCAGGATGGTGTATATACATAGATTGTCACTGACTGATGTCTGTATAGCCTTTTATATCAACATTCTCCAGTAGAGGAGATTTCTTTGCCTCCCAAGGTATCTTGTCCTAACCTTGTAGTTAGAAATGCTGCTTTATAGGTACTCTGAAGCTGGTTTGTGTAAACTGAGAGAGTAACAAACTTACCTTTGTTGGACATGGAGAACAACTGCTCAGTATCCTCTTTTTATAACAAATTTGTACATTTTTGAACACTGTTCCAATACACCATCTTACCACCCTGCCCCCCTCCTGGGCCATTTGCTGCTAGGGGAAACCTTTCAGTCTTTCTCCATAGTCCATTCTTTTATATCTGTGATAATTTTTCTTCTTTTTCTCAGTACTGTCTCCAGTTTCTCTGCCTCCTTAACGTGAAACACACAAAGATGCAATCTAGCCGAGACCTTTGGGAAACTGGGAAGTGTTCTGCATGTACCTTTAAGGATACATGATGGCAGAGACTCTGGCTAACATGAAAAAACCATCCATGTTGATGCAGCCAGTCTTGTTCACAGAAAATACATACTTTCTTAGAGCTAAGAGATTCTCACAATTTGCTGTGAAATTCTTTCCTGCTTTCCCCATCAGGATTAAAAAAATGTAGGTGTGACTTTTTAACTAGAAGGGACTAGGAGTAGAATCAGGGTAGTTTTTGGCTTAGAAGCAGGTTTTGAGAGAGAAAGGGTGAGGGTTCACCTCTTATACTTAGTGAGTTACAAATTTTGTTTGTGTCTGGTGGACATACAAGGTACTCTCAGTGGGCTCAGTCCCGCACAGTACGCGGCATTCTGCTCCCATCCAATTAAACACTGAAACGTGCTTAATTGCAGTTTGAGTCCAGGGAGACCATTTACTTGAGTAAGAGTAAGCAAGTGGATAAATTAGTTCTTACATCAAGGCACAGTGCTCAGCACCTTGTGGCATCAATCCAGCTGTTTGTTACAGTGTTTTCACATTACTCCCCTTCAATTTATACTCTTCTGCCAAAGCCATTAAAGAGGCCGACATTTATTTTTGACTCTGCAGTTTCAGCATAAGTTGCTTGCTGATGGAATTTGCCCTTTAGGAGAATTAAGGGCAGTTTAGATTTCTCTTGAAGTGCATGATTATGATATCTGATATATTTCCAATGTTGGTTTTGCCTGTTTTACTCTTTATACTGTTTGTGAAAAGCAAAGGAGAGCTTTTCCATGGGTAAACAATAGCTAATGCCCTTCAATAGGAAGCTAATGAAGTTACTGTCATCTAGCAGTGCTATGAATGCAAGAGAAAATGCCTTAATGTGTGACATTATCTGTCCAGACTCGCTAGTGCAGCCTTAGAGAAGGAGAAAAATATTCTATAGCCATGTAGGTGTTGTGGTCACCCAGCTGAAATGTGAGCTATACTGATGTGCAGTGGGGTGAAGCTGATACTCGATCTTCTCACTAAATACGGTATCTTAGCACAGAGTTGAGTATGAAGTGTAGAGTTGCGTATAAAGTGTTCTTTCTTAAATAACAGATTGTTCCTGAAGGAGCAAAACCAGTAAAATCTGGTTTCTTACTGATCTTTATTCAGTGTCCCGGCACCTCCCAAGCCTGTCTGCTATGCTTTTTCGCAGCACCCTGTGATCCCTCTCCTGTCCCAGCTCTCCTCGCCCTCCCACCCCCTCATTTCTCAGGCTCCCTCTCTGACCTGCTGCCTGGGCAGAGCAGCGTGCGGGGTGATCGGCTGGCCAGTACATGTGTGCTTTTGGCCAGGCAGCTGCTGCTGGATAACAGCTGACTTCTTGCTTTTCCCTCAGTGGGGGCATTAAAGCCTGCTGCCAATTTTCAGTAGAATCGTCAGAGATCAGAGTCTCTCTGGCGTCTAACTTCTCTGCTACATGTAGTGCAGACTGAGCAGCGGCTTCTAAATATACTTGTGCATTTACAGATGCCTTTTTTCCTCAGGTAACTGGAATAATCATGAAGTAAGACTCTGTAAAAAGAGATTTTCTTTGACTCAGAATAAACACTGGCATGTTTTAGCTGCATGGAAGGTTCTGTGAGCACTAGTTTTTCTTTAATCCTGCATGTAAAAGTTGTGAAGATGGTGGTATTGCCTTATTGTACTTCTTACCTAAACTGTGAGACAGACTCTCACAAAAACCAGGTCTCAGCTGTTTGTTATACATCTCCTCTTATGTATAGAGAACATCATGTTAACAATGTCACCCCTCCAGGTTATCGCCACCTCTTATATTGTCCTAGGCTAGTGGGATTTCTTTTGCCTGTCCTTGGCTGTAATGCTCAGAGGTGTCTGTCCTCTTCCTCTGGAGGTAGAATTTCTTGCCTGCCTGCTATATACTGCTATTCAGTGTGGTTATCACTCTAATCCAAAATATGTAGCACTTGATTCTTCCTTGAAATATGGTTTTATCTAACACATAAGGGTTTTCCTATGGTTCTTTGGCTGAGGGCAGAAGGTAATCTTAGAATGTATACCAAAATCTTACCATGTATATTGAAACTGAAAGCAGAGAAGCTCATTCAAGCTGGTTTAATGCTGCCTCTGCGGCAACAAATTCTTCTTGAGGAATTTTCTCTTTTAGTTTTTCTAAGGCTGTGCTACCTTCAAATTGTTTATATGCTAAAGATGTGGCTGGAGCTGTTTTGTTTCTTGCTGTTCTCACTGCTTGTTCAAATCTCACTCAGGGTTTGCTGTTGTGAGAAAAAGTTACTTGTACTGTGGTACATGTTTGATATACTAGGTGAAATATCTTATGCCCATCTCCTGCTGGGCATCAATTGGTGCAGTAACAAGGGGGTGAAACTGTCCATGGGGAAAATATCTGTGCTATTCTTTCTGGAAGTAGAAATTTGTAATCCTGGACTTTCAATTTACCCTCTACCCACTGTAAATTCACACTGAAAATGTTACAGCCTGGAAGAAGAGAGCATTGATTCCTTTTTCCAGACTGGACAGAGGTAATTTTCTTAAGAAACGGTGATAACCTTGAGAGGAGTGCATTTTATGTGTAATGCAAGTTGTCTGTCTGATTCTCCCCTCGTGGCGTGTGGCAGAGCAAAGATGAAATGAGTTTTGATCTCAGGTATGGCTATTAGTCCACTGCACCTAGCTGGCTGTTCAAAAGTTGCAGAAATGAGTTTTTAACTAGTTTTGTAAACTGTATTTCTCCATGGCAATTTCTTTCTGAATTTCCTCATTCACAGGAGAGAGAATGTGAATATATAATCCTTTAAAATCCTGGAAACTGTGGGTGGCACAAGGCTGGATGTTTGCCTTGTTCTCTTTAGTGAGTCTGAACGAAGCACGGTCATTTTACTTCAGGGAAAGGGTGGGAACCAAAGCGCTCAACTTCTCTTTGGACTCCGTTTACTCCAGGCTTGGGCTGTGAGGGATTTAACATGCTCTCTGGGGCTAACACAATATTCCTCTTAATTTGTAGTTTCCTTCTAGTTTATAAATCTAATTTTCATCCACATGTGCTAAAGTACATACAAAGGGAAATGCTTTAGCATTTCTTAATGAATGCCGTATGCGTGAGTGTTAATGCGCGTACACTGTGACCTGCATGTAAACACATTAGCTTGTCTTTTATCGGTCCAACTGAACGTCCTGGCTTCCCAAACGCTGTTGGCAGGAAGCGCATTACCCGCAACCATGCAAAAAGCTTTGCTTCTGCTGGAACAGGCGCTGCTACAAACCTCCGGGCTTTGAGGGAGACGACATCGGTGCAGGTTAACGTATTACGCGGTTAAAAAACCCGGACGTTAAGGTTTATAAGCAGCATCAAGACCCTCACGGGCAGCAGCCGAGCCCGGACCGCCGCGCCAGGCCCTGAGGGGAGCTGGGGGGCGGGGTCACCGCCTGCCCTGCCGCGCGGCCACTAGGTGGCGCTGTGGGAGCGCGGGAACCGCCCGCTCGGGGCTTCCGCTCCCCCGCGGCCGGCGGGCGGGCAGCCGCGGGTCGGGGCCGGTGGCTGGGCCGGGGCGGGCGGGCCGGGCTTTGCTGTCCGTCTCCGCGGATGTCGATCTGCGTACTGCCCGTAGCAAGAATCGCCTGTGTCTGCCCTGTAACGTGGCAGACTGAAAAATGTCTGGAGAGGCAATTTTTTTTTTTTTTTTTTTTTGGTCACAGACAGTATTTAGAAAACACATGTTTATGTACACACGTACTCTTTCACGGTGAAGGTTGCTTCCGAAATTGCTGAATGGACTTTCTTTTGCATATGGGCCTGGCCTTCGTACTTCTGAATCACAGAGAGGGCACGCGTAGTTTTTATGGAGAAAAATGTTGGCATGGTTTTGCAAAACCCCCTTTTGACTGATTCAGGTGCAAGTATTAGCTTTTCGAATCGGACTGGGTTCTTCTAAGAGGTAAAGGCCAAAGGAGATCTCATAGCGTTTTCAAGTTAAAGAAAAACTGACATCTGAATGCTTTCTATGTATTTCAACTTCATACTGCTGTTAGACGTCAGATTTTAAGAGAGTATGTTGCTTTGATCTTGCGATATAGCCATGTTTAAAACATTTTAATCATGAACCAATGCAGAAAATGTTCCAAGTGACAGCAGTTTTGTCCTTCTCCTCTATTTGCACTGAAACCCGTGCTGCAAGTTGAGGCTATTCGTGTCACTTCAGTTCTGGGTACAAAAGTTAAGTTTTAAAGAAAAACCCTTTATTTCATGGGATCCACTTTTATACACCGGCCACTTGCGTCACTCTTTGCCCCCTGGGCTGTGGTTTGTGATTCCAGTTTGCCTCATGTGTTTGTCTTTCACTTACTAGCCCAGCCAGCTCTCCCTTCTTCGGGGCAGGGTCTCCAGCACACCCAGATGTGGAGGTGATGCTGCTCTACATGGGCAGTGCTGCACCAGTTGGCTTTCACCTTCTTGTTTTGCACCTGTGTTGGCATGGGAAGGGCTCTGTGGGTTGTGGGACACAGCAAACTGGGCTTGGCACCACAGCAAAGAGGGCCAGCCGCAGCCTGGGCTGCCCCAAAATCGAGCAAAGTGACTATCGCCCTCTGCTCAGCACTCGTTAGACCTCATCAAGGTACTGTGTCACCTTTTGGATCTACCAGGACAGGAAAGACATGGACCAGCCGGGGTGAGTTCAGGCGAGGCCCCAGGATGGTCAGGGCTGAGGAATACCCGAGGGAGCAGGGCTTGCTTAGCCCGGGAAGGGCCCTGAGCAGCCGCCTGCACCCACCCATGGGGAGGTTGCCGAGACCAGGCAGCCCAGCTCTTCGCAGGGGTACGCGGCGGGAGGACGCGAGACAACATGCATAGTGGAAACAAGAGGCTCAGGGTTGGGTATCAGGAAAAGCTTTCCTCCCTGGGGCAGGCTGCGCAGCCTCCATCCCGGCAGGTATCAAACCCGAACTGGACACAGCTCGGAGCAGCCTGGTCTGGCCTGGGGCTGACCCAGTCCTGAGCAGGAGACCACGCTAGAGACCTCCCGAGGTCCTGTCCAACCTGAATTATCCTGTGTTCCTATGATTTATATCTTCATTTGCCTCAGGTCTGCCCATTTACTTTCTCCCACGTACAAGTTACTTTTTTCCTCTCACCGTTTCCATTTTCCATTAACCTTATTTAACCAGCAGACTGTATTACTCTCTTGAAGTTTTACATGAACCCCACTGGCAGCTGGCAGCTGTGTTGCAGCGAAAGTGCGGTGCAGGGAGGCAACAAGGGGCCAAATGGTACCGCAAGATTTTCACCAAGAGAGGAGTGAGGAGGGACCATAGGGCAGCAGAGCTTTTGGGAACAACCACTATGGGAAGTGAGTGCAGGTCCCTGACCAGACATGTCTCTGCTGGGTCAGGAGAGCTCCTGCTATATACGTGGGATAGTCAGGACCATTGATCACTGTGAGGAAAGACTTGAGACTGGGGAAAATGAGGAATAACAAAGCTTCCGAAACTCTGGGTGAAGTGAGATATGGACTGAAGCTATTGGCTTCAACGTACCAAAATCTTCTCGTATATGTCTGATTTAAATAATGAATAAAATTTTATTTATTTATGTATTTGTTTTCCTCTGACAAAAAGCAGAGGGCAGGAAACTCATAAGCCAAGTATTTACTTAATCATGTTGTCTCAAAGGATAAAACTGAAAAATTAATTTAGAGTTGTTAATCTATTATTTTATCCCATTTTGAAACTATATTTGTCTTTCCTTTTGCCTGTGTACCTTAATGATATTTGTCAAACATTTTAAGATTATAGATGAAATCCTGAAACACTTGAAGAAACAGTAATTTCGCTGTTGGCTTCTATAGAGTCTTTTTCTACCTTGTAACAGTAGGAGGGATCCTGGTTTGACTTTGATCAGTGCTCTGTTACAGAAATAGGCTAATAAGTATTCGTACTGGAAGTTTAAATCCTTAGTAGAATGGCTTCATCAGAACAGTAATAAATAAGTTTTGCTGTCTTTGTTGTAGAGGATTTCACCCCAGTTCCATATAAGGCTCTACCACCTCCAAAACCAGAAAAAAAGTTTCCTCCTTATACTGGATTTGGTTCTGAAGAGGATTCGCTGTGCTCTTGTATGGGTCTGCTTCCCAAGCCTCCCCAAAGAGATTTCAAGAAATTCATGGAAAAAGACAGGTATTTCAGTGAAAAATATTTCTAACTTTTTAAAATGATGTCTTTTTGTGAAGGAGATAAATATTAAGTAGGAAAGTCATTTTTTCAGCAAAATATGCAGCTCATTAGACTTTTAACGGACAGGTGCATGAGGACTGGTTTAGTGACACGGTACTCCAATTTTCTCCAAACTCAGCAAAATTTCAGTGGGAGTTTGATGGAAGTCTTAGTCCAGGAATTAGTCAGGAATTTTATATGCTTCAGCAGTCCAACACCAATTTGTTTTTCTGTTTGACTTTCTGGCATTTACTTTTTTTGTCTGCTGAATTTCATGCAGTTTACTGGAGCAATATTAAAGCAGTAACCCTTTACTTTCCATTACAAAATGGTTTGTCAGGCAGTGGTTGTTGAAGCCTAAGTGGAAAGCCAAGTCACATGCTAGAGATTCACCTGTAGAACCTCTGTAAAAGAAGAAAGCTATTAGAAAAAGGCTTGGAAATGTATTGATAGTGCATATAGGCATATAGCAGTACAGTAAATAATTTAAACCACAATCACTTCACAAATATCCAACTAGTAAGATCATCTGGTGGGCCTGATTTTGTGGAGGTAATCCTAGTAAGTATTGCTATTCAGAATTTGATTTAAAAAATATTCATACCTAAATGTGTTCTTTCTTTATAAATTTTCTGGAAAGAAACTTGGAGTTTGATCTGCAACTGAATTTGAATACAAATTCATTCCAGACCTGTGGCAAAGCAGTAATTTTCGCCTGAAAATGATTCCTTTCTGTCTGGCTGACTCTAGCTGGTTCTGTTAATTTAAGCTGAAAATGGTTTTTGACGAAGTAGGGAATCTTATGCCATTTCCCTTCGTGGTCCAGGAATAACACAATTAATGTATGTTACAAAACTCAGGAGAATACATATCTTAGTGATGAAAACTTTTTTCATACTCTGTTTTTGATTTCTTACCTCTTCTTTTGCTTTTTAGAAGTGGCATGGAAAGTAACATACTGCGCTTTCTTGCAAAATTCGTCACAGATAGTCCTATTGACAAGGATCGGAAATTCATTATTTCCTACTTCCTGAGTGATGACACCATTTCAGTTTTTGAACATATACAGCGAAACACAGGTAAGATGTAGTAATGTCTTGCAATCAGCCCCCGTTGCCCTGCTCATTTGATTAAAGTTTACAGTAAACATTGTGGCCAGACTCAGCACTAGCAGAAGCAGGGATGTGGATTTTTAAATGCAATGGGAATTACATCAGCAGGTCTACTGCATTATTTTGCATAGCTGTATGTCATAGTAATTTATAATCTTCATCACTCAGAATAATGTTGTTCATTGTATGACAGTACTTCACAATATCCTTTGGGAATAGGAAGTTTAATGCATTAGAACTTTTATTACATTTTAATATGCAAATTTGGCCTTTAAACTTTTGCTTTGGTTGTGGATAACATACAGGAATGTATTGTAACTGATGATAAATAGGGACAGGAAACGTAAGACATCAAGAATGAAAGAGTAAATCCTTTGTTTTGCAAGATTGTGTTATGGTGTTATGAAACCTGTATAGCATCCATTGTATAGAAGCAGCTTGTGAGAGCAAAACATCTGCGATTTTTTAACATACTTTATCATTAATCATGTAGTGTTGAGCATATAAAGAGTGAAGATTGCCCTGTGCTAGTGTCTGTACATGCGTGTGTGTGTGTATGTATATAATACTGAACTGAATTTCAAGGGCCAGACTGCCAGTGTTTAATGACAGATGCTCTGTTACTTCTCAGTTGCTTGATCACATTTATCCTATTGCTGGGGCATGGTCACCCAGTGTTGTCATGGTTAAATTCTTTTCACCACTGTTGTTGGCTGCCTCCAACTGAGGATATGAAAGGTTTTGTGATTTTCAAGCATCTTTTTATGTCCGTGGAGGGTCTTGTGCATGGATGGAAGAACACAGCACTGAGAAGGATGTCAGTAAGTCATTCTGTAACTCGGAGAGATAGGGAGGCCTTGGCTAGGCATGACCCTGCTGGAGAAATTAGTGTATTTCTGTGAAGCCCACAGAACATCTGCAGCAACAGTTTCAGAACAGTTGACATCCAGGAGTGCTCTGGCACCTCTCAACATGTGCAGTCAAAGGACTGACTCTTAAAAGCTGCTGTCAGCCTCTGATAAAACCACAGAGAGAAAAAAAAATCAGGAAATCACATTCTCTCAGAGGCAAGAGAAAAAGAGTAATAGAAGGTTTCCTTAGTTACCATGTTAGGCTCTTGTGGAACCTTGTGACTAGCTCTTTCGATACTGCTTGAATTGCCCTGTATTGGCTTCTTGGCACAGAGCACCTTAGTATGGTATTTCAAGTACGCCCTGCAGTGGCGACCAGCTCACTGTCTAGAGCAAAGACTGTCCTAGGGAGGACTGTTCACTCCCCTTTGCTTCAGGGTCTGGTGCCAGCGGTTGACTTTCTGAGGTCCAGTTTTTCAGCTTACAGTTAAGGACTAAATATTCTTGCAACCCTACGTTTAAGCCTTTACTGAAAATTATTTCTGATGTTAATCCTTCTCAGACTTATGATGAACATCACATCCATAAAAAATGAAGGTGTGGTGAATATCTAGACCCTTCTGTATCCCCAGAGAACTATTTCTGTGCCAGTGATACTACTAAGTAATTTTGAATACCCTGCACATTTTCAATGCAAAGAACTTCTAATGGCATCTCTGCTTGTATCCAACTATATTAACAATGCATAAATAGGGACCTCACCCTCAACTAAAATACAAGCAATTCTCTGAGAAATGTTTTGAAAATGCGTAGAGTTACCTGCCTAGGCTTCAATGAGCATTCCCAGTTAGCCCCGCTCCATTGCAACATCAAGATTAAGCACTGTTTTTGGCAGCAGTGTCCTGTCATCATTATTTTACTAGTTTCCCACCATCCAGTGGCCTGTAATTTATGCAGCTTCTTTTATTACAGCTAAAGACACATACACTTATGTATATATTTATTATGTAATGCTGCTGAGAGCCTCAAGGGCAGCTCAGTTCCCCACTAGTGAATGACATGTTTGATTGGCATTCTTTATGTCTGGAGACATAAAGGATGTTAAGGGTACAGCTGCACTGTTAAATTAAAGAAGTCCAGGGAACAGTTTGAATCTTGGACCCCAATCATATATATTGCCTGTTCGGTCATTCCTGGTTCTCCTTTGCACCATTCCAACTAGACAAGGCTCCAGAGAGCCTGGGGCCCCTCCTGGGGGATGCTAAACTCCAGAAACTCTCCTACAAGGCAGTAAGGACAGGGCTGCACCAGGTTTGGCTTGCTCCACCCTTATCAGTCATCTAACACTATCCCAGGAGGTTTTGCACACTCAAAAATTCAGGTCCTTCTACCACATCCAGGGGCTACAAAACATGCCCTCAGTTCTATGCTGTAAAACACCACTCTGTTGGACTGCAGCACAGCCCTCACATACCTTCAAACGGTTTGAACACGCAAAAATAATAGCTGTGTCTTAAGATCCCAGATTTATCACATAGCACCCAGAGCAAAGCCAGAGCCACACACTGTGGAATGCAGATGTGGTCAGTTGCTCAGGCTCTCAACAGCATGGGTGCCAGGCCAGAGATTGCTTCCTGGCTTCCTTTTATTTTGGAATGAGAATATATGCTGGCATTACAGCTGGGAGCCCCTTGACCATTGCTAGTCAAACAAAATGTGAAACAATAAGTGGGCAAGTTCGCATACCAACAATAACAAATGCTTTAAGATGCATATGAAAGGCAAGTATCTGTAAATGGGTTTTTAAGTTCCCTGGGATGTTAAAGTGGATGGAGTAGCTGACTTTCAGAGGTGGTAGAAAGGTGAAGTGGAAGGATGTGGCTAAGAACTGGCCATTGGAGAGTAGTGAGAACAGCCTTGAAGAGACAGGATAAGAAGCATGGATGGGGGCTTGGGAGGGGTAGAGCAGCAGTTGGAAAGCCTCCTGGGATTGCAGAAGTTTCTTTCTTCCCACCTTCCTTCTTTTCTTTTTTCTCCCTTTCTCTTCTCTCTCTCGCTATCCCTCCCTCATTTTAGTCATGTCTGAAGGAAAAGTGAACGTGTTTCGTTGAGGTTAAGAATGAGAAGGCTTTGCAGAGGTCAGATAAGAGCAGCTAGGAAAAAGGAGTAAGGCATGCAAAATGGGAGCAAGAAGAACATTCATGTGTGAGAAGGAAAAGTGTTGAAGTGGATGGGGTGAGAGAAGAGTAAGTTTGAGCACATCTTAGAGAGGGGATGAGTTAAAACAGTAAATTACTCCCAAAATAACAACTTGGCCATCCCTTTTGTGCACAGGTTCAAAGGGCTATTTTTGCCTTTTTATTTGCATGAATTGATAGCAATTGGCAAGTAAAAATGTTTCAGATTGCAGTCCTAAAATGGAATTAATAAGTTGCTCATACTTTTCTCAGTCCAGCAACCTGAAGGTTGTAGACAAGTACTTCACACTATTACTAACACTGTGAAACTGTATTTGAAATGCACAGGGCTGGACATCTTGAAGCACTTTTTGAGATGGGGGTCAAAGCATGAGAACTTTGGCTCCCCATGCAGAAGATCACAGCCCCTTTTTTACTCAGCGTAAGACCAAGCCAACAGCTGTACAAACACCTGCAAAGTCTGATCTGATCTTAATGGAAGCGGGTCTTTGGTTGTGGTGTTTATTTTGTGCTTTGAGCCTGGCTCTTGTAGATTTCCATCAAAATTTCTCATCAAGTTTCAGTGTAAAATCTCTAACCTAATAAGATATTTTTGGTTGTTTTCCTTTATACCTCTTGAAATGTACTAACTCGTAACATTTAAAAAACAATTATGGGACAGATGTATTAAGGTAAGTTTCCAATCTAAGTGCACAGTTGCAGGGAAATAGACAAGAGTGAAGTTCCAATCTTACAGAGACCAGTTCTGTTTAAATATTACAAACAGTTACCAGGATTATATAATCTAAAATTTCATATTTGTTTTAATAGCTAGTTGAAAAGGAATGTATTGAGATTAGTTACATTAGTGATTTGAATTGTGTTTTGATCTGACAATTACCATAGTGTGGTTTTTGTCTTTTGCTTTTATGGTGCTAGTAAAGCAATTAAGACAGCCATCTGACCCAAAATCTGGTTTAATAAGTAGTTTGGATTTCACATTAATTTATAATTTTGACTATAAAAGGCATTTTATTACGCTGTTCATCAGCCTTTTATTGGACTTGCATCACTACCTAATATGTAAGACATCATTAAACGTTACTGAAGTATGCTTTTTGGCTTTGGAAGCTCAAATATAAACAGGAAAAGAACCCTCAGCACTCCAGAGTTGTTGTAGGGCACACATGATGAAACTAAACATGTAACAATGTTTTCTAGAAAGCTTGGTACGTGCAGTGCAATCTTGTGGATTATCCAGAAGATATTACTGGAAAGCGAAATGTTCCTTGTGGATTATCCAGAAGATATTACTGGAAATGTTCCTTGTGGGTTATCCAGAAGATACTACTGGAAAGCAAAGCATTCCTTTTAGTATCTTACTTACCCTTGAGCACTGCGTGCAGTTTCCAGTGGCACAAATAAAATCATTATAATGTGAAAAGAAATAATGTGACATACCCAGCTCACAAAGGAAATAACAGATCGCAGTTAAGTTGCATTGGCAGAACAGTGTGTAGAAGATAGTGTCATGTCACTCCTACTTTTTTTTAACATTCAAAAGCCCTTAAAAACAAATTAGAACTACAGTGCACCAGAATTCATGATCTTCGTAGGACGGTGCTATCCTAAGTTGTGAATTTTTTTTTTCTTTTTCGCTTTAACAGTTCAAGGATAATTGCCTGCATCTTACATTTTGCATCTTATGTTTCTCAAGGGTCAGTCCCAAGGCTGACGACAGGGTTATGGGAACGATTTGAAGAGGCACATTTCTGTCCTATTTTAAAGAAAAGAAAAAAAGGGAAGGTGTTTGGCAGGCATTCAAATGAGACATGTCACAGAATATGCACAATGTAACTGTTGCTGTGGACACTGGCAGAGACAGTTCTTTAGCAACCAGAGGGAGTGGGAGAGTGTATTATGAGACAAGAAACTCAGGGATGAAAACTAATATTTAAATACAAACCAGCTGGTTTGGGGTGTCTTTTCGGTTTTCTTTTGTGTTTTTTTTTTCCCCCAAGTAAAGCCACAATTAATTATTTACAATTCTATCCCCATAGGGATACTTGGTGGGAAGTTCTTGGAAAGAGGTCGCATTAAGAAGCCTGGGCAGGAGCTCTTTAAGAGTGAGCCATCTGAATACTTCAAGGCTCAGAATCTGTTTGTTGGAGCCAAAGTTTGTTTCCATGGTCACAACTTTCTTTTGGTGGATGCTGATGAGTACACATTCAACTACATGGAGAAGCATGCAAATGAGGTGAAGCAGGCTCTTGTTATTTTCTGTTATCTTTAAGGACTGTACTTTATCTATATATTTTTCAGAATTATTTATACCTAGTTTCTTCATCAAAGTTCACAGCCCAGTACTCTCTGTCTAGCAGTGGATTTAGGAGATGTTAGCTAGGGAGTGCACAGAAGCCTAGCCACTCTTCGCTGTCCATTCCCCTTCTACTTTCTCAGCATCCATTCTCACTGTATTAGAGGTTGTTAGAAGGTATATCCCTGCCTATTCTTTCTTGAGACTGTGGACCTCTTGTCCCTGAATTCATGTAACCCTTGTTGAACCTACAGATACTGTCTGCTTCCACAGCTTCCTGTGGCAGCAAGTTGAAAAGTTCACTGCTTACTATGTAAAAAAAAAAAAAAGAGATGATAAAAAAAGTAAGTATCTCTTATCTGTTTTAAACGAACCTCCTACTAGTTTCAAGGCCAGTTCTAGTGTTCTGGGGTTTCATGAAGATCCCCATTCACCTTATGCACCACCTTCATAATTTTGTAAATCTCAGACGTTCTTCCCCCCCCAGCCTAATCCTATCTAATTACGAGTCTCACCCTTTTTAGTCTGTCCTTGCAAAGCAACTGTGAGATGTGGAGACTGGAACGGTGCACAGTACTCAAGATGTGGGCACATCCAGTTTAGAGTCTTACCAATGAGGCTGTTATATTCCCTGATTTGATTTTTTGGCTTCATACATATTTATCTGCCAAAACATTTCCCTTGTAATATTAGAAATTCATATCACAGTCAGGAATTCAAGCTTACAGTTTGTACTGAGTTTCACTACCTTTTGGTGTTGCCTTTAGAGGGCAGAGCAACAATAAATAGAGCTGGCGTGCCTCGGCTGATGTATACTTCATGCTACCAGTCATTACAGAAATGACTGGTAAAGAAGCCCTCATTCACCAAAGCCAGAAATGTATCCAGTAGGAGGAAATTGATTGTCTTACAGCAATTGTCACAGAGGTCAAGAAAGAAAGGATACAGGGATGGAGAACTACAGAAGAGTCACAGAGTGTTTTGTGGGATTTTATGTTGGTTTGGTAAGAAATGTAGATTTTTTAGGTTTTTTATTATTATTATTATTATTTTTTACAATGAAGTTTGTGCTGCGATATTTGAATAGATTTACCCTGGTATACTTGGAAATTCCTGTTATGTGCAGCTCTGACCCGGTCAGTCTGAGACGCATCTTAAGAATGCATCCGCTCAGGAGCCAAGGCATTTCTGCATCATGATCCCTCTTCTGGATTGTTGCTTTGTCAGTGTGATCTTGAACATCAGCCTTTGGATTAGACTGTGCTGTGAGGACTTTGGGGTAGTGCATAGGGTTGATAGCTCATGGTGGCGTGGCAGCATGAATGGTGCCCTTGGCGGACCTTCTGCAGAGCTGCCATTTGCATGGGCTTGTTGAGAGTACCCCTAGGGAAAATATCCAGGAGCGTTTATCCTCTGCCCATTTGTCCAGACCTTTTGTGGATGGAGAAGGGTAAAGGTTCTTAGTGCAAGTTTTAATTGTTCCCTGTCTGCTGGCTCACCGAAGTGAATGAACCTGCACGGCTCCCAAGACACCAGTAGGCCTAGCACGGTTTTAGGGACTGCGAGTCTTGATGCCATTGTGCTGCTGAGGCAGAGGTAGATGCAACCTGACCCTGTGCTGCCTTTGGGCCACACGTACTGTTCTCACTCAAATGAAAATAGCAGAACGGTGTGATTTCTTTGTAAATTAATGTGGAGTTAGCACCACCTGCCTTCCCCAGAATAATGAGGAAGGTCTGCAAAATGCTCGTTGATGTAAAATGCTACAACTGCTAAATGCTTTAAGCAGTAAAATACAAAGCTATATACATTACGTTTTCCTACTGCTGGACTGTTTCTCCTCCTGGTAGAATCAAAGCCAAAGCTATTCTCCAAAATGCAGTACACATCATTAGATTGTAAATGTTCTTTGGAACTGCTGTTTGCATAGATTATCTTGGATCAAACAGGTGAGATCTTAGTTTTCCAGACTGAATGACTGTATATTATCAAAATAAAATCTGCAAAATGGGAAGAAGCAACACTAAAAATACTTCTTGAAAGTGAATTTTGAAATGTTCTTTGCACAGTTAAGATTTTAAAACAGCTGGTAGATAAAAAGGTTTATTCTCCCAATGATAGATGCTTTATTCACATCCTCTGAACAGAGCTCCAGAAGTAAAGACACACCTTGTTTGCCTCAGTTCATCAGGGGATTGCATACTCAAATCACAAGAACTTCAACAATTATTGGAGAAGAGCAGAGCTGGAAGATGGTTTGAAGAAGGGGAAACAATTTTAAGATGACTATTGTTCAGTTATTTCTAAAATTAGAAAATAAATAATTTTCCTTCTAAATAGACAGAGGTTTCCTTTCAGAGGAACACATCAGTATGTTTTCTGAAAACTGGTGAAATAAATCCAGGTGGAATGTTTTTCTTCTGGAAAATGACATTTTGACCACATGTCTATAGGCTTATGTTGATTTAGATGAAACTTTGATAATCATAGCCCAGGTGGGAATTCATTTTGCTATCATTGAAACATTTCTTTGATACCATATGAGATATTTGAAAAGTTTTAATTTTCTGTTTCAAAATTGTATTTATTATATTGTTTTTAAGTTACGGGGAGAGAAGAATCATTGAGTCTTGTCATTTTGATTGCTACCTATACTGAAAGTAACTTTAAGGATCTAATTCTCAAACCTTTTCAACACTTTTAGTTTCTTTTCCAATTTCAGGAAAAAAAAGATGTATTTAGAAAATGTAAATTTGCTTGCAAAACAGAACGTGTGTTGTGCACAGTCCTACTGGTATTATCCAGGTTTGGGGAGGACTCTTTGAAACAAGGCATCACTGTGCCTCCTTGGAAATGAATTTATCATCACTGAAACAGTCTCAATTGTTCAAAATTTGCAGTCTTCTGCAGCACAAACATGCAGGTTGATTTTACTTCCACTGAATTCAACATCATAACCTCTGACTTAAGCAAGACAATCAAACAAAACTAGATTGTGACTACTAGCGTGTCAGGAATTACATGAAAAGGGGGGAAAGCGGGTAAAGAGTTATTGCCATGCTGCGTGGATACTCGATGTCTATGTAGGTGTTTGGAATATGTAGTTTAGAAAAAAGATGTAAAAATAACTGCTTTGATAATGTAGAGAAGACAGGTTTTTAAATAGACAGAACACTTTGTCCGTCTTTAAATACTCTGCTCATTGATGCCTTCTGCCCAGTCTTTCTTCAATCTCTCTTCCTTGCTTTTTCAGCCAAAAGCTGTGTGCGTATGGCCCAAACAGTAACAGCTTGGGGAGGGGCCTGAAAAAGTTGCTGTCTCTGAAACGTTTTGGTTGCTGGTCCAGCTGCTCCACACCACTGCCTTGCATGGCATTTTTGCATGCCAGGACTGTACCTGGAGCTTTGGCATAGGCAGCAATTGTCTTCTCTAAATCCGAGCATGTAACCTGTAACCACTGGTGTATTAATTAAACTTGGATCAATTTGTACTGCGCTGGCAGTGTCATAGGGGCTTCAAATACCATTTTCTGGATCCCTTTGAACTGATACAAAGCTGTAGACAGTCTTCAGCATAATTGGGAGTGAGGCCCAATCTCTGTTGTGATTAGGTCCTTAATACCAGTCATACCAAATTTCAAATAATTGCTAGTTAAAAAAACATTGCTTACTGGAAGAAATGAGAGAAAACTATTTTAAGACAGTTCATTGTGCTTTGTAAGTTAGGTAGAGTGTGATAGATGTAAGGACATATCAGATACTCATACTTGGACTCAACCCCGATTTAATGACTAAATACATAGATGTTTTATGTTAAAAAAAAGCATAGCAAATAAATCTTTTGTAGAGTTCTAACACAACAATCTGAATATAGGGTGGAATCCTTCGTGTTGCAGTTCTGTTTATCTAAATTCAAATTTATTTTAATGGCCTATTTAGGAAGAAATAAGCATTCTTCTTCCATGACAGGAAAAATCAGTTCCTAACAAATTTCCAGTCTGCTAATTCTGAGTGTATAAGACAACATAGTCTAATATGAATATCTATTGAAGCAGTTCATTAGAGCCAACTGTGAAAAGATTAATTTTAATTTGGTGAAATTTATTAATTGAGAATTAAGTGAGGTGTACCAACATAAAATGAGGACCAAGTTATTAGAACTGTACTTTAAATGTTTCTACTTTTTCTTTGACAATACAATGTGTGAAGCAAAAGTGGATGTCCTTTTATGTGGCTGGAATAAGCTTTCTGAGTGTGCATGATGTGATGATTTTTGTTTAATTTTTTATATTCTCAGTAGGAAGCAATTTTTTTCACTAGCAAGCTTTCCTCCAAATGTACCACAGTGTTGATTTATGCATTTGAAGTGAGACAATGAATAAACTAATGATACTTAGTGGTTCAGCATTGCCCTGCATCATGACAACTCTTGCTGGTACATGCATAGTTGGTTGCATAGTGCTTTTCTCTCTAACCTATGTCTTGCTTTCCTCTGTTAAGTTCTCCATGGCTGATATTGGTGTCATCCTTAAGAAACTGAAAGACATAACCGAATCTCGTTCCCGAGAAATCAGACAGGTGTTTGCAGCCACTGACCCTGAGCATACCAAGGTGATTCAGTATGACCCTTTTAGGTAAGACAGGGGATTTTGTTTTTTAATATTTAATGAAGGCACATTCCCCAAAAATGTATAGAGCATGACTGTTTCTTGATGCTTTCTGTACATGTTAGCTGAAAAATGGCATAAATTTGTTTTGCATTTACTTGGAGACGTGTGAAAAAAAGTGAATCCATGCCCCAGGAAAAAAGAGAAATGTGATAGTTTCAAGTAAGCTGAAAAGCACAACTAAAATCTGTCTACCTTTTATGGAGCTGGCATAGGGTGTTGAGAAGAAAGGCAAGCCTGCAGTAACATGTACACTGAAGGATAAAGAAAAGTCCACCCTGAGAGTCAAAAAAATTAATTAGTTGTTTTGAAATTCAAGAAGGAATGTTTGAGTTGCCTCCTGAAAATGGTGTTATTTGGGTTTTGAATAATTGATAAAGAGAGTCTTCATGGAATCGAGGTGTATTGAAATTACAGAATGCAGTTGTAAGCATCTTTAAAAAAGACTGGAAAGCAGTAGCGAGAGCAATAATTAATGCTTGGATAGTAATTTTACTGTAGATGGGGGGGGGGGTGGAAATCTGGATTCTGGCAATGATCCAGATATGGCAATGGGAAATGTATAGATACTTGAAAGAAGATCATGCTCAAATGTAAGCTGATTTCAGTTTATCCCACAGCCAGAATACTTAAGCGTATGAACTGTGTTGGGTACTGGTAAAGTTAATGTTGTGGAACAGAGGAGGAAATTTTACCTAGAAGCATTTGATTTTCACAGTGGTAATACGCTATGTATTTAGGAACTGTCATAATAACTAAAGCATATAAATAGATGTATATTGTGTGGAATGTCATCCCTATAGGAATGTTAACTAAGGCAGAAATTGCTTCTGAAATATCTTGGAAGAGATATAGATCAGCAGAAGGTTCTTCCATCAGTTCAAAGTAGAAGTAGTGAGAAATGAAAACAAACTGGTATTCAGAAATGAAAGATAAGTGATTAAAAGGTAGGATTTAAACTAAAAGGAGCCATAGTTATTGGCAGCTTTGGGTCAAAATATTTCTAGACTCAGGTATTTTACTCAACAGAAGCAAGATTTTGAATTGTTAATTGCATTAAGAGGGAAAATGTTATTACTAGAGTAAGAAGGGGAGAAAATTGAAAGTTAATGTATGTCTGGAGAAACTTTATAGCACTTGGAAAAGGGTTTTAATTTATATGCACAATAACTGTGTGAAATCAAATAATTATGGTTTTAATTCAAATTATGAAATAATCATCTGTAAAACTTCATTTTCTTATAGGCACTAAGAACAGGTCAAAGTTTTGGAACATTTGCATGATGAAAATTGGTGGAGCAAACTTTTAGAAGGGATGAGTGTGCTTTAAACAGCAGGGAAAGATTTTTATTTTATCAGGAAGAGGCTCAGTTGAGTATAAATTTAATCACAGTCGTATTCTGTGCAGCTGTGAACAGCCTAGCTATTTAATTTAGGGTGGTGCTGTTCTGTGGCATGGAGTAAGATATGTCTAGTCATATGGTAGTGAGGCACTTGGTTTCAGCAACAAAAATGCAGTAGCCCTCTCCATAAGCAAGAGAGAAAGCAGGGGAACTCATTAATAAATGTTTTCTTGGCCTCAGTGCTCACCTGGGCCAGCCTGAGCACCTACTAATGGTCTATATCCCTCCTGTGGTGGGACTGCAGAGGGTCTAACAGGGAGCATTCACGCTGCCAGAGAAAGAATTTGCCTTTATGGAACATTTAACTTCTGTGCTTTATAGTATTTTGTTTCTGTTCATTCATATTATACCCAGTAATCTAAAGGCTCTCTTCTTTTTATTATCCATGTATCTTATTTTAGAACAAAAGAAACATTTTTAATGACAAAGATGAGAGCACTCTTTGCACCTATGAAAAGTCAAAGATATTTTTTGTGAAAAGAATATGTACTTTTCTTTCAGTTTTGTATTTTCTTGCGTACATCACTGTTTATTTTTAATCTGTCATGGCATTTCATGATTATAACTAACTACAAATGATTATTTTTAGTACAGGCAATTATCTGTGTGACAGCTTCAACCAACATGATAATCCTCTTTTCTTATCTTAAATATAGCTAAAGCTTTACTGTGCTCTGAATTTGCTTGTTCAGATTTCTTCCTTTCTACCTCTGTAATTTTATATGAGCTGCATTTAAAAATACACCTCTAAGTATGATGAAGTGAAGCAGAATTGTAGTTATACAGTTTACTTTAACTACATTCAGAACCCAAATCTACAGCTCATCATCCAGGAAATAAATACATTGTGTACACTGAAGCTATCACCCAAGCTATCGTTAAAACTATTGAAAGCTTTGTTAAAAAGAGAAGAAAAAAACCCCTAAAACTTAGATGCCTGTGCATCACATGATCCTATCCAGACTGCTTTTTCTCATAAGCTACTGCAAGACCACTGTTAGAGACAAAGAACCATGTGGGTTTAACAAAGATGCCTGTCTTCAATTCAGCTTGAGAAAGAGCTCTCTTAAGCAGTTAATTATTATTTCTTCTTTCTTTACCAAATTCAGATTGCAATCTGTCTTATTCTTCTGCAACAACAACAACAAAAAGTAAAACAAAAGATAACTAAGCTGTGGGAACAATTGTTGCAGCTTGTTTCTTTTTGTCAGGAAGAGTTTAGATGTAATTCTGTTTGCGAATCTTGGTCTCGCTCATTAGTCCCTAGCAATCACTAAAATATTCCTTAATTCCCAAAGGAGACAATAATTTTATCGGGGTGGGGGGTGGGTTGGTGACTTTGATTGTCACTGACTGACTTGAGAAAATAGAAGACCTTTAAAATCCTGACACTGCAAAAACCTGTGCCATGTATAGAAATCCAGTCTGTGGAAATATTCAGATGAGTGATGTTATCTACATGCTTTCAGCTTTGCCAGCCCAAGCATTTAGAGTGCCAGGCTTATCAGGCAGTATTGTCCTCTTCTTTGTGTTTGCAGTAATATTACTGCAGGCTCCAGGAAAGAGGCTCCAGTTTTGACTGGATCTCTGAATGCTGCTACAATACAAATAATAATATTCAGTAAGTGGAAAAATAATACTGACAAGATAATGATAATATTAATAGATGGACCAAGTTTTCGTCATTGAGTTTGCATAATCTCAAATAAGGTTTGCTACTGTCAACATGTCTTGTCCTTATATTTATCTCCTGCCACTGCAAATAAAGGATCTTTCTGATTTATTTAATATGAAAAAAGCAGCAGATGAATCAAAGTAGACACTATACAGTGTTTAGCATCCTTTTTTGAATAGCTGTGTAACTGCAATCATATTCTATGAAGAGATATCTTCATTTGAACAGGACCACACAAGCCTCTGAGAGGAAGCAAGTGAAAAATTATATTTGTTGATAAAATTTTGCAGTTTGGAAGGGTACTAAGTTTCTGTGCTTTCAGTTCACGTGTGGATCTTAAGACACCCATTATCAGATTCATTCAAGAATTTAACTGTTCTCCAGACAGCAGTTTGAGTTTTGTGTCCGAACTTTGTGCATCACCAATAATTTCTTCCATTAGTTTTTGAAGATCGGTATGTAATCACTGTGATGCAGTACCCTCAAGGGTACCACAAGGTACACCTCTAATTGCATCAACAATTGTGGTGAAGCTTACTCTTAGTGCAGTTTATCCAGCAGTATCATATATAATTAATCTAATTTTGACTGAGGGACATAGGCCTATGTTGATGCTTGCTGTTAAAAAAAATCCTCCTGAACGTGAATTCACCAGAGGCAGATGTTTGGGATCATAACGCTAATGTAGTTACACTAAGCCAGGTTTTTCAAGAGGCCTTGTAGCAGCTGAGGTAACCTACAGTTCAGGCCAGTTTTTTTCAGGAGAGCAGGAATCCTCCTGGGTTTCCTTGAATACCTTGCTACTGGTGTTTTTCTTCCCTTATGTTGTGTCAACATCCAGGACATATGAAGAACTCTGTAATCATTGAAGGCAACAAAACCCCTACTGCAAAGAAAATGTAGTCTTTAAAATTAGTCCTTCTCCTCCACGCTACCAACACTATAAAGAAGAGGGAGATTGTTCTGAACTGTAATTACTAGACCTGGTTCTTAAGCTCCAAAGCTTGTGTCCATTTGCTGATATACTACAAGTGCCTTCAGGAGCTTACCCAGAAATCACTCCAGCTCTGTTACCACCAACAAATTGTTGATATTAGGAATGACTCGTCATTCAGTGCCAGCACTGGCTCATCA
Organism: Astur gentilis; assembly: GCF_929443795.1. NCBI lineage: Eukaryota > Metazoa > Chordata > Aves > Accipitriformes > Accipitridae > Astur > Astur gentilis. The sequence goes on from NC_064911.1 coordinate 10,773,358, forward strand.
GACGGATCTCAGGAACATTTCTTCTTCTTGGGTTGGGCTGATTTGTCTGAGCAGCAGATCTTGGGAGAGCACATCTCAGGCTCTTCCCTGCATGATTCTCTTCTGACAGTCTCCAAGCATAAACTGGTCTTGCTACTGCCTCTGGTCTTCCATTCTTGCCAGGAGGGCTTGTGATTACAAGTTGGGTGTAATTTTCTTCCCTCTCTCTGTGACCAATTTCTGTTTTCCTTCCACCAGCTTTCCCCTGAAAGTTACCAATCAGGGCCAGCTTTTACAATACTTTGTGAAATGTGGCTTGACACTTGATTAACATTCTGTTCTCTGTTGGGATCTTCTGCCCCACTTCTCCTCTGATTTTGTTAATTCTCTCTCTCCATTTTATGCAGCTGTGGTTATGCATGCTTTGTGTTTACAGATAATTAATCATGTGCTGCAGAATGCAAAATATAATTAGGAACAAAACAAGGTAATACCTTGTTAATTCACTATCTTGTTGGATAAATGCAATGATAAAATTAATCTTTGCTAATATTCCATGCCAGTATGGCATCTCTGGGAAAAGGCTTCAGTCATTATTATGTGTTTTTGTATCTATAGCCAACTACTGAGGAAATGTGGACATTCTGCAAAAGTTTAAGAGCTCAGGTAATTTCCATTATACCCACTTGAACAGATCTGGATTTAAAATTTAAGTAGATCCATTCTTTAAAGATCTAAATACAGCATTTTATGATGAGTGCACTTTAATCCTCCCCCCTACCCTCCCCCGAAATTTAGTGATTATTAACTGGTTTTAATTCCTTTACTTAAAACTAATGTAGGCTGTTGTTTTTGTGAACAGAAATTTGATAGTCAGGATCACTGATGGAGCATTTTCAGAACATGAAATTATGACTCTCGGGCGCTATTACAGTGTGAGAGATGAATATGAAATGGACCTCCACTCCCTCCTTTCAGCTGCTCAAGAACAACTAAAGAAAAATAGCTTTGAGAATTTTGAACAACTGTCTGCGGTGCTTATATACAATGACCGTGAAAAGTAAGTTTCCTCTATTTATCCTAAGCGTTATTTGGGACGCTCTGCTTGTAAACCTATGTACTTTCTGCTTGTTGCTGAGCAAATGATATATTGCAGCCAAAGAATATTATTTGTAATGTTAAGCCTCTCTCAGCACTTGACAGTAGACAACAGAAGGATAGCCTTTTTGTCTCTTTCATTTCGTTTGTGGACTTTTTATTATAGCTGCTATACTGAATATTCTGTGACATAACCAGATGCCTGTTCACAGGCAAACCACAGTATTTTAAATCAAGGGGGAAAGATAGTGATTTAAGGGGAAAAAAAAGGGATTTGTAGCTGATGTTTTTTATGACTCATTTGGCCTTTTTGTTCTCTGATGTCACAGATAAAGAATCACAGAGAATCACTAAAGACCTCAGCATGGGGGAGACAGGCCACCATGTACACTTGAAGTTTCTCAGCTTTGTAGTAGCAAAATTTCATAAAATCTTGTTTTCTTTACCCTTCACCCCAATATTCCTCACATGTTTTTCAGTTCACAGCAACATTCACTTGACATAAATCTGGAAAATACCTAATGTAAACCTCTCCCCCTCTCCTTCTGTTTGTGTAGATGTGGAGTGCTGCCCCATGAGATGTGCAGGACTATTTGCAAGTCCTTTAAGTTGCCACTGGCTGATGATAATCTGCAAGCTTTACTGACCATGTAAGTTAAGGGCAGGTAGTATGACCAGCATGCATGGGTGCAAATCAGTGCTAAATATCTACTGCAGACACAGTTCTTAAGAATTTGTCATTTATATAATATTAATAATCTCATAATGCTGATTTTTGTCTCTATATACATGGGGACTTTCCTATTTATAGAATATTTATAATCAACTGAGGTGCATCTGTCTTAGCAATTTGTCTTCATTTTGTGTGGCATGGTAGATCATCTGGGTTTTTTTCCAGAATTCTATGGAATTAGTCTTATGGGAATCAGATACTGATACTTATAATTATCAATGAGTTGTTTTTTTTTTACAGTTGTTCCTGAGTATATGTAAAGTAAAACCAAATACCAAGATGAATACAATGAAATGTCCTCGAATCAAGTAGGCAGCATCAGTAGTAGAGAAAAGTTGTTCCCATTAATCCCACCTGAAACATATTTTATTGTAATTTTTAAAAAGGTAAAGGAGTGTTGGCATGGTTTTGGTATTTTTCGATAGAACATTTAATTGTTTCAAGACAAATTATTGGCTAGCTGTATTAATGGGAATAGAAGTGAAAAGAACTAGTATTCAGTGCTTGTATTAAAGGCTAGAGTAAGAGTAGTTCAGAGTAACCTGTGGTGTTTTGAACACTTACATCATGTTGAGTTTGGTTTTCATGGCCAGATTTTCTGGTAATAGGTTTAAATGCATGCTCTTCCTTAAATGTTTTGTCTGTGCCTTCATACTGTGTTAAAAGCAGAAGCAGGTCTTGTCTTCTGTCATGTTTAGATGCTTTTAGGTAGATATGCTTCTTGATTTCAGGAGGAATTGCAAACTAAGCATCTGGATTTATCAAATAATGAAAAGACTCTTGTCTGACAGAAATGTGGAATCCATTTTAATGAAACATCTTTGTACTGTAAGCAAGACTTCCTACTTAAATCAGTAGCAACAAGATTGCTTTAAGAAGCCTAAGGGGCTATTTTTCACAAAGCCCCTGTTTCCAGACCAAAAACTTTCAGAATAGTTCCCTGCAGTAGCCAGATAGATGACTCTGGCAATTTGTTTGCTGTTCATCACTTCTGACAGTTAGGTTAGAAGCATTAGTCATCATAAGCATGTCTGAATCTTAGCATTAATCTAAAACTCATTTTTTAGAACTCCCACTAAGCTGCCCAACAGAAAAAGTATTGGAGGACAATTGACATCCTGTACTAGACAAGGGGTTCTCATAGTTTCCACTTCATAGAGGCTGAAATTGAATAGATGCACAGACAAGGGAGTGGAGGTTTTCCTTTATGTACTAACTCAATGCTGATGAAAAACAGACAAGCCTGGCACATCATAGGCTCCAGAGATATGTTTATTGTTTGTGAATTTATACCAGGGAAAGCTTTTGTGAAATGAACCTCTTCCCTCCTGAAGAGTCTCGGTGTAGGCAGTTAAAAAGAAAAAGCCCAGTATACTGTAATAAAAATTAGAGATAAGCTTAGAAGACAAGGAGAAGACTAAGGGATGGATTTCACCCAGCTTTAGCCAGGTACCCATGACAGCTGAATTAGGATTCACCCACTGCAGGTTCTTTCTCTAGACGATGGAGAAGGGAATAGTTATCTCCTCAGCCTGTGTAAGAGCTGGATATCTAAATTGCCATCTATTTTCCTTTGATTCTAAAGGGGCTGTGGCCAGCCTGTATTGAGATTTCTGTATGAGAAAGATAAATGGTGTGAAGCTGGGCCTCAGAAATCAGTGTGAGAAGTTCTTCATATGATAGTGTGCTATATGTAATGCCAGTTCTAAGTTACATATCAGCTGCTTCGAAACATGGCAGTTTGTGGTGAGTCACTGCACTGCAAGTAAGATTGTCACAGTCTTAACAATGTGTGTAGCTGTTGCTGCTTGGTAAGTTAATTGTTTCATGAGGGTGCAGAGTTAGGGAAAGATTTTTTTTTTTTGAGGTCTATTTAATAGGAGTTAATTTCCAATAATCTGGAAATCGACAAGTAGAGTTGGGTGCCTGAGATTTAGATTTTTCTCTTTCTTTCCTCTTGCTTCCTGTAGTTTTGAGACTGAAGAATCATGAAACAGGCAGGTTTATTGTTAATGAAGAACAGTCTTGCTCTTGGGGAGTATGCAATTCAATGTGGGCAAATTTTGTCAACAATATTCCTTCCCTGTTTTTTCCAATGAGGAAGCATGTAATTTTGTGTCAACTGATGTTTCTGAAGGAAATGGTGGTGGTGGTATTCCTGCTGTGTGTATCTGTATTTTTGAAGGAAGAAAGTGGTACAATAAAAGTTGTTGGATTGATTCCCACAAAATCAGTATATATAGCTAATGCACTAGCTGGACCCCATTCAGCTATAAAATGATGCTAGACAATGTGATCAGATAATAGTTGAAGACTGAAGCTATATGTTTATTCAGCTTTGCTATCTGAGATTAGGTGGCAAAGACTTTCTGTAGGACTTAATGGTTCTATTTTTCCATTTTGAAAGGTAATACTCTTAAAGTGTTTATTATTTACATTTGTAAATCACACTGCAATGATCTGTCACTCATTAAAAGCATGGGATGGGACTAGAAGTTGCTGTCTAATTTTGTGGTCGCCTCCAGATGACCCAACACTTTGTTCACTGTACCCAAAGACCAACCATTCACTTTCCACAGAGTACATGGAGAATTAGCACAAAGACTGAGGTTTCATAAGACCCTTTCATATTGTCTGTCTACTGTAAATTTATATATTTAATTGTGGGATGGTGAAGTAGTAGGATTTAGGTACCCAACAATGTGTCCTTTTTTTCCAGTTTACCTGAGCTGGCTTATTAAAAAGTATTTCTTTTCTCCATCAGCATTTTCTCACTTAGTTTTTTAATCACAGGGCAATACAGACTTTTAATCACAATCTATTAAGCAGTGCAGATGGTACACAATTGTTTCTGCCAGAAAACTACAGTAGTCATTGTAAACATTTCTTTAAATTTATGCAGGCATAATGAACAATTATAGTTTGTTTAATAAATAAATGTTGCTAAAGTCCTCAAGTGATGAATTTAGGTTTTTTTTTTCTGTTATTTCTATTTACTACAATGCTAAATGTATGCTAACAAGGACTTAAAAAGATGCAGTCCTTCCCTAGAGGTTATATAAACAGCTGGCAGATAAGGAAAGAAAAAATGGAGCGAAGAAAGAATGGATGACAAGTTTACAAATATTATACATTGATTGTTCTGCATTAGTTTAGTTGTTAAGCATATGTCCCTATTTTTTAAAATATGTCAGTTAATTTCTGTTAAAAGCAGCTGTGTAGTTCTTCACCTCTCCACAGTACCAGGGTAGGACTATTGGACTCTGGAGAGGGGCTTGTTGTTTTGAAAAAGTTAATCCCTACTGTGTCAGGTAGCAGTCCCTGATAACAATGGGCCTCCTACATGGTCATCCCAGTTCTCAAGTCATTAATAGGCTAGGCCATGCTGCTCCTGCCTGCTCAGCTTTGCCCTGGTTTGTGGCTGGGTAATAATTTTTTACCTAGTTGCCTACCTGTAATGTTTTTTTAGGGCTGACCTATTTCTTTCAGGAAGCAAGCCTTCTTTTCCTGCTACAGCAAGTGTCCTGGTAGCAGGAGCAAGATTGGAAATGGTCACAATATCTTTCTCCTGCACTCTGTCTTCTGCTCATTAGCTTTGATGCCTGAGACTCCCTATGCCATTTGTGATGAAAAGACTCTCTAGCATTAATATTTGGATCTCTTAAAAGAAATTATTTCTGTTATTCAGTATGCTAAGGAACTGATGGTTCAATTTATACTTGTTCAAGATGTGAATAAATGTATACACAAGGTGGTAGCCCTTACTTAATTCATACTGATCAGCTGCATGTATTTGTCCATGCTTGCTGTTTTAAATCTTTTCATATGAGCAGTTTATGACAATTTAGGTTTATACCTGTATTACACAGAGACTATCAAACAGGCTGAAGAAACCCAACATTTTCTCTGAGGTTAAAGCAGCATGATACTTCTCCTCTATTATTATCAGATTAACTTCTTAATAAATGTTATTCAAAACTAAGGAATTAAAAAGCCTCTGTATGTACGTGAACTTTTCACATAAATGTTTTGGTTACAGATTTCTTGATGGGAAAGAAAAAATATTTATAAGTAGCCTTTACTCACCAAAGCATCCTCAGGAATGGTCATAATGTGATTTAACCAGATTTTTCACGTATCTGGAGTATTTAATTATGAATATATTTTTAGAAGCAGAAATGTGCGATTATTTCTGTAATGTCAAAGTAAAAAAAAAACCAAAACAAAACTCTGCAAACTATGATAGGGATAGGGGAGTGATTTCATAGTCTAAAATCACATGCATTGGTGAAGTCATAGGGCAAAACTGAAGAGAAGCATGGTTTCAAGAGATCTTTGTTGCATCTTGTTGATAAGACAAATCTAATTTCCTTTCCTGAAGAGCACTGTCACTTTCAGTCATATTAACTCCAGCCACTGAAATGTATGACATCTCTGTCCTAATAATGCACAAATTGATAACATCTCCTTAGTCCATCTGGATACTCTGTGCCAAATTGCAAGTGTGTGCTTTTAGTAGATTGATACAGTAAGTCACAGCAAGCAAGAGAACTAAAGAGTAGGTTATTTTTTTTCTTTCTGGATTATTCTAGAGTAATATTTTAAGCTGCTTTCTGTAGCTATTGAAATATGGGATTTAGGAATCCTATTTCCTCTGCCCATGTTAAAATCTTTAGTTATAGTTAGCTTCATGCCCATGTTGTCATCTCAGTTTGCTAGTGCTGTCACATCAAAGGACTTTTCTCCTTGTTAATGTTTGTCGAAAGCAGAAGCAATGCTTGCCTTGACTTCATTGCCTCAACATAAAGTTTAAGTAGTTCCACGCCTTCACTTGTTCTTTATTTAAAAATCCTGCTTATGCAGCTCTGCATCTTGGCAGTAGACTTAATCTTTTGACTTTTCACAATGAGCAAAGGATAAATACATATATAGTAAAAGAAAAAAAATCATTATGATAGTTCTGAAATTCAAAATCTGTGTGCCATAGTTTTTTGCCAAGAGGTATAAGCTTTTTTATTGTCTCGTTACTTCTAATGCAAAACTCCTTTCTTTTCCCAATTGCCTCCTGCAAAAAAAAACCTGAAAGAAACAAGAACCCCCTAGAAGTGGGAATGATAATTTTCTTATACAGTGGATATATTCCCCAAAAGCAAGGCTTTATGAAAATATTAACTTGCATGTGAGCTATTATAAAGCAGCAAGCTATCATAGGAGGGTTTCTCATTGGCAATGTTTCAGGCTCCTCTTTAATACTAGTAACAGTAGCATTCTTCTCTGACTTTGCTTTCATCTTCAGCATAACTCTCTGTACTTAACATTCCAGTTTATCGCTAGCGTCTCTGTTTATGGCTCTCAGTATATTTTATTATTATCTCTCCTGCTGACTATTAAATGAAAGGTGTGGGGGGAGGAGAAGGAGAGGATGAGTTGCAGTTTATTGCAGTTTATTTTTGTCACTAGATATATTTCTCCCCTTCTCCGGTATTGTTTTCCAAGTTTGTGCTGTAAATTCTCCCTTAAAGTACCTTCATGCTTAATTTTTACCAGAACATTCTGCAGTGACTGAAGGGGTTTGAGGCCCATGTTTTGTGCAGTGCTATTTCTTTAAGAACAAGATAAAATAATTTTTTAAAAGACTTGTTTCTTGGAGATGAGCTTGCTCCTGTGCAGCAGTATTTGTCTCACCAGATTATAGGGCAGAATTGTTTAACCTGATGTTTCCCACCAAAGAATAGGTACTGAGTCTTGCTAGTTGTATATATCTCTCCATGGACCCCAGTGAAGCACAGAGACTTCCAGAGTGTGCTTATATGCCTAAATGAGGTCCCTTTTATATGTAGGTAGTGTTAGGTGAGACAGATGTCACTCACAGAAACTGCTAGCATGGTATTTATAGCAGAGCAGTTAAGCTGTTCATTTCAAGAATGGTTTGCATGGTGGCTTCAGCTTGTGGGTATCTTTCAAGCATTTGACTAGTCCCACTGAAATAACAGTGGTTCCCAAGTGCCTTAATCACTTAAGTGTTCTGCTGAATTGAGGACTTTTCTTCTGAAGCTGCTTCACCCAAATCAATGGCAGAAGGATGACGTGACTTACAAATCTGCCTCCATGGGGTTTGTTAGTGCAGGGTAATGATTTTAGAAATTTGAGGGAGGGAGATAGCATGTTCCACATGTACCTGTAGACCTTAGCTGGCAGCATATATCTTCATGCAGCTAGGGGACCCTCATAATTGACACAAATATATATATTTATTCCATAGAAATAAAGAACAATGCCATGAAACAACTACCAAATGACAAGGCTTGTGATTTTTAAATCTGGCTATTATTTGATAGGTTAGAGAGCTGTGTGTTTGTCAATTGTAAAATGATCCCAAGATGTATCCAAACAGCATTTCTGAAGGATTGCTTATTTTCAGTAAATGATTGTAGAATCATATAAAGCGGTCAGTTGTGTTATAGCACAGCTCTCTCATGTCATTCTACCTGTTTTTTTTCTACACAAAGGAATCATACACTGATCATCCCAACTTTATGTTTGTCACCAATTGTGAGATCCCAGTGTTGGAAAAGGTTGGGCAAAGCTTCAAAAGTAAAACGAAATTACTTGAAATGTAATAAACCTTAAAGAAGTTGAATTCTACTATGAGAGATAATAATAAGGTGTAAGAATATGGAATAGAATGTATGATATAGAAGTTTTGAGAGTTTGGTACTGTTTTTCTGTACTCCTGCTGGTGTTTGGTAACAAAGGAGTAAAAAATTTTTATCCAAAAGGTAATGTGTTAGTATGCTGTATATAACATGATACAACTTTGTTAAAAATTTCCTTTAACCTTGAGTCATCTTATGGATATTCTGCTTAGGTTTGAAAATGACCATAAGCAAGTGGAATATAAGAAGTTTGTGGATGGGCTGAACTGGAGAGAGAATCAAATCCCTGCTTGCCAGACGATAAAGATTCCTTTCAAGGTAAAACCAGTGTATCTGAGCAAAGGAACAGTACAGGACATTGATATAATTTGTCCAATGTTAACATGAGTGCTTTATCCAGTGGAGACCACAACGGTTTTCATATTTGCGTATTTGCGCCTGTTTTCTTCAAGTAATGAATTTTTTCTGGGACACTTAGAACGAAGCAGAGAAGTTAAACCAGGACGAGGAGCCTTGTAACACCCCCATGCCTAATAGGTGTCACATGTCTGTGACATTTTTCTAGAGGGAAAAAAAAAAGAGAAGGGGAAACAGGTGTGTTTGCCCATGAACAATGGGCGTGAATACCGCTTCACCCACAAATATTGTTGTCACATGTCAAACGATCTGTTTGCTTGCTGAAGTAGTCAGGAAATAGTTTAAACACCACTGACACTGCAGAAAATAGCTATATATTTTTTATAACTCCATAGAACCTTGTATATAGTACACCACATCACGGGTAGGTGTACAGCAAGAGCAGTATTGATGGATCAACTTTCTATATCTCCACCAGCCTGCTACTGAGAGTAAATAAAAATGTGGTATCAATAAACTGCAGAGATTAATCTGATCCTGCCATCTTGTGCTGAATGGAAGATTTTAAAATAGATGGTGCATAAGGCAATTTTACTGATTTTTAAAAACTTCATAACAGATAAATCTGAAGCCCTTCTGCCAACACATAGTTTTGCTGTTCTGGGCTAGCCAATGTGTTGCTATACTTGTACAGGATGTGTTTGATTGTATTCAAACCATTTAGAAACATAGTATTCCTTTAAATTCAAGTTCAATGGTTACATAGTTTAAACCAATATTCCTCAAGTACTGTGCTATTAACTTGACTCCTCTCTCTTACTTGGCTTACCAGCTCTTTCTTCTGTAGCATCTCACGAGGGCCCAATGCTGCTGGTGTGCTCTGCTTTCCATAGTGGTTTCTTTTTCACTTTGTCATTGAGAACAATTTTTCCATCTTGTACAGATAAAATCAAAGCCCTTCCATGTGTTTTATACAGCAGTCCTGTGGTTCAAAGTGTGCATTAGGTTTTGTTCGGTGGGTATTCTTTGATTTTATGGAAGAATTCTGTCCTTACGTTATAACAGTGACTGCTTGCAGGAGGTTGTGTCAGGATAAGGGGCTTCGTGAGCCTCAGTACCACAGAAACAAAAAGAATTTCAGAGCCTGTGCCCAGAGGATTTTTGCCTTGAAGGTGGTACTAAGCTCTGTACCAAAAAGCAAGGGTGAAAGAAGCAGAGGCACAGATACACTTGCTGTTGAATGTGTTTGACCATTTTTTTTTCCCCTCACAGAATGGCTTATCTAGCCATTGAGCATGACTTGATTTCTGGCAGGTGAGGGAATGAGATGGCTTCTATGGGGTGAAGGTGGGGTGCAAGTGGCGGTGGAACCAAGACGCAGCCTTCACAAGTTGAAGGTGTGGAGAAAAAGGTGCTCGTGAAATAAGCAGTAGGTTGAAATGGACATTTGTGGTGTTCTGATCGGCATAAGAGATGAGGTTTTGTTTGGGTATGAAGATGTTATCTTTCCTTGGAGGACAGCCAGTGGATGGGCTTTCCAGGAATGGCTGGTGCCCAAGAGCCCCAGTTGAGAATGGTACATGGAGTTATGTGAGGAAGGTTCCAGCTGAAATCAAAAAGGAAGAAAGAACATCAACAGAAATTGTAATCAGTCATCATCATGCTGGCATAATCAGTTCTTCATTGGCTCCAAAGCCTTGCTGTAACTGTCATACTGACAATATAGCACTGTTTTTAATAAACTGCGCCCAAATTGGTGCCAGTATAGTTTACAGAGTTTTATCGACATTATTATTTTGCTAGTTAGCTGCAATACCTAGCCTATCTTTGGTACAGTACAAGAATATTTTAATGAAGAGATCAATAAGAAATGGAAAAAATCAGAGAAAGGAAGGGATTTAAATCTCATTCAACTTTAGAATCCAATTGTCATTCTGTTCATGACTTACCATGAATTAACAGCAATATTTTGGGGCTACAGTACCTGTATTTGACAGATAGATTTCAGCAACAGAGTTGTGCTTGTTTAGCTGACTTTTTTCTTCTTTCTATCTCATTATTTTGTATGATTTTTGGTGTTGAGACATAGATGACTTGCAAGATTTTCAAGTATAAGCATCTTAATAAAGAAAATATAGCATTATTTAATTTGAAAATATCAGCAAAAGGGCTAATGATCGAAAATATTTTAAATAAAATATTCTGCAAGTTTGATAAAAGTGCGCACGTAGTAATCTTTTAAGAGGATGTGCTATATTATGGTCCACTTTTTCACAGATTTGTATGTGGAAATGAAGCAGCTCATTCAATCTTATGTTGACCAGCTTTTAATTATTCTTGTTTTCAATATTATATTCTAAGATATTCTTCGGGTTACTAATTTCAGAATGAAGATGACTGGAGCAGACAACCACCATCCATTCCTGTGAAAGGGATCAAATACTTATCTCTTCTGGATGATCTATTTGGCAAGGAAGAATAATCTGATCTGTGCAAGGCACTGCTTTTGGATTATTGTTTCAGCTCCAAAGCTTAACTTAGATACTGAAAACATTCCTTGTAAAACAAAAAGATCAGATATAGGTTTTATTGCATTTAATTTCTTATTTCAACATAGATATATACTTTGTGTGTTTTTCAAACTCCTAAATCAACGGTACTCTTTTATACTTACACAAGCATAATTAAAACTGTGTCCTCTAATCTTTGTGTCTGGTTACATGGAGAATTTACAAGTATTGGGAAATCTTTGAGTCAAACAGAGCAAAATCTGACTGACCCTGCTTTGTTCTGCAAACAAAGGTTCTTGGATGACCCCTTAAAATATTAGGTTGGACTATATTAGCACAATAAGGTAATTCCATTCAAATTTTCTCTCTTGCTCTTTAGCTTATATCTGTGTTTTTGCTATATCCCTGTGGTGATGCTTAAGTACTGTTTGTGTCAAAGTTTGTTATTTTATGGAGGAAATACTAGCAAGGCTTTAGCACAGTATAAGGTTGCTCTGGTATCAGAGATAATTATAGCCTTGCAATGTAGAAGTAATTATTTTGCAGGCATGGCACGGAAGCTATCAGCTCTTGCTTTTTGTTTTAAATGTGACTCAGATTAATAGACACCCAAGTTTACTTGGGTGAAACATATATGAAAAGAAGATGTTTCAGTACAATTTTAGTGTGCAACTTTCTTGCAGTAGCACTGTACTTGTCCTTTGAAAATTAATTGATGCCATTCTCTTTGCTCAAAATTGCAATGAGTAACTGGAGTTCCTGTTAGCATTTTTGTATCTTTTTAAGCTTATGCCAGCTCAAAGCCATGATTAGATCTGAATTTACTGCATGCTTTTGTGAGAGAAGCAATTATGCCAGATTAAAGAATGGAAGAGCTGAGGTGAAGGTGGGGAGCTGACTCATCCGTGGCGGTTCCACAGGGGAAGAGGTGTAAGCCAGTGCACCTCTGCCAGTGGCTGGGAAACTCACACATTCGGTAGACTGAGAACCCTGCGCTTTCTGTAATCTGAAATTACAATTCGGGGAGGAAGTGTTTTGATTTAAAAAGATGAGAATTCAACGTATCTAAATCCCCAAACTGAGGGAAAGACAATAGTTCAAAGAATAACTTAATTCAGTAAATCTCTATCTTTTTGGAAACTTGAAGATCTCTTTTAGAATTATGATTCCATTTAGAAATACCTCGCTGCACTTTTGCATGATAGTGTAAATGAAATTTTTAATTGTATGTCTTCTCTCTAGCCCCCCCAGCTCCTGAGAAGAAATTCTTTTCCCTCCATATGGTAAAATAAGCTTTTGGCAGCTTTTTTACTTTTTTGTCAGCAAAAAAAGACTTGAGGCAAGGCATAATTATGTGTGTTGCTGCTACTTAGGAAGATGTTTGCAATGAAATGGGTAAGTGATGGTCTGTGTCCAGCAGGTCAAAAAGAAAACTGTGAAAACTCCTTAAAGCGCTCCAAGTTGTAGACAAGACCATGTACTGCTTTTTGATCCAAAAGAGGAAAATGGTTTCTTACATGACAAGAAAAATGTCTGACCATGGGGATAGTGTCTGGAGCCAAAACAATAACTTGCATTTGAAGCCGGTTTGATGAAAGCTGAAGTTTTTTAAAACATGCCACCAAGACTGAGCTTGACACTTTAAATGAACCATAGAACCATAGAATTATAGAATGGTTTGTGTTGGAAGGGACCTTAAAGATCATCTAGTTCAAAACCTGCTGCTGTGGGCAGGGACACCTTCCACTAGACCAGGTTGCTCAAAGTCCCATCCAACCTGGCCTTGAACACTGCCAGGGATGGGGCATCCACAACTTCTCTGGGCAACCTGTTCCAGCACCTCACCACCCTCACAGTAAAGAATTCCTTCCTTTTCGTCAACCAATACCCCCAAGTCCTTCCCTTCAGGTCTGCTCTCAATCCACTCATTGCCCAGCCTGTGTTTGTGCTTGGGATTGCCCTGACCCATGGGCAGGACCTTGCACTTGGCCTTGTTGAACTTCATGAGGTTTGCACAGGCCCACCTCTCAAGCCTGTCAAGGTCCCTCTGGATGGCATCCCTTCCCTCCAACACGTCGACCGCACCACACAGCTTGGTGTCGTCAGCAAACTTGCTGAGGGCGCACTCAGTCCCACTGTCCATGTCGCCGACAAAAAGATGTTAAACAGCACCGGTCCCAATACTGACCCCTGAGGAACACCACTTGTCACACGTCTCCACTTCAACATCAAGCCATTGACCATAACTCTTTGAGTGCAACCATCCAGCCAGTTCCTTATCCACTGACTGGTCCATCCATCAAATCTATGTCTCTCCAATTTAGAGACAAGGTTGTTGCGTGGAACAGATTCAAATGCTTTGCACAAGTCCAGGTAGCTGATGTCCGTTGCTCTTCCCTTATCCACCAAGGCTGTAACCCTGTTGTAGAAGGCCACCAGATTTGTCAGGCACAATTTGTCTTTAGTGGAGCCATGTTGGCTGTCACCAATCACCTCCTTATTTTCCATGTGCCTTAGCATAGTTTCCAGGATGATCTGCCCCATGGTCTTGCTGGGCACAGAGGTGAGACTGACTGGCCTGTAGTTCCCTGGATCTTCCTTTTTTCCCTTTTTAGAAATGGGGGTTATGTTTCCCCTTTTCCAGTCAGTGTGAACTTCCCCATACTGCCACAACTTCTTAAATATGATGGATAGTGGCTTGCCCACTTCATCCGCCAGTTCCCTCAGGACCTGTGGATGCATCTCGTCAGATCCCATGGACTTGTGCGCCTTCAGGTTCCTTAGATGGTCTCAAACCTGGTCTTTTCCTACAGTGGGCGGTTTTTCATTCTCCCACTCCCTGCCTTTGCCTTCTCTGTCTGGGTGTATCACTGGTGCCCATGTGAAACAACAGAAGTGGATAATAGCCAGTGGATGGTACAAGGCTTGGTAGTGTCTTGGTGACATCCCTGATATGATCCCTTGCAAAGCAGCAGACCTCTCTAGAGAGTGCCTCAGGTCAGCAGATGGGTGCATCTCTACCTCTCAGAAGGGAGTTTACTACTGTCACCCACTACCTTTTCTTAGTTGTTCTGGTTGTTACATAGGGAGCAGACCAGGCTGCCTCACTCAGCTCCAGCATCTCTCCTGATGTGCCGGGTCTTTCCTCTTCAGTCTGGAAAGTGGTGAAGCTGTTCTGCAAGGGCACCTCAGGCTTTGAGGGAAGTCTCTTTCTCCTGCTGGTCCTTGCTGTTGCAAGCTTCCATTCTTCTGCATTATTGTCTGTCCATCGTCTCCCCCCCCCCGCTGCTGTTGCCCTTGTAATTTTTTAGTGTTCTCCAGACTTCAGAAGGATATGTTTAGGTTGTGGAAATCTTTTACAGCTGAGGGTTTCCAAGAAAGATTGACTCTGAACATTTAGAACTTCTCAAGTAGCTTTTAGAGATAGGAAATTCACTTTAGTTTGTTTTCCTTTATGTGTATAGGACAAAGAGGAGCCTCCTTTCAGGAAAAAAAAAAATAGTACAAGAAATATTATTTCTTATAATTTCATGTGGCACCCTGTAGAGAGGTCTGGTCAATCATGGTCTGGTCTGGTTATGGTCAAGAAAGGTGACTGCAAACTGGAACCAGTGCAGAGAACTAGAAAGGTGATCAAGAGAATGGAGATAAGAAAGGAGATTAAAGGAGCTTGACTTATTTAGTGAAATACAATGAAGTCTCAGAGAGAATATGAGTCCTCTGTAAACACTTTATGGCCAAGCAAGGAAAATAATCTGTTTCAGTTAAGAACATTGGTAGTCGAAGAACAAATGGGTGTAATTTGCCACAAATAAATTTAAACTGGGCAACAAAAGGTGGTTTCTTACCTCTAAAACAGTGAGGGTCTCAAACAGCCTTCCAAGACTAAGGTACTCAGTTTTAAGGTTGAGATGGGTCATCTGATGACAGTAATTTTAGGATGTTTATTAATACCTTTCTGAATTATTATTCTCACTTCTCTTTCTCCTCTTTTCCCATGCATCTTGCATAACCCTGATGAGCACAAAAGGATCTCCTAGGAATAGGGCCTGAAAAATATTTTGCTTGTCACTGTGCTTACAATGTGTCATATGCTGTGGTCTGATGTGTTACAAACACTTTTCACCAGGTTTTCTTTTTTATAAGCAGCAATGCTTCCAGAAGGGAAAGCCCTAGCCAATGAGCAGTCC
Organism: Astur gentilis; assembly: GCF_929443795.1. Classification (NCBI taxonomy): domain Eukaryota; kingdom Metazoa; phylum Chordata; class Aves; order Accipitriformes; family Accipitridae; genus Astur; species Astur gentilis. Next base: position 10,788,881 of record NC_064911.1, read on the forward strand.
AATAATACTCTGTATAATGTGACTTACAGCATATGCTGCCCAGAATATTTCAACCTCTCCTCTAATCCTGCCACCAGCTTCATCTCTCTTTTCACATTGCTGATGAGGGGCCTGAATGAAGACAATACCACAGGATTATGTTTCAAGATGGCAGGAGGCCACAGCTTTAAAGCATGCATCGCATAAAGGGGAAGGCAGCCCTCACAGTTGCCATTAATCTCAGCTCTCGATCTCTGTAGGGGAGCCAAAGATATCTTCTTTCCACAAGTATCTGTGCTGTCCATGGCAGGAGCGAAGAGATTCACATTACAGTACCAGCTCCCCATCTCACTGCTGGGGTCTGTTGCGTGTTCAGTGTTAATTTTTATTTCCTCAACTTGGCATTTGAGAATAAGAGGCTTCAAGTTCTCTGGAATAGCTGCTGCTGCAAGCAAATGGCAGGCTGCAAACGGCAAAGAGGACTAGTCCGCATGTGCAGGTGGTACGTTGGTTAGCTCATGGCCTCGCATCAGCTTCTGCTCCTGTCCAGCTCAGAGTGCCTGCTCTGGTCACCAGCAGATGGGCCCCTCAGACATGGTAGCCACAAGCAGCCATAGACAATCTGTGGACGAAAATCAAGTTCCTCACCAGGCAGTATTTTCCTGTGTCCTGCCCATCATACAGGCAGCTACTGTATTTTTCTAGACAGAGCCATTCGGACTAACGTCAGACCGATGTTCATCTACATAAATGAAAAGGTATTGAAGTCCTCCTCCTGCATTTGTCCCTCATGCTGATCCTACTTTATGGTAGGAAAGCTCTTCACAGGAAAGGTTTGGGCTCAGTTGACTCCTGTGTCTGCTCTCTCTGTCTTGTCCTTTTAGCCCAGGAGACTTTTCTGCCTCCCAACTGAACTTCTGAACTTTCTGTGGGAAAACTGCAGGGATCCTAGTTCCACAGTAAACAAAATATTGGATGTTTTCAGTCACTTGACAGCATTCAGAGAACAGCAGTCCATATATCACTAATAGTAATTCACTGGTCTCTTGGCTTGCTGGACCCTTCTATGTGTTCCCATAGTTTGAGACATGGAACTAATCATTAGAAGAGTTTCCCAGTTTTTAACATATTGTAGTCATATGTAGGTTATTCAGTGACATGGAAGGAAACATTAGTTCTTTAAGCAATAATATCCTGAATCATCAGTAACTTATCTGTTGCATATTTACTTGCAGCATTTCTTCCTCTTTGAGGTGGCTTAGCCAGCAAGCCCCAGTACAATGAGAAAGACAAAATGGCAGCATGTTTGTGAAGAAGTTACAATATCAGGAGGAAAAAATACCACAATCTGAGCTCAGTCAGATTTTAAAAATTATTTTTAGGTGTTAGAGGGCAGTATAGATACCATTTGAGAGGAAAGTGTCTTGAAAGAAGACTTTGTAAAGTTACTGTTTGCTCTGAAGTAATTTCTTGTTGTTTGTTTGGGGGGGTTGACTTAGACCCAGTCAGAAGCAGCACTCATGTTTTAGGCAATGGTCAAACAAGCCAGATAGGGGTGTGGGGCGAAGTCCGTGTCCCTACCAGTTTCCAATGTAAAGTGTAAAACCAGTGAGGGAGCATAACCAAGATGAGGAAGGAAGTTAACGTAGATATAATATATTAAGGTTATAGACTGATTATATAAGCCCTTTCTCTGCAAAGTTTGTCATTTCTGAATCATCTGGAAGTTTCTTCTGCTATGTATTACACACAAATAAACTAGCTATCCTCATCTGCCCTTCACCCTAGCCATCTGTCCTCTTTGCTCTCCTCTTTCATCAGGCTAGTTTCATATTAAGAACTACAAACAAAGAGAAGTAAAGGAGCTGATTCACAAACTTCTCTGAAATCTGATGCAGATCCCTGGCAAGCAGCATGGTGGGATGATCTGTAACAGCAAAAATTCATTGTATCACCTAACAGTATTTGAGAGAGCTCCCACTTTCAAAGGCAAATCTGTCAGAAGAATGGCATCGTCTTGAAAGACAAGAGGAAGACCTTTTGCAGAGCTGCTGTGGCGCAGGTGGGACGCAGCCTTCTCTAAATTAGCATGGAGTTTATGGGTAAGACTTACGTCCTTTGCCTTCAGATGTCTGCAGTGCAGATGTCTGCACCTGCACTAGCTCTCTGGATCCCTTACTTGCTGATGGAAGGGCGATGGGCACCTCTAGGGAGCAACTAGCGTACAGGAATATCTACAGGAGGCCTGTTAGCTGTTCACTGCCTCCCTCTGCGCTGGCTCTGAAGGGATTTAAAACAACTAGCTAGAAGTAGATGTTTGCGTTGCTGTCGCGTGAGATGAATCCCACTCTTAGGGTCCATCAGCATTGCTAGAGGAGCACCAAGGTCAAGCTTGGTGACTGCTTGGTTGCTCCCCAACCTTGCTGCAGGTGTATAAGGTACATGTAGGAAGGGCTGAGCTTCAGCCAGCTGTGAGTAGTCCTGGTTGAGCTGGGCAGACCGGGCAGAGGAGAGCGTGGGTACACGCTGTGTGCTGAATGTGCGTGTGATCCCTCTCATGGGGTATTCTGGAGCTTAGGCTGAGCAGAGACTCGGTGCCAAGCTTAGCAGGTGGACCTGACTCTCCTCAATGAGCTTGACTCAGGCTCTGGCCAGTGGGTCTCGGTCAAATTTCATTCCAGCTAGGTAAACAGGAGAAGCTGGGTTGATCTAAATAGAACTACAATTTCTCTTCTCAGAGGTCTCTGAGAATCTAATTTAGCAAAGTATTTAAGCGTATGCATAAGGCTGTCCCTTTTGCACAAAGCCACTCGAGTGTGTGCAGGCGGCTTGCTTAAATCTGTCAAATGAAGCACTGGTGGAAATGCTTTCCTGAAAAAGAGGAATTCCTGATTTGAGGCATTTAGGAATTAAATCATTGTAATAAAAAAAACCCCACTATATGAGAAGGTAGCAGTGAAAGGAGGTAACACAGAATTGTCTGGACATGTTTATACAGGCTATATATTGCGTGTTGTTATTGTAGTTCTTCTGCAATATAAGCTAGCAATTAGCAATTAAATTCCCATTATGGGATCATGTTGGTAATTGAGATAAACTGTAAGTGTGTAACTGTTTTAAACCTTTCTTTTAACTAACCCAAATACTGTACTACTTATATAATTTAGAGATAATATCCCCATTAGTAGAGTTTATGACTCAATAAACAGCTCCCACAAGTTCATAAAAGCCAAAACCATAAACACCAGGACTATTAATGCAATAGAAATTCTGTGCCTCCCTCTTTTCTTGGTGGTCTAGATAGAGCAAAGGGAAATGCTATCTCAGAAAAAAAACATTTATTCTGGCTATATAAATATAAATTAATTGTCTTAAAACCCATCTGGAAATTTCCTCTCCTCCCCATGTCCCAGGTGGTCTGGCAACAGTGATGCATTCTGCTTTTGTCTGCAGGCAAGAGCAAGAACTCCCATTTGAAATCATTTACATGAAAGGATTGCATGTAAAAGCGCTGGTGGTATCCTCACGCTGCCTCTCCCTTCTGGAGAAATGGGAACAAAATCTTCTCTAGAGTTGGATTTCAGGGTACTTTTTTTTTTTTTTTTTTTTTTTTTTTTTAAAGGAAAAGCCCCATCAGAGTGCCTGGACTTCACAGTTTTTGAACCTCTCTGCTGCTGGCTTTTTTTCACCATTTTGACAGCTAAATGAATTTTAGCTAAGAGCGTCTGGTTGCCTGGAGGTTAATACAAGCAGAGCTTTTGTAGCTCTAGCCTCTTCCCATTTGGAGCTAAGGGAAGTGATTAATTAAGCCATTTGCAACAAAAAATGAACCCTTTCTTTTGTCTGAAAGAGCTTTATTTTGCAGTGTGGTAGGGCGCTGTACTGCTTAGCAAATCATTGCACAATGAACCACCTCTATCTGGTCTCTTACTTTGCTGTGGAAGGACATTTCTTCCTGTGTTGTTAAAATCACGTTGTTTGAGTTCATCGAAATGCAAGAAGTTTTTGTCATCGTTAGCCAGCTGGGTTCAAATGGATGTGAAAAGCTGGAGCTACACAACAGAGCCACTGCTCTTGCCCTCCCTCTCCCAGTAGGTAACTCATCCTGGGACAAAACACATGGTTTTCATTTGTTTTGCTGTTGCACCATGCTTTCTGGTTTTGTCACTTTTGTGTGAGAGTTTGTTTCCAGAGTAAGCATCTCAAGTGGCTGTTGGGATTCGTGGCTAACACCTCGCTGCTGATGGATTCCTGACCTTTACACCTACAAGGGAGTTTGGACCTTAGGACCCTAGGAAAGCTCATTTACACAAAAGGCAGAAACTCAGACATTTTGTTCTGCGGAAGGGTGGTAAGTAGTGAGCAAATACTGTCTCTCTTGGGCTTCATACCATTTGCATTTCACTGGCCTTCCCGGTTTATCCTGAAGTTTTAAGTTTCCATAACAATGGTATCAAACAGGGAGGCACTCCCTCGGGAATGTGCCTGCCCACTTGGTCTCACCCCACATGTAACACTCACTTGGTCAAGTTTCACGGCCTCACAGCAGGTTCAGAGATGTCCCTTTTGATTCCTTGTTGGCAACCACATAATGAAGACAAACGAAGACCCGAAGCAAATCAAATATTCAAATTAGAAAGACTCAGCATCTTAATGAAGCAAAATTCCTTTTAGGAGGCAAACAATCACAAAGGACCTGAACTGTCACGGCTGAGGTCCCAACAGTTTCACCATTGATTTCTGTGGGAACAGGGTTTGGCTTTACTTTCTGGGAAAGGGCGATTGCTTTGCTGCTTTCTTACCATTGCACACAAATTCCTCAACTCATCTCAGGGTAGTCCACATCCTTCAGCTGCGGCAGCCAGGTCCTAGGGCTGGGTCAGATCCTGGCAGATCCCAGCTCAAAATGCAGTATTGCAGATATCCATGTATGGGTTCTGTGATGGATGCACTTAATTCCTTAACCAAACTAGCGGTAGTTTGGTACAGACTCCAAAGGAGGTAAAGGCCTAAGCTGTTACCAGGCCAAGAACTTCTCCAGTTCCAATCTGTTCTCTGAAAACCCACAAAGGAGCACAATGACACAGTGAGCATTGATGTATATGACCTTGGAACACTGGTCATGCAATTAACACATGAATAGCAGGTGGCTTTTCCAAGACTCATTTATCAGGGAACAAAGAAAGTTGTGGGTACAAGAGTCTCATGCATACCTTTTCCATCGCATGTAATTTGACTACAAGCCAACTACTTTATTCCACAAATATGGCAGCCTAAGTGAGCCTTCTTTCAGCCTGGCTGTATGGCGATGGTCTCCTCTTGAGCTGGGATGCCTCTCAAGGTTGCTCCTCGAGGCAGAGAGACCTTTCACCAACAGCAGATCTTTGGTAAGTGACCAATATCACACATAACCTGGTATTATGTTAACTTTGATTTGTGTCTTGGTAACTTTGATTTTGTCTTGGTAACTTTGACTCTGCCTCGGTAGTTTTGAATCGTTGTTCAAACGATTGTGGAGTGCGGTAACAGAGTGAACCTTGCCATTGAACTTTGTTAAGTCACACTTTTACAACATCATATTTCAATAAAACGACTTTTGCTGATACCTTTGACCGTGGTTCTTTAAGCGATCTAAATCGCCCATTTGCAAGAGGGTTGCACCACCTCCTCTGTGGCCCCAGTGTTAGCAGCTCTGGCTGCCAGCACCTGGTGGGATGGAGAGTCGGGAGGAGCCATGCTGCGGCTCCTAGCAAGACGAGAGGCTGGACGAAAGCCTCGTGCAGACAGGAAAGATGGATGGTGCCTCCAGTGCCAGCTCCAGCCTGTGAGTAGGGAGGTTTTGCAAGTAATGCTAGCAAGACCGCACAGGGATGGGAAAAGGAGTGATTCCTAGGTATGAGATAACATTCCTGATGCCGTGTAAGTATGTTGATGAGCAGTACAGGATCTGAGATTCTGCATCACAGAAAAATGTCTGTAATATTGTCTGCCTGATCTATTACATCTCTATCACCCTGTGTCAACAGAGGGGATTGATGGAGTAACAGAGAAATTTTCATAAGAAACTCTTGTAAGAAGAGAATTAATGACTTTTCATTATCCTAAAGTACACCTTAATCTAAGTATGCGGGTGGCCTGTTACTTGAATTATAGAGAAGGAAACTGGACTTCTCAGGCTTTGGCTTCATTGTATGCAGTTATGAAATGCTCCAAAGCCTCCTGAGAAGTTCCTGGTCATTTAGAGGGGGTGGGATCAGGCCCTTCTCTCAGGTTAGAAACTCGTCACTTGAAGTCTGCGGGTGACTGTGGATCTCGTGGGTTGCCCAAGTCCCTGCAGTGGGGGGCTGTTTTCCCAGAGCAGGCCCAGCAATTGCAGGATTGCCTCCTCCCCAAGGAGAGGTTTCAGCTTTTTGATGGTTCTTTTCCCTCCTGGATTGCTTCGCTCAGTTGCACAAACCTACCACTTTCCCTGGGTAAGAAGCAATGCTCCCTTTCTTGTCGGTCAGGGTGATTGCATAGTCTCCCTCCTGCTTCATCAGCTGAGGCTTTTGGATACTGTTTGGCCCTGCCCTGCAAAGCCCCTGGCTGAGTTTTTCCTACTGATGGAGAGCTACAGAAGGAATGAATGGTATGAGTATTAACACCCTACAAGCAGGAGGACGAGCTGCACAGCTAATGGGTGGATGTTGACGAGCACTTCCCTCCCCATAAACGTTTTTAATAAAAATGTCCCATTGGTGGCATTTGAGGCATCTCTGCCTCAGTGTGCCAAAGGCATCTTGTATTGCAAGAGGTAAATCTTAAATCACAGTGTGAGATACAATTTTTTGGATTTAATATTGCTAATTTAATCCATGTTAGTGATGTTGAGCATGCATCAGCTAAGGAAAGCAATCAGTTGGCCACCTCTGGGGAGCATTTTCAGAGTATTTTCAGGTCCCAAAGGTGGAACCCAAGTTTATGAAACAGGATGTTTCCAGCACAGGTGAGTGGAAATTGTTCTCGGGGTGATATTGTATAATGTTGCATTTATCTCAGGAGTACAACTAATAGATAATGTACCAGTGCAAATAGATTTTTCAGTATGATGTCATAGCAGCCTTTCATCTGTGTGCCTAAATATTCAAACCAGAATAGCATCCTTGAGGGAAATGGTTATTGTCCTTCTGGAAGATAATAATGCAGGATTCAGCATAAAGAGGTGGCCTTGTGCAGTAGACTGCACTAAATCAGTTAAAACAATGATGGTAATGTAAACAAAAGATAGGTGGGTTTATTAGGATAGTAATGGGACTGTCGCCTCTTCCCTCCCCTTCTTTGCACCGCTCACTGTATTTGCTCTGGGTAGTAGAGTGGAGAGAAAATACAGACCTCTGAGTCTGCCAGGAAAGAAAGGGTGGGTTGCACCAGGGCATGTTGTTTCTGAGAGTCAGGCCGTTTTAGGAAGGATGAGCAAGAATCACTGGGAAAGACCTGCTGCACAAAGATGATTAAATTTAGGCGAGTAAACCTTGCTTTGCCCACTGGGAACGCATGGCTTTTGTTTCAAGAAAGCCAACGTATGTCAGATGGCTGAAAGCGACTCGTTAAACAACATATGCTAAAATTATTCTACTGTTGTAGTGAGGAGGATCAGGAAGGGAAGGAGAAAGAGATAATCAATGTTTATTTTCTTTTAACAATGCTGAAATTAAGCTTTTTTTGTTTTCAGGGCCAGCTCCTGAGGTTGCTCTGCTCCCTGAACCTCTATTCATGGCTGTTGCTGTTCCTTATCCAGAGTGGTCTTCCACATAAGGTGAAGGGCAGTGTTATGAGTTGGGTACTGGCCGGTGTGACCAGAGAAGGCTGTGTCTCTGCCAGGCTTCACTTGCCATTTAAGTGGTAAAGGTTTCAATCTGTATTTTTTTCAATTGGAAGTGTGATGCTGTAATGTTGGACTGGTGGGAACGCTGCTACACACAGTTGCTAGGGAAACATCTTCAAGTTCATTTTCCTTTGAGTTTTGTCATTCAACTCACAGCATGGCCGTAATTGTTCTTTTAAAAGTGGGACGTGTGAGCCATGAAGGGGTGCCAGTCACTGATGTAAGAGCTGGCATTGACCAAATGCTCTGGCTTGAATCTCATCACGGGTCTTGGGGTCAGCAGAGCGGTTGCTGCAGGTGCTGGAGAGGGGTGGGAAGCAAAACAGCATCAACATGGATTTGAATCATGTGTTGAGAAACCCCTTCAATTATACCTGCAGCAATGATTCAAGTTCAAGCTTATATGCTTGAGATGTTTTGCTAGACTTTGTGTTTACCTTTAAGTAGCCTTTTCTTCTGGCAGTGATACCCCTTATTTTGTTAATGAGTCTGCTAGCCATGTATTGGTAGGCTCTGTAAGGAAAGAAAATATGACAGGAGTTACTGACACAATACTCAAAACTGATCAGAAAATTGTCCTCTAAAGAAGAAGCGAAACGACAAGCCTTTTTCTATTATTCAACCTTGAACATCATTAAAATCATCCCTCACCAGCGTGCCTCAGAGGCAATGATGGAAGTTGTACACGCTAACCTCTGTGGAAGAAGAGGCCTCTCAAAAGAGGTACGTCTCCCAAACATTTGCACGTCTAAACTCTCCCTTGAAGAGATAATCAGGCACAAAATCACTCATCCCCTCAGTAGGGACTGAGCTGGGGACTAGTTTTCTAATGGACAATTCTAGGAATTGCTCTGTGACCAGAGGCAAAGCAGATTTTTAGAAAAACAGTTGCAGTTTTGTCATCATCTCTCTGTAATGCCTGTATGTCAGCAAAATTGTGTGTGCAGCCTCGTCTCATTGCACAGACACAGCGGGAGTCGGCTTGTGATCCAGAGGTATTACCCTTGAAGTAGATCAGACAAAGGTCGGGAAGGGGTCCGGACAAGTGAGATGAAGTGGCACATCCAAGATGAGTACAGCAGACCTGAGGCAAAATCCTGACCCTCCAAACCCCTAAACAGCACCTTGTACAGCGGCCTTCATCTTTCCCATTTTCTTTTTGGGTCTACAGCCCAGGTAACGTCTTCAGAGAATGGCTGCTTTTGCCTAGAACTTGCCAGCTGAACCGGGACGGGGTCTTCTGTGGGTTTTGCCTTCCTGGGGTCCCAGTGTCCTGTGCTGGGTGACAATTTGCATCATGCAGAGAGGGGGACACAAGGGAGGCCCCCACAGCCCCCGGGGCTGTGCAGGAGGGTGACCCCCTCCGAGCCATGAGCTGCTCCCAGCAGGCTTGACCGCTTCTCCTGCTCCTGTCCTCGGTCTCCTTCACAGCCACAGGCTGCCAAGCACAAGGAAGCTTTTTTGGAGTGAGATGGGATCCTGGGCATCAGGAGAGAAGAAGAATGATCCTGCACCAGCTCCCTCATCCCCGTCCCCCGCTTTGACAGAAAGTTGGGTCAGTGTTGTTTTTGTTTCTGCTGCTTTCTCCCTTGCCAAAGAAATCATTGTGACTAACTCCTCATCATACATATTTGACAGTGTTTCTGGGATCAGGTCCTCCTCATGAAAACAAAAATAATTCCTCTTGCCTCCCCTCCCAGCTATCCATTAACATACATAAGTGTTCAAGGAAGCCAGGAATGTATTTTAATTCAGATCGTTATTAATAGGTTCAGGAGCTATGAGTTTTCCCCTCTTCATTCAAAATGAATTATATTTTGGAGAAAAATATATCCATCTTAGAAAGCTTTAATCCAAAGGGACACCTCTTAATTAAATTAACCAGTGAAAAGGAAATACTTGTAATAAGGGTGCAAGATAAATATTTGTACCGTGCGCATTCTAATTTATCACAGCCTTAAAAGAGTGCACAAGGTTTGTTTTTCTTCACTGAAATGTGACGCATTCAGATATCATTCTCATTTATAAATTAGTGTATGCCACATGGGATACCCCGCTCTGGGTTAAGGGTATTGGCCTGTGAGTGATATACTGCAGCTGAGAGAGCTGCAAAGAGAAGATGAGTAGTCCTGAAACGCAAGCCCTAAATTTAACATTACCCAGAGGCAAACACAGCCCTGAACTGACTCAAGGGGTGGAGGCGAGGCTGCACAGCCCTGATGTATTACCACGTGGGAATGCAAAGTGTGGTGGTACTGCTAATTTTGAGGAAGAGAGGTGAAAGCACTCACTCTCCCTCCATTAATCTGCATTTCTTTACGTAGGTGGTACCGTGATGATACCCCTGGAAGCCAGGTAGGTGAAATATTTAAGCGTGAGCCTATTTTTAAAGCACCTGATAGGTTGCATTAATTTCACAGATAGTGCTTTCACATTTGTAATTATGTTCATGATTAAATATTTGTTGCCCTCATTGCTATAGGGAACTTCTACCTCTTTAGGTTTTATTTGGCATTTTTTGAAGTAAAACACAATTCCTGTACGCATACCTTTGTTTATGCATTCACCTTCTCTAATGTCTGCATGAATGCTTGTGCAGTGTTACGCACACACATGCACGTACAAACACTCAGGTGTAAAAGACAGATAAGTCAAATACAGGCTTGCATATTTTTACCCTATGTTATACATTTGACTACATGTTAAAATTATGCAAATTTGTAAAACTGGGGGTAATCAAGCTGAAGGAAAATATGCTAAAACATCAACAAATATGCACAATTATTCCAGGAAAAGAGTGTGCACAGGGAAAACTGTACAAATAGAACTGAAATTACAGAGACAAAATAATGCTAGTGCATTTCCCAGTGTAAGAGGTCTCTAATTAATTGTGAACTCAGATCACAGCATTAATTGCAGATGCCAAACTATATGACAACTACTGGATGTTCAGTTGATGCCTTATGTTTGACCCACAAGAGACTATAGGAGCAAAATTGTGAATACAAAAATGGAGTTCATCATAGAACTGTTTAGGTTGGAAAAGACCTTTAAGATCCTCGAGTCCAACCATTAACCTAGCACTGCCAGGTCCACCACTAAACCGTGTCCCCAAGCACCACATCTACACGTCTTTTAAATACCTCCAGGGATGGTGACTCAACCACTTCCCTGGGCAGCCTGTTCCAGTGCTTCACAACCCTTTTGGTGAAGAAATTTTTCCCAATATCCAACCTAAACCTCCCCTGGTGCCACTTGAGGCCATTTCCCTCGTCCTATCGCTTGTTACTTGGGAGAAGAGACCGACCCCAACTAGCTACAACCTCCATTCAGTAGGTGTAGAGAGCGATAAGGTCTCCCCTCAGCCTCCTTTTCTCCAGACTAAACAACCCCAGATCCCTCAGTTATAGGGGAAGAAATTGTCAGTGCATTTTGCAGTGCAAAAATAAACCAACACTTTATTCCAGGAACAAGGGCAACTTCCCAAATATTTTAATTGTGGGCACACTTTGGCCCAGTTTGTAGAAGAAGGTGTGCTTTTAACAAGGAAACTAGCACAGATAACAGAACTTGTCCACAGGGAATATTTGTTGTCCTTCTAATTATTAATAAAACCTCACATTTGAGCCTTTTATTCCAGATATATTAACTATAGCGAGAAATAATTCAAGAATGATCTCGAGAACTGGAAACTAACATGCTGGCCTTCTATGTTGGGCAAGGTATTGAAAATTATATCACAGATTAGAATCGATAGACATGGATGGATCCCATATGTGTGAGATAGGTGGTGAAAGGAAAGAAATATCGCTTCTGTGGGGGAGAGTCAGCCGTCGCAAATCTGTTGGCAGTCTTTGCAGAGGTCAGTAAGTTTATGACTAAGTAAGGCATCACCGTTAAAGTGTATCCAACTTTCCAAAAATGGTACTTTGCCCCAGGCAGATCAGAAAGCCAAGCTACAGGGGGAAGAAGGCCCAAGTCCTCTCGTGGAGTTGCTCTAGTCTAGAAAACAGTGTAGATGTATGTGGTATACTCCGATGTATTAATCAAAGGTCTCGAAGAGGGGACAAATAGTGAGTTAACCACATCTGAAGATGATACAGAGCTATTCAGAAGAGCCAACAGCAAACAGTTGCAGGAGGATCTCACACTGCTGAGTATCTGGGAGATAAAACGTCAAGAGAAAGCCAGCGCTGGTAAAGGCAAAGTAACAAAACAGAGGGGGAGTAACAAAATGACCGTTGCTTAGCCAACAGTTGGCTTTCAACAAGCTGTTGCCTTTTAGAAAGAAGTTTGGAATAATGATGGAAAATTCTCTGAAAGCGTGGTTCTGATACTCAGCAATGGAGGAGAAAAATAGGCAAATTAAGTAGTAGATACTACCAGGAAAGGAAGTTGTCATATGAATCGTAAGTCCAAGCCATGCCATGCTTCAGCCCCCCTAAAATGGACATAGGAGAGCCAGAGGTAGAGAGAGAAGAAAACCAAGAATGAGGAGGGCTATGACCAAGCCTGCATGAGAGGATTGAAGAAACAGTTTATGAAAAAAGGCCCATTCAGGGAAAAAGCCTATTCAGTGTTTCTTGTAATGTAAGAACTAAGACTCTTCCAAGGACATGGTCAGGTTTAAAAAGAGAGCAAGGAAGTATTAATTTTACAGGCAGCGTAGCTGCCTCATGCCTGTGACTTTGCCACAGGAAGCTGCAAAGGCCAAGGGGGTAGAAGGGCTCAAAAGGGATTAGACAAATTCGGAGAGGACCAGGCCATTGGTGACCGTCAAATGCAGTGGTCCAGCTGCAGCTCCGGCTCAGGAAGCCCTGTGACCACTGAGCACTGGGAGCACAACAGGGACACCAGTAAAGGCCTCTGGGCACTGGTCCTGTTTCCTCTGTCCTTTGCTCTGAGCATCTGCTACTGGCCACTGTCGGAGGCAGGATACGGGGTTGGACTGACCCTTGGTCTGACCTCACAGAGCAGTTCTTATGTGACTCTGTCTCAGAGAAATACAGATGTGCTGTGCTGACATCTAAATAAAATAAAAATAAAATAATCTAACTCTAAATAAATTGAATGTTCTCCTTGAACTAAAAAAAACCTCCCAAAACAAAACAACAAAAAAACCCAAAATAAAACCAAGATAATGTTTATATTGGGAAACGTGCATTTTTTTCTTCCTGGATAATTCAAAAACAGCTGTAGGGGTTTTAGTCAGGCTCCCCCCCCCCCCTCTGAAAGTTCACTTTTAGGTTGAGACAAATGTTTTCAGTGCCAAAGAAGACATTTGAAGAAGGCTGTAAATGAAAGAAAACAGAGTTAAGATGCAAACTATTTTTTGCTGCAGCCTTAACCAGTAATCTCATGATTTATAGTAATTTTGCTAACATTTGCTTATCTTCAAGGAGAGAATGGCTCTGGTTTAGCGGAAGCTGTGTTTTACCAGGAGGATAAACAACAGTCTTACTGACTAATCAGGATTTCCCAATGTCGTCTCATGAAGATTTTAGGAAAAACCTCCTCGAAATAATGCTCTTGATACTAGGACTGAGAGATCTGAAAGAGAGCATTAGACCTGATAGTGCTTAGCAGCTGCTGGGACAGGCCCTGTGCATGTCACAGAACCTAAGGAAATCTGGAATTAATCTTGGTGGCAGGCGCAGTGGGGGATTTTGCCTTTAGTAAAGACAGGATTGCCCAACACTTCCCATTATAAGCTCTTGCTTATGCTTTCTCATAACATTGGCAAACTTTAGCTCTTCAGGCTAGAATTATGCGCATTAGATATCTTTCCCTAGCTTATAGTTTGTTGAAAATGTCAATGCAAATGGGACCTTCTGAGGAGGAGGAGAGAATGGAGACAGAAATGGGGACTTACAACCCACCTGCCAGCTCACTCCCCTAAAAATTGCGAAGTCCCTCTGGAGGTGTGGCAAAGACTTGAAACCTGGCAAAGACGCTGGTGTCAAGAAAGTGTGTTTTCTTGCCGTCACCACAAAAACTAGCTGTCAGTACTTACGTGATGCTCGGAAGTCCCCTCTGCGATGAGCAGAGAGGCTCCTAACCTGTCAGCAGTGCTGGGAATGCTCCTATCCCATTACAACTCCTGTTCATTGGGCACCGTCCTAGAGAAGAAGGATTAACCTAAACAATGTTTTGAGGGGTAGGAAGAATCATGCATTCTCAGTTTGGCTCTTCCCCTTGCAGATGACTAGAAGCTGACTTTGTAAGAGCACCAGTGGTGTGACTTCAGGCCCTGCTGTGCTAGGGAGTGCTGGAACTGAGTGTGCAACCTTGGCAAGGCTGGACTTCAAGGACAAGGTCCCAGAACTTCAAGAAGTCCCAGCACCCTCCCGTCTTCCAGGTGGGTCAACCTGGTGCTCCAGCGGTAACGTCAGAGGCAAGATTGTGTGTTAGCAGCCATGGTTCTCCCCCTCTTGAAGGGAACATGAGAAATGACCAAGGGTGATAAGTACCAAAAAGCTGTTGACGTGCATTCAGGACTCTGGGAAGGAACGTAGGAAATTTGCGTTTCCTGTTCTGCCAGAGGTGCATTTGATGAAACTACCATAATACATATGTGCAGAAGGTTTGAATGAAGGGTCATTATATGTTAAATTAACTGTATTGCAAGAGCATTAAAGAAAACAAGAACAGGAGAAACTCTTCAATCCATGAGAGGATTTGTGTGATGCCTCAGAAAAATAGATCTTCTTGTTAGCAGGAGGCCTATCATTCTTGCGGGGTCATTGGAAGAGACCCAGGGCCTTTTGCAGTCTGCATGTGCAGTGTAAAATAGCTTCGCATTTGCTTGATCTTTTTCATTATATTATACAACCTTGAGGAAAGAAAAGCAAGCATCGAATTTGTGATTTATGGCTGGATATTTACTTGCCATATCCGGGTGCGAGACCTAGTCCAAGAAACAAAAAGAGACTGTGAGCCCAGAACAAAAGCTACACGCTTAAGGACTAAATGTATTTTTCTTGGAGCGCTGTCACCACTAGCTCTGCTTGGAAAGCCAACCGCCTGCTCACCCTGCGAGGGTTTCCAAGCTCGTGTGCTTCCACGTTGAAGTCTCTCTCTCTCTCAATCCTCTTCACACTTGGCTCAGTGGACCTTAACCCCCATCCTCACTGCTCCTTGTGGAGGAGACTCCTGCACCCCACGGCTGGGCTGAGAAACCCCCTTTTTAATAAATTAACACAGTATGATGGGATGCGGGAGCATCTGGCTCTCCCAGTTCTGATTTATTTCTGCAGCAACACACAAAACATTGAGTGATAAATTATTGAAAGTCAATGGGCCCGTGGAGAACAGGGCCATGATGAATAGTGAGCAGTTGGCATCCCACATAACCATGTGTCCCAGAGGGCTACCTACGGAGACGGTCAGAGGAAAGAAAAGGCAGAAGCCTTTGAAGGATACAGCTGTTAGGAATGTCTTCCTTTCAATGAGAGATTACTTTGATTTTTAACGCCTTATTTGAGCAATGGGAAATGGGATTAGTAGTCGGCTGGGAATAAATAGTAATCACTAAACTCACTTTCACCTGCAGCCTGGTCTGATATAGGATGACAATGAAGCTGAATATTGATTTACCCTAAATGAATTTTTCATTAAGGACGCCAGGGGCTCCCTTAAAAGATGTTACAGATACCAGCGCTGTCTTTTGCAATTTCCAAAGCAGGGAAATTCACAGTCTGTGCCTCACCAGTAAAGAAGCCACAATGTGCTTGTTGGGTATGGAAATCAGAATTATTTTTGAGTCAGTGTTTAAAGATACCAGAACAAAGGCCAGATGGTGTAAACACTTCCCGATTGCACTGGTTGTGTCGGACTTCCACAAGGAGCAGTGGAGAAACCACTGAGAAATACCTTTCCTTAATGATCCTGGAGCTTGTGGCCACGGGGAAAAAATCTCCAGGCAAGGGGATGTGGTGACTGGGATCAGTGCAGGGGGGCTGCTGGCTGGGGCTGCTGGGCGGCACTGGGTCGGGTAATCACCCCCTGTGCCTCCATCCTGTAACTTGGGAGCTGAGTGCAGAAAATGCACCGTCAGTCATGAAGGACCAGCTGGCAGGTTTGTTGTACATCGGATTGTTACAGCAGCCTTTTCCAAGCCTGTGCATGGCATGAGCTTCACTACATCCTCTGAAGCAAAATATGCCTGTATCTTGTGTACATGGGTGTGAGAGTTAAAATAAGCCCTGTGCCCAGAAGTTAAAAAATTGAGCCAGAATGAGAGCAGGAGAGGGTAGTGCTCTGGGCTCCAACTAACCCTGCCTGACTGTAGCTTTTACTGCTGATTTCCCTTCAGGAGGGCATGCAGGTACCTGTGCATGGACATCTAGAGCGTCCTTGTGCAAGCACTTTGAAAATCTTGAGCTGGTGCTTCAGCCTCTCATGCTTTTTATTTTTCTGTATTACAGCTGGCAGCCAGGGTATATCCCACAGTCTTATTTGGGAGCACTCTCATTTGCAAAGATTGTATCTATCTGGCAATTAGTGATAACTTCACTTTGGCTTCAAAATTTTCGTTTCAGTTGCCACAGAAACCATCAAATGTTATATCTTCCTGGCTGCTTCTGCTTCAGACAGCTCTGTTTTCAGATACATGAGTCTGGGGGAGTTGTTCGCATGCATATCTACCTCAATGAGAAAAAAAGTCAGTACAACATTTTCATGTTTGTTTTATCTTGTTTGCATCTGTTTCTCTCTTCCACTAGAATGGGTATTTGTATTTATTAGCTATTATTCAGTAACTGGGGAATTTCTTACTGGTAGTGTTTTTTCTGCTTTGCTTTTGGCTGAACTACATGTTTTGGAAGTCCCTAAAAATTGCTGGTTAGATGATTCTCATAAACCGCTATGAGTTATTCTAAACAGAAAGGCAGAAACACCAAAACACCAGTGTAATTTATAATTGCTCACTGGAAACCTCCATGCGGGTTTTTGTGGTAACCATGAATTGCTCAATGGGCTGGTCGAGCTGTTTATTTTAAAACGTCACGGGCAGTTGCAAAACTGCAGGTGTGGAACAGGACGGGTGCCCGCAGGGTGGAGGGGTGCGGGGGGACCAGGTCACGTACACCCCACGTGCGTCAGCGGCAGCTCCGGCTTTGCCTGCCCAGCCCAGGCTGCGATGGCGTGTTGGCTGATGAAAGCTGACTTCGACTGCGCTAACTTGAGAGTCCCTGGGTATGGCGTGGAGTCTGGGTTAGACGAACTTGTACTACTTCTCTGGAGGGCTGCACAGCCCGGGCTGGGCTCTGGGCTGGCAGGGGTCGGTTCAGGCTGCCTCCGGTGTTTCAGACTTTGTCCACTTCTGTTTACACCCTTAGCACTATCTTATTGCAGCTATCACAAGGCAATGGCTGCTGAGTTGCCCCTATGTGAAGGCACTTATAACACAGCCATGTCAGGATATTTTGGTGCCCATTTAAAACCTTCCTCGTTGCCTCTTACTCTTCCTAACTTTCTCAATTTCCAGCCTCTCTTTCTTCCGCAGTGACACTGGTGCACGTTGTGCATATTCTCTCACCTCCCTCCCCCTCCGTCCTTGCTGCCAGCCTGCGTTTAAAGCTCCAGCAAAGAGACCAGGGTCTGAAGGGACGTTAGAGACTGAATTACTTCCGACAGCCTGTTCTCTTTGCCAGGCCCCTGAGTGGACCCAGCAGCGTCAACTCTACCTCCTGACCTGGGAGACACCTTTGGGGTGCAGCGGGTACCTACTCTGCTCACGCAGGACTTTGGTCTTTCTGTAGCTAAACTGGTGGTTTTCATTAGTACACTGCATAAAAGAAAAACACAGCACAGGTATGTCATTTAAAGTACCTTAATTAGCATAAATTCACCACTGGTGATATCAACAGTGTCCTTCTTACAGCATGAAAACAAAACATTTATTCTTTTTAATGGAGCTTTTTTCTCCCTCTGCTTCTCATATGAACAGGGGCTTATTATCACCATTTCCACTCCTATATTCCATATGTGACTGCAAATCAAATCCTGAGTTATTTCATCTCTTGCCTGGCAGGGTCAGTTTAACGTATCAAAATCAGCCTGACTTACATCTGCTTTGCAGATCATCACTGGCATACTTTTAAAATTGTTATATATCTATAACAACGCCTTTCTCCCCTCCCCCATGCCTCAGTAATGTCAAGATTTATTGAATCTGAAGGTCCAGTTGTGACCTTGGCTCCCACTCGCTAAATCTGAACCTCTGGGGTCCATAAATCTTTGTGTGCTGTTCAATTTATAGAAGTGAACATCTGCTTATCATACAATATTTAAGTTGCAGGTGTATTCTACCAGTAAAATAAACACATGAGTTCACGATTGCCTAGGCTATAGGACTTCAGACAGATGTTGAAGAGGTGGCGATGGTTTTGCCGGTCGGGAGAGCCCTTAGCAGGAGCACTCACCATTGGCAGAGCTGCTGGACGGTGAGGTGGCTCTCAGGGCTCTGCGTCACCAAGAAGTGAAGGCAGCATAGCTTTTACCCCCAAACCTCAGCCTAATCACCTTGCTGTGCGGAAAGCAATGTCTGGCTGAGATGCACACAAATCACATAAGGAAAAAAAAAGAATCTTCCTGCCTCTCCTACGTCTGGTGGGAAAGGCGTCAGCCCCTGTAAGGACCGTTAGCTTTCTGCACAACCTGGGGAACGAGAGGCAGAGCGGTGATTCTGTTTCTTTACTCACGTGGTGAAAAATGCGGTGCACAAGAGAACACGCTCTCGGAGCGTGCGCGGAGAGGGAGAGACCTACGAACACCTGAATGTAATGAGAAAGACTGAAGAGTCCTGCTCCGCAGTGTAAGGAAAGCATTACTGACCACAAATCATTGCAAAGAGAAAACAAAAGGAGCAGAAAGTATCCACTGTGATTGGAAAGGAGGAAAGAAGAGATGACCAAGCAAATATAATCTGAGGCAGTGATGGCTCAGCTGGCAAACAGAAGGGCAGCACAAAACTGAGATGACTAGGACAGAGGATTTTTGACAACAACTGAGGAAGCCAGGGGAGACAGCAGTTTCACTAACAAAAGAAGGAGGAGATAAAATGAATGCCTAGAATGACTGAAAATCTTCCTTGTTTGGAAGGAAAAAGTTGATCTTTAAATACTGTTTATATTTTAAGGCGATCTCACACTAAAGCTCCTGAGTCCAAGCAAGCATCCTGGCTAGATCCTAACTCCTTGTTGGGAGCTTATCCTCCTCCCTGTCTCCTTGCCCTCTGGGAAGGCAACGTGGCCGTGGGGGCCAGCTGGGAGCTATGGTGTGTCCTAGACCTCCTTGGGTGCATGGTCGGATGCCCCACAGAGATGAAGGAGGCTGATATAGCCATTCGGGACAGTGGGATCACTCCACCCAGCTCCTCTGCTCTCCCCATGGCTTGGTGCCCATCACACCATACACAAAAGTACCACTCCAAGCAGTGCCTGGAGAAGGACTCAGTTCGGAGCTGTGATGAGCATGCACAGAGGCTGGGGCAGCATTTCTGGTTGTTCTCCATCCCCATGGCTGGCAGGGCCATAGCCTTTCTCCCAGCTTTGCCTAGGAGATTCCTTGTAAAGGGCTTTGGCCCAGCACTGGATGAAGTGTCAATTGCAAGCAGGCAGCAAAAGTGCCTTTGGGCATGAGGCATTTAAAAAAAGCATATTTGCATTTCAAAAAGCGTTTACGCTCCCTTTTGGGGACAAAGAGCCTCTCTGCAAGAAGCCCAGCTCCCACGCTGGACCATGGGGCTTTCTCCTCCCAGCTGGCAGCTGGCTGGGGAAGGAATGGGCTGCGATGGATGCAGCTACGCAGCATGGCACGGTGCTGGGCTGAGAAACTGGTTGGCGGTCTCACAAACCATGTAGCTGTGCCAGCAATGGGCTGGGCGCCAGCTAGGTAGCCCTGTTTTGCAGGAGGAGAAAGGAGGACCAGCACTGGAGTATTTCTGAGGCAGAAGCCTGGACCCTATTCTACCCAAGCACGTGGCTGGCCGCGCTGCTTCTCCCTGCTCGCTGCTCCCTCAACGCTCCAGGGTGTACAAGTGGCAGCCTGTGACGCTGCCGGAGCTACTCTGCACAGCCTTGCACTGAAAATGTGGATTCACTAGTTGGAAGGGTTGGACGTGACATGAAGAGTTGCGGCGGTGCAGGATGTATTTTTACCTTGCTTTTGTTCCTGCGTGTCCCTGGGGAAGGCAGAGCCCTGCAGCTGGAGATGGTCTCATCAACCTGTTGCACGCGTTCTGGAGGGTGACCAGCTCAGTTCATTAAGTTGCCCATGAAAAAGGGCAGGAGGGCATGTAGTTAACATAACAAGGCACCTGAAGAAAAAAGATTGTGAAATGGTTTAGCCTTACTTCTATCAAAACATCTATTAATATATTTCAAGACCTTCCATCGTTGTTTTCTCCTCCCTCCAGGCTAGTCTAACCCCAGCCATAATTTAGCATGAGGCATGAATATCTTCACTTATTTTACCCATAAAAGAAGAAAATTGGGAATTTGTTCAGACTGCCAGGAATCTGGAATTTGTTGATGAATGGACATTTGGCTGAACATAGTGAATTCCCAGCTAATTGAAAGCAGATAACGAAAGTAATGCATTTACCTTGAAAAACATAATTTTCTTAATAAATAATTGAAATGGCAATCTTCTGACAGACGAAATAAGAAAAAAATACTAAATAAATTCAGGAATAATTCCTGTCCTATATATTATAGCGTACTTAACAGTCATACCTTATGAGGAGATTAAAAACTATAAATCTTTTTTTCAGCGTAGTCCCAGAGAGTACTTTGGTCTAGAAAGTGCAAGGGCCGTCCTGTTCAGGGGAGTGTGGTTTCAGTCATCATCAGCCCATGTTTCTGTCTCCAAATATCATACCTAGGGAGAAGAATGCAGAAGCCGGGGGAAGAAACCAACCTTGGAAAAACGTAGGGGGTAGCCACCGTGATCACAAACAATTGAATTTGCATCTTTGTAGATGTTCACCCTTCTCATCTCCTTCCTCTCCATGAGGGTGGGCCCAGAAACCTGTTTCACATTGCACTGGTAGGGAACTGTGGCTAGATATTACACTTCAGTCTAGGGGCAATGATTTTCAGCTAAAGGGAGGTTAACAGCTGAAAACATGTTAGCTTGAAACACTTGCAGATGATCTGAGCACACCCTCCATTTTAAGGAAAAAATAGCAAAGGATACAAACAAAAGCATATGGGTCCAAATATCCCGATCTGGGTAGGGTTATGACTTGGAAACCATTCTGGATCCAGAAGCAGGTTCCTCCCATCTTTATGCAACAGGACAAAATTAAACTGCAGATTTGAACTCCACCAAAGTGTAGAGTTTTCAAAATGCAAAGGTGGATTTTTTTTATAGCTTTAGTTTGGCGGTAATAATTTGTTGTGGGATTGTGGTTTGAGTGGAACAAAATGTTCACAAAATGACACAAAACCTGACAATTTTTAATCTGTTAAACTGCAAAACTTGGCCATACTAATTGGAAGCTCTATTAATCTGGGTTAAATTTGGAATTACTTTTCAATGAATTTGCAGCAGGTTGTGGTTTTGGACAAAAGCCATGGAACACTTGGTAGTTTCACAGATTTTTAATGGGAAAAGGGGAAAACCATGGTGATCTTGCTTGAGTTGTGATTTAAGACTTTAGACTTGGTCAAAATGACGGGCTGCAAGGCCATGTGAACGAAAAGAACAAGTCCTGCAAATGGAAACTTTCCCACTGAGTGCAGCAGATCTGCTCAGAGAGATGGTTCCCATCAGATCAGCTCTTTAGCTGATAAGCAGCAAGAGATGTATCCAGCTTTTTCATAAAATCGGTGGGCAATAAGTTCTACAAGTCCACAAAAGTCGCTGAGGAGTATGAAGAAATGGGATAAATGATTTTGAACCTCTAACTTCCTTGCTACTAAATGTTCACTAACTTGCAAGATCTGTTAGTCCTATTAGCATGGGGAAATTGCCATAAACTCAAGATAGAGTTAAAAGATAGAGTTAAAAGAACAACTGCTTAAACGCTTGAGAGTGACTAAACATGGTGGCTGCACTAGCTAAGACATCTTATTTTGTCTGTCTGTAAGAATAACTAGCTGGTAAAAGCAAACAGTAACTTTGGGAATGTTTGAGCACTCTATTGTGTAAAGAAAGGTCTTCCTAGTTGTCTCAGTGGTGAGAGAGCCTGCTGGATGAAAGACTCACTGAAAGTGTGTGTCATCACTAACAATCTATTTTCTCAGGTATTTTTAAGGTTAGGATCTGTCTTCTAGACAGATCTTCATTGTAACGCAACCCACGGGACCTACCTTGGTTTCTTCCCAGTTGAAATTTCCTGATTTCAATGTTTTATGCGACTTCCCCCTCCACCCCCCCCCCCCCCCGAGATTCCTCCAAGCTCTAGTAGAAACTCATCAATAAAAAAGAGTCTATTGGTAAGTAATTCTGGCAGCTAATTTTCTCCCCTCTGAAAAACACTGTCTTATTTCTGTCAGAAATAATCTAACTTCAGCATCAGACCACGAGATTTGTTAAACATTTGTCCAACAAGTGAAGGAGCCCATCTTTGTGAAAGCTCTGCTGTCTGTGCAGCCGTAACTCATTAGTATCAAGTCTTCCTCGAGCCTTCCTTTGGACATGTCACATAATTTGAGCTCTTGAGTCTCTCGGAATAAGGCACTCTTTCCTTTAATCAAGCTAGCGTGTTTTTTTCTGAATCCTCTTCATTTTTTTTCAAGACCCTTTTTCTGAACGCCAAGACAACTGTAGGAGCCATCACACTATTGTGGAACACAAAGGATACCTTGATCCTTAATGGACCCTGCTTTGCACAGCCAAAGGCTGACTTGGCCTCTTTAGACACTGAGCTCGAGTTTGGCTGACTTTCTACCAGGATCTGGTAAAGTAAATATTTATTTACTCTCCAGAATCACCGATCTCCTCACTTGGTAAATCTGGCCTCCTTTGCTGCCCCTTACTTGTGCTGTGTCACTGTTGTGGAGCAAACTGGATTTGTCTCCCAGACCAGGTGTTACATCTACGCCATTCACCAGTCCCTCACAGTCTTTGTCTTAGTTGCCAACTCTAGCAGCAGGGAATGGTTGTTAAAGTGTGAAGGGCCAAGAATCCAGCTCATGAGATTGGCCGATTCCCCAAAGATTGTTTTATTTGAGGACCTATCAGTTGGTAAAATAGTCCAACAGTATCATTTACATCAGCACTATTACCTTTACCAGTTAAACTTGTACATGCTCCAACATTATAAAATTATTTGGCTAGGGTCTGTTATTAATAAGTTCATGATAATTTCAATATAATTCTATTTTTTCCCCTTTAATTCTTAATAGAGTCCCCAAATAACCGTTCTATTATTTTGTTCAGATTGATGTCAGACTGACAGGCCTATATTTATTCATGTCATCCTACTTACTCTAAGTGCTGGCACAACATTATCTTTCCTTCACATCGCTAACTTCTCTAGTATTCCAAGACTTATTCAAAATCAGCAGCAGGGGTTCAGTGAACATCTTTGCTTCTTGGATGCAAATTATTCAGGAACTGCCAATTAAAAATTTCTAAGTTTAGAAATTATTGTTATAAAATAAAGGGTTGTTTTTCTTACATAAGATGCAATGTGTTATCTTTTTTTTCCCCAAATACAAGTGGGAAATATTTACTCAACATTTTTACTTCTCTGGGTTTATTATTAGTAGTCTTAGTAGGGCCCTTTAGAACCAATGTGGTACCTTTCTGATGATCCCGTTTGTAGATAACATACTTTTAAAACTCGAGCTGACCATAGATGTCTACTTGTGTCCTTTTCTTACCACACTGCTATAATTTACAGCCTGTAATTCATATTAATTCCCATCATTTTACTCTTTTTTTGGATTAGTGACTTCTCTGGACTGAAGTCTGTAGTACAGGTTCTCAACTTACTAGACATCAGAGGACCCACCCAGAGAGACCCCTTATGAATAGCCAGTAATAAGCAAAGTGTTGACCAAGCTCAAGCCTTATCAGACACCAGTAGTCACTTAGTGGTGAAAGACATTCCTCACAAACCAGGACTCATTAATCCTAGTTGTCACTGATCTGCTGTCATTAAGCAGCTGTCGGTCATCCACGTTTCTCTCTTTATATTCTTCCTTGGGATATTTTCAGTTTTCTAAAGCCAGGCTTTTCAAAATACCCAATCCTGGCTGGGGCTATATGATGACGATCCCCAAAAACATGATCCAACCATGATGGCTTGTATCTATGCACCCACTACTTTGCACTGTCTGATCTGCTGGGAACCTGTAAAGAAAAAAAATGTAGCAGATAGATAGTATGTTGCACATCAGATTTTACATGCTACGTGTTATACACTGCATGTATTTAAGCTATGCTGTGTCTTCTGTATGTATGGACATGCCAGAAGGGTGTTGGTAGATGCAATGGGAGGTCTCTCACTTGCACTACACAGTCTGCAGCACCCATGACAATGCAGTTTTTTTGTCCCTACACATCATAATCCAGGGAACTCTTCACTCTTCCCTGTTGGCTTTGGAGTTGATTCTGGTTGTACCCATCTCAGACGCCATTTCTGAGGACAGTATTCCATAACAATATGAGACCATTTGTTCCTGAGTTGCTAAAAAGTTGGACGCAGACCAAAACCCTTTTCACAAACAGTGCAAGACCTCTTTAGCTTTTGCTCAGCTCCTGAAATACGCAATAAAGATTGATTTAAACATTCCAGCCATGGGAATCTTCCCGCCAGATTTCAGCTATAGTGACCAGGTCAAGCTTGTGTTTCTAAAGAATCAAAAATTGTTCCCAATTCGCTATACAAGCAATTACAGAATGTCTTCTCTTGGTCTAGAAAGATGTTTTTCCTGAACTTTCTGATTTGGTGCTAAAGGAATGGTCATATCTTCTCTTACTTGTCACCCCTTTGCTCCAGCGTGCCAGGAAGGTCGGTTCCATCCTGAGACGGAGGCTCCCCAGCCCACCACAGCCCCTGCATCAGAGAACAGAGCCAGCCGGACCACAATCTAATGATAGCTGCTCTTGGCATTTTAAAATGGCCAGTGGTAATTTTGCTTATGAAATAAAGTTTCTAGCTGTTTCTCATGTAGCACAGGAGACAGCCTGTCTCAGTGCAGATTGAATTATTATAATGAAGCAATCATCCTTTTACTGCCAATCTACCCGTATTCTGACGGGGTTGTGCCAAGTGATAAACAGAGACAATAGCAAATGCAGCTAAGATATTGGCTGGCTCCCTCCAAAACGTCCCCTCAGGTTTTTACAGAGGCATGGAAAGAGAGTCTACGTTGGGCCAATATTATGTGATAATTAGGATGAGGATAAAGAAGTGAAACATGAGGTCACTGCTCTTTGAATGCCTAATTCATTCATTATGTTTATTATAATAGTCTGGCTGGTTTTCATATTGATTTAATGGAAAAGTGTCACTTCTTGAAATTCCCAGCTTTATTTTCTTGTTGATACTCAGTTTGGGGCGAAAAGCACAGAAAGAATAAATTAACTTGAAACAAACTGGTCATCTATTAGCAAAGGCCTATTCTGCCTTTTGTATGTGTTTGTCGGATGATAATGGTGAGGCTGAGACAAGTCATCTTAAAGATCATTCTCCAAAATGAAACCAAGCTGTACTTGGGGCTGATGGCTTGCTCTGACCACTGAGGTGGAGTCTACCTGAAGGAAGCAGACACCCAAGGCTCGAATGAACCCAGGGCAGGATTCATCTCACCTGGCTTTAGGAAGCTAGAAGGAAGCATTTGTCATCAGTGAAGAGCAGTTTCCTCCAGGACCTCAGACTTCCTTTTCTATAGTAGGTGTCCACACAGTCTTCAGTTTTAATTAAGCACCATTACTCATTCTCAGCAGCCCCAAACTCTGTGGGCAGCACTGGTCCTCCCAGCAGAACTGCCCAAGGAGCAGAGTCCTGCCCAAGCTGGGTGAGGCTGGCGGAGTGCAGGCCTAAGCCAGCTCATCACTTAGCGCTGAAAGTGTGGCGATTTGATCCATTTCTTTAGAATTCAGAGTTTGAGAGAGAACAATGCAATTCTCGCAGCTCTTCCCTTCCAACTGTCCTGCCAGACTTGGAATGCTCTTCAGCCATTTGGGAAGGTATTATACTTGCAAATCCATTTATTACTTTGACTTTGGCATTCTCATTAGAGCCCTGGCTGTACATCTGAACTATTACCCCAGCTCGGTTTACCTTCCTGTAAACTTTGCTGATACGTGAAGTGTTGGATGGGTCCTGTGTAAAGCATATTGTCCTATTAAAACACATTTAAAGAGTCTTGTAAACCCTGGAGATTAACCCCAATGTTTATGGAGAGTTATAGATGCTAATTCTTGCATACTTGTCATTCCAGAGCATGGCCTGGTGGCAAACATTCTTGCTACCCCACAGCATTTACGTCAATGGGATTTGTCCATGCTCTGATTCCTTAGGACAGAGAAAAGAAATGGTGGGAAAGTGAGGAATATGGGCATTTACCATCCTGGACTAAATTAGCTGGTCATAAAATCTTATAGCTATCTCATAACAGGAGACCTCAGACTGGGAAATAGAAGAAGGATCTTCCCCAGAGGACAGTTTTGGTTAAGAGCATAATGATAAGAAGTGGTCTTGTCCTGTTAGAAGAAGAATTTTCCCTTTCAGTTTTTGTTAATGTTCCTGTGATCGGGCGCATCTGTGTATGGTCTCCTCTCCTCTCTGTCCTGTCAAACACACGGAGCTGGCAGCAGCGACCCCACAAACCTTCAGCTTCCTCACCAGCTGTAGGCATCTTAATCTGTGTAGCACCCATCACTTTTTCTCTTCTGGGTTTAGCAGATTTTTAACACCTACAAGCTTCTCCCTGGTGGTAAAATAGTAAATAAAAAAGCGATGAATTCAACTGTTTGGTGTTTATGGGTCTAACTGTAGGAAAATATGTTCTGTGTGTTCATATAAATATGTGTATATATTGGTTCAGTGCATTCGTGTGTGGGTGTGCATGTGTGTATACAAGTGCATACACACACACACACACGAGCAGTTTGGTGCGTATTTATATGGCTAAAATAAATCTGAGCAAATTCAATTTGCCTGAGCTACACCCAACTATACCAGTGCCTTTGCTGATATCTTAAACAAGTAACTTTGTAGATTTCCATAAAGATAATCCTGGCAACTTTTTGGTGGAATAGAAGGCACGTTTTGGATGATATAATTTCTTTAGGAGACAACAGATATATCAATTATGACACTCAGTGGAGCCACAGCTAGCTCAAGAATTTGAACCTTATGGATAGATGGGCTTTTGGGCGAGAACTGAGGTTTATGAGAGAGACCACCATGAAAGGAGATGATGAGGATGGAAAGGTAGCGCCGCTTTCACCAAGCGCTTTGGGAACAGCTGCTGGCCAGAAAGGTTGTGAGGGGTACCTCCAAGGAACTCCTTTCCTGATGTTGATTATTCCTGTCTTCAGGAGAACAGGTCTTTATAGGGGTTTTTTATTTGGTTTGGGGGGGGGGGGGGGTTGGCCTAATTTGCTAAATAAACAGATGCCATCAATAAATCATCTGGCTTTATTGTCTTCTTAATTTGACATAATCTTCTGATTCCAAATTTTGGTTGACCACTGTGATTAAGACAAGTGAGGTAGATGGAAATTAGTCATCCTCGCACTAGCCAACTCAAAACTAATTTTTTTTGATGGAGAAGGATTCTCTGAAGCTTGAACAAAGATAAAAAGTGCTTTATACAATTCAGAAACCAAGAAGCAATAATGGGACAATTAAAGGAAAGCAGATCATACAGCCTGTCTTGGTTAGACTGCTACTTGACAAAGCTGGGCTAATAATTTGTCAGCAAAAATCAATCATCTGATGAATTTAATATTTTTTTTTCTTTTTAATGTGTTTCCAAGAGAGCACATTATTTGGAATGTGTTCATTAATCAACAATGCCTTCTGGGTAACTTTTGAAAAATTTCTCTTACTCTCTTGGTCTAGAGAGGAAGGTACTTAGAGGAAGGTACACTCATCTGTATAAGATTTTATGTGCAAAATGGTAAAAAAGACATGCTCTCTTTGGCTTTTGGGGCACGTGGTACTCCTGGTTTCTAGTAGCAGTTAAGTCTTTGGAAGCTCTTTCCCTTAATGTCTTTGCTGTGTCCAGCTTCAATAAACAGACATGACTTAGAGAGGTGTGTGAAATAACTCTTTCCTCCATGATGACCTTTCTGTATATCCCTAACATTTGATTGTGCTCCAAAATTAAACACCTAACGGGATGCCCTTGTAAAGAGCTGCAGGCATCTAGCTCAAGGTGGTATTGAGCACAGCCATTTTACACAGATGTAGCATGCAGCTAGTGGGTTTTTTTGCAGTTTAGTCCCATCAGAAATACCCAACAACTACCTTAGGATTACCTCATGCTTCTGAAGGCAAGATTTGCCCTGCCTTGTTAAAAAAAAAAAAAAAAAAAAAGAAGAAGGAGGAAATAAAAAGGTACGAACAAAATGTCATCCAGAGTTCACTTAGTATTTAAAACTGCATCTACACTACCTTGCCAAGTGATTCTCGGGGCACTCGTGACGAGTCTATCTCCTGACTGTGCTACTAACCTTCAGGTTTACCCTCAGGTTGGACTGTCTTGTAACTCCTGGGGGGAAATATGGGTCCACATGGTGTTCTGGGCCCTGTTTATAGTGCAGCCTGTGAGCAATAATGCAAAACCTAGCAGTCTTTTCTATCAGGATTTTTGGTTATACTTGATAAAAATTAAACTATCCTGTGAACAGTTGTGTGGGCACTGCATGGAAATTTTACTGATAATGGTTGAATTTCACCACTTGCCTTTCTATAACATCTCATTCAAGAAATTTGCCTCATAGGAGCAGCTTCTGTGTCTTGCTGACCCACATGCTTGCACCCAGACCATGCATTACAGCAAAAATGAAGACATAACACCAGCAAAGAGCTAAAGACAGTTTTGCCTTTGGATGACTAAGAAATTTGAGTTCGTTATCTCAAATAGCTAAAACACAGGGAGCCAAGATTACTTCATCTTGGAGCGGTACAGAGTTGGATGAAGAGAGCTCCTCCACAGAGGGAGAAGAGGAAAAGCTCCCCTTCCCAGTCATTTATTAATTTCATGCCTGACATGGGATGACCGATAGCTTTAAATAACAAATCCATTCATTGCATTTGCTTATGGCAGCTGACTGCAGGGGCTGATCTTGTCACAGGGTGTGGACCAGGGCACCGCATGCATTTCCCATGGCTGTGCAGCACCCTTCCGAGCACCACGGCTTGGACCCTGGGGCTACCAAAACAGCAGCCAAGCATGGGCAATGTGCACTGCACCCTGCCTATGTAGAACATCTCCTCCCCCCTCCCCCCAAAAAAAGAAAAACTATGTAATGGGTAAAGAGTTCGGTGACAGAAGGCCAGCAAGTTTTGCTTATATACTGGGAGCCACAGTGGTCCCTCGGGGTTGGTCTCCCCGCTGTTTTTCTCTCAGTAGAGTTAATTTAGACATTCATTTTGCAAAAAAATGTTATGTGCAGATGCCATATGCTCCACTTGATCAAGAATTTCTTCTGTGGTCACAGCAGGTCTTTGTGGGAGCAAGGGTGGCCATGGGAGCGTCTGCAGTCTCACTCCTTGCACGTGCCCAAAGGGAGCGGAAAAGCCTGCGGGCTGCTGCGCCGGGCTCCTTCCGCAAAGTTCCTCGGCAGCAAGGCGAGGTAGCAGACAGGGGAGATCAAGCTTTCAGCATTACAGGGAGAGCCCAAAACTCCAGGATTTCCTAGTCACTAACAAATGTACCTTGATTGGATCTGGTTTATTTCTTCCTCAGTAAAGAAAAGAGAAGATGTTGTTATTTGGGTCCATAAAAAAGACTAATCGGGAAGAAACCAGCAGAGCTGAGTGGCTTGCAAGCTAAAGCAACACGCAGCTATAGAGTTTGCTCTGGGTGAATGATTGCTTGATTGTGCAGTTAGTGGAAAACGTGGTTTGAGTGGCAGTGCAAGAGGTTTGTTGTAAACCCTTGGAGACGCTGGGTTCCTGCTAACCGTCGGCTCCCTCACATCCACTGATGAGCGGGGAACCTCTGAGGGGCATGCGGGAATGCCGGCTGCATGGCAAAGGGTGGCAAATGACGTGGACCCTGACGATGCTGGCCACCCCGCTGGCCACCCAGCAGCAGAAAAGCCAGCCGGTGTTCCTGTCAGGAGTGCAGGTTCCTTTTGTGGAAGCCAAGGCTGCAGCACCACCAAGCCAACAAAAAGTGGCACCCTCAAATGAAAACAGTTTGGTGGGCTGAATGAAATTGGTAAAAGATTTATGTTGCTTCGAAACGTGCCACTCTGCCTTTCTGCTTGCGAGGGCGTTGAGGTTATAGCCCACAATAAGGACTTCAGAGACAGCAACCGGCAGCTCATTGTCTGTGAGCAAGGCTTGTCTGTGAGCAAGGCGCCGTGTTAATTGTTTGTTGTCCCAAGCAATTGCTGGTTGTAATTAGCCTGTGAGTGATAGTTAAAAAACCTGTTGCCTGTTTTTAAAATAGACTGTTTCTCCCATACCTGAGCTTGTGTTAGCTGGCTGAGCAAAGGAAGGGGAGGCCACTGGTAGGTTGACTTGACTTCAGCGTTCATACCAGTTCCAGTCTGCCTGGGCTTGGGTTAGCACTGAATGGGCCGTGGCTTAGCTGGGGCTGCCCACAGCTGCTTCCCTGCTTTGGCTCTGCATGGGGACTCCTTCAGAAGAGTGGGGATGGAGGGACGAGTAAGTCAGCTTGTCTGGTCTGACCCCTGAATGGTGTTTTCCTGCTTGGATGAGCACAGCAGAAGAAAGAAGGTGCAGATCATGGGAAAGTGGTGAGAACCTCCCTTGATGAGCCAATTACTCAGACTTTCCCCCTCCGATTTTGTCAGGTGCCTCTTTCAAAAACCTTAACTCACACTGTTAGGAGTTTAATTTTAGGCTCATGCCTCCCACATATGGCTTTTATACTGTGGGAAGCCTTCAGACATATCACACTTAATCTGTTTATCCTTACTCATTTTCTTGCCATGCTCGATATTTGTTTTTAATCAAGAACAACTTTTCTGTCTCATGCATTCATCCAG
Source organism: Astur gentilis (assembly GCF_929443795.1). Classification (NCBI taxonomy): domain Eukaryota; kingdom Metazoa; phylum Chordata; class Aves; order Accipitriformes; family Accipitridae; genus Astur; species Astur gentilis. The sequence continues at coordinate 10,819,881 of NC_064911.1, forward strand.
CTAAATGATAATGTGCAGTTCTGCTCCAAGAAGTCACTATGTGCTTGCTGTGTCAGTTCAAAGATGGGCTTGCTGAGTTGGGTGGCAATATGGCTTTTTCTTCTGCCGCCTTTAAGCAGCCAGCACAATTCTGAGGCAGTAAATTAAATTATATTTTATTTCGTGCCTCATCAAAAGAAATGACAGATAAATTCCCTATCTGTGGCCAGCTGTGTGGCACATTGAGGATGCTTGTAGTCCTAGGAGGGGAGTTAGTAAGGACAGAAAGATTCCTGTTTGAGTGACACTCCATCTGCTCATTAGAAAAAACACAGTGAGTGAAAGCTTGGCCCTTCAGAAGACAGCAAGAGCTTTGCTACAAACTTTCATAAAACCAGGATTAAACTTGCCTACTTTTAACACAAATAAAGCAAATTTTGCACCCGATACATTTGACACATTTCCCATTGAATTTACTAGTAGCTGAAATGGGATCTTGTGTCTGAAAGACAGTAGACTCAGAGCCACAACCGTATTTCACTGGGGAGCCTACGCCCTCATATCGCAACTCATGCTGCCAAGGCAGAAGTACATGGAAGACAAATGCAGAACTTTTAGCTCTGTAAACCTCGGAGTCAAACTGGAGGAAGAACTGGATTAAAAGAAAATATACTCTTGCTTCCCTTACAGTCATTGAAACTGTGACGGAGGGAAAGGAAAATGCTCGGCCACAGTATGTGTCCATACAAACATGAGTTTGCATGGTGTTAGAGGAAATAACTTCTATGAAAGCAGCTTTGTAAAAAGATAAGGAAAAAAGGTGTACGTGGGGGGTTTTTTGTTCGGCCATCACATTTTAATCTACTTCTTTACTTCTGCTGGCTATTTCAGGGGATGTGAACTGTTTGGGAATACCTGACACACACATCAGGTATTTTCCATGTCAGAATCACCATTTAGGAGATATCGTGTTTTTCAGCACTCATTTTTATCTGTTAGTGAAAGAGATGAGTGCATGAATCTATGTTCCCAGTAGAGCTGCCCGGGTGGGATGGACGTCCTGTACAGCCGGCCTCCTCACAGATGCTGCCAGACACCAGCACTTTAAACCTGCTTATCTTCCACCTTCCATTTTTGCGTACAAAATACCCTGCAAAAAGTACATGCTCTGGAGGGGTCAAGGGTTAAGTGAGACATAACCATACCTAATTCCTCTTTTACCCTCCCCCCCTCACAGAAAGCATCCTCCAAGCCTCTTTCTTTTAACATCAGCCTTGCTCTGGTTTATAAGGGGTGTTTTTCTGTGTGGCCGAGTTTTACAGCACCCTACACCGACATTGGTTTGTTCCTTCTCTGCTCCTCAGAGCATCAGCTCGGATGTGGTTGACCAAGAGGGGCCGCACCGCAGAGCTGCGGTGTGACACTGCCGGTGCACGGGGGGAGAACGGGCCACACGTGGGCTGCTCTTCCACTCAACCGTAGATGCAAAGACAAGCTTTAGCCAATCTGTGTGTAAGCCCTGGGTGAGCAAAACCCTGGCCTGGTGCTTATTAGCTTCTTGGGACCCAAAGCCTTGGCGCTGCCTCGGTTCTCATGTGGCTTCTGGGGCTGACGGATTAAAAAATTACCTATGTTTTGGTTTCCTGGAAGATGCTATAGTCATGGGACATCTGGGAAAGTGGTGACGTTACAAAAACCAGAGAGTGACCACGGGGCAGCTGGAAGGGAAGCTTAGTCAGATGGTTTGCTCTTCTCTAGGCCAGAATTTCTTCCCTGCTGAAGAGGTATCCCAGTATTAATTCAATGTGTCTCCTATTACGGCGACAGTTTTGGTTTTGACTTCTGTCAGCACCCACATAACTCAGTAACTACTTCTTTATAGAAGTAACCATTAAGGACTCAAACTGTTTGACTCTCCACAGGCAGGTGTAAGAAATGACAAATAAAAAACCCATAACATCAGTAAAACTTCTAGAACAAGGATGAGATTTGAATTTTTTTTGTATTTCAGACAGAAACAGAAAATGCCTCTTTAAACCTTGATCTTCTTATATGTCATTAGCTAAAGCAACTATAATCCTAGGTTAAAATAAAATATCCTTCTTAAGCCCTTTTTAGGTTAGTCTTACCCACATTTCAGTCAGGTATTGAAGAAGCAAAACAAAGCAAAGCGGCTTTTTAGTCTCATAAATCAAAAAGCTTTTCCCATCATACTAAAGTTTTGTGCCAGAAATTATTTTAAAGATAAATGTACACATGTGCTCTGCCTGAAACACCCACAATTGCTAGAAAACACAGAGAGGCTTTAAAGGATTAAAACAGAGCATGGGACCTGCAAATAGAGCTTGGCTAATAAGGGGCTTTTTTTCAGTTCATTGGCAGCACTGAAAGAACTAAAACACAGTTTGTTTCAGGTTGCCCCCAAATGAGAATGAACAGAAGAGTGAAAAAAATCATTTTTGGCTAAACAAAATGGCTTATTGTGCCTGAAATCAAACATTACAAGTATTTAAGTGAAGCTGGAACCCTGTTTTCAGTCATAAAATCATAGCATTTCATCCTGAAAATATGAGTATTCAATTGTTTTTTTTCCTTGTCAGGGTCTTTTAAGGTCTTATTTTTCTGACCACTCCAACTAGGCAATGTTGGACATAAACTAGAACTTATTTTTGTCAATCTGTGTCAGCATTTTCCAGGAAAAATCTGTAGTCATAAATGCCATCCATCTGTCCAGCCAGAAACCATGATGTTACCTGCTTCTACTTTGTATAATAAGTGTGATTCACTAATGACATGCAACTATTATGAAATTACTACAAACTCTCCTCAGTTTTACAGCACACCTCTAGCTTTTCAGCCTTTTAAGGTGACACTGTACTGAAAAAAAGAAAGACGACTCTGGTCTCCACTGCCTCTTTGGGGGAAGGTTTTTCTCTGAAGCGTCAGATCCATGTCCCACGCAGCTACGTGAATTGTGGCATCTGCTAGGGCTGCCTGGCATGAATAAGTTTGTAGACCCCAAGTGAACAAGTTCTTGAATGTTGTAATCAACTAACATTTTTAATGGTGGGGAATCTTCCATTTCTCAATGGGCTCTTACCTAAAATACATTACGCAACAGACTTTTGCCATCTAATCCTGAAGGTTACGCAGAAAGCTATTGAAAACACATAATACATGTTATTTTATGTAATAATGTTTTATGTGCAGCACATATTCTAAGTTATTTGCTCTGCAAAGTCCTGTGGTAAAATATATGTTGACGTTAGTAACATTTCCTTTTCTTTTTTTAATTTGCAATGTATATGCTTGTTGAAGAGCCAGCGCTTTCCTATCTCTGACAGCCTTGCGTTTGAGAGCCAGTAAGGGAACAGAAGACTCATATAATGGGGTATGAATATATCTGTCAACTTCATATTTCTTTCTGGCATATTAATGCACATCATGGGGTGAGATCTTTAGTTGCTGAATATTGGGCCCCTGTGTGTTTCCTCTGTGTAGCGTACTGTGAAGTCCAATGGTTGTAATGCAACAACAAAGCAAACCCACTAAGCCTGGAGCAACTGCAGTGTTTCATAACGCAGAACATGAACACAGTGGTTCTGCCAGGACTGTAAAGCAGCTGTGCAGACTCCCGACCCCCGACGAGTTCGACGTTGCACCTCCATCAATGGAGAGAAGGACTTTGTGAGAGCCAGCATTTGTGTTAATTAGAATAACTGAGACACTTGTCTGTTTTTTCTTTTGATCTCTATCATCCCTGGGTACGTGTGCTGAAGCTGGAGAGTATTCCTTTGACTAGGAAGACCGCAGTGCTTTTTGTTTCTTGGCATTGTCCCACAGGACTAGCTCCCTGGACACAGTGGAGGAGGATTTTCAGAGGGTTACTCAAAATCTTTTCTTTGCTGGAGATTGTGCACGGCCCTGGGAAACAAACACAGAGGAGGGCATGGAAAAGCAGCAGACATTAAAAGCACTGTCACATGCTTCTTTTCCATTCTCAGAGACCCTGGTTGTATACTCTGCTTGTCCATGGGGGTGAGGGCAGGGGGGTGTCTTTCAGTTCAGTGAGGAAATGCCTTCTCTCTGCCCTTCTCCACGTAGGACTGGGAACCATCCAAGGGAATCCAAAGGGATGCACAGTCCCAGAAGGATGTGCTATCGGTAAAATACGATGCTTTGCACAACTTAAGAAATGTAGCAGACGTCCATTAAATCATGTCCATTGATGGGAAAGACATTTCTGCCCTGGGTAAGATCATGTCTTTGGTTCTGCAGATTTACTGCTTGGCTGTGGGGGCTCGTGGAAAGTCCTGAGTATTCTGGTACGAGCTGTGCTGCGGAGGTGGGGAAGGTTTACACCTGCCTCGGCCTGGACCACTGTCAGAAGGCAGTGTAACTCTCTGACATGATCCAAATCTGGACTATAGAGGACAGCTACTCAGAAAATGAGTCTGGAAACAGCAAGCTGATGAAAACCCAGAAACCAATCTAAAAAAAATATTTTAAAAATCCTTTTCTGTTCCAGGGAAGTCTAGGCTGCTGTGGGAGCTCAGTTCCTGTTATTTATTTGCATGGTGTTGCTGCCTGCAGGTCCTACTGAAATGCTAGCAGCCTGATGTGGCTGGCACATTAGCAGTAGAACCAGTTGCAGTCACCTTCTGGCCAGCAGTCGAGCAGAGAGTACAGAAAATAGATGCAGAGGATACTACTGAGAGAGGAGCTGTTACTATTAGGGTAAGCTCTTGCTGTTTCACAGTAAGATTCTACAGTATAAAATTGCTCAAGGTACAATTTTGACATGTCATATTCCAGTCTTCACCCTGGCTGAGGAAGGCTGTGTCTGACTGTGCTGTGTCTGACTGTGATGTGTGAAGATTGATTATTTCTTTTTTTTTTTTTTTTTTGCATAGGTACCGTTTGCAAAATGAGGGCCTGAGCCTGTCACCAGGACCCTGATGGTCCACACAGTCCTGCTGGGCTTTCTATGGTATTGCAGTGGCTATGCTGGAGTTGTCTGGGGGCTGGGGCCCCTCACCACTCAGGGTGGCTGGAGTCTTCAATCCTTTATCAAAAACCTTCTTCCACAAGAAGAATAAAGGAAGGAAATGTATGGGTGAGGGAAGAGTGAAGGACAGTATAAAAGCAACCAACGTGCAGTGTGTGAGTAAGAAAATGACTGGACGTGTTGGTGTGTAGCCAAACTCTGACACCGTGCACTTTTTATCATGAGCAACAAAGTAAACGAACTTCATGGTCGCTTTGCAGTTTTTCAAAAAAGACCCAGGCAGAGAGGCACGTGATGTGAAGCACAGGGAAAATAAGAGTGATTTTGGTTTTCCAAAGGCAAACAAGCATGATTTTGGCAACTGCCAAAGACACACATGATCTTCCCCTAACCCTCCTACCCCAAAAACGAGTGGTACTTGGCAGAGACAACCCCAGCCAGTGATGCTGGGGGCAGGGTACCCTGTCCTCACCCTCCAGACTGGCATCTGTTCATAGGAAGAGAATCCTGAACAACAGCAATAATTCCCTGCTCAACCTTTCTCAGCTGACTGATTCACTTTTTTATGATGCTAACCCATCTGAAGACCTTTGCTCCACAGCCAGAAATTATTTGCTATTGTCTTCTTTTTTTTTGCGGTAGAGGATGCTTGCTCCATGCCCACCCAGCCACCCTGGGGTGCCATGTGGCAGACAGACTGACAGCTGGTTCTCACCCTGTGCACCCAAAGCCCACCACAGCATCTTTGGGGGTTCAGCGTTGCCTAAGAAAGTCAGTCATACATTGAAATGCAGGGCATGGGACTCAGTCCCCTTTGTTCCTTTCACCAGCGATGTCAGCTCAGAGCGGGGTTTTCGTGGAAGCTGGTAGCTCTGGTGGGTTTGGATCTCGGTAAAGAAGAGGGTGGGACTGTGAAGCCATGGACAGGGAGGGCGGGTGGGTGGCCCGGGAGGTCAGTGGGACCATTCCCTGCTCTGAAGCAAGCCCAAGTGTGTCCGCATTGCCCCTGGCAACCAGCTCGTTCCCAAGCATTTTGGACCAGCTCCCCACTTCTTTGCCTGAAGTCTCTCGGAGATCCCCAGCATAGCCACCCCATGCCAGCGAGTCTGTGAATTTCAACATTTAATATTGTTCTGAGTATTATTTACGGCGGAACCCTTTTTCTAGCCTAAACTAATTATTCCTTCATCTTTTTCCCATAAATCATGCGTTTCAGTCCCTTGCAGCTCCTCTGGCTCCTCTTTCCTGTGTGCTTCCATCTGCCCGTGTCCTCCGCAGAGCCTGGTGCCAAGGTCTGGGCGCAGGGCTGCTGCTCAGGGCTCCTCAATGTGGAGCAGAGTAGAGTAATTGTTTACAGTGCTTGCTGGCATGTCCCAGAATGACATTTGCCTTTTTTTCCAACAGTATCACATTGTCGATTCACGCTCGCTCCTGGCTTCGCTCTGATCCCTGGACTGGTTTGTAGAGCAGCCCAGTCCATCTCACCAGCTTGTCCTTCTTCTGGGCACCCGAGTTTTCCTTTCTGAATGCTGCCCTCCACATCTGTCTTTCTGAGTTTCGCCCTGCTGATTTCAGATCTGTTTTATTTTATTTTATCATCAGGACTGCTTTGAATTCCAGTTTTGTCTGTGAAAGTGCTGCTCGGGCCTCTCCTGCCTCATGCTGTTGAAAATCTTATTGGAGCCAAGATATACCACATCTACAGCAGACCCCTGCCCACCAGCCCTGTGACCCTGCCAGAGAAGGAAATTTGGTTGGTTTGACATAATTCACTCTTCACAAATCCACGTTGGCTGTTTCCCTTCCCCTTGTTATCCTCTGAGAGTCCCAGACTGATTGTCTAATAATTTGGCTGAATATTTTTCAGGGTGTCAAACCTCAGTTGACTGCTCTATCACTCCCCTGGCAGTCTTTCTCTTCCTTTCTAAAGGCAGGTACCATGCTTTGCCCTCAGTTAGTGAATCCCACGTCTCAAAATTCATTCACACCTGGCTTATTGGGAGCACTCTCCCTGGGACTGCCAGGAGCGCCGGCAGTACGCGATGAGTACATGGCCAGTCTTGTAGGTAGATCTACACACACTTACTGGCCAGCTTTCAATGAGCCATGTGTTGCCAAAAAGCAGTTTGCTTCTTTCCAACACACAGCAAAAATGGTGTCATAGGAAGAAAGGCTGCTGCAAATAAGTCAAGTCAAAATCTGCTGTGTAATTCTGGGAGCTGAATTTTGTCCCAGGAGAGGTGGGTCTCTCTACATGGGTCTGGGAGCGATGCCTGAGCTGACCAACAGAACCTCTGTCTTTTACTGTATTTTTGGAAAGCGTCCAGCGAGTTAGCTCCTCCAAAAAAAAAAAAAAAGAAAAAAGAAAAAAGAAAGAAGAAAAGTGCAACATCCTCACGTTCACGTCTCCTAAAATGTCTTCTGGTGGAGTTCTCCCCTGTTCCCTTGAGATTCACTGCTGAGTTTTCTGAATTTGGGAATGACGTTATTTCCTTGATCTTAGCCTGGTCCCCCAGCCACCTAATCCTGCGCTACTTGCACCTACCCACATGACTTAAATCCCTGTGCAATACCTTTTACAGGCGCCTTCTTTAAAGATAAACATATGTTATAATAATAGTAAAATAACACATTACTCTCGCAGGCATTCACACTCGTTAACACTCATCTGGATCTATGCAACCTCATTTTTATGTCTATAATTTTATTTCCATAAATTTTAAATCCATACGTAGGCTGTGGGATTCAATCACAGGTAACTAATGCCTTTCTTTATGAATCTAACTGTTGGTGCACTTAACTGTAGTGCACAGTACAAAGCACAAGAGAAAATTTCTTTCCTGGGGACCATATGTTAAAAGAATAAAGCTCTGACTTAATGCTGTGGCCTTGCAGAGTAGCACAGTCAACAAACCACTATTAGATCATGGGATAAATATCGGCAAGTTCCAGAGTATTGTTTAAGCCTGTTGCTATAGTAATTTGAAATTTTGTTCTACCAACTACTTAAAAAAGGGGATGAAACAACACATTGGTATTTAATTCTTCTCACATTTGCTGCATTGGCACCACTCAAACCAGAATCATCTGCTTTTAAAAGAAAAAGTAGAGCATGGGCATCTCTAGGCCAAGTTACTCTGGATAGGCTTCCACCCTGGAAATTATTTTTTCATATTAATGGAGAAGAATAGTCTTTTCCCTGCTCACTCAGCCAATGCTTTAAGGTTCACAGCTCCAAACCAGATGACACTGCCTATTTTTGGAGCCGCGTAAGTTTGTAATTTCACGTGGAGGATAAGTATTTTAATGGGTAGTCACAAAAGGGCACAGGGTCATGTAGCGAGCTTTCCTGAGCAGCGAACACCAAGGCTCTTAAGCGCAGTGCAGGAAGGCATGTATCATCCATAATGTATGGACTACCCCTGAGCAGACTTTCTGCAGTGTGAAAAGATGGTGTGGGTGCACTGGGGAACAGCAGAGATGAAGGTCAGGAACCTGGGCAAACCTGAGGGGACCAGATTAGTTGTAGGATAGACAAAGGGTCAAGGATTGACTCTTATTCAAGTTACTTCTTCACAGCTGTAGCAACTGTGTGAGGCTCGTGTCCCTTAGCAGGACCCAACAAACTGACCAGTAATAATTTCTCCTTTTTTCTTACGCATTTCCTTCCATACCCTTAGTAAACCACAGTGCCATCTTCTGAGACCGCATCAGTCCCCTCCTGCATGTACAAGTTGCTACAAAATGTGTGTAATGGGTGAAAAAGTTTCTTTTGCATTTTCTCTGAAGTAGGCAATATTCTTTTGCCCCTCTGTTTTTTACTGTTACCTTTATAACCAATTAGAATTGTCCTGCTAGGTAGTTTCTTAGGATTTTACAGTTACTCTTTCTTAATATATAGCTGTAGTTTAACTCTTAGCATTTTGTAATACTAAGGCTCTGGAAGGGAAAGGAAAGTGCTTTTCAGTCTGTTGTACACACATTGTGCTAGTCTGTAAGGCAGCAGACGGGTGGTCTGTGGATGGATAAAAGAAGTAAGAAAATCAAAGCATGCCCATACACATCTGAGAAACAAACAAACTGGGGGACAGGGAAATAGACTTAAAAATTAACATCTGAAGATTAGCACCATTTGCATTTGGCTGCAGAGGAAAAGCAAATTGGCAGCAGTACACAAGCTGGGTCTTGAATTTTTTTTCAAGACGATGCATAGCTTTTGTAATAAGGAATGTTAAAAAGCACTGTTGGGCAGTATTGCCCGCACTGTTGCATAAGAGTTATGGACACTGCAACACCACCACGTGAAATCTGGTAAGTGCCTTTGTCTAAATGTCTGGGGATAGTACAATTGCTGTTGTGTCTTTGATTTGGCACCATACTGCAAATTATTACATGGATGGCTGTCTGCTCTGGAGTTACTGCATAAAGGCCTTTGATGGCAAAGACTGATAAAAAGTGAGCTTCATCAGCTCATGCACGCCAGGATATGTCACTCTGGTGAGTTTTGGTACCTGCCTGGGCACACTCGCTGTCCCGCGACTCTCTGCATGAACAACCCTGGAAGGGTTAAATCTTTCCATCACCAGTGACTGACTCACCCCCCTGGGTCCAGCCTTTCTCCAAGGAGCAGCCTTTGCCCCTTCTCTGCTCAGAAACTAGGCGGCTGGCGCCTTGCCCACATCTTGTTTGTCAGAAACTGGGATCCTTTCTTTTCTGAGTGCGTGGCAGAAGAGCAGCGAGCGTGCCTCGCCTGGCCCAGCAATGTCCTGCAATGTCCTGGGGCCGAAAATGTTTCTCACGGCTCTGGTGACTTGCTGCTGGTGAGGTAACAGCTCTCAAGATCCACTGGATGACATCTTCTTTTTCTTTCTTCTTTTTTTTTCCCCACGTTGCAGTCCTGGCAGGTACAAGTCTTCTACTCGCAGCTCATTAAGCAAGTTTTTTAGCAAGGAAGGGTTTTGTCCCATCCTCTGCACTGATCTTAACATGCATGAGCCAGAAATGAAGACATCCTGGTGGAGGGAGTGGAAGGAAAGGGGAGCAAACACCCTGCTCTCACCCTGAGGACTGCTCCACAACTGCCATGAGCACGTCCGAGGGCTGCCCCCCTCGCTGAATTTCATGCAAGGCAGGTATACAGAAATTCAAATGGTCTTATTTGCACCTGCAACTCATTTGGAAAGCGCCACACTGCAGGTGCAGCTGAAGGGTTCAGGACAAGTTTTTTTTTTTAATAATCTACCCTGAAGCGCCGTTGTTTGGGCTTCTGGCAAGATCGCTAGCTGAGTGATGGGGCTAACAAATGCTTTTGCACACTCATTAGGCCTCATATTTGCAGGGCTCCACACGTAGCTCTCATCTGGATCCTGACCCACAGAGTTTATAAATATTCAAAAGGTGACAATCTAGTTATTTTTGCATGAGTAAGCTGTCTGGGCAGTAGTGAACTGTAGCTGCTACTCCAGCCTGGAAAATGAGGTAGTTTTTGTCTTCTCGCCTTTTTCCATGGGAAACAATGGCAGACAATTTCGTTCAGCATTGCGTGCAACGTCCTGCCCCAGGCACTGTCAAACATCTCCTGTGCAAAAAGCATCTGGGGAGCTTTCTCAGAGCTACATGCTGTGATGTGCAAATTTGTCTACTTGCCTGCATGATGGAGCTACCCTGAGGCTTTCAATGGCTCCAGAGGAGCCGCCTCTGAACCCTTCTCAGAAATGCTCAAGGTATGCAACCCATCCATAGCCATTTTTTAAGCGCTGCCTGTGTTTTTTACAATAATGTGCACTTTCTGGGCCAAACTCTCCATTGACATAAACCAAGAGCCTGTCAAGGACCCAGTTAACCAAAACCAGTTGTGCGGGTGGAAAGACTTACACCACTGAGGACAGTTATGAGCTTGATCTCACCCAGCAGAAGTTGGACAGAGTTTAATCCTACTTGGTGCTGCTGTCCCCTTCAAGCTTAAAGCTTGTCTTCGCTCTTGGCTGTAAGGAGAAATCTGTTGGGGGTAACACCACCTGCTCAGTGTTTTCTGCTGACAAGACTGAAGAGGAAGACCGCTCATTTTGGAGCCACGAGCCCCCCATGCTTCCCTTGCAGCATGCCAAAATGGGCTGGCAAGGAAGCCCTGTTGCAGGTCCCCATGTCTCCCTTAGGGCCAACAGGAGCGTTCTCATGTGCAGAAGCCCAGGAAATGTCATGGCTGCAAGTTTTGGGCAGGGGAAGGGGAAGAACACGGTCCACTAAAAATCGGCACGGCTGAGCTCACTAAAGATCACAGGTTGAACTCTGGGGTAGCACCTTTCTGCAGATACCACTGGCAACGTGAATGAGAATTAGTGGAAAATTTGGACCAGTTTGTGAAGCAGTAGCTTGGAAATGAAGCGAGAATGACTTGGAAAAGGAGTGTTTAATGAAGCTGTGCTATTATGACTGAGAAGAAAATACGTTCAAAGAAAATATGCATGAAATGGCTAAGAGGACAGTTCACCTAAGTCCCACAGAAAAAATATTTGGACACTCTTACCTCACTAGCACACCGAAGGAAGTCTTGCAGGAGTTATTATTCTTCAGATCTGACCTCTTTTTTTTTTTTTTTTTTTAGTGTTACTTCTTTGCAATGCAAGTATGGTCTCTGAAGTGCCTATGTAGGGAACTGTAACTATATATGGTGTCTGTGAGTTTAGCAGGGGCATGCGAGCAGGCAGACGTAGCCATCCTCTAAAGAAAAGGCTCTGGAAAAGCAAAGAGTGACCCTGTAAAACTGAGATGCTTTCTAATAACTCAGAGCAGTTGGTAGGTCTAAGCATCGGACAGGGCTAGAGGTGGGTATGCATACGCAAACATGAAAACAGATACGAAACCAGATAACATTTATTTTACTTAACCCTTGGTAGAGGCACATTCCTGAAAGTAACTAGATCTCTGAGTCTCACATGTGTTTCAGAAAAGCTGTTTCTGGAGCTGAGACCATGCCGAAGGGGCACACAGCCTTGGCCAAGCTCCTGGTGCAGGCTCGGGGCGGTGGCTGACCCATTGAGCGGGCAGAGCCGAGCGTTGCATGGGGAGCATCCACATAGGGATGGGCACGGTGGGGAGAGCAACCACCGCCGTGGCTGCCGGGAGGCACAGCCAGTCCAGCCAAACCCCTGGAGGGGAACAGAGCTTCCCTGTGAACCAAGGGGTAGGAGCAGGGACTTCGCCCCCGCTCTCTGAGTCACGGTTTGCTTTGCATCCTGAATTTTTTGGGGCAGGATGTCTAGTCACTTCTATCCGATTGAAGTGTATCTTCCATTTCTCACCGAGTGCAGGCCTGTGGGCATGAGAAACACCTGAGCTCTGTTCCTTGTGGCCCAATGAAGCAGGTCTGTGGCACATGTGCGACATGTTCTTCCCACGGCAGCCCTGGATACCCTGTCACGGGGTGAAGGGCTCGAGTGCGTGCAAGGTTAGTGCAATAACATGCGTCTCATCAGGCTTATGGACAGACGTGATATCTTTCATTAGACCAGCTGATATTTGGAAAAAAACCAGAGATAGTGGTGGACACACAGCTCTTTCCTCAGGACTCAGAATATGCAGCAGAATCTTCCAGACAAAACACAGGTTAGAGATAATAATTTTGTTCACCTCAGTTGTGCTAGCTGACCAGTCAACTTGAAACAAAAAGGGTGGTTACAGCCTGTGGGGTCAAGATAGAATTTTAGCAAGGGGAAGGTGATAACACATTTATTTCTTCAGAGCAAAGCAGGGGGGAAACAGGCCAGCAGGTAGCCCATGTGGAATGAGCATCTTTCAGTCAGACAGAAGGAAGATCAAAGTATGCCTTAAATACATGGACTTTGTTGAGTCCGTAACTTTTTTTTACTCTACTAGAATTATGCATTTTCCTCTTCAGGGTTGTCTTTTGGAGTAGTATCAGAAGCCACCCTTCAGGACAACCCTCTGAGAGGTCAGAGGGAATGTTTAGTAAAAGATATTCTCTATACAGTAACTGGATGCTACGGTCCTTTATTAGTTGTCTAGCAGAGTTCATCCCAGCACATATGTGTTGTCCAACTGCATAGTTTCCATAAGTCCTGTAGTGCACGAGTGGAGCGTGTGTCACGTTTCATGGTGAGCATGTGAAGGCTCCCTGGATTGCAGTGGGGCTGCTCGGAGGGCAGTCGTGGCAATGGCTGCAGAGATGGGCTTACAGATTTTTTTTCTGCTTGTTGCTGTTCATCTGTCAAGGGCGGGTTGAGTTTGTTTTGCTTCTGATTATGAGTTTGATGAGGGTGGGGGTTCTTTAAAAGTTAGGAAGTTAGGTGCTGGGGGAAATGTCTTTCAAAACATATGGTCTTCTAATGCTGGCTGTGGTTGCTTGCTGATTTTCCATGTGGATCCCATTAAGGCTTAGTATGTGAAAACCAAGGGGTAGAGTCAGTCGGTTGGTTTGGGTTTCTGCATAGAAGTAAGCTTCTGGTTCCTCATTCATTGTAAGGTAAGAGTAGTTTCTTTGATAAGCAAAACCCAGTCTTACACCGATGAAGTAAGTGTCATCATTGCTCTCCTCCAAGTGACTAGTGGTCCCTGAGAGTCTGCTCCAAGGCACAGCAATGTAATATGTTTTGAACGGTTGCAAGCTCAGTGGACAAACCTGTGTTGATCTGCAGGCATGCTTGTGCATGGAAGATTTAGTGTGTCACTTCTTTAATGATAGTGCCCATGAAGCCGATAGAGGTGAAAGAATATTTCAGAGACAGCTTGATGGCATTGCTGATTACTGAATTTGTGATGGGAACTGAAAACAAAGTACAGGCTTCCAATCCAGATGGCGAACATGTGATTTCTGAATGTTGGTTAAAGCATAAGCTTAGTGACATTTAAAAAGAAAAATCTTCCGTGAAGTTGGTTATAAAGAAGATGGTGTATTTTGGGGTAAACTGGGTGCCTATGGCCTGAATTTATTGAAAAAAAACACCATGGTGGGGTCAGGGATGAAGTGGGTGAGTTTGGTTGTGTGTTTGGGTTGGGAATCGGTGACTACATTTTGTTTTGTAGGTTCCTGAGAGAGGCTGCAACGCTCTCACTGGGGATGTTGTTGCGAGGTGGTGCTTGGCTGGGGTAGCACGAGTGGTGCTAATTTGGGGTGCTTTATATTACCCAGCCCATGGAAAAAATCCTCAGCTTTCTGGGTGAGGAAGGGCTGAGGATCATTTCTCTGCCTCGCGATAATGCTTCGGGAAAGTTGGAAGCAGTTGACCTGCCAAAGTTCGGGGGTTTTTTGTGTGTTGTTGGCTCAGGAGAGCGAAAGCACTGAATTCAGGATTGTTGTCTCAGTGCAACCTTTGTGCGCCGCAGGGCTTCCCAAACTCCGCAGCCAGGCAGCTGACCGGCCTCCGCCAGCGGCCAGGCTGCCGGCTGCCAGCGCTACGTGTGCTCGCATGCAAAGAGCTGCCTGTTCTGCCCGCTGCCCGACCTCCCGCATCTGCCCCTCTTTTTTTTTGCTCAAAATCCTCCCGCGGAGGAAGAAGTTTGCTGCGTGGATGAGGAGTCGCACGGGCAGGGGGCTAGGGGGATATACTGGGATTTTCACTTCAAGTTACCCTGACTTGGGAAGCTGTTTGTCCTCCTTTAGTATTCCAGGCAGGCAGCCTGAAAAGAAGTCCTTATCCTCTGCTACAGGCCAGTCGTGTTCACAAAGGTCTCTTTGTTACACCCGTGTCTTGTTCCTCTCCGACGAGACTCCCCTGCCCAAGCCCTGGCGTACTTGGCTCTGAAAGTGCCAGGCTGGTAGCGCAAGGGGCGAATTCCTGCTCGTTCGTTCCGTCCTGACTCCTGCCTCCTCCTGCCCCACAGCTTTCCTCTCTCTCCTGCTATGACGGGAGAGAAAGCAAGCAAGGTGTGGTGGTGCATCCTCGTAGCCCATGTTTTTCACAGGCTTCACATTATCAGGTGGGCGAAAGCCCTGCTGTCCAGACAGGTTTGGATAAGTTCGCCTAGTATCGGACCTGGCATCTGGTCTCTGAGCTGATGGTGGTGAATGGGCTTTCGAAAACACCCATGTGGAGGGCTCCTTGGTGTATGTACAAACTACACTGCCAGGCACCTTTGAGAGTTTGACAGCTTTTTAGCCTAATGCACCCGTTTCTCGCCCCTGGGGCAGGACACCAATGGACTCTGCAATCCCAGCGCAGCCAAAGGCTGTACCTTGAGTTGCTGTTGCTGGAGGCTTTACCTGAATTGCCATGCAATATTGTTAGTGCTCTCTATTTTCTAGTCAACTTGTCCTGTACTCCTGCATGTATTCACTATGGCACTTTACCTGAGAGGAAAATCAGGAGAGTTTTCCAACCACTGTTTCTGTTGAATACTTGTATTTCATAACAGGAGGCTTAATAGGGAGGTAACAGAGGTAGGGAACAGTAAAGACCCTCTCCCTTTCCTGCTCTCTGGCTCTGCATCTCAGTCCTGAAAGGTCCCTCTAAGGCATCCATCTGCTCTTGGCAAACACCAGTCAAACACCTGTGAGCCAGATGTAAACAGCTGCATGATAGGTGTCATTTGTGATCCAGCCTTAATATAAACCATGCTTAGGAATTGTTACAAATGGCTCCATAAAAAAGAGAAAATGCATAGCACAGGTAAGTAGCACCTCTTTTCTTATTTCATCTTTCCTTTTATCTTATTTGCTTTCATATCTATGGTATGGAGGACACTTTTGTGTGGCGGGATGAATAGCAGTTGAATTTCATTAATCTGGCCTCAGTATATTAAATAGCTTAAGTGAATGCTTAAGTCATGTGCTCAGTCTAAATATTTGTTTAACCACTTACCTGAATAGGGATACTTTAGTGCTATTACTTACCTTCACTAGCCCTAGTGGCTAGCCTGGCAGGCTGGCTAGTTCTTTCTTTGATATTTAACTTGGTGCATGTAAAATAACCTAATCTGAGCGGTTTTGATAGCAAATCCCTTTAAATACTGCAATCCCTAGGCAGCACAGACTTTGCAAGGGCTTTACTTTACAGCAAAGTACCTTCTGAAGACCCCTCTGGGTAAGGGTAATCTGCCTTTTGCCTTTGAGACATCAGCGTTACAGCCTGCAGTTGCCTTTGTTCACCCCTCCAGGGCTGGCTTTTCACTACTCGCTTCCCGTTACTTTTTGCATTTTTGAATACTTTGGATTGATATCAGAACACTTTTTTTGTTGCTGTTGTTTATTTCTGTTTTAAGCTTGCAACTTCTTGCCTTGTCCAAAGGCCGCTGTTAGCAGCTGTAGGGAATGCACTGACTATTTTCCAATAGTCTGTGTGCCTTTGCTGACAACTTCAACAAATATACTGAATTTCAATCTGGATCATGGTATTTTATAATCTCACATTTTATAATCTTACATTCCAGGCAGTTACAGTTTGATTCTCCTGTCATTGCGAGCTGTTTGTATTTTTAGCAGGCTGCTGAATAGTTCATGCTGTGTCAGATCATGCTGGTTTCTCTGTAGCAGTTGCATTATAAGCCTCCAAGGAAACATATTCTGTAAAACAGGTTTGGCTCAGACTGGATGTTAAATCAAGGTTATAAGAAAGCTTGCACTTTCTTTTCTTCATTTTCTTTCTTTCCATTCCTCCCCTTCCTCCCTCTTCCTTTTTTCCTTCTCTTTCTTCCTTCCTTCTTTCCTCCATCCCTGCCTCCCTCCCATTCCTCCCTCCATCCATGTCTGCCATGTATCTGTTTTCAGTTGCTGTATATAGTGGGAATCTTCAGGAAAAAAGAAAGCCTTGAGGTTGTTCTCACCTACCATCAAGCAAAGTTGCTGAAATGAACTTGTAGCCACAAGAAGCAGGATCAAAAGGTAAGTGATAAACAAAGGCAATGTCAATATGCTGCTTTTGCAAGTCAATCTCAGATACATTTCAGAAACCTTTAGAAAGTGGAGTACCTTTAAGTAGACTTTTAGTGGTTTTCCAATCGCACCTCAATAAAGCACTACAGACTTGATACTTACAGTCAATTGCTTCATGTTTACTTTATAAAACAAACAGCAGCCATTGACGGGTATTCTTAATTGTATACTTACTAAAATTTTAAGGGGCAAATAAAACACAAATCTAGAGATAACAAGCACATGTCTATCAGGTAGGTTTGCACATGCATGCAGACCTATAGCAACTGCTCAATATAGAAGGGAAGCAGGCCTGGAGATGATGTCAGTGCTCTCTTAAATCAGGAGATTAGTTAATAGTGGTGGTCTCCTGTACGGGGGCATATTCCCCGCCATCTCCGTGATGCTGTTTCCATGGTATTACTTTGGCCACAAGTCCTGGAGAGGTGAGGAGAGACCAGAGTCGAGTGTCTGCTGGTACTATCGCACGTAAACATGATTTACTTAATCTTCAGATGTCAAAAGAACATGTAGAAAAATCAGGCTTGGCTGGCAATACCAGTTGTAGGTTGGACACTTGAAAGTTACTTCAGTAAATACAAGCTTTTTTGCCTTGTTTGCTCTTACTATCTCCCTGCCCTTTTCCCACCAAACATTTTGCTCTCCAACCCAGCAATAAGTTGAATCATTTTTGTTCCTGTTCCAGGAAGTTCTACCAACAAATTTCAAACTTTAATAGAAAGACAGAAATGGGGCGAAGGAAATACACCAGCTTGGAATTTTTTTCTTGAGAGCAAATTTGCAGAACAGTATTTGGATAACTTAACTTATAAGGACAGAACAGAAAACAGAAGATGACATTTTAACATGTTTAGTGACTGGGCAAATTCTTAACACGAAAAAATCACTTTGGCTTTTGTTGAAATCCTTGCATTTAGGCTGGGCTTCACTACTGAGGGGAGAAAAAAACGAGAAAAAAGCAATAGATAGGTGGTTTTCCCCACCAAAAAAAGGGACTGAATCATAGTCTTCATATGGAAAGCAAACAAGGAAAAAAGACTTTGCAGGGTTGAGTAACCCTTGCTAACAGTTACGGGCACTGTACTTGAATCTAAATGAGAACTGTACCTTGCATTGATCTGTGTATACAACCTCTGCAGTTTCGCCACAAAGGGGGGAAAAAACCCAAGTTATGCCATCTCTGTATTTGATCTAAAGACTCTAGCTTGTTTTGGGAGAAGGAGTGATACGATAGCACAGGTGGACCAAGTTAAAAAAAAAGTCATGCAGTGATTCCCGAAAACTTCCAACCCTGCACCCACCTTTCGAGACCTCTCTATATAAATGACCTGCTGTTTCAAAGTGGCAAAACCCCATAGCCTCCCGAAGGCAATCATTTTCTGGTCCCTGGTGATTGGTGCCCAGCAGCTGGCTGGACAGTGCAGGCATCCCATGGACGCACTGGGAGGTGGCACAAGCCCTTTTCTCACCTCCCTTCCTGGGCTGTGGGACAAGTGCCCTCCTGAGAAAGCCCACTGCTGCCTAACACAAGTCGGAGCTGCTCCAACCATTTCCTTGCATTTTCCTTTCTCACAGGTGCTTTCAGTTCCCAGATGCCAAAATTGCCCCACTGCTTTGTGGGTGAGGGTGCGTGACCCTGAGGAGGGCACTGGGCATAAAGACTGAAGCTGGGAGCTAAGTTTTGGGGGAGCAATGCTCCCAAATCACCCTGCCAGATCTCCACTTCTTCATAGAGATGAAGCATGGTCTAACACCATGCTTCAGCCAGACTTTCCCACACGAGGGCTGAAGGGCTTGTTCATCCCTCCGCCTTTGCATGAGTTGAAGACAAGAATGAAAACCTTCAAAGGAGATTCACAAGCCCCTGCTGTGTCTTACCTTTGAGTGTTGCAGCATGCATGATGCCAAGTAGGGATTTTTTATTTATCAGGGACCTTCAGCCCCTAACCCTGCATATAGAGCCAAACAATTTGAGGGACACAGCAGGGATGACAAGGGAATCCCCAAGTCACTGCAGTTAATATGTCCTTGGTCTGTGCCTGAAAAACACTGTCCTACAGAAGTACTGTGTTTATAAAGGGGTGGAAGTGCAGGATCCTGGTGCTCTGGGTACCATGAGGGGTTGTACCCAGACCAACCCAGTGCAGTGGTTGTGAAGTGGTACTGGGACTGCCCTACCCCTGCCACTGCAGCCCCAAAACCTGAGCCAGCTTCCTCTGACACCAACCAACCACTTTTTTTTTTCCTCTGCCCCCTTTTTAAGACATCCCCTGCCCATTTTAGAAACTGCTAATGAACAGCGGGATTTTGGTTCACTTTTGGAACCCACCACCAGCTGGATGGCAGCTCTGGAGCATCAGAGGGACTTGGACGTGGTGAAGTGTGTTAGTGAGCACTAGAGCTTGTCTCTCCAAGATGATGCTCCTGCTAGTTCCTGTGCATCTGGGAGGGTGGTGGGTTATTGCTGCTGATGGAGTTCTACCAGTGGAAGATCTGCAAATTAATTAGCGGTTGACTGGTGGGTTTAGTTCTTATTTTTAGATTTCTGGTCCTTTGTACACATCAGAATTACTGGACAGGTTTATCAGATCTTCTGGATCTTTATATTTTTTTATTTGGTAGCATCATGCTGACTACAGAAAATCTTTTCATTTAAGGCCATATAAATGAAGTTACTGCACAGCTCCTGGGAGGAGTTGTTTATTAATTACCTTATTAGCTCTCTGTCATAAATTAGATATATTTGTGCCTGCCAACAAAATTTACAGATTTTTTTGCTTCTTGTTCTCTTCTGTGATGCTCCTATGTCAGACAAGATGGTAAGGTACATAAACTACATTTTATACAGTCTTCCAAACTTCATAGCAGGTGGTGCTTTGTCTACTGTACCATAGGTTGAATGGTTCGGGATCAGAGCGTGTCTCCCTGCACAGAAGGGTGCCAACAAACTCTCTTCTTCATGACAGGTGATTAATGATTTCAGCATTTTAGCAAGGTGGCTGCCTTCACCTGGAAAATCAAAGTTGGCAACAGTAATTAAAGAAACTGCTTATATAGAGACATCAGTGCTTGAGTGTTACAAGCAGACTGAGACTGCTGTGCTCAACAAAGATGTTCTTCAATTCGTTACAAACTGGATAGATAGAGCTGGCCTCTCAAGCTCTGTAGACTAGGCCATTGAAATAAATGGATTTGATTTACAACTACAGAGAATCTGAATTGTAATTTTACTATTATAAAACTCCAGAAGAGACAATTTCTGTTTTCTAACAGCATCATTTTTCTCCAGGAAAGTACAGCATAAGTGCAAACAAAATGTTCTGTGAAAATATAACAATCCAGAAAAAACCCACAACCCAAATCCCCAGACAAACAAAATCAACAAACCACGATATCGCTTTTCTTTATCAGAAATAATAATTTTGAGAAGTTCTGTTCTGAAGGAGCAGAACCATTTCATTTGGACTCAAATCATCATTTGATTCACTTAATTCAGTAAACTGGTGTGCCATGCTATAACGTATCTTACTATGTCAACCATAGAGCCCTAAGCATGACTGCGCTGCACCAGGCGGAGGTTCACCCAGCCAGCACCCCATCTCCAACAGCAGCCAGCAGCGGACACTGGTGGTGAGGACCAGCCAAGCTTGTGGGGAGGACTGTTCCTGGGAGCAACCTTGCGGTTCGGAGCCCTCCATAGCCAGGGCTGGTGTCCCTGCTGCCCTGCCATGGTGGCAAAGCCCTCCTGCCCAAGGGCTCTGGCACTTCGGTGTTTTCTGAGTGGGTTGTCGCCGTGACTTTTCACTCCTGTGGGAGACCTGGAAGCTGCAATTCAGCCCTGGTGTCAACAGGGGAGACATTTGGATAAAGAAAGGAGGATGGGTATTTCTCCTGCCACATCATCTAACTGTGCTGCAAACAGCTTTAGAAGACATTGTACCAAAAATGTAGACAAATGTCTTGTCTACACCATAGCTCCTAATCTTCCAGATAGTTGAACGGGCTTGACCTACTTCCAGTGTGGCCCTCAGAAGGGTGATTTTGCCTGCCTATTTGCAGATGATGAACCCGGGGAAGGGCAGCTCAGGCACGCACAGGCTGTGCAGTGGTGATAGCAGGAGCCAAGGTGCACTTATCACGTGCAAAGTTCACTGTGCCTTCAGTGCACTAACAGTCTGCTCTGTGGCTGCTGCATCTATATCATCTTGTGTTGTGCACAGTTCAGCATCACTAAAACGATCAGTCTTGCTGGTTATGAGTGTATCTCTCTTTTGATAACTAATTTTGAAGGACACCAGTTTTAAGCCAGAACAACAATAACAACAGAACAAAATGGCAACAATTCCTACACACTGACTATCCCTTTTCTGTGTTGAGCAACAGTACAATAAACTGCAAGTAACTCGTCTCCAAATGCTGGAGGTTTTTTAAGAAAGCCTAGATCACAGCCATGATTCCTTCCCAAACTTATCATGAGAAATCAGCATCCTACAGTACTATGTTTTAAGCATTGAAACAATCCAACTGCACCATCCCATTCATTGGATTTATTAGATCAATAACTATTGAAAATACCAAATTAGATACTAACACTGTATAACCGGAAGGGTAAATTTAGTGCTAATGTAAATTTAGGAGTCTGACTGATGGAATTAATGCAAGCCCTCATAATTTGAAAACTAGGGCTACAGCCTTGCCACTTTACTTTCTAGGGTGGTCTTTTGAAATTGAAGGTGTGAGCTTAGCAGGATGAGGCACTCCAGTTCCAAAGCATTTCTTACAGTCATTGCAAATCGATGTTATAGGCTGGTAGAAGATTGCAACCCCAACATAATCCTACAGATGTTGTAGTACTCGGGGTCTCAGTGCAGCCAAGGGACCTGTGAAGGCACAGTCGAGGAGGGGGTGAAAAGCTTTTATAATCTGTGGACCAGTTCTGACTAAGCCAGTCCACAGTACAGAGCTGCTGGCAGTCACAGCCAAATCTGTGCCGCTCAGAAACCAGGGAACCTGACAAAGACCTGTGTAATTAGTTTGTTCATTCATTCATTTATTCGTTCATGCAGCGGCTGAGTTGTAAGTGATCGGCATAGCCCAGCAAGGAAGAAAGGCATCCCAAACAAGTTTCCTGTTTCTTTCCTACCGGCTTACACAATAAACATAACAAGGAGGAATCAACAACAGAGAAGTTAATGCCATATAGGCAATGTACTAATTAGTGGTGCCTGCTGAGCCTCTGAAGAGCCTTTCACTGTCAAGTGAAAATGCTGGCTTTGCCTGAGATGTCTGCACTGGTGCTGTTAGGAAGCAGCAAACCCACTGGCTGTCCTGAGTTCTGGAGCTCAGCCCCAGCCTGCTGCAACGGCACAAACTGGGTAGGGGCTTCCAAGGATGGCCCGTTATGTTTCCAAACCCATATCTCAGGCTCTGACTTGTTTCCATGAGGCTGTGCCCTTGTCAGATATTCTTACATCAGGTACAATGTCTGTGGCAAAACGCAAATCTTTCCGCCTATTTTCCAAGGGTTTTCAATTAATGTATCTGAGTCCCAGCCCCAAGGCCACGGGCTCACAGCAACACTGGTAAGTCCTATTTCCTTCTCTGTGAGGTTTGTCTTGGAGGCAGCCAGCTGGGGTGGCCCAGAAGAGAGCCAAGGAGTGGGCTAACACTTATGCAGCGTGGGCCAGCAGGAAACCACATCTGAGCTTGCTGCATCAGACGCTTCTAGTTAGCGACATGCCCAGACCCTTACGGCTCTTCTTCTGTCCTTCAAACTTCAATGATTTTATTTAGGACTCAGAATTTTCCCTTGAATGCTTACTAGGTAGTGGGAAAACGCAGTCCCTTCATCCGGGCCAACAGCTTGAACTGTGGGGTGAGAGCCTGGGCAGAGCCTTTGGCAATCACAGTCCACGCTCTAAAAGAAGGCATCCAGGTCTGCCTTTTCCTTTGCTCTCGGGGCTGTGGACAGGCACCTTGTGCACAATGCACAGAATGCTGATCTCCAGGCAGGGGACTTGCTTATTCTCTGCTTGGAGGTGTCTGTGAGAAGTTTACTTTTAAGCCTACTCTCACAATGGTGCAGGGTCAAGGATTCTTTAAAGGTTTCTTTCTCTTTCACAAAGTCTTTATTAAAATATACACACCGTGAGTGCTGGCTAGAGCTGCCCATGAGCCTTGTCAGCTTGCTGACCCATAGAGGTCACCATCCCAAGGTTACTTTGCATCCTTTCTTTGTCTGTTGGGATAGGTGTATCGGTAACGATTTCAGCCCTACTGGAATCTGCCTGCACCCTCGCCATACTATTCCCCCTGCCAAGCATGCGATTGCTGTCGCATGGAGTTGGCAGTCGTTGTTATCTTTGCTGCAGCCCCAGGTGGCTGAGCCATTTCCCGAGCTCAGATTTGTAGATTTTCTTCCCTTTAGACAACAAGATTGTGTATGGAGACCAGGAAGCTTTATGCAGTCAAGGGGTGGCTTCTCTTGAGAAACACTTGCGGTTTGCCTCGCCAGGCAGTGAGGCAAGGACATCTCTGAAATGAGGATGCTGAGTGCACACTCTGTTTCAATACCGGCTCCTGCCCAAGAGCATTGCCTGATGTGTCAGGTGTAGTGTGTGGTATCAACCATCTCCTAAAAGCCATTCCCCTCTGGGAAGAGAGGAAAACATGCTCTGTTCACGTACCGACTTCATTTTCCTTATTTGTTAAGAAAGCGGCATTTCCTCCTGTGGATGGACGCGGAGTCCCTCCACGGCTGAGTTTCTTGCTGGAGCACTGATTCCCAGAGCACTGCGTTTGCAGCCCTCACCCTGGGCTGGGAGCGAGAGGCTCCAGCCGCCCCCCTGGAGCAGGGATGGGGAGGGTGAGGTGCTTTGTGCTCTGCGGTTCTGCAGTTTGCAGAGACCGCCTCTACTCCCTGGAGTCCCTCAGCCTTTCCCGCATTTGTTTTGACGCCAGTGTGCTCACCCTGGGGGTGAGATCAAGGATGTGACATTTTAAAAATCCCTGACGCTATTATGAACTCTTTCATTTGCACATGCCTTTATCTCCTTCAGTGGGGAATAGCCCTTCTGAGCCCTTTCTTTTCTTACCTTATGCTGCCTCTAGCTTTTCTTTCAGTGCTCGTAACCCTGTCAGACACCTTATCAGCTTGTGCAGCTCTGTCCAGCTGAAAATTGATTATTGCCATTTGCCTATGGGCTGATTGTCCTTTTATCTTGTGCCATAGCATTTTTCATGGCTCCTCTGAATAAGCCCCTTCCTTCTAATGGTGCTGTCACCATCCTCCTCACCCATGCTGTGCACCATAGGTTCATGTTGCTTCTTTCTCAATGTAATCTCTCGCAATTCTTGCATCTTTTCCCAAATGCTGGGCGTAGCTGTGGCTTGTCAAGGCCTGTGCATTGTATGTTGTCTTTCAGTGTCTCCCAGAGCAGTAGACTCGGCTTGTGCTTCCATTTCAGGGCTCTTTTCAGAGTCTCTGCCCATCCTTACATCAGCCTCAGTCTGCTCTGGTTGACATCCTTTGCGTGGCAAATCCTAATTCCTTTCTCCAGAATTAATTTTGCTTCCTGCAGTAGCCTCCAGACTCTGCCGCAGGCAGCAATTGCAAGAGAGGATCTTGCCAGGGTCCACTCCTGAAGCTGTAGCTTTGGCTCTGCCATGTGAGGGCAAACTTTCCTTTTTGTACCCCCTATTTGAAAACCTTTTGTTTTTCTTTTTAGCTTGTAGATGAAGTACAGGACTCGTATTTCTACAACGGTTTCTTTGCCCACCAGAACTGAAGATTATTTGGAAAGACCAAGGAATGGCTCTTTCTCCTGCCTCTCCTGCCTTTTGCTAGCAACTTCTCTTACACTTACTGTGCTCACTCTCAGTATACCACAGTTTATACCCTATTCTGGTGTCCTCTCTATCTCCAGCGTGTTTCAGCTCTGTCAGGTCTTTTGCCACCTCTGGTCTTACACAAAGAATGTTTTCTTAGTTTGCTTTGCTCCCGAGGCTGTGTGCTGCTGTCCTTGCTACCCAAAATGTCCCTCTGTTTTCTTGCCCATCACAGCCCAAGCTGGGGCCAAGGAGGACGGTGAACCCCTTGGCTTTCCGTGACCTGCCACCCCTCCATGCCCAGAGCAGCCCCTGCAGTCAGCAGGACCCCAGAAACTTCACCAGCCGTGGAGCACGGCTGGCTTTTCTTATGGGGTCCTTGGTCGCGCTCAGCATCGGGCCTGCAGAGCATCTCTCCTTGTAGAGAGGAATCCAAATCACTCTTTTCTGAAGGTAGTAATGAGGCAGTGGTTTAAAGTGCTTTTGTCAAGTTCAAAGGTGCTTAAATTTATAACCGTATGAGTCTTTACTGTCTTTCTGTACCTGAAGTCTGCCTCTGATTTATACTTGCAGTTTGAGGCATATTCTTTATCAGAAAGATGTTCTTGCTTTTATTTGGGGAAAAAAAAAATCTTGAAAAATTGTGTAAGATGCCAAAACTTAACTCATATAAAAATACATAACAAGTTTATTTAATTCCTTATTCTAGGTTTATCGTATGGTGGAATAATTAAGTTCATATGTTCATTTGGACTGAATTGTCCTGGTTTCAGCTGGGACAGAGTTAACTGTCTTCCTAGTAGCTGGTACAGTGCTGTGTTTTGAGTTCAGCATGTGAAGAATGTTGATAACACTGATAGTTGTTGCTCAGTAGTGTTTAGACTAAAGTGAAGAATTTTTCAGCTTCTCATGCCCAGCCAGGGCACAAGAAGTTGGCACAGGACACAACCAAGGCACCTGGCCCAAACTGGCCAACGGTGTATTCCATACCATGGGACGTCACATCTAGTTTAGGATCTGGGAAGTGTGGGGGGAATCGCCACTCGGGGACGAGCTGGGTGTCGGTCGGTGGGTGGTGAGCAATTGCCCTGCGCATCATTTGTACATTCCAATCCTTTTATTACTACTGTTGTCATTTTATTAGTGTTATCATTATCATTATTAGTTTCTTCTTTTCTGTTCTATTAAACCGTTCTTATCTCAACCCAGGAGTTTTACTTTTTTTTTTCCCAATCTTCTCCCCCATCCAGTGGGATGGTGGGGAGTGAGTGAGCGGCTGCGTGGTGCTTAGTCGCTGGCTGGGCTTAAACCATGACATGAATAAACTGCAGTACTCTAAGGAAGTTCAGTGAGCTTCACCTCTGCTGTGGGGACCAGAAGGCAGAGCATCCAGCTGACAAGGGCCAGGCAGTGGTGGCACCAAATTTGCACCTAGTGCAAGGTCACAGGTTGCACCAAAAGCTACAGAACATTGCCGGATCTCATTAGGTGAGGATCTGGCCCCTGGACTGTCTCCTTCTACAGCCTGAATTGCAGCAAGCTGCCTTCTGCTATTTTGGCATCTGCCAGTATAGGTATATATTGCATTGATGCCGGAGTCCGCAGTCAGCTGTGTCCAGACATGTCCTTGTGGCTCTGCTCCCACCAACTGCTGGGGCTCCAGGAGTTCGTCCGAGTTCAAAGGGACTCGTGTGTGTATGTGTGTGTGTGTAAAACTAGAGACCGGCGTGGATTTGGGTGCAATTAGAAAGCTGTCCACAGGGAGTGCCCAAAAAGGACTTGTTTCTGGCCCTGTCCAGTAGGTGGGAGTTTTGACTGCAGACATTTATGAAGCCGGGATTTCAGCGAATTGGCCAAAATGACCATACGTCTGAAGAGCTACCCGCAAAGAGGTATTAAAAGGCACAGGTTTTGCAGCTGAGGGCGCAGTGTGAGCGTCCAACCATTCCACCGCAATGACTTTTGTCCTAATAATAACTTAAATGGTTTCCTAAACATTAACTTGAACTTGCTCAAGGGAATGGCCTTTCTTTGCTTACAATAATTTCACATGAAGTACAGCATGCACATTGGAGGGTAACTGGAGTTAATGTCAATTATGAATCACCAATTTCCTGCTCTAAATAGCATTTCTTCTCAGCAACTTCACATACGGCAAGCTGCCCTGCAGTTTTAACCCAAATTGTTCAGCTGAGACTGACTTTCATTCAACGTTTCCTTTTTAAACATGAGGTTTTGCACAGGGAGTGGCCACACAAACCTGGGTGATAGGCAAATTAATTTGCTTTAATTTTTCATAGTAAATAGCATAGAAAATGTCTCCTCCACTTTGCTTATTGCATTTTTACTGCAAGAAAATCACATCATGTAGGTGTTGGCAGGAGACTGCAACAAAATAAGGTTGCCATTATTAGTATCTGTCTGTATCTTGCCAGGTCATTTTTGCTGCTCTAAGTGAATTTATGGGAAGGTTTTTGTCATTATGGCAATGTTGTTCAAATCACAGTCCTAACCCGATGTTATACTGAGGAAGGCAATGATGCCATTCTCAATTAAGTGGAGGTACTCCTGCCACCTTAGTGTTTTCTCTCTCTTGTGCAAACCATCCTAGAAATGAAGCTACAGTTTGACCCTCAGTCATATGCAAGCTACAAGGAAGCCCTCAGGATCTGACTCTTGCTGAGGGAAGCTACTTTCAACCACATTTAGAAACATTAAGCCCCAGTTTGTACTCAGGCAAAACTGCCAGTCGTGCCACTGAACGCTGTTTAGGACTTTCTGACAAACTCTGACCTCTTGAGGAACACAGGAGACAGGCAACAGCAGAAATGTTACTGCTTGTGGTTTGGGGTGTTGGGGTAGAGAGACCAACTTTGGCGCCCAAAGTGCACCATATGTCACCCACATGGGGAGGTGGAGGTACAAATACTGGAGAAGCATGGGAGAAATTGCCAGAGATACCACATGTAAGCTGTATCCCAAAGTCCCAAACTCCACACTGGAAACCCCAGGGGCGTGATTGTTAACTCCTTCCTACAAGAGATGGGGGTTAATACAGCCTGTGTTTAGATGTGGTTTGGGGATCCTGTAGGACACCTCATAACTGCTCTTTGATACTTGGATAAGCATTTGACAGACTACAAATCTTCACAGAGAGAGACTCTTTCTACCTCTATCAGATGGAAGAAATACACTGCAAATTGCACATTGCACATCAAATGTCATTATCCCACACTGTTTGACACAAAACTTTCCCTGCAGCCTTGGCAAAAAAAGCAAGATATTTAACATTGACCTATGTACAACTATAGATGTCTGGTACGTTATTTATCTACTGCATATGCTTATAAGATAATTTGAAACAACCTTAAAGGTGGAATTCATCTGCCCTAACCAAGGCATCCAACAGCTGGATGACTAAATCTGAACTAGTCATTCTTGGCTCCCTTTGTTATTGAGATAAATGGATACTGTCAAAAGGCAATTCCACCTCATCCTATTATCAGCAAGTGAACAGCCCCTCGGGCAGTACCTGTTTGTGGTTTCCACTGACAATAAGAGGAGCCTAGCTGGGACTGAGATATCTGACTTCAGGAAGGGTGGCTACATCCCACAAGTGTCTGCAGAACAGTTGAACCATATTGCCAAGATTCAGAGAAACATGGTAGCTTTTCTCTTTCTCCGTTAGATATAAAGTAGTGGCAAAAGACACCAGAGAGGTGCAGCCAGTCACTCCAAAGGTGATGGGGACAGGGATCACGGTGGCCACAGTCTCTTCTAGGAGAAAGGGACTCTGCCTTCCAGCAGTCTGAAGGTAGAAGAAAGGCATCTTTACTCTCTTACTTATGATTGTCTCATAGGACTGAGTTGCCCTTTTTCTGTCTGCCCTGATGTTAGTCTCTCCCATTAGCTTTTCAACCAGCTGCCCAATTATTTCAAGCAATTTTAATAGCAAGGCAGACGTCTCAGAGAAAGCTAAGTTTCTAGACAGTTTCTTGGACAGGTAAGGAGCTGTGGTGTTTAGGCAGGAGCGTTGCATCCTATTGCTGTACTGCAGAGGGAAACTGAAGCACTCACAGTTTGGCAGCCTGAGGAGGCGAGGAACCACAGCGTGCTGGATGATGAGCATGTGCTTGCTAGCCAGCGAGGGCACGCTGCCCCTTGCTCAGCCAGCAGTCCCATAGGAGCTTTAAAAGCAGTTGAAAATTTTGTGGGAGGGAGCAAAGGGCAAGGTGCGGCACTACTCATCATCAAGAGATGCAGGGGTCGGGGAGATGAAGGTAACGTAGATGCAAAACCTGAGTGGGTAAACCTGAGGGGTATAGGCTTAAAAATGTGTAGGAATCCAGGTTTCTTCACTTGCCCCATACAAACTGTTCATCACGGCGCTGTGCTGAGTGCAGGGGAGCCCGAGTGTGACTAATGGCACCACCGACTTTCGTTAGGAGGGCAGAGCAGTGACTTCTTCCACTCGGATCGCTCATGCTAACCTTCCCCCACCTGACTGCCGCCCACCCCCCTCCCACAGACATGTTCAAGCCACTGTTTGTCCTTGGTATATTGTTTTTCTTGTCAGGCTCTTCCGCTTGTCTTTTTTAAGCACCGATATCCTAACGTCATTTGTGCCTTCTAGGCAGCACACTGCAGGGGAGCCCTACCTGACCGACTACTCCTTCTTGCTGAAGGAGCCAGGGGGTCACCAGCTTCTGGTCCTGCTGCAACCACATTTTTAAGTCAATCTAAAGCCCGAGTATAGTCCACAGGCAATATGTCTTTCTGACTTCTGTCATAAAATGAATAAGCAAATAGTTCAGACCCAATTTTCAGAGTCTTTTCCATAGCAGCCTTATTCTCTAGATGAAGGGAGCCTTGCTGTAATAATGGCATATGTATAAGGCACTGAATAGACATTTCCATATACTGTGCCTTAACAACAAACGTTTGTGGATACATATAAACATTGAAAGAAAAGGCCCATTTAGATTACAGAAGAATATATGTGTTTAGGTATTTAAATATCCTTGCAAAATGAATCTGAGATAATGCACAATGGGGAGAGAGAAGAAATGAAAAATATCAAGTGCCTAAACAGACTTTTGTGCCACCTGCTCCTACACTGATATATGTGGGTGTGTAATTTTATTTATTGGGAATATTATTTACCTAATACTTCTTTTGATTATTAAAATTGTAGGAAATACTTCTTCTAAGAATTCTGGATACCTCTTATCTGCACAAAGTATATATTCCTTATGTAAGTATTGTGTTGCTTCTTACTGTAGACTATCATTACAATACTTTCCGTTCCTCCCACATTCCCAGCTACGAAAAAAAGTACCGATAGCCAAGCCTCAAATATGAACCACCCTTTATCAATTCAGTAGTGGAACAAAGCATCATCCTTCCCTGAACTGCATTCCTATACATCATACTCCCTTTAACTGCTTGCAGCAATAATGGGCGTGTTTATGTCTGTGCGTGAGTATATACCTACACTTAAAAATTGTTCTTGCATGTTCCATTCATTGTCTTCACAGACACAACCAGCACAGATACCAAGTAGTGCCTGTTCTGATAGTACATTCAATGATATGGAGGTCTGTTATACACTGTCTCAGAATTTAAAAATTGCCTGGGGAAGACTACAAAATGGCAGCACTGGAAAATCTTTCAGATAACAATGAAAGATTGATTTTGCTGCAGAAGTCTGAATGCATTTCACAATACATGCATGATAGAGAAGTAAGACCCTGCTCCTTTGAGGAAGCAACATGGTGCTTGATGATGCCAACGGGGCAAACAATTTGGTCCCACTGAATTGCAAGTAATGGTAGTACAATGCTTTTCTGAGCACAAACATGAGTCTTGTAGGTCATGCAGTAATGGAATAAGGAAGCCTGAAAATTAGGGTTGCAGATCTGCAATGCATTTCATGGGGGTGGAACCGGGGAGGCTGGTAGAACTCCATGCAGAGGTGGATCTCCATCTCTTCAAAATTACAGCCTGAGTCCTTGAAGAAGGGGTTTATCTCACCTAGTTTTATCTATTTTAAAAAAAGATACTTAGTCCAACTGAGTCAGCAGAATATCTTTGGTTGTTACAGAGAGAAAAACTGTTATTGATGCCGACCTGAAACTGGCATGAACTGAAAGTAATTGGGGATGGAAACTCTCCATGTGCTGTTGGGAGAGGCTAAACTTAGTTTTCAGGCAACTACTGTTAAGTGAGATAAACTTCCTCTGAAGGGAACTCAGATCAGAACTGATGGAAGCAGGATAACTTAGATCTTCTGGAAATCTTATCTAATATCTGGGGTCATCTCAGATGTCTAATCATCTTTGAAAACCGAGCTCTGAGCTCCTGTGCTTTCCGCTTTTATTTGTTTCTTTAAAATGACCAGTTTTATGGGTGGGATTAAGTCACAGTGGTTGAGAGAGGCTGAAGATTTATGAACAGCTATGAAAAACTTATGGGCCATAGTGTTCTTGAGGAGGGGGAAGGCTACCTTTGATGCTTCCACTTTTGTGCTTGTGATCATGTGTAAGTTCATTCAGACAGCACAAATGAGACCATTGGTTTATAAGTCACCAGCCTGTGAGGTCGATAACTGCCCATTAACTTCCACTTACTGCCAAACACGGTCTTGAAGCTGAAGATAAAAAATTGAAAGCCACTTTTAATTTTTTGAAAAATTTTTAGTCCAATATCTGCAGATTTTCCTGTATTAGGAATTTGTAGCTGTGGTAGCAAACTGCTGAGCACTACTTCTCAAAAATACCACCGTTTGAGGTATTATTGATAGTTGTTGAGTATTTAAAGTATGCTTAGCACCCAACAAACAATTAATACAGATATTGTCACCCGTAGATGATGCAAAGATAAGAAACCTGAGCTGGACCAGTGAAAAACTTCAGCATTATTTTCAGTAAGGACTGTGAGTAGGGTATCTACTGTCTCCTGGAGGATTTCATCCAGGAGCTACTTAGCCAGGCTTTTGTCTTGCACATGGCAGGTCCTTAATGCAAGCAACTGGATTATGTGAGCCACTTTCTCACCCATGGAAAAAGAGACACAACCCAGGAGCATAATGACCAAAGGGCCAGTAGGCTTGATTTTAAAAGAGGGTGTTGGCTAAATTAAAAAAGATTGCTATGTGTAGTCTGTCTGTTTAAGGTAAGTGTGTGCACAGAGCATCGGTGACATTTCATCCTGCAGCTGCAGTGAAGCAAAGATGCTGGTGAGCTCTGCCGTCATCCATCCTGGGTGACCGCGGTGGCATCTGCGAGGGAGGCAGAGAGCTGATATGCATACGGTTGGTGAGAGAAACCCGGGGTTGACTTAAAAGGCAAAACAATGTAAACACTGAGTATGAGAGAAAAAATGTGCAGCAAAACTCACATCCTGAGAATCTCGGTCCTAAATGGATCATTTGTTTATCCCACCAGCCAAACCTGGCTCTACAGCAAAGCAAGCCAAAGAATGTCTCCTTTATTGTTTCCATGATGCTTACTCATCTACAAGCCATTCCCCTTTTAGATTATTCTATTTTTAAGGCATAATTTCCATCTGTTCTTTGATCTTATACCACATAAGACATTTAGCTAATAACTTCATCCATCAAATACCAACTTTCCTTTAGAGTTCAAACACAATTGACACAGGACCCCGTCCATCTGCTGGCCAGTGCCTCTGAACAGATCCAGCTTGTGAATGGCCAGCTATGTCGCCTATTTTTTAATTAACCAGCTAAGGTCTGTGCTTCCCGTAACGCCGCAGGACAACTAGGGGGCACTCCAAAGGAAAGTGAAATGCGCTCCTCCGTGGAAGCAGGGAGGAGGGTTTGGTGCGTTCTAAGTGGGGTTTTCCAGTGGATGGAGTCTGCCTTCAGCCTCTTAGGGAATGAATTTTTTTGCATAAGCCCACAATATTTATATAAAAGGTTTAAAGGATAACTGTTTTCAAACTTGGCATTCTTCACAGGAAGGTGGGTAAAGCAGAAAGACAATGTTTGCTTCTGTGAGCAAACTTCTGAGTTTATCTGAGAGAAACTTCAGAATTTCGGGGCAGGTTATCTGAAGCATTGGAATTGCAGATTTGCAGACAAGTATTTATACAGAAAATGCTTGTCTGCTTACCCAACTGGAGAGCCAGGGAATGTCAGATGATTTGGGTGACCAATTGTAGTGAAGCAGCGCAGCTTGAATTAAGGATATATGAGATAATCGCAGTTAAAAAAATTCTAAGAAAAACCTGTCAGAAAGAAGGAGATTAATGAGTAATCCAGGGAAAAGGTAGTTTTTATATGGATATTTTCCAAGTGCAAACTGATATCAAATTTTTAAAATCGTTACTTTCAGATTCCTCACTTAGGTCTGTTACCTTGCTTCTCAGTGGTTTGCTTTATCTTGCACACAGTGCATTTGTTTAGGAAGGAATCTGATTCAGGATTTGTATTCCACTGGCTTACATATGCCACAGTGTACGTATCTCCAGATCCGAAACAATAACAACAACAAAAAAAAAAGAGCCTACATTTCCTTCTATTTCCTGGCTTGCCAATAATAATAAGTCCCTGCAGAGAGGAGCTTGGCTGGTGGTGTTTTGTGATTTCTCAGATAACAAGAGCTTCACATTTCTGTGGAATTCCCATTTGCCAGTGAGCTGCTGCTGCCGCTGCCCTGATTGATATATGACTGCAATGGCACTTTTCCATTTGACATTCCCTCTCTCTCTCTCTCCCCCCCCCCCCTCTCCCTCTCTCTCTTAAACAACAGCCCTAACTTTTGTGTGTTGCAAATATAAAAGGCAAGCCATGTGACAGAGGGACAGAAGAACAAAAGCATTTGGAAGTAACAGGACCTCTTTTTAGCTCTCTGAAGAGTTTGAGGGAAGGAAGGAGCAGTGCGTTTTCCAAAGGTAAGCAGACAAATAAGAGATTCCTCCAGATTTTGAGTATTACATGGACTTAAACTGAGCGCTTAACCTCTTTATCTGACAAACACATCTTCTCCTTGTACCATTTTTTTAATTGAAATGTGTTCATGTGGAATTGAAACAGTTCTAGTACCTGTGTCTCCTTCTTATCCTTGGATCTTTAACTATATCTCCTGTCCGAAGGATGCCTGCACGCAGTCAAACAGGTAGCCCAGCGTACTTCTGAGCAACTTGGTTAAACGTCTATTCTTGTGGGCATGCCGAGCTCATGCAGCTCTGCGTTTGTCCTAGCTGTATGGCTTTGGAGTGAATGGACGTGCTGGACTCTGGCCCGAATTCGTCGAGAGAGCGTCGGTATCGCCAGCACCCTCTTTGTCCCATTACAATAGGGCTCTATGAGCACAGGCAAGCCTGCTAGTTTAAAGATGGACTGTTTACTTTTATCACTACTTATGCATGCTGTTCTCTTGCCAGTCATCTGCCAGAGTGCTCAGAATAATTTGAAACAACAGGCAATATTTATTTCTAGCTTTGTGTGTCATGCTTCGCAGGAGCACTCTTAATTTGCACGTTATTATTTATCCAAACTTCTGGGAAGCTTTACTATGGACTGGACAGCACTGGTTATGGATTAGGACAGATTTAATATACACTCTCGATTGGCTGAAACCTGTGAGAAAAGCCACGATGTTTGCCTTTGCTGTAACGCCGAGGGGTATATTTAGTAGGTAGCTGACCCCGTCAGCGCAACACGTAATGCAGCGTGGCTGTGCAGTCAGTAGCTGACACGGGAGGATGCTGCAGGACCCCAGACTGCCTGCCGAAGGAGAGAGGGAGGCTCTCCTCGTTTGCTGGCAGATCATTTCGCTGTGTATCAGCGTCAGAGGCACGAGCATGACTGTTCTCTGTGTCTTTGGGACAAAAGAAGAGTTTCACTGTTATGAGCCTGGTGATAAAGTGTCCGTGTAGCGTGACTGCGAGGCACGGGAACGGACACTGCCCCGAGCGAGCCCGGCTGAGGAAGAAAGCCCCGTCTCCCTGCTAGGATTCAGGTGAGTGAATTCATCCTATAAAACTTCAAATGAATGGGTCCAGCAGCAAAAACAGGGTAAAAAGGTGAACCATGTGAAGGGCAATGTCAGTACTACGTTTGCTGACCACCGTAGTGTCAGTAAAGCAGGCTCACATAGAGTGTGTGTTGCGGGGGTAATTTTCTTGTGGCAAATCTGAATTTGCAAGATGGTGTGTGTGAACTGACTCTTGTGGGACTGTCAGGCAGATTTCTTATCCTACTCCTTAAGTTCATTTAAATTTCTCCCATAGCCTCCCCCATAACACACCTTACCTGTTTCTGCCTGGGACAGATGGCATGGCAAGGAACTTGTTAAGGTTTCTGCAGCTCTTTGAAGATGAAAAAATGTTTCCTATATGCTAAATGTTACTAACAGTCCCTAAAGCTTTGTAACTGTCCCAGTGGCTGAGGGGTGAGAACTCTGCATATTGGAAAAGGACAGCCAAATGATTATTTAAAACTAACAGTGGGGACAAAGTCACTCCGAATCAGTTCCTCATTGCAGTTATTTTCTAATAGAAGCAACCCAGCTGCCTGGTGGTGTCAGTAAATGTGGATGTAATAATCACAGCCTTGTTATTTGTCCCTCCTCAAAAGAACATCTACATTTTAGAACCTCTATTTTTTTCTTTCTTTTGAGTTACTAACAGTGGTCACTTTTGCTCGGGCTGTGGGACCTTACTCATATCTGTGAGCAGTTATACCTATGAATAATTCCGTCCACCTAAATAGAACTATTCGGTGAGTAATTACTTACCAGCTTGAATCAGGGGTTCCCAATGTGACATATATACATTGGCATGCTCTTGCTGGAATAATGAAATCGCATTTGCAATACTGGTATTATAAGAAGATGCTTTAAGATTTTCCAGTTAAAAGCAAATGTGGAACAAAAAGATGTTTCAAGCTTACAAAATAAAATGCAGTTTGATTTAGTGGAGGGATATAATTAGGGGCTGCTGCTGATTACTCTAGTTACAAGCTCAGATCTCTACCTGAAGGTATCCCATATAGGTTTCCTGGCTTTGTGCAGTGCCTGGTTTTGATCAGATGCATGTACGCTGATGATTCCCCCTTGCAGAGCAAGATACTTGTTACGGACAGTCTTGTGTCCAGTTTGCAGTAGCAACACCCCAGGTAGCTACCTACGCATGGCTGATCTCCGCAAAAGCCATCTGCCCCACTGAAACAATCCCTCACGTGCTATCAAGGCTTGTGATAGCATCTATATGTTCTTGCTTGCTTGAGTGGCCAGGATTGCAATCTCTTTTGCCCAGGTGGGAAGGAAGCAAGCCACCAACCTGGGGACTGGCATTGACGCCTGCAGTGACTCCTTTGACAGGGAATCCTCCTGGAGTTGGCTTCATTCCCCATTTGCCCTGGGGCTGACTGTCCCCTTCCTGGCTTGTCTGCTCTCAGATGCACTAGGAAGCGCTCAGGGTTGTTCTTGGACCTTGAAGGCAGTTGACTATCTATGGTGCAAAGCTTGCATGAAGCCACTGAGACATCTGTTTTTGTAACAAGTCTGGATTATTTGTTTAACTGAAAGAAGAAAAAGAAAAAAGTCCTTTTTTTTTTCCTCCCCCCCCCCCATACTATAATTGTAATTACAATTATAAATATTAGATAGTTGTATTACAAATACTACAAATTCCTCTGCCTCTCATGTCCTGCTGAGTATGAGGATAGGCTTGTCTCCATGAGTTTGAGAAAAGTTTTGCTACATGAGACCATGCCACAGTCCCATGTTATTTGAGTAATCCACCTCTTGAGCGTGGCTGGAAGCGGCCACATCAAAGAAAGACATAGAGACCCCGTGGCCAGCAGCTACGGGGTAACTTGCTGTGGCAAAGGATTTTTCCCTAACCCCATCAACTGAACTCTGAGTCCTGAGAGTTTATAACCCTTCCAAAAACTCTTTAAAAATAAAACCCTCACAACTGTAACCCTCCCATACATAACAAGTCCTTTTGCTGAGCCCAGCTAAACTTTTGCCCTCTGTGATATCTTGTTCCACCGGATCATTGTCGGTTGTGTAAACATGTGTTTCTTTTCATCAGTGTTAAATGTGCAGCCTCTCAGCTCCCCTGCTCTTCTCCACGTCCTGGTATCTTGGGATGGGGTGAGTAGCCATGCCCAGATCACCTATTTTCTGCTGTCTTGCTTCCCACTTGACAGTCCTTTTTGCTGAAACTCAGCTCAATGGCAGCAGAAAGGTTTAGCTGGGTCAGGGTAGCTCGGGTGCCTGAGTCTCCTTGGCCAAGAGCACCCCACTTTGCCCATGCTTCTGTGCATGTGTATGAAGAGATGCTGCAGTCTCCACTGACTATGATCAGCTGTTATTTCCTTTTTATATGTGTCAGTGTGGAACATATTAAAATTTCTCAGTAGTGGTATGTTAGGAATCCCTCTGATGCCCCACCTCTAACTTAGCAGAACAATAAAAGCAAGGTTGTAGTAAGCCTTTGAGCAGCTGGCTGTCTATATATTCCTCCTTTTTTCACATAATCTAATTCAGACTATTATCCGGGTAGCAGTGGCACTACCACTTCCAGACACCATCAGTCCTTGTCCTGTTTGCTGGAATTTCGTTGCGTGGCACGGAGATCCTTTCTACCACAGACAAGTGTAGCCTTTCTTCTGGTGTCAGGGTATTGGGCTGCTGGTGCCATGGAGACACCAGCCCTAGAAATTCCACCGCATCACTATTTTTCAGCTTCTCTTTGTTATTCTTCTATTTGCATCAATCATTGTTACGGCTTACACTTGTCACATTTACATGCTTATTATTACTGAGCTGCAAACTGTGTCGGTCTGGCGGTGCGGAGGCAGCACAGGTTATGTTGCCCTTTAAGACATGTGAGTTGAGGATCTGAGTTAATGCCTCAGCTCTGGTTTGGCAAAGGTTAAGCATACCATGGCAGTGACAATCGCATTACTGTCATAGCAGCACGGCTCAAAGAGAGTGGGACCTAGGGGAATGCTGTTCCCCTTGTTAGAAGACATAAAATTGTTACCATGAGCCAAATATTTGGGTTCCCTAATTATCAGAGGCCGAGATATATGGATGGTGGTCTGAATTTTGCCTGTGTATAAAAGAAGAGAGGATTCTGCCCCGAGGGTCAGAAAAGAGGGAACATGTCCTACAATCATGTGCTATCTCCAGCATGCATAGCACTCACTGCTGGTCCCAGTGGCAGGGATGTCTTTGCTTAGTATTAAAGAATACGGAACCCATTCCTGTTCCTGCATCTGTTGTTAACTCCAGTCCTTTGAGTTCTCTAGAAAATATGTAAAAGAGAACAAAAACTGCCCACCTGCTCGTAACACACTCCAACAGGTAGAGGACACATGCCTGAATGCCCTAGACCTCTCAGCAACTTGTAATTTGGCCAAGAGTAATTTTGCCTCATGTTGGGTCATAAGACTAAAGTAAAGGTAATTACTGAAGCAAATCCTATAGCTAATGCTTGGCTGGGAATATTTGCACTGTAGCCAGCAGCCACCCTTGCTGGTTTGCCTCCTGAGAGGGATGGGCAAACTTACTTAGACAGCTCAGCTCTGCGCCTGGTGCTTCACTGAGCAGTGATCCCATCCAGCACCCTCTGGATGAGCAAGTGGAAAACTGTATTCCTCTCAATTCCTGTCCCACACTCAAGACCATGACTACTCTGATATTCAGTGAGACACAAGAACAAAGAAAGAATCCAAGGCTGGCATCACCTCACCATTAAATGGCTCTACTAGCTCATTAGAGAGAGATCCCATACATGCCCCTAATCAATCTATTTAAAGTTTCCTGGAAGCAGGAAAAGGAAAGAATAAAAATACAAGCGCTCTTTTGTCCACCAGTAGTTATTCTTTGTGAATGTATTAAAAACCTTTTCTCCATGTTGGCCTGTGCCTGTCTGCTGGCAGGGCGCCAGCTTGCAGTACCCACTAGAGTTTGTTATTTCAACCGCCTAGCAGGAAGGCACTGTTAGCTCCCCCTCTCCCAGCTACCTGAAGGACTAGAAATAGTCTTGGAAACTTCAAAAGGAGAGGGGAGCTCAGCCAGCTCAAGTGCTGTTCAGCTTAATTTGTTCCACCTCGTGCACCGGGTCCCCGCCGCGTGAACACTTATGGGGGCCTTACACAAGCCGCCCCATCAAAGCCCAGGGAACCAGTCCCATGCGTCCTCATCCCAGGCATGCTGATGCTCCCAGCGGTGCTTGCAGCACTGCGTTCTTCCATTATATTTGCAGCAATTACGATGTTGTTTCTTACGCTTCAAACACCGTGGTCTTCCTATTTTTTTCAGTCTGCTTACAGTCACAGGCATTCATCTCCTGAAATATTAAAAGACTTAGCGAAGCCTCACAGCAGAAAACGATGCGCAGGAGTTTCTCTCGACGACCACCAGTGCATTTGACATTTTTGACTGCTCACAGGTAGCGTCCGTTTTATCTTCTTGGTTTTTACGGGACAATGCTCTGCAGTTGCTGGCTGGCAGGCGGTAGGAGAGCGCAACCTCAGTAGGACCAGAAGATGTGCTTCCCTCCTGCGGACACCCAGATGAAGAGGCTTAAGTCCCTTCTTCCGAGCCTGTCTTCCTTCCTGCTGCCTTTTTCCTTCCCTTCTCCTCTTGCCCGCCAGCTCTGGCCAGGAGCGCGTGAAATCCGTGTACCCTCCTTGCAGGCGCGCGCTGCCCTGCAACCTGCTGGGTGACGGGTGGATGGAGCTCCCCTGCGATGGGCGAGAACGTTCCCCTTGGTGTCCAAGGGGACAAGCTTCAGCACAGCTGGATGTCAGCAGGGCAAATGCTCATTTGGCACAACGAGGCCTCAGGAAAGCATTCCACTTATTTAGACCTGTAAGGATCTCACTCAAAATATTTAGTTTGGTATTTGCCCTGTCTCGGGAGGGGAAGAAACCTGTTCGTATGCTGCACGGAGGCATTTCACCAACAACTGGAGTTCCCTGTGTTCACCTGCTGCTTCCCGGCTGCCAGACGGCCGCTCGGTGACTTTGTCAGGTGTTTTGAAAGGCGGCTGCAGAGCGGAGCAAGGATTTTGATAGCATATACAGGAGGCCAGCTACTTTACTGCTGGAACAGAAATGGCCACAGTAAAATAACTTGATGAGAGGACAATTACATTTAGTCACAGAGCTAAAACATACACTGGAGCTGATAAAGCTTTTGAGTTGATTCAACAGAAAGCAGGACAAGGCACAGCATCTTGGGTCATCTCTCCTACTAGACAAACCGTTCTCTTAAATTGCTCAGATGGTCACTCGTACGATTTTGTCCCACAGCACACAGCGCTTCCCAGGCAGTTCCCGAGCACGGTGCGGGTAGTTGTGTGGTCTGGAAGCCATCTGAGTGCTGTGGAGGCTGGAGGAGGTGTGGGAGCAGACCGGGCCGCGCTACGTGGTCGCAGGGCTGGAGAACCACTCCACGGGGGTATAATGTCCCGGAGGAAACGTGGCCTCGGAGGAGGACTTGAGCTGCGGACATGCAGAACAGCACATGGCTTGAGGAGAAGGGTACCCCTTCACGAGGGTAGCCTTGGCAAAAGGGCATTCCGGCTGCCGCTGGCACCCGGGAGCTGTGGTCGAGCGTGGGGCAGCTCTGTACACAGGGGCCCGCCAGCCGAGACCTTGGCAACTCATTGCAGGAGCAGAAACAACGGTTCCTTCCCCACGTTCCCTGCAAGCACGGATCTGTTCTTCAGAAATGCCTGCGGTGGGTTGCGTGGGCCGTGCCTGCGTGGTGGTCAGGCGGCAGCAGCGGGGACACGGCAGCGCTGCCCCGTGCCCAGGGCTGGGGGACTGGAGGTTGTGTCCAGCGCAGATTGCTCCTCCTTGCCTTCCGTCCCCAGCCCCTTTCATGGCCTGTCTCACGGCAGTGGGGAGTTTATCCCTGCAGAACAAACCCTGGTGTAACCCTGGTGTAGTTTGCCTAACAGTCGTTTCCACTCCGGTCCGAATCTTGGAGCGCAAACCCCCCAAATCCTCATCTTTCTGGCCTAAACTTTTCCAGGCTAGATGAAGTTCTTGAGAAATCCGTTTTGGTCTCATAAAGATCTTTGTGGCTTTTTTGTCAGAACAGCAGCGGCGAGCTATGCACACACACGGACATATATACATGTATATAGTTAGTGACGCTTTTTTGGGGGCTGGAGTCTGGAGAAGCTGAGTAGTCTCGTAACTTTTCTGTTTACATAACAAATTCAGAATGAGGGAACCGCATGGTAGGATCCAAGTAATTGTGTTTACTGAATATGCACAGCATGCAAGGCCAGGCTTAGTTATATATACACACTGCTGCTCCAACGGGATTTTGGCAGCCTCCAAAACATAAAAGGCATTGAGTGACTTGAATTGTACCCTCACCATTCAGTAGGAGTCTCAAAAATGGAAAATGCACAGCAAATGAAGGCCAAGCTGAACATACGTGCATGCCTAATTCAGGAGGCTCAGGAGCAGGGAACAGCTTAGTAGAAGTACACCATAAATGAGCTTTTCCATTGCTCCCTTCCTACCTTCCAGGGTAAAAGTGGTGCAGATCCAATAGACCTTTGGAGAATTGCTCGGCTCCTTATTTTTTTCCAAGCTACATAGCAAAAAGGGAATTTCTGTTTACGTTCTCACAAAGTGACTGGCTAAATAATTCCAGATGATGGAATTTTCTTCTGTCCTTAAAGCAAAACAAAACCTTCACCACTCTCTAAATGATATTAAGACTATGATAAAAAAGGTCTTTAT
Organism: Astur gentilis; assembly: GCF_929443795.1. Lineage (NCBI taxonomy): Eukaryota > Metazoa > Chordata > Aves > Accipitriformes > Accipitridae > Astur > Astur gentilis. The sequence continues at coordinate 10,861,335 of NC_064911.1, forward strand.
TTTAGCATTCAAAAAGCAGTTAATAGCAACATAAAGTTGGAAAAATAACCCTAACTCTGCCCCTATGTCCATGTGCAATACAGCCTTGGATTCTATGTTCATATGGTCTTTCTCAGGGATGTCTTCTATTTTTTCCCTGCAGTTTTTAGGTAACAGCTGTAGCAGTTTTAGGTAACAGCTGTAACAGCTTTTAGCATGTTATGTCTCTATGAATTCCTGAAAACTAGTTATATGGAAAGGGCACTATAAGCCTATTGCTAACAACATGTAATACCCATATCAGTGAATTCTGAAAAAATGGGAAGTAGTGATATTCATCCACTGTTAGACCAAAATATTTTTGTAGCTAATTTTCAGCCTGAGAATATGAAGTCACTTTTGCATCTTTTTTCTTTACAGGATGCTGTAAAGAGGAAGCATTTTAGCTTCCTTTTTGTTAGCTTGGCAGATGAGCTGTTTACCACAGTTTTTCACATGAAAAGAAACTGAGGAAAAAAACAGATCTAAATAAAAGAAAAAAAAAATCTGTGTGAAATTGTTGATTTTGGTAGAAAAAGTGTATTTTCCAAATGAAACAAAATGCCATCATAAGTACAGCTATAATGATTAATGATTACAGGTGTACTTGCTTCTGGTTTTGGACAGAAGGATAGACTGGAAACTACATATGTCACTCCTGATGTCATGTACTGTCTAGGATTTTATAATTTCAGACAGCATTTCAAAAAGAATATAACCTTAAAAAAAAAAAAAAGAAGAAGAATTCTAATTTAAAGTGAAATGCCATTGCATAATATCAGCTGGAGATGGAAAATGTCATGTCAACATACTTCATCACAGTGATGTACCTGAGTGAAAATATTTACACCTTTTTACACAATCAAAAATCTACACACTAACTTCTATATGTTTAAATGTCCCTGTGAGACTTTTTTCCATATATCTCAATTATATATGGCATATGTACTTGAAAAATGTATGTGTATACTTCACATAGGTATGTCAGGAGATACTGGCATGTGCATATAGGCTGGTGTTGTCTGCAGTGCTGCTTCCGATACCTACACACTCGTTTTGCCAGTATGTCTATCAACAACTGTACACAATTTTTTTCACAAAAGATGGGTCACATTTACATCCGTGGTCTCTCTTTTTACTAACAAATATGTGATAACCATACTTTTTTCTTCTTTCAAAGTTTTGTTACCAAACCTGCTACATTTCTTTGCCAGGGAAGTATCAGGGCAATTTTAAAAGATTGTGAAAGTGTTAATACTTTTTGTATTGTGCTGTGCTTATCCTGAAGAAGGTACTGACGTCTTCCTTTTCTCACATTTTTCCTTGCTTCTTTCCAGCTTTCTCAGAGTGTTTTCGTGAGGCAGACTCTATGTCATCCAATTATTTCCTGAAGAAAACTAGAGAGATAAGCCTTTGAAAACAGAGCCAGGACTCCAGATTTCTCTCACTGTATTAAATCATACTGATCAAAAACACAGAAAGATATAGAAGCACAAAATTGACAGTGGGATAGAGAGAGTGGGAAATGGGGATCCCTGGATGTACTATTACATGAGATGAGACCGTCCAATATCAAGTAAACTTATTTGGACAGAAAGCGAATTACTGGGTGTGTAATACTGATTAACTATGTTGGAAAGAGACTTTGCCAAGCAGCGTGTTTTGGTCAGCCTCTTTATAAAGAAGAATTGGAATGTAGGTAAAAGGTTAAATAAAAAAAAAAAAAAAAAAGTCCATCAGTCCTCCTGTTAGCTAATCCTTGGGCATCATCTGCATGAACTAGAGTAGTGCAGTTCACTTCTGGGAAGGAGTCTGTCCCAGCTCCCATGACGGAGAGATTTCTCTCTTACCCTGCTAAAATGTTTGGAGGGATATTTATTGACATGAATGAGACTGTGCATAAATGTATCTGAGATCCTCAGTGGTTAGTGCTGTTTAAGCTCCTTATACTGCAAAGGCATAGTATCTTTTTAATGCCATATCCACCAAAAAACATTTGCTGCAGGAGAATATACTAGGTCATAGGTCAGACTCCATGAAAAAAAAAAAAAGTCTTTTAAATCTACAGTCACATCATTTTTTCTTTCCTACTTAGGCACATGGACAATAGCTTGAAACCCAAAAAAGGCTTTAAAAAATGTCTAATACACAGAGCATCCCTAATTACATTTCTTCCCAGCATGAGACCGTGTATGTCACTTCAGCCTGAGAAGTCCCGACTCCCAACTTGGATGAACTCTGGAAGTGTTTCTCACTGCTATGCACTCCTCTCACCAAAGTGTTTGAGCAAGCTATAAAGCAATACACAAATCATCAAGCACTCTGGTGGGGAGGCCTCGTAATTTCAGGCTGTTTGGGAGATGAGTATCAGTCGGTTTAGAGTATCACCAGCAAACCAGTAAACAGTTTTGAAAGAGGCTTGTATAAGGCAATAAAGGCACACATCAGCTCTTTAAATAGGCAAGAGCCTCTGGGGGAGTATTTCTGTGTGACCAGGGAACTGTTTTATCACAAGTTTCTTCAGAAAGTCCTTGCGCTTTTAACTTTACTTATGACTATCCTTTGCTTCGTCAGGTTGTATTTAGATGGATAATTCACAGCTCTTTCAAGTTATAGCTGTTTGTAGTAAAAGCAAAATTAAATCACCCGCTTGAGACTGCGGGCTTTGTGAGAAGGATCAAGGGGCTGTGATGAAGCAGCTGAGGTAGATGCCCTCCTTTCCCCACCGACACAGAGCTCCAGGCAGCGTTTCAGGGGCTGTCCTGCACCTGTTTTCTGGGGGATCTCCTGGTCTCCAACATGCACCGGCAATCCGGGTGCCTGGGTGGATATCCACATGACTCCACCTGCATGTATTTTTTTTTCCCCAGTCGATAGCTGGGATGTACTCGCATGCTATGGAAATGTATTTTTCAGATGCTTCTCTTTAATTAATGGGTAAGAGACTAACACTGAGCAAGTGCAGCCTGACAAGTAAGCAAGTAAACACCTGTGTGCATGTGAGTTTGGTACTCAGGAGGGCAGGGCAGCCAGAGAGCTGGGTAGTCCTCCATGCAGTGCAGGTCGGTGCTCAGCAAGCTTCCTGGGGGACAGCTTTGCTCATGCCTGGGCTCAGACCCTCAGCATCCCTCCAGCCAGGGGTTACCCCTTGTCCCTGCAGCACAGCAACTGCAGGAGACCAACACACAGCCCCTAGAGCCAGGGGTCAACCTGCCTCCAGACTTTCCATGTGCTACCTAGGTCAGAAATTCCCATCTGTAATGCAGGAGGCAGCCTAGCTTTGCCCCCGCCCTACTTCGACGCTTTGAGTGGATACACAGTCCTTTCAATTTGCAGAAATCTCTGATCTGCTACTAATCACCAGTTTTGAGGGGAACCCATTAGGGAGGTCGACAAGTGAAAAAGATTGGCATCGTAACACTTGTGATGTTAAAAGTCAAAAGGTTCTCCCCAGTAAAATGATAGAGCAATGCTTAAAGTAATAAGGCCTTGACATCTCCTTCCTAATGCCATATACTCTACCTATGGTGGGAATGATGCTCACTCAGAGCGTATATTTTGGCTAGCAAAAATCCTGTGTACCTTAATATTATTTATGTCTGTTTTCCTCCAGAGGTCTTTTTGGTCAGGATTGTGATTTATATTGTTTTTATTCCAGCTACGCAGGAGATTCTTTGACGGATTACAATCTCAGCAAACTCTAACTCGAGAAGAAGAATGACAGCTAAGAGACTTAAACCAGACTTTTCACCATCCTGGAAAGGAACTGGCTGCCAGTATTTGGAGTTTTTTTAATACTCTACCTCCCTCTGCTGTTATCAGTGAGAAGTTCCTCGACAATGGGAAATCATGTACTTGCAGCTTCGATTTCCATGCTCTCGCTCCTGGCGATGATGGGAGACGCGGACAGTAAAACAGACAGTTCCTTCATGATCGACTCCGACCCCAGCCGCTGTATGAGGCATCACTATGTCGACTCCATCAGCCACCCCCTCTACAAGTGTAGCTCAAAGGTAAGGACTTCCCTCACCCCCTTGCAGCAGGGTGCTGTGTCGGTGGAGTTGTTAAAATGAGCCATTTTGGGTGATTTTCTCTGCACAAATTCTTTACTACCAAAATCTGGCTGCAGAGACATACAGATGTAGAGACATCTGAGTGTGTACATCAGAACTGGGACTGGAGAAAAAGGCTCTTGACTCTATTTTCACCTTTTCAAAAGGAGGAACGCACCGTGATGGTAAAGCTAACATGCCATAAATTGTAAGATTCAAAGGAGCACATTGAGGTCTCAGCCGCCAGTGCCAAGGAGATGGGCTAGTTTGGAAGTTTAGATCATCCCAGTCATCCCCTCCTTCAAGTGAGTCTTTAATCCGGAGTATGTAAATTTACAACTTTCAAGGTGAAGTACTGAGATAAAGAATCAAGATGTAAAATGGTAGTGCAAAACATTGCTAATTTTTTCCCCCATTTAGTTTCAAGGCCTTTGTTTTCATGCAGAATGACAATTGGATGTTTACTGTAGGGCTTAGGAGCAGAAGAAAATACAAGTTTGCCTTTCATTTGAGATTTCAAGCCTAAAAAAATTTGTGCCAAAATGGTTTAGCAGCCTGCGCACGTAGCCTACAGTCATTTATTTCACTGTGGGGAGAAACAATGGGAAGATCCTTGCTGGTCCCTTTTGTCTTGTCCTAATTTGTTCTGGCTGAGTTAACCCGACTCATATTCCGATAGACAGTCTCCACTTGGACCATCCCTCTGTCCCGCGGAAGGTGGCTTTGCCTTATGCATCCACATCCCTGGATTAATGAAAAGGAACAGCTGTCAGCACCAACAGTTTTGCCAGCCCTGTGTTGGTAAAAGAGCGATGGGAGGCAGGTATATGACGGGGTTTAGGACAAGAGGGCTGCCTGTGGCGTTGCCTGATGGCAAACCCCAGCAGCGGAGATCCTGGGAGCATTTTTGAGGAGAGAGGACCCACACAGTTCAGATGGATGCAGCGCTGGCTGCGGAGACCCCCGGATGCCTTTGTGTGCAAAATGAGTTATTTGCTTTCCATAATCAGCGCAGGGGTGAGGTAATATCACAGGTAGCAGCGGGCCATAAAATTTAAAATAAAGCACAGAGAGAAGCGTCAACAGAAAATAAGACCTGCTCGGTGCTCTGCGCTCCTCCTGTGCACCAGGACGGGTGCTGCCTTGGCTGTGCACCTTCAGCGGGGCTTGCCCTGTGCCTGCTCGCCAGAGACAGGCTGATGACCTCGAAATTGGGCACAGGGGAAAGCCCCATTTTGGGCTGCCTTACACTGGTCTCACAGCAGCGCTGTCTGCGCAGCTTTGCGTAACCACACCTGATCCACAGAAGTGGGAGATCGGAGAGTTTTGCCCTACTGCTTCTGAGTTCAAACAGTAAAATCATGCATTGCTTGTGATTCAGCAGAGATCTTCTGGTTTGCTTTTAGCCTAGACTACACCTTCCCACCATCTGGGAAACATCCAGCATTAACATACAAACTGCAGAGATGCATCTGTTTGTGCAGTATTGATTTTATTGCTGTTGACTCCAGCGAGAGGCAAAGGTGAAAAGTGTAGGTATGCTGGTAGTGTGGGTGGGTTTTACTCACTGGTATGTGGGTGCTAGCAGCCCTCCTCTCTCAAGGCGCTTCAGATCATCTATTAGACCAGAGAAGCCATAGCTACCGCGATGGTCCAGTATAGTCCAGTATGGATGATGCCTCACCCAGCTGGCCCTCTCTCTCAGCTCCGTGCTGTGCCAGAGAGCAGGAGGAGCTGTCGTATGTAACTTTGGCAAGATGGTAGGTAGCCCCCAGAGGCCCTTGGGTCTCCAGCTTTGGGCAGGATCCCCCTGTGCCCCTCTACACGCAGAAGAGTAAATGAGTAACAAGCAGCAACTTCACTACGGCAGTGAGAAATGCAGATTACAGCTGACCTGGGCACGCTGCCTCAGCCACAAGAGGATAAACACAACAGGTCCCAGCCCAGCCCCTGAGGCAAATCCATCCTGGAGCATGAAGGATGGGGCTTCCCTGGCCCCGGGGCCAGAAGACTGCTCTATCCCGGTCTCTCCTCTCACCCAGGCCATCGCCCACCCATCCCCATTCCTTGGCTGTAGCAGGTTCCCACAGCCCATCTTTGCCTCCGCTTGGCCCCGCATCGCCACCAGCTCTCCAGCGGCCACTGCTGCAGCCAAGCTCTCCTGTCCCTGGGCCAGCCGGGCACTGGTCCCGAGGCTGCTGCCCCAGCGCTCCCAGTTCCGCAGCTCCAAACCCTCCTGCCTGCCCTGCAGTCAGCCCGTGCCTCCCCTCCGGCCATGATTTTCTTCCATGCTGAGGGCATTGCTTCCTACACAGCCCAAGGACTTTTGCTTCTCATCTGGCTCTCCTGGTGGAGGCTTTTCGGATAATTGTATTAGGTGGGGGGCTGCTCCTTGGTCCACGTGATGGGGAGCTGCTACTGTGCCTGTCCAGGACTCTGCAGGTTTGTTGCCCGATGGCTGGGATGTGCCGGTGGGTCCGGCATGCTCCTGCACACCTCAACGATGCCCTTTCACCGTGTGGCTGCCTTCCTCGCTCCACCATCGCCATCACCATCCTCTGGGTTTTTCTTAAAACCCTGGCTGCCACAGACATCAGATAGAGGGTTATTTTTCTGAAGAAAGAACAAGAGGAAGGAAGGAATGAAGGAAGGAAAGAAGGAAGGAAGGAAGGAAGGAAAGAAGGAAGGAAGGAAAGAAGGGAGGAAAGATGGAAGGAAGGAAGAGAGGGAGGAAGGGAGGGAGGGAAGGAAACCCACCAGCAACTCAATTTCTTAGCATCCTTAATGACAGAGGAAAGCAATCAGGCCTTTAGAAGCGGGACTGATGGAAATGAGAACACAGAATGCATTGTAATGAAAACCATATTATTTCAAAACTGAGCTTTGAGAAAAAAGCTGTTGACATAAACATTTGTAACTCTGACTGCAAAAATGTCAGTGACTTTTTTTAAATCAAGCCTTTAATGGAAATCATGTTTGAAAATATTATCACATCCCTTGGCTTCCCAAATTCCACAACGGTTTCAAGAACAGTTTTTTTAACAATATTGCAAGCTGTATGGACTTTCTCATGAAGTGGAAAATGAAAACAGTTTCCATACAAAGTGAAATAATTTTGACATTCTTTCTGTTTGTTAAATCAAGCTCTTTTTTTTTTTTTTTTTTTTTTTTTTTTTTTAAGGTCTCAGGGATCTGAATCATCCTGGTAGACATATGGCTTCTGTTCTGGATATAATATATAAACACAGGCCAATATTAGGCTTGCTAATGAAAATTAGATGCAATGTCTGTTCCTTATATATATTGTGATAAAATATAAACAAGTCAAAAAAAGGAAGGTTCTGCGGGAGTAGCTGTGGGAATTGTGGTACCTCTTGTTTCCACCGAGTTTCCATTGTGAAGCTTGGACTGACAATTGATGTCAAACAGAGACTTTGCCATTTTTTGGCGTGATATATTGGTTCCATTGAGCCATCCTTTTTCACTCTGTATATTTTCCCTTCTAGTGCAGCATAGAATTACAGAAGTTAAAAATGGTTTCAGAAATTGCAAGACGTATTATGTTTGCTGTCCGTCTTGGTTAAAAAAGGATTATGTCCACCGTGCTTCTCTGTGGAGGCTGCCAATTGTACCCACATGGGAAGTAGTTTTGTTACATTTGGAAACATCCACTGAATATAATTTAATCATTAAAATCCCTCTTGCTTGTGACCTCAGGCAGATGTTGAAAACAGGTTTCCAAAGCCTTTGGAAACATAGTCCATTATAGTAAAAGAGTGTATAAAAGAGACACAAAAGAGGGATGGGGGAAGGTCATTTGCTCCTGAAAAACAGTGTTTTCCTTTGACTTCAAGGAAATGTTTGTATCAGCTCATGAGGTATTGCCTTTCCTGACCCTATTGGATTCTGCCTGACCTCTGTCCCGGAGACCCACCGGTCTTCACCGATGTGCTGGATCGCCTGGCCGCTGCAACCAGAGTCTCCTAAATTACAGTACTGGCTGTCACAAGTGCTTCCTCCAGATGTGCCAGAAGTGTGCTACCACTGACAGCCTCGCACTAAAGAATCCAGCCCAGAGAGACATCGGCCAGATGAAGAAAGGTTTAGCAAATATTTGCAGACATTTACTCATAAGGTAGCACAGGAGATTTTCAGTAATGCCTGCTTGCAGCCAGACCACGGATACTGTGTGGAAGTCTGTTCTCATGCATCTCAGCCCATCTGCTTTCGGGCCTCAGTTTGTTGCTGAAGAGAGTGGAAAAGAGGACTACAAACACCATTAGGAGCAAACCAGTTCACAACTTCTGACTTTCCAGAATACGGTTTGAATGATCGGAGTCAAATATTGCCTCAGATTCAGGTTGCTCTCTTTTGTGGCCTACCAGATACCTATATGACTGCTGACTTTAAGTAAGAAAACCTATTCTTCCGTAGCTGCTCATACACGAGGACCCTGCGGTTCCCACGTTGTAGCACGCTGTGCTTCTGGATCCAGCATCGGAAGGTGACATGCAGAAGCTCACTTGTGCGGGGGATGAGGGGAGCCAAGAGGCATGCGTATCAGGTTATAAAATACCCACACATTTTTACTATATATACACCCACTGTATTACTGTGCTATGCCATCATAGCATTACTAATTATTTAGGTGATAATCTCTATTGCGCTATAGTATACGATGCAATAGGCAGCTGGTGCGATTGACTAAATGGCAAAGCAAAGCTTTGAAAGTACATGCTATTTCCAGCTCATTTGCACACCTGCCAAAATCCACTGGTCCTCTTCTGGATTTATGAGGAGGAGGAAGAGGTTGAATTTTGCTGAGGACTTCAGGTTAGCCCAGAAATTTAGAAAGCTATCAAAACGGGAAATCTGAATTTTTTTTTTATCCTACAAGGTTGACTTGATACCTGTGGTCCTGTGCCATTTGTAAAATTTACACTCTCATCTAAAACCAGGGCATAAAACCAACACTGTGTACTTTTACATGATATGAATACTGACCATACTCTTACTAAAAACTAAGTAGCTAGCAAAATTTGAGATTAAAATTAGAGTCTCCACAGACTAAAACATGCTTTTAAAGACAAGGCTTGCTAATCAATTATAAATGCAGTTGCACATTGAAGAAATATCGACTGATTCTGCATTAGAAAGCTTGCTGTTTATAAGAAATGTATTGAGACACAGATATTGGCACATCAGATAATTCTACCCTATAATTACATTACTGCAACTCTTCTGTAGTCCTTAATCCTATTCCTCAGGGGTTTATTTTTTTTTCCTGGCATTTCCGAAAGTACCTGCAGACACAGGAGCAGATCTGTGCCATAAAAAGTCCTTAGAATAACAGTACCAGAAGTGACTAACTGTTCCAGCTCCAGAAGCATCAACCATCAGAAGTCACCTCCATCATATAGCAACCCGTGCTGCCATATTTGGGCTGAAATCACAGAATCAGAGAAATGTTGGTTGAAAGGGACTCTGGAGGTCCTCTGAACCTCCCCAAAAGCACTTGTGGACATTGCACATCCCCCTTTGCCACTCCTGAGGAGAGTTTGGTTCTGTTGTCTTTGTAACCTTCAAGCAGTTGCCAGCTGCCGTTGGATTGCTCTTCACCCTCCTCTTCAGCCCAACGTTTGGGAATAGCCTGTGACAGAGAGCGCACGCTGTGCAGTGAACTGGTCAAAGTGGAGGACCTAACAAGAGCTGTCAAGATGCTGGGAAGGGAACTAACTGTTTTAAATGTCCCAATCTGCTGTCTTTCCTTTGCAATACAGGCAGGATTGGATACCTGTGTAGGTCTTTACCAGCTGCCTGCCTGCCACTATGGGAAGTGAGTTTTGTTTACCAAGGGGACAAAAGTGGACTTTTATCTATCAGTAATGGGGTGCTAGCACTGTAATGATTGTCCCTTTCCTTGTTCTCATATACACTAAAGAAATTGGTATTAAGGAGCTTGATACACCTGATACTTCTAAAGCCGGGGTGTGGCTCAACAGTACACTGAAATTTCCTTCTCACCATATTACTACTAACAGCTGAAGCAACTTTGCTTATGAATGTCACAGGAAGGGGACCATAAATTTATGCTACAAATCATGAAGGATGGCAAATTTTTTGGAAAGCAACAAAACGTGATCTCTTAATTAAACCAAGAAACGAGATGGTACCAATCCCAGATCATCAGCTCATGAAGACATCTTCCTTGTGATCTGTCTGTGTTGACTAGAATTGTAGTCATTAATATATTAATACATTTCCAAGCAAACCATTTAGCATGCAAGTACTCCTGGAAGAGTAATTTTTAAGCACTGTACAATGGATGACCAGTGCCTTTCCCGTAGACACAGACAGTGCTGGTATTTCCTACTTGATACCAGGAATATCCTCTCTCTCTTTCTCTCTCATCTTTCCTTATGACTCTGACTAAAGAAAAAAACTAAGATTTGACATACCTGCTTGCAAGACTTGAAGATTTGCAGCCAGTTGAGCATGTGTAGTAAAAGAAGCTCAAAAAGGTTTAACTTTGTAAAATATTTGCTGTCACATCCATAGTTATCCTTTTAGATTGTCTGGAAAAAACATGAGATATGTGCAGCATGGTTAAAATGTAATTTCCTTCCTTGGTTATAGGATAGACTTAGAATCGGTTTACTGCCTACTTTCTCATCTCTGTCACATTTTGACCTTGTTTGGATAATACAGTGAGTTGATTTTGAAATTTGTGTTGGTTAAGCAGAATCAGCTGATATGGACTTAATATTTCATTCCCCACGTAGGTATAAGAACTTGTTCAAACTTGTCCAACACTTAACCATTATCAAGGCGGTAACAGCTGTTTCTGACCACACAATTTCCTGAGCTTTAGAAGATCCTTTCCATGTTTTATGTAGAGCTTAGTAGACTCTATCCATCTCCTCTGCTCAACAAGGGGTGTTCGGAAGAGAAGTGAGTGACTCCCCACGGGCTTTCCTTCCTTAGTGCCTTCTGTTGTGCAAGTTACCTTGTTCTGGTCACAGCTCAGTCAGTGAACTCAGGAGAAGAACCATGGAGCCTGCAGTGCTTTTGGAAAATCTCACTAGTGAACCCTCATGTTTGGCAACAAGTTAATCTTGTTTACGTTTTTACTGTCTTATGCTATGCAGTGCATTTTATACAGATACAACTGATGCAGTTATATATATATACACACATGTAATTGCAAATACATACTCAAGGTGATCTTTGTAAAAGGAGGGAGCTAGAAACTTACTTCATTAGAAGCAATAAACTAAGCATCTTCTTTATATTTCTACTTTATATGTTTATATATCTAAGTATTTGAGACATTCACTGGCCCCAAGGACCAGTTCTGCTGATCACTAGTATATACACTCAAAACACTGGAAAATATCCAACCAAAGTATCAGTCTGGCAGATGTTTTAAGGGCTCAGCTGCCACAAATCTGGGGTCAGCAAGCCACAGTTGCAGTCACCGTGCCTGGAAAGCAGGGCTGGCTGGGATCATTTGGAGCCCCAAAGTCAGCTTTCAGAAAACCAGGGCCTGAAGTCCTTATTAGTGTTGGTGCCTGGGACTCCAGATGGAGCCTTGCTTTTCCTCCTGCCCATGTTTTCTCCTCCGCTCTCTCAGACACAGCTCACGGGGAATGCCCTGTGTGGGGCTGGGTGCTCTCACCAACGTAGGGAGATGCAGTAAGTGAAGAAAGACGAGCCAGACTGGAAGGAGGTACCCATCTGCTGGTGTTAGCTGTGCGCTGGCAGCCACCGGGGCAAGTTTCCTAACCCGTCTCTTTTCCTTCGCAGATGGTGCTGCTGGCTCGCTGCGAAGGGCGCTGCAGCCAGACGTCGCGCTCGGAGCCCATGGTTTCTTTCAGCACCGTCCTGAAGCAACCTTTCCGCTCCACCTGCCATTGCTGCCGGCCCCAGACCTCCAAGCTGAAGGCCATGCGGTTGCGATGCTCGGGGGGGATGCGGCTCACTGCCACCTACCGCTACATCCTCTCCTGCCATTGCGAGGAGTGCAACTCCTAGGGATGTACCTGCCGCAGCAGAGAGGGGACTGGGATGCTGCTGTTGGGGAAGGCTCCCAAGAAGTAACCCAAGGTGAGGCTGACGCTCCCAGCACACGATTGTAGCGAGGACAGGACTAACCAGGCTGGATCGGATCTGAGAGCTAAAGTGTAAAATATCCTGGGGCCCTGGATGGCGCCGGTACCGAAGTGTATGCTGTGGCAAAGGCAAAAGCACGAGGACTTGTTCTTAAGAAGCCTTTCTGTTTTTCTGAAAGGATATTTTTGTGAGTTTCTTCTTTCTCAGGCTCAGCTCCGACTACAGAAAGGTGCTTTTACTTTAGGCCAAGGGCAGCAGGGGAAAAGAGAGGAAGGTCAGCCGATGACAGCACTGCGCTCTGGAAGTTGGCGTTCGGACAGAGGATGGGCATCAGTTCCCACATACAACCTCTTAACCTATCAATTTATTCTCAGTCTCCTAGTTATATTGGCCTTCAAAACAAACTGTGTTGTTGGCAAGGGTTATCTGTTACTGATCTAGCAGCCAAGCGCTGGATGACTTTAACTGTGGTTTAGCAGAAATTACAAATAAATCATTGAAAATTGAACTGGATATGAAATGTCATGCTGGGATTACCCAGCCCTAGCCAGCTGAAATGATTATTTGCAGCGTGCGGCATCAGAGTTCAGTGGCTGAGTGACTCTTGAGAAGTGAAAGGTCATGAGACTCATTATTCCCCTCTAAAAGCCTGGAAATGTGACATACCACAGCTGTCACAAAAGCCATTATTCAAATGCTAAAAACTAATCAAAGATTAAAATGACACTTACTAAATGGAGTCTTTTCTTAACTTGGGTAGACCTGCTGATGTACAGAGCCAGAGCCACCAAAGTAATGACCATACCTAGGATTTATTTTCATCTATAGCTCTTAGGCCATTGAGTGAGTAGCATTTTGCCTTTTAAAGACAGGCAGTCCTTAACACAGGGGAATCACGCTGATGTGCCCATAGGAAGTTTAAGGCAGAGTCTAAGTCCTAGCGTTATCCACTCGACCACAAAGGCTGTGTTTTGATTTACCTGACAATCGGCTACCTGGGGTCCTAGTTGACCCACCATCCAGCCTAGCAGCTGCTCGGGGAATGGCACAGCTCTTGGCTGGTCCGTGTGCCCAAGCGTTCTTTGTGCACACACAAGGATGTAGGATGCTGTGGTGGGGTTAGTGCAAGCCCAGACCTCACCCATGGGTGAAGCTGTCCCACAGCCAGGGCATCAGAGCTGTGGGGCCCTGCAGAGCAAGGGGAGCTAGCACTTCTCTGTAAGAAGCAAGTGAGGTCATGAGCTGCTTTCCCCTGTAGGACCATTGCAGAAAGAAATGCCTCAAGGAGCTGAATGAATTGCAGTGATTGATAGGGTGAGAGGATCTCAAAATAACAAAGGATCCCAAGTTTTCGGAATGGTATTTGGTATTTGCAGAGAAACTCTGTCCCTCCTCCATTAACAGCATGTTTTAGGAAGGCTCAGTCATAGTCTCTCGTGACTGCAAGAAAACAACGTAACAGTTCTTATCTCATATTACAGTTCCTATCTGCTTAAATGGCATTATATCGAGTCAGTCAGCAATATGTCTGTGATGTTCACATAAACCTGTCTAACCCATTTTTTTGATAGAAGTCATGAAGATGTTCAGAGCATCTTTGCTGTGTAAGGATTCAGAGTCAGTGCACTTTCTACCCCTCAGTAGCACCTGTGTGAGTGGTCCCAGTTACTCTCTGGGACGTGCTGGAGCAGCTTGCCTGCACAGCAATGTCTGGCAGGGCCCCATGGTGAAGCGGAGAGGTCCTATCCAAGCCCAGCATTTGGTCCATCTGTTCAGCACCATCCAGTCAGTCTGCAGCAAATGCCATACGCAGCAGCTCAAGGATGCACACTGACGTTGCGGGGGATTCCCAAGGTCTGCCAGGGAGGGCAGTTGTCCTGTGGTCTACACAGGAGTTACTGTGGCTGCTCAGGCAAAGCCAAATTCCTTTGCCGCTGCCTCCTTATGGCAAAGATGTATGGGATGTGAAGGCAGGCAGGTGGCAGACACTGGCCTTGCAAGGCAAATCCTGGAGCAGGATGGCAGTCAGTACTGGAAAGCGGTGGGGGACAGGTACACCTGCAGATGCCAGTTAGAGAGGTTTGTGATACATGGGAAGGACTGTCTCTGTCTTCTGGAGATGACTTGGAGATGGCCAGTTTTCAACAACACAAGGCTGTGGGCAAACAAAAGGGTGAATCAAACTGTTAGAAGCTGAGGGGCTCAAATTAAAATGTCAAAACCGGGAGTGATGAGCCCCAGTGAGCTCATTAGACACTATGCGTTGTTTCAGCACTGTCAGTCATTCCATTCACATCTGATGCATGGTCTGAACATCAAAGGGTGAGCGAAGGGAGCGGGAGCTGGGCATTATCAGCAGACTACTTTATATGAAAGATCATATGTGCATCTCTTTTCCACTCTCTTTCAACCTCCAGCATCTAAAAATCCCATTATCGAAAAAAGCACCACCCCCTACTGTTAATTATATATAGAAAATCCCAGTCCTTATCCGAAACATCAGCTATACCTTTGATAACCAAATAACTATACTGCAAAATATGCGTGACCTCTGAGCGTGGGTATAGAGACTGCTGCGCACAAGCCGTGCTATGCAGTTATCTAAGGAACAGGGAATGTTTGAAGGGTAACTGCTATATCCAGCACCACCTTCCCCCTGGGTTGTGCTGCCACTGGCCTCCTTTGCTGGTGCAAAATGGGATAGCGGGGGCTGTGACATGAAATTCGGGTAACGATTTGTGGTGCCCCTGCCACAGGATGTGGCAGAGAAGTGTGGCCCCGATAACGGTCCTCTGGTAAGGAAAGAGGAGGGGTTTGAGCAGAGACCATGCCTGAGCCAATTTAGAAAAAAAGAGAATAGTTATAGTGAGAGAAAATCTTGGCTGGTATTTATTCCCACATCCCCTCACTATCACAGTGCCAGAGCTATAATTGCTCCAATTGGTCTCACAGAAAATATTTGTGTTTCAACAAAAGCTTTTTTTTTCCCTCTCACACCCCACATTCCTTCCACTTTTGCTTGGTTCCTCTAATGAAATCATCGCCTTGTGACCGCAAAGGCTGTTGCCAGGCATAAATGTTGAGGTGAATTCAACATTATCTAATTTAACTGTTGAGTCAAATAAATGCATGGAAGGAATATAACAGAAATTAGGAGTGACAAGACAAAACATACTTGTAAATAGCTAGAACTGGATATTAAGCAATGAATCAAACTTTCAAATTCTCCTTTTGGCTTTGTCAGGCAATCTTCATATTAACATTTAAGAAAAGGAGGAGCTATTCTTGAGAACCAAATGCCCCAAAGTCGCTTATGAATCCATACTTTGATACTTTTTAATCTGTATTTTAGGCAACTAAGTGCTGAACGAAGCACACAAGTGCTACCCATGTTAAAATTCAGGAGGCGTATTAAGCAAAAGAAAATGAGGCTTCAGGTAAAAACTACAGGGTATGGCTCATGGCGAGAAAGAGTATAAATGGTGCTTGGAGATGAAATGGCTTCCTGATTTCTTAGCCTGACACCACTCTGGATACTTAAGCTCTGTTTTTCAAGTCAGACTACCGTGTAAGCACTTCTTAAATTTAACAACAGGGAGGGCAATGTCTAGTTGTGCAGATAACGTTATGGGGCTTTTTCTTTGCTAAAGCATCCTCTCGCTGGAACTCAAATGAGAAGGCTTTGTCCTTTTTTCTCCTCACCCTTCAGGCACTGTCTGCCCTCACAGGAAGGCTGGCTCAGCTGTGATCGTCCTGTGGTTTGCTCAAGATGAGATGTGTTACAGACTTTTGACTGTCACCACCCTATGCCCTCTTTTCTTTTGATTAAGTTTCTGAGTCCAGCTTGGCTTACTTTTGAAAGCCAGCCATCCCAGCAGTGGTGGTGGTAGGTTTCAGCTGGATTGACTGTACTCATGGAGACCAGAGGGAAACACCAGACCTTTGCTGGTACCCTTTGCTTGTAAGAAAAGCCTTGTAATGCCACTGCATTTTCTGCTTATCGGAAATAATCTGCGATTCGCCAGAATAAAAGAGCCCACGACCTAGCAAATTTTAATTATTCTGCTCCCAGCATCAGTGGGTCTGTTAAGCGCTTAAAGCTGGATAGATACAAAACCGGTTTGCTGGTTCAAGCTTTATATGAATCATTAAACTGAAGAATTCACTGCTTCCTTGGAGATGTCCCCACTGACTTTCCTTACCTCACCTTGCCCTCTGAGCTCAGAGAACTTCTACCAAAGAAGGGACCCCGAGCCTGGCTGTCTCCCAGTGGCCTTTATTAGGGCTTTTGTAAGCTACTGCCACGGTGCTCATGGCAATCACAGAGGTGAAGTTCTCTGACATCCATGGTGCACCACAGCCTGTGCTGGGCCTTCACGTGAGCCTCAGTGGAGACCTGTTCGCCAAGTCCTCGCAGATCTACCGTGAAGCCCTGAAACTCAGGCAGGACTGTGTAGCTTGCAGCCAGAGTGTTTTTGTGAGAGAGGAGGGAAATAAAAGAGGAAAGGTTACTGTCTCACAGGAATAGTCCGATGCTCTGCTGCTCTGTGCGTGTCTAACTTCAGTTCTTAGGACCTGGTGTGAGAAAAGAGATGCCCCTGAGCTCCCTTCTGCGGGTGAATGTTTTTTCAGTGCCTAGTCCTACGTGTTTAAGGACAGTAGGTTATTACTGAATTTGTCTGAAACAGGATTTAACCCTCTAGGAAACACAGTTCTACTTAGCAAGGAATTTTTCCTCTGACTTGGACCATCAATATTATTGAAAAATCTGAATACCATTAAAAAGGTCAGTGTAATGGGGAGGGGGTGCGTGCGTGTGTGTGTGTGTGTCTTACTTTCTTTGACTCTGTAGTTATTTAAAATACAAGGGCTGAGGAAAAAGAAAAAAAAAAGATGACTATGTATCGAGACAGATACTCTTACAAAAGTGCAGCAGGCTGTGTTGGAAAGTAGTAGCCCAGTTAAATTTGCTGTGTGGCATGTATACAAATAAGCTGGTTGGAAATCCAAATAGTGAATCTATCCCTTTTATTTTGCAAGCAAGGGGTCACAATCTTTATGGTTCAAAAAGGAGAGGACAGGTCATCGCTAGTCTGCAAACTATGATAGTAAGCAGGCTAATGCACTGAAAATGGTTCTTGGTGGTTCTATGATATGAAGAATACGTTTTATGTACATCAAGATACAAAAGATCAGAGTTCACTAACAAGTATAAGTAATCTTGTTTGGCCTGCACCAAGAATGCATATTTCAAAATATTTTGTTTTGCTTTTTTTTTTTTAATAGACCATTAGGGAGCAGTCTAGGAATCAAAAACATGTATGAAAAGACAAAAGGACATTTATCATTTGCTGAGTCAGGATTAATACTTCCTTTACATGCTAACCAACAGTACATCCCATGAAAATGAAATCTTAAAAACAGTTAATCACATTCCCAAGTAATCTACATATATTAATCTGATCTTTTTTCTAGGAAGAATTAAAGAGCAAATCCTGAGTTAGAGCTGGTTTCATTTAGATGCACAATTGCTATTCCAAGCTCTACATGAATGTCAAGACTTCAAATTTTCCATTCTTTTGAGGCTTTCCAGACACAAAACCTAATGGATGTTAGCATTGATGTTGTGTAGTGCAGACAATCACTGTGCAAAAAAGAGGATTAATCCGGGGAACAGCAGTAAGTGTTGTGCCAAGATTTATCTCCCCCAGCTCCTTACCCTAAGCACTAGAGACTTTGTCTTGTTGGGTCTTGTTCTGCCTCCAAAGTGATTGATACTCTGGATGAGAGGTGGAAGGTCCTCTCCCCGGAAAGCATCGATCCCCAGCTCTGTAACAGATGGGGATCAAACCCTGTTTGAGTGGAGGAAGGTCTGGAATCAGTCTCCACTGTCTTGGGTGAGCACGTTTTCCTGTGGGAGCTGTGCAAAAGTGAGGTGGTAAAATCACCAAAGCAGTTGTCACTAAATGCAGTGCAGTCTGAGTGAGCTAAGCACGCTCTCAGCATTGGCAGAAAAATGAAGCTCCTCTTTGGATTTGAGTTTTCTATATGCCAAATGATTTTCTGGAGATGTAAGTTCCGAGGTAGTCCCTGTAGGAAAGGCAGAGATAACCTCTGCTGGTCAGAGAGACTTCTGTCTGAAACTGTTGAGGCCAAAAATGTCCCAGGTAGGTGCCTGAGTGTATTTGAAATTAGATTTGCAGAATTCACACAAACAGCATTGAAAATACATTGAAAGTATGTGAAGTATTGAAATGATGTGCTTACTGCCTGCTTTGCTTTTTGAAAATGCTTTTGCAACATGCTTTTGCAAAAGTCAAATATTCACAAGAGCAATCAGCCCCATAGCTTTATTAAGGAGCGGTTTGGTACTATTAGAAGCAATAACTCTTGATCTTTTTGTTATATTCCTGTGTATATCTATACATACATATATGCACAAAACAAGGCTTTATTTCACAGCCATCTCTCTTCAGCCTCACAGCCGTCTACCACTCCCTGAGAGCCTGGTAGCTGGAGAGGAGCAAAGACCTCTCCTAGACCCTCTCCACTGCTCTCAGAAAGCAGCTATATTTCACCACTGTTTGCAAGATGGACAAAATTTAGCAAGTAGGTGGCCTTAATCACTCGTCATTCTCCTGAAGTGAGACATCGCAGTAGGCACCCAAATCCACCAAAGTCCCTCAGCTGACTGCTCAAATACAGCTCTCAAGGGTCACATCAGGGGTCACTTGTTGGAGCCAAACAGATATTCCAGACATAAAGTTCTGTTGCTCCTGGTATAAAAGGGATCAGAGTGATCCCATATGAAGCTGCATGTCTACATTTACTCTTTTCAACTGTGCTTTTTATGGGTCTCTTATTTTCTAAATTGCAGATCTTCCCGACTCTTGTTTTGATCCCTCTACAGTATTGACAAAGATATTATCGGCACTTTAACAAAACTGTTGCATGGTGTTTAGAAATTGTGGCATTCCTCATCTCTGGAATTATATTTTAAAATGTAGGTCTTTTCTACAGACTGTAACTGTGGGAAAAATACATCAGAAGATGAAACGCAGCAGAGGATGCTTGGGGGAACTAAGACACCATATTCTACACTTTGATGAAATGACAGTAAGCGATTTTCTTTAGCAAAAGAGATCCCATAATTAATACTTAATTGAATAAACACTAAATGAATTCTGAGTGGGATTTTTCAGAGGTGTTCAGTATTGACTTAAGTCCAGTTTCATTCACACAGAAGGAGAGCAATCAGTAACTTCGGCGAGAACAAACCCTGGCCAGAACCACAAAGCCTCCTCCTGCCTGAGGGTGATGGGGGGCCAAGGAGGGGAGACAGGGGGAAAGATCCAGTTCTGCAATACACCTGCTCAGGATTTTGGCAGAGTTATGCTCATTTAAGATTTCTTCATCCCTTTTGCCTGCCCTGCTCCTCCTCACCCACCCTGCACCTCTAACACGTGGAAACAATCATGCTGCTGGGATCCCACTGCTAATGTCAGATACATCTCCACATTGTCACATACAGAGCTTTTCCAAACATTCCCAGTAACTGGGAATGGGATGCTGGAAGAAGAAATCTGTGACCGGCTGCAGCAAGACTGTGCAGACTTAAACCCGATTCTAATTTCATATGAGCTAGATATGTTCAAATATTACCACTCCAGGGACTAGAGTTACTACTGCCTCGCATATTGCATTCCTTCTGAAGTGCAAAAGAGTCCCTACACTGGGAGAACCCACTCCTGTGCTTCCTAATTTCTCCCATGTTGTTTCTTTGTTTATATACGCTGCTGCCGTTAAGGCCTTGAGCAATGAGGAGCCGGTAGTCCACTTCTCTTCCTCTCTACTCTCCAATTTGGAAACAGCCTCGGGGCGGCGGCGGGGGGGATATATACATAATCCTCCTCTAAAACTAAAGACTTCTCTCCTCTATTGCATCTTGTTTCAAAGACTGAATGATGTGCTAGTTCTGGCTTTTTATCTACAGGCGCTGTAAAGTCCAGAACACTGGGACTATTCTGTGACCTGGTGTTGGAAACTCACTACTGACTATTTTGTGATTATTTTCCCTTAAACTGTAATGATAGATACAGGTATATGTGTATGTGCACACAGAGAGAGACAGAAAGACAGGGAGGGTGAGGCTGTGTTCACTCTAGGATGGGAAAAGCTATAGTTTCTAGCCTTGTCTTGGACAATCCCAGCCTTGTAGGAAATTATTTATATTACAGTCTTTCAATGAGATACAAAAGAGAAACATACAGAGACACACACAAATCTACTTTTATATATTCATAAATATATTTTTATGCATTGAAACCTCAATAGTGCCATCGCTGTCAGACAAAATAACAGTGTGAATGACCTTGAGCACAATAAAATAAAAGGTGATAAGTACAAAATGATGCGAGGTCAGCAGCACACCTGGCTGCAACGGAGGCAAAGGGCATTACTGACTGCTCCCATATTTTGCTGAGTAACCTACGCTTTTCCCTGGAGGTGGAGTACAGCGGGAGGCTCAGGCATGATGAAATCCCTGCGGATTCCTCCTCCTTTTCTGGGAGAGAGCTGGGCTTGGGGCTGAGCCTTTAGGTGGAGCTCACGTACCGCAGCTCCTGCTGGACACAGCCAACCTGGCCCAGCCCTGCAAGGAGAGAGCCAGGCAAGCAGAGCTAGTCTCCTGCTTTTCACAGCTCAGGTTAATAGCCAGGTTCCTCACAAGCTGAAAACCGGTTTCTTTCAAAGGCTGTTTGAGGATGACTTTTGTCCCGTGTACACAGCGTTGACTAGTGTCTACGGGACATAAGGCTGCTAGTGGATCCACCTTGGCTAGGCTACGTTACCCGGGCTGGAGGTGTTGTGTGCATCTGGCTACCGCTGCAGGATGAATATGGTCTCAGAGACTTTTTGTGTAGGTCCACACAGCCAGGGAAGCTCCCTTCAGGTCTACCTCGCATCCCAGTCTAAAAGGATCCCATGGACCTTCAGCTCCAGAATGAGACATAGTATGGCCCGGGAGCACGGGACAGCGGATGCATCTGGCACATTTTGCTGCACGGCTGCAGAAGGCTGTGTTGGGGTGTGGGATGGGAAGACCAGTGCGGAGGCTGTGTGACTGGGAGGAGGGCCATTGCACAAGTGGAGTGCACTGGAACGCATGAAGAAGCAGGCTTCTGGGCAAGTTTTGTGCTCAGCAAGGGAAATTTGGCAGGCTCGCATCGACTGCAAAGTGTGTGGTTCCCAGTTCTTCCCATCCCTTCTGTGAGATCTGGCAGGCTGGAGAGTAAGTAGAAATAAGTAGAAGAAAGGTTTATGCTAGCAGGAAATCCCAAATCAGTGGACTGCAATTAAGTCACATGTGAGGGCTTGCAATTTTGTCTCACAAAGCCAAGCTTCTAAAAGCTGTGTTTATTTCACACTGTAAAGGGATACCAGGCATCACAAGCAGGGCCTGTGTCAGCTCAGGAGGATGAAGAATGTGAGTGTCCTGGACAGCACCAGGGGATAGCTCTAGATGGCAGAACGGGACAGGAATGGTCCTTAAACCTGCAAAACACAAAAAGGCAAAATCACTGCATTCCACATTTCTTATTATAGATGAAGCTGCCAGCAATATCACACCATACTCCCAGAAGAGCTTGAGAAAGCCCCAAATCTTGCCCACCATGTTTTTAAACTCCCCAGCCTCCTAGGATGAACAGATGTTTGGGACAGCAAACTTTTACAAAAGCAACTTCACACTGAGGGTGTCCTGCTGCCAGCTGTGGGATGGTGAGGATCTTGCATGGATATCAAAGAGGGATCAGGAGGTGCCCAATGCCCTGTCGAAGCCCTGGCAGTGAATGGAAATGTTGGATTCATAACAACTGCCCCTAGCCTGTGGCCACAGGGCTGAAATAAAAGTTTGGTGGTTAGAGTAAGGCTGGCCTGTGGAGTCAGCGTGCAGACAGCCCCATCCAACTCTGCTGCTAGAGTGGTGACATATGTTAACAACAGAGTTGCTCCAATGCTCTTGTCATTTCATGACATTTCACGAAATACCATGACTATGAGCTCTTGCTCCTTCTTGCACTTCATATAAGTAAGTTGACATGAAGTTTGGTCAGGGACAAACAAGGCTGATATAGCCAGTCTACAACTTCATCCAGGAGAGTCTGTCTTACAGTATCTGAGTTTATGCAGCTGGTGCAAATAAAGGGGAGGCAAAGTTCAGATATTCAGTTAGCAGCCAAGGCCTTTGAAGAGCAGATTTTGCGACTGAGCTTCAGCTTTGTACTTAAATGATATTTAAGTCTTTACAGCCGAGAATCAATGACAGGTAGAAGAGGAGATGTAAAGCGATGCCTCCAAGGAAGAACTGTCTGCAGCCATGCTATAGACAAAGGAGAGTCCAGAAGGGCAAGAGGCATTTTGGAAAAAAAAAAAAAAAAGAAAACAAAACCTAAATCCAAACCAAATAGGCTTTGTAATTCTGCAGCCTGCAGAACTACTCTTCTTTCTTACTTTAGTGCCTGCTTATTTCAGTTGGATTCTCACAAATTCCTGGTCTTTTTCTCTACTTGTATAAGAAAAAAACCCCAATGGTTGTGAATATCTGTAAAATAGCAAATCGTTTGGTGAACTGTTTTCCAGACAAAACTTCATTAGCTGAAACTACATCTGTACCAAAAATCCTTCCTCATTTTGTGATCTCTCATACCAGTATCCAAACCTCCCTCTCATGTATGTGATAAGAGGTTTTGAAAGGAAATCAAGTTTTAAGGGAAACAAATTTTAACAGTGTTGCTGGTGCATGCATCTAATTCTGTTATTTATTTTCCTCCCCAGTACACTATTTTTTTGAAGGATAAAGTCCAATTACTATAAATGTAAGCAACAGTAGTAATTTAAGATGATCTCATAGGTCAGGATTAGGAAGACTCACTATCTCTTTCATGTGACAGATCACTACCCACTACTCTAAGTAGTTACTGAGATCAGCAATAACAAATTCCAGTGTTGCAGCATTACTCCTATTTGCACTGTAAATATTACCCTTCTCGCTGGTTTTCTTCTGCACTCTAAAACTGTGTACCAGAACATGACTAGAATATACTGAATACAGTGAGTGTATTATCCTGTCTGTTGTACAGAACTTAGCAGGCGGGATTTGTCTCACAGATCAAGGCACCGAGAATCAGGCCTATGTCTAGCTTCCCACTGCAGTCGGAGGAGATCCAGTCAAGACGACTAAGTCTAGAGTCAACCCAGCTGACTAGACATTAGTGTAAACCTCTGGGTGAGCTGAGTACCCTTCTAGGCTGAACTGACCCGACTAGATGCCCGTGGATTATAACAGGAGGTTAGACACCTACTGCATAGGTAGACATATCTTAATCTGCAATCTGAATCAACCTGCTATTTCTTTCCTCAAACAGAAAGAGCAATTCTGTGACTTTTATTATCATTCTTATTGCAGAAAGTCACAGGTACAGATCAATATACTGTACACACACAAAAAGGACAATTTTAACCCAAAGAATACAGATCCAGGTATAACTGCACAGCAGCTGTGGAGATCAATAGGAGTCACAGGGATGCTCTTAACATAGTCTCTCTAGTGATATCCTCACAAATAAACTGAGGAAACATGATCTAGATGGAACTTCTGAGAGGTGAGTAAGCAACTACTCTCTGAGTGTGGCTACTAGTAAACAGTGTCAAAATGGGAGATGACATCAGTTGGGGCCCTTCGTATTTTCACTGATGACTGAGATGATGGAATAGAGAGGATGCTTACTGTATCTGCGTGTGGCATTAAGCAGGAGGGACTGCAAATACGAATTAGTATTCAAAGCAATCCTGACAAATTGAAGGTAGCGCCTAAAGTAAACAGAAGTAAGACCTGAAAGATGCAGCAGACAGGAAAGAATAAACAGTTGTACAAATACAAACCTTCAGCAGGAGGAGATACGGGGGTTATGGTGGGTCGCAGCAGAGCATAAATCAATAACATCATGTTGTTATGACAAAGCTAAATGCAATACTGGGTGGCATCATGAGGTACCTGAAGCAATCCTTCCACTTTATTCAGTGTTAGTGAGGCTTCAGCTGGCATAGTGTGATCAGTTTTGAGGCCAAGAAAGAGGTTCACTAACTGGATAAAATATAGAGAAGAGAAATTCAAAGTATCAGAGGGCATGAAAACATAGCCTGTAAGAAAGAATTGAAGGAAGCAGGTTGTATAACCTAGAAAAGAGAAGGCTTAGGAAAAATCTGCTGAAAATATTAACATTTGCAAAAAGCAGCTGCAGGGATTAAATTCCTAGTATCCATAATGAAAAAGCATTCTTACACAGAAGACAATGAAGGACTGGAAATAATTGCAGTAGGTGGCTGTTAAGACATATCCTTAGGTGCCTTTAAGAACAGTTTAGATAGATAAATGTTTAGGTATAGTCAATCCTATCTCCGGATGGTGCAGTGAATTAAATCATCTCCTCAGGTCTCTTTCCATGCCCCTGTGTGTGACAGTGCATCATGACCATTTTGTCACGATATCTTTCTCTTGACCCCTGAGGAGAGGGTTAAAAAAATTGTGCCACTAAACTATGCAGAAGAGGTCAAGGCATGCATTCTCATTGCCAGGGCTGCTGCAGAAAAATTATGTCAAAGTGATTCTCTGATTGGGAAACAGGAAAGGAGAGTCATTTGTGAGCTGCTGTCAAAACTGAGCTAAAAAGACAGCAGAGCTGCAACATTTAGAAAAAGTAAATATACCGTGAATTTGTTTCACATAACAGGGCAGCCTGTAGAGGCCTGGCAACATTTGGCTTGTTAAAGTGTGGGCTAGGGTAGCCTATTTGTTCTGACTGTTCTTTGGCAAGAGGAAATCTAGCTTTAGCTTGCAGCTGTGAGCATGAGCTCTCGGTGCCTGCTGCAGATGCCCGTAGAGCTGA
Organism: Astur gentilis; assembly: GCF_929443795.1. Lineage (NCBI taxonomy): Eukaryota > Metazoa > Chordata > Aves > Accipitriformes > Accipitridae > Astur > Astur gentilis. The sequence goes on from NC_064911.1 coordinate 10,886,461, forward strand.
GGTAGATTTAACCCAAAGTCTTGAAGATACCTCTCTACATCTGCTCTTAGCCATTTTTTCCCCAGTTTTCTCTCCAAGAGTGACTTGTTTCTTTTTCCTCCTGGTTTACATTTCCTACTTCTGTTCTTGTTTATACTCTGCACTTTCCAAAGACCTTAAAACATTTGTCATGTAGCCAGGAGGCTTAGAAATCTCTTGAGGTTTGAAGTCAGGTCCTGGACACAGCCAGTATCAACATTAATCCTTCCTTACTATAATCATTAACCCTTCCTTACTATAGTGCTCCAGCAATAAACAGATATGCCACTGGTCTAAAGTACAGTTTCAAGACCATAAGAAATAAGATATCTGGGTTTTGAATAAAGGAAAAGAGAGGCTTAGGCCTTATAGCTGTGAAGGTATATAGGAAAGGGGATGTCCAAAAGGCAGGGAAAAAGGTGTTTTGAAACCTCAGTCAACAGCCCATGAGAAAATATTTTGATGGGAGAAGGTAGTGGTGAGGCATAGGGATATGATTTGTAACTACAATGCAAAAAAAGATGTAAATGAAGGTTCTGTAGAAAATAGGCACAGAGAGCTACACTGACTATAAGGGCAGTCATCTCCTGGGAGTCTCTGCTAATGGCAAAGAGCAAAGGTTAAGTGAAGAGGTGTGAGAAACCTCAGTCTTTTCCTGAGTGAGCTTTGCTGTGAGTATGCCTCTGCTAAAGCACTATAGCTTTGAGATCCCTATTCAGGAAGCTCCTGGGCAGCTTCGCTGACTTCTTGTAATGCAGTGTCACCTTTTACTAACCCTGTTTTTCACTAGAAATGATCAAAGCAAGTACTTCTACTTTGAAAAAGAGCTGATTATGCTTTCCTCCTATTCTCCACCCCCCCAAACCCCAGCTGAAGAGGGAGTTACGTTTGTGTATTCCCTGCTTTCCTACCTACTTATCCATGCTCCTGGAACAGCTGATTTTCAACTGGAACAACATTAAAATGCCCTCCCTTGAATTCAAAGACAAGCCAGCAGGGGGGGAAAAACAAACCCAACACAAAAACAGACCTTCAGTTGCACCAGGAAGGAGCAAGGCCCAATTCTTCATCCTTTGGATTCAGCAGGTTACCTCATCATATAATATAAAGATGTGCTACACCATGCTTTTTCTGGTTTTAAGGTTTGTAATGTTTCTTTCCCCTGTCTGCACTGACAGACAGCAGCAAAAGCCTGCTGGACACTGGCTCTTCTGCTGCCTTTCTACATCCAAGGCAATGAGCAGCTCCATGTTGCCTGGTGTTTAGCACCATCCAGCTGCATTTTACAGGCTGGTTGGAGTGTGAGAGGCAGCATGGAAACAGGATGATCGTGGGGAGCTCTTCTCTTTTTTGTGCCAAGTGTAAATCCTTCAGTCACAAAGAGACCGCAGTTACATAGTCAGTTGGGGAACAGAAATGCCCCTTACAGCTCATGAACGTGTATGACCTATGGACCATTTTGGACAATAACTATGACCCGGAATATAATCTATGGCAACAAGGACATAGGGTGACATTATCATAGTTTATTTGAAGATTACTTCATCTGTAATCTGTCTTGAAATCACTAAGGTTATGAACCTTCTGGAGAAGTATACACCAGCCAGTAGAATGCTTTGCCTCTATCTCATTTAATTGCCATGGCCTTTTCAAATGCCAGCACTGAAAATTTTTCTGTACCGAGATCTAAGTACAGGACATGTGTTCAGGCTCTGCAGCTTCATAGGACTTCAGTAATAACAAGAACATAATTTTTAATTGTATTCTGAGATGTCGTTCTGATTTTGCTGGATTATGAATCATCATTGAGTATCAGACAAATCTACCAAAGCTAGACACGTAGCCAAAAAAATAACCTCATTGTTGAGAAAACTCAAGATTTTCCATTTTGCTGCTTCATACAGTTAAACCAGGTTGTTCTATCACTTTCATTATAAATAAAAACAGCTTCTCTGTCTTCTGGCAGGCAACATATGTGCTTCTCCCCTCCTTCACTCTCCCTCAGGGACTGATACTTTGATGGGAGGATGATTAGATATTGGAAAAAGAAGACGAATCTTGCTAGAACAGAACCAATGTCAAGAGAATGTAATAAAAGACCACACTGTTCACACAAAAGACAACAAACAGGTACTTCATAACATAGCTGAGACACATCACCTTTTTGCTTGCCTATTCAAAAGCAAATAGTGACAGTACAGTTTGTCTTACATTGAACACAGATCAAAATGCTAACGAGATGAAATAATTATCAAGTAATGAGGCCTGTGATACAAGTTGTTATTCTTATGATATTCCTCTTCAGTATTTATTTCTGTTACAAATATTTACAAAGAATTCCTCTTGTAGAGCATTAATAATGTTGAAATACAACTAAAATTGCTACAGTCTATGAGTAATATTAGTCTAGGATAGGATGGGACTAATGCTAACTGCAAAATATATGCAGTGCCAGCTGTCCTTTGAAATAAACTGTTTGACGCTGTGTATGTCATGCTTCAACTTTAAGCTATAGCTTGCATCTGGAAGTGCTGGAAGTATTTCTTCACAGTAAGACATTCAAGTCTTACACTATTTCTAGGGGAGAGAACTGAGGTGTGCACCTCACAGCAGCCAGAAAAAGACAGACATTTATGTACAGAAAAACCTTCTTTTTTAAAATATCTCTAATCATGATCAAACCAATTCCTCTCTCAGAAAGAATGTTGTTCCAGACTTAGGAATTAATGATATAATTTCAATTTTATGCTGTATCATTAAGCTGTCCCCAGACATTAATATTCATTTATATTTTATCTTCACTCCTTCATAACACCCAGAGGTTATGGAGTATGGCATTCTTTGCCTGGTGATTTCCAGATTTTTTATCCCTCAGGCCCATATCACCTCTCAGAAATTCTGTAGGCAGCCATGCATCTTTAGCACAGTTTTAGTTGGAAATACTGTGAAGGTAACGTTAGCTCCATGATCATCTGCAGATCACTTGCCACAGTCTCGGAGAACACCATGCTTTGAAGACAAACAGTTCCTCAGGATTCATTTACAGGGTACAAAGAGTAATTTCCTTTAAAATTCAGTATGACATTATTTGGTGGCTAATAAGCAACACTGTTATCTCCGGAACAGGTCCTTGTTCAGGATGCATTTTACAGTCGGTGGAATGATGAAGACCAGCAAGCTATGAATGTTGGAAACTGTTTTAAAGAAATTACACAGTTACTGCCCATGACGTCATATTAGCTAACCTTGGTCATTTCGGGAAAGATTATTCTGAATGCACAGTGCCATCTTAAGACATAAACCTCAGAGCCAGGTTCCAATGTCCCCAGGTTTAAAAAGGTCATCAAATCCAACAGTGAGCGCCCTGGCCACATCAGACTTCCTGTATGCCTGCAAGATTATCCACAGAGAAACTGGGCTCTGGGTCTGCAGAATCCCTGTGCTTACCTTTATTAGAGGGTGTCCTATTCACAGGTGCCATACCTGTTTCTGGAGTCATTGGTCAACATTTATCTGGAGCTCAGAACACTTTGCATAGGCTGTTATCATGAATACTTTTCAGAGGGGAGTGAAAACAAATTACAGCTATTCCTAAGGAAGAAATCAATCAACATCAAACAGCTGTCATGACAACTTTCCATGTCTGGATCAATTAAATGTCACTACATGCACTCCTCTACAATACCTGTGCCAATATTCGTGCTATCTTAACCTCCTGTCACCATAAAGCCCTTCACCTAAGCTTGACCCGCACTTCCCTGTGCACTGTTCATTGCCAAAGTCTTGTACATCTGCAACCTCTTCTTCAAGTATAGCAAACCACTGTGAAAGTAAGTGTAGCAACACTGACATATCACAAGATGAGAACTAGACAAGAAATTTCACAACACAGTTTAGAAGGCATGAACACTGTTTACTTTACAAAGGCTTATGCAAAGGAAAACATGATATGGAAAATTCCAGGCATGATCTTGGAAGAGATAAATCAAATTTTTAGATAGAGCAGAGTTCATTGGAAGGAATTTGTTGCTGTTTAAGGCATGACTGCCATCTCCCCATTCAAAGTGGCAGGAAAGACTGTTCAAGTGAACAACAGCACTGCTTATTTTGCTGGGTTCCTCTACACCTTCTTAGGCCAAAGTCCCACTATTTCCTGACATGGATTAGCAAATGTGTTCAGTATCAGCACTGCCTGAAATAGTGTGAATGCAGCCACCATCCTGGCTTCAAGAGGCCTCTCTGGCCCTCCATCAGCACGGAGCTCACGTCAAACCCACGAGTTTACCTCTGACCTTTTTTTTGATCAACCTGAGTAAATACAGACACTACCAGCCAGCCCTGCTCTGCAATACAGTTTGCAGTAGCACTGAACCTAGAAGACAGTTTTATGCATAATGATCTCCTAGGGGCATGAAAATGGTGCTGGCTTTCCCCATAAGACAGCTCAAGGGCAGAACAGAGTAGGAGTTTGACTCCCAGTTATTTAATTCAGTGGCTACTGACTAGCTTCTGCAAAATCTCTCACCGCTCACCATGGGACCAAGCCTATGGAGGCCAGACCCCAGCAGCTGTGCAATGCAGTGCTAATCCAAGTTGTGCAACACCTTCTTCAGAGGAAAACCTATACCTGTTTCTCAAGGGAATGATATTTTATAATGCAGTAAAAGCCAGTGTTCATGGGGATATGGCTACTGAGTGCCAGCTTAAAGATACAGGTGCATCGAAGAATCTCACTTCAGAATACATTCCCTCATTAAGCAAGCCTCATGGTTATGTAATGCTTACAGTCCCAGAGTCTCCTATGAAAATGTCAGGATTTTTTTTCAGAAATACCACATATATTTGCTAATTAATCAGAGTGCTTTCTTTGCTTATCTCTACTATTTTTATTGGTCAGTCAATCCCAGATGAAATGCTGACTATTCTAATGAACTCAGGGTATGTGAAATCACTAACCAATATTCAAAAGGCCATTTCTTTCTGGTATTGTCTATACGTATTCTCAAAGTATGAAAGTATGCAAATATACTTGGTTTATTAAAATCTGACATCAGTGCTAAGGCATTTATGACTGTGAATTCATAAGACCTGACTGACAGAATTGCTTCAATTCCTTCACTTGACTGACATAACTTAAAAGTCACATTTGTATGAGATATTTCTTGTACCTTTGTCCAGGTATCTCTGGACATGTACCAGTTCCAGAAACCTGTGTGACTTAGACAAAAGTCTGTCTAACTTCAGTGAACTGCTTGCACACGTTAATGTTCTTTTAATCTAAAATCATGCATGAAAAGCAAACCAGCTTTTTTCAAACCTAGGAATTTTAGAATAGCAATAAAAGCCATAACACAGACTCTCAGAAAACAGTCGCTGACGTGAGTATGAATCTCTCCACCAGCTCCAACAGTCACCAGGACAATGTGACACCAGTCACAAAATACATTGGTGATCAGGAATACCACGGTAGAGAATGCCAACAATGGGGAACCAGCAGAAAATAATGCAAAACAAGACAGACCAAAAAGATGTCAGGGAAGCAGGCAAGACTTCAAAAAGAGTTCAGATGCAAATTAGTGCATGGTCTGATCCCAGGGCATCATTTGGAGTTCTAATAAAACATTTAAAACAAAAGGATGCCTGTCTGAACAAGCACCATCAGGTATCAACCATTCCCCAGAAGGGCATGGGAGAAAGCAATGGCCACTGCATACAGAAAGGAGGCAATCAGTCAAATGCATGTGATAGCTCAGGACCAAGATTTTCATCCCAAGAGAGAAAATGCAGAAGGCTCACCTTGATTTTTTCTGCCATCTGCTGTGAAACAATAATTGCCAGAAGATGAAGGATCACTGCAGTTCTCCTTCCAAGCATGCAGACCATAGGGTCAGGTATTTGAACATGACAAGCTTCTGTTTTCATACCACAACCTAAAGGGTTGATGATATTCTAGATTCCGGATGATATTCTGATTCAAGAATCTCCTTCATGAAGATAGAGCGAGGACTAGGTGAGGTCTTTAGGTAAAATAGTTAAAGTTGGTCTCATCTCTGACAACTCCTTTCAATGCAGTCACCAGCAACAAGAAACTAGATCTTTTTGAGCTAAGGAATGGGACAGAGACAAGGTCCCCTGGTGCTGTCTGGCTGGTTGCTGATCTCTGTAAAGTAACATAATTTTAAAATATCCTGTCTCTTATTGACCTCCTCTAAAATCTACCTTTTGTGAAATATGACCCACAGTAACACTAAATGCTGGCCACCTTACGAAACCAAAACACGGATCATGAGAAATGTGAGAGGAGATCAAATAATATTTTTATCTGGAAACTACTCTTCAGTGTCCATATGAGACAGCAGTTAAAATTCTGATGTACCTAAACTCAGAATATTTTTATTGCATTGAAACTAGAAGACTGGCTTCTGTAGGAGATCTGTAAACATAAAGGGAATGTAGCAGGCTCATTTTGCAGAAAACAAAGAGACTCATGACTGATCCTAGCTGCAGTGTAGAGAAGTGCTAATATAAACAAAACACCTTTGCAAGTTAGGCTTATTAAAATAAAAAAGTGTTTCAAAAGAAGCAGGCTATAAAATGGAAGACCATAAGTGAAGACAGACCTAAATACTTAGAGAGACAAAAAAATAGCATGAAGACAGTATGAAAAGCTTAATTTTAGATTCGGATTCTACAGATTTTAAACTATTGTACATTTAGTAAGAGGATACATAGGTATTTTTTTAATTCTCTGAAGGAGGTTGGTCTTTTATGGAAATGAGTTAAAGGAAGCATGCAAGGAAAAGTTGATGAGGAGCTGGACTAGAGAATTTATAGGGTAATTAAAGATTTTGGAGAATTTTTAGGCCTGAAAAGAATGAAAACTGTGTATACAATAGAAAGAAAAAATAACATGAGTATGGAAAATCTATCCCAAGCCTCAAAGAACAGGATCAAGTCCTGACCCCAGAGGATTTAGCACAGAAAGATTTGGATTAAGCTCAGCACTTTGTAATGCCAGGATGTTGAATGTTTAGAAAACACAGAGTGCAAAGGGCAATTAGAAGATAAAAACTTGATTCTGGTCTAGCATACAGCTAATGCTGTTTGTGGGTGCTTAAAATCTGTGCTATGATGTTAATAATTAGCAAGGCCCCAGCCTTTCTATGTAAAGGGGTTCTCCAAGCCCGTTCAGGAAGCTCTATCAGCTTTGCTTCAGGGCACTGAGGGGCACTAATGAAAGGCACAGAGGATGAGCAGGACAACACAGGCCTTTGCAGAGGCAGTCCTAGCCTTTAAGGAAGAGCAAGGAGCCAATTTACCTTGAAGTCACAACCTCCTGCTGCTTCTCGGGAGCAAAGACAAGATCCTATGGTCTGTACAAAATAACCCGAGTGGTAAGTTTCCAGGGGAAGATTGGTATTGATTTCTCCTTTTCTTCTAGGTTAGAAGTATTAGCACTTCTGTCAACTTCACTGAAGAACTCTATGACTAGGTCTTTGCTTCCTAAGTACATACCTGGAGTGGGACTTAGTTCACTATTTCTAATAATCTGAAAGTTTATCTAGTCCAAGTCAATTAGTGTCCAAGGGTCCTTGGAGAGAGCCAGGTATCTCAGGAGGAAACTTGTCCCACCTCTCTTGATTAACTATTGTAGTATAGTATAAATCAGTCTCTAGACCTACCTATCTCTTCCATTGCCCAGAGAAGGGAGCTCATTGGCCAGTGCAGATGGTCAACATAAGATGAAATGAATTGCACCAGTAAATACTACAACCTCTTAACCTTCTCCTCTTTAAATTTAGATTGTTCACTAGCAAGCATATTTTCCAATCTGTTAAGTATTTTCAGGGCTTTTCACTGAAGCCACTTGAATTCATACAGGGCCATCTTGGACTATGGAAGTGTGCACAGAAGAGTAAACAACATACCTCAGTAGTTGCAGCAGCATTACCATATACATGCATAGTAATACATAATACATGCATAATAGCCTCCTCAGTGATAATAACCTCCATATCAATACACCATAGCCTGTCATTCACTATTTCAATTCTTTCCTAAGTTTCCACTGTAGGATCTTCCCGAGTATCTTCCTGTATGCTTTCTCCTGCAGAAGAACATGAGTTTTGCTACTGATGCTGCTCTATTTCACCACAGCTAACAACTAGGGAATGAGGCATTAGAAGAAACACGGGGGGGCAAGACATAATTAGAGAATGAGGAACCAGAGGAATGCAAACCTAGGAACTCCTTTTGACTCCAGTTCAGGTGAAATAGGTTAGCAGTGAATTAATGAAGGCCAGCAGTGGCCAGACTGAAAGGGAGCTACCTTTCAAGTGACAGATGGAAATGGTGTGCTGCGATTTTGATAGATGCAAAGCAGCAGGACCAGCATGATTAAGAAAAAATAAAAGGTCACCTGCCATTATTCACTAGGAAAACATTTGACATGAGTAAGAGGCATAACCTGTCTCTTCAGGAACTCTTCAGATTAGGTTATCAGCAAAGGACATGGCAGTCATTTTTGTTAAAAGGATCAAAGTGTTTTATTTCCTCATGTGTTCTGAGGTATGCCAATTCATATTACACAGGGCACTGTCTGTTTAGAGGTGTGAGAAGGAATTTCACTGCTATCATCTGCTTTGCATCTTTAGCCTTTGCTCATCTAGTTCAAGAAGAAAAAAATTGAGGGCAAACAGACTCTAAACAAGGGTCAGAAAAAAAAAAAAAAGGCATTACATAGCAGAGACTGTTGATTTGCAGTTCAGAACCTGTCTTCTGATCACTGCTTACAAAACAGTGATTATTTTGGAACAATACACTGTGATTGCAAAATTAAGTCTGGCTCTGTCTGAAACAAGAACAACTCATTTGGACTGCTCTCTGCCATTCCAGGTCATGCCCTGCCTGCTGGTCTCTTTTGTGGCATTTAGGCTATAGGTGAACTGGAGGGCTTGGGAGCACCTCATTCACACTAGTTCTCCAACATGGACGGGGGGGGCCAGTGTTCCACCTTGCCATGATGCACACATGGAGCTCAGTTTAGCTGCTGCTGTTGAGATTTTTTTTTTTCTTTTCCATCTTTGTTACGTTCTAAGAGACTTCAGTTTTTCTAACTCCTCCATATATAATTAAAATGTTGCTTTCCATTCTGTATCCTTGCCTGTATGGGTCACCTGTGGACCTGTCTGCTAGGACTTCTGTATGGTGGGAACTGGCATTGTCTGTGAATGAATGCAAAGTGTCTTTTGAAATTGGTAGAAGTCCATGTCACAGATGCCATGGCAGTACCAGGCACCTCTGCCAGATATGCATGCTAACGCCAATAGCGAACATCACTGCAAACCTGATGGCGGATTTCTTTTGGAGAAAAATTTTGCAAAAGAGAAGAGTAATAGGAAATTGGACCAGCTTATACTGTAGCTAATGGTCAGGAGGAGGTTAGCATAGTGCAAGGGTGAGCTTGACGTTGGGAAAATAATTTATGTTAGTTTAAGTTTTTTTCCCAGCTTTTCCTTTGTTGGCTACATTAGTAAGTATGCATATACTTGTATAATTACCATAATTGTTACTAATCCTTGCATCAGAACTGTGGTTACATCAGTCACAGATTTGTAAAAGCAGGCTCATTAGGACAAAGAGGGGGAAAGAAAACTAGAGACTGTGAAGGAGAACTAGCTGGAGCGGTTTGAGACATCACATCAGCTTTCCTCCACTCCTTCTTGGGGTTTCATTACACGAGCAGTCTTGATGAATGGGTTCTCCGTAAGATCTAACGAGGGGACATGTGATTGTCTCCTTGTTGTGTTAGAGCCTGCATGGCCTCCCTCCACTGAACAGGAGGCTGCATTTATACCCATTACAGATGCTTTTGGACAGGAAGATCCTTAAGTCTAAATAGACAAAGAGCTAATAAGAAAGCAAAAATTATTTGGTGTTCTAATGCTGCGGTCTAGAAGTTTGTGTACTTGTATTTAATGATTATGGTATCAGTAGGGACCTAATTCTACTGGTCTTTCTGACTAACCTGAAAATACGCAAAGCAGTTTTCACTCAGCTTCGGGGCCCTGAAGGTACCACCAGCCCTGACTGCCCCATGTCAGCCCCCCAGGGCCGTCAGCCCCTGCCCCAGCAAGACCACGGCAGGGCCGGTCTCCAGCTCCGCACAGATCCGTCCTGCCCGGCCATGGGACCCGCTGAGCTGGGTCCACCTGCAAGCCTATGGCCTCCCCCAGCCTCAGCTCGTCCCCATCCTTGGGGACGTGCCTGATGCCTGGGGCTGGGGCTGCCCCGGTGCCCCCGGTTGATCCGTGCTGGGGGTGGGACAGGCCTGGGCTGCCAGGGCCTGCCTGTCCGCCGTCCCATTTTTGGGGGGGGACCCCCAAGATCGTGGCCCCTGGCCCTAGGCAGCTGCCGGCCTGGCTGCACCACGGCACTTGGACCTGCGTTCTGTTCTTGCACTATGGCTCTGTGTGCTCAGGAGTGACATGTTTACATTCACTCATCGCTTCTACTAATGGGCTTCATCTCGTAGGTTTTACATTTAGTGATCAGTCCTACTTTGAATGGAATCTGACTGATAAAACATTCAATTTTTTGCTTATTAGCTCTAGATTAATGTCAGACTGTTTATGTTGGATTAAAAATCTTGGCTGCTAACATTTAGCCTCTCCAGTTAACATTTGCTGCTAATCAAGATACATTTCGGTCATGGCTGATGCCACTGTAGGGCGGAGGGACAGACTAGACAACCTCCTGAGATTCCTTGCAGCAGTTCTCCTTTATTGGAAAGCCTCGCATGGAGCTTATGCTCATTTAATTGTACAGTACTTCAAAATCACTGACATGTGCTTTTCACAATTTGTGCACTGACTGCTTTAGAGAAATTTGAAGCTATGTAAAATATATGTTTAAAAATTTATTTAAACTGACCTGTCTTCTGTAACATCAGTATTCAGCAGACACAAAGGTACTAACCAGAAGAACAGCATGACCTGGTTGCAGACTAGAGAGGTTACAAACCACGTTCACCCTACCTTCAAGGGATTCTCCACCACAAACCAGTAATGAAGTACAAGCACTGCATTCACTAGATGCCTGAAAGCACCGAGTCTCAGTGTATGCTCGTGGCTGATGGAAGATGCAATCTTGCTCTTCACAAACAATCTCTCTGTTATCTTTCTCTTCGCAGTTTCTCTGTATGTGATGACGATGCCCTAAGGTTGTGTCTAGACATACCTGTGCTCCAGGGCCTGAACCTCTGACCATCAAACAGCCTAAAACTTGTCAGGTCCTTGTGCCCTGACCCCAATTACAAAGGTCTGGGACCCACTCTGGTGTGCCATGGTGTCCACCTTGCCTGCATGCCTGGGCTTCTTCCCTGTGTGGTAGGGGACAGCAGCAGCGGCAGGGAAGGGTGGGAGGTGGGATGAACACCCAGGGCTTGCTGACATGGACCTGGCACAGTGGGAGTTTTCATCCAGACCCAGGAATTTAGAACAAATCCTGGCTCTGATCATATCACTGTCACTGAAGTACCCTAGCGATGCAGGTGCTAACATAGCTTGCAGGTAACGGAGGAATCCATTCTGACGCTTTGATTAAAGGTGATGTCAACACGTATTACCCGCCAGCAGCAAATTTCAGCAGTGAAAACTGACTTTTCCTGAAGCAGTTTCCCGCTGAATATGATGAAGAGAGACTGTAACAAACAATGAAAAGCTGGCTTATTAAACGCACTGCTGTTGAAGGAACAGAAGCTGAGAGGATGTGTAATTTAAAATGCCGCACTGTGTTTTTACCAGCCACCAACCAGACAGTCATGAATCATGTGCTTAAATTCTACCTTTTAGTCTTTGCAAATTTGGAAATCTTTGGCTTTGACCCCTACTTCATCAGCTTTCCACTAGTTTCTCAAAATTTAGTCTGGGGCTGTCAGTACGTTTTCCACCAGACAGTATAGCTATTTATGCCATCTCATCACCACAGTGTCTAAGTGCCTAATGAAATTTATGAAAACAATGTACTTTGTCTCAGATGAGTTCTCTTCCAAGGTAAGAAAATGTGGAGGCTCTCAGTTGCTCTGTTTTCTCAGAAAGTTTGCTTTGCTTTTAACATTATGCATTCAAAGAATAATGCACCAAAATCCAGGCAGAAGACTCTTAACTGTTTAATTAGTTAGAACCACATGGGATGAGAGGAGTAATGGGGCCATAAAAACCAGAAACAGAATCCTAATATGATTAGAAAAGAGGGTTCCAGGCAAAAAAAAAAAAAAAAAAAAAAAAAAAAAAAATCTTTATGCCATCAAAAAGGCTTTATTAGGATTATGTATACCATTCTGGTCATACCTGCTGAAGATAGATACTTATAGACTGAGAAAGGTGTATAAAAGAGCTATTAGGATCAGCAAATGTGTATCCCAGTATATGAGGATACTAAAGTGCTCGACAAGCATCAGCACTGCAAACAGAAAAGCAGAAAGGGGAATATGGTATCTGTTTAAGTGTATCATGGTATAAATACTTTGGCAGCAGAAGCTACTGAGATGAAAAAAAATGAACCTTTGAAACAGACTTATTGTGGGAGAGAGGAGAGAAAAACTACAAACCTGGCTTTGGGAGAGGTTTGGCCTGCTCTAGACAGAACTAGATTTATTCATTAGAAGGATTATATAATGTGTCCATGATGATAGAAAACCAGTCTTAATGACACAGATGTTTCCTCTGTTGTATCTCAATAGCAGCTCTTTGAAGGCTTTGTGCCTTCAAACACTCCCATGCACCTTCATGTGACTCCTGGGCATGCACCACATACCCTCAATTGCAGGCAATACAGCCCTCTGTTTCAAACACTCACATTAAAACAAAAATTAATTACTATTCCTTAGAGCCACAGGAGGAAGATAAAGACCAGAGGAATCCCAGGAATAAGTGGTATATATTGTGGACACTGGGAATCGGTGGCACTTGGCGTTAAGTACATAGATGTAACCATAGCTACCCTTGCCAACAGCCCAAATAAAATTACACACTTCTGCATTTGGAATAGCCTCCCCTACCTTTCAATGTTTCTTATGGGGTTTGAAATAATCTCTACAACTACTGTTTCTGAGAGCCATTTGCGTGTCTCTCAGTATGAAGAGGTCTTGGAGTTGGATTTAACCATCCTTGAATCAGACAGATTCTTTTAATCAGAGTAAGAATATGTATTTCTGAGCAGAAACTAAAAAAATGCCATCTTCTATTAATTCAGCCTCATCAGTCTCCCAATAACTTTTTATTCAGGTTGTTTGGAGAGATGTCTGTCTGTCTTCTCCATTAACCAGTTCTCTCAAAGAAAAGGAATTTCTCCCTGTAAATGATCAACCATGCAGTATGGCTTTGGGTAGGGCAAATATCACTCAGAAAAACTGTTTTGAGAGGGAGATATTTATGACACTATTAACGAGGCAAAGATTCGTGTCTTCACATATCTTCTAGGTAGAAATGCAATAATGGAAGTAAAAATGTGGATGGTCTCACTAGACTGCTTTCTTTTGTAAGAAGTTGATACATACATGGCTTTAAGGAGGAAGAGATCACACCTAAAAGTACACAACAAAGGTAAGCAGGCAGCTAGGCAAAGATGAGAACAGACCTTTGATAAGGAAAGAGAGCAATGGAGAAAAATGGGGTAAGGAGCAATAAATTTTATTCACAAATTTTCATAATTTTTCAAAGCAAAAGATCAGTTTCATCAAAGCAGACTTCACCAGCACAAAACAGAATCAAATGTCTAAAATTATCTGGAACTGCAGTTCCAGATACAGCGTCTAACTGCAGTATGATATTCGTAACTACAGTGGTTAAATGAGACCCAAATCTCGTATACAGTAAAATAGCCTAGACATTAAACACATTAGGTGTGGCAAGGCAGCTAATTGCTGACCCCATCAAAAGGAACATATGTACTAGCTAACTACTGCTTAGGACTAGCATCCTCAGAAAGAAATCCAGTGCAAGTTCTAAAATATAGTGGTTGATTTTTCACATTCAGAGAATTGAGTGAATTAAAAAAATGTTCACAGACAATAGACAAATAAATTAGGGCCGCTGCTCTCTCCTCTTCCTCTCTTACTCCTTTTTCTTCTCCCTTTATCTACTCTGATCTCTCCTCTTACCAGCAACCAGCCTGAACTTCAGAAATATAAATGTGGCATTCTGCCAAGCATATAAAAAGAAACAGCACCACGTGTCCCTTGCCTTGTAATGAATTTCCCTGTATATTCCAAGAGGTGAACTGCCCCTCCAGACGATGGCTGAATCCCTAGCACTCTGACATCCCTTGCCCCTCTGGCATGCCTTCTCCCAGACAAAAAAGAAAATACACATGATCATGGAGGAATCGCATTCCCATGAAAGATAAGTGCTGCACCTGTTTTCTGGGTATCACTGCTGCAATTATTAATGTAATAGCCACAAAGTAATAAAGATATCAGGTAAATCAAATGAAAATTTCATACTTCGGATATTGAGAACTGCGATAAACTAGTTTCAGCTAGATATTGCTCTTTTTCTAGGTTTTTGGGGGTTTTGTTTGTTTGTTTATTTTTTTTTTTAATTTAATCTTTCCTTTAATCCAAACTTCCCCTTATGAAGAAATCATGGGGTTTAGTTCACTAGTTCTTCAGGTTTTGGAGGGCTTTCATCCTAAAGGCTGGACTTCATCTGTCAATTGGCAGCTTGGAGAAAGAGTGGGTAAGATACAAGGAAGGGAGGTATCCAGGTGGAGAAGGCTGGGAAAGCGATTAAAAGAAGGGCAGGAGAAGTATGGCGAGCACATCTTTAGGGAATGAGAGATGAAGCAGAGATGGGGAGGAAAGTGAGGTGGAAGTACATGGAAATTTTTTTTGTGAAGAAATCTTTCATGGTGAGGGTGGTGAGATACTGGAACAGGTTGCCCAGAGAAGTTGTGGCTGCCCCATCCCTGGCAGTGTTCAAGGCCAGGTTGGATGGGGCTTTGAGCAACCTGGTCTAGTGGAAGGTGTGCCTGTCAATGGCAGAGTGGGTTGGACTAGATGGTCTTCAAAGGTCTCTTCCAACCTAAACCATTCTGTAATTCTATGAAAAATATAAAGAAACAGAGGATGCTTGTTAGACAGTATACTTGTAAGATGAAGGGTATTTCATCCTAGGGTGTCATGAAGATGCTAGAGCCTTAGCAGTGGACATTGTGTCATCCACTGTGCATGAGATACAGGATACAGGTCTCCTAGCAAACTAAGCATGTCCAGGACACATGCTCAGGCAGTGCCTTGTGATCACCTTACTGTCTAAATATTAGCACACCTCCTAGTGCTGTTTGGCTCATTCCAACTAGCACAGTGCCACACAATGCCTGGGCAGGACACAGGGAATGGCACGCAGCAGGAACTGTTCCCAGCAGTGAAAGAGAGGATGGATCTGTGAATGATTATTAGCTTTGCAGACAGTTGATTTAGACCTATTTTTATTCTGCTTCCTGACCCCTACATTTTCTTCCCTCTCATTCTCCCTAATAAGGCAGGACTGTACCTGCTGTAGTCAATATTTGTGACTCACATCACAGGTGTCCCCATCTCTATACACCATGAACTATCACTTGAGGTATTATGGAAGAGGGACAGGGAATCCTGTCCAGACTCATGGCCTGTTTGCTCTGATGTACAGCTCCAGGAAATGGACAATGACACAGGCTGAACAAGTGTCTTTGGCTCAGAGGAGTCTTGGAGATGGGTACCTTCTGCCTTGAGCCCACCGAGTGTGGAAGGTCAGGTACGACTGACATGACTGCTGGATGTGATCTGTACAGATACACCTGACAAAACACATTTGCATGCCTCGACCATCCCCAAAGCCAGTTCTCCTGGAGCCACCCTCAAGGTAGAAAACCGAGTGATGGAAGACCCTGCTGGGTGTGTAGGGGACCAGTCTAAAGGCTCCAGGTAAATTTGATGACACTTCTGGATTATGCCATCCTTTTCCCAGTGGGTGAGTCTCTTGGGGGTCTCAGCAGACCATTCTCAGGGTGCAGGCCAATCTGGAGGAATCATAGAATCATAGAATGGTTTGGGTTGGAAGGGACCTTAAAGATCATCCAGTTCCAACCCCCCTGCCATAGGCAGGGACACCTTCCACTAGACCAGGTTGCTCAAAGCCCCATCCAACCTGGCCTTGAACACTGCCAGGGATGGGGCATCCACAACTTCTCTGGGCAACCTGTTCCAGTGCCTCACCACCCTCACAGTAAAGAACTTCCTTACATCTAATCTGCATCTACCCTCTTTCAGTTTAAAGCCATTACCCCTTGTCCTATCACTACATGCCCTTATAAAAAGTCCCTCTCTGCCTTTCTTGTAGGCCCCCTTTAGGTACTGGAAAGCTGCTATAAGTTCTTTCCGGAGTCTTTTCTTCTCCAGGCTGAATAATCCCAACTCTCTCAGCCTGTCCTCATAGGAGAGGTGCTCCAGCCCTCTGATCATCTTCATGGCCCTCCTCTGGACTCGCTCCAACAGGTCCATGTCCTTCTTATGTTGGGCACCCCAGAGCTGAACGCAGTGCTCCAGGTGGGGTCTCGTGAGAGCAGAGATTCACCTCCTGCTGGTCATGATTCTTTTGATGCAGCCCAGGATATGGTTGGCTTTCTGGGCTGCAAGTGCACATTGCTGGCATACAATGCCCCTGCAAGGGGACCATAAACAGCTGTTAGGGGCCCTGTATTAGCATTCAAGTGCCGATAGTTGATTGTTAACTGCTATTTTCCATTTGGTTTGTGTACTGGCCACACTGAAGAATTATAAGGGCAGTGGATTGGGACAATTATTCCCTGTTCCTGTAGCTCAGTTATTATAGGGGCAATCCCCTCTCTTGACCCTAATGGCAAGGCATAAGGTTTCACATTGACTATCTTTGAAGGTGGAAGTATAGGTGCCAACTGCAAAAACCTCAGCGAAGCTGTAGGGGGTCTGAAAAGGGTTCCCTCCCCTTGGAGTCTATCCACGCTCTCCTTTTCAGGAGATCTAGTCCCAAAAAGTTAGTTGGTAGCATTCCCAATATCATTATTGTTTCTGTCGCAGTCTCATCTGCTGGCAACCAGCACTTAACTCGAGCAGTTGCCTGGGGCTGAGAGTTTCCAAATACATCCGTTACCCATATCTGTTTCTGGTCAGCAACTATGCTATTGCGGTCAGCAACATCCTGTCGAAGTGCTGACATTTGAGCCCCGGTATCTACTAAGAAGGTGACAGGCGTTTTAAAGGGACCTGGGGGAAAGGTAATTAACAGGTCCCCTTTATCGCTTTCTGCAAGCCTTCTCAAATGGACCCACTGTCCGTCCCCCAGCTCACTTGCTGGGGATGGCAGAGGGGGTTTCCTGGCTTAGGGACATCCGAATCAATCAATTCAGCCTCCCAAGGAGCAGATGGGGTTACGTTTCTGGGTTCCCGGGATGGGGGAGAAGGCCTTTAAAGTTTGAGGGAGATAGGGAGGGCCCCTTTTATTTTGTCCCAGCCTTTCACCAGACCTTCCAGGTTGGGAGTAGGCAACCTGTCCATCACCTCCCTGGGGATTCCCTTTGAGATACCCTTAGTCCACAGTACATATCTTCTATTATCGGGAGGCCGTGTCAGCCTCATTGGAGGAGGGAGTTGAGAATCGTGTGTGGACCTAGCTTTTGTTCCTCCATTCCCTTCCACCCTCCTAAGGTCCACTTTGGATTTTGTCTCTCCCTGACTGGTGAACCCCATTTGTCTCCCATAATCAATAAACTCCTCTTCCCTTGCCATCTCCGGGGGGCTTCCCCTTCTTCGGGGTCGGGGTGCTCTCATGCGACCTTGTAATTGCACCACATATAATTTCAAGGCATTGGGCAGTCCCCTTATAAGAGGATGCAACCTTTCAGGGTTTGCCACATATGGAAGGGGAGACGGCTGTTGCAGAACCAGGAATCGATCATGCATCAATTGGAGACACATGGCTTTTTGTACGCTCTCTAAAATGTGACCCACCATAGGCATTTTAATCTAGAAGGGATCTCCCCTTTCCAAAGGATCCAGTCCACCTGCTTAATATGCTACTCTTTGGGTCAGGGACCAGGGCTCTCTGTTGTCATTTGTAGTTAGAAAAAACCCCAGTCCCCAATATCCTCTTGCCTCGTCCTCACTTAGCAGGATACAATCCTCCCTGGTGAGGGATAGTCTCCACACATACTCAGTTTCCGTTTCTTGGCGTCCCTGGGAATATTTTTCCTGAATTTTAGCCAAATTGGTGGGGGAATAGGGGATGATGCGGGTGGTAACTTGTTGGGCTCCTCCTTGACCACCATCCACAGTCTTGGTCTTAATCAAAGGTCACATCATGCCTTCCCCCCTGCCAAGAGAAAATATTTCCCTTATACATCCTAGGTCTTCAAAAGGGTATGATTTTGATTCCTTTCCTCTGTCAGAGTCTGCATCCACATTTTCTACACCAATCTGGTAGAGGGTTTCATCTAATTGCTCTCTTAATACCCTTTACCGCTCCAAAGCCAAAGTGGTATGTAGTCTCTGGTCAGTCACTTGCTCAGTGGCAAGTTGATCAGAGAGACTTCTTGTCTCATTTTCCAATTGCTCCTGCAAAGCCTACACTAAATTTTATCGTCTCCCCTTCTGCTTGTTGGGCCATGCATTTGTCCTGTTGTGCTGCCACCAGAGCAGCTCCTAAAACTGCACTATCAACACCTTCCCTTTTCCTTGCTTTAACCTTTGTTCATTAGCCAAAATGAAAATTCTGTCTGCTACAGCTTGCGGATCATGTCAATTTTTATGGGCTCAAGTCATACCAGGGGGAGAGGGTCAGGCATTGTAGCCCTCTAATCTCTCCAGGAGAGAGGTATAGTCTACGGTCTGACCTCCCAGGGAGGCCAAAAGGAGCACACAATTATAGGGATCAGATCCCTTTATTAGTCCTCTGAGGACTGTCTCCCCTTGTGTATAACTCCTCTCAGTAAAGGCCTAATGATCGCTTTAGCAACACCAAGGCAATCCTGCTGACTACACCAAAAATGTCACAACCCATGCTGGACAGACCAGGGAAGGGCTGTGGTGAGTTTGGAATTCCCTTGGGCTAAATTAAGGTGAAATGACACCAAACGGTCAGTTACACTTTTTATTTATGGCAGGAGCAACCTAAACCTAGAAGGTGTAATAGTAGGCAACATGGTTTCTATTGAAACATCTACAAAGGTAAGGAGGAGAAAAAGAAAAAAGAGAGGAAAATGAGAAAAGGAGAGAGGGAGAGAGATATCACCACCCTTGGATCCCACAGTGAAGCTAATGGTCAATGATGCTGATGGTCATGGTAATCCTCCGGCGATGGGTGCACATGGAGCTCGTCATGCCTGCGTCTTTTATAGCTCAGTTCACGCCTTTTCTTACGTCAATCACGCCCCTCTTGGTTTTCTACACACTGGCCCTAACGACTTACTCTCGATTTTCTGTGCAGGCACCTTCATGGGGGGGTGGTTGTGGGCCCCTTCCCCAAATAAACTCTGGGTGACCCCTGGCCATATACGTCGAGTTGTTCCACCCAGTTCATCAGGATGCAGGACTGCCCATCCTCTGAGATGCCTGTGGTGTCCCATGTCACACGTGGCGTTGCTATGCAGAACTTATCTTGTTGCAGTGCCTTGCAAGCAAGTTCCGTTCCTTCCCTTAACAGCAGAAGCCAGGCCCCAGTCTCCGTCCATCATGACGGGTGTTTGAGGCATTAACTCTGTCCAGTCTCTGACAGACCATCCAGCCAATTCCTCATCCACCAAGGCTGAGGAATATCTGTCAAATCCATGTCTCTCCAACTTAGAGACAAGGATGTCGTGTGGGACAGTGTCACATGCTTTGCACAAGTCCAAGTAGATGATGTCCGTTGCTCTTCCCTTATCCACCAAGGCTGTAACCCTGTCGTAAAAGGCCACTAAATTTGTCAAGCATGATTTGCCCTTAGTGAAGCCATGTTGGCTGTCACCAATAACCTCCTTATTTTCCATGTGCCTTAGCATAGTTTCCAGGAGGATCTGCCCCATGGTCTTGCTGGGCATAGAGGTGAGACTGACTGGCCTGTAGTTCCCTGGGTCTTCCTTTTTTCCCTTTTTAAAAATGGGGGTTATGTTTCCCCTTTTCCAGTCACTGAGAACTTCCCTGGACTGCCACCACTTCTCAAATATGATGGAGTGTGGCTTAGAACTTCCCTCAGGACCTGTGGATGCATCTATCAGGTCCCATGGACTTGTGCACCTTCAGGTTCCTTAGATGGCCTCAAACCTGATCTTCTCGTACAGTGGGTGGTTCTTCATTCTCCCAGTCCCTGCCTTTGCCTTCTGCAACTTGGGCGGTGTGGCAGGAGCACTTTGCAGTGAAGACTGAGGCAAAAAAGTCATTGAGTACCTCAGCCTTCTCCATGTCCCGGGTAACCATGTCTCTTGTTTCCTTCCAGAGAGTGCCCACATTTTCCCTAGTCTTCCTTTTACCACCGATGTACCTATAGAAGCTTTTCTTGTTGCCCTTGAAGTCCCCGGCCAGATTTAATTCTATCAGGGCTTTGGCCTTCCTAACCTGATCCCTGGCTGCTCGGACAATTTCTCTGCATTCCTCCCCGGCTACCTGTCCTTGCTTCCACCCTCTTGTAAGCTTCCTTTTTGTGTTTGAGTTTGTCCAGGAGCTCCAGGCACATCGACTCGTGCCGCCGTCACACGGCACAAACTGCGGTTGGCACAAGGTGCTGCCCATTCTGAGGCGCTCTCAAGGAAAGCACTAACTGGTCTTCCAGAATCCACGCCGCCAGCTGCGGCAGCCAACGGGTCCCCTCGGGCGGCCCCGGAGGGTGGAGAAGTAGACGCCAACATTTCCACGGCCTTTGGAGAGCAGAGGGCTGCTGTGCCGAGGTGTCCGTCAGCCATCACCCGGAGCGTCAGCGGCCCCTCAGCAGGAGCCCTCTTCGCCCCTCACCCCGGGTGGGCCTGCGGCCCCGCGGGGCCCGGCAGGCCGCCCTCACCGGGCCGGCCCCAGCACAGTCCCCGGTGCGCGGCGTGGCGCCTCGCCGCCAGCCCTCGGCCTCGCAGGGGAGCGGCGGGAGGCGGCGCCCATCGGCGGGGCGGGCTGAGGCGGGGTCCGCCCGGGGGACGCCACAGAGCCGGGCAGGAGCCGCCGCGGGAGGGAGCGGGCGGCCGGTGCCGGGGCAGCGCCATGGCCGAGCGCTACGACGTGGTCGTGGTCGGGGGCGGCATCTCAGGTGAGTCCGGCGGGCCGGGGCGGGGGATCCTGTCAGCCCCTGAGGCGGCGGCCCGGGGCGGGGGATCCTGTCAGCCCCTGAGGCGGCGGCCCGGGGCGGGGGGTCCTGTCAGCCCCTGAGGCGCCGAGCCCGGGCGGCCGGGCGGGGCGGCGGCACACGGGGCGCAGCCTGCTTGGGTGCCGTCGCCCACCGGGGACCCCCGTAAAGCCGCTGCCCCGCCCGGCCGGGGTGAGGCGGCGGTACCGGCCTGGCGGACGGAGCATCGCGGCGGCGGCGGCGGCGGGGGAGAAGCTGCGCTGGTGGTCGCGTCCTCCTCGGCCGGAGCGGGTCTCCTCCGGGAAGCCTGAGGTGCGAGCGCATCCCGACCGGCTCGGTAAAGCTGGCCGACTAGAGTCCCCATAATTCAGGCTGAATGCCGCATGGTGTGGACAGTATTTTATTATTTTTTAATTTCATTATTTGTTATTAATTATTATTTACTATTATTACTATATTCTTCTGGTTCTTCCACTGTCCAGCCCCAGTATCCTCTGAACCTGCGTAACTCTTACTGGAGCCCCTGGAAGTTTTGGGCAGATGAGGCTGTACGCACTCTGCATCCTCTGCGCCGAGTCCAGGGGTGTACGCAGAAGCCCTCAGTCACACACGACTAATTTAAATCTTGGGGTGCCTTCTGTTTAGAGCAGGTGGAAGCATAAAGGAAAAATGCCTGAAGTCTGCTGATAGTAAATTTCTAGTTCCTCATTCAGCACAGCTATGGATTTGAGAGCATGAGCAGTCTGGCAGAAATGGGCAGCAGGCCTGGAAGCCCTTCTTGCACTGAATGGCAATCTGCTGTTTTTAACCTAATCCTGGCTAGAAGACCTCTGTGCTGGCCCAGAGTGAATCTCTCTCTAGAGCATTTTGTTCTGAGATACACGTGCCAAATAAATTGTGTATGTGCAGGAGATTTTTATTTTTTTTTCCTGTGCCTTTGACATATCAAACAGTTGCTTTTGGCCTGTTAGTGTTGGGAGGTATGCAGTGTGATAGCTCCTGTGCTGTATGTTAATCTCCTCAGTGCATAATGAGTACGCATACGTCCACAGATCCAAGTAGTATCTCTTGCCAACTGCAAACAAATTACTCGAGATGTGTTACAAACCATGATTTTAATAATCCTTTTTAATATGGCTTTTAATTTCCACTGTTTATTTATATATAATTCTAGATATCTGTTTAACCATTATATTAAGATGTGCAGCGTGCAATTTAAATGATATCCAAAATCCAGTGAACAAAATCATTGGCATTGTTTCCTAAGGATGATTTTCTGATAACAAACTGCTTTATAATTATTGAATGTTTCAAGTATGTTTACGTGATTAGCAAAAATTAACCATTGTTTTTCTATAAAGCACTGTTGATTCTGAACGCAGTGTTATGGCTAATTTTTAACTTACACTGTGTTTCACAGTGAAAGCTGATTACAGAAAATTAACCAGTGGTAACTACCTGTTCATGCCTTCTAAACTAAAACATTTCCAGTGGCCTGTTTTTATACAGCAGTAGTGCTACAGGTTCCCTCTGTTGAATGAGTTGGAGTGAAAGAGTTAGTGTAACAGCTTTTAATATACCCTTGTTTTTCATGGTTGCCATGGAAATATTTTCATGGCAGCCTGCACAGCCCACATATCTTTTTCTGAAAGAGCAGTCAGAACAGAGAAGCAGTTATGCCATGTTAAATTGTGTACATAGCTCTTTGCTACCTGCAGACAGCAGCAAGTGGCAGGGGGGTGTAAGGAACCAGTTTTCTACTTGCTTCCTTTTACATCAAATCTTCAGCAAAGCACTCTGGTTTTGAGCTATAGCAACTTTTCTCCTGTCCTCACAAGGAGGCTGGAAAAATACATGTGCACAAAAGTTACTAATGACTAAGCACCTCTTTTCAGTCACTTTCCTTCATCTACTATGTACCACTCCTGATTCAGCTCTGTCTTCTGTCCACACACTTCTCTGTAAATCATTGACCTTGCAGCCAGGTGATGAAACTATGGTTTTGTATCTCCTTGCTCTGATTGAAAACTCCTACTGATGTGCCAAACTGCTGCAGAGATCTCTTCTCCTGTCTGCTGAAGAATGAAGTATATGATTTTTAAAATGGGTCATTCCTTGGAGACCAGGTTTGTTATTCCTTCAGATTTGATGTGCATTCCTTCAGAAAGACACTGCTTTTGAGCCGCCTGAGGCACGGCTGACTGAGAGTCTACTGTTACTGCCTTTAGGTGAGGAAGGCATCAGTCGGTGCACAGCTGTAAAACAGCAGAAAGCTCTTGTAACCTTCAGGTGTGCTCAAGTTAGCTGCTACAGCCGTAAGCAAAGCAGGTAATCACAGAAAAAACAAAGAGTTGCTGTGCTGATGTGTCGATGCAAACAAACATGTTACAGAGATGCCACTCAGCTATCTCTTCTATTTATTTATTTAGGTTAATGCAAGTTGTCCATTTCCAGTGCTCTGCCCTGTTTGGGCAGCAGTTCTGCCCATCTTTTTATCCACATTTAATTAGCAGGGTCTAAAATTTAAAGAGTAAAAAACCTGATAATGGAATAGCAGTGCAGAGGCCTTCAGAACCCTGACAGTCACTGTTCTTCTCTGAAGGGCTGATGTTTCATCTGAAGATACCACTTTCTTTGCTGAATCATTTTCAGTGTCCTTTATTACGCGTTTGTTGAAAAGCAAAGAATAAAGAACTGGCTAATTTAAGTGTTATGTAACGAAAATATACTCAAAATTACTCTTCATTAATTTCTTTCAAGTCTTAAAAAAAATGGTCTGTGGCTTCTCTGAAGATTTCAGATCATCTCAATACAGTTGATGACAGTGAAGACCTTTGAAGAACAGGAGGATTTACTAAGGACTAGATTCTGGTTTATGGGTAAAACTTCTGCTGAAGTCCTTGAAATTTTTTGTGAATGGTGTAGATTAAAAATGAATATTTTAAAAGAAAACTTCTCAACTTAAAAATGCATATATGAAAAAGCTTAGCCACACACTGTAAGTACTGTGCCTGGTACTAAATAATATTTAGACCAGAAACATAAAAAGTCGTCACAGAGCTGGAACTTGTGTTGTGACAGGTTCTTCTGTTTGCTCAGAGCCATCTTTTTCTTTGAAGGGCTCCTCAAGCACAAGGATGGAAATGACTATGAGAAAACTATGAGGTTGTGTCATCAAACTTGCTTATCTTCTTAAGACACCGATGACAGAAGTTTTCTTAAAATCAAATCTTGGAATCTGTTCAGAGGTTTTGTTTAAAAACTTCCTCCACGTGTTTTCAGAAGTGCCTTCCTGTCTGCTTTTGCCATGCGGACCTCTTTCCATTTTTTTTGTTTTCAAAAAAAGTTGTCAGATTTTATCCTAATGTTATGCCAGTCCTACTTAAGAAAATGCTTCTCTTAAATTTCTTGTGCACAGATTTTACAATCAAAGTGAGCTGAATTGATTTTTTTTTTTCCCTTCCCTGAAAGGTGAAGCCTTTTCTTAATTATGGTGAATGTTATTTGGAGTATGCTTAGTGTTTTCCTGTTCACAAGCAACCTGTCATGTTCCTGTATGTGTAGAACCAAAATCTACTGTAAGATAAAATATTTCTGTTGAAATGTTAGGTTTTAAAAATATTTAGATACCTGTTCTTCTGTTACTGAGATGCTACTGTGCTCTGTACTCTCCTTCTTAAGCCTTGCTTTGTATTTGCATGGTGATCTAATGTGCTGTATAATTACAATAGCTCTCACTGCATCTGTGGGCCAATTTCAAATTACTCAAAAAACCCCAAACCCCAAACACTCCGAAATCAGGTGTTTTGGGGGTTATTATCTGAAGGTGTTCAATCTGTTTTAAAACAGACTGAAGCAGAGAGCAAAATTGTTTTTCAAAACAAAACTGGGACATGTAGTAAGAAAAGCATACACAAGATGCATAACCTCCACTAGTTACTTGTTTCTTTTTGCTCTGTGGTAGTAATTTACAGTGTCATAATACTCCTCCTTTAAAAAGATAGTTTGCCAAATGAGACACTATTTTTGGAGAATATTACTAGTCTAGCAGTCCTATACTAGATGCCCATTTGAAGAGTAAAAAACCCCAGACCAAAACAAAACACAGGCATGGATGAAATAGCTGGGCATGATGCAATGGAATGGATCCATCCATGGGAGGACTGGGACTCTCTCTGATGGATTCCACCCTTTCCAGGATGCCCTTGGGCAATGGGGATCAAGGACATTTCCCTGTCATTTGACATGATGAAGCTCTTCGTTCATACTTTCAGTTGTCTGTCTCCGTATCTGCCATCAGGGGGTTCTTCCTTTTATATTCAGCTACTCTCATGGCAAAGGAGTATGAGGCAGCTAGGTGGAGCCTGCCATTTGACTTCCAGATTTTTCACAAAAAAACTTGGCAATACACAGTAAACGGGACAGAAAGCAGCTTTGTAATGTTGTGAAATAGTTTGGTAGCCTAGGCAGCAGGGACAGCAATTGTAATTCACTGAGTGATACCTCCTAATTGGTCTGAAAGTTGATTTGATAAGAAGCTTTCCAGTCCACCTGCAGGAGCCATCTCATCTCCCAAGGCTCAAAGCAATGCATCATTAAGGAAAGCTTTTCCGTTAGCTTATTTAACCATTATGAAAGGGTGGTATTAGGGAAAGTTAATTCAGTCTGTTCAGCAAAAGGTGAAAACCACCCTGGAAGGGGCAAAAAAGGTGAGTTACGATGGCAAAACTTGGGCAAGGGACTCCTGAGTAGCTATTATGGAAATAACTGGTGAAGAACCCAAGTTTGTGTGTAGCAGTTGATGTTGGGGTTACAAACTGCAAAGTCCACAGGATTTTCTTATACGTACTACTGAATTGTGTATTTTTTTTTACAGACAAGGTTAGACACAGGAGAGGCTGAACGTTCTTCACAAGAAAGTTGAGTGCATTGCTTACTTGGACAAGCACCTGCAGTGGTGCTTTGAGTTTGTTAGATTTGTCGAGTCTAGTCTAGCACTTGGCTAGAACCTTATCACACTGCAGGTGGTGGTAGGTATTAATCTGCAGTAGTGTATTGGTTTGGATCGTGTGTGTACCTTGAGCAAACCTCCTGATTGACCCTACTTATTGCTGTATGGTGTACACCACAGAGCAGGTTCAGAGCATATGCATTGGATTCCTTTTTGCAGGAGACCAAATAGGAAGACATGGTGTAGGAGCTCACCTTTTGAGCTCCAACCCCTAATGGGATGTTCAGCCTGTAGGACCACACAAGAGCTAGTCTGAAATAAAGCCCCTTTCATGTATATAGTATGGATACTGGGTATTCAGGATACAACTGCTTTACTCTGCAGATCTTCTGCTGTTCTGCACTATTTGCTAACATAGACACTGCAAACTTGCTGTCTTGGGATACTTTTCGTTTTGCAGATCAAAGGTAGTAACAAGGAAAGGGCAAGTATTTCAATTTGTGCTCTTTTTCCATGAAGACACAGTCAAAAGTAATTTATTTGGTCATCCTGACCACAGATGTGCACCTGCATCCTCTGTCTCCACCCTCTGTCTTCTCCTTACCTACTTTTTTTCTTTCTTTTAATTTTCTTGTAGCATCAAGAGGTTGCCAAAAGATCACATTCTGTGTACTCGTGAATTTTGATTGGCTTGTTTTACTCCTTGGCACCATCAAGGACAGGAGTAATTTTAAAGACACGTGATTCGGCATGTTTACCCCCCTGTAGTGAGTGACCATACTGTCAGTCTCCAGCAAACAGCAAGATGTCAGTCGCCACAGTGATAAGAGTCTGGGTCAAACGCTGGTGCCTGCAGTCCCGGAGGCTATGAGAAGTAGACCACTGCTCTGCCCTCACCCTGGGAGTGTTCAGGCTGTCTAACGTGATCTCAGGAGTATGTGAGGACTTAAGGACAACTGCTGAGTGGAGGTAGTCATATCAAAAGGTGGACAACTGTGGCAAAAAGCTAAGTAGGCATGCGTGTATTGGCTAAGTAGGCAGCCTGAGCAATGCAGGCTTACAGAGACCTGATAGTCCCAGAGGTAAACTTTGAGCGCTGCTTGTAGTATCATAAACCAGCAGAGGGGTTGTTCTATATTTACATATTTTACACAGCAGCTAATGACAATGAATTAGGTCTTATGCATAATTTAGTCAACTGAGAAGGCTTTTCTTCTTCAGAGGTTACTATTCTGTATGTAAACAATCTGGGTAATTTTGGCACATTGCCCACTGGTGCAGTTTCTTTCTCTATAGCACAACTGACAACTGTAGTTAAGTAGTTCTGTTATTTAAAGATAAAAAGCCATATTGTCTCACTGCTGCTTCCCAGAACAGGGGTCGCTTGCCTTTGTGTTTTGTCTTGGTTCTGTAGAAGCTACTTCACAGAGTGCACTGATACAATGGTGAAGTTCAGTATGGTTATAAAAGTTTGCTGAGCAATGCCATAGTGGATTGAAGACTTTTCTTTGCTTTTCCTTTGCAGAGGATGTGTCTTGATGCATTTACAAAGCTCTCAGTTATGTTTCTGAAATCAGTCATCATTCATAGAATTATAGAATCGTAGAGTCATGGAATGGTTTGGGTTGGAAGGGACCTCTAAAGGTCATATAGTGCCAACCCCCCCTGCAAGGAGCAGGGACATCTGCAACTAGACCGGGTTGCTCAGAGCCCCATCCTATCTGACCTTGAACTTTTCCAGGGATGGGGCATCTACCACCTCTCTGGGCAACCTGTTCCAGTATCTCACCACCCTCATTGTAAAATATTTCTTCCTTGTATCTAGTCTAAATCTAGGATCTTTTAGTTTAAAACTGTTATCCCTTGTCCTATCGCTACAGGCCCTGCTAAAAAGTTTGTCCCTGTCTTTCATATAAGCCCCCTTTAAGTACTGAAAGGCTGCAATAAGGTCTTCCTGGAGTATTTTCTCCTCCAGGCTGGCTTTTCTTTATAGGAGAGGAGTTCCATCCCTCTGATCATTTTTGTGGCCCTCTTCTGGACCTGCTCCAATAGGTCCATGTCTTTCCTGTGCTGAGGACTCCAGAGCTTCAGCTGGGCTTGAGTTTTGTGGAAATTCCATTCATCTCATTGCAGTTTCAATAATTTAATTTTTATATAGCCATTTTTTAACTTAATATGTTTTTCCTTCTGGGCTGATAACCTATTTCATCCTTGTAAACTTATGTCAGATATTAAGGTTCTTGCTGCCTTATGAGATGGTTTGTCAAAATGTGATCGTTTGTCTAATTGACTAGTTTTATTTCCTTATGGACTGATTTGTTTCTAAGGTTATAATTTTGTAATGTTGTATGATAATTGTTTAAAGGTTTTTTGGGGTTTTTTTCTGATTTCAGTGGTCAGTGAGAGTGCACTGCAGCACATTGGTATTTAAACCATGAATGTCTAGCAGTCTTTTAAATAGCCCACCCATGCACTTATATTTTGCACAACCTTTTCTGTCCTGTCAATTTTCTGTTCAAACAGCTTGCTTAAAAGTAATGTCTGTGTGAAGTCCCTTAGAAACTGTATTTGCTCCACAAACCATTGTTATGACCAGTATTTGGGGCTGGAGTGCTGTAAGGGAACAGAAAGAGGAATGGGCATCAATATCTCAGTTGTGGAGACCCTGAGTTATGGGTAAGTTAGCAAAAAAGGAGATGCTGGAAAGTGCCTCTCAAGCCACAGAGGAGTTGCGTTGACTTAGTCAAGAAACAGTGATAGTATTTATGGAAAGAATGGGCTTCCAAGGAGAGAGAGAGTGAAATATTTTCAGGGATAAAGCTGCCCAAGGGAATTCAACCCATCTTTTTCTTCTCTCCCATCTCTTTTTCTCTCCCCTGTCCTTCTTTGTGCTGCTCCCATTGCCAGACAGATGTTCCCACCTCCCTAGCAAGTATGTGAGGCTGCTATCCCCACACCACCCACAGCCCCATGGGACTCAGCTGCCATGGACTTAGTGTAAGGAGGGATGGGCTCTTGATGCCATCAGGAGCAGTAGCGGCCATGGATGAAGAGCAGGGAGCTGCTCAAGGAAATGATGGGCATCAGGATTTTTGTAGGGGGTCTGTGTTTTTTTGGTGTAGAAGAAGGGAGTGCAGGGGACAGGATAGGGGAACACAAAGTGCAGACCATCCCTGGAAGAAAGGGTAGTTCAGTCTAGAAAGTTTGAGACCTTGTGAGCTGCTTCTGGTAACTGGTGTATATGGCAAAATACATCATAGATGTGCTAATTTTTAACACTGGCTTAACACTGAAGAGTGGCTGTGGTTCATTAGAGCCTCTGGCATCTTGCAGTTACAAGCATTAGGTTATGGTGGTGACCACTGTTTGGCACTTCATGTTTCAGGTGGTTAAAGAGTTCAATGAAGTTTTAATTAATTTGAAAGCTGTTCATCTTACAAATATTACTTTGTACTATTCAGCTTCATCACATTTTTTAGTTTCCACCATGTAACTCAGCTGGGAGTGAGCAGGGTAGGGAGTAAAGATGCCTTTGTAGCCTCCTGCTTCCCAGCCAGCTGGTCTTTATCTTGATGGTATAATTCATATATAAAACATTGAATGCAGTCTGTTTGGTCGACTGCACATGGCAACAGGGGATCAAACAGCTGGTTCATACTAAGCTTTGTTATTACCTGGATAGCTTGCATCTAAACTTGCATTCTGTTTGCTTGAGTGATAGATCTGTGTTTGAATGCACTAAATACTGGAGCAAGATGCCTGTTTTGTTCCAATATGAGTTGATTTTTTTAATGAGGCTAGCTTGGTGCCCTGGTTTCAGCTGGGATAGAGTTAATTTTCTTTCTAGTAGCTGGTATAGTGTTATGTTTTGCATTTAGTATGAGAATAATGTTGATAACACACTGATGTTTTTAGTTGTTGCTAAGTAGTATTTATACTAAGACGAGGATTTTTTCAGTTTCTCATGCCCAGCCAGCAAGGAAGCTGGAGGGACACAAGAAGTCGGGAGGGGACGCAGCCAGGGCAGTTGACCCAAACTGGCCAAAGAAATATTCCATACTATAAGATGTTATGCCCAGTATATAAACTGGGGGAAGTTGGCCAGGGGGGAGCAGATTGCTGCTCTGGGACTAACTGGGCATTATTTGGTGAGTGGTGAGCAATTGCATTGTGTATCACTTGTTTTGTATATTCCAATTCTTTTATTATTATCATTTTTTTATTATTATCATTATTATAATTATTATTATTTTCTTCCTTTCTGTCCTATTAAACTGTCTTTATCTCAATCCATGAGTTTACTTTTTTTTCTTCTGTCCCCCATCCCACTTGGGGCGGGGTGGGGAGTGAGTGAGCAGCTGCATGGTGCTTAGTTGCTGGCTGGGATTAAACTAGGACACTTGGCCAGAGGCTGAATCATTCAGTTATGCTATATAGTGAGCACAAATGAAGAAAGGAAAGAGTGTAAATTAATTTATTTTACACCTTAGCTACTTCTCTTTTCCTCTATGCTTCCTTCACTTTTTTCCCCCATGCATTATATCAGAATGATACAAATCTAATGGTAGCATTTTTTTCTTTCATAACACTGATGTTTTTATGAGCTGTTTGGCTCAAACTTTCTCCTTCCTGCGCTTAGAGATGGAGGGAAGACAGTCACTTGAAAGTCTTCTCATTCAGTAGTTCCCTTTTGGACTTCTCTGGATGATGTGTATGTACTCAGTCTTTGGTATCTCAGCCAGGGAATCGTTCAGCCTGAGCTGGCCATCAAGAAATGGTCTTTTTGGGATATCAAAGAGCTGGCTGGCATGTGAAGTGATTATACAGGATGCTGGAAAGTGGAGGGGTTCATCTCCATTTTTCAGTTGTTCAGACAGATAGAATGTTCACAAATCCTTGTAAGCTTTACACCCTGGTAGTATCTAGCCTGTGTGTGCATGTGTGTGTACACTTACCAACTTCTATACATGTGCTATGATGATGATAGGAGTTTCCAGAGAGTCACTGGGGCATGGCTTGGTGGGTATTTGAAAGTGACACCAAGACATGCTCAATATAAATCCATAATTATTAGGTGCAATGGGGTGAAAATAGTTAGCGGAAGATCAAGGAAAACATGAAACGAAATCGATAGCCATAGAATGAGGGCATGGGGGTTTTGCTGGGGGTTTTTCTAGCTGTCATGAGAAGTGACCTTCTCTAGACAGATGCCTGTGAGTCACCAGATACTGAGAAATCTGGGAAATTACATGTTACTCTTTATTGTCAAGATATGAGAATGATAGCCTCTGTTTATTTTTTAAGTTCACATCTTTTATTTGATCATGTATTTTGAGCATTTATGCTTCTCAGGGGACTAAAAAAAAAAAAAAGTGAATTCTTTGCTTGAGAACATGCAAGAGTTGACAAAACAGATAAGCATTTCTCTTCTGAGGCAACTGTGGCATAATTTTGCAAAATTTGCTAGACGTAACTTAGTCTTTTTTTCCCTCATTGCTGTGTATGGAAGGCAAAACTCTTCTGCAGAGTAAATCTGGCTGGCATTTTATTTCCTTGTATATCTCTTCATAATAGTAATGCCTAAAAGGATGCTTTTAGTAAACTACCTGTATAGTGTCTCAGCCAGTTCATTGTGCTCAGCTTTGTTTGTTCCAATGCTACGGTATGTTTGTTGTAGTGCTATCTTGTCTTTCAGTTCTCCATCTCCTTTGTTTCTTCCCTCTGTCTGTTGTGTTTTGAGGCAGCCTAGGTTGTAAACTAGCAGAAAGGGATGACCTAAGCCAAAGGACATCCTGGGATTGAGAGTGTGAGATAATACTGCAGTACAAATAATAATAATAATGCAATTAACTTTAACTCTTTGTTATATCCTGGGGCCATAACAAGGACATGCAGAATGTGTTTGGGACTCTTTTTTTGCCTGACTGGAGCCTAGAAACAGATTTTTGATTCTTCCTTTTGAAGTGTGAGGTGGGCATTGAATGGTTGTACCACTCCATGTGTAGGAGATGACAATGAAATGAGCAGACTACTGAGTAAATGATTGTTACTACAAATACTCATCCTCTGAAATGCTGGAGTGTCCAGTTTTGTCAATCTAAAGTTTCATTGGAAACTTCAAATGTAAAAATGCAATGGAAACTAAAGGGAAGCCCTGGGTAAGGGCAGAACATCTGTGGCTTCAGCGCTTGAGCCTGGGCACCACCGCACTGAAGGCACTGGTTTTCCATCCAAATGTGACAAGCTGTCTTCATGCTGTGTTTGGTGGGGCTTGAGCTTAAGGCACCACCAGTTTGCTCGTCTCACTTGTAACTGGACAGGCTCTGTATCACTTAACCAGGTGCAATGCCTGGGACAAATGTAGACTGAATTTTTTTAATGTTGTTTTTAAGAACTCTGCTTAATAAATACTGCTTCCAGCGCCATGGATGAATCGTCTAGGAGCACTGCCAGGGAGAAGAGGTCACAGAAAGTTGGGACTAGAGTTTATGCTCGTGTAAAGTCTCATTAACTCGTAGGGACGCTCGTACTGACCTTAGTGACGAGGTTACAGAACCAGTGCTCAGACAGAAAAACCCATTGCCTCAGCTAGACAATGAAATGCTAACAGATATAAATTATATTTGCTCATAGAGTGCAGTATCCTAGGCAGACATGTTATGTTCTTTGTACAAATATTTTAAGTAAATGTACATTTTAAGCAGATAGGCAGGTTGATAATGTCTTTTTCTGCTCCTTGGGGTTTCAGAAACTGTAATTTTATTATTTTATTATTTTTTAAGTTCTCTAATGTTGTAGGTGAGTGATATTCATTTTAATGGCATTCATTGCCACACAGTGATACATCTTAGGAAGAGAGAGTGTATCTCCCTCCACAGCCAAAATGCTTGCATCAAACAAAGAGTTGCTTTGATACTTTCACTGTACTGTTCAGCACATGAAGGTAAGGCATTGAGAATAACCAAGCGACAATTTACAGACACACAGCTCTGCCATGTTTTGAGGTTCTGAACTATAATTTTTGTATCTTTCTTCCATGAGACTGAGTCAGGTATCTAAAGTACTTTTGTAAAGGTGGCCCAAATTAGAGAAGTCAAAAATGTTATCTTCACCGTGAAAGCATGTGGATGTAGGTGAGGGACTAAGTTTATAAAAGGTATTGTCAGGTTACAGTATCTTGTCTAGCCCATTGCTTTTCAGAAGTATTGTCACCTAGACAACTCGTGGAGCAATCTGGATGCTGTGTACCTTGTCTTGCAGAGGACTAAGAGAGCAATGAAGCAGGAAAACTGACTGTTTATGCTCACCAGTTTTCATAGCGGTGTGTCAGCCTGATGTGAACTGAGTTTCAGGCAGTGTGATCTTAGCTGTCTCTGTTGTAGTGCTCCCATTACAATTCTGAGCATGTCCCTTGAATTTATAAAGGGGTAGTATTCTTCATGAGAGCAAAATCCCTTGACCTTTCTATAATGTGAGGAAAGTTACAAAAAATGCCTGTATCACCCTAACTCACCCAGACCCTGGGCCAATGTTGGTTTTGGTTTTTTGTTGTTGTTTTGGGTTTTATTTTGCTTACAATACTTATCTATAATGCCTTACAGGCATTATTGTCTCAAGCCATTATTTCAATTAAAACATTTTAGCTGGCTAATGATGAGTGACAGAGGTAAAGGTGACTAGCGCCAGGTTCAATCTCGTAGTGGCAGAGCAGTAATCGGATTGTGTTCATTAGACCAGTCAACACAAACAAAAACAATGCTATTAAATTGCAGTTTCTAACGCAGTAATGCAATAAAGAAACTGTGGAAGGCTGGAAGGAGAAAACCCACTGGTGCAAAATGGCTGCTTAGCTGCAGATAAGAACATGCCTTTTCTCTGGTTCTGCCCTTCATCCCTTCAGTATCGCAGTAGCATGCGAACTGTATTACGCTAATGGCACTGAAATAACAGGATGTTTTTGTGATACATCTTAAAAGGAGGTCAGAGAACTCTGAGTATAAGCAAGGAGGGGTTTTATTTGAAGTTTAGAGTAATTAGGTCTAAGCAACAGCAAACCAGGGTTTCTTCCATTAACTGATCTAATTTTTAGATGCTAGGAACGTACCCAGAGGGTATTCCTGGTCAAAGGAGTGTTTTTCTGCTTCCTCAACAATTTACCTCAACTGCTTGGGGCATATTCCTCTATATTTCTTCCTATTGCCCTAGATCGAACACTGCAACTGTGTTGACCACTAACAAAGGTGTTCTCCTCAAAAGTTCTTCGGCAGTGTTAAGACAGATGGATTTTGTTTCACTGGGTACAGTGCAGCAGTTTTGGCCAAACTCATTTATTTGCTGTATGTGTTTTTTACATATTTCTCAGCATCGGAGATGGTAGGCAAGGGTTACTGTATGAACACATCTAATAGTGAGGAAAAGTTGTGTTTCCTGTGTGATCCCACAGCAATACCAGCTTCTATAACTTTTCATAGATTTTGACAGACTTGCTGTTTTTTCTTAAACATTACGGCTACTTCAGGTTTCGTGATTTTTGTGAGACTCATCACTTTCATTAAGCAAAAAAATTAAATTCCTGGCCCCTCTGGTCAAAATGAGACTTAGACTCAAGATCAAGAAGAAGAATACAAATATTGAGATTCATAAATAACAGCTTCAAGATGTTAAATGTCCATGGACAAAGGTGGTCTGACTAATATTTCTGAATACTTATGTTAAGAAATACTTGAGTTCATTTACCTTACTGACCCTGAACTCAACTCTTATTTGTTTATCTATAACCAATTATGTTGTGTTTCCTTTTCTTGCTATCAGTCTTGTGAAACATTTTTACATCCCACAATTTCTCAACACCAGGGCAGAGGACTGTGCTTGTTGTGCAGGCTAAGCATTATGCCATTTCCAAGGTGCATTTTGTGACAGATCCTCATGCTGTGCTTGTTTACTGCTCTGGACCCCATCGAGGTGCTCAGGCTCAGACTCCGGTGCTGCAGGCTGCTCTGCCCACTGGCTCTGGGTAAAGGAGCATGTGTTACCTGACATCTCTGCAGACAGCAATTTAGATGTGGCTGAACAGGTTGAGAGCAAGGAAAAAATCCTCAAGAAACGCATCAGTTTGGGCTTTATTTACAAGGTATGTTATGGCAGCCACTTCTCATGCAGGCAGGCTTGAGCTTTCAGCTGGCTGCCTGGAGGATGACTTGCAGTGCAGCTGCTGCACCTGCAAATACGCTGGGAAAACCAGGTGTTAGCCCCTGCTCAAACACATGATGTCAAGGGGGACGCTCTCAGCAGTTAACCGAGCCAGTGTAGAGCTTGTTCAGCATGTATATCCAAGTTGTGGAGGCACAACAAAGGCAGAAATCAGCTCCTTGCCTGTTTTAAGTGTTGGATGTTTCTAATCTATGTGTACAGCCCATGTTTATATGCAGAGCCCAAGTGTCTGGCATCTGTTACAAATATTAAAACTCCCCTGGGCAGTACTTTGTAAACATATCTTTGGTGTCTAAATAAATAAATAAAGAGGAGGAAGGAGAAATATTAGCAAATCTCATGATTCTGAGGAATTCCAGGTGTGAGACATGCAAGTTCTGCAGTAAGACCTGCAAGTAAGTACAGCACAAGTATGATGGCAGCCTTTCTTCCTGCTCAGCTTACAATTTTAGTTGGAGAGAGACATTGTTAAGGTTATAAAGTAAACAATTTTTTGACAGCCATCTTTGAAGCTATTAAATGAATGCCAGTGGCTTAGAAGCTCCTTTCTTTGCTCCCTACATGAATTAAAATTCAGAATTTTTAGATGATTTTTATCATTACATATATAAGAGAAGAGATTATTTATTTTTGTTCTTAGAAGAGAGATAATAAATGTGGGGGAACATTGTAAAGTAGTGAATAATAGAGAAAGTACATCAAGAACTGCAGGAATGCCTTCAGAAATAAACTTTATTTACAGCTTTATAATCCATCCCCCTCCAAATTACCTGCCCTGTCCCTTGTACACTGCGAGGGAATTGGGTGTAGTGTGAGTGAGAAATACAATCTTGCTCATGGGCTTGCTGTTGTGTATTGGTTGTCTAGCCATCCAGAGAATGACAGAAGTACCCTATGGAAAAAAAAGACCAAAACCAAACCTAAATGGAAGAAGACACAAGTATTATTTAGAGACATATCAAAGGTCCAACTTCCAATCATGTCCTTTCTGGTGAAATTTTTGTGGAAATGCTAAGGTTAAAAGGATATTTCAGTAAATTTGCTGATTCCAGGCAGAATCAGACCAGTGTTACAAAATTTCAATCAGTTTTTTAAAAATTTACTTTAAAATGGTTTTTAGATAGCCAGATGTGTTTGATTGTAGGGCTTCATTGTAGTGCATAATACATGGGGGTCAGATGAAAAATGTGACTCTTGTCACATTTGTCAATCCAAATGCGAGTTTGGATTCTGCCCTAGCACAGAAATTTAAGATTTTCTCTAACCCCCCCCCCCCCCAAAAAAAAACCCCAAACAACCTGAATTAGTTGTCCTCTTAATTAAAAGAAAGCTGTTAATGTTGGGAAGTGAGATTATAATAAAGCTGTTTAATCAAATGGTGCAATTTAAGATGTTTAGTAGGTACAGAGATATCAAATGGGAAAGAAATAAGTTGGACCTGACGATGAAATAATTATTGTCATGATTATATTTGAGTAAGATCTGTCTGAATGCAGAGTGCTGTATGATGGAGAAACGATTTTCATGGCTTGAACTTGCATTATAAAATTCTGGGGGAGGCAATCTCTCACCAGTATCTCTGAGTGGCTGCAGTTGGGTAGCGGGTTGCTATGGTAACGGATGAAGGCTTGCCCAGTTAAACATCCTCTAAGCACAATGGTATTTTCAGTCTGGGGCTTCAAATAAGACCTATCATCTTTGCTTCTTTGTTGTTTGCATTAATTGCCTGCCTGTCAATTCTCTGAGCAGAACTGCAGGTGAGGCGGCTTAACTGTATGTGTTCTGCCATATAGATACGGCTCTCAGTTGTCCCTTGAAAAAAGCTGACCTGCAATAGAAACTGAACCCAATTACTGTCCTCTGCAAAGTGGTGGCAAAAGTGGCTGAGCCCTTATGTTGCAATTCAGATCTGATGCTGTTGAAATGCTTCTGGGGAGGAGGGGAAGGTACCACTGGGTGACAAAACATTGTGAATGAAATGGGAGTAGTAACATCATCAGTCACATTTTTGGATGAGCTTTACATTTGAATGTGGCTGATTGCCTCACTTGTGAGGAGTGGGGGCAATATTAAAGATTTGCCTTTTGTTAGTGATGTGCAAGAGAGCCAGAGGCTTACCTTGAAACTTGTGAAGGGTTAAACTTCTCAAGAGGAGATCTTGCATCATGTATGATAAGATTTTTCCAGGCTTTGCTTCACATGCTTCATGCATGCTCTGTTTGTATTAAGCACAGAGAGGCCACTCTGACTCTTGCCCAGAAGAGTGGTTTGTAGGAGTTTCCTGCAGCAATTTTTAGTTTCTGAAAAGCAAACCTCAACCTCTTGCCCCAGTATTCATGTGCTAGTATTCATTTCCATTTTAATATGTTTTTGTTGCTCTTCCTGGCCCCTTGTCTGTCCTTGTATCACTTTGGTTGGGAGCTGTCCCTCCACAGCATCCAGTCTTCTTGCTGTTACATTAACAGTCCGAGAGCCCATTTGGGGTCTTGGGTCCAGCTCCAGGTAATCGGTGGGGGGTGATGTGGCAGTACCATGATTCTGAATGTGTGAGATAGCAAAAATAGCAATGTTCTCAACTGTCAATATTGCACTGTAGTGTGGTATCTGTGACAGCAGTCTTGCCTTATCCAGTACTGTGTGTGCTATGAGACCCAGTCTTGCCCTTCACTGTGCCATCTGACCCTCCTGGGGCACCTGCCCCAAAATAAACAGTAGGGAGTAAATAGTCGGTAGGTGCGATAGGGTGGATGAAAGGTGCATAAGGAAACAAGGAGGTGGTATCTGAGCTGACCACCACAAATCAGCTGCAGTTCAGTTGAGTCTAGAGAGCTATCCTTTCACAAGCTTCTCTGTCTGTTCAGCTCTTGGGAATAAACTGCCTTCGTTCCCAGCTGTACTGAAATGTTTATTCATTAGATTTTAATAAAGAAAGTCAAAAGTCATATTCCTTAATAAGTGTTGGTAACTGAATATTATTAATTGATTAGTCAATACCTGTTAGCATGATAAGCCAACAGAAACCTGCAGTGACAACAGCCTTCAGATTATGTATTCATTCTTTAAATTATTAACTACTATTGATCCTCTCCCAACTGTCTTTTTTGAGGAGCAACTTTTTTCTTTTTTTTTCTTTAACTGGTAAGGTATATTTATTTAGGAGTTTTGTTGCCTATTTTTCCTTCAGGAGCCAATCTCTTTTTACAAGTTGTTTGAAGGAGTGGTCCGGGTTTGCATACCGTCACTGTTTTCTGTATTTTGTTCTTCCTTGGTATCTTCAAATATTTGTGAGTGTAGTCAAGGATGCTGATCCAGCCAGCTGTTTTTTTCAATATAATTTCCTCAATAAGGAACTATGGAAAGACCTTTATCAGTGTCATTACTGGTTTTCTCACTAACATGTGGAAATCCAAGATAAATAGGCCCATGAAGCTAGATATAAAAGCAGGACAGTACGATCTTTTAATGGAAATGTCTGCTGCTTTTCTTCAGAAAATGTCAAATACTTCAGATAGATAGGTCTACACCATTCTGTCTTTTTTTACAGGTGGGAAAACAAAGAGCTTAAAGTGACTTAACCAGCACAGTGCAGCAGATTGACTACAGTGCTAGGAACAGGACCTGGTTCTCCTACTCCCAAGCCACTAGTTGATGACCAGGATGTCCTGTAGCACCTTTAGTAGCTCTCATTAATATTCTTTCTCTATCCAGGGCTGCTATATTTTCTTCATTATCATTTCATTCAGTCCTGCCATGCTAGCTTTGGCCATCTGTTTTTCCTGCCAGTGCTTTTGCCATTTCTTCCATGGCTGCCTTATGCTTGGAACAATCTGTTTTGATGATGACTCCTCAAAAACTACATGTACTAGAACACAGAGAGGAAATTGATTGCCTTCTGATGGTGACAAGGCAGAGAGCCAGAAAAGGTAGCTAAATTATGATGTATGAGTGTGGCTTCTAGCTTGGCCTGTGCTGAACTTTATTCAACACATCCTATCGGTTCAAGAGGATGACATAACCCTCTAGAATATAATTCTTGTCATCACACTAGAAATTCACTCACATGTGGCCAAAGTAAGAACCTCAGCTTATGCAAATCTCAGTTTGTGTGCTGAAGTAAAAGGCAGAGATGGTCTTGAGAAGTTGAGAGGTTGCAGGCTGTATTCCTTCCATGTTGTGTACCCTTTCTAGTTCCTTTCATTCCCATAGCGGCTTGGCACACTTGCTGCAGGGTGTGACACTAATATTTTCCTCTGCAATTATGAGGATTTATGGCATCAGAACTAAAATGAGATGTTCTCTTATGTATTCCCATTGTTCCATCCCTTGGTGTCTCTGCTTCAGGAATTACAAGACTGAAATAAAAGTTTGTGAAGAGAATGGATGAGTGTCCTGGTTTCAGCTGGGATAGAGTTAATTTTCTTCCTAGTAGCTGGTACAGTGCTGTGTTTTGCATTTAGTATGAGAAGAATGTTGATAACACACTGATGTTTTAGTTGTTACTAAGCAGAGTGTATCCCAAGTCAAGGGTTTTTCAGCTTCTCATGCCCAGCCAGCAAGAAGGCTGGAGGGGCACAAGAAGGGAGCACAGCCAGGACAGCTGACCCGAACTAGCCAAATGGATATTCCATACCATATGACATCATGCCCAGTATATAAACTGGGGGGAGTTGGGCAGGGGGGTGGTTTGCTGCTCGAGGACTGACTGGGCATTGGTCAGCAAGTGGTGAGCAATTGCATTGTGTATCACTTGTCTTTCTTGGGTTTTATTTCTCTCTTCTTTTTTTTTGTTATCTCCCTTTTTATTATTATTATTATATTTTATTTCAATTATTAAACTGTTCTTATCTCAACCCATGAGTTTTACTTTTTTTCCCAATTCTCCTCCCCCTCCGACCAGGCAGGGGGAGGAGTGACTGAGCAGCTGCGTGGTGCTTAGTTGTCTGCAGCAGTTAAACCATGACAGTGAGAAAAGAAACGATGTTTTTGGATAGACTTACTCATATTTTTTCTTCTTTTTGCCACACACAAGCGCACATTCTGTCTCTTCTGAGTCAGACCCTGTGTTCTTCAGAAGAAGAAATCTGTGACCTGACTGTGTGGGAACTTTGCTAATGTACTTCAGAATATTCCGAGCTGGAAAGCATACACGTACAACAAGCCTCAGGAAAACTTTTAAAATTTACGACAGTTGTAATAAAAGTTCACCTCTTCCTTTTTTTGTTGGGGTTATAAAAGATGGCATGCTGATGTTAGAAAACAAAAGGCTGTCCTCCCCAATTTCTCTGCCTGGCTGACTGACTGTCATTAGAAGTGCTGCCTTATGCATCAGAAGAGCTGAGCATGTGGTGCAAAAGGTGCTCAGCACATGTAAAATTTGACCACAAACTGTTCTAATATGTGGCTTCAGTGTCATTTCATGATTATTGTTTTTCTTTCTAATTCCACCTTGCCCCCCTGGCAAAGTGTTTTAATGAAAAATTCAGGATTTGGACAGATAGCTATGAGTGTTTACATGTCAAGTCACAAAAGCCATGGGGTCCATATACAGAAGTATTCTTTAACCATTTTTATCTTTTAGGTCTTTCAGCTGCCAAACTGCTGACTGAGTCAGGCTTGAATGTGGTGTTGCTGGAAGCCAATGACAGGGTTGGTGGAAGAACTTTCACTGTAAGGGTAATTATCTCCAAACCCATTTATACTACATATACATACATATAGTATATACTATAGTATATGCATATGTATAATTATACACAAGTATGGTATATGTATATATATATGAATAGTATACATATACTATATGAATAGTGTACATAAATGTATTTATTTATCTTTCCTGCTAGAGGACCTACTTGAGGGAAAATTTCTAGAGCACTAACAGGCGGGAAATTTCCAGATATTGTACCAGGAAGAGTAGGGATAGACTGCCATAATGGTGGGGACAGAATATTTCCATGTGATCTGCAGGCTCTGGAGTCATCAGTCCTTTCCTTTGGGAAGGAGAACATGATTAGCTAAGTTTCAGAATAATTTCCTGGGGAGAGACACTGCAGAAATATCTATGAAAAAATACCAATAAGGCCAAACATACCGTGAAGATCCTTGAGCTAACAAGCCCCGTGAGGAGTGATGGAGACTAAAGTAATGGTGGAGGTGGCTAGGAACTAGAACCAGCATGTCTCCCATCACTCCTCTACCTTCTGCTTTACCTTGACCTGGGACACCCCCTCCCACTCTGCTCATTAGAAAATCTTACCTGTGATACTTCCTAGTACACTCTGTTTTGAACTAGTCGTTGGCGAGATGCCTGACTGAGCAAGAACTGCACGGATATCTCTGACTCTGTCCTCTCTTTGCCTGTCAGGCTCTTTCCTCTGGTGT
Source organism: Astur gentilis (assembly GCF_929443795.1). NCBI lineage: Eukaryota > Metazoa > Chordata > Aves > Accipitriformes > Accipitridae > Astur > Astur gentilis. The sequence continues at coordinate 10,928,338 of NC_064911.1, forward strand.
TTGTTAAGGCTGTAATGTGACAACAGGCCAGCTAAGCTGGTTATGAACTCATTATCTGAATATCTTGGTATAACGTATCTTGGTAATCACCACGGGAGAACCCTACCAAAGAACTGAAGTTTTCCATGGGGAGAGGAATCTTGGCCAAAATGCTCTCTGAGTGTTTCATTTAAAGAATTCCTCTGGATTGCTCTTTTAACTTGTGTGCTATTTATAAAAGGCTTATCTTTTTTTAATCCTTTTTTTTTTTTTTTTTTCCTTTTTGTGTGTTGTGTGTGATAAACTAGAATAAGCAAGTTAAATATGTGGATCTTGGAGGAGCTTACGTGGGGCCAACACAAAATCGTCTCCTGCGGTTATCTAAAGAGTTAGGAATAGAGACGTATAAAGTGAATGAAGTTGAGCACCTGATACACCATGTCAAGGTAAGATGCTCTCAAGCATGCTGATTTAGACAAGCAAGTTGTAGTGATCTCCTTTATCATTGTTTTCCATCCATGCTACAGTGGAGTATACCTGTTTAACCATCTGAGTTTCTCAGAGAAAAATGAGTATGTTGGTAATGAAGAATTCATACAGATTACTATATGCATGCACATCTACATGTGTACACTGTAGATACATCCTGTTAACTGATGCCTTGATTCAGGTCTGACCTCTTAGTTAAAAGCTCTCAAAAGGCTTCATTGTTTATGAACAGTACAACTGTTGACTCTTCTGTACAGGTCAGCTCTCATACATACTGCCTAAGGTGTCTGAAAGTCCCTTTCAGAAGTCCTAGAAGTACCTTCAATCAGGCTGAAAGTTTCTCAGGATGGGCTTCCTAAACCAGTGACAATTATTATCCTCACTGAAACAGATGTGAGAGGTTAAGTCTGGTTTTGCTGATGGGGAAACTAACATGCAGAGTAGTAAAGGCATTGTAATAGTAATTGCAAATGGCCCTGGGAATCAAATGTTCTTGTGGAGACAGATCTAAATGATCTGTTTACAATCTGAAACAGGACAGCTATGGCAAAGCTGTTAAAAAGCCCACATATTCTCAGTATTAGTACTATGCTTTCTCCAAAAGAGCATCCTTTCTCCTTTCCTGATACAGAGCAGTGTTGCACTCCCACAGACGGAAAACTTTCTGTGTTAGTCCTGAGGAAATTAATGTTGAGTTTCATTATATGCATATGAAAAGCCATTGTGCAATGACTAGCAAAACATTCGTCAGATAGTAGTTGATGTTTGATCAAAGGTTAAAGAAAACATGGACAGATTTAAGAACAGCAACAGAGAAAAGGTGTTCTGTCATGTTTCCAATATTTTTTCCATTCAGTTGTTATTAAAAAGAAGTGTGTTCTCAAAGTGATTTGCTATGGTGATTGTCCACAATTACATCTGCTGTGGTAGAACTGATGGCTACATCCACACTGTTCTGTTTTGTGTGCCTCTGGCATCATCCTCAAAGCTAAATTTTCTGCTTGTTTACACTATTTAGCCTTCAGAGTCTCTTCAATAGCAATAGGAGGTCATGCCATGAAAGGAAACCTTAATGGTAGAAGACAATTGACATGGCCAGTCAGGATGACCAGCTCTCAGGACAACTTTGCTGTCCTAGCACAGGGGCATTCCAAAATGCTGCCAGAAGTCACTGAAGCCAAAACTGAAGCAGACGTGGGCCTGATTTATTGTCAGCAGCCAGTCAAGCATGGCTACTTGTTTGGTAAGCCAGACCCCATTTTCTTTTAGGATGTCTAGGAACCAGCTTGGGGGGGGATATGACTATGCTGGTTGAAACAGCCTTTTTTTTTTTCCAACAGGGTTTTAGAGTGAGGAAAACAGAGAATGGCACAAAAGTAGAAGTTTGGGCTCTTGACAGGGGCAGTCTGTCTTCCCCTTGACCACAAGTGTTCTATTGCATGAATTGCCAGAGGTTGTGCATAGCCTTTTACTGTTGTCTGTGGGTACCTTTTAGCCCAGGATGGTGAGTGCTGGTGTGAGTCAAGGCGCTCAGCTTTACTCTCCACCCAGCACTGATAGGACTTGCTGGCATTCAGTGATGTATCCCAGGCTGGCAGAGAGCGGCATGCCTTGACTTTGTCTGTAATTTGGTCATAGAAAGGACCTTGAATTGGACACTAAGGCATTAGGACACAAGTCCAGGGAATCTATACAGCAGCATGACTCGTATCCACAGGTCCAGAGGTGGAGGAAGCCGCTCTGCCTCTGGAGGCATTCAGGCCATCCAAGCCTGCAGATACGAGGTGCTTGCTACTTTGGTTAATGCCTGCATCTGTGCAAACAGATCCTGGGGAAGCTGTGAGGAAGGCTGAGGACCTGGGCTTGCTCCAGCACTCACGTGCCTGTGCTAAGACCTACTGAGAGATGCTCATAGATGACAGGTTATGCCCTTGTATATGCCAGAGGGATGAATCATCCATGGCAATATGATGCAGGCAAGTGGCTTGCTCTGAGCGCTGGCAGGCATGTGTGAGATTGGCACTATGCCTCATGCAGAGCCACTGAAAAAGCTGCCCTGGAAGGAACCCTTGGAGGTTCCTACTCCACCGTGGCCTTGGAGCAGTGTCTCCCTCATAGTTAGATCTGTTGCTTGGGGCCATTCCCAGTCAAGTGTTGAAAGTCTCTGAGGGGAGAGAGATCCCACCTGCTGGCTGAGGTGCTCCCAAGGCATGCTAAGAGCCTGCAGGTTGGATTCAGACAGTGTGTAGGCTCAGGCTCCCAATGTGGCTGCCTGTAGGAGAGGTCCTGAAGAGAGGAGGGAAAGAAGTGTGTGCCAGGACTCCCTGGTAGCCAAGCTGGAGGTAAAGAGAGGAGATATTCCAGAGTCACCGATATATATTTCAAGACGAGATAATCCACAGATATATAACACCTCCTTTGAATCTCCTAATTTCATTCATTTTACATCTTTTATTTCCTTTTTGCTTCTGTGTGTGTACAACTGTGGAAAAGCATTAACATAGTTGAAGAATTAGTCACAGTTAAATGATTGGAACATGAGCACTATATAGTAGACATATGCATTGTTGTGTGGCCAAATTAGTGTAATAATCTTCAGCCTTTTGCATTTCATGTATCTGTAATACATTGTTTACAGGTGTCTCACTTTCAGCCATGTGGCTTGCCCATGCTTTCCCTGCAAGTGCATAATGCTCTTGTGTGCTCCCTGAAATCTAAGCGGTACTCTAAAGTTATAGCTCACAAAACAGATTCCAAAATATACACAGGTCTGTCGCTCCTGTGTGAATTTGAATTCACATGCTGACCCAAGCTTCGTGACTGTGGTCAAATATAATTAAATTCTAGACCACAAAATTCTGTGAACCCAGAGAGGCAATGAAACCTAAAGGTTTTAATTCTTCTTTCACTACACAATCAGGCATCACAGTGCATCTTGTAAAATCAGCTGCTGTTTTTACATATACCCAAAGGCAAAATCAAGCCTTTCATCGTTAATTAAATTCATTTTAGAGGCTTTTTAATACAAGTAATATATGCAGCTTCTTTGTACTACAAAATGAAAAGAATGCTTTTTGTTGATCTCTGGGTGGGTCTCTGCTAATTAGGCATTACAAACTTGATTGGGTTGTGTGGGTTTTTTCCCCTTTAATCTTTTTTAATGTCAGGTTCTATTGTGAGAATATTTTTGGTCTCACTTATATTGTGTGTGATATCTTCACAGAAATTCAAAATTATATTTCTTGCCCTACATTTTTTTCCTTCCCTCCACTTGTTAAGCAGCCTTTTTCACGGTCTTTGAAAGGAGATTAGTATGTTCTTTTCATTTGTGTAAATACCAGTACATCAGCCTTAGTGAGCAAATTAGTATAGCTCTGCAAGTCGTATTTGGTAGGCAAATTGCTGCCTGAACACCACTGCTTTTCAATAGCATACCTGAAGTTACCTTCATAAATCCAGATTTAAGAAGCAAAAGCAGAACTACCTGAGAAGTCATCGTCTCCTAACAGTCCTCCCATTGGACTCATAGGCAGATGTAAAACATTTCTTAAAATAAGGTAGCTTTTCCTTAGCTGCCCAAGAGAGGATTCAGGGCCCTACCTTAGATGGGTAGATTTGCAGCTTTTGACTGGTGGTGTTTATTTTCCTCACCAAAACGACAGCTTTTGTCTTAGAAAAACAAGTCAAAGTACATATAGTCCAGGATCTTTCCATATACCCTGGAAAGAAGTGTTGAAATCTGAAAATATGTCAATTATCATGAGGGTTTAATCATCAGCATATTTTCTGCATTAATTCAAATTGCACTTCTCCTTTGTGCAGTCCCAATAGCCATGCAAGCTTCCTGCATTTTAAACCACAAATTTACTAATGTTATCAAATGTAACACAGGTTCCTTTGCTAAGTAAGGTGACTGTGGAACTGGTTTACTCTGCTACCCTAAATCAGTGTAAAGAAACATTTCTCTGTATGACTTGTTTGCCAAATTAATCTTTTTAGAACTTGATTCCTTCATATACAGTAAGGATGATCTACTCTTTGTCCTGCTGTGGTGCCAGCTGAACATCCTCTGATCCTGTTTTTGCTGATGGAGAGCTTGCATGAAAACCTGGTAACATGGACTGGCAACAAGACTGCTTACTGGCTACATTAGACCAACAAAGCTTGTTTCTCAAAATACAGTCAATTGTCTGTGGTAGACAACCCCCCCCCCCCCACTGCCATTGATGGTCCTTGTAATTTTTTTCCAGATGTTTTTTCCACTGGAACTTTCTACGGGATAATGCCGTGATCCTTCCTGGAATTTCCCCAGATTATAGCATCATTGCTAGAAAGTGGTAGTAACACTTATTCCTTTCAGTGTCTGTGTTGTCTCAGTGCAGACTGGGCATAGTGCTAACATCTGGCTTAGGTAGCTGGCTATTTTGACAGTGTGTTTGTTGCACCTGAAACATTCCTCATGTGGTTATAACTGAGATAAGTCCTGCTAGTTGTTTCCCTAGGGGTTTTTCAGGTTAAAATGCTGGGTGAAACATGAAGCATCCCCTGCCTAGTCACGTTCTTGACAGCGACTTGCCAATACCTCATTACCTCAGTTAAGTTCCCTGTTAAGAGGATGGAATTTCCTCATACTCATTCATCTGCCAGCAGCACTGGCTAGAGGTGTCTGAATGCATGTCATGCCCTCTTCAAGTTTAGCACCACTTTCATACACGTATATACAATCAACACCTCTGGGGAGAATGCTAATGTGAACCTTGTTTGCCGCACATCACTGAAGGTGAATATTTAGTCTTATATATGCAGTACTTTTAACTAGGACCACAAATCTGCACTAATGTTACTAGGTTACATACTGATCTACAATAGATCTGCAGAAAAAAATTTTACAGCCCTCTTGGGTGTCATTCATTTTCAGCACTATTGTGCTTATTAAAATGCAGTTTGCTGTGGTCTTGTTCATGAATAAAAAATGTGATGGTCGTGTTGTACTGGGATTTAATTAGCAGCTGGATAAGTGACTGCTGTATCTAAAGTTACAGAATTTGGTGGTATTTCTTCTGTGATATCAGTGATACATGCACTGAAGCTAAGCAATATGATTTATTTAAGCTTTTGACCTGCTTCTCTGCAAATCTAAGGGCAGTATCTCCTGCTCCTGGCATAGTCTGTAGTATAGTGTAACAGCTTAAATGGATTTTTGAACGACTAGATAAAAGTGCTTTTATTTTTCTTTGTGTATCTTAATTAGAGTGCAGTCAGAGAATGAAAAGTCTGTGAGAGTCTCCGTTGCCATCAATTTAAGCGAGGCGAAATGGCATCACATCTTTTGTTTTTTCCCCTTTTTGCTGTCAGTTTGTAAGCAAGAACTTGGGGAACTCAGAAGAATACATCTGAATCTTTAAGAAGCTGGGCATCTGGTGTCTTGAAAAGGAAGCCAAGTAAATTCAAAGATGCTTAAATTACTGCAGGGCCTTGGTAGTTTCACATATCATTACTGGAATGCAGATTTATGTTATTTTAACTCTTTACTATATATGACAATGCAGGCACAGGCATTCCTGTCACAAGACGCCATGTCATTAATCACACTCGCTGGTAGCCTCAAAAGTGAGTCTGAGGGTTGAATAGGCTGAGGTTGGTGAAAGCATCTTCCAGACTCCCACAAAGGGTATCCTCCACGCTGTGAATTGAAGAGCAGGCATTGGCAGGAGTATAGAAAAGGCTGGTCTTGTTTTGGTCTTGTTGGACCTGCCCTGTAAATAAAGGGGCATCTTTCCTTCTTTTTTGTGCCATCCACCTGGCAGTAATTGCAAGAAGGAAGTTTGTAATTAGGCCTTTTTTAATTAAAAAAAGGATAATATTTGTATTACAGCAGCCTAAAAGAAGCAAGATTACATACAGCAAATCTGCAAAGTGATCTCTGTCAAAGGAGACTATAAAGCAAGGTCTTGCAAGGGATGTTTACTGATCAAGAAGATTGACTGGAAGACTGGCAGCTGTGACCTAATGGTAGCATGAGGATGAAAGTAGTAAGAAAAATGAACTGGAAATAAAGTATGCATTTCTTAATTAAATCTGAGTGGAAAGAAACTTCCTCAGTCTTTAGCCCTCCCAGACCCCAGGGTCTGTTCCCTAGAAGATAAGGAAAAGGAGCTGTGCTCCCACCTAGCTTATTTAATTCAGGCTGCTGGGAGAAAAGCTTCAATTGCATCTGATTGTAAGAACTAATTTTTGTTTCCCTTGAGAAGCTGATTGAGGTCTACAGAAAAACAGAGAAATGTGTATTTCATACAGAAACAGCTGGCTGAGCATACTGGGTTTCACATGTCTGTAAAATTTTATGTAAAGTTTCTTGTTTTTTGTTTTTTTTTTTTTTTAAGGTAAGAAATTTAATAACCTGGAGTATCTCAGAAACAAAACTAGTGAGCCCAGGGTTATTTTGTACTTTGTGGTTTAGTTGTGAGACAGTGTGTGTGCCCTGTGTGCTTGGTTATGTTATCTGTGGGCAGAGCTCATTTGATGGCTTTCTCCCAAATTAAACTCCTCTTTTCTTGTGTTTTCATTTATTTTTGCCCATTTATCTGCTTTTGGGAGGGGAAGGAGGTTTTTTTTAAGACTAATTCTAGAAATACTGAAAAGTTTTCTGTTGATTTTATCTACTTTGTTGGCAGGTTTTGTGCTTGATAAGACACCTGGCTGCTTTTTGTAAAAGTGTTTTTTTAGTGTCCGAAAACAAAAAAACCCTGTTCTAGTAGGAAGGAGACTTAGTTAACTCTTTTCTCAGCTGATAAATATTCACTTTTAAATTCAGAGCAGAACCTCAATTACTCTTTCTAATCACTTAAGTGTTGTTTTTCTTATTCTGCCTTTGTGCAGATAAGTATTCCAGCAATTGTATGACTGATGTTGTGACAGAGTGAAGATGGACTTTACTTCTATAATATGGCAGAAACAAATTGTTCTCAATTAGCTCCTTTCTTTTTCAGGATGCATGTTTCAAGCCAGCGTGTCTGGCTATGCTACACTTAAAATGGAATTACTTTTGCTGACCAAATTTCACAAAACACTGGCATCCACAGCTGATGATCTCAAATTAGATATTGAAAGATATTTGGGGGATATTTTGGCATGTCTTAATATTGTAGCTTTGCACCATTAGTTATGTCGATTTTCTTGTGCTGCATTTGGATTTTCTAACCTATGTATCTTTTTACCTTTAGGATATCTGTCAGTATAGTAACCAGCTAAGCATATGAGCTCCTGAACAGTTTCTCAATGAAGGGAACTTCATTGAAGTTCAACACTGTTAACAGTTTTCTGAGTAGGCCTGTATACCTATCTCAGCTTGGTCCAACTAGTTGCCATGTTTTATTGAGAATTATGATTACACAAGAGGCTTAGTCCCAAAGACACATATTGTTAGATGCTTTGGATTAAAAAAAAACCACCCCCAAAACATCCCCCACAAATGAAACCAAAAAGATAGTTTTCCACAGGGCAGCAGATGAGAAACTGAGTATCTGGGACAGATACTGAGTTACATCCTGAACTAATGCTTTTCTGTTTCTGGTTTTCCTTCTCACAACTTTGCATCTTACAGTTTCTGTGCTTTATATGAATGACGTTACCAGGATTTTAGTTGAGAGAGCAAAGTGTGTGTGATATACCAGTGCTGTGAATCAGCAGAGGGCACTGCGTGCTTATAAACCTACGTAACTGAATTAACATGCAGAGTGACATCTTGGTGAAGTTAGCATCAGTTACTCCAAGGTTTAGATGATTTAGCTGAGGGAATATCTGTGCTCATTCAGTGATGCAGAGAATGCACCACACCATCTCATTCCTTCCAATGAAAGCTGACTATATTTATAAGATGTTTATACCGTGCTATAAAAAAATGCACGGATCATTGGCACCAGGGGCTTCGATTCACAATACTGCATCTCACTTGGGTGCTACCTGGGTACATAATGTTTAGGGGAGCATAAAGTTATCTTATGCATGCAAAAGCAGACTTTCTCCTGAGATACCACTGTTCATTGAGATACTGGTGTTTCCTGGCAGAGTGTGTCCTTTCTCAGCTAACCATTCACTCACTCTCACCCTCACAGGAAAAAGTGTGGGGGATCCGGTCCCTATGCCCTCCCAAGTGCTGGGCCTGATATTCAAGTGGCTACTGATATTCAGCTGCCACGCTGTGTTTTTTTCCCCCGTAATAACCTGCTTCTTATGTCAGCTATGTGACCTGAAACAGAGCTGATGTATGCAGAAAGTTTATTTCTATTTCTACTCGTATTACATGGGTCCAGTGTAACTAAGCCAAATATTAGTTGATGTGAAACAGATGGATGAGAAAATCTATTGGGAGTTGTAATATTTGTGACAAACGCTGGATTTCTCATTTCCCTGTTTGTATATTCCTGAGGCAGCTGGGTTGCATGAGTTTCCTGCCTATAGTTTCAGCTTCTTCAGTATGCTTTAGCCCATACTGCAGCAACAGCCTTCATAAGCAGCAAAGAAGCAAGTGACCCATACAATAGCAGGTACACCTCCAACTGCTGATGCTGGTGTTCTGTTTTTGGAAGCATTTCAAGTGGCACTGTGAAACAGTTTATATACATATATATGCCTGTATTAAATACCATTAAGCCCTAAAAAAACAAAAAAGGTAAGAAATACTTCTGAGCATTATAGTACTGGTGTTGAAATATCATGTGAAATGATCAGAAGGGGTGGTTATTATGGCTGGTTTTATACTGCTCTGATTTAGGTATAAAAATACTTGAAATGTTTTGTGCATCTGGGGCATATTTTTCATCTGTGTCTTGTTTTCCTTTAGAGATTATACAGCACCAGGAGGTACGGAGAATGCTATTCCCAGCAGTACGATAGAAATAGGCAAATTTTGCCTAAGTATCAAAAAGGTTGTTGTATTTGCAAAAGTGCAAATTCATCAGAAGTAAAGCTGAAATGTTTCAGTTTGTTGGAAACTACTCAGAGCTATGTGTAGTCTTTCTTTGGTGCTGCTATTTTTGTTTCTACGTAGAGCCTAGTCTTGAAATCTCTTCTCAAACAAAATTCTGATTGACAGCTCCTGGAGTTTTGTCCGTGTAGGAGATAAGGATCAGGCCTTAGGTAGTGTCTTGAAAGGAACTTTCACAGGAGAGTCCCTAACTTTGATGGTCATTTTTATTTTTCCAGGTTGAAGTTGTTCTTGTGCTTTATTTGATTTGTCACCCCAGATTTCTGCACAAGAGACATACCCAAGATTTCCCTTTCTGCAGTTCAAATTCAGTGAAATAGAAGAATAGTAAAACAAAGATATGTTTGTGTATCTCTTAGCTGTGCGCTCATGAGGAAGCACCACAGGGAATTCATAAGACTTGAGTTAACTCAGAGGGGATAACTCAGTTGAGATTGCCTCTGGCAGAGCAGGAAGCTGAGAACAAAATCAATAATTGGAATAACCCATTCTGATGCTGTCCTGGTTTTCTTGAGCATAGCAGTGTTTCATAAATCTAAATCTGGGAAATGCTCGGTACTTAAAACCAAACTGATATGCTCTGTCCTTAGAATACCTACATGGCGTTTGTGCTAGTGAAGGGTGGCTCCAGTGTTCAGAAGAAGGCACAGTAAAAACTGACTTCTTGCTGCCATAGGAGTTAGTTATGGAATTTTAATGTGCCCAAAAGGCTAAAAGGTAATTACCAACATGGTTCAGATGTTACTAGCTGGGATGGGAAGGTACTCAGTCTGAGAGCTTTTGCTCTTCTTTCATAGCCCTTTGGCAGCAGAGTATGAAGGTGTGCCCCAGGTCAAATTAATTTCATGTTAAGAGATTCCATAATAGTACCCAAATGTCCATGTTGGGACTAAATGTGTCTGATGAAACATACTCATTGAGTTCATCTCTATCTACAGGGATATGTTTTCCTGATTCCAATTTAACGTATTTTCATATGGTTGAGCACAAAAGCTGTAGAAATGTGCTTTTGCTCCATGCTGAATGAAAAAGAAAAAAACAAACCTCCATTTTCTGGAGTATTTGTGAAGATGTGCTATAATGTCCATACTTAAATCGGAAATGCTAGGTTTTCAACCATGGTGCCTCTGGCTCATGAAGTGACCGGAGATCTGCTCTGGCTATGACAAAACTTATGATTGAAAACTTTTTAAAATTTGATGTTTTGGCATTTTACAAACCCTAATCTCTCCTCAAAAGCACTGCAAAATGAAATAGTTGTTTTGCAGCTACTTCTTCATATGTCCATGTACCAGAGAATCAAATCCTTTCCTCCCACACTTTGGTTTCTTCTTAACTTTCATTACGTTGGTGTTTCTGACAAGGATTCCATTAGAGTCCTGCGTCTGTACAAAGTCTAGGTGAAAACCATTTTTTTCTTCACTTTCTCTAGCCTGTTGGGGATTTTGTAAACTAATTTTCTCTTATTCTTAGGTTTGATTTTTATTTTTTTTTGTCCTTACTGCTTTCTAAGTATCTCTCTCCTTGAACTGGAAGTCATCAAAGTTATTAGCCAGCATTTTTCAAGGTTATATCTCATTTTGTTATTTCCAGACCAAGTTTTGAGTCTTTCAGGATCCCTTTGTGTCCTTTTACTGTCTCTTCTGGTGCTTGCAAACACCTGCAGATTTGCATAATGTGCTCTCTGTCCCTTCTTTCGCATTATTAATAAAGAGGCTAAATCAAATCTTGCCCGACACTTTTTTGTGTAAATGGTCTTTGGATACTTCTCCTCAAGAAGACACAGTGTTGTTATTATTGTTACGTGGTTCTAAATATTAAAGCTTGAGGCAGTATTTCTTTTGAAGCCAGTGTAAATATTTTTTTAGTGATGGATTGGTGTGGCATTGCATCAGTTATCTATTAAAAGTTGGTACTTCTACAAATTGACATTCATGCTGATGCAGTGCCCACTTAAATACATAATTTAATATAAGTTTTGAAAAATCAGCTGTGGCACACAATATGGCCTTTATTATTTATCTGTTTTATGGTGTCCAGAATGCATTGTGGACAAATGAATAACCACGTACTGCTAATGAGCATTTCTTTGTGAATTTTTAAAGCTGTTATGCTGCCATCCATATAGTCAGCCAGGGAAATCCCATGTAAATAAAATAGCTCTACAAATTACCTATTCTCTTCCACTCTTAATTAAGCTAGACTTTCTGAATATCCAGTAGCAGAGATACAGATATAGAAAATCTAACTGTTAGATATATAGTGATGTAATTGGGACATTTGTATTGGCCACACTATCGCTCTCTGGAATTTATGGCCAGAGGTGTTGGATTGGAAGAATAAGTCATTATTAGTAAATGCTACATTTTCTGTAGGGCTGGGGATTTTTAGGTTAGCAGAAACAATTTTTTTCCAGGAAGGTCTCTCAGCTATGATTTTAGTGTATAGTAAAGCTCATCAGAGCTGCGTTTGTCTGATTTTGAAAGAAAAAAATCCCACTAAATACAATTAACAGTTCAGTCTTTTCATGAACCTTTAGGAGAAAAAAAGTGTAACATATATTTCTCTTTTTCAGTAAAAAATAGCCAATTTTTCATCCCAGTTGAGCAATGCTGTTCTGTCTCATTTTTTTCATCTGATCTTAGTGACTCTACTGCAGGGTATTCATTTTGTTGCCCAGAAGCACCCAATATAAAGCTTTGAAGATATAAGGCAATGTAAGTTCTGCACACAACTGACTTAATTCAACTGTGTGTCACACTTAAGTTGCACATGCAGTATAACAGGATCACAGAATGGTTGAGGTTGGATGGGACCTCTGGAGGTCATCTGGTCCACCCCCCCTCCTCAAGCTGGACCACCTGCAGCACGTTGCCCAGAACTGTGTCCAGGCAGCTTTTGAACATCTCCAAGGATGGAGACTCCACAACCTCTCTGGGCAACCTGTGCCAGGGCTCGGTCACCCTCACAGTGAAAAAGTATTTCCTGATGTTCAGAAGGAGCCTCCTGTGTTTCAGTGTGTGCCCATTGTCTCTTGTTCTGCGTGCGTACACAGACACAATCTGTCTGAAGCTGTTACATGTATTGATTAGATTTGTGCTTTCTTGCAGTGAACACTTCACCATTTGGTGCAGCTTCCTGCACATGGAAGCCATGATTATGGTTGTATTTAGTTTTTACGATGTTATTGTTTGTTTTTTATCTTGTAGGGTAAGTCTTACCCCTTTAAAGGTCCATTCCCTCCTATGTGGAATCTGTTGGCCTTCCTGGACTACAATAACCTATGGAGGACCATGGATGAAATGGGAAAGGAGGTATGGCATGAGGAATTGCAGCTGACCGTCTTAGCTTGGCTTTGCCTCCATGAGGGGCAGAGTGAAGTTGGGAGTAGGATGCAGATAGGCAAAGCTGCTCTAGCTTGAACAGACCTGGTGATGGCAAGAGCAGCATCATGCCATGCATTTTGGTATGCACTGATGGTCAGAGTACATGTGTAAGTGGCATCCTGGCAAGCTCTTCTGAAGGCCATGCTGCTGAGTCTCCAGTCATACCTTCATTTTTCTGGATATATGAACATTGGGGTTTATGCTTGTGATCTTTAGCACTTTGCCTGACGATTGGGTAAGTAATATTTTAAGAGGCTGGTAGGCCTCAAGTGTATGCCCTTCACCCTCAAATTCAACTTGTCTGTTTTAGTTACCAGTTGCGTATGCTCTTCATTGACTGAGCTACAAGACTTTGAGAAGAGGTTGCTGTTACTTGCATAGATGAATGGGAGAGATATGGAATAACTCAGAGAAATTCCCCAGCACTGTATGTTGCCTTTCTAGGCAAAGTTCTTAACTCTAAAATTATTCTGTATTCTTCAATCTAAAAAAAAAAAAAAAAAAAAAATCTTAAAACAAGCAAACAAACAACAAAAAACCTAAAAGCATCCTCTGATAAGTTCGCTGTATTACCTGCCAGGAATTTGCAGGCTGAATTACCATGTAAAGATGAGATTGATTGTGACCGATTGTGTTTGTTGTCTTTTTCTTATGCCATTAATTCATTTGCTTATGAATGCTCTTTTGTGTCTCCTTAGATTCCCAGCGAAGCCCCATGGAAGGCTCCACATGCAGAAGAATGGGACAAAATGACTATGCAAGACTTCATAGATAAAATTTGCTGGACAAAGTAAGAAACTCTTTTAATATGAAATACAATAGCTCATATTTATATACCTTAGAGCTCCAAATAAGTGTTACTGCTTTGCAAACAGATAAAACTACCACTAGAATGCAGCTATTTTAAAAGAATGGGGTGAGAAAATCTTGTAATAATGGACCACAACACCTGTCAGCACACACAGTAGATTCTGTTATATTTCCATAACTTTTTAGGCTAAATAAAGATAAAATGAAAATTTGGGGAGGGTTACTTCTGAAGATATGGGTAGTAACTTCATCTGTTATGTGCACTTTCCCTCTCTTTACTGTGTGTTTAACCTTTAAGAGAAAAATGCTCTGGCTACAGCAGGTTTTTGAATGAAACTTTTGATGGAACAACACCCATTTATTCTGTGCTGGACCAGCTGATTTTACCAAAGTGCTATAAAAATAACATTTGTCTTGAAATAGCACTAAATCACTTTAACACCTATCATTCTGTTGTTTAACTGCTGCACTATATACCACACAGGGAAACTGAAAATGCTTCCTGTTTTTATGTATACATCAAAGCAATTTTTCTTTACTTGCCATTCAACAACAGTTTGATTGGTTTTCTTCGCACTGAAGGAAAAGAAAACAGTAATTCCGCCTTGCTGTAAAGCAGATTGATTTCTACAGAAACCTCTTCAGAATTGCTAAGCACCTGACATGTGGCTGCCACAAGTCTGTATGAGCTTGGTGCAGAAGCCTGCTAGCACCCACTCAAGCTGACACTGTCATCGACAGGGGCATTTTTATGGCTTCAGACAGCCTCTAGAGTGCAACATGATCTTTGTTAATGGACAGTAGGCTCTTCTCCAAAAACTTTTAATCTTCTGGTTGTTTTGCTTTAACAAGAGTGACAATTGCACAAAAACATATAGAAACTCTTTCTTGTTTGTATCATCATCCATGTTCAGTAAAACCAAATAGAAATGTATGCTGGTGGTTCTGCTGGCCATCTGAACCTCTGATTTGGTAAGGAGCTATACAAGTTAGCAAAACACCACGCATCAGTAGTCATTCAATATCCAATAGCTCACGTGACTACCGACATATTTTTTTCAAATTCTGATGGAATAAGACTTGACATTTTACCTGAATGTTGGCATAACTGTCAGCCTCCCTTAATTCCAAGATGCTTTTCAGATTTTATATGTGCATCTCAGCTTGATTTGCCCAGTTGTTCAAGATTTAGGTAACATGCCATAGAAACTTCCCACCCTGGAAGGTAGTGATCCAGAAGGGTAATCTTCTACTGTTTCCTCTCATCTAACAGACTATACAGATTTGCTTTTGGCTAGAGTTGCATGCTGGAAATACCCTGAGTGCTGTTGGTTGAAATCATACTGCCATTTCTAGGTAAAATACCAGGAGAAATTGGGGAACTGAAATGCTGAAAAGCCCTGGGAGAAGGCAGCAGAAACTAGGAAAATTTAACCACAGTCTAACAGCTTTTGCTTTTGAAATATCAATACTTATACTAATTCTTCCATTAGACAAAATATCTTTCAGAGTTGATCATATGTGTTTATACAGACAAAAATTGATAAATATTGTCTGTATTGTTTTTGGCTATCAAGAATGAATCCAGAATGCACCTGTATTTCAGAAAATGGATCAGCTTTTTACTTCAGTAAGACTTTGCCTTTTTAGAAAGGACAGAAGATGCCTTTTTTTCTATGTAGAGCTACAGCTGTTTGAAATAGTACATTGAAGTTACACTTTTCTTTTTTTCTTTTTTTTTTTTTAAAAGTTTGAAGACTTAAGAAAGAAAGAAGCGACTAAAAGTGGATTCTGTACTGGCTTTGGAAATTATTGATTGCCTGATGCCTGGCATATGAAATACCTATAAAATCTCAGTCCCTGTCAATCACAATGCAGTTAAGCTGAGCATCTCCTGGTCCTGTCCATGTCCCTTTAAACTCCTCCTCAGAGTGAGGGCAGAGAAAGTATTTACTTCTAACAGGTGGAATGTTTCCCTGAGCCTTAATTAACTCTCTCTTAGTGCACCCCAAAATCTTGTATAGATTTATACAGTAATTTTCAGTAGGGCTGTTATGAAAGCACCAACTGGAGGACATAAAGCAGTGATTCTTTTTCAGACACAGGACAGTTTTCCACTTCTGTGTTCGTCACCACTGGCTACCAGTTTAACATACTGAGTTGAGCAAACAAATGCATCCTTTCCCTTTTCTTGCCAGAGTTTTGCATCAATGTACGGCTTTCTACTTACATTTCTTTCCTTATTGTGTTCCAGCTGCAGCACTCTCCCTGAGCACAGCAGAGGAGTGGGCAGTGAGGGGATGCTGAGTAATCCAGAGAGTTTAGTTAGTTAGCTTAGACAAGATCCCTAACTTTTTTATGACAAGTGTTGAATAATCTCTATGGTGTGTGCTTGAGGGATGGGCATTCAGAAGGTGCAAACAGAGCTGTGGATCTTGTATGTAACCCAAGAACCATGGGAGGACATGGTGGTTTTGGAGTCCAGTGAAGGCAGGAGGGCTTGCTTCCCTTTATCCTGAGTCTAAGATGACAAGCTAACATCGCATTAGTAGCATAAAGTGACATAAGCTTTCATGGGCTTTTATGCGTCCCTAATTTGGCTGGAATACAGCAGTGCTTGATTAACACTTTTTAGCAGGGTTACTTGAAAAAATGTCGGGTAAAAGGGATTGATAGATTCCTACTTCAACTGAAATTAAGGAATCCTTTGCCCGCAGTGAAAGAAGAGGTTGCTGAAGACAGTCTCTCCCATACTAAAGAAAAATCTTGTCACCCTTCTTCAGTTTTTAAATTAACTCACTTTCTTGTCTTTGTTGCAGTGCTGCCAAGAGTTTCGCAACTCTATTTGTGAATGTGGATGTCACTTCTGAACCCCATGAGGTCTCTGCCCTTTGGTTTTTGTGGTACGTGAAGCAGTGTGGGGGGACAACAAGGATATTCTCAACAACAAACGGAGGACAGGTACTGTCAGCCATCACTTTCTGCAGCTTGTGACAGGCCTTGTTTTAACTTCATTCTTTTGCTGCTTTATTTTAGTTCAGAGGGCCAACTGAGATGTCCATGACTTTGAGCCAGTAGCACATTGATAACTGGTTCTGTTCGTTTATGTGTTAATTGGGATCTTGCAAAACTGGTGTTGAAGGCTGTTCCTGTGCTGAAGGCATTGGCCCAGGCATCAGTAGATTTGTATCTGTATCCTGTTTCCTTTTGGGCTCTGGTTAGAATACGTACTTTGCTTATCCAAGTGGAAAAAAGAAAGTTTTACTTATTCTTATTTCTGTCGTGAGGCTGAAGCAAGCCTACCACTTCAGAAGCACTTAATGGAGATGGCAATGCTAGCTACACAAGTGTGTAGAGTGCTCCAAATTAATACTGAAAATGTAGCCCAGAGCTCGGTTCCTAAAGACGCAAGCTTCCATGGATTAAAACTTTTAAGATTTTAAAATCAGTCTGAAGAAAATGAACACCCCTGCTTAAATATGATATTGCTCTGAAATATTTGAAATCTGGTATATTAGTGCTGCTTCTGCATTTCAAGGAAGTAAAGACTCTGTTAACGGTCTTCTACTTGAGAAATGTAAATTTTACTAACTGTATTAGAAATAATTATTTTTTTAGAAATTCAAATTATTTAATAATAAATAACTAAAAATATAAATACATTAAAACATGTTAAAATGCATAACTATGCATAGATAAGCAATAATTATAGATAATTTAACTGTAAATACATTGAATAAAATATTATTTGAATTCTGTTATGTCAGAGGTGATTTGAGTTTAAATTAGGTTAGATTATATACTGCAGGGGACATTTTTGCTGTAAGCTACATCACTTCTTATACCTTGTTACTTATTATGAGGATCAGGGTTCCTACTTCTGATACACAGACCTCTGCAGGGATAAGAGTGAACTCAGACAAAGGTTTAAAAGTTTAAGCACTTTCCAGAAGTCTTGCTGATTCACGCAGGTCTGTGGAATCCATTTGGAGACCCCATGAGAAGGGATTTTCTCATGAGGTTACTGATACTTCTAGTTGTGGCTGGTGGTCAAATATGGGAAGTATTTGAGGAGTTCACTGAAAAAGAAAGTAATGTGGGTATGTTTTCCAGGTGAGACTGCCAAACTTCCCCAAAGTGTTTTGATAACAACAGAAGAACAGAGTTTGTTTTGAATGCCAAGCAAAATGTTTGTCCTGAGACACACTTCACAAGCACCGGTCTGCTGAGTCCGCTTTGCCGAGTTGTTGTTTTCTGTGTTTCAGGAGAGGAAGTTTATTGGGGGCTCTGGCCAGATCAGTGAGAAAATGATGGAGCGCCTGGGAGGCCGGGTGAGGCTGAGGAAGCCCGTTGTCCGCATTGACCAGTCGGGTGAAAGTGTCATAGTGGAAACCTTAGATCATGAATTATATGAGGTAATGAAACCTCCAGCATTTAAGCAACTGTGTGTGCAGGGATGGCTAGAAAACCTGCAGCTTTTCCTTTTTGACTTCTCCAAAATCCTGTACAAAAATGTAGCAGAGATTTAAGTGAGTATGACAGATGGTCACACTTTCTGATTGTCCTGAAGTAATAGCAATGATAGAGCTTTAAAGTGATGCCTGAAAAGCAAAGTGTATATTCAAACTCTTCCTTTGCTAGCATCTCTTCTTTGTGTTCAGTTACCTTTTGAATTAAAGGATAATTGTAAGGTGAACACAAAAATGTAGTTTAGTAATGAACCTTCTGTGAAAAACATGGCAAGCTTTGCTTCCAAGTTGTAACAGGGGAGTCTGAATGGAAGGGAGACAAATGGACTTTTACAACAGAGCTTTTTTTAAGTGCTGGGGAAAGAGCAGCTGCCCATCATTCGAAGAGATGTTTATATAATGCTTGTTTGTTGTTCAACAAGCGGGATTTTGTGAGGGTTCAGTTTTGCAATTCTTATGCTAAATACCAAAATTGCTTCAGAAGATACACCCTGCAGCCTCTCCAGATGTCTGCCAAGATCATTAGAGCAATATACTTAGGATGAAGTAGTGGAGAATGTATTTGGCTTATGTATAATTTCTTTTGCAGGGCAAATATGTGATCAGTGCAATTCCCCCAGCTCTTGGTTTGAAGATTCATTTCAACCCACCTTTGCCCCCAATGAGAAACCAGCTCATCAACCGAATCCCCATGGGCTCAGTCATCAAGTGCATTGTATACTATAAGGAAACTTTCTGGAGGAAGAAGGGTATTACATTTTAATTGAAAGGAGTAGTAGTGACAGAGAGAGGGAAGAGGGTTACATGGTAATGGAGTAGACTTTGTGTTTAGAGGATGCTGGACCTTAGAAGGAGACTTCACACACTTCTATGCCATTTTTGCCTTCCCCTGTTTGAGAAACTTGAGAGAGCGGTTGGGAAGAGAGGGTGGATGGGGGAACAAAAAGGAGGTAGTCATGAAGGGAGAACTCATGACTGTTGCTTATTGCCTTGGTGGTTCTTTGTTGTCCTCTCCTTTTCCTTCAGTGGCACCTGGCTATGAGATGAGTCTCTCCCACTTGTACAGTAATGTAAAGGTACAAGTGATGTGTGATGGAAGGAGGTTTTATCCCATCAATTATCAGCCTGCAAAATTCTGCCCTCTGGATGCACTGGCAATTGAAGGTGTCTTCACATAGACATCCCCAGCTGGGCTTGTCATCCTGGACTCCCTTTACATGCTAAATACTTCCATCATGATTCCTTAGCTCTCTTAGAACTTACCAAATCTAAGACAAACTGCAACGTAATAGCACCTATTTGTCATCACTGGTTATAATGAGTCCACATCTGTGTTTGTCTACAAATGTCATCTACCCTTCATCTTTGTGAATGATTTCAAGAGTTCTGGATCCTGGCATATTCTGGATGTTAGATTTGGGATGGATTGGCAAGAAATTATTCCTATTTCCTGATATAACCCATAGCTTGCATACTGTTCTTTGCTAACACCATTGTTCTTCTTTTAAGAACAACATATTTTCTTCAAACCCTTCTTTTAAGAACAATTGTGTTTTCAAAACAAGGTATGAATATTTCCTATGTCTGACATAAATGTCATATATGAAAACAACTGTGGTAGAGGCATTTGAACATCTTCAGTATCTGAGAGCAATCTGTTTCTGTGCAATTAATAGTTACCTTGCTAACTGGGTTGCAGAATAATTTATTTTTCTATCATGAATTCAACAATAGGAGGTGCTTTTATTGATTTTCCATTTTAAAGATGCTTGAAAAGGATTGTTGATTGTCAGCCTATCTCAGATCTAAACTTTCTCCTCTAGGGAGGATCTAGCACCTCTCTGACTCAAGGCAACACTATACTACACTGCCTTGCAGATCAGCAAGGGAGCTCTGTGCTAATCTTTGTCACTTGAGGGGGTCGCTTTACTTGGTTTTTTTGTTCTCCTTTCCTTTGTTTTTGTATCTCCCTGTATTAGAATCATAGAATCAGAGGATGATAGAGATTGGGAGGGACCTCTGGATGCCATCTAGTCCCATGCCTTGATCAAAGCAGGGGGAATTTAGATCAGGTTGTTCAGGGTTTTTTTCAGTCAAGTTCTGAGTATTTCACAACTTCTTGGAAGCTTGTTCCTGCATTTGGATGCATGGATCCTAACTTCTTTTCCACCTTGTGCTTAACAGGGTATTGTGGTACCATGATCATTGAAGATGAGGATGCTGCAATTAGTTTAACACTTGATGATACTAAGCCTGATGGCAGCTTTCCTGCCATAATAGGGTAAGAGACAAAGAAAGTGTCTAGTTAATGCCTTTTTTATTTTGTCTTAGAGGCAACAGTTGAAACAGAAAACCTGCTACTTTTGAAGGGAAATACTTTAAAGTAGTTAAAGGGTTGAGTTTCTCAGTGTGTGGTGAGTATGTTCTATGATTTTTTTTCTTTCAAAAAATGTTATCTCTATGATTTAATTGCTAACTTAAAAAATGAAATTCTGTTTTTCTTGTTTTTCTCACCATCATCTTTTACCTTTTTGTTTGGCAAAGTACAAAATTGGAGAAGAGGAAAGGAAGGAGAAGAAAAAAGGGGGTGATTGCAGAAATGTAAAGTTTTCTCCAAATATTTTGCCTCCCCCAAATCTTCCAGTTCTTTAAATTAAAATTTGTTTCTAGAATTATATTTTGTTTTGTTCTGTTTTTTTTTAAAACAGCTAGAGAGTATGATCAGTCTTAAAAAGTGTATTAAACAATAATTTCCAGTTCAGTCCCAGGCTTCACCTCTTGTTGCTATATGCCTGCACCCACTGCTGTATAAAATTAAGGGCATGGGGAAACAGCTCATATAAATATTCTAACCTGAATCTCAGAGTGGTTCCTTTCACAGTGAGTCCTGCAAGCAGCAGGCAGAGCATATAACATTATGCAGAGAGATGAAATAGATATTTTGGATAGAAACCCAGAAGCTAATACTATGAATCACAGCATCCCATCATAAGGTATTGGCATTTTAAATAATGGAGGAAATGTAGTAACATAATGGAAGTAAATTGTTCATGATCTTCCTACAGCTTCATTCTTGCTCGGAAGTGTAGAAGACTGACAGGTCTCACAAAAGAAGAAAGGTAAGTACAAACACTGGAGATCTGCATGGAATCTGAGTCAAAATTCTGTTATAAATGACCAGAGCAGGAAAAAAATGCCCCAGTTTGAAGGAAGTTGTCTGTAACCTTGTGACAGTAGGCAGGTGTGTCGCTTTAAGGAAGAAAATATCTTTCTTGGTTTTGGATGAAAGCCCCATGGAATTCCCACAAACCAGCAGCAGATGTGGTAGCTGGACCCTGCCCTTTGGAAACTCTCTGGTCCTGGTTCTCATTTTCCAGCAGGGCTGCTCTGCTTATGTGACTCTAGCAGAAGAACTGCTCTAAGCTGCTGAATATGAAAATAGTGTAGATATTCTGCTGCCCTCACTGGAAGGGGTGCAGGGCCAGCCTCATCCCCCCAACACTGCCACCTCTCTGGCTTCCTGCAAGTGCACTGAGCTCTTTGAAAGCTTGTCAGAAGGGACAGGTTTGGCCACTGTGCTTAATTTTTTTTCTAATTGCCCTGGAGGGTCCTTTCAGTGGCCCTGGAGGGTCCTTTAGTGCAATCTTGAGGTTGCTGTAGCTGCCATAAACAAAACCTCAGCATCGTGAAGGGGTCAAAAAGCTGCCACCAGCTCTCCACCCTCAGTTTATGGGGGAAAAAAATTGCCCTTCAGGCACAAGATGAAGGTCTTTTTTACTGTCTTCTTGAAACAAATCTCTGCATACAGTAGTGCTCTTTGGTTTATTACTAAAATAGATTTTACAAAGTAATGAGTTTTTTTCCATCACACTGATTCACAGTATCAGATAAAATTAAAGCTACAAGTAGAGAGTGTGGATATGAGGACAGCCTTATTTTGATATGGGGAAAATACATTTGTTTTTAAAGCATGCCACAAGGAATACTGTGTCCAAGTAAACGTTTTTACAGTAATAGCTAGTCTAACTAGAGAAGATGTAGTCATCTCAGATTAGCTTTGCAGGTGGTCTAGCAGTCTGTGAATAATGGGTCCAAATGGGGCTGTTAATGTCCCAGTCTTTTTAAATGACAGCCTGGTAGCACAAAGCACTTTTAATTTGGGCAGTAATGGACAAGGCAGCCTTTTCCTCAGCACTCGGGCTTTGAGATAGACCCCCAGCATGTAATTGACAATAAAAGTAGTGTAGGTATTCTGAAATCCAGTGTGCCCAGCATTTTAAGCCGTAATAAACACCAAATGGTGTTTTATGCTGTGTGTCAATACACTAGATACAACTGAGCATTTGCAGTGTTTGGGAACAGCTTCTCTTTCTGTGAAATGAACGGCTGTCCTGGCTGTTTGCAAGGCACCATGAAGGAAAGGTTGCTTTCCCCTGGGTGTTAGAAGCATTAGCACAATTACCTGACTCTGCTGCTGCCTACAGCCAAGGTATAAACAAAAGGATTTTGAACTCTTTGTCTTTTGAGGAATAAACCTTAGACTAGGAAGGACTTCCCTTTGGTAAAGCATGGTTATGAAATATGCTTGGGTTGGTACCTGATAGATGTACCCTGGTGCAGGGATACCTCCCTGGCTCCTGCAGTCCTGGCCACAGCCATCCAAGGCAGGAACCCACTTGGCTGCATTGCAGCTCCTGTCCTGCACATGAGCACAAATCCCCTTCCAATGGAAATTGGGGTCCGGGAGAAGGCAGAGCGTGAACCTGGACCTTCCCCCAGTGTACACTCAGGGTGAAACCAGTTTGTGTTGTTTAGATGGAGGTTGTGATGTTTGCAGGGAGGGATCTCTTCTGAGGACAGGCTTCCTGTGGCACCCTACAGAGGATGCATCTCGCCGAGATGCTGTGCTCACCTATCACTACAATTTGGGCTATCCCTTTATCACACTGATGACAAGGGAAGGTTTTCGGCAATCCTTGAATACGAAGAGTAGGATGTAGAGTCCGTGGCAGCTATCCTAAGTCATGGCTGGGAACAGCAGTTGCGGGAGGGAATGGAAACTGTTTTACAGCCTAAGCCAGACTGAAGGGAGTAAAACTAACTGCTGCCTTCCAGCTGGTCTTCCCAGGCCAGGTGCTAGAGAGTAATTACAGTGGTTAGATTGTGCCCTACCTTTCACAGCTTTGCAATAAAGGTGATGGTATCATACACTGCTGTGGAATAAGAGACCAGGAAAAAGAGCCGAGTGTCTGCACGTGCACTTCTTCCACACTGAGCACAGCGTAACTCTCAACAGGACCCTACCTAGGTAGCTCCAGGCATAACATTCCTCTTATTTAGTGCTGGTGGCAATTTCACGGCTATCTTAACTAACTTTATCTGTATCTGCAATGTAGTTAGCAAACAGCAGTGAACTTGGACCTTTTTGGAGGCCTGCAGTTGGCTGTACATGAGAATCCCTACCAGCCTCTGGGATGCCATTTCCAAGCTCCCTGGAGGGTCTGCAAGTCATGTGTGGAAAAAGGGCAGGGCACAGACAGATCTAGAGGGGTCCTTCTCATCCCTATTGTGGTGCTGGGAGGAGCAGAAGCAGATGGGTCCCAAGGTGATAACTCCCTTTCCTGTGGAGCCCTGTGGTGTTACTGACCTGCCCTGAAAGCAGGAGCCGGTGGGCATTTGCAAGAGGTGGTGGGCAGACCACAGCAGAGGCTTTGATGGATCATGCTGTTAAAATGGCTTTATTCTGTTCGGACACTGGGTACGTGCTGGTGGTCTGCAGGGCATGATGGTCACCTCACTTAGGGAGAGACAGAGAGAGATGGAGGAAATTATCCCTTTTGTTATGGCTGTTGCTGGATTCATGTCACCCCCTGCCTGCAGCGGGATGTTCATATACAGATCTTGCAGCTCTCTGAGCCCTACAGGCCAGTAGGCTGGGCTTGACACCCGCCAGCAGCAAAATCACCCCAGGGCCACAGCTCTTCCTGAACCGTAGCAGCTTTCCCTTTCTTGCTCAAGCCCCAACCTGTACGGGAGGACCCTTCTCAAAGGGCCTTCAGGTCTTCCTGGTTTTTTTTTTCCTCCTCACCCCCTTTCTATAGCATTCTTTAAGTTCAGCTGCTCATGGGTATAGCTGGCCTCCTGTATAGCTGGGTGCTTCATACAGCAGTATAGATACGGTTTCCTCATATTCTTATATAGCTGCAAGTGTAGCCCATACAGTTACAGAGCTGGGACTGCTGTATTTCTGTGCCCAGCGTGGCTTTCTGTGGAGTACAGGATTTGCTTCCAGAAGTAAACGTCTTTCCAGTGTTGTGTTTGCATGTTTGTTTTTTGTAATTGTTAACTATTATTTCATCTTGATCTTCTTGTGTTTGGGAATTGGTGCAGTGCGGCTAACAGTAAACAGTAAGACCCAAAAGCTAGTAGGAACAAACTTAATTGCACTTGGGGTTTGCTACAGAATGAAGTATATTCATGGATTTATGGACTCATAAACTAAAACAGGAGAAAATTTTATAGATACAGAAATAAAGTACTGATTCCCTGAGAGCCTCAGGCTATCAATACCTGCATCTTTGTAGGAACAAAGCGTAAGTTAGGCTATGTGCCAAGACAAAAAGTGCAATGCCTTACTACTTTCTTTTCCTGACAGCCTGGAGAACCTTTGGATAATGTATGGATCTGGGCTGCTAGAGGTATGTTAAATGAACGGCTTGCATAACTGCTGGTAAAACCGGCACTTACACAGCACAGGAGTTTGAGTGAGTTATTTGTAGTGATCCAGAGACTGACCAATTAGGATAGATCCCCAAAAGCTGGAACCTCAAGTTCAAGCAGATATTAATACTTGCTCTCTTGAAACTAGGACGTATTAGAGGTGGTTTGTTTTCTCTTTCTTCACACAGAAGTCTTCTGTTGCTTTTCTCTTGCAGGAAGACAAGGCTGTGTGAGCTCTATGCAAAGGTTCTGGGATCAGAGGAAGCTTTACATGTAAGCACAAAATCTAAACCACGGCGTCTCTTGCCAGACTTGTTAAGCTGGGGAAGGGCAGAATGAAACCGGAATGCAGCAGTGCTCTGGCACAGCACTGTGTAGCATTTTGGAAAAGGTACCTGCTACGGGAGCACTTGCTGCCCTCTGCAGAGGAGTGGAGAGAAGGTCATGGCAAGTCTTGGGTTGTGTTTGACAGTGAGGGTGAGAATGAGCTTATGAAACAGTTAAAAGGCAGGTATGTTTTTGTCCGGGTTCATGGGTGCCATTCACAGTGCTTACCACCATACATCTCAACTGTTTTCAGATGTGACAGGCTTGCTTTTCCCTCTCAGTCTATGTGGAGCATAATGTTTCTTCTCTCTTACTAGTTGCTAAGATCCATTGCTGCATGTGGTTTTTTGGTTTGGGTTTTGTTGTTAGGGTTTTTTTGCCTTTCCCTTGCCTTCTCTTCCCTGCAATGGTAAATAACTGATAGGATTTGTGTGATCTCACACTTAGTTTATGTGAACAACCCTGTTTATCCTTTAAGGGCAATTTTATGCGAGTTAAATGTTGCAGACACCAATCTAGAGATTACATCGTTTTAAACACAACGGTATTGTATGCGGAACCATGCAAGTGCCATACTTTGTGTTTTTAACAGTATATATTTGTATCCAATGTACATATTACAAGTATTACATCTGTGTACAGCAGAGGTTAATTTTGCTTTACATGGCTCAAAGCATAAACTTTTGCTCAAAGCATAAATTTACATTGACAGATTAAGAGGATTATGTTTTACAGTGGCCAGATTAGCTAGTTTCTTTAAAAATACCTGGCAGTGTCTAAAATTAAGGCTTATTGTGTCAGATCCATGTTGCATTAAGAGACTTGTTAAATGTGTTCGTCTTGTCAGACATTGACATGCAACAAATCATAAGCTATTCTTCTCTGCTGTCTCCTCAGTTCTTTTATTACTTTCCTCAGGACTTTGTCCTTTCCTTGAGTGAATTAATCTCTGTTTTACAGCCAGTGCATTATGAAGAGAAGAACTGGTGTGAAGAGCAGTATTCTGGGGGCTGCTACACAGCCTACTTCCCACCAGGCATAATGACTCAGTATGGAAGGTACAGTCTCTATTTATAGTGGGCTTCGGAGTAGTAAGATAAGACCAAGTTAATAAATATCCTCAGAAAGGGTCATAAATCCTCTGTCACTGTTCGCTTTATACCTTGAAGATCACTGGGGAATATTCTAAACAGATATCATAACCTTCCACTTGTCTCAGTTGGGCTTTATGATGGATGAGTACAGTATCATTAGGGGGTTTTATTCACTTTTGTTATTCGGTGAATACAGCTGAGTATGTTCTTGGAAGGGAGTTGGGAAGCTTTCACAATCTGTTTACAAAACTGGCTTTGTGTATTTGAGATCGGTGTTACCGTTTCCAGCACATCTTTAGCTGGTATTTTATAAATACTGGCAGAGAGTTAGTTCTTGCCAACATTGACAGTAATGAGTGATTTCTTTGGACTGTTCCTTTCCTTTTAGCAGTCAAGGTTTAATATAGTAATCAGTGTGTCATTGTATACATTCCTCTCTGAAATAAGTTTTTGCATGAAAATATGATGTACCAAAAAGAAAAAGTCTTACTGGTCAGACCAGTGATGGGATTCAGATACATAGTTTTTAATGTGATGGCATAGCCCTACTTTTGAAGTGTAAGTTTTCACAATGTAAAAAGAACTTAGAGCAATAAAGAAGTTGTAGTGAAGAGCATATGGAGGCCTTAGTATTTAAAGTAATTTTAATTATAATTATTGCAAATTCTGGCAAAAACAGAGTAAAAAAAACAACTTTAAAAACTTTTTTTCATTTGCTTGTTACAGTAGATATCATGGGGATCTACTTCAGAATCCTACACTGCACCAGTAATGCCTAGCATTGGTATTTATGACACTGGCTAAAATCATGGGATAGAATAAATCTCATCTTAAATTAATTGTCCTTTACACCTACCAACAGTGTAAACATTTAGAAAATATGAACACTGTTGTGTTTACTGTAAGAAATGAAACACAATGCAGACTCACTCTCCAGCTCAGCTCACCCAAAGCTACTATCTTTTAAGTGCTTGCTGTTATTTAAAACACTTTTATTGTAATATTAACCCAAGTATTTCAGTTATCTTTCCTGATATGGCTGATGTGACTTATTGCTTGTCGCCCTCCAGGATTATTCGGCAGCCCATTGGCAGGATCTATTTTGCTGGCACAGAGACAGCCACAGAGTGGAGCGGATACATGGAGGGGGCTGTACAGGCTGGAGAGAGAGCAGCCAGAGAGGTACAGGCGCAAGCCCAAAACAGGGGACACTGTCAAATATCCTATGGAAAATGATCTTCTGGTTGGAGGTGAAATGGGAACTGAGTGTTGACAGCTTCAGGCATTCTGAAATCTTGATGCAAATCCCTGCAAAGGGGATAGACTTCAAAAAGGATGACGGTTTTGCACTTAGATTTGGAGTGCTTAGGAAGGGCTGTGGCTATTTCATCAAACTCTTCTCTGTTTCCAGGAATGAAATCCTTCCTTCTTTAACAGAAATCCCAGATTCTCACCTAGTCATTTTTTCCCCCAAATGGGCACTTTGTTAGTTATCATACCGAGAGATCATGGGCATTAACCTCACTAGGAACAGCTCAGTTCTGCAGCTCTGCACACCAAGCCAGTCCCTTCCTCAACTATTTCCAACAATACTATTGACACAGTGATATACCATTGAGACAGCCTTACATAAAGTCATTAAACAAGGGCTTAAATATTTTGCTTCTGAGAACATGCCAATTCCTCAAGTATTTTCAGGAATATTACAGTTTATTGAGCAGTAAAAGAAATGTCATCTTTGTTTTATGAGGTGAAGGGAACCTTGTGGCTAAAAACTATAGTCGTGGAACAGAAATGGGCCTGGAAGGGATCTGGAGAGTTCATCTAGCCCATACCCCTGCCCCAAAAGACAGGATCAATTGTCCCTAGACTGTCCCATTTGTGAAGGTTATACCTAACATGTTCCTGAGAACCTCCAGAAGTAGTGCAAGGAAAATATGTTTAAAATCTAGTCCAAGGGTGCTTCGCACTCTCCTGTGTTGAAAAGTTGACGCAGTCCATGTATCTTGTCTAGAATCAAAGCCCATCGTAAAAGGCAGCAAATCTTAAATCTACAAGTGCCTGGAATAGGAAGAACTTTAGTATCACCACCTCCATTTTATTTTTCTGTAGAAGTTAATCTTGCTGTCTTTCATTACTATAATTTCAGATAATCTTTGCTGTCCTACTGATTTCTAGTATCTTTGATACTTCAGATGGTTACTTTTCCATTGTGAAGGTTTTCTTTTTAGTCTTGCTTTTCTCTGGCTGAAAGTGGTGGTCTGTCATCACTTACAGGATTCTGTTCCTCTTCCTACATCATGGTAAAATTTGCAAAACAAGCTACTCCTGGCTCTGTAGCTTGCCCATGCAGTAGCTGGTTTATGCACACCTCACTTTGCCATGAGTGTGTACTTAACGCTTAGTCATATTCATATTACCCTGTTCCCACGAGACTACTCAAGTTCCAGTATCTCGCATGGACTAACTAAGCACAGAGAGGTTTTTCTGTTACTGTTTCTATTTTCCACTAGGAGGAGTATCTTATTAAATATCAGACCTCCCCAGAAATGAGTTGTACAAAGGTTGAGTTTTCTTTTAAAATTTGAATACACAGAGGTTTATGTGCTTAATTGTTGTCTTCATCATGCCATTTTAAAACAAAAATTGAAACCAACTCTTTTTCCCTTCCAAAGAATGAGTGGTACTTACTGGAGAATGTTTCTTATTTTCAGATACTGTTTGCTATGAGGAAAATTCCAGACAGTGAAATTTGGAAGCCAGAACCTGAATCAATTGTAAGTCTTTCTGTAGATTAAATGGATTTTTTTTTTCTGTGGTTTTGTTGATGAGATAAAATTTTGTTGACTGCTTTTATTTAAGTTCACTAAATCAAAGCCACAATAAACTTTCCCCTACTCACCAAAACTGCCCTTCCCTAAACAGGAACATGATAGAAACTCAGAGGTCACCCATCTGACAACTCTGTAATACAGGATCAGAAAGAACTGCACTTTTTAACCGGGCTATGAATCCTTTCCATGTGTCTCTTCTTCTTCCCTTTAACTGAGCAGAAAATTTTGATACACTGTACTTCTTCATAACATGAAGTGCTTCAACCGAGTTCTGTTTATGCCGCAAGAATCTCTCAATTTACATCCTGCCTCTCACAGTGGAGATGTTATTTTGATAATGGATGCTCTCCCCACAGGATGTTCCAGCTTTGCCCATCACTACAACCTTCTGGGAGAGGAACTTGCCGTCTGTGCCAGGACTGCTAAAGCTGATTGGATTGTCCACTTTCTTCACCTCTGTGGCTGCGGCTGGGTTATTTGCCTACAGAAAGGGACTTCTAGTTCGAAACTGAAAAAGGTGCCAACGCAAAGCCTCACACTTGAGCGGTTTTCCTTTTTTTTGGAGGGTTTTTTGGCATGTACTTCTCTGTCTCCAAAATCAGATCAGGACTGGGGAAGAGGAGAAAATAGTAGAGAGAAGAGGCTGAAGGGGAGGGATAAAGGAAGGTGATCCGTATTGAAAAAGAACCCTTTCAATCCAGGCCTACTTCTAGCAGTAACTTTTTGGTTGTTGAATTTCTAGGATACCCTGCCAAGCATTATCACCTTGAGGTTTTTATCTGGATCTCAGAACAGAAGTGACAAAATACCTCTATAAAGCCTGTTCTGATGAGATTTCCAGTTGTTTTTACACTTAGATCTGAACCAGACCCTGAACTCAAGTCTTCACAGGCACTTCCATCTCTAGTTGTAAACTAAGGATTTCTGCCTTCCTGTGTGGTAGACTGAGAAAAGAAATCCATTGCTTAACAAATAACTAACTAGTTCATGCAAAATACTGGTAAGGATCTTTTTAGTGTTTTTACTTTTTACCCAGATGTCTAGAGCCCAGGCAGCACCTAAGCGACAAGTCAGGCTGAATTTATCCATCCAAACTATGCAAGTGTGACCATAGGTTGTTGGCATTTCCAGTGGCATATTTGTCCTACAACGAGTTAAAGGACAATGTTTTTACTGCCTTTAGCAATGTGGTTGAATTTCAGGCTCCCCAGCAGCTTTCACGCTGCCTGGAATGGCAGAACTCGTGTGTCCCAGTCGAGTCCGTCCCTGTGCGGGATCAGATCTCCTCTGCCTAGAAAACTGGCAGGCTCCAGACTATAGCTGATGTGTACAGCAGTATGGCAGATCAGGCTGTTGGACCTGAGTGTGAATGGGGAACCTTGTGCTAATATACAGGCACAACCTTTTGAACCTTTTTCACCCTGTCTGACATATCTTTACCTCCAAGGTCCTCTTTTAGCTCCCCAAGTTGCTGCAAGATAGCAAGAGAACAAATCAACCTCTGCCTACCCCAGGAAGCTGCAAAGCCATCCATAAAAAACTTTTACATATTTTTTTCTTACCTCATTTCTTTCTTTCATCTACTTTAAATTTCTACTTTGAACACCTTGATGCTGTGTTTTGCCTGGTAGGGCACAATGGTCTTGAAAACCAACGAAAAAACCAGTTTAGCTGCCCCCCAACACTTGCTTCATGCTGAACACAGTTTAGCTGATTCAGAGCTTCAATCTCTGCTAACAACCATGTTGATGGGATTAGCACTTCCACTTCTGCCTGCTGTGCTGTGTTGTACTGACTGAGCACTTTTGGTAACTAATCAAGGATCTAAATGATAGAGAGACCAAAGAGAACCATGGATAGGATAGTCACATGCAAGTGCTTCTGCCCTCCCTAGCTTGGTACCTTTCAAACAATGTAAAAAAAAAAAAAAAAAAAAAAAAGAAAAAAAAAAAAAGAAGAAAGATAAAAAGAAACAAAAAACCCACAACCACCAAAACCTTAGGTGCCTACCTGTCAACATGATGGTACCTTTTTGTAGGTATTTCTGCTGGTTTACATCTGCACAACACAAACCAGGAAGACACAGGTATATCAGAGAACAGGATTTGGTGCACATCAAGTTTGAGATAACTGGAATTTTTCTGAGCCTGTTTGCTCCACTTCTCCCTTCAATTTTTTATATGTAAAAAATTATATTTCAGTACAAAGCCATGGAAGGAAGTATAATAATACATTCAGCAACTAGTGTGAGCAGACGGTAGAGGAACTGTATCACCAGTTCTCAGGCAGACTTTTTGGGTTAGCATCTGATCCTGCTTGTGCAGAATAGTACTTCATTCTCCAAATAGTCCCATGGAAATCCACTGAACCACTTATAAAGCTGTAATATTTGTGAGCAGCGCATCAGTTTCTGGCCCTTAGGTTTCATTCTTTTTAACTTGATGTGCCAGTTAAAAATCTTCTTGTAGCAGCAGCTTGGATTTTATCACAAATGAATATCCTCATAACAGCCTTTTAAAATGCATAGGGGAACTTTTCAAACATAAAGATCTTTAAGTCAGAAGAACAGTGCAGCAGTGTACATATGGCCTTTCTCATTGTATCACATAGAGCACTAATTGGCTGGGACATTTGCCTACCACAGAGTGCTTCTACGTGGCTTTCTCTGTGTGATTTATTTACTAAATGAATTAGGAACAGAAAGCTGAATGGGAACTGTGTAAGTTCAGAGCTTTTGAAACTCAGACAATTCTCAGGCCAGAAATAAACATAGGAACCTAAATTTGGGAAGACATTTTTAAAATCTTGGCCCAATACTTGTAAGCACTAGAAGGTGAATACATACTTAACATACAAAGAACTGCTGCATTTGCAGATGATTTCTCTGCCAAAACTGTTTGGAATTCAAGTCTTGCTTCTGCCCTAGAAGTACTCCAGAGGTCTCTAAAGGGGAGCAGATCCATGAGACTAATGAGGATAAGCTGGTTTTATTCACATCCAAAATGTATCTCTCTCTTCTTTGCTCCTGAATCTGGCAGAGGTTTTTGCTGGTCTAACAAGAAAATGTTGTGTGCCACAGGGGAAGAAGATCCAAGGAAATACAGAAGTTAGGTATAGTTAGAACTGAACTGAATCATAACCAAAGCTTTTCATGAGATTGGTCGATTTTAAAAAAAAAAAAAAAAAAAAAAAAAGGTATATAATTAGAAACCTTTCTTATTCTTAGTTTCAAAGTGAAACAAAAATGAGAAAAAGAACCGACAAAGTATTTATCATGTTATTCTGCCACAACTAAAAGTAGCTGTGACTTGAAATCTCAAATGAAATTTGGATCCCCTGAGATTTCTAGCCAAATCTGATAAAGCTGGGAGGTTTGAATTGCAACATCTGTATTAGCACTCAGAAGTCTCTGTCTTTTTCCTTCCAGACTGCCAAAGCATTAGGAATGCTCTCTTTGTCTTTACAGCTGTGTCTTGCTACAATTACGCTGCGGAGCTGATCACCACTATGGGATTAAAAAGAAGGATTTGCTGCTGTTTTCTCAACATCTTCCGTGTAAAAGGCACTTCGTGTATTTGGATGCCAGTGTGATGAGAAAATTGACAAATGTAGGTAGAGAATCAAGTTGCTTCCCCATGGGTAAAGGGAACTGTTCACACTGGCTTACATTTTTAAAATTCCTTCATGCCAACCCTTCAAAGAGAGGAATGAAGTCTGGTTTTAACGGGTAACCAGTTGTGCTATATTCTTAATTTATTAACGTGATGAGAAATCTGCTATCATGAAAGTTCCAGCAGTTTACGAGCTTTGTAAAATGTATTATAGGAACAACCATGGAACTAAATGTATTTGTCTCTTACAAACTGATTTGTGTTATCATGCATATTTTGTAAGGCTCTTAAGAGTTTGCCAAAAAAAAAGAGGTTTACTTGCTTGTACACTGTTATGATAGCAACTGTATATTGCAAAGGATGTCGGGTCAGGGCATGAAATCTTGTGTTAACCAAAGTACTTGAAAGCTAATTGTATAAACTCCTTGACAATAACAAGGAAGTGGAGCAATCTGAGGCAGCCCCTTGTCTTTCCTTTACCCAGTCCATTTTTTTTTCTCAGTGCAGACTTGATTCCACATAGCACATCTGCTGTCAATACAACAAAGACATTAATCACAATTAAGTATATGTCTGAGCATTGTCCATCACTGGAACCGAGGGCCTGGAGGAGAAGCTAGGGACTTCTATTACAACAATCTTCGTGTATCCTCAGTGGGACTATTGTTTCACTGAGGTAGACTTTACAGAAGTGCAAATCTGCTACTGCTCTCAGGCAAGAAGCAAACCCACTTAAATTGCAGATTACAAATGCTCACAAATAAACCTGACCTGTGTTTAAATGGACTAACTTTCCCTCTCCCATCTCCACCACCTTAAGATCACCTTGATCTTACAATCTGTTCTTCAACAGAGATAAAAATGAGATGGCCAAAGCAGGCTTGCTTCAAAGTATCTCTACAGTCAAATCATTTAGGCATTGTCATAGACTGCTGCTTATAGCGTGTCTCCTGTGGTCATGTACAGGTCAGTGTTCAGTGATGCCTGCCTCTGTGTTTTGGAAAAAAAGAGTGACTTCACTTTGCAGGAATATATATGCTGTGTGTGTGATGAATTTGTGCCTTTTATAACTGTAGCATTCTCTCAAGTGCCTCTGTGGTGACTGTCTCCCTTGGTTTCCTTCTTAAGTTCCCTTTTCAATAGGCTCTGCAGATATTTTTATCTGACAGCTGTGAACTTTTTTTAACCTTAATTAGAATCAATAAATATTGTCATGTCACATTTACTGTTTAAGGCTTTTCTTTTGTGGAAGTCCCTTTTGACTTGGTTGTAATGGTGAGTATTACTTAGTAAGACAACGTTTTGCATTTCATCCTGAAGCCAGTGAGGTATCTTCAGCTTTTCTCAGTAAAGCAAGCTGTGTAAAGAAGGAGGAGAGAAGGATAAAAAAACCAAACCAACCCCCCAAAAGCCAAAAGACCCTCACCACCCCCCCCCCCCCCCCCCCCCCAAACAAACACCAAAAAACTCAAACCACATTTGGTAATAATTCTTCCCAACATATAGATGACCAACTGCCTTACACTTAAGAATTAGTTTTTATTGCTGTAGGTGGATTTGGAGTGTCCCCATCATGAACATACCTCTCTTGGAGCACCTTGTTTACCAGAACATGTATGGGCAGGGACACATTTTATAGCTGCTTATCAGAGTCAAGGGCAGGTGCTATGCAGCTGTCACTGAACATGGGAAGAAACAGACCTTGTACCAAATACTGTGTGGTGTAAACATAAAAAACCTGGAAGAAAAGAAAGACAAACATCACTGGCTTAATTTCATTCAGCATCTCAGTGTCAGTGCTAGAGAGATAATGTAACCAAAGAACAAATTCAGCCTTGGGAAGGGACCTGTTTTTCACAAAAACATAGCGTATGAATACTGGCAAAATCGTAACCATCCATGTGAAAAATGCGTCAAAAGCATGCAGTGCTCTTTGTATAGGCTTAACTTTCAGTATTACTTACAAGTTATAAAGAAGCACAAATACCATGAAAGCAAATACCCTCAACTAATCCTTTGCATGCTCTATAAAGCATCCATCCCCTAAGAAACGTATCAGAACCAGCAATGCATTTCACAGGCCCTCAAAGCAGCTCGCAAATGGTTATGACTCTTAAGCATTGCTGCCTTGGGTCAGATTTGAACTACCTCTTTAACCCTTTGTTCAGACGTGTCCTGTGGCATCCCAGAGGAGGTACTGAAATGGTGGTATTTTAGGTTTTTATTTATTTATTTACACAGCTTTCAGTGTGCATGTCAAAGAGACTATGTCAGCTAGGGGACACTTCATTATTTCCAGCAGTCCAGGGTACAGAAAATTAATTTGGAGAGATTAATACAGGAAAAACGCATTTTGGATAACATCTATAGAAGATAGTAATATAATTTCCTGAGAAACCAATTAGAAATCGCACTCATTGTTTAGGAGAGGGTAGGATGTGTTTGCAAATTATTTGGCTAAATCATACAAAACTCACTTCTAGTATGAGAACTGAGGGTAATTTTAACTCTCACCTCTCACCTTGTATAATTATACCAATCTCTTCATCTGAAGCAAATCCCAAAATGTTTGAAGGACTGACAAGTTTTGCCGTCTGGTTCAAGGCAGGATAAATTCCCCTTGGGCCTGTAAAGTTGCCTCAGAAAAAAAACCAACCAAGAATGAAAAGCAAAACTGGCCTCAGACCATACAGAACCAAGAAACAGTTTGGTATCTACTGGAAACAAGGGGAGGCTTTTTGTTTAATTTAGACCAATGCGTTAAGGCCCAAGTTTTTGCCACCTCATTTGAGGTTCTTCCATCAACGAGGTTGCAGAGACACAGTTTCTTGTCTGGCTGGTCGTCTTCTGTGCGGTGAGCGGGGAGAAGGGGGCTCCTCGCCTGGTGGTTCAGCCGATGCAGGACTGGATGAGTCCTACAGACCCGTCCTCCTCTCACTTTCCATGTAGGAGGATACCCAAATTGATGGGATTTCTACCTTCAGCATCTCAGTTACGAGTTTCAAATAGATGGGATTAACTCACCAGATCTAATGCGTGTATTTCACTTGTTCTGCAAAGACATTAACAGCAAGGTTAGATGTTTTCAGAATGGATGTGAGATTTACCCACCTAGAGGGCAATTCAGGAGCCGACACGCAGTTGCCTTGTGCCTTTCAGACACCTGAGGGCACCTTATCCAGCCTCCAGCTGCTGCTCCAAAAGGCAGCAGCTCTTCCAGAGGCCGTGAGCCCTAAACCAGCCCTGCGGAGGTGGCACAGATGGTCTTTGGATACCAAACTAGGCAGCTTCTACCTCCCACCAACTACTGATAGCAGTTAAGTACTTAAGTGCCTCCTTGGGGTATTTAGCTTTGGAGAAATGCAAACAGGGATAATGCAGGCCCTGTGAATCTAACGTGATGCAAATTAATAAACTGCATGTTAACAGGTAGCTGCATGTCCTTTATGCAGGCAGGCTATACAATTATATTGTTGGTCATTGGAAAGACAAGCAAAGGCCTGATATTCTAGTCAGTTAGAATATTAGTGGTGTTTCCTAGAAAAGCCTTCAGTTAGCACCTGAGTGCCAAGTTAAGCTGTAAAAAAAATACACCTTAGTAAAAGGGTTTGGAAGTTGATTTTAGTTTGCATGATTTTACAGTCAGTAGCAATAAGCTATTCTGAAGCTAGGCTAGAAAAAACTCAAAAATGAATTTTAAAAAGCTGTGATAAGCTGTGAAACACACACTAAGGGTTTTGTCCATGGGGTCTTTACCCAGTGCCATGCTGGCTCATCCCTGTTTTCCATTCTTCCCGGCCTTGCTGAAAGAGGCAAACAAAGTTGTTTTGAGTTTTTATGTCCATCGTAGGTCAAAGACATTCTCACTCTGTGTTTTGACAGAATGTGAGAGATATCTTTTCTAATTTAGGAGTAAAAGGTTATTGGCTTTCACCCAGGTTTGGTTTTTGCGATGTGCACAGGGAATTTTCTGTTAACAATGTTTACAATCCCTCCTTAGTGGAACGGCCCTAACAAAATAATCTATATCCATCCAGCTCCATTTACTCTGGCATCTACAGGCTCTGTAGGCTTCCCCTCCCCATCCCTGCAACTTCGAGGGGAGGAAAAAAGCCCCATCCAAATCTAAGCGACCCATTCATCTGACCTACAGCAGAAAGGGTCTGAGCAAATACAGACCAGCCTCGCCTGCCCAATGGCATAATGTCATGGAACACCAGCAGTAACTCTGGGGGATCTCATCGAGCGCCACTTCCCTGCGGCAGCAGAGACTTTATTGAAGAAGCGCTGGAGGAAGCGGTGCCCAGCAGAAACACCAGCCTTTGGCTGATTGGGTTTGTCAAATGGCTCGGTTCGCTCCTGCACCGCCGTTTAATGGGATTCAACGCTGCACTCAAATATGCTCTGATGCTTAGATGGGAAGGAGGGGAGAAAAGGAAGCGTATTAATAATGCACTGAGGCATCCTTGTTAGCTCGCAGGCTGTTCGCTCCCAATTTGCATATGCTCCAAGTTGTAAGAAAACACTTTGCACAGCAGTGTTGCATTTAGCAGAAATTACATTATAATTTCAGATGTGAAAACTTCTATTCCAGGTCTGAGGCAGTGATTTGTCCCATCAGCCTGTACAGTCATTATCTTAAACAATTGAAATGCATGCTTGCACTTAATCAAAATCAAGGGGAGACATTACTCTAGCCTCCACTTGCCAATTCAACTCGGAGTGGAACAAGAATATTAGACTGAATTAGAAACTATGTTATTTCCCAATAATTTCTTCATGAGCTGGAGTTTGGCCAGAGCGCTTTTTCAGAGGTTGCATATTTAGAGCCAACTCCTCTCTCCAACTCTGTAAAGCCAACTGCTGCCAAAGAAGCCCCCTTCTCCGAGGAAGGGAGTGCTCAGGTGCACTTAGGATCTGTGCTCACACTTTTCTTCCAGCTCCTTCGTGCTGCCAAGCAGCAGAATCGACTCCAGCTGCCCTTCAGAGGAATTCTTGCGATGCTGGCAGAGGGGTAGTGCAGCAGCCATTTCCTTGCCCTGATTTCTGCCAGGGACTGGCTAGAGCTGGGAAGCAGAGGCTGCAGGGATGGAGCCTGCCTTTCCCTGCTTCCTCCAGTGTGGCATACTGGAGCCTGGAGATGGGTGAGAACTGAGGCTTGAAGCTGGGGATTTGCATCCCTTCCCTTTAGTGTGTTTCCATTCCAGAATTTGATATTTTGGCTACCCGACAGAAATGGTAAGCACCGGGTGCAGAAATACCTTTGCTGCAAATCAAAGTGTTAAGCTTCTGCCACATTTTTGTTTGGGAGGTGATAAAATACATTTATTAAGTAGCCAGAAGATGGCAGCCTTTATTTCAGCCTGGAGCCCTGCTGTGCCGTGCTGGGGGCCGCCAGCCCTGCTTCAGCACAGCTGTCTGCAGCTGGTGTCTCCTAACAGTAGTGTCCCTCATCGTGTCCCCCCCCCAAATGCTAGGCTCTGCCTTTTGTAATTCGGCCAGACCTGGATTTAACCAACGTTTGGATGAAAATGATGGTGCTCAAGCTATAATCCGAGGAGTTCTCAAGTGAACGGTCTGACCGTGAAAGTCCAAATGCCAGCACAAGCAGGAATTATGGCCTTTGCTTCATTTTCAACCCCATCTCGAGTGGAAGGTCTCTTCGTGTACTGTGAGCGGCAGCGGAGCCCACCCTTACATTTCGTAGAGAAAGAGTAACAGTGGGAAGTCAGAGATGGCAAAGGACGCCTGTCTTACAGCGTCTTGTGCTTGGTACGGTCATAGGCAGTGCAAACTCCCACCCCTGTCGGATCCGCTCGTGGTTATAGACCGGGGCACAGCACATCTCCTGGGACCCCTGGGAGAGGAGACAGGCAGCTCGGAGGCATTGCTGTCCTCCCTCCTCTGGCACCCAGCAAGCTCCCAGCACCGCTCTGCTAAAGCTTTTCTTTCCTCTCGTAAGTAATGCACTGTCACTTGGGAAACTTTTTTCCTTGTTTCTTCTATGTGTCCTGGGTTATTCTGTCTCTGCTACTTAAGATGAGGGGAAAAAAAAACCCCCAACCAAACCAAACCAAACAGAGCAAGAAACAGGGAACAGAAACTGGGAAGCCAAGCTCTACAAAAGAACAACAGGAATTGCAACCAGAGCCCCAAGCATTGATTGCCAAGGGCAGGAGCTGAGTAGGAAAGGAAGAAGTTAACTTCACTAATAAAGAGCACATTTAATTTCCCCTCCTGGATTTTCACCAAGATGAAATTTGCTTTCTCTGCGTGTGTGTGGAACGCAACTGTTGCAGGGAATATTTACAAAGCAAAATTGTTTGCTTCCAACTGCTCTATGGAAGAGAAACAGCTCAAAAGGAAAAGAAGAGAATGGACTAAAATCATGTTTCCACAGAAGAGGACTCTCTGGATTTGTCCATTTTTCTATTTCTTGATGCTGCTGTCAGGAACTGGGAGCTAAGCTCGGTGTAGAGAACATAAGCGTCCAGCTTGTTCCTGGCGTGGTTTCTGGCCAGGGAAAGCCCTTGCTGTCAGGCAGCAGAATCTGGGCAATTGGACGTGGGAACCGACTGGTGGGAAACCTGCACGTTATGGGCCGTCAGACTGCGCAACACTGGCACGTCCCTCTGGGTGGTATTTTTATTCAACTATACAATGCTAATTTCTGCCGGTGGTTGGGCGTGTGTTTCATCCTGGGCAAAGAGATCAAGTGTGAAACCAGGGGCTGGATCAAACGTGGACTGGAAAGTATTGCTGGTGAACGACTATCGAAGAGACCAAACGCAGGCTGCAGCCACTTGCTTGCCCAGAGTGGATTCTGAGGTTGGATGTACCTTAAGCACCCTGGGCGAAACTGGTCAGAAGTCCCCCTTGCCCCACACGAGAAACACGGCTGGAGGGACGTTGCCGGTCCTGGGGGACGTTCGCATCCACTGCACCAAAGCATGCAGCCCCTGTGACCCAGCGCTTCATCCTCGTGATGGTGGCCCCTTCCCAGACCTCTCACGTTTCCAACCGGAGGGGTTTGGGTTGTCAGTTCCCATGCTGGGCATTTTGGAGGTTGCGTGACAGTCAGATGATGAGGGAAGGAAAGCCTCGCTGGGTCGATGGTGCAAAAAAGCCAGCCGGTGGCTCTTCTCCTGCACCTCCTGCCCATCCAGCTCTTGGTGGCCCAGCAGCCTGTCCTGTTCCAAGGTCCCTGTCCGTCCCCATGGGGCTGGCTGATGGCAGCCAGGGAGGGGGCAGCCGTGCCGCCCTGCACGGGCAGGAGCTACAGCCGAGGGGAGCGGGGCAGAAGGGAGGTGGGAAGCACGAGAGTCTCCCAGGAAGTGTTTTTCCATCACCGGTACCCATTTCTGTAGCTCTCAAAGGTGTTGAAAGGCTAGTTATGTGACATGCTGTGAGGGGCTTGGGCACAGCTGAAGTGGTATCTGTAAGCAAACCCAGCAATTTAATTTAAAAAAGAGGCAGGTTGTCTCACACGCATCATCTCTGCTTGCTTATTTCAGACTCCCTGACCTATCTGCTCCGTGGTGCTGCTTATTTCACTGCTAGTATGGAGTATTAGTCTTTTTTTTTTTCTTCCTCTCTTTCCCCTCTGTTGCTCCTTCTGCCAGCGCTTGCTCTTGTCTTTGCTTTATTTCCAAGCAGCAAACAGCAGCTTTTTCACCTGAGGCTTTCCCGTTTCCCAGGTGTGTCAATGCAATTCAGTTCCCACCCTGGTGCTGATGGACTTTGTGTGGACCTTGGCCTCTCCCGTCCCACCTCTTACTTCGAGAGGACAGAGCATCTCCCACCTCTGCCAAGGGAGTGCAGGGCTCTTCCTCCCAAAACGGGGGCACTGAGCACCCCTGGATAGGGAAGGTTGCCAAAGGCTTTCCCACTCCACGGTCCAGGTGAGGACTCCGCTCGGTCCCCAGCAGAAAAAGGTGTTTTTCCACAGTGCTTCAGCCTCATGGTTTTAACAATGGCAGCAGCTCGCTTGGAGAGTTGTCAGCAGTGATAAACTCAGTCCCATTCTGTTTCAAAATTGGTTTAAGAAAGATGCCTGGTTGTTTAATATTTAAGCTAAATGTTTAATGTTTAAACAGGGAAATTGTTCTGATTGTCAGAAAGGGCATTAAAGCAGGATGGAAACTGGTCTATAATCTCTGACAAACGCTGCCCTTTCTCTGCAGCAGCGTGGTGCCTGGGAGCTGCAGGAGTTTCAGAAATGCCAATTTTAATCAACCTCTTTCGTTTCATTTACTGCTTACCACTCCCACAGCAGTGAGACGTGCTTTTTCCCTGTGAAGCGGGGAACATTGTATCTGGCCCCGTTTAACAGTTTGAGACTAGTTCAGCTAAATTGAACTTGCACTTCAAAACCCAAATTGCAACAGAAATGGGCACGGATAAGGTGAAAAGCAAGGCTGGACGGTGTCGGCTCACGGGTGTATTCCAGATGATATGGGATCTCTTTTGCATGTGCACACAAAAGCTGTGAAATTCAGATGTCAAGTTTAAAGTCAGCACAAAAATGAATGGCTGTAATTGCCACAAATACATGTATGGATGAATTTTTTTGAACAGATATGGACAGTGTTTTTCAGGCGCTGGAAATATCCCCCCGGGTGAAGCCTGTAACGGTGCAGAACCGTTTCACGCCACAAAAGGCTTGTCAGGAGCAAGCCCGTGCTCCCTCCCCGAGCCCTTGGGCGGGCACTGTGGCTGTGCCAGGCTGCATGCACGGGGTAGTCCTAGCGCACAGGAATCCCTGCTCGGTAATGGCTGGAGCTGCGGAGAAGAGAGTCAGCAGCGAGCCCTCGAGCCAAACAGCAATTCACGTTAGTCACTTTTCCCCCCTGCGAAGGTTCCTAAGGTGGATGCTAAGCTGGCCTGTCAAATGACCTGTCAAAAATCCTTTAAACAAGCATTTAATACTATGGTTTATTGTGTTCAAAATCCAACATTGCTGCTTCCTACTGAGACTATTCTCTTGTTCCACTGATGGTAATTTGGAGTGCATGTGTAAGCTCAAGGTAGATGGGCAAGTTGAAGCTGAAAGCTGAAAATGTAGATAGTCGTCTTATAAATAATCTGTTCAGGCTTTTTTCCCCCAGAGAAACTGGTAGTGGCTGGCTGATCCTCACACAGAATGGCGGGGAACAATGAACAAAGTAACTCAGGAGACATGTACTGTCTGTACAGCCTTTTCTGTGCTGTGGTTAACACCGGCACCGTGAGCCCCTGCTCACATCTGATGACAAGGGACCGCCTGAAGCACCCCATCCCTCTGGAAATGGCTTCAGGTTTGGAGCCCACCAGCACCTAGGCTGAGATTGGCCTGCACTTACGGTGTCTGCAAGGCTTTTGTACAAAAATGCGAGAGGACATATGAATATGGTTGAAGCAGAGGCCAGAAGCGAAGTCATCTTGGGTAGGTAGGTATTTCTGTTGGCGTACACATAAGGATCATAGCGAGCAGAGTAAGGGTTTGGTGGTTGCTGCATGTGATGTGCCTTAGTGATTTAACACGCTAAAGAAACACCATCTTCCACAAACTCACAAAAAACGACACGAGAAAGAATCTGAAGAAAAGTTTATAGAAGAGCTCCTTTTATCAAGGTTCCAGGACTATTGGAAAGGCACATTTCACCCATGATGAATGACAGCTGAGTTCATGGACACATACAATGCTCACATTTCATGGCAAAAAGACCGCATAATGATGGTACGTTGTGAAACATATATTCCAGACTTCAGTTAAACACTAAAGTGATTATTTTAAGTGTATCATGTACATAATAAGAGTGGAACAGGCAGATGCATCCAATTACTGTAATTTACAAGGCAGTAATTCAAGCCCCAATTTATTTCTCCTTATTGGAGGAAGGCGGTACAGATTATGAGCAAAACGAGGGGCAGCGAGTTGACAGGGAGCCAGGAAGCTGCTGCCATTTGGAAAATAACAGCTAGCACCTGCTGCAAGTCAGAGGGGCTGTAACTTCGCTAATTCATTTCACCCTGCTTTAACAGCAAACGTCTGGGCTGGATGGGATGCTCTTGGGCCAGGAAGTAACCGAGAGCCGCGCCATGGCCGTGCCGCACCAACGCGGGCACCCTGCAGAACAGATAAGCGCAGATGTTTGCTCGGTAGCGGGCAGAATAAAGTCCACTCGCGCTTCCTCTCTCGCCGCTTAGTGAGCTGCTTCATGCTAATTACCTCTTTTCATCCAGCTCGTGGTTAAGTTTCATGTTGCGATGATTAATAATTAATCAAATGCATTTGAAAATTAATTTGGCAATTCTACATCTGATTGGCATGCTAATCTCTTCTGTGCAGTGGGGATGTTATGGGAATAACCTCAGATATTCTGAGCTGCTAACTGAGATGAATACATAAGGGCATTTATTATCTCCGGTGGTAAAAAATAAAGCAGCAAGTGGAAACGAATGCATTCTCCAAGGCCTCTTTGCCTTTTGGGAAAGGTGTGATCTGCATTTTGCCTCCCCTGTATTAGGAATATACCATCGATATTATCATGTCCAATCAAAACAAATGGACAAGGAAAAGGCAAATTTGAAAAACGACCCCCCAGTTGATTTATTTCTGTTTAGCTGGTAGCAGCTGCTATAGATTTGATGCGTGAATTATGGTACTAAAAAGAAAAATCACAAGAACAACTATTGACCTTTCCAGCTGTCCATGCCACTTCTCTCCAAAAGTAACACTCATCTGGTAAAAGGGAAGAAGAGGGAATATGCAGCTTCCACTGGACGTGTGGTCCCCACTACTTTCGAATTAGTAGTCCCTTTTTATAGGCAAACAGCCCC
Organism: Astur gentilis; assembly: GCF_929443795.1. Lineage (NCBI taxonomy): Eukaryota > Metazoa > Chordata > Aves > Accipitriformes > Accipitridae > Astur > Astur gentilis. The sequence goes on from NC_064911.1 coordinate 10,971,864, forward strand.
GCAGCAGCCACAGAGGTGAAACACACGGTAGAGCTAAGCAGGCACAGTAGTCCCGGCACGGACGGCAGGTTCCTCTCCCAGAAGCTGGTGGTGAATGGTTGGGCTGGGACATCCTGGGGGAGAGAGGAGATGGTACCACCACAAGGTAGTGGTACCGCGTGAGCGGGGAGGTGACAAACATCCCCCACTAGTCTGGGGAGATCACAGGTTTTTCCCGAGGACCAGACTGGGGAGGAAGGAGGGTCACGGCTGTGAAATGCATATTTGCTGTCATCCCAAACAGCCACAGGACAGTGAAGGTGGAGTTACTTGTGACTGGAAGGAGGTTATATTTGGCTTAAAATTATGGCCTTGGACTGGGCAGAACCAAGCTGATTTCCTGCATTTTGTAGTCCCCCACACTCTGAGGTCTTGGCCATTCACTCCTCAGACAGGGGTAACAGTATTCCTCGGACAGGTCAAAAAAATGAATACCATCAGCATGTCAGGTAACCAAAACCTTGCCCGGGGGCAGGTCCCACAGGAATTGCCAAAGCAGGGACCACAGCCTGACTGAGGGGTGCGCGCCTGACCAGGTGACAATGAGAAAGTCTGGCTTACCTTCGACTCTGGCTCTGGCATCCAAATTTCATTCTCTGAGATCTTCCCCATACTGTGCAATATCTGGAAGAAAAAATTGTTTGTACCATGTGAGAAAAATTAAAACCCACGCTACCTTCAGTTTTAGAAAAGCAGAGCAAGTCAGAGCAAGGTGACATTGATAAAAGGCTTTATGACTACCTGAAAGTGCTTTGAACCAGAAAACGTATAGTGATTTCTCTGCTTATGGCAGCAAAGAGAGAAGAAGGAGGCAGTTTTGGTAGTTTGTGTAAATATATGACAGCTGGTCATCAAATGGTCGTGTGCCTAACCAGTGTTTTAAGGATAAAAGAACAGTTTCACAGAGTCATTTGTAAAAAGTAGGACTTCACTCAGAAATCCACACAAACTACAGCTTCTCCAGATGTTTATTTTAATTTTTTTTCTGAGTACAAGTAAAAATGCTTTTTTACATGACAGTTTAAGAAACAGCAAGGTGAGGTTACCACCACACGCTCAGGACGCAAAGCCTCTTAGGAAAGATGCCGCTTGGATCACAAACTAGAAAGAGGAGAGATACAACTCTGGGGTTTTCAAAGCATAGAATTACAAAGTTATCTCTTGGCTAATCAGGCAGTACAAAGCTCATCAAGGATTTTTCTTGAGAATAAACTGATTATAACAATCAAGGTGGTTCTTGGGGCAAATGAATGTCTCCAGAAGAGACAACTAACCATCTTTGTAACTACTCCTCACAGGCATGGAGAAAGGAAAAGAGAACTTAGGTGACTTGAAACAAAACAAGTAATGAGGACTATAAGGCAAATATGATGTTCTGTCAAATGGAAGCAAAGGGCTGATCTTCCCTTAAATAACAGCTCCATGGCTCTGCCATACAGCTGTTGTAACTGTAATGTACACCCTTTAATGGTTTTTTTTCCCTCCCTCCAGACTGTTGTAAAGGGATTTCACTGTGACTGGGAATCCAGCCCAATGCGTGTCATTCTGAGGAGATTTAGACATTATCAGAGCTGCCCATTACAAATTCATAAAGCCAAGCTAACCGTACTTTCTCGTAAAAGGAGAAGCAGAAGGGATAGATCAAAAAAGAGAACAATGCTCAGATTTCCAGATTGCTGCATAGGAAATAGCTGTGAGCATTTGTAATGACTTAAATTACTTTTAAAACATACAGTGATTAATTTGTTAGAAATTGTGGTAGTATATCTAAGGGCAGCATCAGATTGGAGGTTATTTTCCTCTAGACATTAGGTATACAGCATGAGCTTCGTTTTAAGTCTCCAGTGCAGCAACACACCGCTTAATGTTCTGATTTGTGGGAGATTCTTGGCTTCACTTTATTCAATAATAAACTAAGCAAAGTTTGGGGTTTTTTTAAAAAAAGGCTTTGGTTGTCATCGTTTTCTGGGATTCTTCCCCACCAATTCTAGGAGCCTCTGTACGACTACAGGGTGTGATGCACGAAATCAGACCCTCCAAGCTGTACTTAATCCTTTTTAACCTTCTAATAGAGACATTGAAGCAAACCAACAGTCTGTACCTCTCTGGCTGCTCTCTCTCCTGCCTGTACAGCCCCCTCCATATATCCACTCCATTGGGTAGCTGTCTCTGTGCCAGCAAAGTAGATTCTGTCAATGGGCTGGCGAATGATCCTTCAAAACAAATGGAGAATGTCAGATGACAAGTAACAGGAAGGCGATGATCCTTCTAAAAGCAATTTATGGGCTTTGATGGAGCGCTCAACTTCAGTTCTCCAGAATTCCTGCAGACCTGGGCTGGGGAGCATGGTGCAATAAGCTGTCCCCGCAGGACCACCTACTTGCTTCTGTACACAAAAATGAAGATCCGAGAGAGAGAAAATGTAAGGCATAAATCAGCATGCCCAGCTTCTGTGCAAAATAATATGAACCTTATTTTAGTGCTGGAATAAGGGATAATCCTAACAGCCTCCAGCAGTACAGTGCAGCTGATAGATGTATGTTATCCTGCCATTACAATGGGATGTGAATGATGTTTTTGCAGTGGCGGGTCACTAATACCAGCTTCTGTTTGGAGGCTGGAGTTGCCAGCCTGCAAGTCCTGCCAAAAGGGGATGGCAGCTGAAGGCCTTAGCATTCAGGGAGTTGCATTCACCCCGCAGGGTCATATAAGCCAGCCCCTCCAGCTGTGCAAAGCTGCACAAGCATCCCGGTCAACCCAGCCATAGGTAATGAGCTCCCTACCCCATAGAGAGATGTGCTTGCTCTAAGGGCTCCCATCTAAACCCCATTTAAGTTTTCCCTGTCTGCCTGACACCATCTTCCCCAGGTCAGAGGCCTCACCCATCGCTACCCAAGAGTTCAGGTATATTACGACAGAAGAGTCTGTGCACAAGATGACTTCTTCTCACACGTATCTTGGCACAGAGGCAGGGTGTAACTCTGTGACGGACATGCTAAGGAGCTCATGCTGCGATGTACTATGTGGTTTGTCTGGTCTTTGAGTATGGATACAAGATTTGTCTGGCTGTTCCTATTACGTGCGGAACCATGCCTTCCACAAACTTTTCAGTGATATACCTAGTATTCATCAGTATTATCTAACGTGTTCCTGTAGGAATACAGCAGTTCTGCATGGGGAGGGCATGGGAGGTTTTGCTGGGTGGGAGAAGTGAATGAGTTTTCATGTAAGGGGTTTTTGTCTTCCCCTCATGATGTGACTTAATGGGCTTCACCAGAACCTGATGCTCCACCTACACAGTCAGTGGAGACTCTTCATCTGTCCAAGATGCGTGCCTTCAAGGTCTCAGAAAGCATTAAACGGATCTATTGCAAATACTGTGTAGCAGCAACTACTGTAAGTAACCTAGTGGGGGAAGGTTTCGTGGCTCTAGTGGGCCCCTTTATCACTGTGTTTGCAAAGTCACAAAAGAAACTCTGCTCTTACTGAAGTCAATAACGAGATCCTTCTTAGCTGGGGAGCAGGGGAATGGAAATAGGGTTGGAGTTCCCCTAATATGCTACATATGCCGTAAGTTTGTTCCATAAGGTATATCATTGTACACAAGCTAAGAAATGTAAATTAAATAGCAAAGCATTCTCTGGTTTACCTTCCATAAGAATACATTATGCCTGGTGGGAAGTAGGCTGTGTAACAACCCCCTGAATATTGCTCCATGCTCCAGTTCTTTTCTTCATAATGCACAGGCTGTAAGTATTAGCAAACATTAGAGAGTGAAACAGTGGCAGAGAAACTGGAAATAAAAAAAAACAAATTTCCTTTGAAGAAGGAAAAAACAGGCTAAGGATACCTGTCAAAGGAGTGCCATGTCATCTGGCTAACACTATCCATCTGCACAAAACAAATCTTTGCACTTTTACAGAAGCACTAGCCTCCCATGGGGAAATAACAGGACAAATAAAACCATGCGCTGCCTCCTCTTTTCTTCTAAAGAGTGAGACTGGCAGCTCTTCTCTTCCTGTACTAGATGCTGCTGCCCTCCCCCTGGGAGCACAGATTGCATGGCATGACATGCAATTTTAGGTACACATTTTAGGTACCAGGAATTTTGGCTTCATCCTCCAGAACAAAGGAGCAACATTACTGTACAAAAGGGGTGAAAACAGGCATTCATTTCTTACATGTAAAGCCTCTTCCATCCCCATTGCCTTGGCGTATGCCTCACAGATCTTCTTCTTCCTATATGAAAATAAAATCAGAGTCAGAAAAAAAAAAAAAGGTGGAAAAAAACCTCTCAGCTATTGCTCTTCTTATAAAACAATCACATTTATCGCAATACATTGGAAAGAAAGTTGGGTTTGGCTTTGTTTTTAAGTCTGATTTCAAGTTCTTATCTCAACATACATATTTCAAATGCTGAAGCCTAAATGTGACATCCAAAATGGACCCAGGGAACAGGAAATGAAGGTTGATTTTGGCAATGAGCTCTGAAAAAAATAAATCTTTGTACAGTTATTTTAGGATGCAGAGCCAATTCATTCTCATGTTCACTGGTGTAAGACCAGAAGAGAAGCAATATAAATCAATGAAATCCCTACAGATTTACTATAGCTGAGAACAAAATATGAGCTGGAGAATACTACTCACGTTCCTAAGCAGAACTCCTCTTTCACTTGCATGTGTACCAAAAATCACATTTAGAAAGTACTGTTTGTTCATTTCACAGACTAATGGAGAAACTATACTGTTGTAAACACAGGGGATTAAAAATTTTGTTACCCAGTCTAAATGTGAAGGACACCCAAAACTATGCATGTCAGCACTCCCGGTATCCCTGGGGTGAAGCATCATTCAGTGGGGATGCAGTCTGGCCATGTCTTTGGAAAAATCTTCTCAGTTCACATAGAGACACAGAGCTGATAAGTCATAACAAGGAAGAGTGGGCAAGACTTGGAAACTCAGAAATATCCATAACTGGATGGATATTATCATTAGTGTCTCGGCCTGTTTATGCTCAAAGCTCGATTTTTGTCCCAATTTCCAGTATTGGTAGTTGCACTGAGCATGTGTATCCGTGCATATGCACACACATAACCACACACATATTCTTGTGGGGAAGCATCCCAGAGAATCAATTTATTTCTGAAATAGTTGCAGTTCCTGAACTCTTACCTCTCTTCCTTACTGAGATGGGCCAGTTTAACAGCTTTTCTGGTAAGGATGAAACTGAAAAGAAAAATATAGCATGTAAGTATCACGCAGTGTCAGCACCCCAGCTGATTTGCAAGCTCTTGCCTGAAATTACTCTAAAAAAAGACAGGCAAAGCACTTTACCAGTATGTAATAGGCTTGGCATTTTTTCATCATACCTCATCACTTAATAATTACAGGTCACATGGGTGAAAAGGCCTGTGCCTGGTACCCTGGGGAGTGAAGTGAAAGGAAGAGCATGCATTCCCAGGGGAGGAGGTGCAGAGGACTGCCTGGCAGCTACCAGACGAGAAAGTTGTGGATTGCAAGCCTGTTTTCAAAGCTGCCAGCACTGGCCTCATTTTGCTCCGTGGGAACGAACTCTCTATCCCCACTGACTCAGGAGAGCAAAATTATACCCAAAGTGGGCAGAGAGATGACAGTGTCCACCAAACTAGTGTGCACTGCCTCCCCTCTTATACCTAGGTCTTACCCAAAAGGACTGAGACCCCAAGTTTTCTTGAGCTTTTGAAGTCTCACAGACAGCTGGCCATACCACTGCCCATGTCATTTGGTGTTAGTAAGTGAGGGGAGGCTGCTGCTCTGACAGGCACTGCCCAGTGTCACGGACCAGTCCTGTAAGAACTGGGACCAGTATTTATTCAGCTTGAAGGACATAGATTTGGTGATTAGTTCATCTGACCTTAGTGGAGATACTCGGGGGATGACATATGTTCCTGCACTCTTTTAGAAAGTTGCATAAACCCACATGGAGAAAGCAGAAAAATGTTTGCCACATGGGGTTTGGAGGAGGCTTATTGCTCTCAGGTCATGGAAGTTTTTAAGCCTTGAACATGACCATAAATATGTACAGTTCAGTAGAAGTGGCAAGCTTTCCTTGCCAGATACTTAAGGAGTAGCTGCCTGACATTTATATTGCCTTTTTTTTGGCAGTCTCACCTCAGATTACAGTGGAAACATTTGTAAAGATTGTTTGTTCATATTGGCTTAACCTATTTTAAAAGTCAGTCAATGCTGTTACATATTTTCCCATCTGTTTGTCCAAACTACAACTTTTCTACTTGGCAGTTTCCTCAGAATCCCGATTTCTTCACTGCACAGCTGCTGCCCCGCTGAACCACCAGCTGATGTTCATTGTTCTGCCTCAGCTCAACATGGAGAGGAGGCAAATAAGGATTTCTTGGACAACTACATTTTCATTTTGGCTGAGGCACTAAATGCAAGGCCCAACATAAGCCGAATACAGGCTCGCAAAGCTAGGTAAGAAAGTGATTTATTTCTAAATCTACTCTACAGCAAAAAAATATTAACTGAATGCTTAACATGAACTACAGCTAAATTCAGCAACTCCTTTCCAACCATCTCCTTTGTATTAGGCTATTTGTAGCAGGGGCTTGTCAGAAGTGCTTTCCTCTATCTGTGAAGACTGTAGGAGTGGGCACTACTGATGTAACCTGGCCATTTCCCCTCTTCCTCCTCCTTCCACTCCTTCATACAAAAAGAAATACACAGCTGTAAGTATGGGCTAGAAGCTCTTAACCCCATAATGGCAGGGAAAGATCCATCAGGTTTTGTGTCATCTATGGTTATTCCAATTGGAGACTCTTCATCCTCAATGATGAAGGAACCGCAATAACCTAAGGAGGGGGAAAGAAAACAAAACAGTTGTCAGAGAAACTTGTTCATGATCATTGGTTCTGATAGTAATGAGCAAGGAAAATTATCCATAAAAGGAATTGTACAGTAATTTCTTTGTCACCAATAATACCTACATGTCTGAAGTGTTTTTGTAATAGTCTCTCTCCTCTCTTCCCTCTGACTCCGGGAAATTTAGTACACAGACTTATAAAAGTCATATTTAAATTCCATTTTTACTTAGCAAGGAATTTCTGTGGATTGTTGCAAGTCCCTTTGGCTTTCTATATTGGGGGCAATAAAGATTAAAAATAAATGGATCTAGCAAGAACTATGATGGTTCATTCCATGAGTAACTTTGGCCAAAACAACAGCAGCAACAAAACCCAGTGTAATTGTATCTGGTCACTGCGGGCTCAACTTTACACTCTGTGTTGATTTTCCTGACGATAAGACTGTCAGGAATAGTGTCCCATAACAGTAATGCAGCAGAAACATGGGCCATCTAATCTAGTATCATATCAGTACATGTTTCAGATGAACACGCAAAAAAACCCATATAGATAACAATGTATAAACCTGCCAACATTTCTTTCTAAGCCCAATGGCCGGTTTATGCTCTGAAACATGCAAGATTATATTATTTTGATTAAGAAATATTCTTGGCCAGTGCAACTCTCAGCATCATTACATAGGAAGTGAAAACTAATCTGTTCATACAAATAGCTCTGGAAATTGTATCAATTAAAGCTGAGAAACACATGATGTTGCAGCACATGTTAAAAATATCTTGAGTTAAACAAAAGGCTAACCTACTTTTTCCAGTCCTCTGAGGTATCAGGTCTGTAGAACAGAGGATTAAAAACAGGGAAAGGTCTTGCTTACACCTTAAGCTCTCCTTGTCATCTGCTGTCAATTCTCTTTGGCTGCCCTAACGCTGTCCCTGGCAGGGAGAAGCCAGGACCTGCTGCTGCAGGGTCACTGTTTCTGTGCATTGCAGGTTTCAGCAATGCTTCCCAGGGAAACCTTCCTTGTTCTCTCAGTCATCCCTCCTCAGCTAGCAGCAATGAGATTCAGGATCCTATTTGGGTCTGGACTCATCTTTGGGACAAGGCATGCACTCAAGCTTGGAGGAAGAGCTCTCCTTTCTAAGGAGCTTTACCTTTCACTTTTCTGTGTGTTTGGTTTTGGAGTTTTGCATATTTACCACCCCCTGCCTTGGATTTATTCCCTGATAGACAGCAGAGCTTCAAAATTCACGTAGCGTGGGAGTCCCGAGTCCTTCACTTTCCCCACATACCCTTTCTCTCCCAGAAGGCTTCCCTGTAGTACACCATGCATTTTATGACACACCCCATAGGCAAACGCTGAATTAACTGGTTTCTCTTTGGCGGCAGTTCTGGTTTGTAATGAATCTTTGTTGTCAGGATCGGAGGGATAGCACTGATCACATACTTGGCCTGAAACGTAAAACGCAGTCAGTACAGACAAGGTGCTGCCTCTCACTGAGCTCGCCCCGCAGAACACGTTTCAAAGACGCACTTACTAGTTGTTAACAGCTTTCCCACACCTGACTCTGCTACTTGGCTTTCCCACACAGATATTTCCAGGTGACCAAAAAAATTCTGCCATTTCAGAAAAAGGAGCTGGGAAAAACATGTTGTTTTGTGGTTAAATAAGCAACACCGATGGTGATTTCAGCATTCCTGAACACGCTGCATGTGTCTCGCAGGTCCTGTGTCTGACTGGAGCGGTGAAGGACGCTCTGCTTCGGGGCTCAGGGTGACAATATATCACAATGGACGCTGCTGCTCTCAGGCACTCTCATGCTGGTGGGGCTGCTGAGTGCAGGAAGCCCATCTCCTCCGACTGGCCTGTCACTCAGCCAGCATGGAGGGAGAAGCCAGTAGTTTAATTCCAGGGTTTAAAAATCCCTAGGGAGGGAGAGAGTCTCTCCTCCAGGACATCCTTAGACCGGCTTCAGTGCCAAACAGTCCCTTCCCTTTCTGCTAGCTTTCCCTAAATATCCTCCAAACACTGTCACTGGTGAGAAAGGGGTCTTGCAGACCCCCACAGTCCTGCACAAACCCCCGTGGCAGGCAAGGCTCTGCACGCAGAAGGGAGCTGCCACCCCATGGGTGCCACTGAGGGTGATCACATACTGATGGAGCATTTCACAGTACCACTGCAGAGAGGCTAAATCTCACTAAAGGCATTTGAAATGTCTTTTTTTTTTGGGCTGCAAACCACAAACTTAGATAGGAAAAAGAACGTTATTTTTCCTTTCTTTGAAATGGTCTCAATGCAGAACTAAAATGTAAAAATATATAATCACAGAAGAAGTTGAGGCAGAAAAGGCAGAGTGATGACACAAACCAACTAGCAGAACACCAAGAGACCCAGTCATAAATAAATCTGTAAAGCTGGTTTCACAGAGTGTCAGCGTAGTCCGAGAAATAGACACACAAATGAGTACTTCCTGATTACATCTGGCTAAGAGCTACAGCAGATGTATTCCCCCACTAAATGCATACTCCACTTTTATTCTGATCAAATTACCTCATATATCTCATGGTTTAGAGTCTCCACAATGACATTATCACCTGTCTGATCAATACGGACCACAGTTCTCTCCAGTTTAACTCTGCCTTTGAGGCGTTCCATTATTTTCTCTGATATCTGACCAGAACCCCCTTTAAACTTCCTCTCCTAAAAAACAAACAGAAAAGAAACACAAACAAAAAAGCACCAGCATTAATCACAATGACATTGAATATGACTTCTGCTCATAATCAAGAAACTCCAGGCCAAATCTGAAAGTCCTAATGGTCCAGACCTTCAGAATAACGAAGGCATAAACCTGAGGCTCAGTGGGGATTGCTGCCTAACCCACTTTTGCAATGGCTTCCTCAATTAGCTGGCTTAAAAACTCCTGAAGCCTAGAGAACAAACACATATAATGCAGGTATTCTAGCTAGTATAAACACATCACTTCATTAAAAAGAGGTTTTGAGTATTTTACCCATCACTGCGCTACCAAAACCCTTGTGTGACAAAGACACCAACTCATGTCTGTACAGCGAAAACCTGCACCAGCCCAGAAGCAAAACAGATCTTTAACTGGGTCTGGCCTCAAATGCAGCAGGCAATGAGCTTTATCTGTCGCTGGGAAGACACAAAGACATTGCTGTCTGGAAAAAAGCACAATCTGTGGCACGTATTTCCTTGCGATGTCTGTGCAGAGGCTCAGGGGAAGCACTAACCCTCCTTTATCTACCAGCCACCAGTGTTATATCAAGCAGCTCACTTTTACATATAAGATGCTGGTACTAGCAGGGGGGAAAGGATCCACAATGTCTTGTGTTGAAAGACTGAAGTAGCTGCCTGAAGAAGTTTTGTAAGACTCGTCATGGCTGCTAAGTCAGAAACCCTTAGTGTTTTTGCTCAACTGATTTTGACTGGGGTGAGGGGAGAGGGAAGGATGCTAGAAACCAAGACACCTTCCCCCATCTGGGCACAAAGAAAAGGACGTGCTCCTCCCAGACTAGCTTTCCCCTCTCCACATGTCTTGTTTAGCTACAAGTATCCCGGGATTAATTTTAATTCTTGCTGCAATGCCTAGCAGTTGCTGACATGGGACAGCAAAAGTGGCTGAGGGGCTCCTAAGGAAGAAGGCTCTTAGGTCTTGCCCCTACCTTGGGGCAGCATTAGCTCTACTTAGATCCTTCCTGACACATCTCTCCCAGCAACTTCTCTTAATGTCTCCCTATCCCGGCACACTTGGGAGGGTGTGGTGCTCTCTCCACTTTTGCTGTTGGTAGCTTAAGTCTGAAATGCTTCACATGCTTTCTGATGCTGAGTGAACTGAGGTAGAAGGCCAGTAAAGGGTGCTGACATACCACATCCAAATTACTTTGACAGCTCCCTCTCCCCTTTTTTTGAAACTTCATCCAGAACAATCACAAGAAAACCATGCTGTTCTGCAGGCAGCCAGGCACCTGCCATGACCAAGGCGAGAAACAATCTGAAGTAGCTCACGAAACATGCTGCCATGTGAGCTGTCCCAAGAAGGAAGGGCCTTTTGCTATCTACTTCCAACTCTTGTCATCAGAGGCTTCAACATCAAAACCCCCTTATTTCACTCTGAAGTACACCTGAAGTACAAAAAAGTACTTCAAGTGGCCAAAAAGCAACAAAACAGCAACAAAAGGACTATGCTGAAGTGAATGCAGGAAAAAGAAATTATTAAATTGTCCCAATTTATCCCAAAGCCTAGCTAATAAAATTCCTTATTGTACAGAGTTAGCCAAGAGGGCTTTTCCACCCCATGAGAAGCTGATTGTCTCCAGTGCTACCTGCACTTGGTGTTTTGTCCTCTTTTTGTTAATTGCAGGGCTTTGATGGGTACCACACTCCACTTGCTCTTTATGGTTTCAAGAGAGGAGGAAGAATATGAGACATTTTGTACCTGGCCCCCATTGGTGATAGAGAAAATCCTGGCTGTGCCTCCGCACTGCCTCACGTACCACAGGAACCAGAGAGCGGAGACTTCATGAGGCTCAGATGTAACGTTGACATTCACAAAGAAGGTGGCAAATTCTTTAGCAGCTCTGCGTGAGACACAGAAGCAGAAACAGGCAGTGAGTAAATGTGACTTCCTGACTGCTTTCAGGATTTTCTTTGTTATTCTCAATAAGGGCTGCTTTCCCAAAGTCAGAAAAGCCAAGATGATTTATATCTGTCTCATTTTTTAGTCTGTAGTGAGATTGTTTCAATGGGTTTATATCAGCACCTCTCTCCCTCCCAAAGCATTTACCCGTTCAGTTTGAAATCCCACTGATTTCACCTTAGTTATTTCTTTAAATAGTTTCCCAGCTGCTATTCCTTTCATCAGAACAAATATTTTTCTCGACAGGAGAATGCATTTGGTAACCAGCTAGTGAAACTCTTCTGCATTTTTCATCCATGGGGTGCTCATTGGGCACATAATTTCCAAGGTCTGATGGGTCCCAAAGGACTCAACTAGCCACACAGCCAAGACATTCCCCATCTCCCATGTAACACTGCTGCACAGACCTTTTGTGAAACCAAGAATCAGACATGGTAAACAACCCTGAGAAACCAAATTGGCAATCATTGCCATAAATATAAGGAGATGGTCAGCCGTCTACCACTCTAGGTCCTCTGAACATAAACAGAGTTACAGCAGAAGGAAATGGGGACATAGCTATTGACATTTCTTTCATTTGTGGCTACAAATTGCGAAGAGAATTGAGATAATTTTGCAAAGAAGGTGAAAGGTCTTTGACTTGCATGAAGTTTCATGAAGCAGCATGAATTTATAATCATCTGCTACAGGAAGGAACTTTGCAAGTTATCTGGGCTAAAATATGTAACTTATAAACTTTTATAACCTCATTTCCCTGGGTATGAAGTCCAGTCACCTCTATTTCATTAGCCAGGATATGAAAATATCCTGCATGCAAGAACCCTCTGCCACAATCCTGAAAGCACCACTTCACTAAACAGTTGTAGCAGGTTCAGTCCTGAGAAATGTGAAGACAGTCTCCAGGATCAGTAGATGCTGATCTGTGACACATGACAAACAAATCTTTTATAATCTTGACCCAAGTCATACAGAAAATGCTGCAAAAGAGCTTTTCTGTTTAGGGCACTATGTTTTTAACTATGTGTAGTAAAATCTGGCTTGGCTTGAAGATCTAAAATGGCTTTTTACTGAGTTTTTGAATGTGTTTCAGCTGAGCACATCCATTAAAACTGGAATGCCACAAAACCATTGGCAGTAGAAGCAGTCTTGCAGAGAAGCATGTTACAGGAGAGATCACTATAAATCCAATTCTGCTTATACTCCACCAGCTCCCTGACTAAGAGGAACAGTAAAAACTAGATGAGGAAGAGCCAGTGCACTTGCAACAGAAAGGGTAGTTCAAAGTAACCGAGTTTGCAGGCATATGGCTCATAAAACTAACCGTGAAGAAAACTACAATGCCACAGAGAGCAAGAGAAAGTCCAAACAGCCATACCTTGTATCACATGGAGCTGGAGTAAGATTTAAGCCAGCAAAATAAATTTCAAACAGAAAGTTCTGGTCAGGAAGCTGCAGGCACAGTGCTAAACCACATTCAGAATGAAAGGGCAAACAGAGCACAGACAAATAAAAGACACTGAATACAAGGGAGGAAAGTGCTACAGAATAGCACAGGGGCTGGCACTGCAAGCAGGGACACAAATGCTCATACAAGCACAGTTTTCTTTTCCTTATAAAGAGAATTAATTGAAAAAGGAAAGGAAAAAAAGAGTATTTCCAGCTGTTGTCACCTTGTAAACATTCTTCCTTTTTTTATTTGTACAGTGTGGTCCCTCACAGACATAAAACACACTGGCCATTTTCTAGGTAATACAACACCTTGGGCCCTCTTCCTACCAACTAGGGTTGATGCTCTGTTGGACCTGCTACTCACAAACAAGGAAGACCTGTTGGACGATGCAAAGGTGAAGGGCAGTCTTGGCTTGCAATGGCCAAGAGACTGTGTAATTTAAGATCCCGAGAGGGGTAAGACAAACAGCAGAATTGCAACCCTGGCTTTTGGAAGAGCAGATTTTATCCTCCTCAAGGACCTGCTTGGCAGCATCTCATGGGAAGCTACCCTGTAGGGCAAAGAGGCCCAGAAGAGCTGGCCGGCATTCAAGGACAGCTTGCCAGGAGCAGAGGGAGGGTGCACTGCAAGGGGCAGAGCTGAGCGAACTCAGCAACAGGCTTGCTGGGACGAACGCAGAGCTCCCAACGGGGCTCAGGCACAAACCAGCCAGGGAGGTGAAAGGCAAGGAGAAAGGTTGCCTCAGCTGCCTTGTTTCCCTCCAAGGGTTTCGGAGGCCCAGCAGGCACTACTGCTGAAACAAGGAGCAGCATTTCAACTTCTCCAGAGTTTCCAGAGCCAACAGCTGCTCACTCCCCGCTCCCTGGGTCTTGCACTCATCCATTAGGTGACCACTGGAAAGCAGCTGCCCTCTGGCACGGTGTGCTGCTCTCCAGCGTGCCAGAGGCACCTGCCTGCTCCGTGGTACGCGCGGCGCAGCCTACGCAGTAAAAGCAGATGCGTTGATAACTGCAGAAGGCATCGCCAAGAGTCAGAGGACATCACTCCTCAGCTCCTAGGTTTCCCCAGCACCTTTAATCCCACCTGCCAACCAGCCCAGGCTCTGTGTACCACCTTAACCTCCGCAGACCTTCACCCACCGCCTGACAACAGCCCATCACAAAGGCTCATCTCAAACACCTCCTGCTCTCTCACCGCCTGTACCCCAGCTGTACTCAGCTGTACCCCAGAATTTGCCAGGAAGCCACTATCATTCTGCAGCAAAGTGAATAAAGAGTTATGTACTTGGTCCAGCATATCTTATTTATCAGCTCTTGCATGGTCATTTTGTCCCATTCTTCAGCATGCGGAGCGTCCCATGGTGCTTCGAGAGGAATCTGGAGACAGAGGTAAAACATTCTAGAAATTATTCAGTACTACATCATTGCCTGTCATAGCTAGTTAGTAGCACAGAGTTGATTGATATGTTGGCCAGGAGTTTCTTTTGTCCCCTGCATTTGGCTGTAAACTTGGAATAAATTCACTAAATGGAATAGTTTCCATTCGCACCTTTGGGCATGAATTGTACCATGATCACCAAATCTGGCTTTGTTTGACCAATGAACTATATCCATATGTTGGGACTCATCTGGCTTTTAGTTGTCCAGAATTAAAGTGTCTATTCTAATTCAGTTGTCTTGGTGTCTTCTAACAGCTGAGGGAAAAATTCTTTCTCCAGTCAGAGATTCAGTCAGTTACAGATAGATATCTGAAGGTCCCTATGTCTCTCTCTTAACTACAGAGGGAGCAAAAATGTCTAGATACTATTAAATTATTTTTAGACAGTTAAATTCTTAATAATAATCCATTGCATGCAAGTACCATGACATGTGAGAACATTGTCGTATATTTGAATCTTCAAAAAATTTGTATTATTTGACAAAAAAAAAAAGTGTGGTATCATACACAAATTTGCTTCTGCAAAACCACATAAACTCAATGAGCTTTGCAGGAATACAGTTAGTTATGCCTGAAGGTTATCGTAAGGTAGGGCCCCTGGTTTGTAGCCAGATTATAAAGCAACTGATAAATATCTGAAAGACAGCATGACACTCCAGGGGCTACTTTTTGCACACAGGAAGATCTGCAGTTGTACTGCTTGAATTTCGCAGGTATTTTCTGTTTAAGAATTTTAGAAATAAAATTTTAGAATAAAATTACTATGATGCCAAACTGGACCCCATCTTAGGCAGCTACAAAAAAGAATCATCCTTACTGAAAAAGGCTGTCACAGGGAAAGGGGAAAAACCCTTCTCATCTCCCAGCTCATGGAATGGTTTTCCCTGGCATGAGAAAGTACATATACTGAGGTTCACCTCATTTTTTTCAGGTATCTTAGACACCTCCAGATCTTTTTGTACTTTCTCATAGAATCATGATTTAGGATGGAAGGGACCTTTAAAGGTCATCTAGTCTAATGTCCTCTCAGTGAGGAAGCCCTGTTATTCCTGATAGTTCCTGGGCAACACAGATATCTTTCCTGATGGATGTTTCTTTTTTTTTATATTTAAAGAAGCAATAAAAAAGCCTGCCAGAAACAAAACAAAACTAGATTTACTCGTGGTGACATGAGCATTGTAGGAAACGTGCAATTTACACAGCCTACCTCTTTTCCCAGCTTGTCCATGGTCCTCCAGAAGTTATTGTAATCCAGATAAACTAAGGGATTCCATGTTGAAGGGGAAATACCCGTGAAAAAGTGTGACTTTCCCTAAAATACACATAAGAATATAAGCAACTGAAACACAACAGACCACATCTTCATTACTCAGGAACACAAAATTCTCAAAGTCATAGAATCATAGAATGGTTTGGGTTGAAGGGACCTTAAAGATCATCCAGTTCCAACCCCCCTGCCAGGGGCAGGGACACCTTCCACTAGACCAGGTTGCTCCAAGCCCCATCCAACCTGGCCTTGAACACTGCCAGGGATGGGGCATCTACAACTTCTCCGGGCAACCTGTTCCAGTGCCTCACCACCCTCACAGTGAAGAACTTCTTCCGTACATCTAATCTAAATCTACCCTCTTTCAGTTTAAAACCATTACCCCTCATCCTATCACTACATGCCCTTGTAAAAAGTCCCTCTCCAGCTTTCTTGTAGGCCCCCTTTAGGTACTGGAAGGCTGCTCTAAGGTCTCCCCAGAGCCTTCTCTTCTCCAGGCTGAACAACCCCAACTCTCTCAGCCTGTCCTCACAGGAGAGGTGCTCCAGCCCTCTGATCATCTTCGTGGCCCTCCTCTGGACTCGCTCCAACAGGTCCATGTCCTTCTTATGTTGGTGTCCCCAGAGCTGAACGCAGTACTCCAGGTGGGGTCTCATGAGAGCGGGGTAGAGGGGGAGAATCACCTCCCTCGACCTGCTGGACACGCTTTTGACGCAGCCCAGGACACGGTCGGCTTTCTGGGCTGCCAGCGCACATTGCTGGGTTATGTTGAGCGTCTCGTCAACCAACACCCCCAAGACCTTCTCCGCAGGGCTGCTCTCAATCCATTCATCACCCAGCCTGTCCTTGTGCTTGCGATTGCCCAAGCAAGTCATCACATGGCTGACCTTTTGCCCCAAAAGTCCTATTTTTCCTTTTTTAAATTTTTTTTTCCTGCATATGCATGTAAGCAATAGAAATGCATGAAGCTAAGTATGAGGGGAAAAAACAGTTGGGCTGACATTAAAAAGGACAATAACATATTTTTTTTTATTCAGAGGGGATGGGGAGGGGTACACTTGTTCTGAGCAGGTTGTCAAATTCTGGGCTAAGGACACTCAAGCAATGGTCAAGGAGGTAATATTCCTTGTTCCTAAGCATTCTTCATTATTACATATGAATGAATCTAATGTTTTCCCACCTGCTGAAATGTGCATCCTAAAATTTGCATGAGTCTAAAATTGCATGCATTTTAATCTTTTAAGCTATCTAAGCACCTTTATGGTACACCTCATCTATAGAAAGCAAACATACCTCTTTATTATGCCAAGTACCTTGGGAGAAACCTAGCCTAAAAAAAAAAAAAAAATGCCCAAAAGAAAGGTTGTGGCTGCAGGAAGAAAAATTTTGTACACTTGCAAAAATGGTATCAATACTTACCATGTGTATGACACATAGCCACACCAGGAATACAGACTGTTTCAGATAATCCTGTGATATAATGGTAAGTGAAACCATCTAACAGCAGCTGGTTGTTTATGATAACCAATCTGAAAGATGACTGGATGAGCAAGCAACATTTTCTCTTATTAAATTCTTTTGAGTGTTCCCCTATGTAAGTCAACGGCAAATTTCTCATCAGACCTCTTAAACGTTTGCCCTTCCAGGTGCGTTAGAAGTTTGCATGAGGTCACGTGGCAGGATGCAGCGAACATGCTGGACCATGACAGGTACGAGCTGTAACACCAAGCTGCGTGCCACGTGCTTTTCAGTGCGATGTGTAGCATGCCAGCCCATCGCACCTGGCAGGTGAGACACACAGACCAAGCGAGAGGCTGCAGTGCTGCAATGCATGAGATGATAACCCACAGACAGGGGACACAAAGCAGGAGCCAAATGCCCCTTCCCCACACTCAGCGAGAGAGAATTTATCAGTCTTCCCCACTGATAATCGTCTCTGTGTGTGTAAATACATACAGATTTCTGATACTTTTCAAAACATTTTTCTGCAAAGACCATAACAAAAATACAAGGTGCAACATGAAACTTGGGAAACCATAGTGAGCTTTCAGACTTGGAAAAAAGCCGCATTTTGGTCAACTTTTGTCATCTCCAGGGCAGGTACAACGGAGGAGACAAGAGCACACACGTAAGGAACAGAAGTCTTGCTGTGACCAACACCGCTTGGTCCCTTTCTCCGCAGAGGATGGCTGCAGTGATGCCCCAGCTCCAGCAGCTGGCCAGGCTTGCAGCCCACCATGCTTTACCTCCTCCCCTTCTTCAGTGAGGGCAGCAGCAAAAATGCTCTTCTGTTTCATCTAGACAGAGTAATCTCTGCTCTGGGTCAAGCAAAGCTCAAGGTTGTGATCTCAGCACTTAGTTCAGCTTGAGATCCAAGCGCTTAAAGTTTTTTTTAAAAATTTCCAACAAATGCTTAGTTTTCTTTTCAAGACACCAGGATGACTCTGGAGGTGGTTGGTTACCTCTGGATTTCTGGGTATGTAATCTTAATCTTGTGTACCACATACGTTTTTTCTCTCTTTTATCCCCATTTCATTCTGGTTTAGAGAGTTATGTTGGAGGAAAGTGGGTGGAGGATGCTGCTCCAGTCTTCTCCAGGTGCATGTGTGCACGCAAAACACACTTCTGCCACGGCAAGAGCAGAGAAAATGCTCCTATGAACTACCAGCAAGGGAATCCTCTGCACAACACTGCCTCTTCCTTTTCCTTGAGCACGATTTCTCACTGCCAGTTTGGAGCAGTGTATTCACATGGAGTGTATTCAGCCATGGAAAAGAGGACCAAAAAACGCATGAAAAGTGATATACTGCATGCCACAGCTTTTACTGTCATAAACCAGTGTTTTATCAAACAAGGACATTCTGATACAAAGCAGCAATAAATTGCTAATAATTTTCTTCTTATTGCACAACATTTTGTTCTTCAAAACGGTCATCAAACATTGCTCCTTCAAAGTTCATTTACTGTTAGACTTTTTATTCTGGTCAGCAATGCAGGTGTTATCAATGTGCCTTCCTTGATGTGCTTTAACACCAATAATCCTGCCCTTAAGCAGAGATGAGATGCAATGCCGTCAGGCTACCCAACAACAGGTGCAGATAAGTTATTACTGAAGTTCTGTCATGCCAATATTGCAAGCAGACAAAGGTAAAAGATAAGCCTACTGTTGCAGGAGCAGCAGGGAAAACTTGCAAAGTTTTTCCACTGTTCAGTAAGACTTCTTTTCACACAGCCTTCTGATAAGTGACTGTGCTTGTACTGAGTGGTGTAACTTGCAAATACCTATCCTTGGCTTACTTACCCCCAGAGAAGCACTTATTTAAAAAGAAAGTAAAAAAAAGTAACTGCTTCTAAGGCTCCTCTCCTCCTCTTGTTTTCAGCCAAACCTATTCCTTACATTGCTGGAAACAACAGCCCAGGAAAAGTCTCTCTCAGTAACTCTGTGCTGAGGTTTGCACCAAAAAGGCTTTTCCAACTCCCAGTGTTAACCCTACCATGCTCAACAGCTACAGGTTCAGGAACTCCCAGACTATCCTGTTTGCTGCAGATGTGGCAATTAGTGAGAGAACTTGCCCACTGCCTGGCTACCTAATATTTTCCCTCAAATTTTCCACCTCTATACTAGCTTTAGACCACCATAACCACACACTGCTGAGGACTGATAAAGAAATCTGACAACCTCAGCCACTGGTATGACATGTATCACATTAGTATTCATTTATCTGCTATTTGAAAAAAGAACTATCCTTTCATTACTGATCTGAAAATATTATTATCCCCACATCTTTGGTCAATGGCCTAGCCCAGGAAGATCAATGGGAAAACCTATTTTATCCCCTGAGAACTATGAAATGCCAACTGATAATGAACAGTCTAAAGTTGCATTACTTGTTGCTCTGAAAAGAGCATGCAAAAAACCCGTAATTTCATTAAGACTGGACACCAAGGGCAGGAAAAGCTGGAAAAATACAACAGTGCTAACAGACCTGGAAGAGGCTGAGATTGAATTCAGTGAGCCTGAAATAGTTCACAGACACACTAACTCCTTGTGCAGTGGGGCTGGACCTATAAGAGGTGGGAGCTGATCCGAGGAAAGCCCAATTCTAACAAATTCCAGGAGAGAAATTCCCATTGCCCATCAGAGAGCGCAAGCCAAACAGCCTTAGCCACATCAGGGTTTTTTTCACTCTTTCGCTTGCACAAGATTCTCCACAGCAGGGAATAAATCTAGCCCAAATGACCTGGAGCTGGTAAGTTATTAATTTGTTTTTAATACTGTTTCCCTACTAGGCAGAAGAGCTCTAGCTGCATGTTTCACAGAGGAGCTCACTGCAAGCAGGCAAGGTCTTGCAATATTCCATTTTTAAACACATTTATAGTGCTCTGGGTGTATTAAATTTTGAGAACTACTGTTTTCTTAACTGAAAGGCAAATAACCTACTGGCTTTGTTCCCATGATAACACAAGGCTGCTTGACTGACCCACAGAGTTTATCTAACTTTTTTTTCCTTTCCTAGTGTGCGGAATGCTTTCCTGCAGATCTCAGATTTGAGTCCTGCTGCCTGCCTGGATTAGTTACCCCACACCAATCCAAAGGAAACAATATCCCCAAGCACCATACTTCAGCGGTTAGAAAGAAGCCAGCAGAGAGAGATATGCTCTGCAAGATCTGTTTTTTCCCGGCTGAGGGCTATGCTGTGGCTTGTAGTCATAACTACAGGAATTAAGCCCAAGCCGATCCAGCTGTGACACCACCCCAAGTTTCAATTTGTGCAAGAGGAGCAGACAAATTTGCCAGTATTGAGAAAGGCAAGTCTGGCTCCCGCCCACTGTGCTGAGGACGAGCTACATGTCAAGAAGCACAGGAGGAGCATCCCTTGTGCCCCAGAGCAGGGATTTCTATCGCCCTTGGGCCACGCATAGCACACACAGCTAGAGCAGCGGCTCCCTATGGTGCGAGCCCTCGAGTGGGCATCCTTCACTGCTCAGTATCTCCAGCAGGTCCAGCCTTGTGAGCATTGCAGTGCCTTGGACTGTCTGTGATTCCCGTGTCCGAACTGCAGATTTACAGCGATCTGCACAGACTTAGTCACAGACTTACCTGCTGCCTCCCAATCTCTTAATCTTAAGGCTAGATGAAGAAAAGACTAGATGGCCAGTGTGAAGCATTGCATAGAAATGCTAATCTTTTGTCAAGTGTTACCTTGCTCTGAAAATCAAAGCAAACAAATAAGAAAAATCAGTCCTTATTTACTAATGTTATGTATATTGGAGCTGGGTGCTGCTGCTAGATATTAGAGGACTGCAGTTACATGAGAAGGTTAATACCACACCAAGGCCCTAATGCCTTTACCTTTTGGGGTCTTCTAGTAAAGAGAAGGTGAAAACAGAGCACAGAGTGACTTTCAAGGACCTCTGTAAAAATTAAAAGCTATCTGTCTCTTCTGGGAAGGGAGAACTCTAGCACATCTGCCTTTTCTCAGTCCTAAAGCATTCTTGATGAATTACAGAACAGTAGCCACAGAGCAATTTGGCTGGAAAGAAAGTCCGGAGCTCGTAACAAAATCTACAGTTTAAAGTTACAGATTTACAACAACAGGACACAGACAAATTCCTGATTGACATAAAAGCAGTCCACATTACCATGCTAACTGATGGGAAAGAATAAACAAACAGAAGAAGAGATAAACATTAGTTACATATTTTGATTTTTCAAATAAACTGTAACTACAAAGGAAACATGCCTACACAAAGCGACGTAGTTTTTAAAGCTTGCAGTACATGGAATTTTTCCACACACATACAGGAAAAATTCCTTTCAGAGCAAAGAAGCTCATGAAATGCCTCTGGGGATTTCTTCTTTCCCTTGGCTGCTTCCGCTGCTAGGATAAACCATTTTCCCACTTTCCCCTAACTCAGTCCAAGCAGTACCCTGGAAATCTTCAGAAAGAGCCAAACTGAACCAATTAGTATGGTAAACAAAAGACCAAAAATCTCTTAATCTGAGGATGATGGAGATTATATACAGCTGAATGACTGTCACAACAAAATCTAAAGCCATGTTTAATCATTCCTCAAGACATTCCCCTTCTCGCCTCTGTCAAAACCACACAGCATTGCAGATTTTGGAGAAATGCCCTTGGGAAGAGACCTTCCTGTCTGACCCCGGCTATACGCTCCCCAACAGCCATCAGCCAACAGAAACAGCAGATGAGACACAAGGAGAAAAGTTTTAGTCATACTTTTCAAACCTAAAAGGCAGCAGCTGGCCCACGGCTGATAGCGTATTAGCCTAAGAAGCTGAACACATCCATCTTTCAGATTAATATTTAATTTCTGGGGCAATGATCCTTTAATATCAAATCACCTCTTTGCTAACACATTTTTCTATCATCTAGGAAATACCACAGGTGTTTGGGCTCCTGGAGCATCTTTAGTGAACATGAGGGGCACATCTATAGCCAGAAGAGCACAAATCCCTACCTGGTCGACTCATCATCACAGCATGATAACAGTGTGCAGCGGGTAGGTAAAACGTACAAGCCCTAAGGGCCCTGAGCACTCACCAACCCAGCCAATAGCCAGGACTGCACAGATTGTTTTCGATAGGCTTCTTGTAGAAGTGGGATCTAAGAGAGGGTTCAACAACAGATCACTAAAACAAAGGGCATAGTGACTACACGATGTCTCAAGGAAAGAGTAAGGAGAAGCAGCAGTGGAAAACCTTAGGAAAAGTAAAGAAAACAAGAAGCCTGCAATTCACGGGAAGAGGATGTGGGAAGAAAAGCATCGTTATTATTTATCCAGTGCTTAACTGACCATGCTGGGAGACCTTAAAGCCCCTTTGCTGTCACCCTGGTCCAACAACTATACCTCCCTTGGGGACCCTGGTTAGCTCAGCAGGACCACGATGCCAAATCTAGAACTGATCCACAGCCTGTGATCCAGCTGAATAGCTTATAATGCTGCCTCTTGCTTAGAAACATGCTTTCACTTCAAAGAAAATTTACGAAATTACATGGTCATTAGCAAGGACATGCATAATGTAATGTGGGACAACAAAAAGCTGCAGCTTCAGTGTCAAAATGGATTAAGAGCTCAAATTCATGTAACCCATTAAAGCCTTTTATTTAACATAGAGAAGATAAGTGCCTTTTAGGATGCTAAGAGATCCATGTCTGAGCTTAAAGCAAATAGAGTGGGCCAAACATTCAGCTGGTACAAATCAGTGCAGCCATCTTGCTGTAGAATTACACCAATTTTACACCAGGTGGTGTAAAATAACCTTTTTTAGTATTATGGAGTGACTATGCAATTCTTTAAGATGCAACTATGTTATGAGCATGGTATGAATCTGTCCAGTAAGGAGAGGTTACAGAACCAGATGATAAAACTTTACAGCATGAATGTATTGCTCTAATTCTTGGAAGAAAAAGTGGGAAGATAATAGAAATGAAACCAGTTAAGGATCCATCACATAGCCTTGCCTCTTTCAAGTATGTCAACTCCGACTCATATAGGCTTCAAGCCTTGGTCTGCCAGAGTCTGGGAAGTACCAAAACTAAAGGACATTAAAAAAAATAAAAGGTGATGGTCTTTGGAAAGTAAAGTAGTTTGTGAGTTACGGAGTTTGTACCTCATACCTATGAATCTTAGACCTCTCTTTGTCCCTCTCCCTGCCGCTCTCCCTCTGCATTGGTTTTGGCAGCAGGTCCTGACTAGGAACTGAGCAAAAATCTGGTGGGCTAAAGATCTAACACAAGGGCTAGAAATCTGGTCTGAAGGCAGGTTTCATTCCAGTTCACTTTAGCTACATAAGTACCTACTCAAGAGTGGCCATCTGGACCCCCATGCCCCACATCTCAGATATGGAGCTTACAGCAAGCCTTGGGAGGGGCTTGTTTCTCACCATTAGCTAGAGGGGGAATCTCAGTGAGTCTCAAATTAGATACCAAGCTTCCAGACATCCATTTGTAAGTAAGACGAAACCCACGCTACGGGACTGGGAGGCATCTCATGTGAATCTAGTTATGTAACTATACATTATACTATTCCCAGACTCCCATAACACTGTTGTCTAGTACTGTTATTCAATAGTATCCAACAGTATTATACTTTTTTTTCTTATTTCAATTTGGCTTTTATTTCAGAACAAGTGTTTTCTGAGTTTCAGGCAACAATTTTTTACAGGATATGTTTAAAGATAATCAGGTGCTGAATATATCCCAAATTTTTTAACTGCTGTCAGTCCCATTTTCTGAACACTTTTCAAAAGAAAACAAGAACCATTTATCCCACTCCCAATAGGTTAAAAAAGGATAACTATGCTTCAAACAGGTGCTTACTGGATTACTAAAAGCAAGCGTTAAATGAAACCCTCTTAATGTCTCAGTAATTTCCAAAGCTCAATATCTTTAAGTATCTCAAAATGAAAGATGCAGTACTTACCGCCTTATAATGGATTATATGGCCCTCAACATTCACTTTATAGGTCTCAATACCGAGCTCTTTTGCCAGTCGGAGAATCCGGTTTTGGGTAGGTCCCACATATGATCCACCAACATCTACGTAATTAACTTGATTGTTCTGTTGAAAGAAAGAATACAGGAATCAGAAGCTGTACAGAAAGCTCCTCAATACAAACATCTAGAAGTAGAAAGAATTATTCCATACTGACTAGCACTGCAACTATATGCACAGGAGAAAATGAGTACTGACTGACTTAAAAGCAGGCAGTATTGAGCTCTGTAATGACAGACACACAGAAATCACAGTGTCTTCACTCTGCCATGCACATGTGCACAAATGGGTTTAACTCTTGTTTAAATTTCCCTATAGTTTTCAGTATTGGCCTTTTAGTCTCACAAAATACGTGAGAATATGAAGAAACATCCAACCAAATCATTACTTTGGTTAAGTCTAACCCTACTTTTTCAGAATTCATGTTAGTTTTCTTGTCATTGCAAAACATTTCTCAAGTTGAAACCATCTCCAGCACCAAGGCTTGTTTTCTCCCTGTAGATATCTGCTTAGACTTAATGCTGTAGATGCTGAGTACTGCACTGCAGTATTCAGGGAGAGTAATCTCCCCTCCAGCATGGCACACCTTGGCTCTAGCCCGGTGCACTCTGGCTAGCAGGCCCCAGCCATGCCTGCCACCGAAGGTGCTCCACACACTGCTCAGACCAGCATCACACTCACTTGGGAAGCAGGAAGAAAGCAAGAAGTTTCAGGGATGCGTAGTATTACAAGCCCGCTGATTTCCCAAGATAGTAACTCCTTTTAACACTGTTCACAGTGAGCATTTTAAGCTAGGCATTCTCAGTGTCACAGAAGGATGGTGTTTATGCTTCGTGTTTCACGGACAATGATTTCTAATGAAACACCACTGTTTATCTCTGGTTCCCCGGCAATGGCATCTGACATAATTTAAATCTCCCTTACTTCCCAGGTGGAAAGCAGAGGTAATGTCTGTATTACGTTACCCTGTGCCACAGGTGACTTGTCATTTCTTTCATTTTCTTTTTAATGGCAATCAAAATGTGGTCCATATTTAGAAGTAGGAGTGTTACTTCAGATAATTTTAAGCCGTGTTAAAATGTATGTCTGAGCTGTAACGATGTTTGGCCCTGCTCAGGCTGCTTCATATAGGGCTCTTAGTTACCATGCCTGTTACAGTATGCAAAGTGAGATGGGAATGAGAAGAGCAATGCTTTGATACTCACAGTCTCAGGTGATAGTTTCCCTCTGTAATGTTAAAGTCAGAGGAGACTCTGCCATGGACAAAGGGTATGGACTATGTAGGTGGAATTCAATTACCTTAATACGGATGTTTATTTAACACCATTTTAGACAGCCCAAGGTGTCCAAGACTTCTGTGCAAGGCTGACAAATTTGACTCATGATCCATGGAAGACCTGCAGCTGGAGGCCAGGCAAGGTATCCTAGGGCAGCTAAAATGGCACTACACACTTCTTGTTAGGCACCCAATCCCACTTGATGGCTCTCAGAGTTGCTTCTAGACCAATTTTAAAGCACCTCCTGTCAAGAGAAGCCCACTGACATATATTGCAATGCTACCTGTCCAAACAGAGCTCTATTACTTGACAAAAGTGATGGCAACTTGAGACACCCATCTTCTTTGGGAACTCTACTCCCCCTCTACTCTCTGGCTAACAATGCCAAACCAAACAGAATCACAGAATGGTTGAGGTCGGAAGGGACCTGCAGAGGTCATCTAGTCCAACCGCTCCTGTTCCAGTAAGGTCACCTAGAGCCAATTGCCCAGGACTGCATCCAGACAGCTTTTGAATATCTCAAGGAGGGAGACACCACAACCTCCCTGGGCAAGCTGTGGCAGTGCTCAGTCACCTTCACAGTGCAAAAGCGTTTCCTAATGTCCAGATGGTTCAAACCTCCTGTGTTTCAGTTTTTGCCCATTGCCTCTTGTCCTGCCGCTGGGCACCACTGGGAACAGCCTGCCTCCATCCTCTTTGCACCCTTCCTTCCCTCCCTTCAATACACTGATGAAATCTCCCCTCAGCCTTCTCTTCTCTGGGCTATCTCTCTCAGCCTTTCCTCATAGGAGACATGCTCCAGTCCCTTCATCATCCAGATCATTAATGAAGATGTTGAACAGGATCGGACACAGTATTGACCCCTGGGGTACACCACAAGTTACTGGCTTCTGACTAGACTTCATAGCACTGATCCCCATCCTCGGGCCCAGGCTGTTCAGCCAGTTTTCAGTCAATCTCACCATCTGCTCAACCAGCCCATACTTCATCAGCTTGTCTATGAGGATCTTATGGGAGACAGTGTTGAATTACTGAAGTCCAGGTAGACAATATCCACTGTTCTTCCCTCATCCACCAAGTCAGTCATTTCATCATAGAAGGTTATTAGGTTGGTCAAGCATGACTTCCTCGTGGTGAATTCATGCTGACTGATTACTTTCTTGTCCTTCATGTGCCTGGAAATGGTATCCAGGATTAGTAACTCTATTGCCTTCCCAGGGATTGAGTTGAGGCTGACTGGCCTGTAGCTCCCTGCATCCTCCTCCTTGCCCTTCTTGAAGATAGGAGTGACATTTGCCACGTCGTAGATGAGCACAAGTGAGAGTCCAGCATCTCATGAAGCACTTACCCTGATAGTGAACGTCCTTCCTCCAACTCTGTTCCGGGCCTCAAGAACCACCACACTGACCCCAGACTCAGACAGCAATTTGGCGGCCGACAAACCTGCCAGAAAAAGAGAAAGTGCTTTAAAGCAAGTGGCAATAATCAGCCACATTAATGGTCAAAAACTGAACCAAAGCTTCAAGGTCAGAGATTTCCATACCGTTTTCAAAAATTCCTGAGAGAAGTCAGAAGCTTTTCATGGCGTCTTACCACAGAAATCATATGGCTGCTGCTTAGTTGCATGTTATAATCATCTCCATAAGTAGCATTCACAGACTGATGTTTTCTCCTTCAGGTTAGCATTTTGGCATTTTAAACCCAGTAAAATCTCAATTATTAAGGGACAAGCATCTTACTCTTCATTTGTGCAGTGCATAGAAAGGTAGAACCCAGGTTGTGGGGCTTGCAGAGCTGAGGTGATAGAAATAATAATATGCTAAATAGGTATGTTCCAGCAAGGTAGACTTCCAACTTCTTCTCTCACTCATCAACCCTCCACTCTATTGCTATCTGTTGTCCTCAATCACATGCAGAAGGAAAGTCTGCTTCACTCTCAAGATTCATTTTAAGCAATGGAGTTTGACCATGGCAATCAAGCAGGCTGTATGTAGATACTTTATAAAAGGAATTATGGTCTCAGCAAAAATCATCTAATTATGGGACTTTGTGATGGAGGCACTAGAGACAACTGAAAATTCAATAGGACAGGAGTCCTCTTTGCTTTTGACAAATGTGATCTGAAATTGTAAAAAGCAATTATGAGTTTGTGAAATCAGATTATCCTATTGCCCTGCAGGCCAATTTGGCACTGAAGCATTGTTTCTTTGGAGTTGTTTCCCCTCCTTAAGTACACGAAAGCCAGCCTTATTGATCAGAACTTCCAAGATGCCCTGCAGTAAGGAATAACAGTATTATTTTCATGTTTATTACACTACCTTGAAATGTGATTAAAAGCAACTGTTTGTGAGCCTACAAAGAACGCACATCTGAAAAGACCAGAGGAGAGGAATTGTTCTGGGCAGCGTTAAGTGTACTCATTTATTCTGAGGACAATACAGAATAGCCCCCAAACTTCTGTGCACATCATCTTTTAATGGGGAAGTGGAACACCATTCAGTGGAAACCAGAACTGAGGAAGTTCAAATGTCTTACATTGACAAAAATTATATATACAATTTCCATTCTCATCTAAAAATAACTTTACATCCTTGCACAATATTCTTTAGAGTGCTGCTAGAGCAGGAGTATACTTAATTCTTCCATCTATTTACTATTCTAATTTTTAAAAATGCAAGCCATTTGTCAGTGGAGTGAACATCTTACAAATTGATCTAATTTCTTTCAGTAGTTTTTGATCACTTTTTTCCTGCATGGAAGTCTATAGAGAACATTTCATAATTTTTTTTATAGTTAATTCTTTAATCCTTTTGGTGATGGTGTTCTCTTCTTTGTCAAGATAAACATAGAAGACACAAGTCTATAATGTTGGAAACACAAACTGCAGTATTTTCTTACAAATATTTATATTTTTTATGTGAGGAAAACCAATTTTTCAAAATATACAGTAGTTTTTGTCACAAAAAAAAGCGTGGATTTCCTACATATATAAAATAATTGTTGGATTTCTCTATTCTGTGTAAATACCACTGGACACTCAGGCATGAGCGGGTAATTCTTTTGTAAGAAAGTTTACTGTAGATATACAAGTCTTGAAAAAATGCAGAGCGCATTCACATGTCACCCTATGGAACATGAAGCAGCAAAAATCTGGCCTAGGTATGAAAAAAAAAAAGTATGCAAATCCTCAGCACCTAAGTTCATCATTTCATGCTGTATATGATAGCTGTATTCACACCACAGCTATGTAGGATGAATAATGGTTGCACTGGACTGGGTTGGAAGTTAAGCTTATTACTGGTTTATAGCTTAATTATATGATATATCCAAATAAAGAAGGACAGCTAAAGGATGAGGAACATGATAATGTGACTGAGGTTCTCCAGTCTGTTTGCTTGTTAAACTGTACTTGCATTCCAGCCTTACAGGTTTTTTGTTTCATTATTGTTAACCCAAGTGTCACCTTAGACACTGATCAAAAACAAACAAACAAACAAACAAAAGGCTTCCAAGCTACACCAGCTGGGAAAGGGCACAAGATACATTGGGACAGCGATGGCTTACTGGCAGCTAGGAGAGGGGCCTGACTCAGAAACAAAAACAATGCAAAATATGTTGATTAGAGATTGTTACTACACACTTATTTGTTCAAAGCATGGAAACAATTTTCTTTCAAAATGGAGGACTACCAACAACACCCCCACACGGCGTATCTCTGTGTAGCTGTCTGTTGAACCCACTCTTTAGCTCCATTCTGGTGCGATCAGACACAAGTATGCCTTAAGCGGCCCACAGGTCGTGCAGCCTACGTGCTTTTGATATACAATTAACCTCTAAATAGATGGCATATTTTCCCTTTATCTTCTCCATAACTTTAATTTTCAAGACTTTTGTCGCTGTTGCAGTACCCTCTACAGACCTGGACACCAGAGAGTGACTATTTTTTTTCTGTTTGATCGACGGGCTGAGAACGAGAGGGAGGCATGAGATCTTCTCCTTTCCAGCTCCTTGCTCCATCTCTGCCTGCTCAGCTCCCCTCAGGCCCCATGGAGCTGGCCTCCCACCTCCTCGCCAGCATTTCCACTGCTTCCCCAGAGGACATGGTGCACCTTCGAGGCGCTGCCGAGGAGGACGGCAGGACCTTCCTAACACAAGGGCCTCCTGCGACGCCAGCACCGCTCTAACGCCACGGCCCTCCACCACACGTGGGCTCGGACACCAGCCACGGCATCCTGGGTTATGGTGGACACCCACAGCGTCCTGGGTTATGGTGGACACCCACAGCGTCCTGTGAGCACGCCGTATGGGGTGAAACCGAGGATTGGGCTGCGACCTCTCAGGCCTAGGCCAAGACTCAGGCAAGGTATTTTAAAACGCGCCTGCGTACGCCTGTACGAGCGCAGCACAGACATGGCCGCCACAGCCGAGGCCGCTGCTGTGCCCCATTGCTGCCTCCACCTCCTCTGAGTGCAGCCTAGAGACAAAGCCCCAAATCAGCCCAAATCACTGGCCACACTATCACTCAAATTCTATGAGTTAGAAAGATACTGCTTGCCTCAGAAAGATGAAAGGAGCCTGCCAAAAGCATGCCTCATTTGAAGTATCTGGCTGTAGAAAATTCACTTGTTATTAGATGAGAATAAACGAGGCAAGATGACTTATACATCCTCCACAAGGGTTTCTATGGCAATCTCGCAACAAGCTCCCCCCGTCTGAAGACGCCGTGCACGAAAGCTCTATTCCTATTGATTCGGCAGTGCTATTAAGGACTCAGAATTGCTGCTGCCACAGATCATACTGCTGCTGCTTTCATTTCAGAAAATTGTCATAATCCTATCAAGCAAAACAGTTTCAAGTGCATCAAAACACTGGATATACAGTTAAAAAAAAAAAAGAAAAAAAAAAAGAAGATGAATTTATGCCAATCTGCAGACTAAAAGACACACACCATGGCTGAAACATACTGATGTTGAACAACAGTGAATTTTGTATGTAGCCTGATGGAAAATACAACAAAGTATGTCTCTATCTCATGGGAGAGAAAGGTTCAACTCTACAGGTAGTGCACAAGACTGGGACTTAAGACACCCGAGCTGGATTCCCAGCCGAGCCCATAATGTAGGAAATATTTTCCTTTTTGTAGGGAAGTGTTTATAAGGGTAGCGTTTATGAGAATCATTTCAAGTTGCCTCAATACTAGGATTGATACAGGGCATATGAGCAGATACGAGTTCTGTAGCGCAAATGGTGGGAGTTTTTAAAAAGTTACTTTATTAGAAATATGATAGTAATTCTATAGTAATAGTACAGTAATTCTACTTTTCAAAATCTAGGCTCTGTGAATCCACAACATCAAACGGATTCACTGATACACCATGATCAGAAGCAAAAATCACCAGCATTCTTTCCCAGAGACAGCACTTCTTACGTGATGTATGCTGAACATCTCCAAAACATGCAAGGGCAGTGAAGGGGAGTGATGACAGTCTGATACCATTAAGCTTTTAACCTTTCAGACTGAGGCCACTATGTATGTGCCATATTGAGCACAGCAAAACAAAGGCAGAGAAAGTTACCTGATACTATTTAAAAGGTAACTGTCTGCTGGTTTTCTAGATCCATTGCTTTGATTCAGTGCATTTGTCATTTATGGATCCACTATCGGGCTGAAAGTTTACCAAAACCAACCTAATACAACATTCCTTCATAAAATCCTTGTTAATCTGCCCTACTGTATATGGAGTGGGATAAATACATTGTGTGAAAGACAACTAACCCATTACCGTAGTGTTCCAGCAGGCTTTAATTGAGTAACATATGGAAAAAATCTAACTGGAAAATCTCTACATTCTTCTGATCTTAAGCAGGGGAATAATTTTAAAACTTTTTCGCTCATTATTCTAATATACATCGGTAAAGTAAGACAATTGTCAATATATCCTCATTAAAGTTCCACTGTAACGGCATGTTAATGCTGTAATTATTTTTACTGTTTCACTGATGGAAAACATAACTTTTTCCAAACACAACTGAGTAATTAAATCTGACAATGGCCACCTTAGAATCAGCTCTCATTATTTATCTAGTAGTCTCTTTGCCAAGTAAACATGAACCTGTCAATAAGAGACACAAAACATTTCTGCCATGACCATAGGGTAAAATCTCTCTTCCTCACCTCTTTCTTCTCCTTCTCCCCACTCCCTGATTTTCTTTTCATTGGAATTTTTGTGCACACCATGGTATTTAAGTAAGTTTTTAAATATAGTTAAATTGTACTCAGTTACATCAGACTGACCAGAGAAATCACTAACGGGCAACAACATATAGAAGGCTGAGAATGAAAAAACTGTTTTTTTTCACAGACTAAGGATTTGAAGATTTAAAGTTGCCACAAAAAAGAGAAAAAAAAATTAATTACAGCCCCTTAAATTTGCACAAACCAGCAAGAATACACAGTGCAGATCACAAGTCTACATTCATTTATTCTTATAACATCACTTTCTATTTGTCAGAAACTGTATTTTATCTTTCCATATGCTTTTTCACAATCCTTGTTGTAGAATACTTGATATTGTGGATGAGGTTGCTTTTATTTATTTTGTCACTTTCAGGTAAATGTTTTTCATTTCTTTTCATCAATTCTTTTTTTCCCCTTTAGCAAAAATAATCCAGCTGATTCAGCAAAGATTTCAGCCAAAAGAGAATAAATATTTTCTATTACAGAGTACATTGTCCAACTGAGCCCAAGCCACTCTGACTGGTTTCAATGGCGCTACTGTCTAAATGCTTTCAACAGATGCAAGCCTTGTTCTGAAGGGTACAAAGACAGTTTCTCATGGACAGTGTTAAGAGAAGCACAGTGGGCAGGAAGACCGAATTGTATCCCCATGATGAATCCACTCCTCTGTACACGCCCACCGGGATTTTCAAGTCCAAAGCCCATTGCAGTAAACACCACCCCCCCCCCCACCCCCCCCCCCCAAAAAAAAAGGGCAGAAAAAGTTAACTGGTATAAGCACAGGGTTAGAAATGCAGCATCCTTCTTCCCCTTATATATTAAAATGAGTAGCATCAGTTAAGAGGACGATGGTTTGATACCACCTAGTTAATGGAAACACCTAAGGTAATTATGCACATTTTCTAACTATTGATAATTGTTTTGGTCAGTATGCAGAATAAATTCCTGTTAGCTAAACAGTGATCTTCAACTAAGTAATTATGTGAAAAAGTGTTGCTGCTAAACTATGATCGATGTCATTGCCACAAATATCAAGAACATCAGCATTGGTATTCCCAGGACAGACATAATGCCTGTCCCATGCCTGTTTTTGTTATGCTAGGATATTTAGAGATCTGTCCTAACTACTTGGCTATTTCTTTTGCCTGCTGGAGTAAATGACACTCTTACCTAGCTAACAAGACTACTCTTTCCTACCTTTCAACACCTTTCACCTAAGCCTGAGGCATGGTGCAAAATCAAGGACAAACCACAGGTTTACAGCGCTCTCTTAGGAGCTCTGAATTTGCTGACCTGTGAATCATGCTGGTGTACAGCTGGTTTTTGCCAGAAACAAACCTGACACGTTCTTCATTCAGGAGCAGAACCAGCTGTGACTACTTAGGTTGCCCCTGGGTTAGACAATGTTTATAAATGATGCCTTTACCATAGAAAAGCACATGAAGAATATGATGAAAGATGAAAATAATACAATGTTTACATCTGGTTATATAACGAACACATCACAACCATATTTTGGCCAAAACTAAATATCTAGCACTGAGCATAACACAAAGGAGAGTCTTAACCAAAACCCATGCCCCACATCATAAGGTTTTGCATCTTTAGTAGCAAAACATTAGAACGCATTATGAAGGAGGCAAATGGAAACTAGCATTTCTACTTATTTGCAAGTATTGTATAAAACATCCATTACACTTTACATGGGGATCTGATAGTTTTGTTCCTGCTGTAAATTTTTCTCATAATGACAGTCAGCTTGCTAGCAGTACCTGGGGAACCAAGAGCTCTGTGGAACATTGCTGTCTATTTCTACATCCCCCAAAATGGCCTCTAGGAATTTCTGGTACCAAGGGACAATATTATCACCAATTATCATCTTTCCTGTTGGATCCAGAAAGAAAGTGGGAAGTAACTGGGTAGCCATAGCCCAGCACAGGGCAGATGTAAGGAGATAAAAGCAAGGTTATGTTTTAGGAACCAGCTATTGCATTCCTACAGATCAAATTCTGGGTAAATTTAGAAGTAACACTAGAAAAAAAAAAAATCTACTGAAAACTACTCCAGATTTACACAGGTGGGACTGATTCTATCTTCTACCAGTAACTGTGTATTTGACAGTTTATCTGACACTACCACCCACCAGCAGCTTGGCATGCTGTCAAAACAAACAGAGCAGTATACAACATAAGTTGTGCTGCCATCATAGCAAGCGAGGAAAATCTGCATTTCCTCATTATTCAGTCTTTCACTCAGAGACCACAGCCAACGCGTAGGTAGCTCAAGTGGTAAGGTTGTCGATCACACACCGTGGAGCAGGAGATGCCAACACATAATGCTCTTCCATGGAGAGAGAAAAAAAAGCCTTAATAGTGTATCATATGTTTTATTTCAATATAAAGACTAATTAATATTATTTTTACATCCCAGCTTTTCCTACAATTTGTAGCTGTTCGACTCTCCATAAATGCAATAGAAAACAGTGCTGTTTTCTTCATGCGGCTGGCAAATCTAAGCATCCATTTTGTTGACCCATGAGATCTCCTTGTTTCTAGCTAAGAACAAACATATTTTTACGTGGAATAAGAACTATCCATGTCAAAGAATGATAATCTTCAGTGTAAATTTCAATTACAGCTGTGTTTCCCTTGTGCTTTGTGCTTGTAACACGATGTGCTGAAATTTCTTCCAAAAGATATTTGCATACAAGTTTTCTTGGACTTGCCTGCTTCTGGACATACTTCTCCATATCTGATGCATCTCTGGTTTCCATTATGTAAACAAACATTCTTAATTCTCCATGCCTTCTTTTGATAAACTTGGCTTCCAGTGTCCAAAATTCACATGTAAGGTCAGGCTGGCACAAAAATATACCCCAAACTTCCCACTGAAAAAAGTTAGGGTATTTTGCTTACTCTTTTTTTGCCAAATTTTGAACTATTTAAGCTTGAATTTTCAGGGTGTGTTTTTCAGGCTGATTCTTTTTTTGCTGGAAAATCTTGGTCAAAATTGTCTGGCTATTTCCAAACCTCCAGGAAACAAACATTATCTGATTTTGAAAACTCATGGCTTTTTTTTATTCCTATTTTGGTAGTTCTAGCAGCAACTTTAAATTTGGCAAGGAGGTAGCCTTTGAGTCACCAGCGCATTTTGTTATCCATGTAAAAATATGCCCCAATAAGGTCAGTTGGAAAATTTTGAGGAATTACAGGTCACATGTAAGCAGCAGCTATCTTCTATCTGACAAGCTGAAATATCTGCAGTTTCTGTCAAAAATCTCCAAGCACTGAATGCTGTCCAGTCGTTAACGCTCAGTCCCCAAAGAGTGATTGAGCATCCCAGACCTCCCCACAACCCATCTCATACCTCAGAGCACCCATGCACTCTGCATCCTAGAGCTATGGCACCAAAATCTGAATTACCCTGTAACTGCAGCCTTAGCTTGTGGAACGGGTAATGGAGCTGGGATGGGGACAACGTATCAAGAGAGGTATGGCAGTGACTTGCTGCGTAAAAGGGACAACTTCCAGAAGCCGTCAATACAGCTGTTAGTCCACACAGATGATGACAATCTCCTAGTCCTCAACTAGTGGTAGCCCCTTAACTCAAGCAGCAGAGGACTGTCTGATGGGATGTCAGGGTTATGACCCTGCCGATTAATCAGACATGCATCCATGGCACGTCATGTGCTGTCAGCTTGCTGTGTTTAACAAATGAGGGAATTGCATAGCCTAAACCAAAAGGCACAAGCAAAAGGTCAAAATCAATTCAAACCAGAACACCTTCTTCAGTTCAGTAGAAAACCCTATAAATAGAAAATGGGAGCAATACTCAAGGCATATAAATAAGAACTCCCTGAGGGTATAGGGAAAGTCTTTAACTTCAGGCATCATTTTATTTAATATGCTTGAGTATAAAATCTTATAATTAATATTAACTGTATTACAGGGGACATTACCCATTAAGAATGATACAAACATGTGCCTGGGGCCTTTCCTGGCCATGATCCACATTTTTAACATGCACGACGCCCATGTGAAAAAAGCTCTGCAGCTCCCTCTCTGTAGGGGTCCAAATGTACTTGCTGATGCAGTCTGGGCAGTTTGAACATGATTCCACAGGGTACAGCAGGAAAAGCTCAGCGGTAGAGGCCACCAGAGCTGACTTCTTCTTCCAAGAGCTTCCCCACTGTGAAGCACTCTTTGCAGAAGCTCTCTCCATCCCTAGATTGCAGCTTCCTACAGGCAGAGTCGATTCTGTGTCGCTGCGAACGACCACGTACAGATGTGTCCATACGGAGAGACCAGGAGCACGGATGAGAGACGTGTGTTAGGTTGTACAGAAACTGGCTCTCAAATCCATGCTTCACTTTGAGGAACAGATAAATCCAGAAGTGCCAGTCAGGATTTGAGCTTCATTTTGCAAATACTGCACAAATATTTTAAAAAGCCACGGTCTCACTGCTGGGAAGCTCCCACTTAATATAACAAGCAGCTTGCTTGTATCTGATATACATTTCATGTATTTCTAGTAAAGAACTAGTTTATCCCAAAGTTTCCCATCCTTTCTTGCAAGCATCAGGTAATGAGTATTTAAAATACAGTAGAAGGAGAGAAGACAGTAATCTTACCAGATGAGGCAACTGCACCTATATCTTCCGACAAATAAGGAGCAGCAAGTCAAGACTGGAGTCAGAGAGATGTTGAGGGGAAACCCTGTCCATCCTAGAGCATGTTTTACTATTCATCTCACCAGAACCAAAATTCAGATACAGATGACCTTTTTTAAGACCGGAAAGCAGCACTGTCTAACCTCTTACAGAACTGAGGTGTAGGTATATTGCTACAGGATTGGCAGCGACAGAGAAGCTGTGTGAAAAGCAAAACAAACCAGGAGCTGAAGGAATTATTGTGCCCAGCTATGAATGGTATTGTATATTAAAAATGGATTCATTATGAAATAAAGTATTTATTGTCCATTTTTCTAAGGCTGCTTTCTCAAAACGATGCCTGTTCTAATATGTAACAGGCAAACACTGATTTCTACGCCATTGGGTTACATAAGGGTTACAGCTGGCCAAAAAATGTTCATGTACCCCAAGAGCGCTGTGACATTTATTTGTCTTTCTAATGCCACTGACAAATTTTCAGGGACTGTAACGCCTTGAAATTTCCTGCTTGGCTCCATTTCAGACTCCACACCAGGCTTTAATCCAAGGCGTAAGTGTTCCGAAGTAACTTACTGATTCTTGCACTAGTGAGACAAGATACCACTTAGAAATGCTCGATGCATTTTCCAAAAACTGCTACAGGTTGGAAAGCCGGAGGAGCAAGGTACCCTCAAGGGAAGAAATGCTTCTCAGAGCCCTAAAAACCATATTAAGATCACGTCACCATCAGCTGTAGGGGTGGTAATTCCCTAAAGGCACTCTGTGCATTACAGCAACCTTAAAGGACGAAGACCAAATGACTCCTGCTAGCAGGAGAATACCCAGGCATCTGGTAAAACTAAAAAGCAAGCACAACTAGGTCCAAACTCTTTCTGTTCAGTGATACTACAGATTATTTATATAACTACATTGCCACAAATAATTGTTTAAACAATTACTGTTGTTTTAGCAAATGAAATAAGGTAATTAAGTAAACAGTTTGCTGTTTTGTGCATTAATTCACTGCAGATTAAAGAAATGAAAGCCTCTGACTCCTCCTCAATTCTAATGAAAATTAATTTTACCTATAGCAATAATGGCTGTAGTATCACTGAAGTCACTCAGTCACATAACTCACCTTTTCTGAATCACTAGTGAAGTAAAGACTCCCTGAAAACTGAAACGGGGCCAAAGCTGCTAAAACAGTATTTATCTGATGGACACGACAAACACAGATTTTCTCCAACGTGGCAACGTTCTCATCTTAGGTACCGTCAGGTTCCATAAGAGCAATTACTTCTGTTTTTTTTAAGCATGAGGATCAGGGGCCACAATGCACTTGCTAGTGTTAAAGTAGATCTGAAGAGTATTTTGGGAAGTATCTCCTAGTAAAGTGTGAAGAGTCCATCGCACGAGTGGAATTTGGCTGTCTGTAGCACGGCACTTCT
Source organism: Astur gentilis (assembly GCF_929443795.1). Lineage (NCBI taxonomy): Eukaryota > Metazoa > Chordata > Aves > Accipitriformes > Accipitridae > Astur > Astur gentilis. Next base: position 11,009,703 of record NC_064911.1, read on the forward strand.
AGTAACAAAACCCAACCTGTTTTTACAGATATTCCCACCTGTCTTTCTGCAGTATTTATCAAAAGAATACAACTGCCAGCACTGCAAGAGCACCCTAAAAACCCGCAACTTCCAAACCCCGTCTTTCCCAGGATGTGAAAGTCCCAGCCTCTCCCCCTGCATTCTCCTGCACCTGTGCACACGATAAAAGTCAGTTTTCCTACAGACTCTCTTCTGACGAGCACGAAGTACAAACCAAGGCAAGAAGCAACAAATACGTCCTAAAACATCGACCCGGATCATTTTTCCCTTTTTTTTTTTTCCCCTCCCAGGTGCATCCGAAGCCCCTGCAGACCTGACACTCCCGTTAACCACCGCCCAAGCCTTAAGCCCAGCCGCGGGGCCGAGCCACCCCCGACCCCGCCGCTCCCAGGCCCCACGCTGCCCAGCCGGCAGCACCCCGGCCCCGAGCACCGGTGCCGTCCCCGCCGCACGACGGGCTCCGTCTGGGACCGTTCCCGGGCTGATGCCCCGGGCAAAGGCCGGCGGACGTTCTCTGGCCGCGCCGCCCCACCGGACCCACCTGAGATGCCTCCCCCGACCACGACCACGTCGTAGTTCCCGGCCATGGCGCTGCTGCCCGTCCCGGCCGCTCTCTCCATCCCGCCCTCCCGCGGCGGCGGCAACGGCGGCGACGGCTCCGACCCGGCTCTGGCGCCGTCCCGCCCGCCCCGGACCCGCCCCTGGGCGGTCCCCGCGCCGCCTCCACCAATGGGCGCTGCTCAGGGGCGGGGTCTCGCCTGGCCACGCCTCCCCGGTGCTCGCCCGGCCCGGCCCGGCCCGGCCCGACGGGGCGGTGCGAGGCCCCGGCGGAGCGGGAGGGCGGCGGGGGTCGGTGGGGGAAAAGCGGCGCCGAAGGGGTGGCTCCCGGTGCACGTTTTGCCTGGGTCCGGGTCGGTAGAGGCTCGGTTTCGCACCAGCCCGTCCCGGGTCCAGCAGAAGGGCTGGAGGCAGAGAAGCGACAGCGTGGCGGTTGCAGCTCGAGCGAGCTGCAGTCGCGAACCGCTTTTTATTCCCTAAAATTGAGCAAGTACGCGAGCAGGGAGCGTGGGAGAGGAGGAGATCCATGGAGCTAGAGTGTCACGGGGTAGAGCAGTGTACAAGCCTCACCTTGTACTAGGATCAAATCGCACTCGCTCCGTGAGCCAGGGAATGAAGGGTTAATCTTTCCAGGAAAGTAGCTTCCCAGAGACAATGCCTGAAATAATAACTGGTTGCCGAAATACCAGTTTTGTTTGTACTTGGCTACTATTACTGCTCTGATGCTCTGATGGTTGTGATTTTTTTCGTGCATTTTACAGCTCGTACAATTTTTATTGCCAAAGTGTAAATGTCATCTCTGCGAAGCTAAGTTGAAAAAATAGAGACCCTGTCCATCCCTTCCCAAGTAAGCACAGAAGACCTTTACAGTTCACACAATTACAGAAAATCCTAATGCCGCTTCACGTTAAATATTGATATAAGTTCTGAGAGTTGCCCAATTCCGCAATCATATCCCATACCTGGGTATGACCAAAGAACTGAATGAGAGTGCAATACTACACAGTCGGTGTCCTCGGAAATGCCTTGGCTTTCTTACAGTGGGAAAAATTAGGACTTTTGGTTTGTGCTAACTGTGCCAAAGGAGTGAGACATGGACCTGTTGGACTGGGTCAGGAGGAGGACCACAAAAATGATCAGGGGGCTGGAGCACCTCTTCTCTGAAGACAGGCTGGGAGAGTTGGGGTTGTTCAGCCTGGAGAAGAGAAGGCTCTGGGGAGACCTTAGAGAAGCCTTCCAGTACCTAAAGGGGGCCTACAAGAAAGCTGGAGAGGGTCTTTTTGGAAGGGCATGTAGTGATAGGACAAGGGGTAATGGCTTTAAACTGAAAGAGGGTAGATGTAGGTTAGCTATACAGAAGAAGTTCTTCACTGTGAGGGTGGTGAGGCACTGGAACAGGTTGCCCGGAGAAGTTGTGGCTGCCCCATCCCTGGCAGTGTTCAAGACCAGGTTGGATGGGGCTTGGAGCAACCTGGTCTAGTGGAAGGTGTCCCTGCCCATGGCAGGGGAGTTGGAACTGGATGATCTTTAAAGGTCCCTTCCAACCCAAACCATTCTATGATTCTGTGACAGCAGTGACTGAATGCAGAAACATCTATGAAATCACTAAGCAACAATCCGAGAGACAGAATAATGGATGTTCTTCAAAAATAAAACCAGGTACTTTAAAAAGTAAAGTATATGTGCAGTGCTAATTGTGTTGTACTAGCTGCAGACACACAAGGTGCTGTAGCAAATCAGAACAAGATCCCTACCGCTCTGAGAGATCGTCTACCGACACAGCAGCTCATTATCACTGAGATTGCTGCTGCTTGCATGCCAGAGTAAAGTGAGCAGAACAGGTGACAATCCAAGACTGTGAGAGTGCTGTGTATTCTGAAATAGAAAATGCAATGTACCAACAGATATTTGTGCTTATTGGGGAAAAAAGCCTTTGCTTCTTGAGGGTGGTAAGGATACCTGCTCCCCCAGCTCTGCTGGCCCCAGTGAGCAGGTCACAGGGAATCTGGCAAAGTTAAATCTTCACCAAGCGGCACTTCCCTCGTAATCCAGAAGCCAAGTCTGGAGGAAAAACAACAAACACATCCTCTGTGATATCTACAGGAAACTTGTGTGTATCTAGATAACTTGCTGATAGATAAGCTTGCCAAAAAATCTGTAGTACTGAAGGGAGCTGCAACAGGCTTGTTAAAGAGCAATGGAGACTGAAGTGGTTTTACCCAGAGCAGCTCTAATGGTGAGACATGACATCAAAGTGTGAACTGTACACATTGTGGTTGCCTCCACCCTTGGACTAAAGACCGAAAAAATGTCTAAGGGGCTGTCAAGGATTATCTCAGGCATTGGCAGCCTCCAGGGTAGCAATGGCTGTCAGAACCATGTAACTGCTAAGACCTTAGCATCTGTATGATACAAATAAGAGACCTCAGAATGATTCTACCTCAGCTCATATAGAAGTGCAGACATCTAGGATTTGGAAAAAAAACCCAAGCAGGTGCTGAAGCCTTGCTTGAGAACAATGCGATGAACCCAATGGGATATTATCAAGGAGATCCTGTCAACCTCTCAGCTGGATCCATCAGGGTTTGCCGAGGGCTTGCTGAAAATGCAAGAAGCAGGGAAGGAAGGAGGTGATGTGTCATATTGAGAGTGATCCTCCTTTCCTAAATGTTATGACCATGTTTTCAAAGCGAAATTTGAAATGTGCTCAGAAATCAACAGGAAACAAAGGGATGGCAAACTTTGCAGTAAAGGAAATTTTATTCCAAGCAAGTAAAATTTCATTTGGCAAGAAGTTAATTGTTGCTCAGAACAGAGAGTTGAATAATAAACAAATGCTCACCAATGGGCCCTAGTCCTTATGCACTATAAAAAAACGGGGCAATGCTGAAGGGTGAACATAGGAAATTACTGTTGCTGAAACCATTTCCTAGCAATCTGTCTAGTTGATTTATGTCTGCTTCAGTGAATGAGTTGTAGTAATAATTTGCTGAGCTTGCAGAATGTGTGTGATCATTAATGTGAAGGTATAGAAAGTCACAGGACTGACATAGACTTTTGCATATACCAGGAAAAAACCACTGAAAGTTGCTGAGAAATGCAGTGGAACATCCAGAGCAATGCTTTCACTTAAGATCACAGCTATGTCACAACAATAAAAATTGTCAGGTAGCCCCAGTGGGCAAAAATGCATCAATTTCTTGATCAAAGAACATGAAGAAAAATATCCAAGGGTGTCATCACTAAGTTCTTTATTGTACTGCAAGTGTTTCGCTTTCGGTTTTGCCAACTACTGATGTGAGGAAGTTGAACTTCTCAGGTCATGTCATCAGTAGTCACAGTTACATGTTATTTTATGTCTGCTCAGTATCCCAAATGATGAGTGAAATCAGTCATAATCATTGTAGAAGACACAGATGTTTTGCATTCCTTCCTGATTTCACTGTTACATATTTTACCAATGCATCTGAAAACTGCAACACAAGCATAGGGAAAGTCCCTGGCATTAAAATAAAATGTTTTTGTCAAAATAAAAAAAGCATTATCTATTGTACATTCATGTATACAGTATAATTTTTTAGTTCTTTATTTGTTTTATGAATGTCTTTTGACAGGTTAATAGAACCTACGGGCTGTAAGGCAAGAATGCGTTATCACTAGAAGACTGACTGTCATTATTAAGGTCATAATTACCACCACTTAGCCACCTCTAAAGTCACGTAATTCTTGTATCTTAATGATATCAACAGAGCTTATCTGAAATACCCTAGAACTTGCCATCTTAAGTGACAGCTGAAATTTTTGCCATTAACTCGTCATCTGTGTTGATTAACTCTCTACTCTGCAGGCACAAAGATGAGCTTTCCAGAGTCTCAGAGCCTTTTGCAAAGCTTCATTCACATAAATTTACATTCATACACATTTTAATTCTGGTAATTATATGGTTAGTAGTCTGGGTTACATCAAGCTGAAATATGAAAGACTGCAAAAAATAACGCAAACTCTTCCAAATGTCAGACTCAGTAGTTCTGTTGGGAGTCCATTTGTTGGGCAAAAGTGTGCACAGTATGGAGTAACTTCAGACCTCAGCTGTAGGTGATATTGTATTTTCTAAGGATAGTTTTCTATTTTGGGACAGTGTCTTGGACTACCTTATGCTAAATTTGGGGTCATCAGTTAATTTACAACGCTAATGATGTTTACAGAGTTGTTTGTTTTGGTTTGGGTTTTTTTCCCAAGGACTTTATCAGTAACGGAAATGCTAAACGACCATGTAGGACATGGAAACAGACAATGTTGTACACCATGAGTAGAAAAAAAAGGAAATGTTCTATAAAATGTTTCAGGCTTTAGAGCCCTTTCCTCTGAAACAAGTGAATTCCAAACAAACAACCCCAGATCAAAGTGTCTCCAAGGGTTTTATGACAGAGGAAAGAGAGAAAACAGGTATTCCCAAACAGCAAGGAAGGGGTAGCCTGGCCTCCTGCCCAAAGCAGATCCAGTTTGAATGCATTCAAGGATGGAGATTCCATAACCTCTGCGGGCTTCGGGGTCTGACCGCACTTGCAGTGGACCTTTTTTCCCTCATATGGAGTTGGAATTTCCCACGTCTCCAGGTTGTGCTGGTTGCCCCTGTCCCATTGCAGGGCACCCTGGGTGCTTTCCTATTTTGGAACAAATCTTTCTCACCCTCTTCTGCTGGAGAGATTTCAAGAAGCATTAAAAACATGAGACTATACAGTAGGTCTTGAACATAAACCGTCATGATCCCATGTCCTCAGTGAGTCCCCTAAGGGATGTTCATATGATCTCTCTGCCTCTCTCTGGTCCATTGAATCAGTAGTTATCTAGACCAACTGGGCATTCGTAAAGAGGTTGAGCAACATGTTGGTAAAAATTGGTAAGAATAAAATTGGTAAGCTGTGAATGGTATTATAGAGTATTAATGGACATTTTTATTGATTAGAATGTATATTCTTAACTTTTCAAGTCCACTTTCTTACTTAGGTGTGTATTCAAAACCATCAGAAAACAATCACCAGTCTGATATTGTAAAACAATCTTTGCTGGTGTGAAAAATGCTTTTGTACACAAAGATGGCTGTGACATGTTTATGCATCACTGTTCATTTTTACTGGCGTCTTTTCAACAGCTATAGCATTTTCATGCTTCCTGGCTAGCTCTATTTCAAGCACCGTGCTAAATTCTAATCAATGAATAAGCACCTTGAAGCAAATTATCATCGCTTGTGGCTATTAACATTGATTAGTTCATTTTACCTTATAACCACAACCAGGAATCTTCTGAAATACAAACACAGGCAATAAAAATGCAGTGCTCACGCTGTCCTTGACCCATGTTTCCCACTCCCTCAATTACCGAGCATCCACCAGACCTTCTGGTACAGTGCCTGTCCTGAGTGCAAGACGGTGGCAATGGGACGTGGAGGGGCACGGGGGGAGTGGGGTGCTCTGAGCCAGCCCCCCTCACTGGCAGAGTTTCTTCTCTTTAGGGACCGATCAGCACTACACCTACTTATTCACTTCCCATCCCCTGCACCACTCCAGAGACCTTGGTCCCCTCCGCAGTGGCGGATGCAGAAGGCATCGTTCATGTGACTGCGCTGCATTTGGGGGCCTGGAAACTTTTGGGGAAATAGGGGAAATGGGGAAAATAGTTAATAGGGAAATGGGGAAAATAGGCAACTGCATTTAAGGAGTTTTCTTAAAGCCATGAGGAAAAGGTCAACTACTCTGACTTCAGTGTCCCTAGGTAAATCTACTAGAATATATTTAAAACGTTCATCCAAATTTCAAAGTGCTTCTCTACACCTGGGAACAGAAAACCAAAAGGCAAGCAGTGACTTACTTGCTAAAGGGGAATGCCCTCAGCTACACACAGTGAAGTTTTCTGTTCTGCCAGAGAAACCTGTTACATACTCATTACCTCAGGCCACCAAAAGATATTTTGACTCTACAGAAATGTGGAATAAAATTTTAACTATTTTTAGCCACCAAATATTTAGGTAAATGTTTTCTTTCTGTGCTAGGATACCATCAGTAATTTCATTTGGTAAAATACTTCCAACTCTTTATTTCATTTTATAATACAACATACTTAGGCATCTGGAGTACAAAAATTCAGAAGACAGTTTGGGAAGGAAACTGAGTTACCTTATTAAAAATTTTTAAAGTAACTTCCTTGCATGATTGTGCAGTCTGACTAAAATTGTTATTGATCTTTTAACAGCATCAAACTCTCTTCTTTGTATAAGTCTCAAAATTGTCAAATATTTTTAAATTAAGTCGATCTTGAAAATTTGAGCATCATATTAATGAGCATTGGGAGGCTTCATCAGTGGGTGAAATAAAGCACAAATCTCCGTGTACCAGAAGTCAGATACGCCCAGGCAGGTCTCACACAAAGAAGTGGGTTTTTGGTGTGGCCGAGTGAGGAAAGTTTGCTTCCTGGTATTAAAAGACACGTACACAGTGCTTCAGGAAGAGGTAGGTGAAGTGCAATAAGCCCATTTTTTCTCAGGACTCAGCCTTCTCCTGTACACAGCTTTTCTGAAAGCAAGCAATGATTTTTAGATATCTTTATCATTTCATAGGTAGTTAAGTTCTGCTACAGTAGCACCAGCAGATTCCAGACAACCTCTTGATAAACTTCTTCTGGGGGCTGTACTAGGCGATCACAAAAATTTATGACCCCTCTGTGTGTGCAGGTTTTTTACATAAGATGTGAAAGAAACATAGCTTCAGATATATGACTCATGGTAACAAAGCAAATAGAGGCAATTCAAGTTAAAGTTAGCATGTGTGACTAAAAAGATTATGCTGGTAACTCATTTTTAATCTCTTTAGCTCACTAGCCTTTGTCTTTAATTATGTGCATTAGTTCAACCACCAGGGTTAAAAAAGACATGAAGTGTTTCCCTTTCTTCATAACTCATTTGCCTATAAAGGGAGTTTATTTTAATAACTGTGAGATAAAATATATTCACTGACTGCAGTACTAAGGATTTCAAAAATATGTATATGTCTTTGTTTGCTTTCAAATAAAAGAAGCCTTGAAATGATTTCAACAAGCTTAAATTAAATAAATCCTTCAGGATGCTTAGTTCTACTAACACTTTCAGCTCCAATATAAATGCCAATATGAAGTCAGTAGGTGGGAGACACTGCGAGGAAGGTCTAGAAGAAGGGCTCCAGGTACTCCTCAAACCTCTGGAGCTCCTTGCTCCCACCTTCATGGGGGAAGACCTTGCTAGGCAGCACACGTGGTGCTTTCATTGCACGACAGAAGGAGCAAGCTGGAGCCAAAGTGGCCATGCATGCAGTTCAGAGCATGGGGTCACGATCGAAAGGAGCTGCCCAAATAGCTGCCAGCAGGAGATGTCTGCAAGAGTTTTGACCAAAAGACACGCAAAGACCCCGAGCAGGCGTGTAGATGACGACAAGGAGCAGCGGTGGCAGAGCAGCCTTTGCCTCTGGAAATGGGGAGAAATTTCTGAGTTTTCCCTCCTGGACTCAGCAGGCAGGGGTTTAACATTCAACCTGGACATTTCAGGTCTCTGACTCTGTCACTGCGTACCAGACTTACACTATTGTATTTCTGAGGGCGTATTAAATTGACTTAATTCCATTCTTAGTTTAGCAGCTCCTGCTGATTTGCCCCGGCTTTCTTTTCAGGCTTTAGATACTGTGTGGATGCAAGTGCCTCCTGAACTTTGGAGGGGAGAGTGTTGATATTGCACAACATATGCTCCAGCTGCTGGATAGGACTTTATGTGAAGACCTGAACTTTGCTCATGTTCTTTAAAGCACATGAAACAGATTTATACAATGCAGTGTCACTGCTGCTGTCAAGTTTTCTATGTGCCCTTCACCACCATCACACTATCAGATAATTTTTCTGCATTGGGTTTTACAATGCACTTTCAGTGATATTAACAAAATGTTCCTTTGATTACCAGCTCCATAAAAAAGTGGTTTGTATATAGCTTATGGATTGCTGGTATCATTTGAGATTAGATCAAAGCTTGTGTAAGAGGTAACAACAATCTGGACATGATAGCATGTTCGGAGAACAAGTATTGGTTATAGATTACAAACCCCGGCTGCAGTTTGTACAGGATTTTAGAAGTAAAGCAGTCATTATAAGAATATGGGGAGATCAGTGGAGATCATTAGTGGAGACAGTTAGATACCAAAGAAGTACAATAAGGTTTGATCTGAGCGCAAGAAAAAGCCTGGTGGAAACGCCAGTCGGAATAAAGAATCCAGTTAGAGCCATTGAACTCCAGCCTTTGATACAATAACAAAAAAATCAAGAAGCTTTGCTAAAAGTAGGTCAGAGAAATTTGTCATGCCCCTCACTGTCTATCAGGTAAAACAGCGTTGGAAACCTGTAGAAAGCATCCAAAAGGAAATAAAGGCTGTTCTTCTCTGCAAATTATGTACGGGATGCAGTCAGCTGAAGCCATGTGGACAGCTTCATCTCGCTTCTAGATTAATGACTACTTCACTGAATACCTAAAACCCTCAACACCCCTCCTGAGAAGCAAATTTACTGCAGGGGTTTAGGAGATGAACAACCCTTTCTGCCAGCCCTTCTCTCCCTGTGCAGCGACCCCCGGCACTTTGCAATTGGACCCGGCCCGAAGTACCACCAGGTAGAAATCAGTCACGCAGACACCTTTCCCCATCTCTGTCCGGTAGATGAAGTGAGGAGGACAGAAAAGCTCATTCCTAAGGTGCCATTTCTTCTCTTCTTGAAAGTCCTTGACTGGAAGTTACCGTGTAGATTCAGCACACTTTCTAGTGTGACCCAAGGAATCACATTCTTGTATTGAGTCAATAACGTTAATGACCTGTTTTCCTTTTTGCAAACCCAAATAGAAAATCTGAGATCCCGACATCATGCTCATTCCTAAGACTGACTTAGAGTGAAGTTGCAAATTACCCAAATTTAGATAATAAATTATTAGAAATTGGCCAAAGCAATGAATTAGCATATTTTGTAATTAAGAGCTGGGAATAAATTGGTTAAACTAAAATCATGAGAATTGTTAGTAATTTTTATTGACCTCTGTCATAACTATATTATCTCAACAGTATTTATGATAGTCACTATTGCTTTTCTGGTGATATCAAAATATGCTTTAGAATACTATTGGTTACTTCTGCTTCATGCAGCTTAGTAACACGTTAAGGTTTTTGACTGCTCCAGAGAAAAAATGTCTTAATCTGGTTCTAGATTAAAAAAAAACCCAAACCGAAATCAATCTCTGCTCAAGATAAGTCTTGCAATGTGCTTCCAGTAAAAGAACAAAAACCTGACTGTACCCTGTGATGATATCCATCGGCACCACCTTATGCAGTTTCTCAGAGCTCTGTTTAGCCATAGTCACTGCCAACTTCAAAAAAAATAGTCCCAGAAAGCAAATAGAAGTGCCCGGTTATGCGTACCTTCTTCATTAATAAATAGGTATGCAGCCCTGCTGCGTTCAGCTGTACACGGCAATATGAGTCTGCCGGGTCTCCCTGCGTTGTATACGATACAAGCAGAGCAAAGCAATCAAAGTTCAATGTGTAACGTCAGGGAAACAGAGAGGAAGGACAGGAAAACCGTTCTCAAATCTGAGCTGCTTGCTGCTTGCCTCAGTGGTGCTGATTTACCTAGAGCCAAAACGCCAAGCACAGATGTAAGTATAATTTACAGCAGTGGGAGGTAGCTGTATTTATATTCTGCTTGTGCCCGTGGCACACGCTACGGGTACCGTGCGGCACTTGTAGTGCCAGTGCAGGTGCCTGGTCAGGGTGGCAAAGTCCTTGTTGTCACCGTATGACCAGACCATGAAGCTGCGCATCCATCTATAGGGTTGGAAATGAGGAGTGAAGCAGCAGGCAGCTTTGCAGGTACCTCGTGCTCCTGAGTCATTACAAAAATGCATTGCCTGTTGTCTCTTTTCTTGATGAGTCGTTTAAGAGATAGGGCAATTGGTGCAATTTTCTAAATGCTTTTGGGTATTCCTTAAAGAACCATAAAAGTGGTTTTCATTCTTGTGAGCAGTGTTATGAGCTACAGGCATCGTTATGAGTTCAATCTTCAGCTTACAGCTGTGAGAAGAGTACTGAGGGAAAGCCGCACAAGGGAGTGTATGTTTACTTTTTGTTCACAGCAGGAGAGAAAAAGTCACGCGATGCTAGTCTGGACAGGCATGGGCATGGCTCCATCAGCAGTGGCTGCTCCTCACGGTGAAACCCTCTGCCCACCAGCCTGGGGAGCCAGTGCCAGGGGAGGCAGCAGGGACAGGGGTCTGCACCATCAGTCCGGGGTGACACGACGCCTACACCAGGGTTTGGAAGTGGAGGCATCTGGGCCAGGAGGATTGATTCGCAGCACCTTTGCTCGTGTGTTTGCAATGCATTAAAAAGGCACTGGAAGAAAGGCGGTGCCTCCAAAGACTGGTTTCTGCCCCTCTGAGGAAGGTTGTCAATCCTCCACAGGTTGCAGAGTCTGAGGATGACAGCGCCAAGCCAGAAGGTGCAAGCACCATTAGCGAGCAGTCTGGCTATGGCTCTCGCTTCATGTTTTTCTATACCCTAATTTCCCTTTCCGGACTTTTTCTCTTGTCTACATGACAGAGCCACCTGAGACCAGTTCCTGCAGCTTTGCCGGCCTCTAGTAATCTGGGGTGCACACAGTGGAGCCGCTTGCCTTACCTAGTGCAATGCCTCAGCGTAAAGACTATTTCTGCGTATCAACTGTACAGTGCTTAAGTAAGCATGTATCTTATTTGGTGCTCTTTGGATTTTGCCTTTTGGCAGGTTTTAGTTTTACTGTCTGCAATGTCATAGAGCTATTAAAAGGACCCTACAGCAATAAATAAACAATTTGGTGTGTTTGCTTTTTAGTGTGAAAGTACACTTTCTGTACTGTGGGGAACCTCCTGTATGTGAAGTTTTATATTTGCCTGAACTTTTTACCTGCAGGACATTTTGTGTTCACAGGTATTGAAGGTTACGCAGTGGTGAATCACTGAGTCTTTTGAAAGGAGAATTTTACCTCCTCTGCAATTTGACAGGCTTTAAAATATATTTCTAAGGAGATAATACCCAGTTATAATTTTTCTCCTGAGAAAACACTTATGTGATGAGGGATGACTATTGACAAGAGATTCCTGGAAAGAAAAGGAATAAACAAAATTACAATAAAGTATTAGGTGTACAGTTCTGGTGTACTTATGGGCTAGGACACGGGTATTAGAGTGAGCAACTCCCAGAACACTTTGTTATATGTTTTTCTGTGCCTATTTGAACCACAACCATGTGAAAGAGCTATGGTTGTTTTCATTTCAATAGCTACCCTTTTCTAGTTCGTGCTTGCCACCTCCTTAGACTCCTTGTTTGTCTGAGGTGTGCTGATCACATTCAGATCCCTTGGTGACTAATCTGATTGGAAATAATCCCATTTATTAAATATTCTTCTATCAGGACTATGCTAGATCTTTTTTCTTATTTTCCACAGAAGAAAAATATCTGTTTATGTATTATGCTGTGTAATTCAGATACTTACGGAGTAAAACATATTGATTATCTGTATGTGGCTTGGTTTTTTTCCTATATTGTTCCATGCTATGCAATAAAGTAGAAAATCCTTCTTGATACAAAAGCTTTGGTTATCCTGCCTGCTGCAGTTAGCGGTCAGTGCACATGCGGAGCTGACAGGTTAATACTGTCCGAGAACAATGACCATTTGGGTGGAGCAGCCCCGACCTGGTAATTTGGGAAACACATTGCAACGATCATCATTGCCAGGGAACAGGAGGGAGCATTCTGGCCATCCACAGGGAGACCCGAGCAGAGGAGCAACTTCCAGTTGCAAGGATTGATGCAGTTTTCCTTCTTGCTTTGCCCTCCATCCATCGCTCCGGGCAGGGTATGGTGTTTCTGGTCCTCCTGGCTGCATGGCTGGGCAGCAGAACTGCTTGCTCCCCATCAAGTGGCTGCAGACTTGGACCCATTCAGTGACAGAATTCGTGGAACCGCCACGGCGTGGGGGTGACAATCTGGTTGCCCATGTGTCTAGCACCTTGCAGCGGCTGTGTCCCCTGCCACAGCCACGTTAACCCTCCCACAGGGAGGTCCCAGGCCTTCAGCCCATGCTTAGCATGGGGCTTTCCCTCCAAATGGGAAAAAAGCCACAGTCTAGTAGCCCAGGGCAAGCAAAAGAGGTTGCAGGCAAGGGCGACGGAGCCATTGCCAACTAACAGACCAGCTGCTGACCTGCAGGGAGTGCTGGCTGCTGGGCTCCTCCTGCCCAAGCCTGGAGAAGAAGTTGGATCTCCTGCTTGCATGTCTTCTGCTTAAGCACCCAGCTGGACCAGTTTCAAGACACCTGTATGTGAAAAGATGTTACTAATTTATTTCCAGGACACCCATAACCAAAAGCATCCCTTATTGTCAGGCCAAATAAGGAGAGAGTGAGTCTGAGTACAATTCATCTCTCCCGATTTCATCCAACAAGAAGACATCTAAGTTGTCTGTACAGTTCAGAGAGAGGGGTGTATTTCACAATTTATCCCATCTAAATTGTATTTACGGGTAAGTGTATGACATTGGTAGGCAATATAAATATGTTCTTGCAAGGAAAATAAAGATCCTTTTGAAAAAGAAAAACTTTCCTTCCAGCATTAACTAGAACTGGAAAAGAAATGGCATGGACCAGATGAGTCCCTGCACAGCAGGTAGGGATGCTGCCTCCAGGTTCACTGTCACTTTGGGCATGTACAGTGATGAGATGCACGAGCTCGAGAGACAGGATCAGGGCTTCTGCTTATATTTTTGCGCACTTCAGTGCTTCTTTGGCATGGTTGAGACTGGAAAGGGAAGTGCTGAGATCCCAAGAGAAATATTTTCCGTTCTACCATCCCCAAGGCAGATGTGCTGACTTTATTCTGCTCCCCCTGGGAAATTTCTTACTGAGCCCATCACCAAGTTTGTCCAAATGAAAAAAGACAGACTGGTTTTTAGTTTGAGATATGTGGACAGCTCAGACAACTATCCAGCTTTCATGCTTCTAGTTTTACCTGCATTTTGATAGTTGCCAGCCATCAACCTGCTAATACTGCAGCACGAAACCTGTCAGACAAGAGTATGTCTAGCAAACATTTGGTAGTGATGACTGTAGCCAAAATCTCATTCTTGTTCCCCGTTCCTTGTAACGGAGGACTTGTGTGCATATAAAAATTTTATTCATGCATACATGTGTACATACATAAGCATGCAAAATCCCTAAGGTTCAAGCACACATTAGCCTCTGCTCAGCACTAGTCTGAAGGAATTTAGAATAAATAAAGTCCATGGGCTAAGATTACTTCCACAGTCCATTACACCAGAAGCTGACAAAGCCTTTAAAAATGAAAATGCTAATTCAGAAAAGGAAAAGCCTATTATAAATAAACCAATGCGTTAACAAACAGCACATTTAGGTAGTTGACAAATGTGTTTTCTGGCTATCTAGCAGAAATCCATTCCAGAAGGCAGCAGGTATTTTTAGGCAGCTGTAAAAGAAAAAAAAAGGAGTGAGGACGCTTTTCTCTTTGTTAGGATTGCTGCTGTGGTGGTATGAATGTAGAAAACATCAAAATCTTGGAGTACCTATTAAACATTTTATTAACTGATAATTTAATTTCCTAAAAGTAATTGATTTCTGAATTTTTGTTAGCAGCTGCTGAACTTTTTTTAGTACAGAAAATGTAGTAGTTAGCTGAGTCAGCATCCTCTTTTCCTTCCAGAGGCTTAGCAGCTCCAAGCAACAGGTTTGGTCCCACTGTGTGGCTGGGGAGGAGGAAGGGGGTGACTGTCAGAGACACCCTGCATCCTCTTATACCTCGTTCTCATCATGCTCTGGAAGTGTTATTGGGAGCATTTTTTAAGCCCAATGACCCGTGGACGTGACGTACTCCTTGCCCAACTATTCTAGCCCATCAGACAATTGGTAAGCTGTGAGAAATGAGCTCTCCGTGGCTAAGCAGTCCCTCTCCCACTATCCATGAAGGCAAGGCTGAAGCCATCTATTGATGTATAAAGCCTGATGACAAGAGATGTAGGCAGGTGACAGAGAGGAGCCACATGGGCAGCGGTGGCCCCCAAATCATGGGGTATGCATGGTCTTATTCTCACAAAGTTTCCAGGATTGTGGGTGGCATATGTCCGAGCTCCATCATGCACGCCATGCTGAATCAAAAAAATGGGCTTAAAAATGTTGAGATTTAGAAAAAAGGAAAATCTCAAGAAGAAAAGAGGTATTTCTACTATTTCTTTTGGATTGTTAGCTTATACCACAGTTATAGCTGCAGCTTCTTCTCTGCAGCTATAGACAGTAGAAGCTCGCTTCTTTAAAAACAGCACAGTCCAAGATTTTCTTATAATCATAAGAATCTGGAATCCAAAGCTTTAAAGACAAAGTCTCATAATCACAAGATTTTTGGTGGAGTCAGAAGAATTGGCAGTATTTGTTTTGCAGCTCAGTTGTATGGAGAATCCAACAGTGGTAGTAACTTTGAAAAAACACCCAAATTTTTGGCATGGCTCTTAGAAAAGAAATCCTGAGCTTCCAAGGGTTGTTTTCTTTATTCTTGTTTCTCTACAGTCAGGCCCAAGGCAGCTGGGCATTTCTATGCATGCAGCATTTCCAGTAGTGCAATTATGATTTCTGTCCAAGCATAATGATTTTTATAAAAATGTATGGCACCCTCAGGAGAAAGCTTCTGGAGACAAGATGTTTTATGACAATTAGAAACACAGATCTCTTTCCACACTTATCTACAGTGCTTATACTAATATTCAGCTGTAATAAATGCTTTCCTTTCTTTCCAGACCAAAACACAGGCTGGACGACATATGAAATATTTATACAATATTTGCAAATGCATTATGCAAAATCCACTTAATGCACGGTGTTGGCACTATAAGACAGGCAGTGTAAACCAGGAGTTGCATTCCAGGCAGGGACAGACACAGCTGGCACAACAAACAGCAGGTTATCTCCCAGGGGCCGAAGCAAGAGCAGGCTCCCAGGCTGCCCAGACACCGAATACATCGCTGCGTCCACTTATCTCCTTGTCCCTTATCTGCTCCTCGCACAGCGCTGGTGGACAGAAGCCTGCCTGTGCCACCACTGCCAGGTTCCACACTCCTCTCCCAGGGCACGGTGATGGAGGCCAAGACGTGACGTGTTCCTGGCCAGAGGCCATGGGGACACGATAGAGGACATGCTCGCCTACGCTGATATTACCCCCAGAATTGCTGTCGCCAGGGGTTGGACCCCACTCTGCCGCAGGAATCCCCCTCATGAGCTTTGCACAGACCCGAGGAGGAAAGTCCCACAGCCACCAGGGTCCCTTCCTCGGGGTGCTCCAGCCTTCAGGACAGGGACGGTGGCCCAGGCGTAGGAGAAGTGCTGCTGAGGAAAGTGAGCCAGAGGTGGGGTTTCACATCTGTTTCTGTTTAAATTCGTCGAACGCTAAGAGCCACAGAAGTGGAACAAGTTTTCGGAGGCTGCTGATCTCACTGGCGACAGAGCATATCGCTGGTCTTTCCCATAACTTGTTAATTGCAATAATGATGTTCATCTCCTTTGCTTCAGTGGCATTTAACCGAGACATTCTGAAAAAATGACAATAAGCAGGAATGTGACAGGCTTCATATTTTTAAACATACTGGAAAGGGTGGTCGTTACAAAGATTTAGCCAGCATCCTGATGTTTCCCAAGGGAGTTTACAACCTCAGTTGTATCTGAAGAGAGAAAGACAACAAGGTATGTGCTTGTGTGACAGCCTCTGTCGCCGCTGAGACACCAGTGGCTTATATGTAGATATTCAGAGATAAAACCTTAAGCTGGCTAAGCTTAACCTAAAGAATTAACATCAGGGGCTATAGGTGCTCCTTGTAACAGACCTTGAACAGTGAACTACAGATATCTCACAGACTAAGAAAAATAACATTCCGGTGGTCCAATATAACTGGCTTGAATCCATTCTCTTGCTTCCAGAACACGAATAAAAATCTCAGCGATAAACCCTTGACACTAATTAACAGTAAGGAAGATATCTAAGCCAAAACAGTGACAGAACCTGCACCTCAGCAGCCTCCCCTTCCTGCTCTGCCACTTGCTCTTCCCAGAGACACCCGCAACATGCTCCCAGTGACTCCTCTGGTACCAGTGCCTTTGGATATCTCTCCTTCCCTCTTCCCCTCCCCTCCTCACACACCTTATGTCAGACTGATTTGGGGGGCTTTTTCCGATTGGAGGGTTTTGGTAGTGTGTATCTTCACAAACTGGATCAGGGATGGATTAGACCATCCCTACTCCTGCTGAGTAGGCTCCTTGAATGGCCTTAAGGATGCAATTTGTCGAGGGGTGAGTAAACTGTGAGCAAGGAGGGCACTGTCCCAAATGGGAGGGCAGCCCATGGGATGCCCTGGGTGCTCTGCCTTCAAACCATGTGGGAAAGCCTCTCCAAGGAAAGCAGCTGAGTTGGGTTTCGGGGAGCCACCTCCTGTAGTACCCAGCTGCTGAGCAGGCTGCTGCCAGACCTCGTGCTACCTCTGATGGCCAAGGCATTTGCTTTTCTGATGGGTCACTTCTCAGCAGTGAAAGACGTGTGCTGGCATAGGAGAACGCAGCACCTTGGCTGATGGATAAGGAACAGGGCTTTATAATGAGGCTTTTAAAAAGCCTGCCACACTCTGCTGCTGCAATACCCCTTGCTACCTAACATCTTGTATTTCAAGTTTTCAGGAGATAAAGTGTGATTCTCTGAAAGCTTCAGAAATAATTCAGTAAAGGCGTCGGCATCTTCCTTCACGCTTGGCTGCCTGCCAAAAAAAGCGAAACTCCAGAGCTGTACTGGATCTTTAACAACACTCCTGGTCTTGAAACTCAAATTAAGATTTTAGACATTAACAGACATGATATGATGTTTTTTCTTTGTTGGTTTGGTGGTTTTTTTTCCCCCAGTTATACTGTTAACAAACTCCTTTCCCAACTGAGCTCTTGCACAGAACCAAATCAGACAAACAATAATGAAACACAAAATGTCATCGTCTCTTTCAAAAGATGTCATAATTTCTGACGCCTCAAGAACTTTGGAAGTGTTTGTGTCTTTTGAAAGATCCAATGATCTTTCCTCTTTTGGACAGTCTCTAGGAACCTGTGTTTTCAAGGGTCCTACTGGACAACCCTCTACACAGACAGCGAAAGCCACTCTGGTGGCCTTTCTTAGTCCTGAATCCCACCTAGACCTGCAGCACCCTGAAGCATAATATTCTCTCAAAGGTTGGGTCTGACCAGCCTCCACTGTCATTGACTCAGCCCTGCTCTATCTTAATTGAATAGTTAATTCCCACAGATTTAAAAAAAAAAAAAGTTGTTTCTGAATTGAACATTATTTTACCACTTTGATGTACTCTAAAAAAACCAAACACCATGCAATGTGTTTAATATTGATAGAGATTGGGGATATTTTAGGCCGATGCCGTGATATATGTACACTCGCACTAATTGATACTCCAGGACTGTGAATGCAGCAGACAAGAAGCAATTAGCTGGGTTCAGCTGGAGCTGGGCTCTGGCCCTGAGCCACGGCACTCTCGTACGCCAGGAGAAACGTGTGGGTCCAGGCAGGGTGACCAAGCATGGCCAAGGTCTGGCTGCTGCAACGCTGCAGAGCCCAGGACAGGGTGCGAGAAGTGAGTGGAGGGAGACAAGGGAAAGGAGAGAGGTCTGGAGGAAGGGTTGTGGGCAAGCACTGCGAGCTGCCTGGTCATTTCTGCCCGTTTAGCTTTCAGTGCTGAGAGAAATTAGTGGCTCCCCCAGGGAAGGAACAAAGAACTACTTTTTACTCCCAGATTTCTGTATTTCATGCATGGTCTAATCAATATTGTTTAATCTCATGTTTTAAGGTTCTTTGTAATGTTTTCTTTGTGTGAAGAGCTCTGGGATTTTCAGGCGTAAGCATTAAAAATGGGAATTTTTCTAAAATAGACGTCGTGGTCTGACCTGCATACTGCTGCAGAGTGGCCGGCTAAGTATGCTAAGCTATGCTAAACCAAGCTGCTAGCTAACTGAGAATAAGTGTGCTGTGAAACAGAATTCAGTTCTGTATTTCCAACAGAGCAAGTTGTTCATGCAAGAGGACTGCAAGATGCATAGAGCTTGGTTAAAGAAAAGGAGCCTGCTGGGAAAGAGTTTAGAAAAAGCACTAGCCCATTAGCTGGTACGCACACCTCAAATGCTTCAGCGCTGTTGAAACAGTTCGGCAAATAGTTGCTCTCATATCTGTTGAACGGAAGAAAAGCCTGAGTCCTCTCATCTTCTTAGCTTTGGCACTCATGAAAATTGGGCTGTGCTGACCTGTGAGCCTGCAGGGACACCTCTGCTGATGACCAAAGCACAGCTGGGCACCCACACTGAGTCCCCACAGCAAACCTCAGGATGTCTGTGGGGTTACTTACTAGCTCATGAGAGCCCAAGGTAAAGAACAGGACAAGGAAAGCCATGCCCAGGATTAGGTGTAGTCCTCATCAATGAGTAAAGTGATGGTTGTGTAGCAATGCTCTCATTAATGCAGGATCACGTTCTTGTGCATGCCCTCTCCTCCTCAGCTCTTCAGGTTTGTGCTCACACGTCGCACCCTGAGACGACTTGTTTGGCAGGCTGCACAGAAAGTCAACTGATTGCTGTAGCGAAGAATGTGTGATGTCCCACATGCTGTATGCTAATTGTTGCTAATGAATTGCTGAACTAAAAAGGCTTAAACTCCATGATTTGGATTAATGTCCACTATTAATTCATCAGTGGACACCACCGATAATTTCAAGCTTCGTTAGGCACAAAATTACACTGCTAACCCCTATTTCTCATGCGTGACTTGGATTACCAAGAAAAGGGAGCAATGTAGAAAAAACCAAAACCTCTGACTGACTTTGCCCACAGCTCAAATGTCTGGGTGGTAAATGAATGCAAAGATCAATAAAATATTCCACTTCTGATAATAGCTTTCACTTTGGTGCATCTTATTTAAGTCTACCTGACAGGACTGTCTGGAAGGAATGGATATCAAAAAGAGTCTGAAAAACATCTGAGATGAGGAGCCCACACTGTCCCTTCTCATATACTGATAAGAAGAAAGCTGTATGGGCTTTTAGAGGGATAGAGAGTCAGTGGGAAGAAATTAAGCGCCCGTCTGAGAAGAGCCACTGGACCAGATCTAGGTGACATTGCCTGGGCCTGGCTGTAGAGAAGTGATGCTCACTGGTACCAGCTGAGAACACGGCCCCGAACCTGCAAGCTGCTGACAGAGCAAGAATGTGAGTAACTTCCATTGCAGTCTGCACGCAGGGTTGGAAACTATGCCTCTGAAGAAGTCATTTTAGGCTTACATCCTTACAAAGAAGAGCCAACTTTATCATTCGGGCTTTGGTTTCTTTCAGACTGATAAATACGCTATGGGCTTTCTATTGTTCTATGGTGTTTTTCTTCCCATTTATAACAAATGCTCTGTTTCAGTGGGGTATGTCTCACGTGGATGGTTCCAGTCAGAGACCGTAGCCAAGGTGGGGCTCAAAATACCAGCAGAAGTACTAACAATCAAGATTTCTTGTTTAATCAGTTGAGTGAAATGTAATGACCAGAAGCCCTGACAAGAATTACATCAGCATCAGTAAGCGTAGAGGTGCCTTGTATTGGCCAGATGAACACCAGTATGTTTGTTGCAGATGGTCTGCTCCTGTAAGGACATGGACTGAAGTTAGTCAGTCTTGTTTGGTGATTTGCCCCTATTGGAAGGAGTTGCGAGGGGAGGAATTAAGACAGGTTAGAATGAAAGAGTGGCAGGAGCTCTAGAGACATGTCTAGCTTATGTAAAATTCGATTGGCATTACTTCCTGAATTTTTTGTGTTGGAATTAATAAGCTGGACTGACAGAAAGGCTCGGCCTTCCTTAAACCAGCAGCAGACTACATCTGGCGGGTACATGGGTGGAAATAGAGGAAAAATAAGCTGCGTCAAGAGAAGTCATAGTCTGACAGGGTTGCTAGTGGAGTCCTTTTCTCTTCTAAAATAAGAAGGAACAGGGTGAGATATTTTATCTGTGTCAGCAGAAGACATGCTAAGCAGTTAAAACAAGATCAGAGCCGTACCTCTCCAGAGCCATATGGTGTGCTGGCAAAGAGGCCTAAAGCAATCTGTAAAGCAAATGGCTGGCCTCGGAGAGGTTCGTCAGGAAGGCGTGATGTGGTGAAGCAGAGAAGCTGACTTGAGACCTTCTTTGGCTTTTGCCAATGATTGGCCAAATGCTTGGTTTGGTATTTTAACTATTACAACCTCTGCAGAGGTCTAGTGTGTGCTATTAATGTCTCCTGCGTTGGGGAGGGTGGGAGGGTAAGAGCTCACACCTCTGTTACGGGGGGTCAGAAAATCATTGCTGTCTTCTGGTGTTTTGCTATGGGTGTCACACAGGTCCGAGGCAGTACCTGCCCAGAGCCGTCCAGAAAAACTTGCTGAAAGTAAATTATTTAGGGAATCTTAGAGATAACAGCTTGTTGGTAAATATCTCTTACTGAGATCTTCAGCTGGATAAAAGAATGAAATTTCCTTCAATACACTGGAGGCTCAGCACACAAACATGCCTTTACTATGGACCAGGCAATACCACAATCCCCCTCACTTACTTTAACCTTGGATTTGAAGCTCTGCAGGGCTTTTGTGGCTGGTGGCTCTGAGGGCTTCCAGGCACTGGAGCAGCTGAACCAACAGGCACAGATCAGAGGAGTAGAGGATCTGAAAAGCCCATTTCTAAGCTGGTGAGGCACATTGAGCCTTTTGTAGGACCATACTGTGTCCACAGAAACAGAATAACTTAAAATTAGATGTCTTTTTAATGCCAGATTTCATTATTTCAGATAATTAATTAGCAACTTATGTTTAATGTTGTTAACAATATGGAAAAATAAGCCACCTGTGCAGCATGCACACAAATACCTAAACAGACCCATGATGATGAGATTTTTTTTTTTTAAAAAAAAGGATTCAGATTTGCCAAGTCTTTCATCCCTTTGTCATTTTGTCATATTATCTTTCTCATGGTGACCTCCCAAGCCTCCCTTTCTCTCGTGCTGTTTTGTGTTTTCACTTAAAGTGCAGATCATGGCACTGAGCGTATGAAAGAAGATGGGGAAAACAGCCACGTGCTTCACTCTTTGTAGATGCAAATTGTGGCAACGGGCCATTTTTAAGGTGAGGAGATAGTTACAGGCCTACATTAAATGCGAGTAAATGAACTCTTACAAGGATTTGGAGCAAAACTGGAAGGACTGAGTCAGCAAAGTCACTAGTGCAGATGCCCTTAACTTTGCTTTTCCTTCCCTGAAGTCAAGAGAAGCACGCATGAGCTGAAAGCAGTTTGCTGCACTGAGCCTATTAAAGGAACCACAAAGCATCCAAGTCTACTTCAGTGTATCAATGAACACCAAAGAGACTGAGATGGAGCAAACATAATGTAAAAGTTCACATAGATGTGATTAGTAGCCTGCTGCTCCCTCCGTTCATCCAGAAAATATGAAATCTATGGATAATCATCAAATTCTGCATGCATTTGCTGTCTTTTGTTTCCCAAAGATACCAAAGTGTGCTACAAATGAGAATATATAGCAATAATTACTGCCACAGTGGGCCGAAAAGCAGGAGCTTTTTAACCACATATAACAGTAAAGCTGTGGGAGAAATTGTGGTTCAGAGGCAGGATTGGGCAGGGCCCAGAACAGCGAGGTGAGTCCTCCTACCTTTGTAAAGGAGAGTAATTGATTATTTCATGACCACAGATGTCCAGGACATCTCTTCTATTTTTCATCCAAAATCCTTCCCCTTCTGTATGGTTTGGATCCCTATCTCTAAAATGGATGCAGCCCAAATGCACCCGAATGTTCTCTGGACTCAGCAAAGCAAGACCTCGGTGCTTTTCAGTCTGGTGAAAAGCTGACAATCCTGATGTCACTGAAGATTTGGGAGCTTGAGAAGCAATACTCAGAAGCCCCCAAAAGTGTCTTAGAGAAACTACATTATGCAATGGGAAAGCTGAATGCACAAGACTACCTGTTTATTTATTTATGCAAATACACAATTTATAGCCACAGTGGTGATTTGTTGTTTAGCCGTGACTGGTTATACAATGATTAGGCAGAGCAATAGATTTCAACCAGAGTGTCAGCTTGGGTCTTTTGTACCTCTGTTTGGCTATTACACCCAACAGTGAAGACACCGAAATAAATTGTTATTGCCTATGATAAGCAATAAAGTCCTTCGGAAGAGCCTCCACACTTGTGGAGGGTTTTCAACACTGGCAAGTGAGTGTTTGTACTGGAGCTGTTTCTGTTGTGCCTTCTTACCCTTTATATTTGGGGAAAAAATAACTCAGTGTAAAATGCTTACAGGTCCCTCTAGTGCCATGGCTATATCCTTCAGACCTTCAGCTCTGAGGTACAGCCGCATGGATGTGCTGAGACCTGGAAACCTGGGTGCTACTGATCCAAGGGGATTGTGAATAACAGCAAATAAATAGGATTTGCTCTTGAGATGAAGCCTTGGGAGCTCCTGCACTCTATTTCCATGGAAAGATTAATTTAGTGGAAAAAATGTTATCCACTCCCCTAGCTGATCCATGGTCCTTGATCTCCTGCAGCCTGGGGCCAGGTGGGGTGCAAGCATGAATTTCCTTGTTGCTGCTGGTTTGCAGCCTTTCTTGTTGCTGTAGCCCTGAAGCCTGCTGCCAGCCAAGAAACAGAGCACAACAGCCTGAAAAGATCTCAGACCATCCAGTGTTACAGCTGTTGGAACACGTACATCCAACTTACAACTAGTCTCCGAGTGGACTTGACGTTTAACTTAGATTCTCAGATAATCGGAATGGATCATCCTTGCCCAGGTGAGTCAGGAAGATGTAAACCTTCCTTTCTAGCGCAAACTCACCTGCTGTGGTTCCAGAGTGACACAGTGCAGCCAGGGCTCAGGTAGGCAGCAGGTTTGCTTCTGGAGATGCTTCAGTCTGTGATGCTTAAGGTTTTGTCCCAGTAGTTTTCATAGCTCCCGTCTCACTCTTTCCTGTACGTGCAAGCAGAGCAGAGAGGCACAATCCTACCTATTTTCCAGGTGAGAACCTGAGGCCCTCAGCTCAGCGTCTCAGAAGCGTCTGGGCACCCAGGTCAAGTCCCAGCAACATGGACCTTGCCTAAGGCAACAGGAAAAATCTTTGGCAGGGCAGGGACACCATCGGCCTTTGCAGCTTTGACCAGGTGAGGTCACATCATTTAGACGAGTATCTGAAATCTCAGACTCGCTCCAGATTGCCTTCCTTCTTGGAGCCTTGCTACCAAAGGGAGAATTGCTTTTTCGTAAAAAATGCTAAAGAACACATGCAATTTGGGTCTGCAGGGCGGTTTTTATGGGGCTTTTTGGTGTCTGAAAGCAGTGACAGTGTACTCATGGGAAAGCTCACACACCCGGTGCTTTCTCCAGCAAGCTGTCTGGGAGACCCAGTGCCTGGAGAGCGTTAGATTTGAAGGGAAAGCGTGTTGGCTTTGGCAGAACTCTAATTAAACACTACAACAGACCCACATTTGGTTCGCCCGTGCTGGGTGTTGCTGACAGGAGCTTTCTCTCTATGCTAGCAGTTGTTATGACACCCGTGTATCCCAGCGGTGGGAGGCGCATACAAATAGATCTGTAAATAGATAAATGAATGTGTATCGGGGAAAGAAAAAGAAAAAGAAAGACGAAAAAAAAAAAAAAAAAAAAGCGCTGCTTCTGCGTGCGCTCTGCGTTTGGAAAGGTCCGGATTTGCCCGGAGAGCAGGGGTTAGCCGGGATTTAATTTAATTTTTTTGTCTTCCTCCATAGGAATAAGGTTGCCCGAAGCTCCCCAGCGCCGGCCACCGGCCAGGCAGCCCGCCAGAGGGCGGCATCGGCTCGGGAAAGCCGCCGGCAGCTCCGCACCGGGGACCGGCACCGGGAGACGGACCGGGAGAGGGACCGGGAGACGGACCGGGAAGCGGACCGGGAGACGGACCGGGCTGCCCCCGGCAGCTCCGCGCCTTCCCCCCCCCCCTGCATCTCCGTGCATCCCTGCCTGGCACCGGGAGCCTGGCTGTTAACAGAACCCTTCTCATGCAGCCTAGGCTCAAACGCTAAAGAGGGGCAGAAAATAATTTCAGGGCCGAATGGTCGACCCTCCTTTCGACAAACGCAGAGAACTGCCAAAGTCTGCCAGGGCAGCCGTATTTGCGGAGAAAAAGGTGCACAAGGTGGTAAGGGCAGAGCAGCGGAGCACAGCTTCTGTGCCGATGCAATTGGGAAGCATCCGTGCTGCCATGGCAACCTCGGCTCCTGCCGGGAGGATGCTCCTGACATCAGGACCCCTGACATCTTCTGGTTTGCACATCCTTTGGGTTCTTCGGTTTACAGCAGGGTTTGCTTAGAGCTGGCCTCCCCCCTGCCCCCAGCAGGCGTGGCAATTTAGTTTCATCCCGCTGCACCGTGAGCTAATTGCAAATTCAAATATGGAAAATTTGCCATAAAATGTAAGAAAGTCAGCTGGTGTTTTCTCTATACCTTGTACACTTAGGAATCCCTACTGTTGGGTTTCATTTTATTATTTTTTTTTACCCTTCTCCTGTGGTAAAGAAATAGAAGCAGAACCATTCCCATGTTGTTATTCCTTAAGGAAAGACAATGGGAACCATTTGCTTTTCCACAGACATCTGCCCCTTGATGGTTCTGTCTTACAAGGAAAGAGCTCCAGTCTCAGCTGATTCCACCCAGAAACCCACTAAATAAACGACAATTCACATTTTTCTCCTGATTTAGAAGGGCAAACTAAAGACAAAATCCCGCAGAACTTTTTCATCACTTCTGATTGTTCTGTGTACTAGGACAATAGCTTGGTCTAGCTGACTCAAGGCTGGGACCACACTGCTTCAGGGTTTGTTTTTTTAAATGACAGTAGAATCCCTCCTTCTTTCTCACAAAGGGGTTACCTGAATCTATATGCTGTGGGCCTGACACAGGGACCCATTTATTTTTCTTTTCTCCCCGTGGCAGTGCCAGGTCTCCAATTTCCATAAACTTATAGCATTTCCAGAACACCCCTTGGAAGTACAGCCCTTCTGCATCAATTCAGAGGCATGTAATTTTATTTTATTTGCCTGACTTTCTATATTTCTATAATTCATATATTCGAAAACTCTGACATTGTTTCCTTCCTTTTTCTTCTGGCCTCATCCCTGTCCAAATCAGGCATAAAAAAAGCTTGACATTCTAGTTTAGGTAGTGAACTGTGTGATCCTACTGCAAAGAATCACTTGGCAATCTGTAGTGCACCTCTGTGTACACACACACACATCCATGCACACCCCCCAGGTCATTTTTACATGCTCTACTTTGCATATGTTGGGAGGCAAATGGTGCACTGACCTAAGCTATATAGTCTTTTATGTCTATGGAAAATCAGCGATATATTCATCAAAAATCTAGATAGGTCAACACCAAGGAAAACCCTGAATTGGAAACAATGTCCAAAGGGTAGAAAAATATCCACAGATTTTTACTACACTTTCCATTTTTGTTGTAAACTACGTGAGTTTTATTATGGGTCATCTGATATTCTCACATGATCCCTGTGTCCGGCATTGGTGCACAAGGCTTGAGGAAGTTTTTGGGTTAGTATGACACCATTATACTTAGACAAATGGTTTACAAGATTTTGTTTGCTGCACCCAGCTGCATTACACCAGAGGACTACGAGTCTCCTTCAAGGACAAAAGAAGGTCAATTGTTCCTTTAATTGCAATTGCTCTTTAGAAACAGTACAAATAACCAGGGAGTGAACACTAAAATGTTCAGTTTCTGATACACAGAAGACAAAAAGGCACTGCTTTTCCCAAATGTTATAACTAACACTTTTAAATGCTATATCCCTCTCTCGTCCAGTTTACAGGAGAGTGTTCTAGCACAGCAGGTCTATGATCTAAGGTCAATCAGTTTTTTGACAGAGATTTATGACTTTGGTATGTTTTAATTTATAATGTTAATATCTGTTCTCTTGGAAGAAATTTCTTTTTCCATGGAAAGGCTCCGGCATTAGGGTTTCATACCATTAAAGGCTGTGGTTGATTTCAAGGAACTGTGGGTATTTTTAGGCTTCGTTAATTTAGACATTCATTGTAGATACGTGGTAGTAGCACCTGTCTGCCTCATTGTAGGCATTCACGAGGAGGCATTCGTGGTGCTGTTGAGGCATCCCTGACGAAAAGCATCCAAAAAGTGGATAGCAGGGCCCATCAGGGCTCAGCACGAAGAAATGTCCTGTAAGGGTACAAGAACTGCTCTTCCATTACTACAATCTCCCAATCCCCAGTCATCTTTATGCATAAAATAGTTGAAAACTGAAAAGAAGGTAAAAAGCTAAACCAGTTCTTGGGCAGATCAGATCTGTGGAGCAGAGGACTGGCCATCATCAGTCTTGAGATTGTGAAGTTGAGAAAAGTAAGCAATTGACCTAGCTGATAAAAACACGTAGGCAGTGCAGTTTTTCTTACAGACTTACAGTAGGTCACTTCAGTTGTGCCATGCAATACAGAACAGGGAAGAGGGAATACAACACAGCTGGCTGGTTGAAAGAGTTCTATATCAGCCTCCTCTGAACTGTCTCTTAATGGAAATGGCAGACTGTAGAGCTTGGGACTTCAAGATCCAGTGATGTGACGTGAAAATCCTGGGGGTCCAGACCCCAGGCTCTTGGACTCGCCGCAACATTCAGGCAAAGCCTCATTGCAAAATGCACGGAGGAAGAAAGGCTCCTACCAAACAACTACTGAAAAACAATGTTTGGTTTGGGCACTGTCTAGACAGTCCTACTGTCTATTAGAGATCTACAAAATTGGGAAGTCCTTTCCCAGGCTAGCAAAGCACGTAAGCCCATGGTTAATAACACACAACGTAATAGTCCCAGGGACTCCAATCAAATTAAGCTATGTGCTTACAAGCTCTGCTGAACTGGAACCAGATTGCATTAGCTTGCTTTAACCTCTCTACAGATCACAAACACTAAGCTGGAAACACCTGCCTTAGAGAGCTGAAGGTAATAGGGAGACACAGGAGGAAGCGGTGCTCCGACAGGCGCCTGCTGGGATGGTGTGGGCTGATACCGAGCCCGGTGTGTGACTCTGGGTTTCAGCAGACCAAAGGGTTAATTATGATGCTGTGCTGTGATTCGGGGAAATGAAGTCAAACTAACCAGAGAACTTGGCCAGTCTCTGTTGGCTTCGATAAGGATGTTCCTGCATATGGAAGGAGGGGATCTGCTGCATGTAGAAAGACAGAGGCATAAAAGGATTCGTCAGCAGTACCTAGTCTTCTTACGAGAGATGAGCTGAGCCAAATGTAGGCTGGCTTAGAGCCTGCAGTCAATGGAGTGGCACCTGCTTCTGATGTGGGTGAATTCAGTCCTGTTTTGTCACTAGGGCGTTGCTTACACTAGCAAGGAGCATTATCGATACTGCCCAAGCTACCTTCCCAGACTAAAATAACCTGCCATTGCCACTGCATTTCCCCACATGGACAATGTGCTGGCTTTACAGGGATTTTACTGTTTAATCTCATTCTTTTTAATTGCAGTAGGATTTTTTTATCTGAAACACTAATGAGTGGTGTTGCTGGAACTCTGCTTCCTCAACACCATAGCAGAGCTCACGTGAAACATGCTGGTTTTGTCCTGTGTGGGAGTCCATCAGAAAATGGCATGAGCTCCTTGAGTGGTATACTTTTATGTGAGTAAAATTAAACATACTCAGTACTGGAAACCTGTCGGGGATTGTTGATGGCATCCATTTTGGAAGCCATTATCGCTGTATCTAGGGACTTCACTTTCTGGCAAATGGCAGTTATCTGTGGACCATGTCAAAATAGTCAGGTTCAGTTTTTCATGCTCAAAGCCTTTAGCTGTGTAAGGACCTGATTACTCTTCAGATCATCTTCATCAGACCACATCCCAATAGGGGTGTGTGTGTGCTAAAGATGAGGAGTGTTATCTGTATCCATTTTTTTTTGAGAGAGACCCTTAATCGTGTACTGCCTTCACTAGGAGACTGAACATTTGCTTTGGGAAACCTTGGGATGTGAAATTAATGTCTCGTGGGCACCTGATTCAAACCAAAGCTCTCCATGTAATGAATAAATATCTCTGAACATTTACTTTTCCACATTGAAACACCGTCAGTCTCAATACGAGCTGCTAGCATTTCTGTAGCGTTTCTCACCATTCTGTATTTATCAAGGCTTGTAAGAGGGTTCCCGGTGCGTGACCAATGGACACTCACAGCTGATAAAACCCATCTCCATGGTCTACAGAGGGACTTTTTAATAGTGACCAGAGTCAGCCAACTGCTGACACTTAGCTTTTCTTCCACAGTGTCTGAGCACTGTGGAGGTCGGGGCTGCTGGAGCTGTGCAGAGCCCAGGGAAACTCTCTGCTGAAGCACTGTCAGGCAGACAGTGCCTGGGGGAGCCTGAGCCGATGCTCTGCTCGCTCCTCCAGCCCTTCCCGTACTCTGTGCCATAGCAAGGACCTATTGCAAGGTCTGGTCTATGGCACTGTGTCACCGTGACAAGTCTCCTTTTTTTATGCACGACAGGAGCCCTTGAAATGCAATTTAGTGCAAAGCAGAGATTTGTGGTTTTAATATATTGTCACAAATGCTGGCAGCAGTAAACAGGTGCTTGTTCAGCTTACCCATAACACTCTAATAGATATAGCACCAGGAACCAGAACTTAATATAATACAACATAACATAACATAACATAACAAAACATAACGTAACTTAACATAATATAATAAATATAATACAAACCTTAGTGACAGAAAGGAATAAAAGAATGATCTCTGAAGACAAAGCAATATCCTGGCTCATTTTGCATAGTCTGCTGACTGGCTTCTCAGTCCATCTCCCCAGAAATTGGCAGAACAGAATCAGATGACAAAAGGGACTGGCACATCTGAAATGATAGGAAGCATCCTATTTTACAGTTACTATTCAATCTATGTTAAAAGATGAATATTTCCTCTTTAAAATCTGCATATCATATCAAAGTGACAACTAAAAACTACATTCTGACGAGGAATGTATAGAAACTCTCAGTGATATTTATTGCTTTTTCTTGGTCAGGGAAGGAGGGAGGGATGAGGTTGGTCAGACCTTTTGCATTTCCACATTTTCCTGAAAACTGTCAGGGAATGTTTAACCAGTTTGCCTCCCATATTCTTAAAGTGTCTAGTGTGTTACCAGCACAAATAACCTCTTCTTCAATAAAAATTAATGTATTTTTAAAGATTAGGTTTGCTTGCTACTTGTTGCTACTGTCGCCTGCTACTTGCAGGCTGCTCTTTAGAGCCTTCAATTTTATACAGTCCACATCTTCTAAGTCTATATCAGCACTGGCCCATTTCATTTCTGTTAGGATATTAGAAGAATAAAATGTAATATCAAAAGTGCTTTAAATTTTGTTTCATATGAACATTTTCCGAGACAAAACATCAGATGCCCTGACAAATCAGCGATAAAATTCACATCAACTTTCCTGGAGCAGAATCAGGCCCATAGAAAATCTTGAATGATTTGATCTGCAGACTTCAGCCTATGAACATCTCACAAAATTCATCTCACAGATAATAAGGATTATGTGAGCTGGCACAGGCAGGCTGCAAGAACAACCACAAAACCATGGAAGAAATGCAAAGAGTAAATTTATTTTCATTACCGTGCCAACCAGGGGATCCCCAAAGCAGCACCCGGGCAGAGGCACACAAGCGGGAGCGGAGGCACTGCTGAGCTCGGTCCATGCTGGAGGATCACTGAACCTGCTGTGCTCACCTGTATTTCAGGGATTCACGCAGGCGCAGTCTACCACTGTGCTTTGATCTTCCCTGCAGAAGGGCAGGAATCTCAAGCATGTTCCATAGGGTGCCTCTAAGTCTATCACAGGCCTACGTTATCGAAACACAGATGTTCGACTTGTCCAACACACAAGGCAAAACAACAATTAGTATGATATATGCGTTTTTCTACACCTCAGCTGCAGGTCACTTGAGCATGTTTATAATCCTCCTCGCCAATCTTCCGTTATTTTCCCACAAGGATGAAGTGCTATTTCATCAAAGTATGAAAGCTTGCTGTGAAGCTTGAAGGAAAGCTGTTATGCAGTGAAAGCGCTTATAACGTGAATATGTCCAAAACCTTTTGGCATAGCTCCCCACTCCTTTTTTTTGTCCTTGGGAGTGTACGTCATTTTTGTGATACTTACAAAACAGTAGCTCTGCTGCCATCATTAACACACAGTTAGTGTGGGCTGTCAGTTATTCTCGCTTACATTGATATGGAGACTGCAGTCCCTTAAGAAAAGTCCATGAAATTAGTACAGATTTGGATTGAGTTGTGGAGAGCAGCATTTAGCAGAAAGCAAAACAATTTAAGTAAAGCTTAAAAAGCCTCAAAAGTTTCTCGGTGAAATTACACTGATATATATTGTGTTCATGATGGTAGCATCCCTGTGATAAAATAGAGACATATTTGATAATTTGAAATAGCTTTGATACCTCCAGGTATCTGCTGTAGTATTATATCTTGCATTTCAACTCCCTAAGAAAAAAATCTTATCTTCATTTCCCATCCATGAGGATATATTCTACTAAAATTACACAGCCATTAGGCCTGATACTGCTAGTACTCTTCAAATGTTAGGTTTAAACTCCAGTATCTCCCCAGTCATCCAGAGTCTCCTACCAATAAAAACCTAAGGCATTTTTGTGGAAAAAAATATCAAAAACCATTGATGTCAATTACAGGGCTTCTAAAATGAAACAGTTATTATTTTTCTTTCTGACTATGGTCATACTCCAAAGAAAGGTGAGCTATAGAAGGGATGAGATAGAAAGGCAGTATACATGTCATTTAATTGCTTTTTACACTTACTTTTAAAATGAAATGTGATAGAAGACTTCTAGCGCTCACATGGGACAACCTATATGATTGACCTAGATTCAGGTGGATCCACCTACTTTTCCAGCCCATGCAGCCATTTTGAGCCTGTGCTGGTAAAACCTTGCTTTCCCTGTCTGACTCTGATATGTTTCTTCAGTTTCCACTTTTTATGCCTAATAAAATGTCAAGAACTGACAGAGAAAATGGACTGTTTCATGGAAAAGTATTATAATGAATCAGCCCCTGTAGCAGGATTTTTAAAATTGTATTTGATTTCAATAACATGAATCCAGCCCGTTGCTTTGCACTCTGATGTTGTGCCTGGCAGCCCCTGGCCAGAAGCTAGGCTGATTGACTAACCTGAATTACAGCAACATCTGACACGAGCCCTGGTTTGAAATAAAGTCCTTTGCAATACTCGGGTGAACCAGTTCACTGCTGTGCTGAGAGCGTCCAGCTCTTCATTTGCCAAACTTTTTCCTTTGACCTGCACTCCATCTTGTCTTTTGGTTACCAAACATTTCTTCTCCAAGTGCTTAGCCTGATTGCTCTTGCTTTATTGCCTGACGATCCCTCTTTTCTCCCCAGCCGTCTCTGCATCCTCGCTCTGTGCCTCTCCTGCTATTTCAGAGTTGATGCTCAGCGCGGGATCTTTTCCTTTGACCGAGGTCTTGAGCCTCCCCAACTGTTTCAGTGTCACCTGCTGCTCCACTTCTGATTTCTTCTTCTGACAGCCGTTTGGTCTCCTTCTGGCAGCGCTGGTGCTTTATTCAGCCACGCAGCCTTCCTGCTCTGCAGCCCACAACTTCTCTGGTGGTGGGTTTTGTTGGACACCTGGGCCTCTGCTTCCTCGTTCAGTCCCCTGTCTCGTGTGTGTTGCTTTGCTGCTTTCTCCCCTGTTGGATGTGTCTGTCTTTCCTGCTAGATGAGTTCACCCTCAACCTCTTTCCTTCCCCAGAAATGAAGACGAGCAAGTCCTAAGGAAGAACTCCACTGCAGGCTGTTTCTCTGTGTTTCCATTTTCTGCCAAAAAGAAGAATAAAAATTATTATAGATAATAAAGAATCACAATTTTTACAGATTGAAACCGAAGGCATCTTGTCTTTGCAGTCCTGACACAGATCCTGTGGGACTTCCCTTGCCTTTCATCGTGGGCTGGAGCAGCTTTCTTGACCTTATGGATGCAGACTCCTCCTCTGACACATTGTCAGAAGCAGTTTAGCACAGAAGCCTTACTTCCCATGGGGACAACCAGCTGATGGGTAGCTGCACATGTATAGTTGCATTTTAAATGTAGACTAGAGCTAGCTGTAACACTTTCAGCAACCGAAAACTTTTCAGAATTGCGTTTCTAGAATTTCTGTCAGAGAGCACGATTCTGTTCCCTGCAGTGAGATAATACTTGGTCTCAGTTGAGTGCTTAAGTTTCACTTTGCGTGACTTGGATCACTCAGCAATGAAGAGCTCTCCCTTGAATCTGCCAGAGCTTGGACTTAACCTACACCTCCCTTATCTTAAGCTGGAACCTAGACATTATCCTGCACATTTTTTTTGTGGAATTCAACTTACAGCATGCTTTATCCCTATGTTTCTGCAGGACACCCACACACACGTAGCCCCCATTTTGGCAGGAATGTCAATCCATTTAGCTGCTGCTTATTAAAAAATAATGTACTTCTGCAGACAAATGTTTACGTGAATGCTCTCAAAAAGTGTTTCTCTGACTGTTTTCAGATCTGTGAGTTTTAAAGGACACAGAGGAGCAGAAAAATCTTACTATAAAAATCAAAGGCAGCCCACGTTATTACTATATAGACCCAAGCAGACATATATTCCATGTGATTCCCTTATTCTTAAACCAAACACTCCAGTGGTTTAAGTATCCTGGTGATTTTCTTCAAATTAATGTGTGCTAGACTTGGTCTCCAAATTCAGTTCATGCTAGGGAGTCTTCCTTATAGTAGGTCTTCCCTTAAAGCTGCAAAAGAAGGTAATGAATTCCCTTTCTTGCTTTTCACTTGCTCAGGAGTGAAGTTACATTGGCTGCCCCCAGAGTGCCCTTTGCTTTCCACCTCGTGACTGTACGGATCTGTATGCAATATTTACAGCCACGGCTCTCTACTCTCCTGGACAAGACAGTTACAGGTGCAATATCAGCCTTCTCCCACTGAATTCTAGCAATATTTAGTTATCTGTAAAAAGCAGAGTGAAAACCTGCTTCCTTTTCAGCCCTGCAAGCTGTACTCTCACTAGCCAGCACCTGGCCTTCTTAAAATGACAGAAATCACTTACGGCTGGCCATGGTCACACCTTACCTAGAACTGGCCCAGTTCTCCTTTAAATTTGAATAAACACTGGGAAAAGGTACTGCCTTGCATACATTAGGCTCCAAATTACTTTTAGTCGGATCATAATCAGCGCAAACTTCCTCATGCAGCTGCCAAATAGGCTCTTGGCTTATCCATAGGGAGCTGTGTTTCGAAAGCAAACATGCTTTGCTAGGCTGCTCTTGGCGTATCCACCATAACTCTCCCATTATTCAGAGGGTGGGACCTGGGATAGAGAAGTAAGGCCATTTGTCAAAGTACAGCCCCTACTCATGGGGCTTATTTTACTTAAAGGTAACTGGTGCTGAGGAGCGTATGCACGTACATCTTTAGGTTCTCCAGCTTCCTACTGCAGAACCAGATCCTTGCTGATGAATCCCTTTACCCCTAGCAATCTGTTTATATAAATGTACAGTCAGGACTATTTATGCACTGTAGAAAGGGCTGGAAAATCACAATAGTTGCTCACTTCGAGAAATTACCTTTCTCCCCAAGTGGCCCCACTCTTTTCAGCAGGGGGTCACTCAGTGTGAATGAAGTATAAGTGTTTGCCCGTTAATTACTTTGCATAGCTGAGCTTGTCCTTTATGATTTTAGCTTCTCTTCTAATCTGAAGGTGCACAACCATGGTCTCTGTGGTGTTCAAGGCTGAAGCTGGCAGGGGTGGGCTTGCTGGCTGGAGCTAGCTTGTTGATCCCGCCTGTTCAACGACATCTTTTTCACAGGTTGTTCCGTCTTTGGAAAGTCACCCTGCTCAGACCAAGAACTGTGAAGAATCCTCTTTCCTCCCTGCCTCCACGTTGGCTTCTCTGGACTCCACAAATCACTGCTTTCCTAATATGTAAACAGAAATATGGAAATATGGAAGGAAAGTTCAAATGCCAACTTTAACAGTGAATGGCAATGATATCTATGTTTCTGAACTACAACAAATTCTGTTTTCATTACTTTGAACTCAGTACCCTGAGGAGAAAAAGTATGTATCTACTTACGGGCTTCAGAAAGCTGAACATCTGCAAGACAGTGCTTGAGTAGTGGTAGCATGTTATCTTGTAAGCCTTTTCCTAAGCCTTAGAAGTCTTCCACATCTTCAAGTCCACCAAAGAAATGCATCTAAAAATGTCTCCTTTTGCATCCTTCTTATATTCCTGTGGTCAAGGCACCTCCAGAGGGCAAACTGTTCCACTGTTCAGAAAAGTGTGTAGAGAGATGGAATTAATTATGTTCTGAAGGGATCTGTGCATGAGATCTACAGAAGGAGCTTCCATAGAACAAGCTTAGACCAGATCCTTAACTTTCACATGGCTGAAGTTAAGTGAGATGAATTCCTTTTCTGTATTAGTCTGTGTCTGCTTGGAAAGCTGAAGTTAATGACAATTCACCCTCTCAGAGTGCTCAAGTGAAGATCACTAGTGTAGGTATTACAGTAAAATGCTGTTGAGAAGAAGAAAAGTTTCTGGAGGAAATGAGTTTGAAATAAATCAGCTCACAGTTTCACAAGGTTTAGGGAATACATTTCAAGGAGGAGAAACTGGAGAAATTATCCAAAAAGCTTATTTTGAACATCACTGAAGTCTAAGGAAATTCATCTTTCTTAGCAAACATCTTAATGTTCAATTCTATGAAAACAAGAAACCTTGGCTGTAAATGCAGCCAGAAGCAGATCACTCATGCCAAGTTATCCAGTAAAATAAAAATATATCAAGTATTCCAGGATAATGGAAAGCACAGACTGTCATCAGTTTGTAAAGAAGTTACCACAATGGAGCCTTGTAGAGATTTTCATCAGGTTGAAATGACTGGGTATGGCACCAACATAAATGTTTATTAGTGATAGCAGTTACGGGAATATAACACTTGAAAAAACCCCACATCGCTACCCTATTCACAAAAACCATTCATCTGCTTCTCTGTGGGTACTATGGCCCAGACCTTCTTCCTCAGTGCAGCCCAACTTGCTTTTTCCTCCTAGCCAAAAAGGCACAGTCTGCTCCATGTGAGGTTTAACTTTCAGCAGCCATTTATCAAACTATTTATCACATTTATTTGACAAATCAAATGGAATGAGAAAAAGGGGCTTTGAATCTCAAGGATCATTTCAACCTGCGGTGTTGTTGAGGCAACTCTAGTTAGTAACAGCTTTTGAAGGCATTAGTGATTTTGCACTAAACAGGAGTATTGTCCTTGGAACACGATTCTAGGGCATTTCCTGCACTTCAACAATTTAACTTTTGATTTCAAGCTGTTTTCTTTAAAAGTATGCCTTTCTGTAGTGACAGGGATAGAATGGACAAAATCCTGCAGAAAACAAAGGCTGCTAGATCTTTCAAATAGAAATATCTTCTCTCACAAATGCTACTTTAATATAATAATCTAAACTAAACCTTGCACTAAGAACCCCAAATCTCTGAAACTGTCCAGCAATTCAGCAAATAGCCCTTCATCCCGAGGAGAGATGGACCCCACACCAGGGAGGGGGCAAGGTTGGCTCCACACCAGGGTTCTCTGCTGGAGATGGCTTTGCTGGACACGGGGCGTGAGACAAGAAGAATATTCTTGACCAAATGCAGGCACGTGGCTGTGCTCCTTGAGTCAGCTTCCTTCAGCTCAGGCCTTCTAAATATCCCCGTGCAGGTCCTTATCTTCTCCCTGCTGTGAAATAGCATCCCTTAGCTTAAACCTCTCTAAGCAGAATTTAAGCCAAGGCACATTGCCTTAATTTGGGCACACGAAGAGCATGCTCCAATCAGTTGCTGAGAGCAAAGTGGGTCAGCCACCACATGTTTACCAACTGACTTCTTTAAAAACTTATGAACTATGTGATTTTCTGTTAAGTAACTTTTGCAAGGAGATGAAATGAAAGCCGGAATATGAGAGGCATTTGGATGTCCTTGCACTCTGAAAGCAAAGACACACAAGGGTACTTGATTCCATTGGGAATATTTGTCATTTCATCCAATTTTCTATTTTCTAAATGAAGTTTTACAAAACCAATGTCCCTTTCCCCACTTCTCTGCCCCACTCCCAAATACCTACTCTAACAGGCCATGAAGGGCCCTACCTGTTGGTGACTGCTGATGGATAGGCAGGAAGGATGCTGTGGTAGCTTTTGGAACAGCGGGGTCTCGGGGCACCAGTGTTTTAATCTTCAGCTACTGGGGGTTGACCCTGGCCAGCAGCCAAGCACCTACACAGCTGCTCATTCACTCCCACACTCCCAGTTTTCTTGCAACTTGTGGGTTGAGATGAAGGCAGTTTAACAGATGAAGGAAAGGGGGAAAAAACAAGCGATGCAAAGGTGATAATCACTCACCACCTCCCACAAGCAGACCGATGCCCAGCCAGTCTCCAAGTAATGGCCACCTTGGAAGCCAAAATCCGTCCTTCTTTCTCCCTTACCCCAGTTTTATCGCTGAGCATGGCACTATATGGTATGGAGTATCAATTTGGTCAGTCCAGGTCAGCTGTCCTGGCCGTGTCCCCTCCCAGCCTCTTGCCCACTTCCAGCCTACTTACTGCTGGGGAGCAAAGTGAAAAACACAAGGTCTGAATCTGTGCAAGAGCACTATTCAGCAGCAGACAAAACGCTGGTGTGTTACCAGCACTATTTGAGTCACGAACACAAAACACAGCACTGGGGGGGTGCTATGAAGAAAGTTAACTCCATCCCAATCAGACCCAGTATAGCTATTCATGAACTGAACTGGTCACGTAATGCAGTCTCAGTACAGGATGTCCTGAAAACAAGCCCTGTTTTACTCGTGAACAAACAGTCCTTCCCGTCTGCCAAATGTACAGGAGCCATCTCTTGAGTTCTCCAAAATATGGGACCCTTTCTTAGGTCGTGGCTGCTGCTGGCCTTAGCTTTGTCTGCTCCACCTGCTCTAAGCCCAAGAGATGTTACAAGGGAGCACCAGCATGTTAGAGCGTGCGTGGAGGGGTGGAGATGACCTTTAGCCACCCCTCCTCTCATCTAAGGTCTCATCACCTAGAGGTGATTGAAATGCTGGGAATTTCATTTTTGATATCACAGCTTGGGGTCTTGCAGCTAACACCGCTGCTTTTAGAGAGGCAGCTGGGGATCTGAGCCAGAGCACGTCACCACAGTGGAGAATTTGGCACAGGGAAGACAAAGGAGTAGAGGCTTTTGGAGCTGTCTTTGGAAAAAAATGTATAGGAGAAGCTGTCTGGCCAACTGCCTTCTCACAGCTCAAGACCTCAAGCTCTTTCATCACTCTTAGTTCATTCCACTAACAAATTGGCTTCAAACTACTTGGTAAGTCCTGCCAAATCATATCGAGCCCACTGGAGAGGTAAGATGGACCGTATCTTTCACATTTGCATAGGGGTTTCAAATGGGAAGGTTGTTAGGTTGATCAAGAAGTATTTGTGGTCAACTTTTTTGTGAAAAATAGTCTGTCAAACACATCAGCCTGATTATAGGGATCCCATTTCTGCCAAGACATAATTAACAGTCTCACAGTGATATTAAGTGCTGTGAGAGTTCATTCTGAGATGAAACTTGGCCTGAAAGACCCAAGTCCAGGACTGTTATTTTTGCAAATATGCTTTATAATAGGATAATTATAATCACTCTGAACTAATATTTTAAATACATCTAAAACGGCTTGTCTATTCCTAGCCTAGCAGGACTATGCATTTCAAAGCATGAATTTCCATCACTTCCAGCACAGTAATTTGCAGTGGCCACTGTTGTTTAGACCCTTACGCAAGGATCAAGGGACAGGATCAAGTGACAAAGTGTAACTACAGGAAATTAAGCTAAATGCCAGGTAGAATGCAAACAAGGGATGAGATGTCCCCTCCTCTCGTGCCCCCAACTCAATGTTGGCTATAAGCAGTTAATTAAAGGCAGATCTTCAAACCCATGAGACGGCACTGGGAGGGCACAGCATGGCCCCGTAAGTACCCCCCTCCATCGCTGCCTCACTGCGGGCCATGCTAGCAGAGTCTAAGTGCCATGGGAGCAACAAAATGCAGTTTCAAGAGCAGGGCTGTGGGCT
This sequence comes from Astur gentilis, assembly GCF_929443795.1. Classification (NCBI taxonomy): domain Eukaryota; kingdom Metazoa; phylum Chordata; class Aves; order Accipitriformes; family Accipitridae; genus Astur; species Astur gentilis. Next base: position 11,048,730 of record NC_064911.1, read on the forward strand.
CAGCCATGGGCTGAAGGGCTGGTACCGGGGTGAACGTGCCAGCTCTGTGCATGTGTGTGTTTGTGCCTGTGAAGTGTATGGCTCAGTGGCTCAGATGCTGTTTGGTGCCTCTACGACCAACAGTATAGTTATTCTTACGGTGACACGGTTCTGTTTGTTCAGTGCCTTGCCACGACATGTCAGCATAAAACCATCTGGCTCCACCCCAGTCTGCCCTGCACCATTGCAGTGGTACCCAGTAAGCTGGGTACCTTCCCAAACAACTGCCCAAAAACAGACCAAAGCAAAATGCAACACTTCCGAGACAGGCTAAGTACTGCTTCCCTTCTGCATTTCTAAGGGAACATTTCCGGTACAAAAACCTGGGAAAACCGTCTTAAGTTCTCACCTTTCAGCCTACAAGCAACTGCAAGCTGAGAGCAGTTGCAGCCCTACTTAAGGGGAGAGCAAAGGATTTCCTTTGCTGGAACTATATCAGAGCCATTTACAAAAAAGATAAACTCAGGCATTTCATTCCCTATCTGGAGAACTGAATAAGGTAAAGAAGCTGAAATTAATCTGCGTTTATCATCTTTTGCTATTAGGCCTGGCAGGCTAACCTGCTTTTATGTAATTGGACTAATAGCTGTGGTTTATTAACATCATTAAATCAGTGCTGTCTAGTAAACTTTCCTTTTATCTCACAACGTCACCCTGTCTGCCCTGAAGAAAAGGACTGGTTTCCTAGAAGCACGTTCTTCCACATCACGCGTGAATCGGGCAACAGCCACTGACACTGGCCGATTCAGGGCGCAGCACTGATCATTTTAATGGTGAGGAAGAAGCACAGATTACTGATTTTGATGAGCAATGTAACAGCTATTGCTGTGCTGCTGCACTTTGGCTACTGATGGCTGCAAGTGATCCCTGACAGTACAGATACCCCAAATCCACAGTAATGCTTGTTAATCTTGCAGAGAGAAGACACAGTTGTAATGAAAGAAAAGGGCAGCTTGATCTGCTTTGCCATAGGGTGTCTCAAAGCAAGTGAAGATTTTGTATTTATTGGCTTCTTCGATGGTGAAGGATTACAAGGGGAAAGCACCTACTCGTGTTGTGCCTCTGCCACCCTGATAAGTCTGCAGTTTGCCAGGCTGCAATTTGCACAGTCTACATTATTAAAGGAGATGCTACATTAGGAAAGAGGGCTGGGTGCCCTTGGAGGCACTGGATGACAAGCAAGATGCAAGCAAATAAATAGCAAGGGGGAGAGAAAAGAAAACACAGACCTGAGGAGTGCTAGCCTCATTTGGTTTGTTATCTGAGGTCTGATGGATCGCTTCGCTAACCATTCATGTTTATAATTGGAGCAGCAATGGGTGAAGAGAAATCTTCAGCTCCTGCTGATGCTACCTCTGTTTTCCAGCTGTAACTCTGCTGCCAAAGTCAAGTCTTCTACAATCCCCACACCTGAGCTGAGGGGTTTTTTTTGTGGGTCCTGAATATTTACTTCCTCAACAGGGGGTGCCATATAAAGGCATAAAGTAAAGAAGTGATAGTATGTAGAAATAAAGGAATGTGAAAATAAATAAAATAGCTGTGCAAGCCATAAGTAGAAGACACAAGGAGAGGAGAAAAATCTTCCTGACTTGAAAGGATTGGAGCATGTGTTTTGAAAGATGGGCCCACAAGGACCCAAAACACTTGGGAGGAGGTGAAGGAGAGGGGAAGATAAGGAAACGGTTCACATTTCTGAATCCCACACATCTTGGGCCTATCTAAAAACTGTGGAGGGGCACTGCCAAAACAAGGTTCACCCAAAGCCTCACATAAAAGGAAGATTGCTCAGAGTGGACTTCTGCTCTGTCCCATCCCTTCCCCAACCCAGCTCCGCTCCGCTTGCTCCCTCCTCTGCTTAAAGATGTGTTTTGCACAAGCAACTGGGTCAGACGGGGCAAATGTGCTGGATCCCCACTACAGCAGTACGACCGTATTGGTTCCAGTAGAGTTGTACGTAGCTGTACCCCAAAATGTCTGTGGTGGCTGTCAGAGCTCTGTGAGGGGGTTTTGCTCCCGTTCCCTCGGAGGTGACCGGCTGCGGCAGGGTGCACGGCAGCCCCTCGGGCTGCGGACACTGGTTCTCTTGCTGCCCTTGGGGTGTTCATAGCTGTGGTCATTTTGTGCATCACCGAGGGTGCCAGTCACTACTGCACGTATTTTCAGAAACAGATCCAGAAAACTTCCACATTCTCAATATTTAGTGTTGTGGATCAGTCTGTGAAACGATCTGGCAGTATTCCGCTCAACTCCCCCTGCAAATAATGCCACCAATAACTGTTTAACAGTTTATTTGTTGTGATGTTTTTCTCCACCCTTGACAGTGAACTCCAGGCACCAGTCGATACCTTGTTATGTTGATGTACATTAGACACAAAAAGCACAGTTGCATCAGTGGTGTGGCTTAATAAAAAAAAGTTAATGCACCGTGAGGCCTTTTCTTCTGATGACCACAATAACGACAAAGAGGGAAATTATGGTCATGCCAAACAAAATGCCATTTACATCAACCTTGTCAATTTTTTTTATGTCACTTACTTTGATTAAAGGTTTTTCAGTGGAATTGCTGCCAGAACTTTTGTTCTCTGAAACAGCTAATATTGACAGAATGTAAAAATGCCTCTGTCTATATCTTAACTCCTTCTCCTGAGGAAAAAAAAAACAGGGATTGTTCTGTTGTTCTTCTCCTGTTCTTCTATAAAGTGTGATATTAACTCAAAAGCCTAAACTTAGAGCAGCCCAGTGAGACAAAGCTTCTCTTTCTCATCCTGGTGAATGACGAGAGTTTCAGAACATGAACTGGACGTCCTTAAGGACCTTGCTGAACTAGCGCCTAGCTGACTATACTTAAGCCGCTTGGCACTGCCAAGACTCACAGATTTTGCAAACTAAAAGGCCAGAAGAAGAGGTGGCCCAAGGTGGGAGATGAAAGTCCCAGTGATTCTCGGTGCCCCTTGCCCAATACCCAGAAAAACCCATCCTCCCTCTCTGGTCACTGGCCCGTGTTGCCCTATGGGTCTGACACTGTGGTGCTGTGAAGTTATCTCTGCACAGAATTATTTATTTTCAGAGTTCATGGCCCGCACCTTCAGAAGATGTTAAATTCCATATAAAATTACTTTCAGTCCCCAAACTAGACTTATCACCAGCTATGTTCTTATATCCCATTGGTGTAATGCTAAACTAAAATATAGACAGACTCATGCATTTGTTGTCACAGGCTGGGCAGTGACAAATGTCTAAATGCTATGTATGCCAAATTAGAATTGGCTTAACTCCCTTTGCAGGTATTTGCTCGCCAGTGGAGAAGACCTTTTCTTTCCCTACATTCTTTTCATTAGCTATGCAGATTTTTAGGTAAGTCTTACCTGGAGAAGGGTATTTCTGTTTGAAACTAGTATCTCCAATTGTTGTCCTTCTTTCTCTCTTTCCTTCTTTCCTTCTTTCTTTCCCCTAAGCATATCACTAATGACAAATGTGTTTGTGAGCAAGTCTTTCAAGTCAGCTGAGGGCTGCTACAGCACTGTGAGATGTGAAGGCTGCCTTGAATCAGCAGTCAGTTTAGGAAATTATCTTTATTTTTGCCAGCCCCTGGGCTCTCTGTGCATGTGTGTGCCCATGTGCGTTTTCCATCAGCTCGGTGCTCTCTGTGTGCCACCTGCAGGCTGAAGCCACCGACTGTCCTCATGGGACTGCTCCCAAGGTGCACAGTGCAGAGGAGGGGACATCTCACACTACTAAATAACAGCCTTGGACTTCTTTTAAATCCTGAGTATAAGCAAGGCCCCCAAACGGAATGTGCCCTACAAATTCAGGTTCAAAACCAGCTCCCCTTTCTTTCTGCATCATCCTCTGTGTGGGTAAACTGCAGATTCTTCCTTTTATATCAGACACAGGTTTGAATTAATCCAATTTTCCCTGGGTCACATCCCAGAGCAACAATTCCAGTTTCCATGCTGTACACATTTGCAAGGCTTTGTCTTTCGCCAGAAGGGAAGGGAAGGAGGGCTGCTATTCCTATCACAAAGCAATTTGCCTCATGGGATAGTTTCCACAGAGCAGAGTTCAGAGTGGAAAAACCTGGCTGGTAGTGAATAGTCAGGTTGTTCATTAAGGAAAATTCTAGTGGAGAAACCTACTGTCTAGATTTGATGAAAAGTTAATGAAACACGCACAACATCCCTGTGATCTGCAGCTCATTTTGAACAGAAGCTGAACTCAGACAGGTGCACGCGAGGTTTTTGATAAATGTTTCATAGGTATTTGTGCATGACTGCAGACCTGGAAGGCAGCAGGGAAGGTAGCAGTTAACCTGCCACGTGCACAGAGGGAACCAGGACAGTGGGGAGGAAAAAGGGTCCCTCAATGTTTTTGAGTGAGAAACAGGACACCAATAAGAAAGTTAATCTATAGCACCTTGTCTATCAGCTTTACGTAAATAGGCTGCTGATTAGTTGAAGGAGAGTCTAATATAAATAATATACAGTGAAGAACGTGATCCTGTTTATGGTATTGCTACTACAAGACTAGAACAAAATGTTGGCTAACACATTTTGCAACGTATTATTTGCCTAAAAAGCAAATTTGTCTGGCCTGCAAACAAGTCAGCACAGCACAGAAATGGAACCGGTAATGTGCGTCACAGCTCAATCCTCATTTTGACAGTAAATACATTAGAAAGTCAGTTAGATGCAATCGGGGGGGGGGGGGGGGGGGGCGGATCTCTAATGCTGTCAAATACTCAGCTACTGTGAAACAAAGGAGCGCTGCAGTTAAATTTGTTCTAAAGCTCATACCATCATGTAACACAACCAAAGCCAAACTGTAATGCTGAATGCTTAAGAGTTTACAATTGCTTTTTCAGCTATGCGTAAATTATGAATGCATACTTCTTTTCCTGATTATGTAGTGAATGAGACTCAGTCTGCTTGGAAATAGGCTTGTCTGTTTAGAAAGGCAGGGTATGTGTGAAACACAAATGGATAACCAACAGGCTCATAGTTCTGGAAATAACACCTCCTGACAGCTCTAGGGTAGAGCCCGCTTTAACCAGGGAAAGGCAGTCAGGCTCGCTTATGCAATGTAACATGCCCTAACTGCACTATAGCAAGTGAGGTGCTTTTCACTGTTTCAGCAAGCCCAGTCAAAGAGCCCTCCATGAGAAAAATACTTCCCAACACTCTCATTCCTCCCCGTGTCTTACAGTTGTGCCCTGTCTCAGATGCATCACGTACACTTTTTCTCAAACAGGCTGAGCAAAACTCAGTCACTTATTGGCTCTAATTAGCCTGGACATAGCATGAAACTCTGAGCAGGTGGAAAGTCAAAATGCAAACTACAAAACCTGAAGAAAGATTTGTTTCCAATTTCTGCAGCATGCTCTATATATAGGATAAAAGATTACCTTGAGTTCATACAGGTCTTTTCTATACATGTTAGAGAAGCTTCCAGAATAAAATGACCACTGGCTTAGGAAGGAGAGACTTCAAGATATAAAATATTGGCATTATGGCTGTGTATTTCTCCAGTCTATATAAGTGCATCTCTGGGTCTGGTCTTCTTGCAAGGCTCCCTTTCCAGCGTTGTTTTGGCTTTGATAAAAATGGCGCTTGAGATTGTTGGGTTTATTCTGCATACATAAACATTAAGAAGTAAAACCTGAAAGTAATCAAAAGGTAAGATGAAGCAAGAGGTGGAAAGAGAGTGGCCAGTTTGTGAGCGAGACCGGACCTGCTCAGCAGCACTCAGCGACACTCCCAAGAGCTTTGCTCTGGAGGTTTCCCCCAAATTTCTCCTCCCTGAGCACCAGAAGCTGCAGGGCTCTCAGCTGCCTCTTGGGCAGAACAGGTAGGTACCTGATTTCATTTTTTCTGCCCTGTATTTTTATTTTTTCTTAAAATTCTCTTTTGCCTGCTGGTAATTATTTGCTACTTCCAGACAGACTTCCACTGGGGAGTGATTGGTAGAACAGGCTCAGAAGTGTTGCTGACCTGATTGCAAAGTATCACGTTAACAAAACAGGACTTTTTTTTTCCCTTGCTCAGCCTACCAGCAGTGTTTCTGCTCGATCACTCTGTGTGTGGGAGAGGAATCCAGACACTGCTGCATTACTCACTGGCCTGAATAAAGAAAGCGTTTCCATATGTTTTTCCTGATGTGTGTGTACACATTACAAACTGAACTCTTAAATCAGTTGCTCTGAATTTCTAGTAGCGATGAAGAGATCGGAATTAGGCTGTCTCTGTCACAGAGGAAAAAAATGGCTTTTAGCTTACTGACGTCTAATTTTTTCCTTGGTTTTCATGCCAACATTTTTGATGGACACATCAACCTAGATATAGAAGATTATTACAGCCAACTTAGAACAAATCACAAATCTACTGGGGCTTGAAAACATTATTGTGGTCTCCTTTTCTTTGCATCCTTTATTTCAAGTAAATATTATTGTAGTGTGTGTTCATGGCCTGTTTTATTTAACTGTAATATCAGATGCCCGAGATTCAAATACCATCAGTCCATTCATATATAATTATCCTAGATACAAAGCAAGCATTGAGCACAGTAAATTAATGTGTTTATTTACCTTCAATACATTTGAATAAAGCAGTACCACATGAGAGGCAATGAAATTCTCACTGATCCTGACAGACTTGGGGTGATGTTAAGCACCACTGCTGTGGTCATAATTTCTAACCACTGGGAAAGCTCAGCCATCACTCACAAGTGCACTGCCTGTCATGGGTCCCTTAGATTATGAAATGTAACTGGAGATAAATGAGCAAGGATGGGCACTGCAAGCCTTGGGAATAATATCCCCAATACTTCCAGTTTGGCTCAGTTTAGAACTGGGAAATGTCCTCAAAGTACTTTCTATTGTGATCCAATCAGGCCAAATCAGACCTTATTAACTCTGCAGCAGCACTGATAATGCCCTGATGGATGCGAGGCTAACTGGTTGATGATAACGACACCAGCCTTAGAGCCTGAAGAGCAGCAGTAAGACTCCTGCCTATGCAACATCTCCACAGCTGGGGGAGAGGTGGATCCCCACAAACTCAGAGGTTCCCAATCTGAGGGGCTGGAGGAGGCTGAAGCCTGGAGGGGCTTGGTGCTGAAAGCATTTATCAGGAGCTATTCAACACCCCTAGTCCAAAAAAACTGATGGAGAGAGCCACAGGGGGACACCAAAGTGGCCATCAGCTAAGGACATGCAGAGCAGCTGGTGGCACTGGATGGACTTACACTGGTGGAGAACCACCTTGGAGCTGCTGCTACACCAAGTGGGTGACCCTGACCCTGGGACAACTGTCACGGGAGCCATCACGATGATGAGGTTCAGTCCTGCCGGGAGGGAGTCAGTCAAGGGCAGGAAGGGATCAGAGAGAAGGGAAGGCCATTGTGGTGTGGAGACACGTTGTGGAGGAGACTAGAAGGAGGACAGAAGAGAAAGCAGCTTCTGCGAGGCAAGAGGGATAGGAGTACGCAGGTAAGTGTGGAAAGAAACCTCATAAATTCAAGGGCCATGAGGATGGGAAGTTGGAGGGGGCATCCAGAAAAGAAGGAAAGGGGAAAAAATGTCTGGTAAAGCTAGAGTCTTGAACAGAGTTGCTGTTGTTAAGGCAGCAAGAAATCTTGAAGGAGATAATTGCTCAGGTGAGAAAGGGCCTGAAACCTTTATAGGGGAAGTCTCTTTTTCCTGGGAAAATGAACACTGGAGAATGATACTACCCAAGTAAAAAGAGTGCATTTGATTTGATTTGAAAAGCAAAGAGAAGGTATAATGATCCTGGATGACACAGAGCTGTTACTCTGGATGGAGACATAAGGAAACCTAGGTTTTTTAGTATATGGAAGACCAAAACTTCATGGTAGTCTGGCACTGCTCTTGACAATGAAGTGGCTTTCAAGGAACTGATTTTCTCTGTGCAGGGTATAAAGGTAATACCATAGAAAATGGAGACATTAAAAGATCGTGGTTTCTGAGAGGTGACAGGTGTTCAGTGGGGGGAAAATGGGTTGTGGGATACTGAAGGAGGTGATTTGCCCATGCGAGCAGCTGCCGGAGCTTAGCCAGGCTGAGACTGCACAGACATCAGCCTGTGAGATGGCCTCACTGCTAACCCCAGCATCGCACACAAACAAAACCTTGTGAACCCCCAACTTAAAAAATAGCTTTCAAATGGGCACTTGGGGGCAGTGGTTGCTTGGCTGTAAGGAAAGGCAGAAACAGTACCCAATTGTCGGGTGGGAACTGTGTGAACGCTACCATAGGCAAATAACCATAATGCGAAGGCAGCGTGGGCCAAACCACAAGCTCTCCGGGTCTCAGAGGGCTTCAGTTTTCGGAAACACGTTCATGTTCTGTCACAGACCTGAATTATGAGGTGATTCTTTGGTTTTAACTTGCTTTCTTTTCTCAGGGCAGTATGTAGCCATGAAAGGGCTCAGAAAAAAAAAAAAAAGGTAGGTGCTGTCCTTCAGAGTTTGTCCCTTCCTATTTATTCCTTAGCTACACCCTGGCTATGCGTGGCTTTTTACAGAAGGAGAGGAGAAGCCTGACCTGGGAGAAGCCTGCAGATGACACTCGTGCCAGGACCCGCTCTAGTGGATGTTGGGATGGACGTTCTGGTTTTTACCTGTCTCCACCTGAACACGGTATCTAATACCAACACCTTTAACACCATTAAGTGCTTCTTTGTTGAACTCCTGTATCTCCTTCAGACCAGCAAACACCAAGGAGAAGACGACATTACCCTTTCATATATCCTGACGCTCGTCATAAAAGAAGCCCCAGCAAACAGGTAGGACGAAAAAGGGGAGGGTTTCAAAACTTGCTATTAGTCATCAGAAAGTCCTATGAAAAGTGCATAAAGCCAAGGCTGTGTTAGTTCTTCAGCATGACTTTTCCTTTCCACAGGAGAAAAATGCACGTGGCATGGTTTCTGTGAGCAGCAATGAGAGGGGTGCACAGATGTGTATAGACAGATGTGACCACCCCCACTTCCACCTCACCTGAAGTCAGCTGGCCACAAGCTATTTTTGATCCTGAAAGCCATCTGTCTGGGCAAACATTGCTCACTGCCCAGATGAAAATACCTTTTCTTTCAGCAAGGCTTCCTTAGCAAAAGGGCCAAGATGGAGGCATGAAGTTGTCAGCCCTACAATAACAGAGGGGTGATACATAAGCAATCAGAGCTTCTTTAAAAATTTGTGAAAAAAACACAGTGAAGATGTTAGGATTTTGTCACAAAGTGTTTTATGAATTGTAATTTGAAAGTTCAAAGGGACAACAAAGACAAATGTCAAGGCCCCATTCTTTGGAATTAATCTGAGGAGGCAAAAGCGAACCAATGAAAATAAGCATAGATGATTTCCATGCTTGGCTGTGCGTAAGTTAAATGTCCCTATCAGAAACTGAGGATTAAAACGAATGCTTCAAGGTTTAGTGGTGCAAACAAACAAGGAAGAAAAGATTTATGGCATTTTATGTTTTAATTTTGTTCCTTTTATTCTATGCCAAATTGCCAAACTCTGTGATGCATTAGGCCATAAAAAAGCACAACTGCCAAAATCAAAGCACTATATAGATTAAAAAAAATCTTTAAAATTAAAATGAGATTTGTTTGTCCACCTCTTCTGAGATCTTACTTTCATAATAATCTAAGAGTTAGTTGAGTTTATTAGTGTAAAACAAAACTCTTGTGAGATGCATTAAATTTGCCATGGTTTAGGCACAAATCATGGCTGCTGATTTTATGCATTATTAATATTTTTAATATTCTAGGCTTTGGCCCTCTCAGCCTGCCAACCAAGAGAGGGAGTGCACTGTTTCACAGGAAAGAAACTTTGTAGAAGAAAGGCTAGAGAAGCACGTCCTTTAGGGGTCTTCCTGACATGAGTCCCCATGGACCCCGAGCTTTCTGCTCCCAACGGATACCTGACAGGACAGCAGCTAGAGGTGTCCCATCTCACTTCAGGGACCGTACAAAAGGCAGAAGTGAAGTACGCTCTAAGCAGGAGGGCTGTAGGACCTGGCTCCTCCTGCAGGGTAGCTTTGCCGTTGTCCTTTAGAGACAGACCCGAGTGGCGAGATCTACAGAGCTAAAAAATAATCAAACATCTAATTCAAAGACTATTATTTTCCACAGGCTTTGCAGCAAATTGAAATAGGAATCCTGTTTGTTTGCTCTGATAATTTCAAGGGTTATCATTCTTGCAGGGTTAATTTTATTTTGTCTTTTATAATTTCTGAATGACATTAAAAATGAGCACTTCCTTTGGTCAATCAGTTCAGCACATTCCTCAGCAGAGAACTGGATATGAAAGGCCACGTTCTAATCTCAGTAAGTTCAGTAGAGACTGACGTCATTGGAATCAGTGCTGAATCTACATACATGTTGCCAGAGTCAGATCCAGACACTGGGTAGAAAAGCGTGGAAAGTTTGTAGATATTCAACCCTCATCAATCACTACTTGGTAATAAAGCAGAAAGAATGAAAGAAAAAATTATTCTGAAGTAATCCTGTTTTGTTGGTAGAAGAAAAAGAGATGCATAATTAATAATACATAATGCAGAATTAACAGTCTGTAATACCTTCCTCTGAAAACAGTAGCAAGGATCTGGGTTTCATCAGTTTTGCATTGTCCCGAGCAGGCCATTTACCTGTCTGCATTGTGAAATTAACTTTTGTCAATTAATGCTAATATCAGTTCTTTTTGTTCTAATCAGACTCTTCCAAAAAAAGCAATAAGCAATGTGGGATTAGCATTAATAAGAAAAAACAAAACAAAACAAAAAAAAAACCCAAGCATATTATGCCTGCTGGGTTTTTTCTGCTAGAGTTCCACTTCCACCTCCACTATTAATAAGGCTCTGGGTGAAATTGGTTTCTTTGATGATAGAAAAAATAGTGATGTACTTCTAAAGGATTTTTTTTCCTTTCAGAAACTGTTATAAGCAGAGCAATTGTGCGGATGCAATGGAAGGCAAATGTCAGAAACAGAGAGAGTGTGAATCTTTCCCTCACAAATCATTTAACGATGGCAGTGCCCGTGCAAATAGTCATCCAAGAGGGATAGAAATTGCAAAAGCCTGCCTACCATAGTAGCCTGAAGTCCTTTACTTTGTAGTACTTCAGCTGCGTGGAGATCCCAGATAAAACAGCCCAGAAGAGCACAGATTATGAAGTGCAAGGGCCACCTCACATTTAACACACACACACACACACACACGTTTGCCTCAGAAGCTAAAGAATCTGTTCTGAGTGCATGACAGCCAATTTCTAGCTATAGCTTTGTCACAAAAAGTGTGAATTTAATACCTTATGGGTGGCAGGGGCTTGTTGACTGAAGACAGCTTTGAGGAACAGAGCACTTAACTGTTTTGTATGTTGATGTTTCATGCCCAGGTAGACAAGAGATGATAAAACCGCCACAAGTTTGGGTTTTACGCACTGGATAAAAAGCACTAGAGAGGTTTCATTATTACTGTTCTTCAAAAGCTCTCCGTAGCGCAGCCTCACTGAATGTGATGCATTCAAGTCGTCAGGAAAGAAGAGTTGTGATATTTCACAGATAGGGTAAGGCTATGGACCAGGGAATGAGTGAAATGAGATACCACTGAGACACTGCTCTGTATCTGAGAGGGCTCCAATTCAGCCTTATCGAACTATTACAAGAAGAGGGTGCGTGAGAAGGTGCGTGCCAGGTACACGGTAGAGCCCTTAAACCTACTCAGAGGAAAGGGGGAATGATAAGGACAGAACCCTCTCCAACCAGAGAGCACACAGGCGCTCAGACAGGTTATCGTCTCCCCTTTGCTGTCATCTGCAGTGTATCTCAGCGCTTTCCAGGCCAGGTGACCCCTTATTACGGTGAGCAAAGGAGAGGCCAAACTACTGCTGTGTCTAACACCCATCCTCTCCTACATCCCCTCCTCTTTCTCTCAAAAAAGGAGAAAAAAAAAGAAAGAAAGGTTGTTTCAGAGAGCTAAGACCATTGCGTATTATCTCCAAAGGCCAAGCACTGCTTGCAGACCATGGGCAAAGTCCTGGTGAGGATTTGTGAACAATGCTGTCTGTTGCCCACTGCCGCTGACAATATCTTCAGTGTTCCACAGGGTCCCTCAGCGCAGCAGGACACCTCACCAACGTGCGTTTGGGCTGCAGAGGACACTTTGGGTGGGGGCAGCAAGTGGCCTTGGGTGCATGGATGGAATGAGGAGGAGGGGGCCTTGAGGCTAAAGCAGAAATGTGCCATCTCTCTGTGAGCAGCCTCTGCCTCCAAGAGGCTTGGAGGAACCTCAGTTTCTTCCCACAGCCTTTGCTGTCCCAGCTTAGCCCTCAGACTACAGTAGTCTAGCTGTGACTTAAGCTGTTCCTGTAAGGGGCTGCAGTCTGGCCTTTTGCCATTACCTGGAAAAATTAACTCTTCGAGAGAGTTGTTACAAACGGTATGATACTGGGACCGGAGCTTTGTAAATGAGTTTTTTAAGAGGGGCATGGCATTCAGTAGTGCTACCGACAAAAACAAATGAAGCATATAAACAATTTATTCTCATCTGTCGCAGGAGCTGCCCTACATAAAAGCCAGATCACCTTTGGTCATTGCCAGAAGTATTTCTAGATAAAGTAATATGGGCAGTCCTAGGATCACTGTGCCCCGTTTTAAAAGTACATGTGCTTATTTTTATTCCCAGGTTTAGAACGGAAAAAGATTTTGGAAACATTCACAGGACAGCCTGGTGCAAATGTAGAACCAAAGGCAATTTCGGAAGATCGTAGGTTTGATTAATTGGTTTGATAGCATTCTCCTCAGAAATGAGCTCCATGCTTGCACACTGCTGTGTTTTACTACCCAAGTGCAAAACAGGTGCCTATAGTCCAGAGCACAGTGGTTCACTTCAAGTGAAACAAAATCCAAAACACGTCTTGGTGTTCTGGCTGGTGGCTCCTGAGACATTTCCTGACAAGAGTACATTACTGTTTACCTCAAATGCTTCATGCAAGAAGTATGTCACAGGAAAGAAAGGTGTTACTCTGCTCTGACAAAGTTTTGGACCTACATGCTGCAGATATATGTGTTGCTCGGTGCCAACACTAAAACAAATCTGACATTTGTATATCCTCTCTGTCTCATACTGCCAAAGCATATGGCAAACGTACTACAGGGAGTAGCCTTTTCCATACAATTTTTCCAGATGTATCATCTTTACCACTCCAGCATCAGTACTTGTTGCTCTGCCTGCAAGTTAAGTCTTCATATTATTGAGTACCGACAGCACTTTGTAAAGTGGGTTTATTGCTGCCTTTGTAGGAAGTGGACATTTACCCTGTTCAGAGTAGATCTTTTTCTGGTAAGAGACTAAGCATAGCAGGAAAACAGAAGGATCCACAAAGAGCTTACAAAGTTACCTCCTTGAGAAAAACTACATGGAAATGTTTAGAGAAGCAAGCTGCAAAAAATGAGACATCCAATTACTGGTCATCCCTGTATGTCTGTGGGGTTTCATTTGATCACTTTTGAGGACTGACCCAGTGAGGGCTTTCCATCTGCATCCTCATCTGCAGCCCCTCAGGCACTGGTGGAGCTGGGGCTGCCCTGTGTGACACAGAGGAGCAGGCACACCACCAGCCCAGGCTCCGGGGAGGCTATTGCTGATAACTGCTCGCAGACCCACGCTGGATCTCCGGATTTGGGTGCTGAGGCTGCACCATCAGTGACACGACACCTTCTTTCTTCTAGCCCTGTGTTTGTGCGTCTTGCCTACCAACAACCGCGTTGCCAGCTCAGAAAGATCCGCCTGACCATGCTGGATGCTGCTGATTGATAGGAAAAAAAGGCAGAAAAATGCTGCGAGTGGTTCCCAGCAGCGTTCATGACAGCTGCCAAGGAGCACAGCGTGGCCAGGAGCTGTTTCGGGCTATAAAGGCATGCCCTAATCTCAGAAGGGTGCTAGGCAGCTTTGGCAACCCCTTGCTCACTGCTCAGCTGATGATCCTGGCCCTGGGCCCAAGGAGAGGGGTCTGCTTTCCCTCAAAGTCCGTGGTCCCATTAGGGGCTGTTGACAGGGAGGTGTTGCTTGTGTGGTGCTCGCCAAGAGCAAAGCAGGTTTCAGCTCTGGCTGTACCAACAGAAGTAGTTCTTCTGTAAGGACCGTCTACAAGGGGCTCTCTGTGGCCTGGGTATGCAGCAGGGAGAAGGGAGCAGGCAGGCTAAATCTCTTCTGAGAGGACTCCTTGGCCCTGGTGGTGTAGCATGGCGTTAGGAGGGTTGTTCGCTGCACGTGTGGCCGGCAAAGCTGGTGAGATGCCGTGGTGTCTCGGCACAGGGGGCACCGCACGGTCGCCGTCTGCTGCGTGAAGTGTGGGGGCTGCCGGGGTGGAGGGCAGGTACGTCAAAGGATGCGCCCAAAGGCCACCCCGAGGGCTGGGGACCCTGTCGCAGGGTCCACCTCTGGGGTACGGCTGGTGCTGGGAGTGAGGGGAAAGAAGCAGGAATTCAATATTGGTTATTCCCACCTGGTTTGTTTCAGGGACTTCTGTAGTGGCATCCCTACTGCATCTCTCGGTTACCTCTTGCTGTTAAGCGATGTCAGTCACATGGGATCTAGGATCGTCTTATTGCTTGCCAATATCAAGCTATTACGGTCCGAATTCTATAAAGGAATTAACACTTCAGGAATCAAATCATGAAATCATTGTAATAGGCAAACACTGTTTGCATTCAGGTCATGTCTCTGAAGGTCTAACATTGATTTTAAATTCTGCAGCCTGCTCCTCCTGCTTTGGCCCCGGCGGGCTGAGAGATGCTGAACCTGCCGAAAGCCCCCATCGGAGGTACACGGGGCTGCGGCAGCGGGATGTGCTGGGACGAGAAGGTGCCCGGAGGAGGCTGGGAGAGGGCTGGCACAGGAACAGAAGAGGCAGTCCCCTGTTCACACCAAATGCCATCGTGGTGCAGAGCAAAAGTGCCTTTCCTTCAGCAATACACCATTTGAATGCACTCCGTGACCACTGAAAAAAGCCTTTCATAAAACACAATTTACTAAATCACAGAAACCCTTCTAACACAAACTTTAATTAGCAAGGTTTTCCGTAACTTCTTTGCTAATGAGAAGCTGCTTACCTGAATGCTGGCTAGCATTTGTTTTCTCCAGAATTTTGCAAATAGTAATGAAGCGGGATTTGGGGAGAGGTTGTGGGGTTTTTGTTTCTTTTGTTTTTCCCTGAGGGAGAAACTGCTTGTGCAGTAACCAAGGTAGCCACTAGTGTTAAGGTTGTTACACTTCCAAAGGCTGGCCATTAACAAGACATTTGGCTGCACCACAGATGATTCGAGTGCACGTATTTGAAGGGCAAATAGTCATGGCTATTTTTGTAGGCAGAGAAAATATTTTAAAGAAACATTTGAGTCTGCCTTTTATGTAGCCCAGAAAAAGGATACAAAATACAGGATCCCTGTAGGTACAAAAATGTTCTTTAGGTTTTTAACACCATTATACTTAGAATTCACCTTGTTTTTCCTTTCCTTTTCTAATTTTTTTCAGTGTTTTTTTCTCTGCTGTTATCAAGAGAGAATACATTGCTGCAAGTAAAATAAAAGCTTTTATCTAGGATTTCTCCATGTTCTAAAATTCCAGTTCTATATGCCCAAGTGAGGGTTAGGTAAGGGATTCAAACAAACAGTTAATGAGCAGTTCTTCATTAAAGTCGCTGCAGGAAGATCTTAAAGTTCATCTGGTTCTCCTGTCCTTCACAGACAAGGCCTTGAAATTCCCCTCTGAATATTTTTTCTTTTTTTTTCTACTCTAAGGTTTGGGTTTGTTTTTTTAATTTTTGTTATCACAGTTGCTATAGAAAAATGAACATTGTTTTATGGTTGCATTTTATAATTCACACAATATATATGCCCCTTATGGAACTGATGGAAAGAAATGATGGAAGGCAGTGGAACGAAGTCTATTGGAGGCCAGTAACTAGTGTTGTACCTTGGGTCAATACTGGGTTCAGTCCTGTTTAACCTCTTCATTAACGACCTGGGTGATGGGGCAGAGTGCACCCCCAGCAAGTTTGCAGATGACACAGAACTGGGAGGAGTGGCTGATACGCCAGGGCTGAACATGAGCCAGCAATGTGCCCTTGTGGCAAATGGGGCTAATGGTACCCTGGGCTGCATTTGGAGGATGACAGCAGTTCAAGAGGGGTGATCCTTGCCCCCTACTCAGCACTGGTGAGGCCACACCTGGAGCGCTGGGTCCAGTTCTGGGCTCCCCAGTACAAGAAAGACACGGACAGACTGGAGAGAGTCCAGCAAAGGGCCACCACTAAGGTGATGAAGGGACTGGAGCATCTTCCCTTGAGGAAAGGCTGAGAGAGCTGGGACTGTTCAGCCTGGAGAAGGGAAGGTTCAGGAGGGATCTCACTGATGCATACAAATACCTGAAGGGAGGGTGCAAAGAAAGTGGAGCCAGGCTCTTCTCAGTGGTGCCCAGTGACAGGACCAGAGGCAGCGGGCACAAACTGAAACGCAGTACGCTCCATCTGAGCACGAGGAAACATTTTTTCACTGTGAGGGTGACCGAGCCCTGGCACAGGTTGCCCAGAGAGGTTGTGGAGTCTCCATCCTTGGGGATGTTCAAAAGCCGCCTGGACACAGTCCTGGGCAACGTGCTGCAGGTGGCCCTGCTTGAGCAGGGGGTTGGACCGGATGACTTCCATAGGTTCCTTCCAACCTCGACCATTCTGTGATTCTGTGAATAAAATGCGTGTTACAAACAGGAATTGGGATTCTCAAGACACATACTGCCTCTATTCCAATATACTTCCAAAGCATACCAAAACCAAACCATCTGGCCTGTAATCGTCTACTGTTCCATCACTATTGCGCAACAGCGAGTAAGAAGTAATAGCAGAGAGGTGTCCGAAAGTCTTCTTCATAGTTCTTTTACTGCTGGAGCCACCTGCCACAGGGAAGGCTGTGGTTCAAAATCACCTTGTGATCAGTTCTGCAGAGAGCCGATTTTGCACTAATAGATTACTCCATTTCCCTTCCTCCATCTGTCCTTCTGCCTCTGATATCGCAGCCCTATATACTATAAACACAGCAGAGCACACCTAGCAAAAGTCTGGGTGTAAGCAGTTGCCCGAGGTTCATGCCAGCTCCATGCCAGCTCATGCCACCAAAGTTCCTCCAGCCCTTAAACTCCAGCACAGCTGCAGCTCCTGTAGCCACCGCAGTGGAGCGGGAAGCCGTGGGGTAGCTTTGCATGCCTTTTATTTCTGACAGCGGTGGTACTACCCTACTATTCAGTGTCTGAAGGCAAAGCTGAGCACAGCTCAGCCATTTGAGACTGTGCTGGCATTTTTATACCGTGTGCCTTATCGCTGCTGCGTTTCTTTCCAGGAAAAGTGGAAAGTGCGGAGGGAGCGGATTCGCTCCGTGAGTCACCGGGCAGGTTCCTTCGGGCCAAGCCAAATGCAGGGTTTCAGCTAAAAGCTGCTTTTATGGGAAATATGGAACGTGACAGCTGTTTAGGTTGGAAGCTCCTTCAAGGACTTGGGGCCAAGTTCACCCAGGAGTGTGAGTGCTCCTGAGCACTCCCTGGAAAGTGAGGCTGGAACGTTTTACACCTTTTCGGTCAGGCGTTTGCTTACCACAGAGCTTGCTAAATCTGCCTGCGGTGCCATGGGCACCTGCTTGTTTCTGTCTTTTCCTCCTGCCCCTTCTTGTTAACATTTTTGAAAGGTTTCAGGTTTTTCCCCTAAGAGAGCTTGCAAGGAAGGAGTAAATGCTTACATTGCCACTTTTCATCTATTTTTTTTTGACTGTTTGTTTTTGCTCCTCTTTGGACATACTGTGACACATAAATAAGCTATGACCTGTCATGCCAGAGGGAGGCAATGGGAGAGTGTGCATGGAAAATGTTCTCTAGTTTTTGTCCTGTAATTTCGGTAATGACATCATACTAAAGGAACAGGCTCTTCCCTGGAAGAGAGTTTGGTGTATTTTCTTTTAATCATCCAAGGTGTATATGCTCAGACCTTCACAGTAAACCTGAAACCAATTCAGAATACGTATCTTTAAGTCCTTCAAGGTCTATATCATACCCCATTTAAACAACCAATTAAAGTTTAATTTCACTGTAGTTTTCAGATACAAGGCAATCACTGTCTCCTGCAGTGCCGATAAGGACTGCAGCAACAAAGACTAACACTCCAAGTAGTAATTTAAAGACAGAGAAAGGAGGTGAAAGTAAAAGATTTCTCCCTTTGAAACCAAGCAATTATAAGCCTACAGTGGCCATTTCCTGCTGTGACAACTGCTGGTAAAAAAATAAATGAGAGATATCCTTAACCTATAGGCCTCACTGTCATTTGGGGGTGAAATATTTTTTGCTGATTTAATGTGAATTCTTTTCTCAGAGATTTTGTTTTTTTTTTCTTTTGGCTTTGTTCTGTTTTGGGGTGGGTTTTTTTTCTTGCTTAGGCTAGGGGAGGGGAAGTAACAGCAGGGGCAACAGATGCAAAATCAGAAGTTTCCCCCACGGTGCCCAGTTGATTATTCTAGCACTCACCTGTGAGCACCCTTCACTGTAGAAGGGATGCCTTTGAGAAGACATATATAAACGCTTCCCTGAGCATCTCTGCAGCAGAGGCTCAGCTATCAGGCTTCCAGCACTTGCAGTTAAGCAGGGTGTCTGGTGTGTGATGATTTCGTGACGCAGATCACTATCGGTGAGAAGCTAAGCTGAAAATTACTTATTTCATTTCACACAAGATGGGGAATGGAGGCAGGGCTAGAAATGAAGTAAAGCACTGTAGCTAAATTCAGCAAATTCAAATGGGAGCAACTTGCTGACTTCACCAGAGACTGGCTGCTGAATACAATATTTGAAGCAGGCTTCCTCAACTGCGTAAAACAATGACTCCTTAGAGTCCTAAGTCAGGATTTTACTAATTAAGACTACATGTCTGACTATGCAGATGTACACACCAATATAGTCAAAAGTTGAATTTGTTCTATTATATTGGCTTTCCTTATTTACATTTATTAAAAAAAAAAAAAAAAAAAAAAAAAGAAGAGGAGAGACCATAGATTATGTGGTAACATGTGCTGGACATCTGCAGACATGACACAAAATAAGCTAAAAAAAGCAAAGTTTAGGAGGTTTGACACATAACTACAAAGGAACGATTACAATTTCAACATTAGCTATTTTCAGTGCATTAAAAGGTATTGCCACTGTGCTTCCCCAATGATCTTTGTAGTTTTAGCATCTTCTTGTTTCAATATTCAATTTTTTCTTACATAAGGATTTGTTGCAAGATCATACTGAAAAGAAGAGAAAATGAGTGGAAAACTGCTTGGATGGGGGAAGCAATGAAACTGCATGTAAAGAATGGGAATCCAGCCCAGACATCCAGACATCCAGCCCAGGCCTCCATCTACTCCCCCTGGACATCACGTACAGTCAGTGGAACCTGGTCAATACGCCTGGTGTATTCATCTCATCCTAACGCAGATGCTCAAGCAGAGCAAGCACGCGAGCTGCTCCCTAAATGCACCTTTTTCTCTCTTGACTACAGAGAGCCCATGGTGACTAGCTCAGCTATGGATGTCTTAAGCGATATGAGATAGATCCCACCCAAAGCATCAGTCAAATGCTCACTGAACTACAGAGATGTGTTTTGCATCCTCTTGTCCCATTAATTTCTAGTAGATTGTAGGTGTTGTTTGTGACAATAGAGCATGAAACATTTTTAGGCACATATGTGACTTAAATTGACAATGTGTTTTTAATATATGGTTTGGAATAGACTGATTAACAGTTTGCTGTGCTCCATGCAGTGAATAAAGGGCAGAAGATGAAAACCCCACCATTATTTATGGTAGGGCAAAATATTTTCTCTGTGCTCAAAGTTAGAAAGATTATGGAAAGAAAAAGAAATGGGGGAGGATGTGTGTGTGTGTGGATAACAAGAACCAAAGGATCCTGAGGCAAATTTTATTTATGGAAGACAAACTCTGCCCCTTCCCTTCCTTTGGCCCCAACAGTTTGAACAGGCAGTTCAAGGTCCCATGCCTCATTGGCACCTACTTGTTGGTTTTGAAGAACCAGTTTTGGAGAAGAATGGCTGCGGCCAGGCACTGGTGGGGACTGGTCGGGATCTCCAGCCTTGTGCAAAAGGAGATGCCTGGCTGCTCCCCATGACCATATGCTGCTGGGCAGGCTGGGAAAACCAGTGGGTATCAGGCACCAGGTCCCTGCTAAGTTAAAACCGTGCTCTGACTATTCCCCATCAGGGTGAGGTCTGTGTAGGCTCAGGGACACTCTTGGCTTTGTGCAGCACACAGGGCTTTAGACCAGAGCCTGGTCTCAACTCAAGTTAGGTTTGAGCCCTTGAAGGAACAGTCCTAGCTGGGTTATCTTGTGCCGGGAGGGATCCCTGCTTGTCTCAGTGAACCTACCCCTTGGGGAGGCATCATGTTGTGCATCCTCCAGTAAGACATGGTCGCTTCTTCACTTTGAAGTTAATGTATTATTTCCACCTCCCAAATTCATGCACGTTTATTGATTTTAGTAGGTAGTAGGGAGGACTATAGCTCAGACGGTGGCCAAACTGAGAGAAACAGAGTTCTAAAGAAAAAAGTTGTTTCAAACTGAAGCAGGTATGAGATATGGAGAGGGTGTTCGGCAGCCTCAGTCATAGCTCAGCCAAGCATCTGTCCCTATAAGTTTTACATCAAAAATTTATAGGCAGTTGCACCTGGGAGCTGAGAAGGAGAGGAGCTCGGGGCACGATCTCTGAGACTGGACTGGTGGCTTTCCAGGGTGGCTGGAGGACCCCCAGACTCAGGCTGCCAGGGCAGGGTGGGTTTCGGCAGTCCGGTTGCCTCCCATTCTCCCACAGACAGAGCACTGGGACCCCCCCGCCAGCCCACCCTCCTGCCTGCACAGCCCTGCTGGTCTCACACACGGTCACGCCAAGGAAGAGGCTGCACATGTCATGGTGGGAAATCAAAGAGGTCTCTGCGGAGGTTGCTGAAAAGGCTGTCCACGTCTAGAGTTTGGTGGTGGTCGCCACGATGAGGCGGTTTCAAGGTGGCACATCTGGGAAAAAAACCATCTCGCCAAGAGCTTGTTTGTTACACTCGTGCTTATATAAAATGCAGCAGTCTCAGTCAAAAATGATGTGAAAAAGAAATCTGTTCGGAACTGGGGAAAAACCTAACATTTCCTAAAAAATTGGAAAATAAAAAAGTGAGGAGGCAGGGCAATCGATTCACACAAATCAAAGCTTTTAATTTTGATTGCAACCGTATCTTTGTACATGCATGTGCATTCTAGTTAGCCTAAACTGCGATACAAAGACACCTTGAACCTCAGAAAAGAGATTTCTGGTTACATAATTATAAGAAAAATGCATTTTCACAGTTTCAAAAGTTCTGTATCGCTGTTCTGAGCAAATATTTGTATTGAAAGCCATAATCTAGATTTAAGTGAATAGGAATTTTCTGACAGGAAGTATTAGCTCACCAAATTTGCAGTCAGCCGTAGTGCAAAGCTCAGCTGTAACTCATTGTTCTGGTATTTGTCTATTAGAGACCAGTGTTTGACCTTCCTTTGAATCTTGGCAAATCACACCTTTAGTCAGGCGTTAAAGGAAGGGAGTACGATAGGGAGAGCACACTCCATGCCGCCTTCTCCAATTTAAAACTAAACTTGTATTTTAGAATAATAAATTTAGACTAAAAGCTAAAGCCACAACTGCCTATTAAGATTAATTCAAACCCAACATATCATTTTTAAAAGTCTAATTTCTCCATTACAAAAAATCCATGCAACCGCTCTGTAAATAAATACAAATTTGCACAAGCATCATCTGAAAGAGTCCCTCCCCCAGGCTGGCTTCTTGTCACAGGCAAATGCTTAATAGGTTGTGGCTGGAAAATCCCAGGGAAAGCTGGGGATTTTTATGAGATGAGCACTGATTGTGCAGGAGCCTGCAGCTATTGCTGACCTGCCTCTTTCACAGAAAGAGGATTATTACATAAAAGAGTGCTAGAGATATTGTATGAAAAATACATTTTAATTTCTTTCTCAGCAAGAAAAGAAGATGGAGAGAAGGGAAATGGGAACAGGCAGAGGAACTACTTCTGCAACTCATTTAGGTGGGATTCCTTTATTATTTTTATTATTATTGTTGTTACTTGGAAAGTTCGTTAGAGGGTCCTGTATGGATGCACATGAACAGATTCCTAGTCCCACGGTCTCCCTCTATCTCCTCCAGACACATAGAGTTGGTCTTTTGCATACATAAAAACACACATTCTCCCATGAGCATATATATTTTTCTGGCTTTTCCCCATGATTTCCCTTCTACTACTCTCTCCTTACCTATTAGAGAGATTGAACCAAAAAAAAAAGACACTACTTGTCTTTCTAATTACTGTGCACATGGACGTGCATCAGCCTGGGCTTTTGTCTTAATTGTTAGTTGTCTAGGGGGGACTTTCTTGTTGTGTTTAATGCCAGGGAGCTGCCTGCCTTCCCACCTTACACTGAAGAGCGCGGATGCAATGCCGTGACCTCAATATCTTTGTTAAACGCTCTCTGCTCCTTCTCCCCATCTCTTACAGTCGCACTCACCTGGTGATGGCAGCTGTTTCTGCTCACCCATTTTCAGCCTCAGGTTTCTCCCCAGGTCCCCCCCTTCATCTTCCCCATCCCCCTCCAGCCTGGCGCTGATGTTGCACTTCAAGCAGCTTGTTCACCTGTATCCATGACAACCAGGATGACATCAGCATGAGGACTCAACATCACAGTGAGGACTCCAAACCAATTAAATGCTAATAACGCTTTTTTTAATTGCAGTTGAAATATTTCTGGTAACGAAAGAAAAGGGGGTGGATGGGCGAGGAGATGTAGAAGATGGAGGAAATTTTCTTTTTCCTTGCTGACTGCCTACACAGTGACAACACCACGTTTTCCCCAGGCACCACAGCAGTCTCGGCTGCTGTCAGAAATCATCCTTTCGCATCCCTGAAGCAGTCGTCCGCATCCTCAGTGCCACCACGACCAGCTGCAAATGCTCGGGTGGCCACTAATGCCTGATGTGCCGTCGAGCTGGGCAGAGGGGTGACACCGCTACCGCCTCAACTCCCATTCAATTAGGCAGGGATGCACACAGCTTTCCTCAGGCCAGACATCTGCCCATGGGTACAACCTGCCCCTGCCAGCGTGATGCTGCAGCGGGCAGGGGGAGAGGAGGCAGGTGATGTCCCCCTCCTCTGTCCCTATGTACAGAAACATAGGGACAACCTGGCTTACGCTTACCTCTACTTGTCTCTGCTGCTTCCCACGCTCGCTCTGGCTGGGAGCAGTTCAGGGAGAGCTGCCCCGAGCAGCTCCTCTCCCCCAAGAGCCCCCGTGGGCTCCTCAGCGTGGGGTTGGGGACCCGTGGCAGATCTTTTGGGGCTGCAGTGCCAAGACAGCTGAGCAGGGCAGAGCTGCTGCCATTTGAGCACAGGCGAGCCGTCCTAATGCCTCATCCTCCCCCACATAAGCAACTTCTCCGAACACAGAAATTTCCTAGGAGCGGAGCAGGGAGAAAAAATAACTTCCACCTAATCAGATTTGTGTATGAGCAGCCCTCCTAACTTGCTTGCTGGCAATTGGTATTAACAATGTAGGTCAGGTCAGCGCCTGACAACCAGAGGCTCTCAGCAGCAACCTCCTAGCAGTGGGGGAGCAATCACGTCCCCGCCAGCCCTCATCCCACGCTTCAAAACCTGCTCCTCAGGCTCCCCCCATCGCACAGAGCCAGAGAGCTTCCCCCAGGCTGGCTGCCTCCAAAAGCCACCACTGCAGTCTGTGGGCTGCATCGGTCCTCGGGCATCCCCGGGTGGGCAGGGTGTACCGAGGCCGACTTACTGGTGGTGCTGGGCTGCGGGCATCATGGAGAGACTCGGGGTGTCTGCATCTGTGGGGCTGTCCTTCATCCGATGCCTGGTGGGGCTGGGGAGCAGCTACCTCCCTCATCTACTGCTCGCTTCTCCAAAGCCCTGGGGGTAGGACTCTTTTGCACCAAGGAGGCTTTTGCAAAGGGACAGGTACATCACCTCATAGCTCTAAGATACTTTGGACTACAGATAGCCTATTTGTCAGCCTTTCATCACTCTGGATGTGTTTTAGCTTCAGTTCAGTGCCAGCTATTCAGGCAACAATCCCACCCCTCATGGAAAACAGTTGCTCGTGCTCTGTGATGCCCCACTATATCATACCAACTCAGCTTCAGACTGTCCTGGTTCCTAATTTTCTCAGGGAGCAGGTCTTCGATGTCCTACAGGACATGTTTCTCCCTGTGAAGCTGTTGGTCCCAAGGATAAGGTGAGATAGAATGCAGGGAGCAAACCTGTCTTGGCAGCTGGGGCAATGGGTCTGGGCTCATTACCAAGAATCTTAGATGACAAAAATCTTACGGTCCTCATCTGGAAGATAAAACCTGCTTGTTTGACAGAGCTGCTCTTGTGCAACAAACGTCACATGGGAAAGACAGGGTAGAGGACCAAAAATGAAAAGGAGAAAGCAGAAAAAGCAGAGGCTAGGGTGAGAAATAGGGAGGAGAGAGCAAAGAAGGAGGAAAAAATTGTAATGGAAAAAATGTACCCAGTTACACTCGGGAAGAAAGCAAGCAGGGAGGAAAAGTAAACTTTGAAGCTGGTCTTCAGTGCTTCCCTCTGACTGTTCTGTGTGAGGAGCTCCAGTATCAAACCTCAGATTATATGGGAGGACTAGACAATTAAATCAGTTGGATAAGATCAACTGCCCTACTTGTTAAGAAATTTAATGGTTACAGCTATTGCTAGGGATGCTGCTGGAATGTTATTTCATGGTTTGATGTAGTTATTACCATTTATCTCTATAAAGGGCCTGGTCATCTATCACTGGTATCTGTTGCTGTGGCTAGAAGTTAGATTACTGACAAAGACAAAGATGTTGAATAATTTACTTTTATAATAATGGACAAATTTTAGCTTCCTAAGGAAGTAGCTAATTCATGTAATGATCTTTGATGTTAATCCATGAGGATTTATGTTGCTTTTGTCCTATCTTATTTGTGTGAACTCCTTTTCCTCATTACAAGTGTAACTAACTGCACCGCTTGGCTGACAGTGGCCTTTTAGCTGAACCATGAACTGATTTAAATTGAGTATTGGACTAGTTCCCTTTGTGAACTGTAGTCCTATAAATTGGGGAAGGTGTTAGGGGAAGACTACTACGGGAAAAATACATGTTTAAATCCTTAGCTAGTTTGACTTTTTCTCTGTAAATGTTATTCCAACACCTTATTTCCAAATTTCCAGATGTCAGTAAAATATAGTGGAACAGTATCCACTACAGATGTTCCTGGCAGTCTTTTCAAGTGCGCTGAGGGACATCCATCAACTAGACTGGGCAAATATATATGTGCCCAGTGAAAAGTTAGAGGACATTTTATTGTTTTTAATCTTCTCATATTTTGGGGTGGGGTGGGGGAAACAAGAGAGCTTTAAATCTCAAACACATTTTCCTAGCAGAAAGAGTTGGAGGAACAGTTCCCAACCCACTTCATCCACCAACTGCTCAGGACCTAACACAAATGAACTGCCCGCTGGTGATGTTGGCAGAGCATGGACTCACGTAGCCCCCCAGGAGCCCCTCGTCCCAGTGCCGTCGCCTTTCTTCCCCAGGGCCCAGGGAAGCAGGCAGAGAGAGCAAGACCTTCTCGTCACCAACATGACCTGTGGTCTGTGCTGGGCTGACCAGTATGGCTGAGAGAAACCCCCTCCTCGGGCATAGCATCCCCAACCCGTGACGCATCACGGGTTCTAGCTGAATGATTGAGCTGAAGGAAGATGGACGGAATTTTGTTTGGAAAAGACCTGTGCTTGCTTAGTTGCAGCTGGAGAGAGGGAAGGATGTCACCGTCCTTGTCCTGGAGGCAGGTGAAGAAGACCAGTGTGGACGCAGTGTCCTGCGAGAAGAGTGGAGACCTGATTTGGAGGGCAGCTGCTTTACCTGGGGAGAGCTGGGGCCTCCGCACCTCTCCTTGGATTGAGGTGGAGGAGAGGATGACCAGCTCCCCTGCAGAAAAGCTCCTCTCTGTGAGCAGGAGCAAAGCTGCTTGCTCAGTATTTTCCCTGCTGTGACCTCAGGAAACATTCACCTCGGATACACCCAGAAGAGGCCCTAAGCAGGGCTTCAGTTGCTGCTGGAGGTAACAAGGTGAAGGCTGAACCTGCCGTGCAGCTTCCAGCTCAGATGATACCCCCAAATATTGCGGTTTTCCAGCTGACTGGGGCTGCAGTGCAATCTGAAGGAGCAGCGCTGTCCCTGGGTAACTGCACCGCCCGAATCACAAATGCCCTTCTTGCAGCGTCAACTTCCATAATCTCACTGTTTTCCATCTACTGCTAAAGTTCAGGGAAAACTATGACTGACTTCAACGGGGAATAGCAGCAGGCTCTATTAGCATTCACTGTATCTCCTCACTGACAGCGCTGTATGTCACATTATCTCGTCACTGTAGGCATCCAGTGTGCCATCCTGCAGGATACATCTCATGCATTTTGAGCAGCTGGATTCTGTGTGCTAAGGCAGGAGTCTGCCAACTGCCTTTCTGCGGCAGGCTGTCTCACTGCATCCCTTCTGTATTTGCACAGGGCGTTCCTGTGAAACAGCACCAATTTCCATAAGTTTGCCAGCAGAAGGGCTAGCTGAAGCCTATGGATTGTTCCAGGCAGGCAATGGCTGGAAGTGTGAGCTTGAAAATCCACCAGAGCCTTCAAATGGATCCTACAGAGCTATGCCAGGGGTTGATAAAATGGATGTCTTCTAACCTTAGCTCCCAAATGCAAAAGTAAGCACCTAAATTAACAGTGTGACTTTGGGGACCATTGCCTGCTCAGACCATCTGGAACCAACATAATTTGTTTACATGATTCAAGATGGGTTCAGAAGCCTAGTTTTAGGTACTGAAATTGGAAAGTCTCATTTTAAAGCCCGTCTATGTGTCTTTGTACGCTTATCAATCCATTCAAGACGCTGACTTGAGCCATTACCCAGTAATACTAGGGGTGAAATCAAAACAGCAGATGACTTTGCTGCATTACCACCACAGCACAGTCCTTCCTGGACCATCAGCAGAAGAAATCTGGTAGTACAAAGAGAATAGCAGCCAGACACTTTGGGTTTCCACACCTATCACCTGCCCCACGTGCAGTACTCCAGGTCCATCCTCACTCATGGAAATCCCAGACAACTTCGAACGGCTGATTTAAACCCCACCTTGTCTGAGATGCTGCGAGCTGCCTGCCTGGCTGCTCGATTGACTTGGCATCGGAGTGGGAGAGGACTTTGTATTTTCAAAGCTACATTTGATTTAAGGAGAATTTCTGCAGAGGTGTCACACGACGGATGCCCATGGTATCTCCTCACACTGCATTTCAGCACCCCCCATCCCTGCTCAGCCCCAGGCTGGGGGTCCCTGGGGGGGCCGGGCAGTCTCGGGGCTCCCTGGGCCCTCTGACAATGTGCCAGCCAAAGAGCCCGGTCACACAGGCAACAAAAAGGCTTTGGGTTTTGTTTTTGCACCATTTTCTTCAAATAGAGACACAGATTGAAAGATTAACTAGCCTTGGTAATGGCCATGCCTGTAGCATTCGACTGCGGGGAATTAGCTTGTCATTCTGTGCCTAGTTTACAAATGGAGGAAAAATGGTCTGGTCTCCATTCAGCTGTACCACTTTTCACCCCAGAATTGCCTTTACAGCTTATTTTTGAGCTGCAAGCGCATATTTTCCCCTTTCTTCATTACACTTCCAGCTCTCAAATATTAAATAGCAGGTGCTTAGAATAAAGCATATTATTCTGACAAACATTTTCATCATGAGGTAAATTGGCACATACTAACAGCTTTAAAATACTTACTGAGTAATTGAATACAGCAGTACAGGTTACTATGCAGATGTCTGTCTCTAATAGTTTATGGTTACACATGTTTCCCTGCTAAAGGGAGAGACAGTTCCACAAGTAGAGCTTGTTGTTCCAAACAGGCAAAAAAAAAAAAAAAAAAAAAAAAAAAGAGAGAAGGAAAAAGAAGAGATAGCAGTCCGTGCTACCCCCATAGGATATTCTTAAAAAACCAGATGGTTGTATTTTGCAGAAGCTTTTGAAGAAAACTTTAAAGAACTATGCAAATTTTTGCCATTGCTTTTTTTGGTTTGCATATTTCTTCTCAGTCTCCTTCTCTATCACACATGATTGCAAATCTGTTTCAACCTATAAATAGTTTTCTTGCAAGCAGAGAGCTTTGTAATAGCAAGATACATGTTCCAGAGATGGGGGGGCGGGGGGAAGTTGTTATCATTATTCTTTATCTTTTAGAAAATTCTGAGTTGTAAAGCTCAATGCTTTACATTTTGTTAACGTGTCAGATCAAAAACATAATCCCTGCCCCAAGAAGTTTACAGACTCAAACAGACACCTTCAAACTGTAAATTACATTTCTGCCTGAAATGGCTTTACCTACATTTTGGCAGGTAGCACTTATTGCCAAGAGGAAAAAAAGCGAAGGGAAAGCGCGTTTCTCCATTTTCTCACCTTGGTTTGCAGCTTTGCCGGCCCCCCGTGCGTAGTCAGAGTTACGGCTTCGCGGCCGGCCCCTCGCCCTTGTGTGTTGTGTGCTGAGCGTGAAGGCGTCGCACCACCCCGGGACTTGTCCTTCCTTCTCGGGGGACGCGAGGCTGTCTGCCCTAGCAAGAGCCGCGGCATTGCCGATGTCCGTGGCCGAGGTGTCCCTGGCCGAGGTGTCCCTGGCTCGCCTGCCCCAGCCTCCTGCAAGTCTTTGCACATCACAAAACCTGCTTCCAAGTGGGATTTCCTAGAGGTAATGCTTCCCATCCCTTTCTCTCCCAGTTAAGCTTAGCAGTGATTTAAATAAATGCAACAGACGGTTTCAGATCCCTTCCATGAGCGTACTGAACAAACCTTGCTCAGCTTTCAACAGCCTCTAGGTGCCCTGTGCTGTGATGTGGAAGGGTTTGTCTTTTCTGGCTGTTGTCTATACTAGCAGTAGGTGGGTGTCACAGGGTGGCCTGGGTCCCACGTCATCCAGATCGGGTACCTGGCAGAGTGTGCTGCTGTTTTTTTTCTAGTCCGTGTACTGTTCCCATGGGGACAAATCCTTGGGAAGGGGTGACCGGTGCGCATCCTCAGCCCCATCCTCTGGGGGGGTGAGAAACATCCAAGTGCTTGGAAGCACTCCTGAGGCCTTTACACTGAATATGCCAGCACCATCATCCACCTGTAGTAATAAGACCAACACTTGTAGGTGAGCTGTGTCCCGGGAACCAGCCAGCTCCGTTTGCTCTGCTTTTCCCTTTGGGACAGCAGTCTACAACTGTGAATCCACCTCCTCGGGTACCACTGCTGTTTGTGACCACGCTTCCCTGCAATAAAAACAACTAGCACCATTTTCATGGGGTGCTGGTTGCTCTAAATGTCTTGGCTTGTACCAGGCTTTTGTTTTTCTTTATCTGTTGGACACCTGTTAGACAAAGCAAATCAGATCTATTAAAGCTCTGCTTTACCTTTCTATATTGGCAAATGCTGTTGAATCTGACATTCGTTTCTAACTGTGCAAACATTTTTGCTTTCGGTTTTCTGTTTAATGCAGTATCAGCCAGTAACAACACATGCTGTAGTGGTGCTGTTCTGTAATTTAGCAGTGCTAAATAGGATTCAGAAGCTAATGGTGCAGCCTTTTGCAATAGGTGATTTAGTATTTTAATCCTTTTTCCACCAGCCCTTTGTATAAGGAATAATAGGAAATGGCAGTGACATATCCAAACCTGTATTTCAGTGCAAACTGCTTAAGTTAAGGCCCAGTGAAGTGTGACTAATTGCCAGATATTACTATACCAGGTCTGTCATGTTGAGATAAAATAAATTAGATATCCATCATTACAGGTTGAGCTATAGACTCATTAGAAAGTACTGTCTCGGTGCAATGGACATAACAGTGTAGGACAAGTTTAGTTTGGCTTGTTTTTTCCTCCCAGTGTGTAAATAATCCATGCCTACTTTCCTCCAGAAGGGATAAATTCTTATATGAGAAACATGGGCTTTTTGCTAGCCTTGACTGGTATTTGTGGCACAAGTAATCAACATTAATAAATCCCCTCTTTGTCACTACTTAGAACTTGTAAGGTGCCTTCAATGTTTAGAAGAGCTTGACTATGAGTCAGGCTGCTCCATCCCATGCCTCCAGGTATTTTTTAGTCTGCATTAATCTTGATACTATTCGTTGAGGAGGTACCAGTCAGGCCCAAAATTCTAGCGGTGTTTGAGATCTAACCAATCATCAGACTCTGACCTGAGCCTCTGCATAATGCAGTTAACTTGTTCAAACGGCTTCCTACAAGGCTCCTTAGGAGTAATTCCCTCCTCTCCTTCATAGCTCAGAGCTCTCCATTGTGTCACAAGTGCCAAGTGAGACTCATGCGCTACAACGGTGTCGTGGTCACAGTGCACAGAGAAGGTCTATTTGGAAGACTTTTGTCACAGATGATTTGACTGGTGGCTTATTGGGTGCTCTGCAGTTCTTTAGACCAAGCAGCCATTTGTGATGACATCTTATAGCCACATGGTCCACACTTTCCTGTAGATATTAATCAGACCGTTACACCTAACTCTAGGTATGAAATTGGCCTGATTTTTGCAGAGCAGCCATAAAGATAACAGAAATGGAAAGCAATCGGCACCTGTGAAAACTGGGTACCATGCTCAGGTACCCATATGTGTAGAACAGTACTTGACAAAACAGTAAGATTGCTAGGACAAAAAACCTTCGGATGAGCTTTCATGCAACATTCAGATCCGTGAGAGGAAAATTTAGACTACAGCTTGATCTGAATTTTTACAAAGCGTGTGGTTTTCAGAGGCGGCCTTCTCCTGACATAAGGACTTAAGGAAATTATCACCATCAGAGCAGAAGACTCTGTTTATCTGTCCTGCCCTGGCACATGCTGAGAAAGAACTTACAGGGGCAACCAATTTCCATTCACTGGGGTATGAATTGGTACAGCTCCAATGAAGCTGCAACTTTTCACCTGTTGAAGAAAACCATGTGGCAGCTAGTAAGTGATGCTGAATACCCATCCAGCTCAACATAATCAGTAATGCTCATAGGAATGGATGTTATCCTTGAAAATCTGTGATTTGCTTGTAGATGCTCCCAGAAACCCAGGACACAAAAAGATAGCCTTTTTTTAAGTTTGAAAGTGGAAATAAAATAGGAAGCCTCATAGCATAAGTTGTTTTGAAATAGCCTGTTATAAATCAAAAGCTGATCCTGCCTTGACAGAACAGGACTGTAGGACAGTAGGACTTCCTGACATCTTTCAGAATAGGCTGAGGAATAGGCGGCCATAAGGAATAACTGCGACTTCATGTACAGGCTTTTATGCTTTTTCTAATGTCCACAGAGGCCATCACTTGGGCTCTGCCCATTGACATCAAGTTAGTCCTAGGAATGATGTGTTAAATCTGTCTAAGAAAAGGACAAGAGAAGTGGCTGTTAACATTACTGAGGGGAAATTCAATTTGGCTTGGAGCAGAACAAGCATCCTGACCAGACCAGATGAACTAATATGAGTGCAGTTAAAGATATATTGCTAGAGTTACAGCTGTATCAGAAAAGGAAGGAATTTTCTTGTATCAGGAATTAGGAGGTCTTTCAGAGGGCAAACAGCTTGCCTTAAGCCACTCAAGAGAAATGCTGGATTCAGAACTGAACTCACAAATATTTCCTCCAAGTCGGACATTTAGACATTAGAGTCTGTCTTTCTTGCCAATGGATGAGACAATAACTAATGAATATTCCCATTACTGGAATATTTAAAGACCAAAATATAAGAGGATTGACTAACATTGTGAAAGGAAATGAGGATAAATTAATTCTTACCTGCATACCCTAATGCCAACTTAAACTAAAGGACTCTATCATTTGAATTTGATTTCCACCAGTTCCCTCTGGAGCTGACTTACACTGCCATCCTCTGCTGATGCAGTGCGCTGTCCCAGCGACCAGCCACCTTCTAATTAAAAGACCCAAGGCTTGCCTGAGGGAAAAAAACAGGATCCAGTGCTATATGAAGTATCTTAAGGCATCCATTTGGCTTCTACTACTGGTAAGGAATTCACAGGTCTCCTGGATGCCCTCTGTCATATCTGCCGGTCCTATGCAGGTGTTTTGGATACAGCCGTTTTGGGTGACAAAACTGAGTCCCCAGTGTATCGTAACTGCAGCATAGACTATAACCAAATCCTCTCCCCTGCTCCAACCCACAAATTCTTGTCTTTGTCTCAGCTGCTTTTGCTGTGCCTGGAAATCTTCTGGGCCCAGTGTCTTGTCAACCTGTATGACTTCTTATTGCCTAATTACCAGTTCCAATATAATCATGAAGACTTTTAACATTTTTCTTCCTCCCCAAGGAAAATACATCTCAGTCACTAGAAAATGACCTTCAGCTTCTAGTGAGAACGATGAAACAAAAAACTTTCTGAGCAATATCAGCTTCATCTGTACTTTTCCATTGTCATACCTCAAAGAGTCACTAGTTGCTGGTGATGTCTCATGGTTTTAAAGAATTTCTTCTTGTTTATCCTAATTTTCTTGGCCATGTCTGTACTGTTTATAAATTTAACTGCCTTTGTCAATTCCATCTTTATCTTTCTCTGCCACTTTCAGCATAATCCCAGCAATTGTTGCTGTAAATCATTGGAAGATCCCTTATTCTCTTACTGCGGTCTCCTGAAGTCTCAACGGTACTTGCAAACTTGGTACGCTTCAATTCTTGGAAAGATTGTGTTATCTTCCTTGCCATGAAGAGGACTGAAGGAGCTCCTTACGTGTTGGTACAGGAAAGGCTTACAAGGCGAAGCTGGAAGCGGCGTTCCCTGCTGTCACAGAGATGGCATGGAGCGAGGTTGTCGGAGCACAGGGGAAGCCGTGCGGCAGGAATTGCCAGCGGGGAGGGATGGCCTTACCATGTCCTTTGCCTGACTGCTCCCAGATGCAGCCAGCTTTGTGAGCAGCTTATTGCTTGTTCCTTTATCTCGTAGTATTACTTGGAGGAAAAAATACACCCAAACAGACCTAAGGCAAGGGCCCAGACCTGCAGTCTGGGGGATTATTTTATATTCCTCTGCTGTAGCATCTTTTCTATTGGCCTGAACATTTTTCTTTCAGCACCTTGCCCCAGTGATTTTCAGGGAAACTTGCTGCTTCCTCAATGTTATCTGCCCTGATCAAGGTAAATTGTCACCCCTCTGAGTCTTTGCCTCGAGACAGTCTCATCAGTCTGGGGAAGAGCTTTGTGCACTTCTGGTCTGTTTGGCTTTAGCCTGCCCTTGCCTTCCTTCCTTACAAAAACCTCGTTCCTTGGAAAGAATCCCAGTCAGAAGTGCAATACCCCACCCTATCACTCCAACTAGTAGGGGTAAAACCACAAGTACAGGCTCCCCGGGCTTTTTAGCAATCTGTGTCCTGCTTGCATGAGGACAGAGAGTCCTGAAGTTGTTGCAGGTCTGGCTGTCTCCTGGGATCGCATATTTTATTATCCCTTGAGCCACTTCTTTCTCAGTTAATCTGATCAAAGTGGCCCTTCAAATTCAATTGTTCTGACTTTTCTCTTAGGTTTTTACTTCTATTTAACTCCCAGGCCTAATAAAATTATAATCATGACTCCCCAGCCATATTCCCCTTTATTCCGTATATCCTCTCCTTTAACAGCTTCCTAATTCTCTGCAGTTAAAAGTCTTCCACATTTATGTGCCTGCTCTTCATGTCTACCATTTTTCTGGATTTTACCATCACTATATTACACTGAATTGTTGGGTTAATGGCTGTTTCCCTTGGTAATTAGAAAAATAAATAATTAAAGGTTTGGGTGGTGTATTGAAAAAGGGTTATGATTCTAGACAGAGTCCTGAACTAAAACAGTCAAATTAGAGGAGTTTCTCCTTAAGCAGAATTTACCTTTTCATTTTTACAGTTTTATTCTGTCTTTCCTTTGAAACACTCAAATACTGTTTTTAAGAGAAGTCCCTGGAAAGCTCCTCTATTCTAGACAGCAGCTTCAAGAAATCAGCTCAGTTAATACCCGTGCATCTTTTGAGTCAGACTTGCAAAGAGGAAGATGTGCTGGAATGACACGTGATATAACCTCTCTGGTAAACCCCATTCTATCAACGTCAAGTAATCTCAAAGTAGCTTAATTGTAAAACTATCTGAAGAAAAGAAAAAAAGTATCTTTTCCTGAAGAATGTTACGTCATTGTACTCTATCATATCCAAAGTGATTTAAAAATGTTATTTCTTACAATAGTCACGCATAGGCCTATGTAAATGGATTTTCCTATGGAATCAATTAAATTCCAGTTACACTAGGTCCGTCACCCAAATGCAACTACCTTGCTAGGGTAATATTTAGTAGTTTCTTCTGCAGCCACTAAAAACACAGATATAGAGTTTCACACTGGCTGACTGACGGACCCCATATTGCAGTTCTTTATTCTTGTTTTGAAAACGTAGATGGCTCGAGAGACTTCAACAGACATTCTGGATGCAAGTAAATTCACCCATTATACCAATCACTCGGAGCTTGAGATTTTGTACAGATGAAATTCAAAATGTCTTGCTTTGTTTGATTCATTTCTTCTTCTGAATTTCTTCACAGGTAATTCACAGTAAATACCATAGTATATACACCCTAAGATTTAAAATACACCCCAAAGCCTGCAACCTCCACTTTCTCCTGTGGAGACAGGAGTCTGGGACCAAAGGAATGACAGACCTGGGATTAACAATAAAGATCCCGGTTTCACAAAATAATTTGACTGCAGAACAGTCACATTTCTGTAAAGTCTGCATTGCTACTTGTGCTGCTTCTTCCTTTTTGCTTTTTAAATCAAACTCGTTGAAGGGAGTAAAGGGAGGATATAGTATCCCAAAACCCCTATTTTCGTGAAACAGTTCAAAGTAATTGTGCATTGATTCCTTGGAGACAACCAAATGCTATTTATCAATCGGTTTTAAAAGCTAGAAAGCAGTGGTTTGAGATCACTTGCTGGCTAAAGAAGTTGGGGGTTGAAACTAAGGGAATAATAAATGGCCGTGGTTTGGTCACACAGATGTGAGGTAGATAGTCGATATCCTCCAGCAGTGCAGCTTATTTGCTGATGCAGCTATAACTGGGAATGAAACCGCTGCAGCCACTAAACCAGGTCTGTGCCTTCAGAGGGGTATTACAAACTCTTTAAGAGCGGTTAGGACAGAGAAACAAACAAGTCACCTTCAGACCATTTTCAAAGAGCAGCTTAAAAAACAGTTTGCTTTGCATGTCTCTTATACCCCAGACTTTCTTTGAGAAACTGCTTGGATGTTCATAGCCAGCTACAGTGCTGCGATAATGAACCCGAGCTAGGGATCGTGCCTACTACCTTAAGCATACAAGGGAACACAGGGAAAACACCAAGCAGAAAACTCACCTTGAGATAAAATCAACCTGGAAAAGGAATTTTTAGATTAGTTTTGTCCACACGTCATGGTCTGTCGTGCTCTTCAGTGGTAGCCCCCAGGGGACACCCATGAGAGAGAGGGGCTTCTGCCTGCAGATTTATCCAAGTGCCTATGCGATTTTTTTTTTCCTTTGCTTTAGCCAGCATAACTTCCATATGAGCAGAGGTATCCTCTGCAACAATATAGTTCCCCCAAATACCTGAGAAGAACTGATCTGGCATTTTGAGTTATGCAGAGCTTGCCAGTCCCACCAAGAACCCCGTGTCTTGGTAGTGCATATTGGTCATCGTGTAGTAGGTAATTGCTATGCACAGCTGCGGAGGTCCACTGCCATCAAAAAGGTAACAGCTTATTCACCTTCACCTCTTTCTCCTAAGAGCAATATCGCTGTAGCTCTTCTTGGTTAAAAGATCTGGGCAAACATTTTTGAAAACCTTGTTTTGCAACTGATTTGCAAAGGTCGCTCAGTGTAAGGTGATGCTGAGCTCCTACCTTTGGCTCCCCAGGCTAGTAAATCCTCTGTAAGGTGGTCACAGACAGGACTGTCAAATGTTTAGCATCACATAAAGATTGTTAAGCAGTACCATTTTCATAGTGTCACCGTGAGGTTTTTATATGGAAAGGAAAATCTCTCCCTTGTGGCTAACATATTTTTTAAAAAATTCTTGGTGTTTTGTATGAAAGAGCTATAAAGTTGATAGGAAATAACATCCAAGGGACCTGTGAAACTGAACAGTAATAATAATCAGGCACTGTTTTTCCTGTGCATTCAAATTGTCCATTCTTGCTTTGGTAGGATTATTTTATATGTGCCTTTTCCCTTGCTTCAAAACAGGAGTGACTGAAAGAAACAGTGTTGTTCAAGAGGTTCTTATTTTGTTTGACAAAGAAATCTCCAAAGCAACTCTTTCTCTTCTTCGCCAGAGTTCAGGGAGGTAGAGTGACAGTTTATAATTCAAGGGAAGTCATTTCTACTTACAAAATAATTGCTGGGTTCTAAATATCTTATCATGTACAATCTGTAATACCATCTCATATAAAAACATAGAGCATATTTTCTCCATATCAATGATGTATTTCAATAAACTATTCAGACTATCATTTTTTAAATATTGCAGAATTATTCAGTTATATATATCAACTTCTCACTGAAAATCTGAAAAAATAACACTGCTGATACATGTAAAGTTTCTGATTTTCACTAGGAACTGTGGTTTTACAATTAAAGTTATACATTTCAAGGTAAGAAAAAAAAAAGATTGAAATATATAATTACCCACAGAAAAAGTGTAGATAGAAAGTTTCTGCCCAGCTGTGAAAGATGTGCATCTATGTCTGATACATGGATTGTATTTTGAAGTAGAATTTCCAAAGGATCTGCATCCACAGTCAGGAGAGGACTTCCCAACAACCTCAGTATCTCCAATGCAGGGCATCTGAAAAAATCCACACATGCAGCTTAAGGCATACTAGGTGCTGTCCTTTCCTTAAAATCTGGCTGCAACTGAGAGTCCTGACCTTGGCTGGAAATCTAGTCCTTTCTTGGCAGAAAAGTCTTACTTTCATCTCTGTGTTAATAACTTTAATTAAAACTGCCCTTCAACATAGTTTTGGCAGAATAGCCAAATCTCAGTGTTAGTCTTGAACTGTTTATTATTGCCTTGATGAAGAACAAGAACAAAGGATTGCATACAATCCTCATTTTATACTTTCATGTAATCCTTCTATTCCATAAAAAGAAATCACACATATAACATTATACATAGAATCTGCAACAGAGCAATGGCCTTGGATTTATCCTTTTGTGTAAATTCTTCACATACGTAAGTGTTTGTAAGATGAGCACTTAATCTTACATTTTCCCTATTACATCAAGCAGGAGGCTGATAGAAGCATAGGAGATGTGTAACAGGAGCAGGGAAAATCAATAGTGTGAGTTGGGCAGAAGAAATCAATGCAACAATGCAGCAAAAGAGCTGAATATAGTGGTGTGGCCAGAGGTAATCAATAAAAATACATGTGCTTTTGTGATGCATGGTGAGCGAACAGGTCCAAATAGAACAGAAGACTAACCTGGACTTTCATCTGAATCCGATAAAAACTGGATATTTGGGGAGGTTCAGCTGAGCTAGTTTTATGTACGCAGGCACATATTTTCCCCCTTCTTTTTCCTCTTTTCCTCCATCCTCCTCATCCCAGGTTCCAGCTAGTTCTGTATGCACAAATGACAAAATGTTCAACAGCTTGAAAGAAAAGATAGATTTCTAGCATAATCTGATAAATTCAGTTCATCTGGATAGCTTGAATGCTGTTTATTCTGCTGGATGTGGCTATGTGGTGGCCGTGCATCTTCAGGTGTGTTTTTTCTTCTGTGTTTCCGTAATGAAGTAAAAGTCTTCCCCAATCCACTTTCCTCCCCAGAACTGGATTTCCATCTCTGGTCATTTTTTGTGTTGGGTTTCAAATTTTCCTGTAACTTGGTAAAAAGGCAGCCCCAGTATTACCTGTGAAGGGGAACTATGCCTTAACCAGGCCATGAGTCAAATCCTATTTGAGTGGCTGCTTTTGATGTGCTATATATATTTTCTGGGAACATTCTGCCCAGCCCTACCTTCTGGCTTGGTCTCTCTATAATGCCACATTGTTTGTTTGTTTACTTTTCCCTTGGGTGCTGCTAAAACAGGTATAACTTCAAAATTGATTTCCCCATGAAGAAACACTCTTTCCTTTCTTTTTGGCCATATTACAGTGCGATTTTTATCCCTTGCACAAAACTCCTTACTTTGTCCCACACTAGTTGAAAATATTTTTTTCTGCCTTGGTAGTGGATACGGGATATTTATGTTTCAGCTCTGGTGTATGGGTTTCTGAAATGATGAGATACCATGCCCATAAGCTACATATCTGACCCCAATTCTGCTACACCATTTATTACATTTATCTCATTGTTGCCGTGTGGACTTCTGCAGTTTCAGTTGCGGTACACTTTGTACTGCCTGAGCAGCATTTTATTTAACTATTACAATGCTAACACTCAACAATATGAAAACTGAGCTTCTTCTTTTAAAAGGCCACCAGTACCGCCCATCAACAGGCACAGCTCTTCCCAGCCTGGGTCCTTATAAAAGCAATCGGTGCTGGGGAGATCTCACAAAGCCCAAAGGCACTGAGACCCACCGCTGGGCTTTGACCTTGCTGTCCTGATTGAGTTTTCCCAGCCCTCAGCATCCTCTGGCTCTTCTACAGGAACCGAAGCGAGACAATCTCCTCCACACTAGGTCAAGAGAGCTGAAGCTTGCCGGACATCTTTGTAGCTCATTGGAGTCGACTCAATAAAATAATGCTGAGGGACATTGTGTGTCAATCGTGCTGCCTGCCAGGGACGTTACACTCCTGGTACAGATAGTTACTAAATCTTGACAGATCTGATGACCGAGGGCATTTTTTTTCCCCCTGCGACATGATATTCCTGCCAGGAGGGCTTAAGTGTTTGTTTGCAGAGAAAAACAGAAATGTGGTGCTGCTTCTGCTGTAGCTGGCACTAATAATCACCTCTGAACAGACTGGTTCAGCAGATACCGCAAAAGCAAGGGAAAGAGCTTGTGCCAGCGCTCAGGGAGAAACCCAGGACAGAAGGCTTCTCAGAAGCTGTTTTTTCAACGCTGCAAATTTTTCCAATTCTCAAATTCCTTTTCAAAGCTCTTTAAAAAGAAAAAAAAAATATGTATTATTAGCTTGTCTGATTCAGAAAGTGCTTTGCTGTGCTGATATTCGCACGCTCGTGAAAGAGTCGCACTCTGCTGAACTGATGCTACTTCCTAGTTTAACTGTGTGTTTTCTGCACTTACCTAGTGCATTTTCTGACCATGGGCTCATGGCTCTGAATGGCATTTGATGACTTAGCACTTCACCGGTGCAGGGCGAGGGGTAAGGAAGGACAAGGGGACAAACAAGGAGAGCAGTGTATAGCATATGGCAATAGCAAACAGACCTGCCAATGGGAAATCTTGGCCCCAGTTTCAGGAGTTTGAACTTATGTTTGAACCTGTGTTTCCTCTCCAGGGAAACGTGGGCATGGGAGCAGGGTGCATCGCTATGGCTTGCCTTGCCACGGGGCTGTGATAGGTCCCAGCCTGCAGATTTGGAGCCAGGAGATTGGGAGCGGTGCAGCATCCCCAGCACAGAGGTGTCCACCAAGAGCAGAACTGCCCATAAAGCCAGCCTCAAGGGCTGCAGTACACACAGGGAGGAAGGTCCTTCTTCTTCCTCTCTTACTCAGAGACCCTCAGAAGGGCTGGGAAAATCAAGTTCCCTGGTTTTAAACTTTGCAGTCTAAGAGATGGATGCTTTTTGAAGGTCCCTGGAGGTCTGTTTACAGCTTCTTCCACTGAGCTTCCATTGTGACCATGATGTAAGTGGTGCCACTTTTCCAGCAAGATGAATGCCTTCTCTGGGACAACCAGGAGAAAAAAATGTCAATTATAATTAAAAATAACCTCTTCATTTTTGAAAGCATGTCACAGATTATGCAGGAAAACTCAGCAGTGTTTCTTGCTGATTTGAGCTTCTAGATTTCCACACTGAGTCAAAAGCATTTGTGAGGGGTTCTTCACAGAAGAGCAAAATCCTGTATGATAAGGGTGTAATTATAAATGTGAAAAAATGCAATGTTGTGATTCAAGGGGTAGTGCTAATACTTCAAAGGACTGTGGGACAAGATCCAGATCTCATCTACTCCACAGCCAACCCAGCAAAGCCCTCCTGAAGTCACTCTGATGACTTCCTTGAAATTAAAGATTTGCATTGCTGTAACCGAGGGGAGAATCATACCCTACAACTTTAAATCACAGCTTTGGCATTAATGCTAGAGGCCCAATTCCAAGGCTGTCAGAAGAGGATTTCAAGGATCTATTTATTGACTAGGAAAAAAGGTTGCCCTTTCAGAGAGCATCAGCCTGACTTTTCATTTATTTTCCTCTTCCCTGGACTTTTGCAAAAGTAAAGGCGACTTAGAAACAGGGAACTGGGCAATCTTTTACATATAGGGAACTGCTCCAAAGTGATAATTAGCTGCAAGTGACTACTGGAAATGAAGTAGCAAGAAAGATTTACAGGCAGGATCTGAAATAATCTCTGTCTTTTCTGGGACTCCTTCGTTTTGTGTTTACTCAGGTAGTGCAAAGTTCTGAAAGAGTAAGTTGTGAAAGCAAGAATAAATCTTCATGTTTAGGTTAGGCATGGGGGTATATGGGCATTGCTGCAGCTTTATTATTTATGTGGTTGGTGGGGAGACTGAGTGGGGAATGGAATGAGGGTTTCTGTTTATTTTCTTTCATAAATCAGAGAAATTACTATTAAAAATTTTACTTCTTCATCCAGGAGTTCTATGCCAAGGACCAGCATCGGGCAAATAATTGCAGCTAATTCCAAAGTCCCACATATGGAGGCAAATACATACGTCCTACTGTGTATATTGTGTGAGTCACATTGAAGTAAAATAAATGGAGTTGTGCAATGTTTAATTTGACCTCACATATGAATGTACGTTCTTCCCACTGCGTGTTTGTAAAAGTTGCCTGGGGGTTGCTTTATTTTAG
Organism: Astur gentilis; assembly: GCF_929443795.1. Taxonomy (NCBI): domain Eukaryota; kingdom Metazoa; phylum Chordata; class Aves; order Accipitriformes; family Accipitridae; genus Astur; species Astur gentilis. The sequence goes on from NC_064911.1 coordinate 11,089,989, forward strand.
CTGGGGTGCTGACAAGGAAGGCAAGTGTAATGAAAACAAAGCAGCCAACGTTCACAAACACGATGTATGTGCTGAAGTCAGGAAATCTTTTCTCACTCTGGATTTTAAAGAACTGTATGCAATGTACATGTCACTCAGCCTAGATGAGATTCTTATCTCAAGGGGTCATAAGAGTCTCCGACATGTGATTTTAAACTTGAACTGGCTGAGGGGCTTTCTTGCTGCTTTTCTTTTTACAAAATTACATTTGCATGGAAAACTTTCTATTAAGCTTTGCTGAACCAAAAAAACTCTGACTCTATTAAGAAGATATTTATGTTGAGGTAAGTGCTGACCCTGATCAGGGTTTATTGCGCTTTTTGACATTTAGCTATTTTTGAAATATTTCTTGTTTAGAAAGCTGGTCTGAATTCATGGATGTTTCCTGGACACTTTCCACTCCCTCTCTTTCCTCTCAGGTAAATTCTGACCTCAAAGCCCTTCTGGAGACATCTGTATCAAGAACGAGCTGCTCAGAGTAACAGGGATGAATTCTGCAGCATTTAACCTGCTACTGTGAATAACAAGGTTGTCCCTGGTTTTGCGTTTTAATCACACATCTGCCTTCCACATTGGTTAAAGGCATATAGAGATGTCAGGGGACTCATGGCAAAGGCTGAGATCGTGCATTAGGATGCAGTGCCGTGAAATACATCGATACTATTTAGGAGACCACAACAAGAGACGTAGGGCAAACTCTTCCTCCACCTTTTCACTTTCCCCCCCATCCAGCGCCCTGATTTTGGGCTTGGTCCGTTTGATATGTACCTCTGAGAGGAGGTGGGTAAAACACACTGCCTGAGTTCAGGACTGTTGTCACAGTCCCTCGCTGCCCCGTGCCCTAGGGATGTGTGCAGCTGGGATGGACACAGGCATGCAACGTTGTGAGTTAATGCACCTGACTTTCACCTCTGGAGACCTGGCTTGCTTCAAACTTGGAGTACACATCGCAAGGGAAACCGGTCTTAGTCTCATCACTTAGGCTTCACCTGACACATCTCCATCAAAAACCAACACATAATTTATTTCCAATAGGATTGCTGCCCAGGGAAAATTGTCACTGCTAGGGGGAAAAAAAGAAGAAAAGAAAAAAGAGAAGAAAAGCAAAGCATAAAGAGTCTTGCTACACAGGTCAAAGGCAATTAAGGGTGAAGGAGCTGGCTTGGCACTTGCCAGCATAGCATTTGCTGCTGCTCTGAGACAGGACAAGGAGCCCACAGACCCACTTGGGCTGGCCTGAAGTCCAGGTGATAGTGGGTTGAGGCATCACTGCCCATTGAGCTCCCTGGCTTGGCTTGGAGCAGGGCACAAGCTGCAAGGGCAGCTGCAGGCACCATCCACCTGGTGCAAAAGCAGCAGCACCTGGTGGGTCCTGTCCAGCTCCCCTTGGCAGAATGGCTGTCACTGACCTTAGTGATGGAAAGCACACAGGTGAGGAATCGGTGGATGTAAACTTGTGTTCACAAACCACAAGCATGTACTTAAGAACTATCCAAGCGTGCACCAATGTCGCAGCTTTGGGAGGTGCACATCAGCCAGCTTCACAGTAACCGTGTGTGTTACTCAGTGTGTCCATGGAGCTTTGTGTGAGCTACAGAACTGGCCAAAACAACCGATTAAACCCTGGCAGACTGTTTTCACTCTGAGCCTACAGGCGTATCCAAACCTAGAAGGCCATGCACTGCAGGAAGGTGTTGCGCCAAACCTCAATAAACCAACAGATCATCACCAAAAGGACTGTTTTGCTAGCTTTGGGCTGTATAATTTCCTAGAAGTATTCTGTAATGCATACTGGCTGCTGCAGGTCTGGAGAGTGGGCTGACAGCTTCCAAGCTCCTGGAGCAAATATGTCCTGCAGTGTTACTCAACCTCCTTCATGGGGAACAAGACCTGCCAGCAGCAGCCCGCTGTCCCGGGGGCTGCCAGAGCTTTGCTGGCCGTGTGTGGGGCAAGACAGAGCGTGGATTGACAGCCCTGGGCAGCATGCAATGTCATGGTGCCATCAGGGACACCCCTCACCTGCATGGGCACAGCAGAGACGTTGGAACTGAATCTTGGAGGAAAAACTTGTGAGCACCTGGGGAGGCAAGCAGAAAAGGTACCCATCACATTTGAATTATCTCTGGGGCCTGCTGAAATGGCACGTTGTGTTCTGCTTTACCCATGGAGAAGCACCTAGATTCACGGCTAAGTACATGAGAAAAAGAGGTTTAACTAATCCAGCATTTAAAGAAATAACTGCTAAAATAATAGCATTTTGATAGAGCAAAGGTTATCTGTCCTGGAATGGCAGATGTTCCTCAGTGACTCTGCTGATGAAAGGCACAGCCAGCATTGGGAGGCTTTGGAAGTCTTTGGAGTGCTCACTCGCTCTCGCTCTCAAGCAGCCTGTTGGCTATTTATGGCATTTCCCTGATTTCCCGGCAAAATAAATTTTACCACATACATTATGTAACATGCTTTTGTCTCAAACAGCAGAGACCAGTGAGCTTCCCATCCTCCCCAAAACGACGCCTGGTATTTGTGGTATTCCTCTGAACTGGAGGAAAATATTGGGGAGGCTCTAGCCAGAGAAGCACTGGGGAGAATATCAGTGTGTGGTCCCATCACAGCTCTCTGAGATTTACGTAGCTTATTTTTACTGCTTACAAGTGAGGAGAGGGGTTTTTTTGCCAACTCTGTAAACTCAGCCTTTGATCTTAAAATCAATTGGTGTTCTTTTGCTTCTTATACCACCAAAGGTGTTTCAAAATCTGTTGCCAGAATTGTGCTGACAATTTAGCTTTAGACCATGGGAAGCTCAGCCCCATTCTTACTTTATGAAATGAAAAGCAGGTATTAACAACATCCATATATGCTCTTTTTCTTTCCACTAAATTAGACAGAGGTTTCTTAAAGATGCTGTGTGGGAAGATGCAGAATTAAACTATAATTCTTTGTGGTGCACCTTCTTTGTGCTGATGTATCAAACTACAGCTACTGCAAATCAGCCTCCCCAGCTGCTCCAGGGCTTCCCTTGCATAGGAAGATGCTGTTTGCACGTGGGCAGTGAGGATTGCTCACTTGCCACCCTGGTGCATCAGGAGTATGATGGGAATTAGTTGTTTGCCAGAGGATCTTGACTATCAAGGAATGAGGGCAGGAAGAGAAGATGAAACTAATCACATTAGCATACTTGAAGCAGTTATGAGGTTCAACTAGACATCAGCATCTTTGGGTATTGGAGGGAGCATTAGTTTCCTCAGACGCTCCTGTCTTTCCTGTATAGTTGCACTGTGGATGAGGACCTTGTTTCATTGAAACAGCTCCGGTGTTATTGAGCCACTTGTGCTTAAACCTAGCACCCCTCAGAGCACCCAGCTTCTGTTGTTTTCATTATGGGAGAGGAATCGTTCTTCCTTTGGATTTGCCTCCTCTGCCTATAGGGCTAATACACTCATGTAAGTTACTATTTCTTTAGTATTTGAGTACCTCCACATACAGTACCAACGTAATGATATGCAACCAGAATAAGGACACCCCACTGTGAGTTAGTGGAGTTGCTGGTGTTATGCTTCATGCATGTTAAAATTCTGCTCGTGGCAGGATTTAAATAATGATTTTCAGCCTGTATTACTATCTTCAATTTTTCACTGATCTGTAGTTTACCGGATGGAAGAGGATGCCAGTGCTGTTAAATGCTACCCTGTCGTGGAAAGGATTCCTCAAAGAAAGCTATGCAGCACTCCTCAAAGACATTCAGCCTCCAGATCCACCCCATCTCCCCAGGGAGCTTGTTCCAAGAATGGATCCCTAGGCTGTCGCCTGCATTATCCCAAAGGAAGGCAAATGCCTGTTTCAGGCGAGAGCCGGTAATGAGCTACCTGTTTTTGTCACACTTAGCATGTTTGTTAATGTACAGATCATCAGAAATCTAAGTCTGGTGGGCAGACACGGTTCATGCTGAAAGATACGCATTGAGTCATCAAAGGCTGTGAAGGGATGAATTTTACCTTCTGTTGAGCCCAAGAATTGTTAAACGGTCAGACAAGTCTTCTCATTACAAGGTGACATATGCAACTTAAAAATAAATGAGCTGATTCTTAATTTAGTTGCAGGAGTGCCAGGACTCCCCCCCGCATAAATTAGAGGTAAATACGTTTCATGGGGGAAGGCATAGATTTGGAGAGGAGATGGAAGATTAACTCAGTCCAGATCCTTCTGGAGGCTGCAAGAAAATCAGTTATGAAACTGGCACGCTCCACTAAGAACAGTTTCCCTGTGATGAATGAAACCTAAGGCACAAAGGAAGACAGAGTGCCTCACAAAGCGTGTGTCATAAAAAGTCTGTAACAAGTCAGCCAGACAGGGGAAGAGAGAGACATTCAAAATTTAATTTGGTGTAAGTGTATTTCATGTCTTGATGTATCTTTTATAAATACTGGCAATGGTGCTGTCCATCTATTTTGGGTACCAAACCCAAGTAATTCAATGTTCATTTTGCTTTAACTTCTTTTGAGCAAAGAGTGATTTCAAAGTAACTAGCTAACAAGACAATCATCACACAATGGAGGAAATCTGTGAAATAAGGTCATGAGGTAAACACCTTTCTCCCTTAGCACATGTCTGGAATATTCAAAGACATGTCTCCACAGGAGCTGGAAGAGCTTGTTTGAGAGCTGTTAAGAAGAAAGGGTATTTCAGTGACTAGTCATAACCAAGAGGGCTCTCTGATATAAAATAAGGTGATGGACCCCACAAGCCAGAGGTCCCAAAAGAAAAATCACACAATCCTTCTGAAATATTCCAAAATCTAACCTACCTTTGATGTTACCCAGACCTCTGGAGACATTTTTTTTGCTCTTTGCACTAGCAGTTGGAAATGGTCAAGATTTTCCTGGGGAAATAATTCCGACAGAAAATGTCCTTTTCACAAAATCCAGAATTTACACATGGAAATTTCTTATTTCCCCAAAATCTTTTGATTCTTCATCAAGAAAATCAGAAGTGGCCTGCCCTGCTTCTCCTCCTCAGGAACACATTGATTTCACTTTTTTGTTGGAAGAGAAAAAGTAAAACCAACAAGAATACTCCAGGCATATGATGAAGAGGCTGGGAAATAACAACAATAGCAACAAAACTTGTGTTACAGCTCTCAGACAGGAATCTTCCTGGAACCCCTTCTCATGAAATATTTTTTGGTTTTGACTTTGTGTCCAAAAGCATAACCAAAATATATATTCCCTACGACCAAGTGGTTTAGTTTGGTTTTGCACGGCTGGATTTCTTTTTTTCCAAACCTTTCTACTGGCTGCTTCCTTCATCCATTTCTCTGGCTCTTGTTAATGGTCTCTTTGACATCAATGCCTAATGCCTGGACCTGCTTTCATAATCCTGTCACTAGTGTTCTGCTCATTCTCTCTTAAAACACCCTTTGCAAAAAGCTAATCTTCCCTCACAAAGGACTGAACCTAAAAATAGGAAGACCAGTGCTGCTGCCGTGATAATACATTGAGTGTGACTTTCTGACTATATTACTGTAATCGCTATCTTTCATTCTCATTAACCCTGTGACATATGTCCTCTTGTCTTATTTTGTTTAGTTTTAGCCTAGCTTGAGTCTACAAATCTCTACTCAACTTGTAGCCCTTGTGCAAGTAATTCACTGTGGCCAAACAAGAGAGGATCACTCCACTAACTAAAAACCCTACATTTTATACCACCAGACTGTTGTCTCCCTGGAGAGAGCATCAAGACTTTTTCAAGAAAGCACTTCACGTTTTAGCGGTACTGTATAAATACTGATTTTAACAACCAATAGCTGAATATCACGTTATAAACTCTTACAGTTAGGAAGAAGTAGCTTTAACCGTGTCGGCTAGCTTTAGTCAAGCACAGTTCTGAGCAACCAAACGTGTCGTGTGTGCTCAAGATCCAGAGCTGCATTTTACAAATGGGTCCTGCATTAGCAAGAAGCAAACTTCGAGTCCTGAATCGTGTTATCCTTGGTGCTTAGGGTTTCTCAGTCCAAGACATCCAAACACTTCTCCTCCAGCTTACACCCGATTGTTAGCATTGCTACATAGACAGCCACTCTGCTGTCCCTTTTTCTTAGAGATCAGTAAGTAAATAAGCCCTCTGTACTGTTTCATCTCTGAAAAAATAGAACTAGATTACCACTGTGTTAGTCTTAAATACACGTGTCCTCCAGGAGGGCTGGCATCCTCAGGACAGGCACAGAAACCAAGCTTTGCTGAAGTGCTCTCACCTGGGGACAGCTGTGTTTCTGTCCTCGCTTACCCCGTCTCACAGACAACCACGCGTCCATTTGTCGCTGAGTCACAAAATCATCCACAGCAAACTGCATCTTCTTTATGGCAGAACAGCACGTCAGGGGGTTCGAGCATCATAAAGTACAACCAGATTTAATAAGACCAGGAGGAAGATCGGTAGCAAACTCAGCAGCCCAGGACTAGCCAAGGAGGGACATAAGCACAAATACGCTGTCAAAGCCAAAACAAAACCCTTCGGCAAACCCAGCTCTACACCCAAGCTTTCCCAGCAGCGTGTGAAGGTGAGGGAGAAGAGCAGCTATCACACACCAGGGGGAGGTGGGGAACACGCCACCGGTGGGGCACGAACCCAATGGAGTGAGACCAGATGAACCGAACCGAGCCCCAGCTTCCAGTGACGGCTTGAATCAGTCCAGAGAAACCTTCTCGGACATGACAACGCTCACAAGCCACTGGAAGAAGTGAGGAGAAATGCCGAATTCTCTCTGAGGAGCAAAGAAACACAGCAGCTCTTCTCCCAGCACAGCGAGTTGAGAATAAAGCTGGGTTGTGTCCGTGGAGTCACACGAGGATAGAGACAGCACAAACTGGGGCAGCAGCCGGCTCCAGGAGGCGAATTTACTGTGTGCTCTGGCTGAGCAGCCCCAGTGATGCAAATTGCTGTAGCTCTGATTAATTAGGCTGCTAAACCGGATTTATAGATACTATATATTGCCATAGGAGCACAAAGCCGCCAGAGACTTTCAACAACATTTCATCCTTATGGCCTGGTACACAGACAATGTTTTCTTGGTTTTAACCGCTGTGACTGTGCCAGGTAGGAAATGTTTCCTACCAACTGATTCACACAAATAAACCCTGAGTGCGGGCATGGCCATCTTGGCACAACAGTTTGTTACAGCTATCTTGCTTATTCATTTCCCAGACTAATATAAAGCATCTACTGGTGCAGCTGCATTCAAATTAAAAAGGTCATACCGCTTCCACTGTACTGAGGTAATACAGCATTTGTATACAATCATTGTGTTAAACCAATATAGCTTTTCATCTTTAGAAAAAGTTTGAGCTATGGTAATGCACCAGAGTTTCTCACTGTTTAGCAGGAGAAGTAAAATATAGCGTGTAAGAAGAAAAAGCAGAAAGGGGGGAAAAATTAACTCCTCATGAATCCATTTTCACTAGGTCAGAAAAATCTGCATTTTCCTTTTAGTTGTCTGATTACCGTCTTTCTCTTTGGCTGCAGCTTTGAAAACATTTTTCTTTCCCATCTTTACTCCCTACAGAAAACATTGTCTTCAAACAAATATCTCAAAGGGTTTATAGAACTGATTACAGGCTGATTCTGGAAGGAAAGAAAGATAATTGTGCGTGAGCCGATAAATGTTGCAGGGACAACTCTAAACAATCATGCATGAATTATATCTTCAACAAATGTAATTACCGAACAATTCAGAAAATGCGAAAAAGCTGCTATTTTTTGTAGTTATTTCCTTTCCTGGCCTGTGCTTTGGATGGCTTTCAAGCATCCCTGATTAAATCTGGCCGGAAATCTTCTGGTGGAGCCTATTCCCAATGAGAAATGCCGATTCATCAGAATGAAACACTGCCGAGTGTGGGAACCTGTCGTGTTTGGTTCAGCATGCACGGGCTTTAAAACTTGCCTGCTGTGCAGATTGCTGGCAGAAAACTACCAGATTTCCTCCTGTCCCATCTGCACCTCCCATGGCAGCCCACTGGGCAGCCTGCGCGGAGGGGCCCGTAGGCTCAAGGCGGACTTCTCTACAGGCTCTCCAAGGATAAAAGGGATCAGGAGGTAAAAGCTATGAGGCAAAAATCTTTATTCTTAAAATAGTTGGAGGCAAAGCAGTCAGCACCTGACTTGACTTCCAGTTTTCTGATGTAGGACCTGTACTCCCAAAGCAGACTGCAAAATCAGCGTAATGCAACTCTGAAATTGCTTACAAGTGACCCTAGAAAAGATTAACCTTTGCTTACAGCAATATGTCAGGAAATGTGTTATAAGCTCTTTAATGCAGGATATTTGAAAGCGTTTTGACCTATATTTCTATTCGAGCATCCTGCTCTAACGCTGTGTTAATCACCAGTCCCTACCGCTAGTCCTCCACGGGTGAAGCTGGAGGGACAACTGAGCATTGCGTGCAGCTACGACCACTCTCTGCCATTTTTTCACGCCCGTGCTGGCTATCCTGGAGTGCCACACACTCCATACCTGCCTAGGCCTCACCAAGAGCACCTTCTGCTAATCTGCAGGACCTTGACTCTAGGCTGTAACTTGTTCCATGTCACGTTGCCCTCAGCAGATATTAGCTGGAGCCTCTGGCTTCCAACTCGCCTTCCTGGATATTAGCTCAGGACCCTGCAACACCTGCCAGGGACGAGCGATGGAGAGGTGTCACTGGGGAAGCGTGCATTGGTACAGTACCTTGGATTCCCAAAGGAGATGACAAACCTGAGGGACTTGCCAACACAGACATCTGCCAGGAGATATTTCCTACCCACTCAGCTTAAAAATACAGGGGATGAGACAGTCACAGTCCAGGAAGGAAAACAGAATCAGGTGGAGGGTTTCACTCGGTATTTTGCAGGTGCACTGGAACTGTCAGGAATGCTCCTTTCCGCAGCAAGATATTATTGCAGTGCCTAAAGTGCCTTCACCAGCGTCACGCTGAGGGCCTCCCATCTGCAGTTCTGCTGCTTGCCTTTCCCTCGCAGCTGCCGGGACAGCGTTTTCCCTCGCTGTTCTCATGCTGTTGTTCTTGTGTGGTTATTCTCTTGGCCGTGCACCTACAAACTCCAACAGCGTGAGAATCCCCCTCTGCTCCTCCCTCCCTTTTCCTGACTCACACTTTGTAGCCTTTGATTTGTAACAGAAAAAAACAAGTCTTAGCTGGTAGCATAGTAGGTATTAGCTGATAAGCATTACCCAATAATACTACCTGCACAAAGCTTAGCTACCCATCAGCCTCCAACAATTGTATGTGATCAAAGCATGCTGCAATCAACACTGAGAGCTTCAGAAGTGGGGAAAAACAATTTAGACTCTGAGTAGGTCCCAGTGAAAAACATACAGTACTATGTTTTTCTGACTGACTAGGGGGGAAAATCATCCTTATTGTCGTTGTTAATATACTGTACTGGAGAGACCAATCTCAGGAAGATGCTTGTCTGGACACCCAGAAATAACCCTGGGAGAGCTTTTCCCTCTCCCATTTTATTCTCTTTCTTTCTATTTACTAAAAGATAACTTTGAATTCACTGCAAGCCACCAGCTATGGACACTACAGATAGACCTTTGTGAAAGTAGGTCTGCCACAAGATTGTCTATGTGACAGTGTTTCTAAGGACCCATCTGAACTCATCCGGGTCTAGCAATGAATAACCCAAATCTGTTGTCCATTATGAATCTTCAACTATGCTGGGAAACACCATCTATTGAAAAACTTTTATTTCAAAACAGTGTGCTGAGCTTGAATCACGAATGCATATTCAGGTGATTTATCTTCATGATAAGCAGGTTTAGACAGAACTGGTTTCAATCTAGTTTCAGTGAAGATGGGATCTACAGGACACACTCAGAAAGCTCCAAGGGAGCCTTACATGTCAAAAACCAGCTTAACTTGCTTATAGCTCTTTAATTAACCCCTCTGATCAGAAGAGACCTTTCTGAATCATATGGGCTTGTTACTTGTCCCTAGTCTTACTCTGCAGCTCACTGCTCTGTCTTTGAAATCTGCAAATGCTTCCCCTTATGTTTTTAAGTCTTTCTATAAGTTGAAGGTCATTTGGGCTCTGATCATGTACAGCTTGAGTCAAAAGGAGTTAATCGTTAATTTAATTGGGAGTGGGATACATGCCTTCTTTAGGAAAGCAGAAACAGGGAGGGGATCATCTTTAGTAATTTAGTTAATTTGTTAAGAAGAAGAGACAGTGGAACTTGCATGATGCTATTAACCTTACAGTAACTCACTTTTCTTAACACTAGCTGGCAATCATAATTTCTATGGCTGTTAGGAGATTCACCTGCTTCTGGGACCTGGTTTCAGCTGCTGATTTCCAATTCAGAGCCACTGGAGTTAAGTGAAACGCTGCCTTATTGGGTCTAGGGTAATGCTACAAACATTTCAACAGATACCCATTTGTATATTCAAAAGAATTATATTGGACTGTGTTTCCAGAATGTTTGCTATTTGCTTGCATCTCTAATCCTGAGTGAATCCCATGGGGATAGGTGGCTGACTGCGGATTTCTTGCAGAATTTGGCATCCCTGTGTTTGGATTTGGCTGTGTTCAACCATTGAGGGTGAATACTAAATTTCTGATGAACAAACTGTTGTAGGTGAAAAAAATTGCTTAAATTGTGAATGCTAACAAGCTGCAGATAATTGGGTGTATGCATGTGTGAGGGGATGCATACCCAAAGTTTAACTTCTGAACGCTCAAGCAGAAGCCTGCTACTTGCTAACTGCAAGCAGCACAGGCTGGTGCTGAATTTTGATAATACCTGGACTGAACAAACCTTGCATGTCCTGAACCCTCCCGTTAATGAAGACATATAAGACAGAAGCACCAGTTAGGAGGTTGATCATGGGTTGTACTTCGGCACCTAGACTACTTAGAATAGGAAAAACAAGGACTTGGGGCTACAGAAAGAAAAGATGACCAAACCCAAGGGTTCCCCAAAAGAAGAAGGGAGAGAAGAAGGGAACCTGGAATGGCGAAGGTGAAGCAGATCTCAACTGGAGGAAAGATCCTGGAAGCAGGAGGGGTTCTTGGAGATCAGATCAGAGTGAAGACAAATACAGTGGGATGCTCAGGGCCCTTGGCTGGTGAATGACTGAGTGTGTTTAATAATCAGGTCAGGTAAAAGCTACAATCCTTCTGGTTCTTCAGTAAATCCCAGTATCCAGATCCACTATGAGTTGCTTGTTACTCTGTCTTGCCCATGAACAAGCAGGAAAGACAAAATTTACCCAATAAGCTACTCATTACAAATGATCCACCGAGGCTGAAATTCACCCAAGTACAGGGAGCAGTACAAGCTGTATGTATCACTTCGAAACCACTGAAGTCGTGGAGCTGGGAATAGGACTAGCTCTGCTCTTAACTGGTATAATGGCCTTGTGTTGATCCACTGTCTAGGGATGAAATTAATTCCCTTCTCAGCCTGGAAGCCATTATCAGTAGCAGAAGCTAAAGACTTTTCCTCACCAACAAATCTCTTACACCAAGATACCAAAGTGAATGGAAAAGCAGGTGTAAGTCAGCAGGCTTTGGTTCTAGACCAATTTTCTTGTCTTTTTCAACCTCAGTTCCTGCTCGAATAAGAAGCTAGGACATTGTCTTCCTCATATTTTCTTTTCCTTGAAGATGACTATCGTCCACCATCAGTTCAAGTTCTTTTTTTCCTTCAAGGTCATCCCAAACTTAAGGAGATGAACTCAAGGAGATTGAATGGAGTATTTGGAGGTAAAAAAGTAGATTTTAAATGGTTTTATGGAGGTATGGCTGTGCAGTTTACAATGATACCTTCACAGAGTAAAACCCAAGTAATTATAGACAATCTTCCTTTCTTTTGTTTTCCTCTTGTCATTTTGCTAAGCACTGTGAATTTCCAAGTGGAAACTCATTCGGAAGGCAGAAATGTTTTGTTTTGTTTTCCTCTCCATACCACCATACACCTGCTTGCTAAAAGAGTGAGCAGTGCTCAGATCTTACCAGTAGAACAGCTTTAAACCAGCTCTTTGACCCTGTTGCTGACAGTGCTTTCCCAGTGGTGCTCTGAGATACCAGCTGCAATTCCAAATATGCTGCAATACAATCCCAGATTGGCTGAAGGCCATCTTCTCTTAAGAAGATTGCCTTGAATTACTTGCAGGACAATCAACTCTTTTTTTATAAAAAATCACATGCTAGATGTCGGACTGTGTAGCTCATTGCTTAAACTGCAACTCATCTGTTGGCCACAAGTTTATCTGATGATAAAGCCATCTCCGGACCCAGCGGGAGCTGGAATTTTCAAGTATAGTGATTTCAACGATGAGTTATGGAGAAGGAGAATAAGTTACTTATAAGCGTACCTACCACAGTGTTTGGAGCAGTGTTTCTCCACTCAATTCTGTGCCAATTAATCTCTTTCTGCAGGTGCTAAGGGGCATCTAGAATGGCACCACTATATGTGATGGGAACTCAAAACAAAAAAAGGTTAGTAATGCAATATTTGCTGAGATCCGAGCAACGCTTAAACCAATGTTTGTCACTGATTTATTTTACTGAAGATGGTATTTCAACCTACTGCTTGGCTGGATGGGCTGCAGTTCTGCAGAGTTTGGAGTAAGACCTCATGATATATTTCTAGACCAGGTTGAGGTGGCCTACGTATGTACTTGTATTGAGGTTGCTAAGACTGTGAGTGTGGTAAACCAGGTGTAAAAAAAGGAAGTTTCAAGCCTTTACAAACCAGTAGGTAGAATGTCAGCAGATTCATTCCAAGGTACGCCTCTAAAGGAAATTCGTCTTCAGGTGATGCATCACTTGATTGTCCTGAGCGGGAGCGAGAGAAAACTTCTGTTTAGTGAAACTGCTAGCATCTCATCTGCAGACGGGCTAGCAGCAGCTGCTTTCAGCTGTTGTGTATTTCAGCTGGGATAGTCACCCAATGGCTTCAGGAACAACAGGGCTCACCCTGTGGATATTTAAGAACAACTTAAAATACTGGGAGATTCAAGATTGACTCAAGTCGAAGAACTACTCACATAGACTTGAAGGAAAAGAGGGTCCTTTAGATAACCCTAAAGATCTCCTGCTTTAGCAATGATTCTGTTTTTGTGAAAATCAAACAAATTCCATGAAGAACATGCAGATAGGATTTTTAAATTATTTTGGCTATTGAACCATTGTAGCCCAAGAATGCTTAGCCTGCAGCACTTTGTACACCACAAATAGTATATAACTTTACCCTGTTAACACTAATAAACTCCAAATTGCAGAACATAAAACATTTGACAGCAGTTCTGGGATTATTTTGGCCTCAGTGAAGAAAAGCAACTATCATAGCTGTGAAGCTAAGAGATTTTGTGATGTAGAATTTATGACATATTCACCTCCAACACTACTTATAAACAAAGAGATCTATGAAAAGCCAGGTTATAGCATCAGGATGTAATTTTAAAGGGATCTAATATTTTTTTAAAAAAATGGTGAAGAAGGGAGATATGGAGGGGAGAACGATGTGGAACAGTCTACACTTATAGTGCTAAAGGAACCAGTTTATCCCGCATTCAGTGAAACCAGCAGGTGAGACAGACACACTTAACTCATAATTTCATTGCCATTACACCCAACCCAGTAAGGTTCTGGCACCGACAAACACTGTGTCCCTTGGACAAAAAGAGCAGCCATAAGGAGCAAATTCTCACTCCTGTCTAATAAAAGGAAAATAACAGCTGAGAGATTTGTAAATGTTTGCTGTAATTCTGCAACAGAATAAAATGTTAAATTCCACATACTGCTCTGGCACTCCCATCCTGATCATCATCAGTGAAAATATACCTTCAGTGCAGCAGCTGTAGCTGCTCTAATAAGATATCTACATAGAGAAAATAGGCAATCAAATTTCTGCAAAGTATGAAATTTTCCATTAAATTGTCTCTTCCTTTTATATAACACAGCTGCAACAGTTCTCACTAGATTTTCCTACCCATGCCTCAGCAAACATAACTCTCACTAGCAGGATATTTTCCAAATGAGTCATTTGAGATTCAAAAGATTTTCTCTAAAGGCGTCTAGACCATGACCCCCAAAAGTTTATCCTAAAAAACAAAACAAAAAAAAAAATTGATCTTATCGTCTACGGCCCTAAGTTAAGAAATAGAGAATGTTGCAAATGAAGAACATATTCTGATAAATTAAAAATGTCTGCAGATGTAATGAATGTCTATGTCATTTGCTTCTAAATGAATCTCTGGTAATTTAGTCAATGTATTAATCTTCAAAAGGCCTTTGATGTTGTGGTCTGTTTGGCTTTGCTGAAATTTATAGTTTTGCTTTTAATAAGGCAGGGGTTCTGTGGTTTTCAGCTGAGTAACAAGTCATTATTGGTAGGCTGAATTGCTTGGAGTTACTGTAAATTGCAGTGTTTGACTGCTAATTGATGGAGTTTCTGAAGTCCTGGATGAAAGGTGTTATTCCTTTCCAACATTAATGATCTACTGTGTCCTGTCCTATTGCTAGTTTTGGCGTTGATAATGGTGATACAAACTATGCCCATAAGGCTGTGTCATTGCATCTACAGCATGAGTATTCAGTGATTTAAAAAACAAACATACTTGTCTCAGAAAGATACAGTTGTTGAAGTAATCAAAATGCCAATCCATGCTTTCAGGGGGTAATGGCAATCATGGGAAATCCCTGTAGCTGCTGTGGAGTCTTTTTTTACCCCCTCTTTGCACTGTCAGCCTGAGGAAGCAGTCGGTCTTGAGTTAATTGGGTCAAAGCTGAGCAGATCACTTGAGATGTGTGAAGGCCAGGACAAGATTTCTGTCACCTTGGAGGCCTACCTAAGCTGTGCCACAGTGACTTAAATGATGCACTGGCTGAGCAGAAATCACTCAAAATTAATACACATTCTTGAAGAGTTTTGTGTCTTTGAAATTATTTCTTTTTGAAGTGTCTTGCAATTTTTCGTTCAACCTGAAACGAAATGTTTTGCTTCCTCTAGGTGTGGCTAAATCCCACATGTCTTTAGTTCAAGACAAGGAGAAAGTATAAAAAAACCTTGAAATTCATTTGAAAAGGAAAAATAAAACCCTCTGATTTGAAACTGAAATAACAAAATACTTTGTTGTTTCAGAAACATTTCATTAGAATCAACAGTTTGGACTTCCAGTAAAACCTCATAATTCCTTTTGGGTCAAAACCATCTGCTAAATTCAACACATGGTAATAGGTTCAGTTCCTATCCAAACTCAAATTTCATTCAAAGTCACCATTAAAATAAAAATCACACAATGTGCCACAAAGTTCTTTGTCAATGGCAAATTTCACCCCCTGTTACTGGCTTTCTTTGAGGACCTCACAAGGTGGTGTTTCCATGGGACAGTCTCATAGGCAGAAGCAGAAACAGACAAACAAACAAGATGTCTTTGACCAAAACTGTCTATGAATCTCAGAGATAAGACTGAGTGCTAAATAAGAATTGAAGAGTGACAAGAAAAACCAAGAAAAATTCAAAACTCATGCAACTGCAAAGACCTTAAGGGATTAACATATTTGTGATGGGATCAAAGATATATGTTCTAGAAAAGCCAGGAAAGTTTATCAGGCTAGATGCAATCTAAGTATATTATCTACTTAAGAGATTTTCCACCTCGTTCAGTTTGCAGACCTGCAAACTTTTCCAGACAGCAGTGCAAACTCCATAGCTAGTCTAAGTTCAGCATTGACTTCATGGGTTGTTTAGAAGTAGGCCATGGACACAAAGAGTCTGAAGACCACAGTCCAAAAAGGGGACGGACCTATTATAGAAATGTAGTTGGTTAAATTTTAACATCGATACACTCTGCATTTTGTCTGTGTAACAGATTGCTTCATTGTTATCACGGAAAGAAAACATTTGTTTATATAGTCACCTTTTTAATTGTCATATTATTGACATTGCCTTAAGGAAAATACACCGAGCTCATATTGCATTCACTATCCTTCACACCTTCAGCACTGAAAAAAAATGCTGTATATTTGTTATCACTTTTCCCATATAGAACAACAGTAACTGTGTTATTGAACAATGCATACGGTAAATGGGAAGCAGTCTTGCCTGCAATGGCCTGTGAGTTAAAAAAACCTCATGCTTTGGATGATTTTGAGCAGATGAATTCACTATTCTCTTCCTTGATTTCTCCCAGTATACGACGTATGTGTAATACATACGTATAATGCTACAGACCTGCTCCTCAAAGCACTTGGGTTCTGTGAATGAAATTGCTAAATGAGTGAAGTAATAACAATTCCCCTTTTCATTTTCCATTTGCAGTAGTAAATGATATGTGTTTTTGTTGTCAAATGCTACTATTACATTAAATATGCATTATTATCATCTATGCGTTAAGGGCACAATGTTCCACAAGGCTGCGGAAGGACCATATACAGGACTAAAGGACTGTGGAGAAGGTGGAGGGACGTACTCTTCCATGAGAAAACATGTAAAAGAGCACAAACATTCCCCAGCTGAGACTGCCCCTCAGCAGAACCACTGCTCTGATGTCCTCAGGGCAGCTCCTCTTTTCAGAAAAAACACAGGGAGATTACACAAACTGGTGAAAACATCAGCGCTTTGTGCAGGTCTGGGAGTGAAACAACCTGGGACCGTCTCAGTGCTCCCATGTTCCTCCTTATTGCCTTCTTATGCTGATACTTACTTGAACCTATACCTGCTTATCCCTGTCCTATTGGACACAGATGTGCCTCACTCTGCATGAATTTTTCCAGAAGCAGAAGCAGCAGCTGCTCTCGGCAGGTGTAAATACTGTTTAGCACATCCCCTTCCTTCCCCCCTCAAAGCATGTCTGCGTGCACAGACACTCACACACAGACACACACACGTACACAGAGCAACATTATCGCACATTAAATTACCGCTATTGAAATCAGATTCTGGCTCACATGATTCTGACAATATTGTGTTTTATTGCTAAATGCTACAAATAATTCCTGACACTCTGAATGATTTATCATGTAGCTCATCTACTCAGGGATTTCCTCCACCATGTAATATCACCAGAATTTTGCCTGAGGAGCAACTGCCAGGGAGGACCTGCTGTTATACCTTGCTTCCTTCTTCTGGAACATATTAGCATAATATAAGTAAACATCACAGAGCAGTTTGACATATTGTATAAGTACTGATTTTATGTTAAACTTAAACTGCTAATAGATGCTTGTTGAGAAGAGGTAAACTTTCAGAAACTTTCTTAGTCTACTAATATATTTTAAAATATGAAAATGTAAAAGCAGATGGTATGTCTGTATCCACTATAATCCAGCTACATTTCTGTATCCTTGCCTCTAATTTAGCATACACAGAAATCGAGACTGCAGAAAACAAGTTTTGTATTTATACTGTTATATTATAAATATCTTTCCTTTGATATCAGACAGTGAGTCTGTAGTTGCATATATAACGTCGAGCACATGCATAGTCCCCCTTGCCTCCACTTGGTCCACTCACAAGAAGCATACCCGAAATGCCCAGGGACAGTGTAAATGACTTGCCAAATTAAGGGCATATTCGTACTCACTGGAACAGAGGTTGCTCCCAAAGGAGTACAGCAAATGCACTAATTGCTTAGTTTGTTGACATGAGAATACAATAATGGCCAACCTGGTTCAGGCTCAACTAGCCCCAAATCCTCTTTCCCAAACTACCCAGTAGGAGATACGCCGGAGAAGTAAACAATAAGTACAGACGGATCTTTGGCCAAGCACCTCTTCTGGCAGTCCATGCCTTACAGAGCACCTAAGCTGAAGGTCATACAGAGACCAACCTGTTTAATGAGTGCCAATGGACCTCTCTTAATTTAGCTAATCCCTTCTTGAATCTATTTGCATTTTTGCCTCCAGAGCTCGTCTCAGCAATGAATGCCTTCTTCAGTTATGAGCTGTGTGAAAAAACACCTTCTTCAGCTTGTTTTAAAATTTCTGCCTGATGCTCTGGCACTGAAGTCCCATTAATTCTTGTGTGACCAGAATTGGGGAATAGTCCTTCCTCATGCCCTTTCTCTAACCCTGTAATATTTTCATTCTGTTTTAGCATATGCCTTTCCCTTTTGCCTCTTTCTGAAGACAAATGTGGTCTGTTTGGTCTCTCCTCCTGTGCAGGCTGGTCTCTGATCAAACTTTTTGGTACCTCTTTCAGCTCTGCTTTTTATGAGAGGAGGGAAGGACTAACCCTATGTGCAGTCTTCAGAATATGTCTGCACCAGGCACTTATTCAGATGGTTAAAAGTGTTTTTGGTCTGCCTCTCAATTCCTCTCCCTAATAATTCCTAACAGCCTGTTTGCCCTTTCGACCGCTGCTGAGCAATGAACTTACAGAAACAACTCCAAGATTTACTTCTTGACTGGTAACAGCTAATTTAGAGCCAAGAACAGTATATGCATGGCTAGAAATATTTTTTTCCCAGATGCATTATATTGCACATATCGATGCTGAATTTTGGTTAGTGTATAGCAAGATCTCCTGCAATCATTCAGTCAGCTTTAGATTTGACCGTACTAAGTAATTTTGTATTACCACCAAACTTTGCCACCTAGCCCCCTTTTCAAGCTTCCTTCTGAGAGTATGGTGACACCACAGCACAGTTACCGTTTCCCTACTATGAAAAATTAATCAATTGTTCTTCATTGTTTCCAATCCCTTAACCAGTTATTAATCCATGTGAGGCCTTTCCAAATGACAGCTTCATCACTCTAAGAACCTTTGGGGATGAACCTTGTTGAAAGTGTTCTGGAAAGTCTCAAACACTATATCAAATGAATCACCTCTATTCATATACTTCCTTACACCTTCACAGAGCACTCACAGATTTGTGAGTCATGACTTGCCTTGGTAAAAGCTGTGTTGACTATTCCTCAATAGATCATATTTTTTTCCCCATGCCTAGTAAATCTATTCTTTACATATGTTTCTGTGAGTTTGCTTGGTACAAAAGCCAGGTGCTACAGCCTTTATTTGCCCACATCTCTCTTGCAGTCCTGGTTTAAAAAAAAAAAAAAAAAAAAGGTTTTACACTCGTTGCCTTTCATTTTTCTGGTATCTAGAGCCTGAACTTTGCTTATGCTCAGAATAAACCAAAGCCTTTAACTCCTTTACAGTTCTTTGAAAATATTTATTGTTATTTATTGATTTGTTCCATACCCTAGCCCACTGGTTTTTCTGGCTAAGACAGATGTTCCCTGGATAGGTACCCCTAAAGAACAACAAAGTCTCAGGTCTCTCCTTCACCTCTCTGTGGAGAACATAGAGCCAAAGAAATCCAATTACTACCTTTCCTGGGAGGAGCAAAGGACATGCTTCCCACCAGAAGCAGCTGCTGCTACTTCATGCCTTCCTGTACCAGATGTGGTACCAGCTGTGCATACTTGTTTACATTGGTGTTCATCCCCTCCAGTACTCATTCAGCTTTCTTGCAATGACCTTGTCTTCCCTGTGATGCTTTTATATCTTGTTCACTTCTGGACCTCACCAAGTGTAGTAGGTGTCCTACTTCTGAAGCTTTTGAAGTTTTTGTTGTTGCGAAGTTTCACACCTTTAGCAGATTGCTTCTCACAGCCTTCTCTATTATTTTTTCTTGGACTGGCTTAACAGGGTTTTACATTTCACTTGCTAAAGTTTTTGCTGCTGGTTATGGAATTATTATTCCTTTCTCTCCCTGGCTCAGGGCTTGTTTAATTATTTCATGCAATGAGACATAACCTGGAAAGGAGAGACTGAAAGAGCCTCACGTGAAGTGCCCTTCAATCCCCTAGGAGCTAAAGGTTCATGCTCCCTTGAAGCATTGAAGGGATTTGACGTTGGGTTTCTCTCACTTCAGCCTGTGAGTAAATGCTGGTCTCATCTTCCCCTTTAATTCCCCAAGTTCTTGCATCTTGCCCCCCCCCCCCCCCCCCCCCCGCTTGGTGTTCCTCAGGGGAACACAGGTGGCTCTCTGCGCAGCATCAGGGTACCAAGCCTCAGGGCCAGCTTCTCCCCTGCACTCCATGACGATCCCAGGCATCTGACCCTGGGACGCACTTTCTGGTCTTGGGAACGCATCACTGTGAGAGGCTCAGTGTTATAACTCCTTCCATGCTTCTATAGCTCCAGCCTTCAGGCTGTGTGTATACGTTATCCTTCTCATCAAATGCTGACAGTTTAAAATTAAAATATGTCAGCACTAGTTAAGCTGAATATGCAGTCTTATGATCATGACAAAGTAGTTTGGGTCAAGATTTGTCTTGTAATCTTTCTTTGTAGTGGCTTGTAAGGAAAAGTCCCCTTGGTGCTGACCCCAGCATTAACCTTTCAGACTGGAATGTAGTCAGACAAGTCCGTCTGTTGTTTGTCCCCTGCTCTCAAACAAAATAGTTTCTAAAGGATACTTGTATATGTATTCATTAGTGAAAATCCCCATCCTGCTAACAAATATTCAAAATTTACTGTTACCCTATTGCAATGACTCTTACTGTTTTGAAACAGTGTGATTTAATATGTGAAATACAGAGGAAATTGCTTTTTCATGGTGCTTCAATGATTCTGAAACACAGCCTCACTGAAATTAAGCTAACTGATTAAATGAGCTAACTCAATCAACTAAATGAACACCACTCTCCCATAGGACTTAAAAGGAATCCAGATTTTTCACCAATATATCTAGCATGGCCCTAGGGGTCTTTTAACTGGAGATTTGACTGAATCTAAAACCAAGTGTATTGTTATCTGAAGTTTACCATCAAAGTTGCTCAAAGATACTATCATTCTGGTCTCCTCAAAACCAGCAGCCCAACAGGTGTCTGAGTTTGCCATTGTATGATAATGAAATAAGTAAATTTGAATTCTAATTCACTCAAACTCAAAACTGATCTCCATAATATCTGGCCTTATAGGGCATATTTAGATTATCTCGCCTTGAAATGAATAGATCAGAGTTTCTTCTAATGCAGTGTTAGGATGCTATCAAAGCTTGGGCAACTGGATGACTGGTAACAATAACCTAATCCAGAGTCAGGGTATCATCACTCTGATTATTTATTATGCCTTTGTGCGGAAGGGAAATCGAATGAAGTTCCATGAAAACAAACAAAATGAGGAAATGCTCAGCAAGGAGATACTGTGACATTTTCAAAAATGTCTCTCTTAAGAGAGGCTACCTGGCTGCTTCTCTCCTAGGGTGATTTGGAGGGACAATGACACGCCATAGAGGAAAGCAATCTCCTCCAAAACACAGTCCGGACCTGCTCCCTTTTGTCAGGGAAAGGAGATTCTCGGACCAAAACAAGAGGAGGCAGCACCTACAGGGATTTGGCCTCACTCCCACCTTTCTCAGGGGCTCAGGCTTTCTGGATGGACTGTGCATTAGGGACAGCGCATGTTTCGGCAAGTCCTTTTCCAGGGCTGGGTTTCTGAGTGAGTGGGTAGGAGGTAGCGGGTGTTTTCTTTAAGCAAATTTGTTGGGCAAGATGGTTTCCTCTTTTGTGTATGAATCTGATGTCTGTGGAGAAAGAGGCAGATTTCCATCTCCTCGTCAGCCCTAGGAAATTTAATCTCCCGTCTTCCTCAGGAAGGTCTAAGCCACAGTGGTGCAGAACCATCTCCCTTCACTCAGCCCAGGCTCTCTTCCACCTGCCCCCTCAAAAGAGAGGGGAACGATCAGCAGTAACAGGCAGCAGCTCCGTCGAAGCAGCATCGGCAGCAAACCCTGACTCCTCACAGGCACCGAGGCTTAACTAGCGCTTTCTGCTGAAGTCATGGCACGGTGTGACATGAACAAAGTACTTCGAGGGCCAGAAAATAAGCAAGCAACTATAAACCTAATGCTGTGGCCTCAGTATTATATCATGGAGCCAAGCAAGTGGGCTTTGGGGTCCTTTTAAGAGTTTTTCTAGGTTCAATCATAGTACTGGGAACAGAAACCAGCTCATACCCTTATTCTCTTCACTAACCAGCAGGCAACATCAGTCTGGAGGGGGAGAGGGAACATGCATGAGGACCTCCCTCCGGACTGGCACTCTTGCTTTCTTGTAAAAATGGAAGTTGCTTTTCATCAGCAGGGAAAAGGAAAACTGTGTCTAAGAAATTGTTCAATGTAAACACCAGCAAATTCATTATTCATAGTTGTTTAATGAAAGTTTTATGTTAACAAATCTTTTTTTCAGTGGATGGCTCATAAACTATTTGCTGCCTTTTCCTGTCTTTTTGCTTCTTCAATTCACTAGGTCACATTCATTGCAGGTGAAGCTTTCAAAAAAAAAAAAAAAAAAAGATCTGAAGTGAGTTAGTGCTTTTGAGCACTCACTAGCTACAAGATGCCTTGTGCTCCATCTGATTCAGCTCCATTATTCATTACTTGAAATTTTTCAGAAGGAGAAGCATGTTTAAAATGTCACTTACAATATGAAAATTTGGTTTAATACAATTTAGTCTGAACATTTATGGTACTCGCAGTGTTCCCATCTGTGCTTATGAACCTTTCTTTCTATAAATAGGTGAAGGAAAATGCATTTTGTTCAGCTCTTGTCTTCAGTGAGTCTCAGGAATTTTATTAAGTCTGTGTTCGCAGAGGTCATTATGAATAACATCTTGCTGAAGCTGCAGTCCGAGATAAGAGGTTTATACGTGGGATCCCGAAGTAAGGCTTGGCCATGGTGATTTTTCACTAGTTTCAGGATTTTACTCTGTATTTTCAGTGAGCTGACTCTGTCAGAATGACTTCTCCAGGCCTGACGCATTCTCTGCTTGGTCTTATTCTGAGAGCAGAGTACACACATCCATCAGGTTCAACAAGGCATGCTTCATCCACTTCCAACTCCTTCTCTGAGCTTACAACAGTATTAACAACCACCGCATTTTAAAACAGGTTGCATTGTTGATTATCAAGACTTTGTGGATGTTGAGGGATCCGTCTGCAAGCTTGAAATTAAGCAGAGGCAGAACTATTTGGGCCATTAGCATTTCATCGGGCTTCAGGCATGGGTAAATAGAAATTGAAGCTATATGCCAATGTACCAGTTAAGACCTGCTTTTATTTGAACACAGTAGTAAAAATATTAAAAATGCATAGTATGAGGAAGATTAGATCTGTTTTCTTCAAAAAAATTTAGTCCAACAGCTTTACCCTTCCATTTAGAAAAAAACCACATTCCTGCCCACGGCGTGCGTTGTATTTAAGTATGTCTGTGAAGCCCAGCATAACAAATGACCGAGATAAATAACCTTCAGTCAATAAAGAAACCTGCTGTTGAAAGGAGGTGCTGTAATCACAGCTGGCTGTGGCTCTGCAGTGCTCTGCGGGCAGCCAGGAGGTCTGGAGGTCCAGACCCAGGCTGTGTCCCAGCTGGCAGCTCTGCTGCACCAAAGCAGAGAGAAGGAGGGACGAGGAACCCAGCAGGGTCTTGCCTGCCCTTCATCAGCTTCAATTTTCCTAGTGGCCCCACTGATCATGTCAGATGTGCATACTTTTTTACCTCGCTACCTAATTATTTTCATCATCAAAATTATATTCATAAGCCCAACACACAGAGAGGGAAAAAAGGATGGTGACAGCGAGAGCACAAGCGGAGGAAGGGCTGTACCACCACAGCGTTTCTGCCAGAGCGTCAGCTGCCTACCCAAAGAGACAGGTTCAGTCTCCACGCATCTTCACCGGTACTTCAGAGAGAGCAGGATGGCCAAACGACAAATGGGGACCCCTTTCTGGAGAAGTTCCCCTTCCCCATTCAGTGCAGAACCGGTCGGGGGTGGGCTGCTGCTGCTTTCCTGGATGTGCAACGTGCTTGATTTGTTCCTGCCGAGACCAAAGGCTCCATCACTTGCCCCAGTTCTGGCTACTGGGCTGGAAGCCTCTAGCTGCCTGTCTGCAGTCTATGTCTGCTCTATTGACTTTCAATACTAGCAATAATTATTGCAGCAAACAGGGCACACATGCTGCCATTACTGTCCAGAAAAGATCTAAACTGTCATGAACACATTTTTGTCTATTCCTTCTGCAGTTGTCGTTTTAGGGTGCCTGCTCCCCTGGAGCACTTTCAGGCACAGTTAGCTTTCCCAAATGATTTGAAAGTTATTATAACTATTGTGATTGCCTCCACTTCATGAAATAGCTGATTTGTTAATGGACCTCCTGCAGAATAGTAAAACTTAAGGCATGAGCTGAGCCTGGCTAGGTTCGTTTGCCGATCCCCTCACCTCCTGTCCTTGCTGCAATACAGGCCAACAGCCTCTCTGCTCGCAGATGCCGAGGCTGGACACTGCAAAGCCTGGGGGTACCTCGCAAATGCATTTTGGGGTACTGAAGAAGAGCTTGTCCATTTGAGCTCCACTGAGTGATGACCTCAAAATGGGCGCTGTGGCTGGGTCTCTGCGATAATGCAAAGGCCTGACAAGTTCACTGAGGTGCCGGTATAAATTACATTTTCAGCAGCTGCATGTATATATTTTTCTCACTCAACTGATTAGAGCTGCAATGTAACCGACGCTCTGGAGCTGGGTGTTTAAGTTCAGCGGTTGAGGGAAAATGCTGATATTATTCAGGAACTGATTGGTGTCTGCCAATATCTACCACCACTGGCTGAGGTTTGATGGACTAACTGAGAAAACATGTTGAAAATGTGACAGCCAGTGAATGCGTTCTTCTTGATTGCTTCAAATTGGATAGCGTTTGCACAGATGGGGCACCTACCCCGGCTGGCAGGAGTATTGGTTGTGTCACTTTGCTAGAAAGGGTTTTGTATCAATGGTTATCCAAAATGTCATTTTATTGTCATTGGGAGGCTCTTTGTGCTAAAGACCTGGATTTTTCCAGAGCTCTAAACCTGACTGTCTGTTTCATCAACACGATACTCGTGCATGCACTAAATCAACATTTCTTACAAATGCGAACAGGAGGAAATTAATGCTCCTGTGCAACATTAGTTAGCTGGCACAGGAAAAGGCCCTTCAAAACTTTTGGAAACAAAAAACCCAAGTGGCTTTTGGAAGGCAAGAGTGAATTCATGAATCACAGCAGGCTGCTTAAAGACCAGGATTAGATAGTGAACTGGCTTCCTTTACAGGCATTACATTTGTCTCTGCTGTGCCGGTACGTCTACAGGGGAAAGAGTGCCTTTCTGTTATGATGTTTAATGGCCTTTTTCATGATAAAACCAATAAAAAACTCTTGTCTCATAATAATTTGGACCGCTTTCTTTTAGAGCAGTTAGGAGTTAATAATAGGGTTATAAATTAGGAGATCTATGCTGCAATGTCATCAATTCTGGGCTTATATGTGTGAAGTTCTGAAGAAATTATGGTAGAAAAGACCACTGTGGCCATTTAGTAATCCTCTTGCTGAATTTATAATTGGAAATGTTGAAATTCAAAACTACAGTTGGGCTTGAGAGGGAACTGCAATTCATCCCTACTGATGAAGGCCAGTGTTGTCTTGAGCCGAGGGCCAGGTGGGTAGGTGCAGCCCTGGCCTGACCTGCGCGCAGTGCAGCTGTATTCCCAGAATAAATGGTGCAACATGGGAGAGATATCCCTACCCTGACCTGGGCTAAAAAAGGAGCATTTTACCCTCATCCTGATGAAGTCAAGTCTGCTGGAGTGCGTAATTACCACTGAATTTTTAAACAGCTGTAACACATGATATTAATGCCTGAAGAGAACAGCAGAAGAGCATTTCCAGGGAAACAGACCACCACATTTCCCTGCTCGCTGCCACAATGGGCTGAGAAAAAACTGAAGCTGGTTGAGAGCTAACAGGGTTTAGAAACCTGTCAAAACTGAGAAATACGACATTTACAAAAGGACAGGACCAAATGATGGAGTAAGCCTGTAGAGAAAGGCAAGAAGCTTTAGCCTCTGTTTCCCATCTCATATTCCCACCACATCTCCACCACTTCTTCACCCTAAATCTGGCTTGTGGGAGGAAGAAGCCAGAGCAAAGATAGCAGGAATGCAAGAGGTGCCAGAGCTGGGGTAAGAAACCAAAGGACAAGTAGCAGAAACGACCCTGTGAGTCCAGTTTTGCGCACACAAATCAGAGATGTTCAGTTTTAAACACCTACCCATGTGGTAAGGTGCTCCAGTGACGGCACCTCTACTTAGAGAAATTAATAGGAAGAATAGGGCAACAAAAAGCAGAGGTAGACCCAGCTCTGTCTCAGAGCTTGATTTATGAAGGTGTTTGAAGTCCCTATGCTGAACGGGTCCCCTCCTGGCATCTGTGGAGCAGTATGGGGTGTTCCTGTGCAGAGGCAAAGATTTGTGCCAAACACTCGAGTGAGGGGAGAGACCAATTACAATGCTACACTGCTCTGCAGATCCCAGTACGGACAGTCTCCAAGCCAAAGAGACCCTGCTAGAAGTGCTAGTTTATAACCAGTCCATTGTGCTGAATGAGTAACCAGAAATTCATTCTTTCCTTAGTTCAGTTCTTTCTCAGGATCAATGAAGACCTCAAAAACCCCACAGTTCAAGTTCAGTTCCAGTTCGATTGAAGGCAGGGAGGTGGGATGTCAGAGAGGAAGCATTTCAGACTGATGTTAGGTTCAGGTTTAGTACAACTCTTTGAGCATTTTTCTCTGAAATTCGTACTGTAATGCCTCTGGTGAAAAAAACAGAACCTGGATACTGCAACATAATGACACACACATTGCAGCTAGATAGATCCTGACCCAAGTCTGACTGATTATAACTGCAGTGGAGAACTTCGGCCAGGGTAGTTTGATAAACTGCGCAATAGGATGGTGGGCAAGGTGATGGAGCTGTTAGCAGCAAGAGATGATAAATCTTTTTTTTTGAAATGGGAACTGACTGACAACTATCTCTCTCTTTGTAGTCTATTACAGGTTATTTCATCTGCTTCTCCCCATGGACATGACTGAGCAAAGATCAAGTCAAATAAATGATTAAAAGTTAGCTGCTGCAAAGTGTAGCTTTTCACTGCCTGAAACCTGGGGTTGAATCCTGGGCCATGGTAGGTGTCCTCCCTGCAGCACATGGGAAGGGTTGCACAAGAACGGCATTGGATGGAATTGCAGAGGTTTGTGTGGCTCATTATTCTGTTTCCAGCAGCGGCTGTAAGGGGATGGCTAAGGAAAAACATACCGTCAGGCCAGGCACATAGATTCCTTTCCCCTAGCAGTCTCCCAACCTCTAAACAGAGAAACATCCATTCTTTGGGGGCTCTAAAACTACAGCCTTGGCATTGCTGGCACCTTGTTCTAGCCGCCTGTCACGGTTTAACCCCAGCCGGCAGCTCAGCACCACAGAGCTGCTCGCTCACTTCCCCCAGTGGGACGAGGGAGAGAACTGGAAGAGTAAAAGTGAGAAAACTTGTGGGTTGAGATAAAGACAGTTTAATAGGTAAAGCAAAAGCCACACACACAAGCAAAGCAAAACCAGGAATTCATTCCCCACTTCCCATGGGCAGGCAGGTGTTTGGCCATCTCCAGGACAGCAGGGCCCCATCACACCTAACGGGGACTTGGGAAGACAAACACCATCACTCCAAACATCCCCCCTTTCCTTCTTCCCCCAGCTTTATACGCTGAGCATGACGTCCTGTGGTCTGGAATCTCCCTGTGGTCAGTTGGGATCAGCTGTCCCAGCTGTGTCCCCTCCCAACTTCTTGTGCCCCCCCAGCCTGCTCGCTGCTGTAGTGGGGTGAGAAGCAGAAAAGGCCTTGACTCTGCGTAAGCACTGCTCAGTAGTAACTGAAACAACCCTGAATTATCAACACCGCTTCCAGCACAAATCCAAAATATAGCCCCATACTAGCTACCGTGAAGAAAATTAATTCTACCCCAGCCAAAACCAGCACACCACCTGAGGCAGGGGTCTCAGGACCTGCAGGAGAAACCAGAGTCACTTGCAAGGCAGGATATAATGGCTCGAGCACATTTCTGTGTCAGTGTGTTCAAATGGCACCACACAAAAGTCAGCTGTATCAGCAGAGATTGCACATTTAGGTCTCTGCATCTAAAATGTGCCCTCAGAATAGGAACCCAAAGGACCAGCATGCTCTAAGTTAAGTTATTGGATGAGGTCTTGGGAGCAGGGATAAGGCTTTCTCCTTTACAGGTACATGCCTAAGCCATTAAGGTATAGATCCAGACTCCTGTACGGCATTTTGTCTCCTGCACCCTCAGAAGCTTTTTTTCTGCACACTGTCAGGGTTTCAAGAAGGGAGAACAAAAAAACCCCATCTCAGTTTAGCCCACACTTGAGAGATGTGCAGCATCTATCTAGGGCCAACTAGGGCACAAGGAGGACCTGAAACATTCTTCCAGTTCCTATGTTGATAAGTCTAACCTGTAAAATATTGTATAAAGCAGAGTTGGGAAGTGACAACACTTTTCCTACTTTCCATTTTACACAAGAGAAACAGCTGTAGTAACCATGTTTTGGGGGAAGTCTGATATGGACAGCACATGCTACAAGTGCCCCAGTGGGGCATCGTTGCCATTGGGGCTTACACACTGCAATGCCTAAATTCTGGGCCGTTGTCAGGGCTGGGCATAAACAAGGTGTTAAAAGGTTTGGTGCTGTCATGTCTGGGTCTGTTCTGGGTCACACAGAGCTGTAACTCTCAGGAACCTGAAGGGCTATGTGCAAACTGCTTCTAGCATTTATAAACCCACAGTATGAGTAAGGGTTTTCGCATCTCAGTTCTGGAGTCTGGCAGCCCTGTCCCACCTAAGCCTTACTTCAGGCACCCTTAAGAATACTACTCCATCACTGAGCTTGTTCTGTACAAATTGCAATGTAGATACAAATTGTTCACATTATGCATTTTTGTAGCAGCTATAAACAGACTTCCATTTTGACTGCAGACTATGTCCTTAATTACACAGAAGAAATTTACTTTCCTTCTTTTTTCCCTTTTTTTTTTTTTTTTTTTTTTTTTTTTTGGTGTGAAAACAAACTCGGTATCTGCAGTGAATTCAAAGCCACAGAAAGGTAGCCTTTTTTTGAACCGTGCCATGATTGACTTTGCAATTATTTTTTTATTTGCTTTCTTGGAAAGCCACATATTTATTTTCCATACTTTCCCTTTCCACAGACCAGCCATGTGCTCGAGGTGATGAGTACTTAGTAATGACTTTATGAATCATAGCTCACCTATTAACGCTGTGCCCAGCCCAAGACTTAGGAGTGAAAGCCAGGAGATGGAGGCAGTCTGTATGGCCTTGTTAACTTGTTGAGAATGAAAGAGGCAGGAAGAGTTACTGAGCTCTTAGCCTCTGACCTGAGGCTGCTTAAGCAGAAATGACCCATGCAGGCAGAAGAGAGGAGCCCTGTCTGCTCTCAGGCTGGTAAGACGCACTACAACGCTGAGCTTTGAGAAGAAAGACTGAGCAAAAAAAGGAGGAGGACTTAATTTAGTTTAAAAAAATGTAACACAAGTTACGATGATGTCCAGACAGGTCGTTTCTGAAAGAGGCTCCTGGGGTTTCCACATATGTCAGATCATTCTAGTCCTAAGCCTCTTTAAAAACTTCTAAAAACTTAGATTATCTGAAGCTGGGGAAGGGAGGTTTGCTTAAGTGCCAAAATTCACAGGTTAACAACTATGGCCTTTTGGGGAGGATGACATTTTTAAAAATACTAAGACAGTGGGAGCCTTTTTTTTCCTGCTGTGCATGGGATGGGAAATCAGGGCATCCTCATGCTGTTTAAAGACCTCAGACAGAAGCTTCACCCTTCCCTATAGGCAGTTTTAGATGCTGGAGAAGAAGTCAAAATGCTTGTCACTAGGGTTTAGAGGAGGAGGAGATAAATGGAAATCCATTCCTAAACATTTGCAGTTCTGGAGACATTAGCAACCAAAACCTGGTAGATAAATGTGAGTAAAATGTACCAAGTAACATGTGGAGTAGAAAGCATTTGCTATTATGTTTAAGTGCTTGCAGAATGTCTCTTTGTTGTTATATTTACAAGGAGCACTTTGCGTGCAGAACATCAATCTCTTACAGAGCCAACACATTACTGTGATAGAAATAGTAAATTAGCAACAATACGGATCAGGTAGGGGGGCTCTCAGCAAAGGGAATTTACCTTTATCGCATAAAATGAAAGAGGAAAACCTATTTCATACCTTTATGTCTTTGTCAGCCCACATGACAAGAAGGCAGTTACCCCTGCTGCTAGATGCCTTTGACAACATTGTAAAAAGGCATGCATAACTGAACCAGCTACCACAGGGATTAAATAGTCTGAATGTTTTATTTCAAATGATAGCTGCATTCACCTCCCCCTTCTGGCCCCCTGTCTTGGTTTCGGCTGGGATAGAGTTAATTTTCTTCCTAGTAACTGGTATATTGCTGTGTTTTGGATCTAGGATGAGAAGAATGTTGATAACGCACGGATGTTTCAGTTGTTGCTGAGCAGTGCTTACACTAAGTCAGGGACTTTTCAGCTTCTCATACTGCCCTGCCAGTGAGAAGGCTGGAGGGGCACAAGAAGCTGGGAGGGGACACAGCCAGGACAGATGACCCAACTGACCCAAGGGATATTCCATACCGCGTGACGTCATGCTGAACAATAAAACCGGGGGCAGTTGGCCAGGGGGTGGCGGACCGCTGCTCGGGAACTAACTGGGCATCGGTTGGCAAATGGTGAGCAATTGCACTGTGCATCACTTGTTTTGTATATTCTTTTATCATTATTATTATTATTTTCCTTTCCTTTTCCGTCCTATTAAACTGTCTTTATCTCAGCCCATGAGCTTTACCTTTTTCCCGATTCTCTCCCCCATCCCACTGTGGGAGAGCGAGCGAACAGCTGTGTGGTGTTTAGCTGCCTGCCGGGTTAAACCACAACACCACCCTACCCCAAAACCTGAGCAAGTGGAAGGGCAGGAGTGCTCCAAAGGTCAAGGCATCGACACTATTTTGGACCAAAGCAACAGCATCCCTTTGAAGACTTTTAAACCACTGGAGTGTGCTTTACTTTGCATGCTTTTGCAGGCAGATGTTGTAGCAGTAGCAGGTGGGAAATGAAGAGAGGTCATAGACAGGCAAGTCAGAATTTTTTTGCATTTCAAGGGACAAAAATAAGCCGCTCTGGCCTCCACCAGAAAAGTGGTGGGAGGTGAGGGCAATTCAGCTGAAGCTTAAGCCAGAGAGGTCAGGGCACATCTAGGCTTACCAGTCTGTACCTTCAGCACATACCCACACTTGCACTTCCATGAAAACTTGGTCATCTCCAGGCTGCACACAGATATTTAAGCTTCGGCTTTGGGTGAGCTCCTGGACTTCCAGATCTGAGCTCGCACTGCTGTCTCACATATGCTCAGCTGACATGAAACTTGCATTGGTACCAGTTGACCTGGATGGGTGCTCAGTGCTCACCTTCAGCTGCTCCACTGCCCAAAATGCCTGGTACCAATGCCTGGCAGTGCTCTTTCTTTGCAGAGCCAAAACCAATGCATGGCATAGGTTTGTTAGACCCATGGCAGTAGATATTAATGGGGGGGCCCAAAACTACCCAAAAGCGGAGAACTGCCCCAGAGACAACTACCACTACCTTTCTTTTGCAGACCTCCCCCCTGCTTTACCTGCAACAAAGACTATGCAGTTGAAACTCACTGTATACACCAAGATACCCTGATTTGAGACCTGAACCTGCAACTGCTTCCATGGATAGGAGCTAGAAGGAAGGTCCTGGTCTTCTGTAAACTAGCTCTATCCACCTGTTATGGGCTGAGTAGATTCCTTGTTCTTTCTAATAACAGAAGTTTTCTCATAAATATTTACTTGCATATCTTGCTCTTACCTAATCATTTTGAAGGACCAATAAAGGAAATAGAAGAATGACGGTTTTGCTTTATTTTGATACTGCTTAGGTTATGTATGGTTGTACTTCTGGACTAATACTAGAGGAGCAAAGTGTGTGATCTAAGTTAATTTCATCTCTGGTCTTTCTAAAATTGCCTCTACGAGAAAGTGTGGGCCCATGCTGAAGTTTTCTTCTTCCTGTGATGCAGTCTTCTTGTTTCACATAGTGCAGGGTTTTGTTCCTTAATTATGTCTGAATATTTTAACTGCTTAACTAAGGTGGGGGAGATCTTCTGCAGCTTCAATATACTTCTGCAGGGAAGGGAGAAATTGTTACATAATCCATTAAATGCTGTAGATTGCTAAAGTTTGTAGAAGACTGCAGACACAGTACTTTGTATTCATGTTATCCAGATGTTACTAATTTCTCCATTTCCAAAGAGTTGCATGACTCCAATTTATTTTACCAGAGGCTATACAGTTAAAATCTCACCCACAGGTTTGAAGTTCTATAACAATACAAGAACAGAGCTAAGATTCTATTGTTGTACCAAGATTAGAGTTCACAGGTCATAGAGGGTTGCTAAGGAAGCAGAGTTTGAGCTTTGTGAGTAAGACAGAATGACAATTTTCAGCTTTCACTCCTCAGTTGTCTTGCTTGTCTGAAAAGAATAGGAATTGTTATTGTAATGAGCCTTAAAAAATAATTAACTGTGCTCTTTCTTGATTACTCTGAATACAGAGACAAAAAAGAAACAGATGTGTCAATCCAGTCCCTGTGCTTAAGCAACAGGACTGTTATGTATTCCATACATGACCACAGCCAGGATTTCACAGTTATGCAGCTGAGAAAAATAGTATCTGACCCCCAGGCGGTCATTCTGTCATCTAGCAGATTTTTTTTTCCCCTTATCCTGGGTGGCTTTGTGCTGCTAAGGCTCCTCACGGAGCACCTGCAAACTGTCAAGTGCTTCGGTAAGCAGTTTTGGAAGCCAGTCAGCTGAAGAGGGAAGGAGAAGGTATGGGCATAAGTGGTTGGTCTTGTGCAGGTTGCTGATAGATGATGGCAAATGCATCCATCAGTATGGGGACCTCAGGTGGTGAATGCTACCCTGGATGTAGG
Source organism: Astur gentilis (assembly GCF_929443795.1). NCBI lineage: Eukaryota > Metazoa > Chordata > Aves > Accipitriformes > Accipitridae > Astur > Astur gentilis. The sequence goes on from NC_064911.1 coordinate 11,122,956, forward strand.
CACCCAAACCAGTTCACCCAGGGACAGTATGTTAACAGTTCCGTATCCTAAATTTGGGGTAAAATAATCAGCTATCAGAAACTTCAGGGTAAATATAATTTAGCCCAGGCTGTCTCTAATGTGGAGACCCTACATGCCCCACTAGTTGAAATAAATGCTACATCTGCTTTCTAGACCTCATTAGCACCATTTAATTGTAACAAACAAACATATCCTTTCTCCATTTTGACTATTAATATTGGGACCACTTTGGGCATGGATTATTATATTTATGTATGTACTGTGTCCAAGTCTGTGGTCCTACCATTACCACTGCCTAGAGTATACTCACAAAATGTGTTTTTGTTGTAGAATGCTGTGGGTTTTGAAAACGAAATACTTTCCTGCTACATCCTCAAGGATGTTCTCATCCAGAAATTTAAGTTGTGAAGTTAAGGACTCTCCAGTCATTTCTAATCAGAAAGAGACCAGAATGGAAAACCTGACCTTTTCAGACAGAAAATGCACTTTTTGACATAGTGTTGTTTTTCAAAACATTCACAGGTTTTTGGTATGTCCCAGCATGAAAGAAAACCAAAATTTGAAACTTAAAAGTAACTTCAAAATGTAGTATTTAGCTGTAAGTTTTAGCTTCATTTAGCTCTACATATCCTTTTTTGCATTCTCATAGATACAAAAATCCTCATAATAGCAAAGATGATGATAACAACAACATGAAAAATGTATAAAAGCCATTTTTTTTCTGTTTCTGGAACAGAAGGATTCATTCAGAGTTCTTATATTCTCTGTGAAAATGATAGAGAAAACTATCAATGAGTATTAAGAAAGCTGTCCTATTTGACAGCAATAAAGCTGTCAAGGTCTGCTGTCTCACAGCTCACTTGGGAAAGCTTTAAACTGAAGATTTCTGACTCATTAACATGCATATTATTGATATTATAGCCTTGTTATAGCTCGCTGCATGAGAGCATCTGCATCATGATTCCTCACTTGACCACACACTAAGTTCCCTTCTATTCTGTCCAGGTTCTTCCAACAGATCCTTTGTGCCTGAGTGCCCTCCAGCACCTCATTGAGCAACACATCTAACATCTGCACAGTTTGTTCTCTGTCTTCTCCCAAGGAGGACATCTGGGTGCAGTAAAATGTTCTGTTATGGTGGGACTTCCTTGACATTTTTTAGATAAAAAACCTTATGACCTTAGGCATGAAAAAAGAAAAGTGAGTTGAAATGCATTAGATTATGATCCACCAAAAAACCAGCCCAAGTTCAACCCCAGCTTCTTTTGGATTGTGTAGAAAATTTCCACAGTTATTATAATCCTTTTTTTTCCTGCTACTTAAAAGAAACAATCCTAAAGTTTTTCTCTTTTTTTAAACGCAGCTAAAACCTGTTTGGTAAGATACCCGGACTGCTAGTTCTTATCTGTATTTGTTCCCAATGCTCAGAAGAAAGTTCTGCAAGACAAATGGGCACACTTCCTGCCCAGAAAAATGTAGACCAATGTGAAAAAATTAAGATAATATTGCTCATTTTACGTAACAGGGAGGGAAAATCATGGGCCTCAGTATAAAAGCCAGCTTTTCCTTGTGATAGTGATCTTTCCCTTGTCCACAGAACAAGGCGACACGGAGGAGACAGGAAGGAGTGTGGCTCTAGTCCTGCTCCATTCCCATCCTCCCGTGCCCTGCCCAGGAGGACCACCAAGTGTTGGGAGAAAAATGAACCCCGGACCATGTAGCAAGCGGAGGAACAGCCTCTGAGGTCCACACAGGTTCCCAGATACGCTAACCTTTCCATTTGCAGACTGCCCCCCAGCTATGCCCAACTGGATGTGCCTACGAAGCATGCCTGAGCCTACTGCTCTGCTACATTTTTGTCTTTTAATTTTATCAATTGTTCTGATCCTTTCCCAGCCACCTTTTCTAGAGGCCTTATATAAAGTCTAGAGAAGTTGTGTTATTAACTTCCTCAAAATTTATACGTAAAATCTGACAAAATGCCAGTTAGCTGTATTTTCCTTCAACCTACTGGGGATAATATATTTTCAGAGAGGTGGAAATAACAACTATTTGAACAAGCTACATTCATTTTCCAAAGGCTCAGACACTCTTGAGAGACAAGTGCCTCTTTCAAGATACCATACTCTCCTTAAATAAGATTCGATGCCACGGAAACATTGTGTGTCATCAGCTCCTTGTATGTTCTCCTGCGAAGGGAAGAGGCTTGGAGTAGAAGCAAGAGTTGACTGGAAGAAGGAAGTGTTTGTATTTTAAACTCCCAGGAGGCTAAAATATTAAAGGAAAAAAATACACTGTCAGAGCAAAAAGAAAACAGGAACAGAAGAGAATTAATTGAGGGGGAGAGTAGAAAGTCCTCAACCACATGGATTTGTTTTAGCACTCAGCACTAAATAGAAATACCAAAACCTGTATGAAACACACTTGAAAGATGTTGAAAAGAGCTCATATTATCTTTAAAGTATGGAGCCAGATTACTTCCTTCAGCACTCTCAAGGTCCTTTCTTCCCCGTCTCTGCATCCACCTCTCCTCCATGCTCTAGATAGCACTCTATATTTGAAAAGACCACTGTTACCTGCAGCTGCTAAAAATAGGCCTAAACAGCATTCCAGTCCTTTCTCCAAAGTAAAGCTCCTTGATTTACTTTCAGAACAAAAGTAATTCAAACTCTGAAGAAACTAGCTACATCCTTATCAACACAAGCATCCCCTGTAAGAAAAGCATCTCATCTTCTGCTTGGGTCTGTCTGACAAGGGTACGGAAAGGAACCAAACTGGCTTAATGATAGCCACCACTGGAGAAAATCAAGAGAAGTGCGTGATGGACAGCCTCACAGCTGAGTTTCTGCTCGGTACATAAGGTTTGGCCCAGCAGTACCAATCAATTCTCCTGCTGGGGGGTTCCTATGGCCATATCTTGCAGCCTTCATTGGTTCCCTATGCTTGTCTCCTTCCCTTGCCTAATTGAATTAATTACAGAAGCCATGGGAAGCAGCAAGGCAGAAACCGCCCTTCCTTAAGTCTGTTTGCAGGCACCAGCAATCTTGTGTCCTAGACACACCTAACTGATAGTAAAGAGGCTGGTACGTTTTTTGTTTGTTTTTAAGACATAGCAGAATTCATTTGGTCAAATGAGAGCATCACTACAGATGTCTGAACTACTCTTTCTAGTCTTTCTTAGTGGTTTTAGTGGAGAGAAATGACTGCTTCTCACATGAAAATAACCTCATCCTAATGCAGATGTCTAAAACTGGTCAGAGGAATTGTTCCATAAAAATGCCTGTTTCCCTTCTTGGCTTATCGAGGCAGGTCAGGGTGCCTGACTTCAGCAGAATCCTACACTGCAAAGGTTGAAATTCAGCTGCACCACCATAAGTAACCAAAAATATAAAAACCCCACAAAAGGATACAAAAGATATGCAGGGGTTTAACAGAATGCTAGATGGCAGAATTATAATTTCAAGGACACTTTTTGTGCAGCATTTGGCTATGTATTTAAAATTCAGGCTGTCTGGTTCTCCATGTAACTTAGTGAGAAGCTTACCAGCACTCTAAGGGAGCTGGGCCAGCCCATACTTAATTGCTCCCCCTCCAAAAGACAGCAGTCAGTCATCCACCAAAGGCAGGCTGGCTCAGCAAGAAATGATGGAGCACCACTTAAAAGCATATTTTTTCTCCAATGAACAAACGTAATAGGATGATCTTTGTCCTTCCCCTCACATCACCATGATAGATACCCATTTTTGTGGGTGCGATTAAAAATTGATTGAAAGTACCTCGTCACTTTCTTCTTTCTTTATAATAGAGTGGAATTATTTACCCAGACAGGTGTTTTTCTGCTAGAGGTCAGATCTCCAATCATTGGCTTTCTCTGGCATAAAAGTAATCAGCATTCATGCCATGGTGTGTTACAAGGATCTCTCTCCTACAGATTTCAAAGAATAAAACAGTTTCATAGCTTTACACTCTGATCCTCTTTGTCACTCTAAGTTATTCTCATGATGGGTCATAGCTTTACTGTTGGAAAGAAATGTCACTGTGTGATAATGGGTTATAAATTGTGATGCTCACACATTAATCTTCTGGCTATCATCTCTCCCCTCCCCTTCAGTTTGAAGGGTTAATAAATATGTTGTAAACATTTTTCCAGAATGAAACTTGTCATAAAACCTGTGGAGTGAAATACCTGTGTAAAAGAAATATGAAAACAGGGAAGTAGCTAGTTTGAGACTGTTTCCCCCCCCCCCTTATTTGACTCAAAACCCAAATTTGAGTTAAGTGATTAATGATTTAATAATTTCTGGATAATGAATTGTTTCACATGCTGAAATTTTAATCTCAGGGTGCAAAACAAAAGTACACCTGTGAATGCACTAGTGTTTCCAGGAGCTTATTATGCTATACTGATTTGTATGTATGAATATGTATATGTGATTATACGTATATATACATACACACATATATATAGAATTAGTATAATCCATTGGGAATGTAAAGTTTAAATGCTTTAAAATCCACAAAAGATTAATTTCTCAAAAATTCATGCCAAACTCATCTGCTGATTATATAGGCTGCATTCACCTGGTCTTCCAAAGAGCTCCTGAAGTCTAAAGGAGTTATTGCCAAGTCGCTGAGTATCATGAAACATAAACTTTGGGTACTCAGCACTTCACGTATCTCAACCTTGCTTGTATCGAGCAAACCCATTTTTGCAGCGACTCTTTCTATGGATCACTGGATTGGAGTAAAAGATTTCACTGCTGTGAAGTTCATGCCCAGCTGCTTTTTCTGTATCCATTTTCTTCCACTGAGGATATGGTTTTAGCTTCCCAAAGGCCAGCTTTTCACTGATGGTGAACAATAAATATGAAAGGCTCTTATTGTTTCTCTGTATTCATTAAAGTTGATGGTAAACTTTAGCTCCAAAAAACCCCCAAATGACCAAGGTAGTAGGCTCATAGACTTCAGGTTTTGAAATCGTTGGAGAACTCCTCTTTCTCCCAGTCTGTCTGCATATTTAACTGAGATTTGCATTAGCACCAGGTAAGAATAACCATTCTACTCTGTAGGATAACGGCAACACACATGTGAGACCATTCTCTCAACTCCTGTACAGTCAATGCCAGGATATAGGCACTTTTAGGGAGAGATTAGTCTAAATTACTTAAAACAGAATATCACCCAAGGACTGTCTCTTTTTTCCCGTAATGTCAGAAGAGTCTGAAGGGCTACTTCACCTATAAACATTTTACAAACTCTTAAAAACACAATTCATAATGCATGTTAACAGCTTATCCTCTGAAAACACAAGTAACAAAGCTGCATGACAGAACTGACAATGAAACCCAGCAGCTCTTGCAACCTGAGGGAAAAGCAGCATCTTGCAGCCTGTTCCAGGGGGGACCAACCTCAGAGCCCCATGGACCTAGTGAGAGAGTTCCCAAAACGCGGCCTTCAGGGCTATTATCCTGCCAGCAACTCTTCCTTTATGCCGCTGAAAGCTCCCTTCATGTGTCTTTGCTCTTCACTACCACGGCTGGGTATTAGTGGCAAGGTAATGGGTTCTTGTGTAAGTTGGTTGTAGGCCACTTCGAGATTTCTGACTTTGTACAGAAACTGGTTTTGTGAGACAGGAGGAAGCACGAAAATTCAATTTTTCAGTCTCGCACTGTCTACTATACAACACGGCCTTCATTTGTTGTATAGTGCATGAGGCAGCATGTTTTGAAAAGAAGGAAAAAAGGTATCTATCAGCCCAAAAGAACAGAATAGAGTGTTCTTCACACCGAAAGTGACAAGACATGGGTTCTGCTTCAGTTCCCTGTTGTATGAGGGAGGCAGAAGGTTGTGTGATCACACTAGACCTTCAGGTTTAAAGTTTTTCTACTCCCTGTGGTTTGTCACCGTGACCCAGGATGCTCCAACAGCTTATCCTCCAGGCCTCAGGGCCTTGTCCAAAGCCCTTTTGATTCTTTTGAGAGGTCCCAATGGACAGGGCACCAGCTCCGTGAAATGTGAATGCTGACTGACTCGCCTGTTCCCCTTACAGCTCCAAGCCATGGGAAGGACATTTCCCAAGTGGTCCTATCTCCGCAGGTGGGAGGCTTCACTCAGTTTGCACAAAACAGAAGACGTATGCTAAGGAAGACTTAAGCACACCGCTAATTCTGAGTGAAATCCCATGATTTGGGTGGGATACTTAGACACTCTAATATTGTGGGCAGCTATTTACTTTACAGTGTGTAGAACAGATTTAACAGCTGTCCTGAAGAAAAGCTGTTAATTTAGAAAGTCGATTTAGTTATTAAATCTTTGGAAAATCAACAGCAGAAGTGGAAAATATTGAGGTTTGTGGCCAGAGGCTGCTCTGAGACACACTAGTGCACCATCATTTATGTCAGTGCAGGAGTTACGGAAGAACTGGAAGTAGGTGAGCCTCAAGACTTCTGAAGAACTGACTCTGCTCCTAAGACTTACCTCATCTCTAATGTCAGCGCTGTAGGGGGAAGGAAAGCAAATAGGGAAGGAGGACAGAAAGAGCACAAAGGAGCGAATGTGGAAGGAATGCAAGTAGATAAAACAATGATGGAGGCCAGCTCCCCTTACTTTTACGTTCTTTCTCACATCAAAGTACAAGGTGTTAAAAGAATGACTGTGTGGACTGAGGCAGGCAGGGAAAACCCAGGGGGTCACTGAAGCACAGAACGTGTTTTGCAGGATGAATACAGAGCAAAGGTGGAAAGCTGGAAAGCGTTAGCTGTACAAGTCGTGCTGTAGCTTGCAGTAAGGGAGTGGAGCAGTCAGGTCCTACAGGATGTGTTCAGTTTTTGCTTTTCTTTCTGTTTTGGAGTATATCAGTGACAACTATATATTAAAAGTGCTGCAGTGCACCTCTGTCTTGAGCAAGCTTTATGTGAATTTTCTCAAAAAAAAAAAAAAAAGAGCTAATATCTTGTCTGAAAGACAGCTCCCACCAGTAGCTTCCTAGCTCCATGCTGAAACACTCTCTTAGTCCAAAATTGGAGGGGAATCATGTTCACTCTTGAATCCACATCACTACTTCCTGCATTATTTTGGATTCTCCAAAGAAGTTTCAGAACCAAATACGAACTTGGCTCAGTTCAGCTTACTTCGTACATCCGATGAGGTCACAACTTGAGAAAGTGCAACAGCTGGCTCCACCACTAAACCACAAGTGCTTGTCTCAGGGATGAAATATTAAGCGTCTGCTTTGGTGTGACATCTCTCAGGGTATGCCCTCACCCTTTTATCCAAGCTGCTGCGTGGGTGACAGTGCTCCGTGCATGCTTGTCAGTCTCTTTTAAGTCCTGTTGATTGACTATTGTCTGTAAACCAAGCAGCAGTCAGAGCGCTGATTAACAAAAAGATTTTTAATTGCCACTTCTCTTGAAGTTTTTAGCAGCAAGGACAGAGATGGAGGTTTCACAGTGACCCCTTTTCAGGGCCTTAATTGGAAGAGCTGATGGAGCCACGCCAGACAAATGCATTGGATTGCTCCTATTCAAAGACTTGAGGGCCTGCAGAACAAAGCATGGGGCTCAAGCTCTCATTCTTTACTGGAGATGTAGGAACCGAAAAGCAGGCCCGGTGGCTCTTCTGTTTGTTTTAAGCAGACATCAGACAGTAACTCTCAGGGAACTTTCCATACCTTTGAACTTGAGTCTGAATTTAGTGATGCTTTTGTCAGTGTTTTCAAGGTGGAAAGAAAGGTTTCAGCTATTGCATTTCAAATTCAGATATGCATGTCCATGTAGCCTCGGGCCAGAGACTGCAAAGAATCTGTAAAGTGGTGAATAGGAGATGGAATCTGTGCTCTCTGCTAAAACAGCTCTGTTTTCTTCTTTTGCTCCTTGTTTTTTATTTAACAAGGCGTGAACATTGCCTCACACTGCAACTGCACGCTAGAGAGCAGGCTGCAGAGCTTTGAAACATAAATGCCATTTGTTTCTACCCTCCCTGGAGTTGTCTCATTTCTACTTATTTTCATTAGTAGAAATGAAAACAAATTAAGGCATGCAACACTCAATAGAGTAGGACTGCAGCAAGCACAACTGCTAGCACCTGGAGCATTTTATTACTCCAGCGGTGTCCCTACATTTGAACAAAGCCCAGCTGCCTCAAAACTGTTGGAGGCTGGAAATCCATTTTTTTTCCCCAGTCATACAGTCATATGAGGTTCTTGATCTCACAGCTTGGTTCCTGTTTTACCCCCAAAGCCCATTCACTTCCCAGCCCCTCCCGGAGGTCTGTTCGCTTGAATGCTCAGGGTCAGATTCTCAGCTGGTTCAGCTGGCTTGCTCCATTTGCTTTAATAACTTTGGGTTTAGTATGCTTGTTACTAATAGGCCCAGTTATATTGTAATAGTAATATCATACTAAGAACATGGTAAGTACTTTGTTTGCCGCCTGTGCAACCTTCAAACTTATTAGTGCAACTATGTGCTCGTTCCTTGCTCTTGTTTTCCCACCAAGTTCAGTTCCTCTTCCTTGCTAATTCAGTTCCATTTTTCACTTATTAAAGAGATTCTGAAAACACGGGACATACTTTCTCCGGTTAAGCAAATGGTCCCGGCCTTTCCACATGTCAGTCCAACTTCTGCTGCACAGCAATAACAAAGCCATGTGTTCTGGAACTTCAGTGACAGCATGGCATGAGGGGAATTGTGCCTGAACTATGTTGGTCAAAGAAAAAATTACCCCCTGCAATGGGGAAAATTTCACAAAAATGAACCTAAGCATTAAAATATGGGCCTACAAAAATACTGAGGTTATTGGTAAAGCATCTTTCCTACTCTTCCAGTCTAGTAGGATAGCAAAACTTGTAGATGAATAACTAAGAAAAGGGAATGCACATATGTTGCAAATATTCTGGTAAAGACATCAAAATTTAATCACATAGAAGAGTTAGGTTTGATTAAGAAGTAAAATTATGAAGCATAATGTATAGGATTGTTAAGTTTGAAATGTAGCCATAGAAACTTTAGGAACTGTGTTATGTGTGACTATAGGAACCTTAATGTTGTTAAAATTTGAAATAGCTAACCATAGAAACCTCACCAGGAAGTTACTGTTTTTTTCATGTATGCTTTGTTTCAAGAAACTAAGGAAACCGTCATGGACACCATTTTGCTCTTTGGAAACCCTCTCACCCTTCCCATCTTGATTTGAGTATTGAAGATTCCACTCAGTAGAGCTAAGTGTAACTGACCAATGATTGGTTTTAAATAAGAATATTGATAAGATTATATAATAAAAGGACCAATCATTATAAAGGTTAAATTTAAGAACGAGCATAGTATGCATTTTTATGTAAAGAGCTTAGGTAGCAATGACCTGACAGAAAAAGCCTATAAAAACTGATGGATTTTGACACCAAGTTGGACACGCCTTTGGAGGAGCGATCCCCCGTGTCCCCAGCGCTGCAATAAACAAAGTGCCTGCTTCTTAACTTCACACTGGTGTTAAGGAGTTTTATTCCGGATTTTGGTAACACATAGGAGGTCAGAATAAAATGAATCAATGTTTTTTCTTTCATATTGTTTTTTTCCCCAAGAAGAAACACAGCCTCTTCTCAAAAATAAAACTAAAAATACCTTGAAAGCTTCCAACAATTTAGAAAGAAAATGTGCTTTTACTAGTGAAAATATAAATATCAATAATGTCATATTCTAACATTTCATAATGTGAACAAGAAAAAACAATCTTTTGCAAATATTGTTTAAAATATTGTTCAAAACGTTGTTCATAATATTGTTCACTTTCAAAACAGAAAATGACTGAAGCAGTTCATTTTTTAAATTAAAAGGCTCTCCAGCCTAGACTTTCAGCTGGCATAACCTACAACTCCTCCCGCTCCATAGCCTAGCTGAAGTATATTTTCTTGCAAGGAACCAAATCCCATTGTGAAACATTCAATACACTAGTTTGTTTCGCTGAGAGGTAAAACACCCGTGACATTTCTGTGGCTACCATAAATGTGGCAGGGTACAGAAGCAAAGTAAACCTGCCAGTATATACCACTACTCCACAGCTAGCGATGCTGAATATTTTGTTGCTTGGTGGTGGGTCAAAGTCCCACGGTAACTCCAGCTGTGGCATGCTGCTAGATTGCTTAGGAAACTAATGGGGTTTGATTCCCTCTGCAGAGGGCCCCATGGCAGCCAGCAGATAATATGCCTACATTTTTACATCCTGCTAGCACAGGAGCAAGCCTACGGCAGTACAGAGCAAATATTTTTCTAGATGCTTGCACTCGCTACATAGCTACCACCTGCCAGTATTCACTAATGGACCGGGCACATGTGAGAATCCACTCCTGTGCTGTGCCAAGTTCACGCACAGAGGTTTTTTGGAAGTGGAGGGAGTTTTAAGGCATCATGTGTAGTTCTGCATCTTTCCCCTTGCCACACTGCCAGTTATAATCCTCAGTTTTATTTTCTGCAGAGTTTCTTCCCAATGCCTTTTCTTGTTAATTAGGGTGGCATCACGCCAAGGAAAAGGTTTTGGCTATTACTAGAGCTCCTGAGACAGCTTTTGTAGAAAGTTGATACAATTTCCTGCACCCTCTGGGAATGCAGAGCCCTAAAATTGCATTGAATCTTCGTACTCCTGAATCAACAAGGTCAGCATCTTCCTTGAATCATTTCCCTGCTTGTAAAATACACACAGGATACCAAAGAGATTTACATTCAGTGAAGACATGATTACATGCTGATCTGATTGCTTCTGCTCCTGGACAGAAAGAAATTCCCACTCCTTGACCTGTCTCTGCAAAGCAGTGAGCAGTTTGGGTGGTCTAACTCTAAGAGTTCCTCCTTTACATTCCAGTTTCATTTTTATTATATTACTATTATTTCCTTCTGGAATTTAAGATTACAGCTCTGGCAGGACATCTTAGCTTTCTCCAGGTTAATAAGGGGGTACCCGAACGCACATTCATTGATTCTGCGTGCAAGCTTTATAATAACAGAATGGGGTTTAGACAGCAAAGTCTTTCTATTTCAGATTGGAATATTTACTGCTAGAAAAAAAGAGCATGGAATATTACCAGTCTGCTTACCCATGGCTTCTCAAGTGTCTACAAGCTGTATTTTTGGTGGAAATCAATGCAGGTGAAAGAACCATCTGCCAAGTCTGTGACAAACGTAATCTGGAGCAAAAGGAGAGAGGAAATCTGTGTTGGTTGGGCTCCCAACCTCACCTGCAGGAATTTGAAAATTTCCTCTATTTTGGAATTCAATGATGCACACAAGAAGAGAAAAAAAGGCCACCACCCCAAGCAAAAAGCTTGCATTAATCATTCAGGGATATTCTGTTGATTTAAAATTTTTCAGTCTAAGTAGCACATACTCTATAGACTGTAGAAAAATGAAGAATGAAACAAACTTAGTTTGAAACAGAAAAGTTGAAACATTCCATATTGAAGAAGTCAATCAGAATTGCCTGATTTCTTCAAAGTTTTCTCATTACCCTTCAAAACAAATTTCTCTGAATTGACAAATCTTCATGAAGTGTGTCAGTTTTGACAAACCAGTAATTTCGGACAGAATCATTCAGCTGCAACATTTCTAGTCCTGTGTGTAATCTTACCCTGAAATGCTGCTTCTGATAAGACAAGCAAATACTGATCATCAGCATCTGGACTCTCAGATGATGGATAACCAACTCCCAGCATCCTTACAGCATCTGGCTGCAGCACTGCTGCTGTTCCTGCCTTGCCACCTGATGCTGGCAAACACCACTCACACACCCCAGGCACTGTTCTGCCTTTTGCTTTTTGAAGCTGCCTCTGCTCTTCCCAGTATGCTTTTAACACAGGGCCACATACTAGGTAGGTTCCTTTGGCCTAACTCAACTATGCTATTTTTATCTGGTCCTGTCTTATCCAGGTTAGTTCTTCCCACCCTCCCCATGATCCCTGGACAATTGAAAATAGATGGTAGCTGGATTATGAATTCATTGCACAGTTCCTGCTTTTGTTCTCTTGGCCAGTGCATACAGAAACACGCGTTGCCTAACTTCAGAGCTCACCTTCTGACCTCTCAACCTCCCAAAGATGTTCTACCTAGGGGTTCCTCAAGTCCCAGATTTGGTAAAGCACCAGTACTTCAGTAAGTCATCCCAAAGTTGGTGGCCACCTCTACACTTTGAAGAGGAGGTCATCATAACTATGTATAGACTCATATCCACCCAGAGGTGCTTAGTCCAGGTGAGTACATGAGCTTAACATCACAAAGACCTTTTAGAGAGGTATATTTTCCAGGTGTTACAAATCTGTCTTCATCTTGATTAGGAATAGATGTGGAGAAAATTTACTACATCAGTCACAAAAGTGGACTTTTCTGTGAGCATCCCCACTTTCACACTTTGTTTTAAAAGGAAATTTCACGCATGTTATTCCTCAACAATTGGATGAAACCCCCACCTACTAACACTTCCAGCACCAGTTTTCAAACTGTTCTATGCAAGTGCCAGGGGCAGAGGCATGATCCCATCAAGGGATACAAAAGAAAATCCTCAAGTGATGGCTACCACATTTTTTATCATGGCAGTGTTTTGCATCTTAACAATGAAGGCAGTAGGGTAGAATCTCCTTTCAAGTTTTGTGAGTAAATTGCTTTTTTGTAATAAGTGGATTTTCCACTGACAGATGGCAGCTACAAGCTGTCAATCATTTTAAATTCAAAGGATAGATGAAGCGCAACAAATGTATTGTTATTGCCTGCTAGGCTGGAAGTATGTCCAAGCTGGTGTATGGTTCCTTTGTGTTATGCCCAGTTCATAGCTTTCACAAGTATAATACTTCTGCCAGGCACTAACTGGAAGGAAAACAAGGCCGCATGCAAATTCTTATGGACTTCATCAAAACCACAAACATCATCAGACCCAGATCCATCCAGAGGAAGAAAAAGAGTCTGGGCGCACAACAGACAACGTTCCCTCCTGTGCAAACAGTCGTTTAAGCAGATGGACCTAAACAAGCAGAACTTTGTTGGAGGGAGGGTAAAGAGGAAAAGAAAATGATTCTTGCTTTGGAAAACTTGTGTGACCTCCAGAATCAAAGCTTTTGCCTTCCAGAACACACAAGCAATCAACCCTGACCACCTCCCTCCTCCCGAGGCCACGAGTGCCTGTGCTGCTTCCCTCCTGCACTCTGAGCCCCTGGGGCTCAGAAAAGCCCAGCAGGTATTGCCCAACACGTCCCACTCCCATTCCACACACAGGGCTCTTTTTCATGGCGAAGGTTCGCTGGAGGTGCAGCTGACTATCGGCCAGGCTGCCTCCAGCTCCCCTGTGCATGGCTAGCACTGGCCACTCGGGCTAGTGCCGTCCATCACCAGCTGCTGCCCCCGGCCACGCTGCCCTGCAGCCTTTCCTCCCAGCAAACTAACGTGGTCTCTGCTGGCTGTTGCCTCTTGCCAGGACACATCTCAGCAGCTCCCAAGGTGCTTCAGCTGTTCAGAGAAGCTGGACACAGCCACAAGGGATCCCAGCCTGAGAAAAAGCTGTCATCTGAAAGGATGGTCTTCTTTTGCCCCCCCTCAAAACAAACCAAAAAACCACCCCAGAAACCCAAGGGAATACCCACAAACCTGTCCAATCTTTGCTTGCTTAACATTTCTTCATCCCAAGCCAGCTTTGAGTTTTATTGGTTCATTTGTGTGCCCTGTGATAGGCTTATAAATGCCCGTTTTTCCCATCTCTGCAATACAATGCCTGGCTTAGCAGAAATGTCTCTGTTTCAGAATGTAGATTTCAGACCTAATAATTTATCAGTTCTAGTCAACTCTTACACTTCTAAAACAGGGACTAAGTATTTTTGCCCTTTCTGGAGCCTCCTGGAAAGGGCTGTTTTTCTCCCTGAAGCACTTGGGAGCATCTATTCTTCTAATTAAGTGAGAAGCATAGGAATAGCCAGCTTGAAACCAGTATATCTGTAAGAGTGAAACAAGCAGAAATTAGAAGCACTGTAATTTAGGCTGAACTGACTCCTGGCTGTCTCCACTTAACAGCAGGCCATGCATGCTGCTCCTGGTCTGGAAGCACGTAGCAGAGAAGGACAGTGGGAAAGCACTGAAAAATGACAGTTGTAATGAAAGCTGCATTGCATTTGGGTCTTTATGGAAATGCTGACTAGTCTGAGCCAGGGTAGTGGTCCTATTTCGATAAGTTTGTTGAACAACTCTCAACAGTACTTCTCCCTGTCATCTTTTCAGACCAAACCTGGTCAGCTTTAAAGAAAAAAGTGTGTTCTGTTTTTTTTCAAGTAAAGCTGAAAGCACTCAAAGACAGGTGAAAATCACAGTTTTATAGTCAATTTCATGCAGGAAAAAATAAATTTAACTAAAAATTATTGATGTCTTGAGTTACAGAGCTAGGAAAGCAAGGAAAGCAGCCCTTATGGCAGACAGGGTAACTGTTGCTAAAGAAGACCAGATAAGCAAAATTGATAAAAATAAGGGGAACTGATACAACACTTCTCTCTGACCACACGTCCTTGACAACACTGGTAGGATGGCAAAAAAGTTCTCTTAATTGTGTATTGGTTTAGAAAAGATTATTATTGCTCTCTACAACTCCAGGGAATGGTGAAATTGGTTGAGACATTCTTAGTTGATGGCATTTGTACAGTACATTGTGTTAAAAATACTTCAGGCTGGGCAACAAGGAGGAAAGCTTCCTATTTCTGGTGACTTTACTATGGCTTTTTGGCAAGGTGTAGCCCCTGGATGAAGAAGAAGGAGCTTTTTCTTCACCCAAGAGCAGCTCCATGTGGAGCTCAGCCTGGTGATGCTTCACTGATGCAGAATGGGGCAGGGCAGACTCAGTGGAGAGCAGGAAGGCAACCTGCAGAACATGAAGTTTGGGAGATTAAGTTGAAAAAAGAGGTCTTCTTTTGAAGTTCTTTTGACAGGTCTGGGGTCCTGCCATTACAAATGTAGGAATCTACAAACACAGATAATCTTCCAGTTAACGCTTCCCAGTGTTATAATGCCGAGGCCATTTTTTTTTTCTCCTTTGCTCAACAGTTTTATGGCCTGATAACAGGCCACTGCAAGAGCTTAGATTGGTGGTACAGATCTAATTATGTAAAACATAAATAGAGTCAAAGGCAGAGCAACAGAAGCCACACGAGCACACTTATTCAATGCCTCTAATCTTACACTCAGTGTCTTCTGACATAGCCCAAATTAACATTGGTACGCTTTAACTTCAATAGCTTCTGCTGCTGTAGCAGACTGGGAAGCAAATATGTAATCTTTCTGTTGCAACAGGACAGATGTTCAGTGGCTCTCAGAGGGCAAACTCTAGAACAGATCTTCAAGGTGCATCAGGAGTTTCACTTATTTTCTCAAATGACACATTTGTGCCGCCTTCTCAGCTGGAGGCACACATCCTGGCTTCAGCAGATAGGCTGTGTTATGCATTTTTTCTTTCCTACAAGATCTCAGTTCAGAATTTCAGGACTTATGTGACAGTTTCCAATACACAACATCTCTGAATCAGTGGTTAAAACCCCAGAATCAGGCTAACTGCTTGGAGACAAATGTGCCTGACTGTTCTGAATGTCACAAAAGTTTCTTGCAACAGATGACATGTGGTTAGAAAAGAGCATCAAAATGGAAATCATGGCATACAGGAAACAAGTGAGGCACCCGCTTTGAGAATATTTCCCATAAAACATTTGATTTCTTTCCCATTTCCTTATCTGCCAGGTACCTGAGCTGTGGAAGTCTGTCAATAATCTGATGGTAGCTTTGAATTACAGCCTGCATAAAAACCTTTGGTAGGCTTTGGACACAAGAGACTGTGTCTCAACTTATCAGAGCAAAGTGTCTTTTTTTTATTATTATTCCTTTCTCTCTAACTTGTCTTTGTGAGGTTGAATTCTCTGCCCTTCTGGCAATCAAGACCAAGTACCATCAGCCACTGAAAACAGCTTGCAATGGAAGGTTTTCCTCCCCCTCACTGAGACATGAGATAAAACAACAGGTACACCTATCACACTGACAGATAAAAATTTCTTTTATTATTTTCACTAAACACCAATGGGAATTTAAGCCTAGTAATTAAAGCAGACCCACAGATCACTGCTGGAGTAATTTTCAATGCCAATGATGATACTTTAAAGATACATTTTTCTGGCCGATCTAGTCCTTTGGCTACCAAAGTGACCCAAAACGGTCACTTTCAGGCTTTGACAGTAAAAAACTCATGCAGCACTCACCACTAATAAGGACACTAATACAAGATGACAGAAGTAAATGGGCCCAAGTTTTTGCTCGATTGCTCCATTTCATTATCGTTCTCAAAGTTTCATGCTGCTTAACGCCTTTCGGAATTAAATAACAGACTGACACTGATGAGCAAACAGTGTCTGTCCTAACTGACTGACCCATTTTTTGGAAAGGTTCTGTAAGCATGTGGCTGTTCAGGGGAAGGAAAAAGTGAACAACAGTGCAGACAAGGCACCTAACTTTAAAGCAGATCAGTGAAGTCCCTCTCCACTATTACACCTCTGTTTTCTCTGTGAACCAGTTCATCTGCAGTTACCTTGTCACTGTCTCACGAGCATTCAGAAACGCTGTCAGCTTTAAAGTTCATGTGCAGAACTACAAATGTGCTCGCCGCCCTGTCAGCCAATAGCCTGACCGCACAGAGACAAATATACAAAAAAGCATTTGTTCCATCACAGGAGAATTGTCTCAGGGCACCACATTCTACACATATCAGGGTTTGTTATGATTCAGATAAGATAAAATCTTCCCTTTAGTATTTGCTGCTCTGTGTGGAAATGAAATGATTCTCTCCAGTATTAAGGATTTTTTTTCCAGCCTCACTTGATTCTTATAAATCAGATGACATCTCCTGCAAACAGTAGCCAGTCCCATGTATTGGCCTAGACTTCATTATTCTTACACTATTATGCAGGCAACAGTTCTATTACTTCTCTGTATTCTAGTCTCCAAGTAGTTGGTTTTTAGTGGTGGGTTTTCTTTTTCTTTTCAGCTTACTGTACGCTTTTAGGCAGTTTCCTAGTCAGAAGATTCTCCGTATCGCAAGGACTTTTTAGATATAATTTTGAATGCAGTGGAAAAGATGTAAAAAGTCACACAAAAGATTTACCTGTATGAGATCAGAACAGAGCCATAGTTGTTGTTAGTTAAATTGGCTTCTATTCACGTTATGTTCTCTTATAAGGGAGGTAGTAGGCAAAATGCCCACTTGTGCCTTTATTTTTCACAATAGCCTTCTAGAATTTCCACCAGTTCCTGTGGAAAGCATTAATTAAGCACAATAAGAAAGGCAGAGGCTCCAAACAAAGGCAGGTTGGGTTGATGAAGTTTTGCCACTTACATCTGAATTCAAAAATTTCAATTCCAGCAGTGATTCATATTGTAAATCAATTTAGCAAACTATCAGGCTTTAAAATCAATTACACTGGATCAGAAGCCATGTTTGCAGATAATGCATGAACGGGCACTCTTACACAGCAATGACCTTTTAAGCTGGCACAAGCCAGTTTCCACTACTTGGCAAAGTATCCTCCCACAATGCTAAATCAATTATATTAAACCTATTTCAGTCTGTTATTGAGTACATAACAGGAGAGGACTGCTGAGGGCAAATCCGCCTATCCTTCCTCAGAAAGGAAAGAAAAGCACAATTGACCTGACAAAGTTATCATTTATCCCATGCTTGTACTGCACACCTCCTTTTGAAGGAAGAGGAACAGTAAAGAATCAGCAAACATTAATCCATTTTATATATCGCGAAGCTTTCCTTACAGTTTTAATGTCATTAAATTACAACTCTGCAGGTAAAAACAATAGCATACTGCGTGATCATCAGCGTGTGTACAGGAGGGACCATTAGCAGATGATACTTAGGACAGCAAAATCTCCAAATTACTAAGAACTATAATCTGTACAATCTTGTGACGCATCATTAGTTTCATGAGAGATTATCTGATGATTCCTTGTTATTTGCACGGTACACAGGGATTTATAGCCCAGACAGAGATTGAGCACCACCCCTGAGGAGCGTGATCTTCATGATGACGTGTACAGCACAGCAAGCACTGAGAGGAGAGGGGGAGCCAGGATATTCAGAAATACAGCTATAAGATTACATGTCATATGCTTTGTTCTGCTACATGCAGACGGTTCAGCAATTTTACAGGGAGATTTTTTGCTGTTCTTAAGAATCAAGTCGTCTGTGCCAGGGATGCACACATCCCCAACGTAGATTGTGGTAAAGGCGGTGAAGTGTGGACCAGAGGCTGAAGCCAGAGTGCAAGGAACATGTGTGTTGAGAAGTGGGACCCGCAATAAGAAAAGGCGTTTACAGCTAATATATGGATCACAACGATAAATTGAATGCAAGACAGCAGTAGAGCTAATTCATCAATGACAGCAGTGATAGGAACAACATTTCTTAGCAAAAAAAAAATCTAAAAAATCAGTGTGCAAGCAGGTCTGTACTCCAGAAGCAGTATGGTGGGATGGTTTGTAGTACCATGGAGAACACCAGAACAAGGTCAGACAACCAGGCTGAGAAGGAATGGGGGAATCTTGCTCACCATCAGACTTCCCTAGCCTGTATAGGGTTCCTGAAGGGCTCCCTGCACCAGAGAGCTGCTAGGAGAAGGAGTGCAGGGAGGCACACAGCGGTGGACAGAGCAGCAAGACCCAAGAGCTGCTGCAACCTGAAGACCACAGGGAGAAACTGGCAATTTGCCGTTCCTCGTGCTTGGGGAAAATGGCTGTTGGTGGAGATCTATGTTTTTCTATCACGCCTGCAAGTGGCCACCCTCACAGCTGGCTGCAAGCACAGAAAGAGATGCCAGGTTAAGCCCTTTTGGCAAACACGCCTTTATAAGTAAGTGCCTCGCATACGTTGTTCTTGCTTGGCTCAGTGTAGCCCGTTGCACTAAGCACACAAAGAAAAACAAGGATTTTGTATGCCAGAGACAGAGCAATAGGACAGCATTAAGGGAAACAGATACAGAGAGCAGGAGAGACTTACTGAAGACGCACACAATCAGTAAAGGGAATAAGAGAAGAAGCCAGACTTAGCAGCCCAGTCACTAAACCCTGCAGCTTCTCCTCTCAGCACCTTCAGTTTACTTCTCAGTTTTTTTAGACAGAAAAACATGTTTATCCGTGTGGCTGGGATAGTTACAAGCAAGAAATATGCCTGTCTGGCTACAGAAAGGCGGATGTATTGTGCACCCTGAAGACAAGGCAGCTGGATGAATTACTCCACCTTTGTCTCAGGCCATATATTCAGAGCAACTTGTTTGTGTGTTTCCACAGGAGCAGGACTGAGGGAGTTTAAGGAAACATTTTTTCTTGATATCAAACATAATTTTTGTTTAAACTGTAGGATAAAATCCTTGCAGTGTTGTTAATGTTCACCGTGTTTTAACAGCCAGATTCCTGCTGTTTGGGAGGCAATTCAAAAAGGGAAAAACTGAGACAAGAATCAATATTTGGTGCTGTATCAGTAATCCTCCATAAAAAAAGATGTATGCAATAGCTCTTAGTGCAGCAAGTAAAACGGAGTTAGCTCTCTGGTGCCTCAGAAGCCACCCTGATGGTGATGCCGGTTCTCAAACACAGTCTTTTTCTCCCCCTCAGTGTCAGGAGCCCTGTAAACGTGAATCACTCAGCCCTTGGCTCTTTCATGAGCAATCACTAACGAAACTGAAGCACATCATCTCATACCAGGGCTTTAAATCCATGCAGGATACAATGTGCTCCTGGAATGAGTGGGAGAAGAAAATAGGCAAGAAGAGGCTGTGGGGAAAGAAAGTGGGAAGAGGCAGGGAAAAGACTGTCAGCTTGGGTTTTTGTAGGTAACGTGTGGTGGAAATCAGCAATATTTGCAAAAAGGGTTCTAGGAAAACCTGGGAAATGACAGAGAAAAAGAGCAAAAACTTTTTGATATACAACTCAGACAACCATTCTTTAGTGGACATAACCAGAGGTATGTGCAAGATATTCAAAGTTATATCCAACAACCAACATAATGTTGGAGATGTTGCTCTCATTTAAAAAAAATGGAGGTAGCCTGCATCTTCTCACAACAGTCAAGGCCTTTCAAGCACTAGGATAGATCTGGGTCATCTCATTGAGGGGGCTGTTATACTTGTTTAGTCATCCAAAGTTTCCTTCGCTTTGTAGGTTCCCAGAGCAGAGCTGAGGCATCATTGCAGTTCCCATACCTGTCTCCCAGCTGTAAGAACAAGAGACATTGTCATAGGAGAGCAGGCATGGCAGGATATCCCTAGTACCAATTAATTTGAGCTTCTGACAACATAAATTAGCACAGTTTAAGTGAGAATGTGACCAGTCTGGATTTGTAGAGTAGATCAAGCAGCAATTGTCCCATGTAGTCAAAGTCAATGGAAATGACAGATTAGTAATTATTGCTCTATTCCATGCTTCAGTCATAAAGCAACCCACTAAATCTCTCTAAATTATCTGATTATAAAGAATATCATGTCACGGTTCACCATATGCTTTCTTTTGTATTTTAATGGTGACAGTATGCCTAACAGTATTCCCAGGTCCACTGATTTTGCCCTTTCCCTTTATTCAAATCTCAGTTTTCCTATACCAGTTTTTGGATGCTTCCTTCTTTTTTTATTGTCTCAAGAAAAGCACTTAAGTCTCATGACTGAATAGCCCACAGAACAGCCTCATTAGGACTACTCAGCAGAATAACTGAATATAGCACATCATTTCACATGCTGAAACCATTTGACTAAATTTGAACATGTCAGAAATTTTCGGTAGGAAAAAGCCATTTCATCCAAACATACATATTTTGTAAACTGTCAAACTATGACAAATATTTTGTATGAAAAGTAAGCAACTAGCTTTCTTAAGTCTTCCAGTTTAAAATGCATTTTGAGTTGTGGATGAGAAGATTGGGGAAAAAAGGGGGGAGGGTAGAACAAAATGGTTTTTTATGCAAGTGAAAATGCTTGCTTTGACAGGCCTGAGTACTTAGTACTTGTCCATAATTATTTTTTTTTTTTTTTTTTTTTTGGTGGGGGTGGAGAGAGCAGGGAAGAAATAGAGTGTCTGCTTAGGTCTTCTTGAAGTGACATACTCATTACACTGGTATGGTATGTCACCTGCAGTTTGGGACACTTCTTCCCTTAGAAAACACTGACATTCTTGGGTTTTGTTCTTGCTTTATGTTAATGTAACTGCAGAGTCCTGGCCCTTCTCTTTTAACACCTTAATACACAGGTCACAGAGAAAAGCATGGATGATTAGTGAGCTCAAGACTAAAGAAAACACAAATGCATTCTTAAGGATTATGTTGCCCACAGTGTGCAATTCCAGGAGGATTCAGCAATATGAAGTTACATTTTTTACCCCTCTAACACCAAAAGGCCACCTGTAGCTACTTAATGCTTGGTTCACACACTCCAAAGCATCCCACCACCTATTCCTGTGGAAACCCTTGCTGGGCTGCATTAATCAGACCAAAGTTGTTGTAAGGATGCTAAATGACTATCTGGTAACACCACGCAAGGCATGACAGAGTATTACTGCAGTTACTGTTTGCAGCTACTAACACGACAGAGGAGCCTTCCCTGTGGGGCCCCTCGTGCATGACGCTGATTTGCCAACCTCCGTCTGACCTTGGTAGATGATCATTTAGGTCACGCACAGCCTGCATTTTCCTGGCACAAACACCCTAACTGGATCCTTGGGCTTCCCAGGTAAGGTTTCTCCATGTACTAAGAAAATACTTTAAACACTGTTGGTAGGAGGTAAAGGGCAGGTGAGACTGCCAGTTCACCCAGCGAATGAATGAAGCACCATCCCTCCTAGACAGGCTGTTTGCCATTAAGTTGGCAAACTTGATCCAAATGCTTTTTACACCCTGAATAATTCAGCAGGCAAATTCACCACCAGAACCTCTGGCAGCAGGTCAGTCTGGGATTACATCACCAGCAGAGAGAACTGCGTGTCTTCATTTTCAGCAAGATAAAAATGTCCATCTGTTTCTGTTCTTTATTAATTTTGCCTGTAAGTAGAATACAGAGCTATACATTAATTAAATGCATATGACTGACTAATAAATTTGTTACAAACTGCTCTCACGATGCCTGTCTCTTCATTAAGCAGAGATTGAGAATGTGTAAGAGGAGGACTTTTTACAATAGATCATAGTCAGATGACAACTAAGCCACCTAGAGCTTTCTGTAGCACTGTAGAAAATTCCAGGGCAAGAGGAATTCCACCAATACTTCAATTTTCTCTTAGTTTTGCCATTGGGCCCCATGTGGCCCCACAGGAGGACAGACTCCCCTCTCCTTATTCTGCAAACATAATCAGTAGCAATTTTCTCCCCCCTTGCCTACAAGCACAGGGAGATAATATCACTCAGGGTTGCTACTAATATAGTTCTGCAAATCAATGAGCAAAGAAGTGCTAAGAAAACAGGATAGCCAGCATGCTGCCCATGTTGCCCTGCCCCTTGGGTCTGTATGCTTTGCCCATGGCCATGAACCGTGGAACCAGGACATGAGAGCAAGGTAAGAAGTTGCATGGAATAAGAGAGCAGGGGACCTCTCACTTCAGCTGAGCCAGCATGGTCCCCACTGCTAAACGCAGTGGGGATGTGGCAGTCGTGGGGTTTGTGCTGTTGTTCAGGTGCGTTAACTTGGAACAGAGGTGGAAGCAATCCTAAAAAGGTCAGCAGGGACTTGATAAAGGAAAAAACGCTTGCATTACACGAGAATCTATTATTAAACAGAAACTGAATAAGATTCAATGCTTGCAATAATTTCATAAGAACCTTTCTAACCAGGTTAGGGGGAAAAGTGCCTTTTATGAGCACTCCTTCAAGTCATTATTACCTGTCAGTATCTAGCATTAAAGAAATTGGAAGACAAAGAGAGAAGCTTCTGCTGGTATTGCAGATCTTAGCGATAGCTTTGCTTTACTAATACACTTATTACAATTTTAACAATAATGAACTGCCACAGACTATTCTTTGTGACAGTGTCTAAATACACACCACCTCATTGCAAGCAGGCAAAAGCCAAGGTTATTGCAAAGAAAAAAAAGCATGTTCTACAGAATACCTGGAAATGTAAACCACAAGGTAACACATTGCAATTGATACAGCTACATTCATTTTTAATGGCACTGCTTTAAAAATTACAATGGTTTCCCAGTCAGGAAGGCTAAGGCTCAGCTAGAACTGAAATTGGCCAAGGATGCCAAGTACAAGAAAGGGATCTTTAGATATGTGAGCAGTAAACAGAAGCACTGGGAAGACATAGGCCTGTTGCTAAACAAGGCAGGGAAACTAGTCATCAATAATACTGACGAGGTGGAAGTCTCAATACCTTCTTTGCTTCTCTCTTTACTGGCATAGCTGGACCCCAGATCATAAGATCAAGTAGCTACAACAACCCACCAGTGGTGGAGGAAGAGCAGGTCTGTGGTGTCTTGCAAGGGCTCAACCCCCATAAATCCATGGGCCCACAGGGAATCCACCCCAGGGTGTTCAGAGAAGCAGCTGACATTGTTGCAAGGCCATTGTTTATAATATTTGAGTAGCTGTGGAGATTAAGGGGTGTCTCTGATGACTGGAGGAGAGAAAATGCCATACCCATCTACCAGAAGGGTCCAAAAGAGGACCCAGAAAACTACAGGCCCCTTAGTCTTACTTTAGTCCCTGGGAAAGGAATAGGAAAAGTCCTTCTAGAAACTATTACTAACCAAATGAAGCAGGTGATTGGAAAGAGCCAGCAGAGATTTACCAAGGGCAAATCATACTATACTAACCCAGTCACTAATCACATCTGCCAGCATGGGGAGGGCAGTGGATGTTGTTTACCTGGCCTTTAGCAAAGCATTTGATACTTTCCCACTGTCTTCTCCTGAACAAACTGGCAAGATACAGATTGGATGGGTGGTCTGTGAGCTGGGTGGGAAGCCGGCTAACAGGCTGCACTCGGAGGGTGGTGATCGATGGTTTTTACTCAGGCTGGCAGCCTGTCACAAGTGGGGTCCCCCAGGGGCCAATACTGGGCCCCACGCTGTTCCACATCTTCAAAAATGATCTGGATGATGGGGCTGAAAACACCCTCACCAAGTTTTCTGATGACACTTAACTGGGTGGTGAGGTGGACATGACAGAAGGGAGAGCCATCTTACAGAGAGACCTGGATAGGGTCAAAGAGTGGACTAGCAAGACCAGCATGAAGTTTAACGAAGACATGCGCAAAGTCCTGCACCTGAGATGACATAAGCAAAGAGCCCAGTACAGGCTAGGACCTGTGTGGCTGGGGAGCAGCCTTGCTGAAAGGGACCTGTGGGTCCTGGTGGACAGCAACCTGAACATGGGTCCGCAGCACGCTGCTGCAGCAACTCAGGTCCTGGGCTGCATCCTGGAGCATTGCTAGCAGAGGTGATCATCCCACTCTACTCAGTGCTTGTCAGGCCACACCTGGAGTACTGTGTCCAGTTCTGGTCCCCACAATTCAAGAAAGATGCGGACAGACTGGAGAGGGTCCAAAGGAGGGCTGCGAAGATAATTAAAGGGCTGGAGAACCTTCTCTATGAGGAAAGAGTAAAGGAGTTAGGTCTTTTCTCCCTGGAGAAGAGAATGCTCAGGGGAACCTCATCACAGTATTTCAGTACTTAAAGGGCAGCTACAGAGAGGATGGAGGCTCTCCCTTCACAAGGAGCCACATGGAGAAGACAAGGGGCAACAGGTACCGGTTGCAGCAGGAGAGGTTTCATCTCAACATAAGAAAGAAATTTTTTTACAGTGAGAACAATCGTTCACTGGAACAACCTCCCCAGGGATGTGGTGAAGTCCCCATCACTGGAGGTTTTCAAGATTGGACAGGGTGCTAAATAATCTCATTGAGGCTCTCTTTCCCATGGAAGGTTGGACCAGATGATCTTTCAAGGTCCCTTCCAACCTGAACTGTTCTATGATTCTATGAGTCTAAAGTATCATAAAAAAAATCCTATGCTTTATTTCAAGCTGAATTGCCAGCATTGACTACATCCTGCACAGATTATTTAACTTCAGCTTGCAAAGAACCAAATATCCACCCCACCCCAGCACTACCCCAAACTTTTCTGAATAATATTCAGAAAATAATATTCCCCTAGCTGTTTTCTGAACCTCTTGAGAGACAAAAGCTTTTGATATTTTGGCTTTTTATCCTTTTGGAAAAGGTTACTGAACTTTTCCCCTATGGTAAGTAAGCTCTTTCAAAGCTGAAGCCACCTGCCTCTTCCTTAAGAAGTTCCTCTCAGACTTTTAAGTTAGAAATGCCAAGTGTTCTTAAAAGCGGTAACATGGTAGCACAGGAGTTAAACAGATGAGTGAAAGCAATTAAGCAATTTACACGTTTTCTTGAGGATAAAAACTCAGCTTAATGGGAGTGCTCATCAGAGAGCTAATATTTAGATAGCAAAAGTTACAACTACACAGAAGAATAACGACTGAACGGTAAAGTAACAGCACAATAATTAGTTGTATTCTAGCAATTACTTAGGAATTCCCTAAGAGGTAGCATTGATTAAAGTTATTTTATAAGTATATTGATAGTAAGTCTTTAAAAAAAGTCATGCCAGGTTTTTGTTGATGATTCAAGGGAACCAGAAAACTAGGGAAATCACATTTCATTAAGAAGTGAAGCAAGAAGGAAAACATACAAAAGAGGCGAGAGGCAGCAAACAGAGAGCAAATGAAGGAACAGGTTAAGGTAAATAGAATCCTACATCATGTAGGCAATGCCAGAATACATTAATTTTTCTCTCCTGAAGAATGAATGAAAGTGTATATGGGAAATGCCATTCTAGTAACCCTGAAGCCACACAGCAGAGCTGGAAACACAGGGTTTAGTAACACATACTTCTCTGTCCTGTCTCACCTGGGTATCCCAGTCCTCAGTCAGAAGAAACAGTTCAGGCTCATTGCGCTATTACTAGTACTGCACACTCCTCCCCCCCCCCCTTTACATAGACCACAGGAGCTTGGGTTCCCCAGGACACGTACATATTTTCCAAGAGAAGAATGAATGGACAAGAGCCCCAGACAGTCTTTGAGCCTCGAGATGACAAAACAACAGAAACACATTATCCATTCCACAGGGGGCAAAGAGGTGTGCCCTTAATAGCTCTTACCTGAAAACTTTCAAGTCCCTGGCTGCTATTGATCTCAGGCTAACTTTGCTGAAGACCATAAAGTTACACCAGGGATCCATTTGGTTTTTCAGGTATCTGATATCCATGGCAAACAAGCTATTATTTTCTCTGCCCTTTGAACAGGAAAATTACTGCAATTCTCCCTGACTCGAAATCTCGTTCTTTAGCACAAAGTGGCTGTTCAGCCTCTCTGGTTCGTATTTGGGCTCACCCTGCCCTCCTTGCTGTCACACAGGTGACAGAAAGGTACAGGTCAGCACAAGGAAGGGCTTGCATCTCCTGGACACAGACCCTTCTCTGCCTGCATGCATCTGTGAACTCCACGTGTAGGAAGCAACTTTGGTACCCACTCAGAAACGGCACAGTGCCACCAGTCTAGGGCAGAGGGGCAGACCTGAACAGGCAACAGCCTCCGAGGTACAGGGCCTGGCCATGAAAGGAAAGGTGAAACCAGAGCAAAGCCAGGCTGGGACACGTAGCTTTGGGGAACTGAAGGTCAGGATAGGCAGAGCAGCCAGTCCTGTCCTCATTACCACTGGGGCAAAACTAAACCTGGCTATGTTCATGCTGCTCCAGCATAGGACTCGTCCACAGGAGAATGCGGCTCTTGGTCCAGCATCCTGGTCCCCTTCCACCTTGCCAAGGTTTTGAAGAGTCCTGCAGTGTCAGTGGGGGAATGGGGTGGTAGTGTGACCTACTCCACTGCACCACATTGTGGGCTGTGTGTGATCTCAGATAGCCACAGATGCAGAACCGTCACCAAGGCTTGAGGAGGTCACTGCTGCCCAGGTTGCCCTGACTTCCCGCCTGGGCCGCTGCTCACATGCCCCAAACCCACCCCAAGGTGAGTCAGCATAGACAGTCAAGGAACTTAGCCTGAAAACCATTGTCAGTAAGGGACAATACAAACACACCCTTGTGGGATCTGGGACAGCCCTTTGCAGAGTCCCATCCACAGCTACTCTGTCACCTTCTTCCTCCTCAAATCTCCACACTCGCCAGCACTGAAATGGGAGGACATGTGCGGAATGAATGGTACTGCAAAAGGCTGCTCTAATTGCACAATCCCTCCCTGCCAGCCCCCACAGACTTCCTCTGTGGAAGAGGTCTGCAGTAAATCCTGTCACTACTTTTTGCTTCCTAGAGATTTAAGATCAGATTTTTCCCCTCATTTACATACAAGTCTAAAGCCATTAACCTCCAGAAAGCAATTCCTTCATCTTCTTGTGCAAGGAAGAGTAGAATTAGGTCATAAGGACCCAGTCAGTCCTTTTCTTGATATCAATGAAGGCTGGCAAGATCATTTTACCGAAAATTTAAGCAGCAGTTCTCTATACCTTTACTGCTCTTATTTAATCAAGTACTCACATCAATGCCATAGAGCCCTGCAGTATAACCTGCAGCAATATGTAAGCTTTTGTCACACTATTTCTGTGTAAATATCCCTGCTAGACAGACTATTGTTTTTCCCTTGAACCACAAGTGCTCATGGCTTTCAGGTGGTTTTTTTTGTAGAATTTTTTTTCTTTGCCCTCCTCTTTTTCAAAAAATACATTAGCTCCAGAGCAGCATTAGCATCCATACGCTGCAGCTTGCAGACATGAACTGATCCCCTACCTCTCATTCTGTCTGTGTTTGCTTGTTATCGGGATTCACTTCTTCAGATGGTAATTAAATTTTTAAAGCACAAATGTTAGCTGCCATACCGCACAATTCTAGACAAAGGAGTGCCAAGAGTCATGCACCCACTCCCCCATTTCATTCCCCTCCCCTCAGCATACATTAAATTATCCAGCCCTGGTAACGTTTGTTTCACTGAAATCTTCAGTTCTGCTTATTTTTGAAGGAATAACACATGTTTGTGTGCTTCTGCTCAAAGCCCCTGCTCTATATTTTCATTGGAAACACCCGCTGACAACGTACACAGTTTACTTGGTGTTTTTGCTTGATGTTCCTTTACTGCAGAGCAGAAGACTCTTTGCTTTCAGAGCTCCACTCTACCACAGTGCCTAGCTGACATACCACTCGATCTCTTAAGAGACCAACAAATGCAGGGAAAATTTAAAATACTACAAGATAGGGTGTTGTTCATGAAAGACTTTGAGATAAGACCCAAATTCCCACACCTCCTGACGTTTCAGACAGTAAGTTCCTCTTGCCTTGTATACCTCAGTTTCCTAATAGATGATAAAGTGGAAAAGCGTAAGGGATGCAGATATACAGCAAAAACTCTTCTCCCACTAGTCCTTATACCAGCCAAAGATCAGCTGGCTCCAGTATATAGCTTTTAAAACTCCACTGTAGCCATTCTACTACCTAGAAATGATCCTAGGCAAAGGAAATCCTTAGCCATCTAGCTTGTTTGCCAGCCTGTCATATTCACCAGTTGAGGTAATAGACAGCTTCTGCTAACAGTCATCAAATGACTTCATCTTCGAGCAAGAAACTGTCAGGCTACCAAACACACAGATGTCCAAGACAAGTAGTCACTGCACACTTAGCACAGCACACACAGCTACTCCAACTTCTTGCAGCCATACAGATCAGCTACAGGTACATAGTAAAATGCACATTGTACAATTTCTGAACTGCTAGTGTAGGCAAGTCTGGAAATACACCCTGCAGAATAAGTAAAGAAAGGCCTGAAAGATTCAGTGTAGTCAGTGAGCTCAACTGGAAGCGTTCATTTCCATTTAACTCTCTATCATTTATTCAGCTACCTCAACAACTACACTAAGAACAAGACTCTGAAACCAAACAGGCAATCAATGCTTCCTCAAGCCTGAAGCAGCTAACAAAAGTACTACCTACTGCTCTTTCACCCTTCCCACCTCCTCTTACTTGATTTCCCTTTTTTTTTCCCCTTCCTTTTTAATGCTCAGCTTTTTATCTTGGCTGGTTGGAGCTAATGAGACCCACCTGACCTGGCAGCTTGTGTGAGTCAGCAGAATGACTTTCCACCTCCCGACAAGGTTCAAGAGCTACAAATCTGCTATAAGGATAGGAATATTTCACCTCCCAGGTGCTCTGGGGATTAATTAGCATTTCAAAATCATGTTTTGAGATCCTCATGTGCAAAGTGCTAGAGAAGTGGCTATTATTATTCTTGCGATCCATAATCCTGGATTAGTTAAAGCAACTAGTCAAGCAATCAACAGAATTTGTCAATGATGAGGTAATGAGTTACAGCCAGTGACATTTCTAGGACAGAAAAAATGAATTTTCTAAACAATCAGTATGTGCTGCATAGAGTGAATAATTTGTAATGAATAATGTATGCAGTTAATTTAGCCTCTTTGCCAGCTTGCAGAAAGTCCATGAACAGAAAGAGAATTTCCTGACCTTATTTTGGGAATTTAGAAAGGAAAAATGTGTTTTACTCTATGGACATATCCTGAGCATGTCTCCATTTCTGCTTAAGATGTATGGACGTAGTGCAGAGATACAGGCAGGTAAAAGGAAAGACATCTTTTTCCCATCTGGAATACAAGCTAGAGGGATGACATGACCATAAAATCTTCCATCCCTACTGTATGCTCAGCCTGTCACATTCAAATCATGGCAAAATATTTGCTCAGTGGGGTTCGTATGTTGTATGCATCCATGTACCTAGGCCATAGCAGGAGCTCTGCTAACAGTAGCAGAACTTCTACTTCCTAAATGAAGCCATGTGTGAAAACAGAGTCACCGTCCTACGGATATTTCAGAAAAAGATATTTAAGTCATTTCTTGGCTGACCATGTGGCTGGCTGGTTATTTCACAAGTTAAGTCCTGGCCATCAACTGGGATTGCAAAAGACAGAAACAGACATATTGCATACCACCACCTTACTTCTTCAGCTGCGGAATGGGAATTACAGAGGTTTCCTCTCCTTATGCTGAATGTCAGACCTCACTTGTTCATGATGATCTTGTCAAAGCTATAGTAAAGGTTGTGTTTCAAAGTCAGTGGTCAAGAAAACTGCCCGCATGTGGAAAAAAGTAGCAGAGTAAGAGATGTGAGATCAGAGGTCCCCTTATCTTCCTTGATTTTCTATAGGTTTCAAACCATCGAACCTGAGAAATTCTTAAATCTAGCTCACCAGTACCGGGTTGTGAAGACTCACCTACAAGCTTGAGTTCTCTCATACGGTTCACGCTGTTCACTGCATGACCCCACTTGGCAGGGACTGGCTCCCAGCCACCGGTCAGCCACCGCTTCCCACCTGTGCCTGCTCCCACTGCAGCTTCCCGAGGCGGACTGGGATTGCTCCCCACTGCCGCTGCGAGAGGGAGTGTGTCAGGTAACCTTGTGCCTAAAATGAGGGTTGAATTGGTGAAAACAAATACTGCTTTCTCATTTGCAGGTAGAATAGATTTGCCTCCCAGCATTAAAATAAACGGAATATGAATATTAAACAATAGAGTTGCTGTCGTGCTGGCTCTCTCTGACTGCCCAGGCTCAGCTTGCAGGGCCCAGGTTGATTTGTTTTCAGCAGGCTGAGGACATCAGCCTCTGTGCGCTGGACTCTGATTTCCTTCCAATGCCCTTTTGTGCTGTAATTTTTGCAAAATATTTATTTAGAGGAAAACCGAATAGGGTGCACAAGTAAACACCACAAGGCCAGATCCCTTAAATTATTTTAAAGGAGAAAATTAAAGTCATTGCTTTAGGATAAGAAGAAATCAGCAAGCAGGAAAAAAAAGGGGATTAAAAATATAGGCTGCAATAGGTGGGTTTTGAAGGTGACCAGGAAAAGAAGATCAGTAAATTTGTGAATCAAATTAATGTATGAATGTGTAAAACATGCCAACCTGACAGAGAGATGAATGTATATCCTTCTCTAAAACTACAGCTAGCTCTTCACTTCACCCTGAAGGGCCATGCATTGGGCGCCAATTCTCAAGAAGTCCACCGTATGTGTGGGTTCTCCCTGACAAATACAAATGTAACTCCCTGTGAATAATTGTCAGCATATGGAAAAGGAAAAATTTAAGCAAAGTTTTAAGCAGAGCCATCATTGCTCCCTCCATATACTTTGCACAGTTACCCAGAAGGATCTTAGCCAGCTCATCTGCACCTTGGATAGCGCTGCGATGAACTTAGGAGTTCAAAACCAATATAGAGCCAGGATGATATAGACTAATGGGAAAGCTGTGGTTTATGTGCAAAGGGAACAAGTTTCAGGGTAGAGGAAAATAATATTAATGCTCACACCTGCTGCAATTTCCTAGCAGTGTTCATCACATTGCCTTCCTAAAACTCATGTTTATCTCCTTTCAATAAATTTCAGTTCTCTGCCACTACAAATTGAAGCCAAATTAGAAGCTGGGGCTCTATGGAAATGTTTTTGAGAAGTTTGCAGGTGGGAGGCATTTTCATTGTTCTGTACTGTGATGTTAATGGGAATTTTCTTTTTCCTCCTTCTGTTTTTTTCCTTCTTTGTCTGGTACTCCAGTAATTTCATTAGTTTCTTTCTTTAGTAAATTATCCCAGGTGGCAATGTATCAGCAAAAAGGCAAAAATAGCTGTCATCCATAGCACTACAGGGTCAGATTTTTTTTCCCTTCTGAGTGACTCTGCACTGTCACTGTGCAGACTTTTCCTGGTTAAGCATGTAGAAATGCATAATTTATTTGAGTTAATTCTGGAAATCGAGGACAGAGCTACAGGCGCTGAAGATGCAGGACGCAGCTGCATTTTGAGTCTTCATTCTGTACGCCTCTGTTTGCAGTAACTGTACTGGGGCAGGAATCAAAGAGGGGGAGGAAAAGTTAATTTTTAAATTATTCTCTGTATCAGCTTGCTGGGGTAAATTAGAAGAGCCTTAGGGTTGTTAAACTCACATTTCTGTAGAAAAGCCCATTGTTCATGGATGATGGTTCAAGAAAATGTATCTAAAATGGCCATTATGACTTTAAGCAGCAAATTATACCTGCAGTGGACAACATTTGTCAGCGTTAAAAAGTCACCAGTCTCTCAGCTTCTTTTTCTTGGAAACTGCCACGGGCATGAGAGGGAAGGAGTGGGCTGGGGGTCAGGAGGACAGAGAAGCACAGCTGGGTGCTGCTTTTTGGCAGAAATCCTACTGAGCATCCACCGAGGCCACAAGCAGGATGCACATGAGCATGTTCCCCAGGTTTTTGTGGTTGTTGCTCCCCTCCAGCAGGCAGGTTTCTTTCCTGCAGTTATTGAGGCATGGGGCTGGTGTGGGTCCATCCCCCTGGGGCCAGGGTGCAGTCAGACACACACCTCTTCTTGGGAGATGCTCAGGCACAGCTTGCATCCAGCCATAACCCCGATCGCTCAGCATCTGAACCATGTAGCTTTTTGTACTCCCTACACTGTGGTGGCTCTAAGAAAGAGAGGGGAAGAAAGTAGAAAAGAGCCCATCCCAGCAGTTTTCTAGCTCCTTTTCCACATGTGTGTAGCTGGCAAGGTCAGTTGAGGGGAAGGAAGTCCAACTCAGGTGACCCACCTTCTGGAGAGGCTGCAGTCCTTATTTCACCCATTCCCCATGTTTTCAGAAAGACTTTACAAATACCTTCCTGCCTGATTGCAAGAAACCCTGTGCTGTCCTCAAATGCCAGCTCTCTTCTCCACTCAGGGACTGTCAAAGTGCCTTCATTGTCCTTATTTCTGCACTTTGATTTTTCCAGATGCACATCATCTGATAATTAGGAAAGTGCTTTTATTTCCTTTTAGCAGTCAGCAGCTCTGACTGTGCTCTGGTTAAATCTTCCCTTTCATATACCTGCTAGCCCAGAAAGTTCTGTGCTGGTATCCAGCACTTGTTTTCCACTTTTGTTTGTGAGGAAAATACCTGCTCATGCTACAACTACATGCTGTCCAGTTGCAATGGCAATCAATTGCTCATTAACATCAGCAAACAGTTACTCATTAAAATCATTTCATGTGTCATTGGTATGAGGACCTTCAACGTGCCGGCTTGTCCTTGATTCTGGTGCTGTCTGAGAGTGGTGATCGGCCAAGGTCCGCAGCACTGTCAAGACTCTTTTCTAGGAAGAAGTCCTGGTTTCACAGGCAGATTAGAAGGCCACAAATATTCCATTATCACTATTTGCATTATTTTCTCTTCAGAGTTGACAAAGGTAGGGTCATCTTATCCTCAGCCTTCCAGTACACTTTCTTAAAAGAAAAAGTTGCCACTGATTTTGGGTGGGATTATGTCCTGAGAGATGAAGCTGTCCTTCTCATGACTTCCCACGTAATGGTGAGGACTTTTTCAATTATAACGATGACACTGGTGGGAAAGAAAGTCCCAGATTATTCTAACATAGGCTACATCTTCTAAGCATGCCAGAATACATTTTCTCAGCCCTCCTCATACTTGTCTTCCACTGTGCTCCAGCAAGCCCTGCAGTACTTAAGACATATAGCCCATTTGTTTGGAATATTCACTGGCTTTACGCTGACCAAACACCATTTATCAGCTGGGTTGACTCAGATGACCTTCTGTGTAAACCCACAGCAATGCTGGATTCACAGTAAAATATCTTAAAATGTCTTATATCACTCGAAAGCTTGCTTTCTTTAGCTGTGAGGTTACGCTGGGAGGGGAGAGTGCTGTATCTATCTTTCTGTGTCCAGAGCTCCTCCCAGGGTCTCTGGCTTCAGTAAGCCCCATTGAGGGGTCTCCATTATTCCTCAGATTTTCATGGCTACATTTTTCCAACTACTGTATTACCTTGGAAAATGGCAGATCTATTGTGGATTAATTAGTGGGGTGATAGTGCAGTATGAATTAGCAGAGGGTACTTACATATATAGTCTTTATACTCTGGAGGCATAGTCTGAACTACACAGATATCCCTGTAGCAGAGTTTATATTTTTACATTGAATGGAGTGAGGCTTTTCCTTAGAAATAGGCTGTTTCTTAGCCGAGCACAAAGACATTCTCTCCATGAGTTTACAAGCTGTTAGGAATTCAGAAAGGTACCAAGCTCTGCATCACGGTTTTTCTTCATGGAGTGTTTTTAACTGCTTCTTTTCAAAAAAAGCTGTCAAAATGATGTTGTAGAGACCACAGTCAATGCAAAGTGAGCATGTGGGGCTTCTTTACTACAGTGTCATTGAACAGAAAGATCAGTTTCTGTCTTGGCAGCCAGTTTAGCTTTCAGTGAAGCCAGTGGAAAAGTGTAATTGCTTTCAGCATGGATCAGATCAGGTGAGCTTTCTACATCTCATTATGCAGTTCATTTAAGCAACAGGCCTGGAGTAGCTTTTTATGGCTCTTTCACTTACTTTACACTACTGATAGAGGTTAGGACACCAAAAATCTCATTTTGATTTCTTGATAAATTATCTGGCTATTCCCAGAATACTGATCACAAAGGGAGGGCAATATGTCTCTTCCAGAGCTATAGGGAGCTTAACTGTAAGGAATCATCTACTCTGTATTATACTCGTTGCCACCAGATTTTTTAGCTCACTTGGGACAGAACCATATTTTCTTCTCAAATGAATGATTGAAAATGTCTGTAAGCCTGGATCCTTGTCCTAAATCAAAATGTTAGAGATGCTTTACCTGTTACGTTTCTTCACACTGTTCTGTTTACTCCCCATCACCTTAACCCAGAGTGTTAAGTAGGATCATCTTCTCCAGAAGTCTGGGCACTTCGTTAGACCAGTTCAGAGCTTCAACATTTCTACAGAGAACAGCGTAAATCAGAGGTCTTGAGAGAGGCAGAAGGCACGAGACAGACAGGCAGCAGCTTTCAGTAAGGCTAAGATGCGTGAAGACAAAGTAAAAATGTCAGAATTATTTCTCTTAGAGAGAAAACAAGGAGCAATGCAACTGAGATACATAAACTCATGTTGTATAGTGAAGGTCAAAAAAGAGTACTTGATTGCTAACAAAGGACCAAAAGACAGCAAAGTATTCTTTTCAAAGAAGATGTTTTATATAATGTGTCATTAGCTCGTAGAACTCATTGACACAGATAATATCAGACTTCTATGACTCACGATAGCACTACCCAGCTACAGTAGACAGACTTTAATTGCAAAGAGGAGATGTAACGTATCTTTACCCCTTGTTGGTTTGGAGGTGAAGGGAAGGAGCAGATGAAGAGAAGTGAAATACACTCTGGGTGTTGGTGACAAGGTGTTATCCTCTGTCCTAAACTGAAAAGGAGGAGCTGACTGTTCTTCTACCTTGAGGCTAAGATTTAGTATCTTAAAAGTACAAAGATAAACAGATTCAGGGAAGGTTTCAAACCACAATTTTCAAGCGTGAAGAGCCAGTTTTGACAGTGCTTATAGAGGGAAGCTTAAATAGAGGCTCAGAGTAGGACAGTCTGTCAGTGTGTAGCATGTTTTAGCAAATGCGTAACAGCAAGACAAAATGGAGCTGGCAATAACTGCACTTGGATGAAGAACTGAATCCTTGCCTGTACAGATGAAATAATGTATGAGAGCACAGATTCCCTAGACCAGTGTTCACAAGCCTAATACAGAGCCTTAGGCTGGCAGCCAGTGGTAATGTATTTGTGTTTGCAGGGTAAGGACTTAATTTTCAGAGAAGCTATCTTGAACTTCAGATGGACATGCCATTGGACTGAGGAAGTCTCCTAAAAACCATGGTGGTAACTTTTCTTTCAAGACATTATCCACTTCAGCTCATGGCTGGAGATACTAAATTCTGCACTGAATTCTGATAATCAGTGGGCAACAGGGGCACTGCTTGCTTCCTGACCTTAGGTCCCCATTGACTATGAAAGATAACATTAATGTCTCACTGTACCAAAATGATATTCTTCCTTAATGATTTCCAGAGAGTAATTGTCAACTTCTATGGACTCATGAGTAGCTCAGCCCCTTTCATCCCCAGTAATTAATTCAAAAGGATCAAGAGTTGTTTAAGAGCTGTTACGACTACTAGCTCCTATCCCGTTTTTTTTTTTTTTTCACCAGGGAAAGGTCTCAAGAGAAAATTCAATGACACTTCCTACTATTTGACAGTAATTGTGATTTCCATATTAGAAAAAAAATGAATCATTGCCACTATCAGTAGTCCAAGGCTGGAAACCAACAAAAAAGCAGAGAAGTACCTGGGATGCTATGGACATTTCAGTCTGCAGGGTTTTTGAAGGACTGTCTTCAAAGTGAAAAGGAATGTCCAGAGTTGTGGATGTCCACACTGCCCAAGATGGGCAGGGAAATCCACTTTGGTGTCTGCTGATTTCTCAGCACGTTCCACTCCCTCCTTCCAGTCACACAAGGTCCCCAGGTTCAGAGTCAGGTGAGCCCCTGGGGCAGGGGGAGGACACAACCCAGGCTGCACACCGGTGCTTCCCCGGCAGCCAGTGCAAATCCATAAGCTCAGACACCATGTGAGCATAGACAGTAAAACTAGAATGATGCCAGTGCTGGCTTTTCAGAGCTCACAGGAGGCAGAAACCCCTGCCCTGATGCTTGGCCTTCTGCCTCGCACGTACACCTCTGCAAGCGGCGTGGAGACCTCGATGGGTCACTGTGCAAAATTAGGCAGTAACAGATCTGCTGTGATATAATTTTCTTTCCCCCATACAATGGAGATGCCTCCGGCTAATAATTTTCATCATTTTTCCGTTTCTTCTTGTACAAAGCAAACAAACAAGTTATTGCAGAATTCTGCAGTGAAATTTGATTAGTGCCTCCTCCAGAGGCCGTTGGCAAAAAAGAAAGAAAGAGTATATTGAAGGATAGGGGAAAGGCAAAATACAGGCAAGGAGGTTTGCAGGTAGGTAATTGCAAATAAAATCCAGCTTATGGTCTTGAAAATCCCAGAGGAGAAAGAAAAAGAGGCTATATATACCTTAGCTCATAAATTACCATATACCAGTCCCACCCACATGACTACAAAGAGAAACTTTAACAGCTTAAGTCTTCAGCCGTGCCACCGTGCTTTCAGACATGTCTTCTCAAAGCACAGCTCGGAGGAGCTGCACCTCATCACAAGAAAAAGAATTGACAATCCCTTACCACAGGTGACTGTAAAGGCAGAACAGCTTAGCTTTCATTTGTGTATGCATTTTTGAACCTTATTTGAAACACTGCAAACCATAAATAAACTTTTTAAATATCATTCACAGACATAGCTTTATGTTGCATTACAGGTCCCCTGATATAGAAAAACGCAAGATTGTGTGCTTGCCATATTTTAAAAGGGCACACAATATATATAAATCTGTGTAATTATCAGCTACTTATTCTTCAGCATTTGAAAAGGAGAAATCAGTTTGATGAATGCAGCACAAAAAGAGTCGTAAGAATTTATGGTAAGAATGGCCTTTCTATTTTTTCACGTTCAAAAGCATTGTTTTATTGTTAGTCAAAGCTAGATATATATTATTTTTTCATATTAATAAATTATAAAGGTGCACCATATTATAAAATATCCATTAGTTAGAAGTAAACATGGGAACATCTAGCAAGTTAAGCATTGAATCACTGGTAATACAACTGGCCAGAAATTTTCAGTGAAATGTTTTTTGACATGAGATGTCAACAGATTAAATTATAAAAACTTTTAAGGAAAACTCTTGGTTTAAATGGTTTTGGCTTGAAATGAAAAAAAATAATAATTCCAGTTTAAATTGACTTTGCCTTAAAATGTAATTGTAGTAGGGAAAAAAACCCCAAAACCTAATTGGTAAAACTTAAAGCAAAACTGTCAGTTGGCCTTAACTTCTTGCTTTTTCTCTTCAGATAATAAGTTACAACTATTTTTGACATTTCCATTTTTCCATTATGATTCGACATAGTAATTCTTGTGGTTCTAGAGGATAAACAAAAATCTAGGTACCTAGGCAGCCTATAAAGTTTTGTGACTGTTGAACATTAATGGACTTCGAAGAAATGTTGCAAACTGGACCCAAGAAACTGATGAAGCACAGAAGGCATTGGCTTTAGGTTATTGAAGAAGAGATAATGAAATCCTGGTCCCAATAAATTGATTTTTAATGGGAATTTAATGGTACCAGAGGGAGTACACCGAAATGCTAACTTTAGCCTAGGGAGATAGATTAGTCTTCCTGTGTTTCCTCTTCAGTTGGTTGGGAACGATAAGATCCTGCATTCAATCATACCCTACAAGAGCTTAGCTGGAGCCTTTCTCCCTCCATTAACTCTAACAAGTCTGGGAAGGCTGTCCTCTGTCAGCAGATACCAGCCCCCTTGAACTCCTCACTCATGGGGTCAGCTACGAAGGAACATGTGCCTACTGACTTCATGTGTGATTCTCCGCTTACTTACAGCTAAATATAAAGATCACTCATAGAATTAAACCCGGGAGTCCTGCAGACATCAGTTCTCTTAGTCTGACTGCATGTTGTCCCTGACTTTTTGCTTGAACAGAGAAAGCCGACTCTCTCTGAGAAACTATGCTTTATTGTGCATGTGGACCCCAAATATGCCTTTTGCAAAAATAGCTGAACCTGGCACTACGAGCAGAAAAGACCAATAGGTGCATCTACTTTAGCAGTTCACTCTTTGTAATAGGAGCAGATCAGTAGCTCAAAGCAGTTGGTGTTGTGGCTCCTCACACCTCCAGTACTTTCGATTAAGGGGTGTTTATTCAGATTAGATATGATCTGCCTGCATGCTACGTGTCTTACTCACCTAAAAGAGGAGGGATGTTGATACTTGGGGGTAAAATCCATCGTGTTCCATAGAAGACTTTGAAGGGTTCTCAAGTCTGAGCATAATTTCTTTCAAGAGTACACTTCCTCCTATGTGGAGGGAAATTGTTAATATTTGTCTTTGCAACCACTTCTTAAGTAAGGGTCAGGCCAGCTGTAATGTATTGCTGAGCAACTTTTGCACTGAAGAAGCTGCGTGGCTATTAGCATGACAATTCACACCTGCTGTTAAAAATTAATAAATAACTTGTCTGTCAGGGAGTGCAGGCAGGAAGACAAAAATTAAGTGCTTCTAAACCACATTATGTCAGGCACAGACACTGACACAGTTCTGCTGCATAAAGACACCACAGACTTAATTGTACTCGCTTCCTTTCCTGCCCTCACCTTCCAACCACAGTGAGCTCTAGGACATGGTCACCTCTGATAATAATAAGTCATGCAACCTTCAAACCTTTATGAAGTTTTTCAAGCCACTTCTAAGCTCCTCGGGAAAGCCCAGTCCGTTTGCATAAGCATGGAATTAAAGCACGAACATAACCGCAAAATTATGTATACAGAAAGCTTTTGTACAGCTGCTTGGAAGCTTCAAGCTTCAAATCAAATTGAAGAAGACAGCTTTTCCTGCAGTGGCGTTTTCATGTGAAGGGTAGAGGAACACAATTTCTCCTTCAGCAATTGTACATCCCAAGACAACAAGGTATAATGAAGAAAGATCTGTGGCAGGACTGATTCTGTCTGAATGAAGAGAAATTTCTTGGATAGTCCTGGCTGAACAGGGAAACAACTCTGGGATTTCAGACTCAGTCCCTGAAGACCCCAACAACACCCATATGAAAGCCAAGATGTTACGTCATGTTTCGGTCATACTCCTTCTAGATGGTTTAAATTCTTAAAAACGCACACAAGCACAGTGTCACCTACACATTGATAAAAAGAATAAGCCTGCCCTTTTTTTAAGAAAGCCACTGAGGCAGAACTGCTCCTAATGTCTTTCTAGGCCCTTTCTGGACCTCATCCCAGGACCAAGGGACTCCCAGGGGCAACTTATCCCCACATGCTGCTCCCGCAGCCGGAGCGTGCCAATGGTGCTGCCACACTGCCAGTGACACTCTGGCACAAGCTGCCCAGGGATGAGGCTTATGAGAAGGGATACTGCAGGAAAGGTGCAAAGGTGCCAGTTCATGGTGAGTGAGGAGGTATCAGCCCTGATGTTGGCAGCCCTGGACCTGGACCACCTCAGACAGGGAGACGGTCAGACCAACTGGAGGAGCCCCCAGAGAGGAGCTGCAGGGACTAAAAACACTTGGGGCTCATCCCCTGGTGTACCCAGGCTCCCCAGCACGACTGAGTGGCATGGGCAGTGATCTGAGCCATCATGGGGACATCAGCATCATTCTCATCAGGCAGGTGGCCAGGCCACCCCAGCAACCCCATTAGCCTCCAGAGGAAGATGTTTCAGAAACAAGCATAAGAAATCACAGGGCAGTGCCTCCCACTCCTAACGGTGAAAAGCTATTCCTAATCTATTCCTTGCAATTCAGATGTTAATATCTTAAAACGCATGAAAACCTATTGTAAGTCTGGAGAGCCTCGTTACCAGACAGAAATCCTGCCCTTTTGCAATCCAGCTGAGTGCCTGACCTCCCTGGCGCCTCGCAGCAGAGAGTTCCATGGTTTAATTATCTCCTGTGTGAAAAGGGTTTTATTTGATCAGTCTGGAAATTGCTGCTTTTCAATTTACTTGAATATTTTCAGCCACCAGTGTTACACTGGACAGGATTTAATATATCTTTATCATACTCTCCTTCATTGGTTTCCCTTCTAAGGTGAACAGTTCTAGCACAACCTTTTTCATATGAAAGGTTTTCTATGCCCCAAATAATTTTCTTTGCCCTTCTATGAACCTCTTCTAGTTTTCTTTAAGATAGAGTAGCTACTCCTGTACGTACATTTGAGGTAAGGCTGCAATATTTTTCTTATTATTCTTTTACTATTCCTCATCCATCATGTAACATT
Organism: Astur gentilis; assembly: GCF_929443795.1. NCBI lineage: Eukaryota > Metazoa > Chordata > Aves > Accipitriformes > Accipitridae > Astur > Astur gentilis. The sequence continues at coordinate 11,163,849 of NC_064911.1, forward strand.
TTCTTTGTTTTTCTGGGCCTCAGTGGCATAGCAGGAAGGGTTAAGGGAGCAGCATATGGGGTACAAGCTCCCGTCCCTAACCATCCACGCCTGATTTAAACCCCTGTAAATTGTGTAGGTAGTTTAAAAAAAAGAGCATCTGTGTTATCACAGCATTACAAAGGTCCCATTTGATATGAATGATTGGACCAAATCTTTTAGCAATTCCCAAGTGTGCTTTGCCATTCTGGGTGAATTTGTTTCTGAAGCCCACCACTGTTGAGGTGCGTAAAACCCCTCCAGGTATGGAATAGGCTGAAAGGAAGGCATATAGAAGGAAAGGGAGGCTGCTTAATACAAAGGATACCTTATAAAGAAATGGTAGCTTCCCATAGCATACATAAGTTCAGGCAGTGGTGCTGTGGTCAGGTACATCTGCATGTACTTGAATCAACGAGCAGAGCTCTCCCTGCTGAACAACCCACAAACTTAAAAAAAACCCAGCACAAAACAGATTAAAAAATCAAGCATGAGGTGCTTAAAAGGCCAAAGAATTCACTAGATGTACTGACCCAGTGCCCCCTGTTGTTCCCACCGTGCTGTGTTTGCCCCAGCTCAGTTATACCCCCTGGAATGAGAGCCAAGGGATAAAGAGGGAGGCTGCTCAAGAAAGCTAGGACACTGAATTTCGAATCCTGCCTATGGCCATAGAAATTGAGTTCAAAGCCCCTGGCTTTGTATTCTGGACATTAATTCCTCCCAAGTGGCACTGACATATTTTATATGAAGACACGAATCAAACATGTTGCCAATGTGATCTAACTGAGCTGGGAGACTATGAGACAGAAGGAAGAATGTAGGTTGGATATTCTTGTACAAGTCCAAACAATATCCATCTGGGAGGACTAGTAAGGGTTTTTCCCAACAACTCGTCTCCCCTGGAACTAGTTTGACTCCCAGCTAACTGATCTATGAAAACAGTTATTTATAGCTCAGTCATAAATGAGGTTGAAATCTGTATCTGTTACCATTTTAGTGTATAAGCCAAGTACTAACAGCGTTCCACAAACGAAGCAATCTGTTTTTGTTTTAAATTACCTCTATTCCTGGGGTAACAACCAGATCGTCAACAGGACATTAGGTAGCATTTTCCTTCAAGCCAAGAGAAAAACAGCGTGCAGAAATGCAGGGAGACGTTGGGTAAATAACACCGCTGTCAGCAGCGCAGGGGAAGGACCCTGGCTTTGCAGCTGCCAACCGAACGTCGGCGCTTTACAAATGACAGTTAATGGGTGGAAGGACAGAAGGATGGTTGCAGTGGTGAAAGGAGCAGGCACAGGTGTCTGCTTATTCTTTGTTCCTAGGCAGGTCCTGGTAACAGTCTCCTGCCCTTTTGGTTCAAGCCGTAGGGGAAAGGATGGGGCTGGCTGGCTGTCAGACGTCTTGTTGGCCATTCTTTGGCATGATTCCCTTCTTTTTTATCCTTCATTTTCTTTCCTCAAACAACTATGAGGATTCGTATCTGCAAATAGTAATCTCTTGACAGCTGGTGATGAGCTGGGCTGGAACTTTACAATGCCAACGAGATAGAAAGGGGAAAAATAGGAAGATCTGTGCACCTCAAGTACTGTAAAATGGTGCTCTGCACTCACACAAAGCCAAGTACCGTATCCCCAAACTGAGGACACTCACCAGAGGAGGAAGCTTGCTCTGCTGAGGAGGGAGGCTCAAAGTTCAGGAAGTCACTTGGGAGCAAAAACAGACTAACAGTTGCACCAAATAGACTAACTTGCACCACCTTTTCCATCCCTTTGTCAGTACCGAAGGGTGAAGGGGAATCCATTGCACCCTACCTTTGATGCCCTCGTAGAGGAAATACAGTGGCCCAAACATCCTAGTTCTGAGCCATATGTGGTCATTACCTGGCTGTGCAGGGGCAGAGAGGTTCTGAAAATAGCCAGTCCAGGAAAACTGGTCTCTCCCCATCACTGCTGCTAATGCTGGGATTAAGCCAGTAGCCTGAGGAAAGGAGCAGAAGGGATTTTTTGAGCTACTTTTGCTTCCTCACACCTTCATGCCTCACTATTTTTACTGTGTCCAGGTTGTCTCGCAGGGACAAAACTGGAACTTGCGCCTGCCACCAGCATGTACCAGTGTATGTACACCACCTTTGGAAGGCAGGCTGCAGGACACCAGAGGCTGTGGTCGCTTTTGTCTTTCCCTTGCAGGCCCAGGCTGAGTTCAGACACCACAAGTCCTACCAGCTCTTGCATCAGAAGATACCATGGTGGTCAACAGATGTCCCAGCTTTTCTGGGGCAGCCCTCGGGTTTAAGTCTGCTGTCCATGCACCACAAAGAAATTTTTGAGATGTTACTTTGTCCCAGAGTTTAGAAACAATATTACAGAATAGATAATAGATCGACAATAACCCTGTGTACCTTGCACCGGGAAGGTGGCATTTCCCAGTCTTCCCCACTGAAGCTTCCCTCCCTGATGAACCTGCTGTGCAGAGGAAAGAGATTGCGAGATAGGGACCACAGACTTGAGATCTGAAAATTTCTGTCATGTAACCTGATACGGGAAGAAGAAAGAAACACCTTGTCATGGCCTCGCATGGGGAACACGTCTTCTGAGGTCCTTTTTTCCCCCCATCTCATCATTCCTCATAGAATCCTTTTAGGAGGGATCTCAGAGCATCTTATCTACCCCATATCAGTTCTGTGATATCTCCACAAGGGCATTTGAAGACGAGGTGCAAGACATGAGATCACCATTTCTCCATGCCTGGTATGAAGTTCTGGGCCTTCCCACGTTATAGAGGAGTGCACCTTTGTGGGAACGCCAAAAGGCAGCTCTGAATGACGCTCCCCATTCTTCCACTGCTTCACTACTCACAGGTACATCAGCGGGACCATCTCAGAGGCAGCTATGGGGCTCTTCCTGCAGGTAAACTCTGTGTGTGGCCCTAAATCCATCCTGGAGACCACTTCTGCACAATGCTGCAGACCTGCCAATCTGGCCCTTAGAGTCTGGAAGACCCTAACCAGTGTTACAGGGCCATATGCATCTTACATTGAGGTACTCCCATTTCCAGGAGCATAAACTTACACTAGAAGCCAAAGAAAACTTTCAGAGCCCAGAACAGTAGTTTAATTTTCCACCATGTCTGAGCATAATTCAGGATCCTCCCAGAACCTGGTTATACTCACTTGCTGTAGCAAGGTTTTTACTTTACCCACGGTAGCAATACTTACAATGTTGTTGCAGCATATTTGGGAGGGCCTTCTCAAAGCTGCGTCCCTCCCATTGCCAGATGCTCAGCTGCACAATGCTCAGACTCTGAATGGTTTCCTGCTGCCTTCTTTGACTCACAAGTAGTTCTGAGTTGTGATCCATGACTGCAGGTTGGATGCAGCAAAGATGGGCACTGTTGCTTGTTTAAATAGAGCCTGACACAGGTTTTGATGTCCTCCCAGCCCTTCATAGCCTTTGTCGTTTACCTTACTACACCCCTATATTTTATTATCTAAGTTGAACTGCTTTAGGTTCAATCATAAAGTAGCACCTATCTGATGGTTTTCAATGTAGGGTTGTCCCTGGGAGCATGTTCTGTTGGCCTTTCACGTTGTAAAACAATTGCGTGCAATGATATTAGGGCACAAAGAGCCATGACGGATAACTGGTTGTTAGTTCGAGTTTTCCCAGCTAATTTAGTTCCTCCAGCAACATGAAGAAAAATGCTTTGAAAGAATGTACTCCGAACAACCAGTGTCCCCTGTTGGCTTTCTTCAGTGCTGCAGAAACATTTATTACCCTTTCCTAGAACAAAATACGGTGTTAAATATAAAAGCAATGGTTCGAATGGCCATAAAATGTATTGGGGCGTACTATGGATTCAATTGATTTCAAAGCTTAAATTTAGGGAAAATTTATAGTTAGGGACTTATTTTTCCAAAAGCTTGGCTTAGTTATTTGATATTGATCTTAAGATTATAATAAAATACATTTCTATTGATTTCTGTGAGGAAAAATTCATCACTGCAAGAATTTCTGGCTCTATATATTGGGTGGGTGAAGATGCGTGCAGCTCTATCTGGCTCGGGTCTTTGCACACTGCAGTTATGAAGTACCAGAGGAGAGTGGAGTATGGGAAGGTGGAGCAGAGCCACTGAACTCACACGCTTCCTCATCTCAAGACAAAGCGAAGTGACCCAGCAACAAAAGCAGAGACCATTCTGGTGTGGCACGGATTTTGTTAATAAAATGTGGTTGATTGGTCTCCTTTATAGCAGAACAGAGAATTATAACCTTTGCATATCTTTGCTTCAGTCGCCTTGCCAATCTATTCAGCAAATACATAATTCTCCTTTAAAATATATGCTATAACAAGGTTAAAAATAGTCTTATAAAAGAGGTGTCGCTTAATTAAGTTCCTCTAGGCTAGACTGTAACACTTTGAGTATCACAGTTGTTACTTAATATGAATCAGGACAGCAAGTTTCTGTATTTCCATTTTTTACAATACTTTTCACAGGATGTCAATTATATCTGGATTCATACCAGGTAACACCTGATTATGGAAATAATTCTGATTTAATCAATAGACTGGCAAATGCCACTCAACTTGAGTAAAAAAATCATTTTTCTTTCCAGACCAAAATGAGTGTAGAGTTCAACAGAGAGTACAATTCAGCAGTGGCAGGCTAAGCCAAGTTAGGATATTCTGACTTTCAAAGCCAAATACATCGATGCAGAGTCAAGATTCCTTTAAAGAGCTGAAACATTCAAGGGATGGAAATGCCTAGATTATGCTTTCCAGCAGCTTCTTCTCAACTCTGCACTATATTAATGGGTATATTGGAAAAGATAAACTATAAAGTCATGCAGGTCTTGAGCATATTGTGATACTATGTCATGCTTTTTGTCCATTCATTCCTTAAGGAAAAGCTTTAACCGGAATTCACTATAAACCTTGCCTGACTAGCTGATTTATCTGAGTCTATACCTGCTTTGCTTCATCAGAGGACAAAACAATTAAAGCACACCAATGTTTCTACTCCTAGATGTCTTTACAAAAGAAGGACTGAGTGGACACTGCTCACATTAAATTCATTTGTTGCCTTTGAAGACTGCAGTCACAGCATGATTTCCCACTGTATTTGTAAGCTGGAAAATAAAATCAAGGTATCACCTTGTGACGTGTTGGTTTGGGTGTATGTCTACTGCAGCACTTTTCTGTGTGTAATATATTAGACCTGCTCATGTATACCATCATTCCCTGTGGTAAGTAAGTTAATGAAACTGTTTCATTAGCTTATGAAGTACAAGTCAGAGTTTTGAAGACTTTGCTGCTTTGCCTTACAGGCTGTATGTGGCTATTTGACAGCTAGAGCAAGTGTACATGCAATATCAGAGCACTGATCATTAGCACTGGCAGTGCCTCAAAAGGTTTGTGTTTAAAATTACCTACTGTTCAGTGCTTTGAAGTAAATATCGCTGTTACTTATATTGATTTCAGATGTCATAGAAATCTAGTCTATGACTCTTTAAGATCTGAAGGTTAAACTTTATGCCAATGCCTAGAAATCTTGATAGCAGTAGCACAAGCGTGAACAGAATGAGTTAAGACCATCAGGGACTCCTGAGCAAATCAGCAAGGAAGGGAGGGTCCAAGGGCACTCAGCACTCAGGCGAGAAAAGGCTTAAAGAAGCAGTATTCTCCTATAGCTGTAATTCGCTTAAAAGGCTTGTTGGTAATCAAAAAGCAGGACTACCCACAGAGCTGAGGAAATTGTAAAGCTCTACTAGTTTCTACCAGAGAAGCCTTATCCAAAGCCTGTTGTAGTTGAGGAAGGAGTCCCACCAACCTCCATGAGCTCCAGCTGACGCTGCAAATGACTTAAGGACTCCACAACATTAACTGCTAGGAGAAAACATCGGTTTGTTAAAGTCTGTCCTCACAAACCCAGAAAATACCAACCAACCTACAAGTAGCTAGTATCAGCATATCCTCAAAAATCCAATTAGTGGCTGCAACCTTGAATTTTATCCTTGTCCAAAAATACATCTTGTTCCTTTTCACAGTGGGTTTGCACTCTACCCCCTCCCCAACACACATGCTTCAGTAGCTGACTTTTCCCATCCATGCCAAATTGCAGATTCTTTTCTGTGAAGTAATTTTGTCTGAATTGCCTGTGCACCTACCCATCCCATCCCATCCCAATTTTAGTCCATGGTGTCTTGTTTTTAAATTAGTTGCTATCTTTAACAGCTTACTGCCTTCAATCTGTTCGTCTCAGGATTTCGTTTACCTCTCTGACAATCTCCCATTTTACCTCATTTCTTCCTCAGGCCGCAGAGGCCAGCACAGGCTAATCCCTCCTCATAACTCAAAGTCTAAACCTCTAGAGTATTTAAGATTTTCCTTCATAATACCTTTTCAATTTCAAACCTCTAAGCAATTTTACCAGTGCCCAGAATAGTATATAATACTAATATTTCTCAAGTTTCAGTACAGCAAAATAACCTTTACTTATTTATGGTGTATAATACCCCTCACATGGAAGTTTGGGGCACTTCCTTCATAGCTGCAGCTCTGTAACTCCTGTCAAAGCATACACAGGTGCCATTTTGATACCCGCTGTTTTAGTAATAGACCTTCTTGCCGTTGCATTGGGAAAAAACTAGCTCACTGTATACTCCTTCCCCCAATCTCTTCTTCCTCCTGTTCTTCACTTTTTATGTACAAACCTCTTTAGCTTCTTCCAGGATACCAAGACAACCCTGCTTTGTCCTTTACAAGCACCAGAGACAATAAATGCTGATTGCAAGTAGGATATCTAGTTGAAATGAATCATGCATCCCACTCGTTTAGTCCTTTTCTCTTCTTAGGTGAAAAATCAAAGTCCTCTCACATATAATTCACAATAGATGAAATTCACTGCTGAGCAGAAGGCCAACCCAAAGTCTGTGCAATGCTGAATTGCCTTTAAAGCACTGTTTTGAAGGTTTCAGATAGCTTAGGGAAGTGAAATGTCTCTGTGCCAGCCCCCCTGCCCAGGGATGAATTTTACTCTTTGTGAACTGCCTAGAAGAGTTTGATTTTTATTCATGTGTTTATTGTTTGAAATCACTTGAAACATGGTTCATGCCTATGCACTTCATAGGTGCTGTTGTCTTATCAGTATTAAAAATATGCAGAGATGCCATTATGCAGCAGCTTGTTTCCACAAAGGACTCAGTTATTGATTTACTCACAGATGGTTATCAGAGATAGTGGTTTAAGTTGTAAATGCTGCACTTTACTGTGGGAGAAATACACAGGTCAGCCTCTTATTTCTCTTTCCTGATGGGATGATTCCCGAACATACTGTGAGTTTTAAAGCTGGATCCTTCTAGAAAGACATGCAATGCAGAGATGTAAAGATTCATGGCATTATTGTTGTTCCTAATGTTTTTCAAAGATTCACTTAGGTGGAATTTTGAAAAGGGAATAAAAATGGCATTGACTCAAACCCATAGCATTGAATCACATAAATGTGTATGGATGGATTTTCACCAGCTTTTAGTTGAAACACATATTTTGCATGAACAACGAGAGGATACTCTGCACAGATGTAGTTGTGGGGATGCAAATGGTTTGCACATTGTCCTCCCCATCCACTCCATGGATGTTTTATTGTTAAGATGACAACTGCATAAACTTTTCAGTATCCTATCCAAGCTCATAAATTTCTCCTTCAGACAAAGAAATAAGTTATCTAGGAACAGTACTGGAAGGAAAAGATCCCAACTGTGTAACCCAGGGTTGGGACTTTGCTAGTGGGACTGAGTACACAGCACAGTGGTACTGGCAGACAGCCCTGAAGCTGATGGTCACAGCACAGGCTGCAAGTGGAAGGAGAGAAGTCTGGGGGATCAGCAGCCTAAAGGTTTTCTTGTTCTTTCCATGTAAGTGTGTGGAGAATAGGCATTGTTCCTCAGGATAACATAGCAGGATAAAATCTAAACAGGGACAACTTTGCAGTTTTCCTGCTCCCAGCTCCCTTATCAATGTTTGCTAACACCTCACATACATAAAACTGAGCCGTAAGGAGCACTACACAGTTTACATCATTATTATCTGTTAAGACAACTTTCATAAATCATGACGGACTTTAAAATTGCCCATATCCATTTAAAATACTGCAAGGCCTTTCACAGAAAACACCATTAAATATTTTTTTCTCCAACATACCCAAAAAAGGGATGTTTGTTATCTCAACCCTGCTCATGCAATGAATGCTGTCCCACATTTCTTGGGTGGGACAAATGCCGGAGTCTGAGATAATCTTTGATTTTCTTGCCCCACGCTTCTCAGCCCTGATGGGAATGAACCACTCATACAGTGAGTATTTCAGATAGTTTTTGTGTGACTTTCTGGCATCAGCAAACAAGTATTTATGGAATAAGGCCCTTCCTTTGGCATTAATACATGCTGCCAAGCATAGTTATCCTTACTCTTAGCCTTGCGACAGATGACTTGCTAACTTCTCCACCCATTGCTCCATCAGCCATGAAGATGCTCTTTACTGGAGTGAGCACTCCCTTTGGTTATTCACTTCAGTGCCTTCTCCCTTTTGACCACTGACTGATTTGTTACATCTTGCTGGAGCATGATTGGTTACCAAGCACCATCTGACACAAGGGAAATAGCTTATACATGTTATATCCCTTCATTCTTAGTATCAAACTCATTGTTTTCTTCAGGAAAAAAATGCAATATACCAGTGGTGCAATGGAAGGCATTTGACATGGGATCAGGAGTTCAGCAAATTTGAATCCTACAACAATATGGATTATTAATGTCTGGGAAGCTCAATTTGCAAATCTTTTTGCAATCAAAACCTCACATTGCTTTCATCACAGCTTGTTCTGCAGGTCCTAGAACCCCCATTTCTGTGGCGCAGGGGTAGGGATGGCAGGAGACTGTCCTTTGTGGCAGAAGGTTCCAAAACAATGAGGCAGGTGGTACTACAGCAAGAAAACAGCCAAAGGAAAGGCCCCTGCTTTCATTCCCCTTAACAGCACAAAGCCACATCCACACACAGCTATAGGGACATGAATACTTCTACTGCACCCCAAACTCCAGGCTGTAAAGAGAACTCAACTTGTGGGAAGGCAGCTTCCCCATTGAAGGCACACACCAGAGAGTCAGACTGGCTGGTCAGGAGGAGGACAGGAATTAACTAGGGATAAAAGGAAAGGTGGTGATTTCCCAGAGGTAATATAGAAACCAAAATGGTGGTGTTATGGGTTTATGTGGTACAGGTTTTTTTGGTAGTGGGGAGGGGGCCGCAGGGGTGGCTCCTGTGAGGAGCTGCTAGAAGCTTCCCTGGCTCCAAGTTGGATCCACCTCTGGCCTAGGCTGAGCCCATCAGTGATGGTGGTAGTGCCTCTGGGAGAACAGAGTTAAGAAGGGGAACCTGCAGTGACGAGGGGGATTGGAATGTGAGAGGAACCCCTCTGCAGATACCGAGGTCCATGAAGGAGGAGGTGTGCCGGAGGAGGGGATGCCTCTGCAGCCCATGGTGAGAGGGCAGCCCATGGAGGTGAGCGGGGGAGTGGAGGCCCCCCAAGGTGGCCGTGACTCCATGGGAAATCCCGCGCTGGAGCAGTGTGTGACTGAAGATCGGCCTGCAGAAAGGACCCACGCCAGGGAAGTTGGGGAAGAACTGAAGTCCGGGGAAAGGACCCCCGCCAGGGAAGTTTGTGCGAAACTGCAGCCCGCAGAAAGGATGCACGTTGGAGAAGTTCGTGAAGGACTGTCTCCCGTGGGGGTGACCCCACACTGGAGCAGGGGACGAGTGCGGAGTCCTCCCCCTGAGGAGGAGGGAGCAGCAGAGACAAGGTGTGATGAACCGACCACAACCCCCATTCCCCATCCCCCTGCACCACCAGTGGGAGGACGTGGACAGAACTGGGAATAGAGTTGAGCCAGGAAGGAGGGAAGGGTGGGGGGAAGGTGTTGAAGGTTTGGTTTTACTTCCTAATATCCTTATTTTGATTTGATTTGTAGTAAATTAAATTGATTTTGGTTTTTTCCCAAGTTGAGCCTGTCTTTTGCCTGTGACCCTAAGTGGGGAATGATCCCTCTCTGTCCTTGTCTTGACCCACGACCCTGCCTTTATATTTTCTCCTCATCCCACCGTGACCGGGGCGGGGGAGAGTTAGCAAGCGGCTGCATAGTGCTTTGTTACCGGCTGGGCTGAAACCACAACAGGAGGTTTAGCGTCCATTTTGTTAATGCAAACTGGACAAAGTTTTGTTTGCAAAAGACAATAAATGGCTTATAGCAGCCTCCCTGAGCCAGCATAGTCTTTGAGACCTCGAGACCAAGCTGCAATGATGGCAGAACTGAGTAACAAACAGTTTTTCTTTTTATTTGTGATTTTCAAATTATTTCCTATCTCTTGTGATTTCAGGGAATTTTCCCTGTCCCAGAGACAAGAAGTTGCCATTCCAAAATTATCAGTGAAGCAAAAAAAATGGGCTAGTTATCTGCTCCTCTGTTTTTCTTTCTAAGCATCAGGTATTACCAACCAGCAGACTCCTGGCCTGTGCTGTGGGCTGGTTTACTGTGATGCATCAGTTCATTGGCAGTAGCTGCAGGTAAAACATTTTAGTTAAAATAACTCATTTGAAGCTAGAATTTGATCAAGCATGCTTGTAAAATGAACAAAGATTGGTTAAAGACTTCAGCTGACGTTGGCTCAAGTTACCATTGTTCTTAGTGTTCTCTTTATGTAAATATTGCATATTTAAAACCATCTGGTATGTTGTTCTTAGGTTAAATATGTTTGGGGGTTTTTTAAGATTACAACATTTTGGAGGTTTTGATACACACTGCTTTTAGACACTGATAGGAACAGCTGGAAAAATACTGAAAATATTTGTTTGTTCATTGTATTGATTTCTGCAATAAATCAGTCAGTAAAAGCAGATGAAGGAATTCATATATGCTATGTATGAGTTATAGACACTTCCAACATTCTTCTTTCTAATTCACACCTCAATAACATTACAGAAAATGTATTGTGTCAGTTTCATTAGTCTTTGCCTTCTCATTCCAGAAATATGAAGTAGATATTGATTTTACCAAATTAAAATATAATCCAAATCTTTGACTATATGAATTTATCTATATATATTTTTTAGAGTGCACTGGTTTTCTAAATGCCATCAATTTTGTCCCCTGACCTGTACTTCAAACACAAGTATATTAAAATGATCTATTGGTTTCTTATATAAGTGGTTGTTTATAGACATGTTATTGTCTCTGGAGTCTGGAGTTTGGCTAACTCTTTTTAAGCTGGTTGTGTCTCAGCTCTATAAGTCTGACGCCTGCTGCTAAAAGGGGGTTGTTCATTTTCTGGCAGTAAATAATGAAATGAAACAAATACAATCTGTAATAGAATCAAATGTGAGTACAATGAGTCCACAATTCAATTTGGATTTAATATAGTTGCTTAATCCTGTTAAGGGGTGCCCTCATGAGAAAGATGCTATAGCAGCCCGGAGCAGAGCTTGGAATGTGAGGACAGACAGTTAAAATTGGCTTCGTGGTGCAGTAGAGGATGAGAGGGGACAATATGCTTTTGCGCCGTGCCACAGAGCCAAGTCTGATGACACCATTCTGGACAGACTGGAGGTTGCTGATGGGACTTCACAGAGAGCATGGAGAAAAATGTAACAGTTGCCAGTGCAGGAGATTATTTTGTGCTTTCTGCCTTATTCTGAAAGATCCAAGGGGCCAGGGGAAGTATTGCATCTATCTGTTTGGACACACTTCCCATTTTATGTTTTGCTGTGATGGAAGTGGCTCATAAGAGGCCAGACTCATCATTATATGAAGCAAAGGAAGCTTCATCTGTGGGAGAAACAAGAAGAGAGAAACACTAAAAATGAATTGTCACTGTATGGAAGTAGGAACAGTCATTAATTTTTGTGGAGCTATTGTTTCATCTAGGAATAATTAAGTCTTGCAAGAGACAGCAAGAAACCTATGCAGTTATATCATAAATTCTATTTTTCAAGATACAGTCCTTAAACATAAATTGCACTTTTCCTGCAGGAAATGCACATATTTTTTTCACAGACATAGAACATTTTCCACCAGAATTCAGTGTGGAGAACAGGTGGCATCTTACCACTCCAAGAAGATAAGGAGCAAAGAACTTACTGTGCCCATAAAACAGACTATGGAGCTAGCTAGGAGGAAATTATCTGGGTTATTAGCATTAGGATGTGAAAAAGCACACATCTCTAACTACTTTAGAGGCTGGCATTGAAGAAGAAACCCCTAGGTCACTAAAACCAGGTCACTGTTCTATCATACCCCAGTTATCCTACAAAGCTATTATTTTTCCTGTCTCTCTTCACATTAACTCCTCATACAAGAGACATCAGCCAAAAAATATTTGCCACGAAGTCCTGGTAATGCAGGTTTCTTTCTACTCTTCAACACTTGATGTATTTCCCCCTTCCCTTGTTTTGAAATAACCTCTCCTGAATCACCCAGATAACCACATTCTTGAAAGTTTTACTGAACTTTGTTTTCAGTAAAGGCACTGGCAGAACTGGCTTTGTCCAGTTTATTTGTATCCACTTTGCTGGGACAGTGGTTTCCAATTTTAATATTTTTTTTTACTGAACGCTAAAACATTCCCCGGAAGTGTCCAGGCTCTTCTATGGTGATCATAAATCCATTGACAATGTCCTGTTTTTTATTTATTTTCTGTGGACCTCTTAAAAGTAGTCTATATGTCCAGAGTTTCTATGAACTATGCACTGAAAATCACTGAGCTCTACTGATTTCTAAATCTGGCTTCCTTGATAGGGCAGTACTTAAATGGGGTGATTATAAGGTGAAACTGTGAAGTGAAAGTTCATTCCCTGCTCCGTCATGTCCAAAACAGGGAAAGTTGTCTCTTCTCCATGTAAGAGGTCATGACCAAAACGTCAATTAACAAGTAGGTATGGCCCAGGAGCAGACTGTGGTCTCCTTTACCTGTGCACATACTCTCTGAACTGTCTCAACTAATCTGTGCTGGTGTCCTAAGAATTTGAAGTACAATTGTTGCACTGTGTGCAACACTGTGATAAAACTTTACTCAGTGGCCTGCTGCTTGAACGGATTGCCTGGCTGTGGAGAGAGTTGAGTTCCTACCTTGGGTGCTATCATTGGAGACTTCTAAAGGCCCTTGACTTCTTAGACACTCAAATTAGATGCCTAACGTTCACCTGTGTGAATACCTTGTCCGCTTCCACTTCATGTTAGGCATACTCTCCACTTAAGGTCAGGTCTGCTTCTGCACTAGCCTTATTTTTCCCTTGTGTATTTCCTTTGGTTTTGGTGGGTGATGTTGCCATGTTTCTAGAGTGGAAGATGACAAAATTGGTCCTCAGAGTCACAGGTAAGTTACCATGAAAGTCACACATTTTTTCCTCAGTTATTTTTTCTCAGTTATGCACTGAGCAATCTGAAGAGGAAGTCACTGAGGTAGAATTAACATCAAACCCCAAGGAGCCACTTCTGCAATGTCATTTTTCAGAGCAAAGTCACTTGTCAATGCCACTTCATTTTAAACTGTTGTGTTGGTGAGCAGGTATAGATGAAAGGAACTGCATCCTTCAGCCTGGAGAGGTCATGGTAGAGCTGTATTTTGGGACCTTGTGTGCTCGGGTGACCTGATCCTCAGCCAAGTTACAAGCTCAATAGAAATACAACCTGACATTATCATTACATTGAGGCATTTAGATAGCACCATAAATATACATACTGCTTTAGAGAATACAGATAGACATATTCTCTGCCCTAAAGACCTTAGAATCTGAATAATGAAGTAAAATTGCAACTAGCCTTTAATCTATTGAATATCTCCCATTGCATGGCAGACCCTCAGCTACTTTAATAATAGGGTTGTATCACCTAATCTCATGTACTGAATATTTAGTGCCGAGTTAAAGAATTGTAGACATTGAGTTGTTAATACTATCTCCTATGCTTCTTCAGTGTTCCTCAGTGTTCCTCTTCTTCAGTCTTTTTTACCTAACTGCCAACTAGATACAGCCCTATTGAGCTTGTCAGATCATGGTCCAGGCTCCCAGCCAAATTACAACAAAATTTTTAACCATGTTGCAAATTGTCAGGGAGGGTGAATTGATCTAATTGCCCTGGTCCCTCAGATAGAACTGTTTTACTTCTGGGTGATATTGAGGAGAATGTGCTGTATTATTGAGCATGTAGCCCTTTTGCTTTCCTATGTGTCATTCAGTATCACCACTAGAAGGTTGAACAGAAAGAAATGGATTGTAGAAGGCTGTAGATTTCAAGACATTTGATCAGAGAGAATATTAGGAAACTATCATTTGCCTTTGAGTTTTATATCTTATATATATACTGAAATAATTCCAACATGTCCACTGGATTAAGAAACATACTTGCTGTGAGACATCCAAGTACAGTTTTCTTGTTTGTTATTGTGAATGAAATACAAGTACTAAGAAATACATGCAAAACATTGGTGCTGTAACTGAGGAAAGTTGTTTGTGGTTTTAAAACTGCCAGAAAACAGGGAACAGCTTCTTCCTGGCTCTTCTCTCTTACTGTCCAGGGGAGCCAAACAGGGTTTATCTGTTCTGAGCAGCAGGACAGAGATCCTGTCCTACCCCTGGTGTCATCTCCTCTACAGAGAACACCGAACCCCTCTGAAGAGTCTCTTCCTCTGGGGTAAAAAAATCAGGTCTGATGCCAGCTGAGATGTTGCCTTTAGGAGAGAAAATAATGCTGTTTCTGAATGATTCCAGATTGCTGGAACTACTAATTGTGTTCCTGTGTGCATCCATTAAAAATACAAATGTATCTTTTAAGGAAGGAAATAATTAGAGCTGAAAGGAAAGTATTATGCTTAGCCTACCTTGAAGGAAGAATGTTGGACCACTCCATTCATTGTTGAAATTGCCATTAATGTAACAATAAACAAAAGCTCTTGTCCCAGTTTGGACATGTTTATTCTGCTAAGAATGTACATTCTAGTGGGCAAACTCCACTCCTTTGAGTTGAGTTTCTTGATTTGAGTTGATGCAAATGCATATGTGGGGTGAAATTCTCCTGGGAGAAGACTTGCAGCCCCAAGGCTAGCAATATTAAGTCTAAATCCTGAAACAATTGTATTAATTGATGTGACTTCCTCATCATAATTGGCTTATTAATTATGCAGAAAAATTACTTCATCAGATCTACTTTGAGGGGAGTTTTTTGCATGTTTTTCCCCTCTCCTTTGGAAAACAGAAAGAATTTTGGACTGTGTCTAGAAAGGAGAGAGAAAAAGACAATAATTTTTCTGAAGTGGAGAGTTAGCCATCATTATCTCCATTACTTGCCATGGCATTTGTGGAGATACATATTTAGCCCCATATGTAGTGACTGTGGCATAAAAATCATAGAAAAATGCCTCAACCAATATTACACCTCCTTGTCTCTCATCCCATGTCCCATCCTACCCACAGAATGGATGTGTAGCGCAGCAGCTCCTATGGAACAATTTTTAAAGGCCATATTGTCTTTGTTCATTTATATGCTCTTCCTGGAGTATTCCTCACTGGAACTCACAGACAGTTTCTGAGAAGGTGTTTTTTTCCCATTTCATATATGCTTATTATGGAATTTCTGTTTGGAGACAACTACATACCCTGGAATAGCCAAAATCTCAGTTTGGTGGTTTCTCGTTTTCCTGGGGTCATAAAATACAGCTCATCAGTCTTCTGCTGGCAAGTTTTCTTTGTTGAAGGGAACTTCTTCATAAAACAAGATATTGAGCAATACCAGTTACCTCACCAGTCCTTGACAATCTAGTGGTAATTTTCCAAATTCCTAGTCTTCCCAAAACATATCCTGAAGGACAGGTCCTTTGGGCTGCTGTCAAACACTGTTTCCTGGAAATATGCTAACTTGTGATTGTAGTGTGTGATAAATTTGTTGCTTTCCAGGGACCCAAACAGTAGAAAAGTTTAATGATAAAACAAAGAAAAAAAATTAAGCTAGACCTAACGTCAAGCTTTGAAAGAGAAGATTGGGAAAAACAGGTAAAGTAACAGGTGAAATGGACGAGAAACATGATCACTATGTAGCTAAAAACTGGAAGTCCTTTTTTGCTGGTTAGCATCTCTTCCTGAGGAATCTTACTATCTTTGACTTTCAGGGATCAAGAATGGTTGAAATTTTGCAGAAATACTCTCTCCCTTTTCTCTTTAAGTTTGTTAGGGTGCATTTTATGGCTCCTTTCCAGCTGTTATGGCACCAAGCAGTTTTTTCTCCTTAAACATCCAAGGGAAATATGGACTATGTAAATGCTCTTCTACATGGTAGCCAGCTCTTTCTGGTACCCAGATCTAAGTTATTTTTAAAAATAGACCTTACTCATTCTTATTCTGCCTATTAACCTTGTCCCTAGCCCAAAGTGTTCCTTATTAAATACTGTGCAATATTATATGTTGTATATAGATTATACTTTCTTTCTATTGAGTTCATGCCTGCTGGCTAGCACAGGGTTTCTCTAGGGACCACATATGGCACAAAATTAACAAAGTGATTACTTAGAGCTGCTTCTGATGATCCAAATCTCCACTGGGATGTGGGAGAAGACAGGACATCCAGGTCTCCTGTTGCTTGCTTAAGTTCCCCAGTCACACTGGACCATCCTGCCGTTGGCAGCCACTTGTCCATTTCTAATTAAAAAATGTCAGATCTTATTCTTGCTTCAGACAGAAACAGAAATATAGGTCAAGGCTTCCTTTTATTTCACAAAAGAGAATTATTCTTTTCTGACCAGCCCTGTTCTGTCAGTCCTGAATTCACATCACTTCACTTTAAGACATTTCACTGAACCTACTGACTCTTACAGGGGATCTGGGGAAACATTGAGCTGTAGGAAGGCACTTCTGTCAGATGCATAAAGGTAAGAAGAAGGAGAGGGGGAATCCAAGCTCCTGTGTTTGGAGCTGCTAAGAACATACCACCATGTAATGCAAGTTTCTATGTAGCCAGGATCCAGCTTCTCCTGGTCCTTGTTGCAGTACTGCAGAAATACTAGTGATGAACATGTTCCCTCCACTTTTTTTGCAGCTTCTACTATGGAAGATATACAGACTTCTAAAAAGACCTTTATGATACCAGCTCCAACGGGCATGACCAAAACCAACAGTCTCTGCTTCTGTTTAAGTGGAAGTGGAGAGGGGAAAGAAAGTGAAACAAATACTTATTCAAGTAATTAGAACGTTATGGCAGTGTGTAAGGGAGCATCTGAGCATAGCTTTACTACTCTGTCTCCCTCTCTCCCATCTGAAAAGTAGAGAGGCTTCATACATATGTCACAGCACTGGCTAAATAGTTGCAATTCCACCCAGAGGAAAGCATGGAGTACAGCTTTTTGCCAACATTGGAAGCTTGCCAAGCTCTATGGTATTTAAGCAGTCATGACTTTGTCTTCATCTGCACAGATTAAATATGGATGTGTATATTAATTATGTAAATGCAAAACTGCAGATCTCAATCAAGTAGAGCCAAGGATACACTATCCTTTGCAAGTGCTGATTGATGCCATACATGCAAGAAAAACAGAGACCATTCAGCTCATTGCTATGTATATTCTGGAGAGGGGAGGGAAGGAAGAAGGGAAATTTGGAAGTAAACAGTGTTTTATAATGAGAGTGAAACTATAAATGCCATAACTTTCTAAAATACCTAATATCCTCTAGTCAGCAAAACAAAATGCTTACTTAGCAGGAGACATCTCTAGAAGATGGTGAAAACACATATTTAGAGTGAGATGAACACTGTCAACTAGAATCAAGACAATCATAATGGTTTTAGTCAAGGGCTGAACGTGACATGGTAAAAGTACATGACTTTTCTGTAACTTCATGTACATCACGAACAAGTATGTGGAAAACAGTGATACTATGTCAGTGTAAACTTGATGTTCTGGGGTAGAGGATGAATAAACTTGCCAGGTTTAGCTTTGTGATTGATGGGACTACAAAATTTGATCTCTTTGTCTGCATGCTTTGTTTTAAGCAAAAGAATATGATGCAGGCTTTCAGGGCAGGTGAATTGGATTGTGTATGTGATATTTCCAGACTCTTGTCAGTGCACACACAAAAATGGTGTGTTGTTAGAGAAACCTCACACTGCAGCCAATGGCTAGCACCCATCTCCATTCCCTCTGCTCAGCTCAACTACTGAATGCTCCAGCATCTGCTATCAAACTGCAGAATATACCACTTGGGGCTTGTCACCAGGATATTGTTAAAGCGCTAGAAAATTCATTTCTCTGCCAGTCTGACAAGGCCCAAAGAAAGGATAAGCAACCTACACATTTGTCAAAGTTAGGGAAGACAGAAAAGAAAGCATAGACGTCAGAAAGGGAAGCTGGCCAGCAGCTGACTGGTAGGAAAGGGATGGACAAGAAGATCACAGGGCAAAGCAGAAACCAAACACTCTGCTATCATCCAAGTTCATTCACAAGGAGACTCAGAAAAGCCAAACCCAGCACTTCCCTGTCTCCTGGACACTGCTCTCTCACCTGAGCTACTGCCATCAAAGATGGGCATTGAGTGCTCCCTGCTCATCATCACCTACTCAGCACAGGAGGTCTACTCAGAAAGATGACTTAGTTTTGATTCCTATTTATCTAGCACCTCCTTCCAAGGGCTTAAGATAATCTGATTTTAGGATATCCTTGCTCTGAGAAGGGTGTATTGAATGGTTCTAGTTAAGTAACACACTTATTCCTCCCTGGGTTTTTCAGGCTGACTTTGTGTTCAGTACATTCTGACTGTTAGCATTAAGGTGGCTGTCATTGTCTAGTCAGTTGTGTTGGGGAATTCTTGTGGTATGAATGCAGGAGTGATTTGTAGATGAGGTAAGAGTACCGCGTATTCAGAATAGATCAGTTAGGCATGACAGTGACCTGCAGGTAAGGATCAGCATCCAGCTCTGCTGCTCTTGTGCTGCTCCTGTTCACCCAACAGATTCAAGCCTGGAATGTAAGGCTGCTCTGCCCCCATTTACTGTGATGACTATGGGAGTTGGTTAGGGGATGCTCTGGCATGCTACGGGTGGTTGTACGGTTGTTCTGTGTGCAATGATAGGTGCCAGAAAGACCAGGAATACTTAGGTAGACTGTTAGCACATAAGTGCCTCTTTGATAATCACAGACCTTGGACACAGAGGACCGCTTTTCTACATACAACCCCTTTTTCCTGACTATCTTAGCTGGCTTTGAAGACTGCCTTTCTACACACATCTTCTTTTTGATGTCTGCCTTAGCTGACTTGATATCACAGAGCTGAACTTCTGCTATGCATAGATAAAAGCCATTCCAGGAAACAGGTTTTCCTGTTGAACTGGCTTGGGGATTGACAGCCAGCACACACCTTAACAGGTCCTCTCTCCTGAGAACCTGTGAGTTTTCTCAGTTTCAACTGTCGTAAATCTTTCCAGGCCACATGTGAGAGTGGAACTAGAGAGACAGAAGTGCCTGAAGAGTAGGGTCAGAAAGATGGTGAAAAGATGGCAGCCATGCGTACTGGTATGGAAGGTGGGCTGACGGAGCAGTCCAAGACCAGCTAACAGATATACAAGATAATCATATGACCACTTAGCATATGGCACTGAACTAACTTTTCAAAAAACAATTGCTAACCATATTGAACGTCTCTCGGAAGACTTTCTGAGCTTGGAGGGTAGGTGTAAGTAGTTAATCCACTCTTGGTGCACTTTCTTCATTAACAAAAGAACGTGTAGAAAACAGTAAGTGCTGTCCCTCTACACTTACCAGATAGCCCATATGCTGCCTTTGCACTGAACAGCTCTTGAAGCCCAATCTGCATGTGGTAGACCCTGTGAAAAAACTGCCCATTATTTTTAGGATACAAGTGGGCTATTTTGTGATATACAGCAGTATTTGCACACTTGCAATCAGCTAAATGAAGTTACTGTTCTTCTAATCCCTTAACAACCATATCTGCCTTCACTGATGCCAGGTATTTGCTTGACCCTAGAAATTCTACTTGAATTCACACTCGCAGTGCCATCAGCGTATGTGGCACACACGATTCAGACCATGCCAATTTTCCTAATGCAAGTCCTCTCTCTGCTTGGCTTAATGGATTACTGATGCATGACTTTGGGCACTTATCTGAAAAAGCCTATACTGTGAAACTTGGTATTTCTGTTCTTGGAATGAACTTTCTGTTGATTTAAATCTATTTTATATATTGCTAACTGAGGTTTCACTTTCATAACTACAGAAAGTGGTTCTCTATACCAGAAGCTCCAACCTTCCTGTAACTGTGTATCACTATCAGAGCCTGCACTGGCAGCTCACACATACATTTGTCTAGGAGAAGGCATTTGGGTGCTTAAGCCTTCAGGTGCATGCTTCAGGAATTCTTGCCCTGTATTATATTTCTGCCTTTATTCTGGTAGGTTGTGTATATGTCCACTCACCCAATCATTCCCTTGCACTTCACCTATACACTCACATTCTTACAACAGAAAATTCACTGGTCTTTCATTTGGCTAAAATGGAAATTAAATCCTGACAAGCAGCTAAAACAAAAAGTGGCATAGAGACATATGAATTACTATTAACCATCTAAAGCTTTAGTGCGGACATTTTAATTTGCCTGAATTTGCCTAAACCTGAATATATTCTTTTTAGAATATTCTAAACTTAGCGGTGATGTTCAAATCATAGAGAAATTTAGCCCTTCAAGATTTGTTAGACACAGACAACAAGTTACATATACATATATATTCATAAACATTTATATTCACCTCCTGCTTATTTGGACCATAAGCTTTAGCTTAACTTTTACTCCTAGAGTTTGCAAAACTTTATTCCAAGATCAGCTTAAAAAAATCATTAAGGAACAGAAAAGTCCTCTCACCTGATACAGTGGTACCCTTGCAAGAACCTGAATAGTATGTGTCTTTGACCTCTGTCCATGCTTCTTGCAAACTTTAAAAGATCAAATCAGGTTTGAGAAGCAATGTAAACTGAGTGAAGTGACAGTCAGTGATGAAAACCGTGTGACAGGATTCCTTATCTGTGGACTGCATAACAGATGAGGATTTTTAGCAATCAGGTTTCCTCGAGAAAGACAAGCTTGTTTAGTGGGTTAACCACAAGCATATTTTTGGATCTCAAGTCTTTTATAACGTTTCATAACCGATTCTAACTGTCATAACAGTTAGAATTCTCTGGACTAAGGTGGACTGGTCACCTCTGCTGTGTGTTTTACACAATTAAATTCTGCATTCTCAATCTCCGTCTTTCCTGATGTAGATGTAATGTTTAGTACTATATTTTGACTGGAAAGTACAGGGAAAATATGACAGCAAAAACGATTAGTAACTTCTAATTATTTTCTGCTCCCAGATTCCACCAAAAGGGCTTTGTATTTTAAAATTCAAAATTTAAAACTAATTTTCTGTTGCTAGCCTGAAGAGTCTGCGTTAGGTGAGTACCCACCTGCCCCGTCTCCATATTGTGCTATTTGCTCTCTGGTTTGGATCTGCCATCTATTCTCTTATGGTCAGATTCTTATTAACAAAAATCAAGAAAAAAACCTAGCAATATGTCAGATTAGAGCAACTGGGGACCTTGTTCACAGAGCTGATGAAGAAGCAAGAACACAGGCAGAGAAAGTGAAACTCTTTCCTCTTTCTATTTTTTCCTTCCAGGTCAAACTGTCTTATGGGACAAATGCTGGGGAGAAATTGTGTATCCTGCTACCTTGGGTCTTTTTCCGAGGAAACAAAACATTTCAGTCTTCTATGCTTTCAGTCTACAAAAGAGCTGAAGACTTTTTTCACTGAAAACATTCGGGAAAACTGGAACCTTCTTAAGATCTTCTTTATGTGTATTTACAAATATTACATGTTTGTGTGTAATATAGTTTGAAACTATAGTGTTTAATATGATGACATTAAGAAAGTCAGAGTTGTGTTAGGAAAACATACACCCCACCCCACACCTCCCCCCCCCAACTAAAATCCACACCACAAGAAGAGTCGAAAGCATTTACCTGGGAATCTTGGAGCACAAATGAGACATTGTGGTTTTGTCACCATGGAGATGCAGTTGCTTCTAAAGCTTTTTTTGCTTTCATTTAGCCATCTATATAATGAGTGTGGGACAGGTCAGAGAGAGAGAGAAAAAGAGGGAGAAAAAAAAACCTATGAGGAGGGTAAGGAGTGCTAAATGATCTGAAAAAAGTAATATGGATTACAAAAATTTTGTTTTCATATAATAAACAGTAAAAAGGGGTAAATGGAGATTGATCCCACATTTGTTCCCCAAAATATCTCCTAGTTTTTCCTTAGAAAAGTTTAAATAATTTAAAATTGCCTGATACCAGACAGTAAAAGAGAATTGTAACAGGGAGTATAAGACATAAACAAGCTATAATATTTATAATAGAAAGATGAATTGGTGAATAAATTATGGACATAAGGGGCAGATCTTGCCATGTCCTGGCAAAGACTCATGTGAAAGTGACAGTTAAATCAAGGTTACCAACTGCATTTGATTACTCAGTTTGACTAGGTAAGTCTACAACTTCACACTTTCACTTGCACATATATTTTATATGTGCATCCTGGGAAGCTTGGAATTTCCTCTCCATTGCATTTTTAATAATCTTTATAGAGAATTAAATTAAATTGTGTTGGGGAGAATCAAGAAGTTAATCAAAGATAAAATCCAATCAAGATTTTGCTTGGAAAGTATATCTAGAATTACCCAGTTACACTTGGGATATTTTTTTTTTTAATATCAATAGCTTTTTCATTGCCAGACATATTCTACAATACATGCACACACAAAAATGTTCTTGAACAATGTGATTTCATTTCTTCATTTGTAATAACATAAATGAGAACAGTAAAATGTGAATAGTAGGAGCATCACCTCTAAGTAATAAAATGCCTTTTTTCTGTTGTGTTCAAAATCACATGTGATTCATATGCTTAGGAACATATATTGAAAATGAAAAAGTGTCAGAAGCCTTTGCAAATTTGAAACTCAGAACCAAAATCTGTTAAATGAAATTGCTGTTATTTCTGTCAACTTGTTGATTCCAGAAAATTTATTTTTCAGAAAATGATAAAGCCTTGATCACTGGTCTGTGGCTGGTTTATGCTATTTTCACATAGCTTTCTCTTTGTAGAAAATGAGTAGAAGATAATTTGTATTGTATAAATCAGTCCATTGCAAAAAAATCCCATGGAGACATACCATACCATGTCCCACTTTTGTAGAAACAGTCTTCTCTTGTCACAATAACCAGGTCAAACACATTTTTTACCTCTTTGCTCCTAAGAACTCTACATACTGTATTGCATGCCAAGGTCCCAACAACTCTTAGAAGTAAAGCTCACAAAGTTCGTTATTTTGGCTTGTTCAGACGGACCAGTGTGATCATCTTTATTTTCACACATAAGATGAAGTTCCTTCATCTCTGCCAGACAAGGATGCCCCAACCTGCCAAGCAAATAGTTCCAGTTCATACAATAGATGCCGATGTACTACAGTTCTCCTCCACACAAAGTCAGCAGTGATTCCTATGATTTTCAGGCTTCTAATCTTATTCTCAAGGCCTTGCCATGGTAAAACTAGTTGCTTCTTGAGGATTATTAGGCTTATTATTTGGATTATCTTAATAGATTGAAGCCTTATTAGTGCTCTTCAAAATTAACATAGCAACTACAGGACTCGGAAGTGTGTTTGTATATATAGCAACTTGTGAAATTCAAGTGAAGTTGCTTCAGAAAATGTCTGTTGGATGCTAGTGAGGAACATCACTTCTACCAATCTGGCAGAACTTCAGGCCTTCATATCAGGGCTTTACATTTTCTCCTCTTTTCAGATATTAACAGGTTTTGTGCGGCTGGATTTTCTTGCTCTACCGTTTCCTAACTCTGTGAAAGTATCTGTTTACAATCTTAAATCCTCTACAAGTATAGCTTAGTTCAGTGGGGTTAATAAATTCGCATCTGTTGTCAGATGCAATGTGCTTGAAGTTCAGGCATGCTAATAAAAGCAAAGCAACTTTGGCCAAGATTTAATTTCTGAGAGCATAGAGACACAGCAACTGGTCCAGGTAGTTCCAGTATACTACTAGGTAACTGAAATCTCCATCTCTGCTTGTTTGCATGCTGATGAGATTAATTTGAGCATCTGCAATTAGTTCTTTAAAAGCCAGAGGTTTTACCTGTCTTCTCTCTCTCTTATTTTTTTAACGTAGCCTGAGAGCACTTTTGTTGGTAAGCTCCACATAAACTGAGATATGCTATGATTTTATCTCTTGACCTATTCTCCTATACTTGGGTTTTAAATCATTATCCTTCACAATGAGGCTTTCATGTCTGATGTTAAGGTATGCTCTGTGCAAAGGTGAAAAAGCTCATCCCAATTAATGTAATATTTTATTTTCTAATGCCCTTAGTGACTAGACTCTTGGACTCACCTGTGCTTAAAATTTCACATCTCCTGAGCAGTAGCAGATCTAAAACTTTTTAGTAGAGGGGCACCTGAAGAGAAAGTTTTGCAGTAGGTGTGTGTATGTGTTTGTGTGTATGTGTGTGTACAAAGTAATGAATGAATAAGAGAAGAGTTTTGTATCAAATGGGAATGATATAGCTTATTCATTATCAGGACAATATTAAAAGGGGGACAATATTCAATTGGGGAAGCATGGGGAAGGACTCTGGTATGTCTGCAGTTAATTTATCTATGCCAAAAGTCTATTGTCAGGCACTCAGCAAGTCCAGATGTATCCTGCTTTCAATCTGTGTTTCACGATATGCCCAGAGAGAATTGTAATTTCTAGAGTTCTCTGGGTACATGTGGGTTTGTCCAAGACCAATCTGGTTAAAAGCAGTTATTTCTGGATTCTGCATAATTTTGAATTTATCTGTAACTTATACAGACAAGCAATTCAATCACTGGAAGAATATCAAACTGTGTATCAAACGACCCAAGATCTGAAATAAATAATTGCAAATCAATCCCTTTTTCTACTTTAGACAGACAATATATCCATTAAAAAACTGACAGTTCGTTCAATTTTAAGGGGAAATAATGTTAATGATGTTTGTAAACTGCCAAGTATTGATGTGGGAAAGGCTTGCTAAGCATATTTCACGATCATTTCAGAATTATTCAAATAACATTTCTTGCTTGCTTGTCTAGGAGATCTCGTCTCGCTGTGGTCTGCTATAGAGTGCCAAGGCACAGTAAGCTTGACAGCCAGGCAGTTTATACTATTCCTTTCTACTACTTTTGCTGTTTCTTACATGGCGCAGGACAAGGCGTGGTGGGAGGACATGCTCACTTCTGCAGGCAGCAGAGCTGGGGCTGTTGCTGTGTCTTCTTATTACAACACAGAGAATCACTGGGGTAAAATTTTCAGGCATTTGTGGTGTCTGTCAACCTTTCGCTTTCTCTTTTGCATACGATATACCTTTATATTTTATTTGTATAACTGTACAAGGCAAGACAGCTGGTGCCTCTGAGGAGGTGTGGAGAGTCCCATCCTCATGCCACGGGGACGTGGGAGCAGGATTGACTGCATTTGCTGGAGAACCTGATGTGTAGGGGAACGGAGGCAGAGATCATGACCCACTGGAGATGGTAGCTGACCTCTCCATCTCAACAGACAGCTGGGTCAAGGTACCAGGGGGGCCAGTGGCTACCTATGGGCCAGAGCAGCGGCGGCTCCCCATGGCAGGGTTAGCCGGGAAGGGGCTGGCAGCCTGGTCTCATTCCAGCCCTCAGTCCAGAGAAGCTGGGGGCACTGTGATAGCACCAGAGATGGGGATGGGGTGAGGCTGGCCAGGACCATGGCAGGACAAGGCAGGGCTGTGGGGAGCTGGAGACCAGCCCTGCTGCGGGCACTGAAAGCCCCAGGGGCTGACACTGGGTCCTGGGCTGTGGGCAGGTGGGGGGAGCCCCAGGGGGCTGGGCAGGGACCAGTCAGGGCTGGTGGTTGGTGCCCTCAGGGCTCTGACAACACGATGGTTTTATCCAGGAGGGTTCACTTCAAAGGCTGTTGCAGTGAAGAGTCGTCGCTCACACTTGGTGCAGCAGAATGGAGGAAAACAGGAGCACGTGTATCTCGTTCCTCCCCTTGAGCCACCAAGTCCTTGTATTTACCAAAATTATTGTGTTTAAATAGGGCTTGCAAAGGATACAGGTAGTTTTTAGTTTCTGCCAGCCACACCCTACATCTCTACACAAAGGCACAGGCTTTATCCAGTTTGGGGGTGAAAAGACTTCCATTGGCCTCAGAAGATAAGCGCAAAGGTGGTGGGACAGCCCTGTGCGTCACCCAGGACAGGAGGTCCCACTGGAGATACCTCACCCTCCAAAGGCCGCAGGGCAAGCTCTGTGCTCGCTCTTTGCAGAGGGGGCTGTTGCTGGGGCAAGATTTTCAGAAGTTCTCAAGTGTCTGAGGTGCCACATCCCTGCCAACTGTCTCTGGAGAAGGAATTAAGTTCACGAGTCATTTATGCTCTTGAAAACAAAATGCCAACTCTGCAATTACCTGGCCAGCACACAGGGATGGAGGAGGCCATGGATGGGTTAGCAGCTATCTTCCTCCCCAACACCCAGCACAGAGGCTGGTGAACAGATTCAGCACCCCTATCTATCTCAGACACTACTCAGACTTTGTGCAGGATGACAAGTTAGGAGCACTGGACCCAGAAAGCAGCCACTCTCACAAAACCAGCAAAGCATGGCTTCTAATTGACTCCCTAGTGTCTGAATGATGAGAAATTCATGTGTCTTTTCCTTAAAGCAACACAAAGACAAAAGAGAAAGAAGGAAAGGGAAAAAAAATAACCCCAAAGCTATACACAATCAGGTAAGGAAAGGTACCCAAGGGTATTGATACTAATGAGGAAATTCACCATATTTACACCATCAAGCTGTTATTTCCTTTTGTAATACATACATTTCTATGATGATTATTATTATTGCTGTCATTATTATTCTTTCCAAGAAACTATTTCAGTTACTGATATTCTGTGCTAAATGTGAATATGGTTTTCATTGTTTCACTATTGGGTATTTTGTAATTATAACATCTATATCCAGTGTTACCAACACTCTCTGGAATAGATCTCTTGCTCTTTTGTAAAGTCAGACCTTCCTGCAATGTGTTTGTGCGTTTCCACTAAATAAGACCATCAGCAAACTACCACTGTGCTGAATGTCTCCAGCTTAACTTCCATACAAGTCCTGTGTGGTGTAGGAAACAGTATGTGTTCTTTCTGCCTCTGTAGGAAACAGTATGTGCTCTTTCTCCCTCTTATTGTCTGTTAAGGTTTTACTGACCAAATGGAATCCCAAGATGCTTTTTCTAAGTCAGTTTCTCATTGATTGGAAGGTCTTAAATCTTTTTCTTCTTTCTTTCTCTCTCCCTCTTGTTGGTTTTTTTTGGCAACCGATGATAATTAGTTTTCTAACAGATAAATCTATCTTACAAACAAAATAAAGAATGAAAAATACAAATTTTCATATATAAATACAAGAAAGCTAGACTTCTGAAGAATATTTCAGTGTCAGCAAGAAATTCTTTGCATCCAGGATTAAGTTAGTTGAGGGAAGGGAGGAAGGAAGGGATAAGAAAAGACATGGAATGGAGGAAAAACATTTACTCAACACGATTCAGTGATTTTTGAAAGCTCTTAGGATCTACTTGCTACCACTGATGATGCAAAACCATCTGTCTTTGTCTTTGAGAGCGATAACAACTACGCTAGGGATTATACCAAAGCTTATGAGAATTGGCCTGCTTGTGTGTTCAGCGAGACAACTACATCCTACTAATTTTTGTGGAGTTTGGGGTTTGCATCACAGAATTTGGGTCTTCTTTATGGACTTCCCGCTATGAGAGGTGACACAAATATGTTGTTATTTCCACAGCATAAAATCCAAAATAAAACACTGATATAGCAGTGCCATTCCAATTGCACTAATATTTTAAAAACAGCTTTCATGGAAATTATTTTGTTTTGCTACACAGTGATTCCAAAGGCTTTGTAGATCCTCAACAGAAACCCTCAGTTCCTGCCCGCTTGGCTCAGTAATTTTCCTTGGGTCACACAGTGTGTAAGCCTGTGAGCTTAATTTCTTTATTATCAGTTTTTCTTAAAATCATTTGGTTTCTTATTTTCCTGTCCCCAAGATAACTGAGTTCCTAGGAATGGCATAGCTGTGGCACATCAGTTATTTTTTCAGCTGTCAGATGAATACATCTTCCCTCTGCCATCACTTTAATGTGAAAATTCCAGAAGACATATTATGTATACAAATATGTTACAGACTATGCCATGACATGTAAAGAATAAGATCTTTCTGTTTGCCTGAGGTTCCCTCAGCTAAAGTTGTTCAATTCCCCCCAGCTCTGTCAGGCCCTTGCAGTGAGCTAGTCTTTATTCTGCATCCAAAACACCTAGTCTCTCCGGATATCCTCATTCCCTTAATAAAGAAGGTCTCTACACCTCCTCTCCCACCACTGAACAACACAGAAAAACAAAACTCATGCTCTCTGAAGGCTGTGGAATTAATCTGTATGACTTTATGAATATTGTATGAGGCCAGGTAATGAGAAATGTTTATTTAGACATATTGCACTTAGTTTAATAGCTGGACAATAGCAACAAAAGAACAACCTGTGACTACAATAACTAGAAGATACTTGCTGGCCAACTCAAATGACAGGTATTGGAACTCCTGGAGAATTCCCTCTAACAGACAGCATCTCAACACCTGATGGCCTGAACATTACAGACTGAATCTATGAAATTAATTGAATGAGGATGCGCAAACAGCAGTTAATTGTTGTCGTGGTTTAACCTCAGCTGGCAACTAAGCACCACAGAGCCGCTCGCTCGTTCCCCCCACAACAGGATGGGGGGAAGAGAATTGGAAGGGTAAAAGTGAGAAAACTTATGAGTTGAGATAAGAATAATTTACTAATTGAAGTAAAATAAAATAATGAATAATAATAATAACAACAACAATAATAATAATAATAATGTTAAACTGTAATGAAAAGTAAAATAACAAAGAGAGAGAAATAAAACCCAAGACAGACAAGTAATGCAAATTAAAACAATTGCTCACCACCAACCGACCAATGCCCAGCCGGTTCCCAAGCAGCAGCCCACCAGCACAATCTTCCCCCTAGTTTATATACTGAGCATAATGTCATATGGTCTGGAATCTCCCTGTGGTCAGTTGGGGTCAGCTGTCCCAGCTGTGTCCCCTCCCAACTTCTTGTGCACCCCCAGCCTGCTCGCTGGTGGGGTGGGGTAAGAGCAAAAAAGGCCTTGGCTCTGTACGCATTGCTCAGCAGTAGCTAAAACATCCCTGTGTTATCAACACTGTTTCCAGCACAAATCCAAAACATAGCCCTGTACTAGCTACTGTGAAGAAAATTAACACTACCCTAGCCAAAACCAGCACAACTGTAAACCTACAAAATTGCTGTTATGATGTATCAGCCAGCAAGACTTGTGTTTTCTTAATGAAAATGAATGTGACACTTTTACTGTCTATCTGAAATTTGAAAAAGACCATTTTCCCAAGCTTAAACACCTTGCTAGCCAAACAAACTGAGAATGTACATTAAACATATAAAATATTAATGAATGCTAAGAGTATTTTGTGAAGAGTCAAGTCAATATCCTGCCAAGAAGCCATTATAGTATAGACACAAAAAAGGACTGGTTTGACCTAGAATTCATCCCAGCTACAAGAAGATAAGACAACAGCAATAAGACATCTGACTAGAAAGTAAAAAATAGGAGGGTAAGTAAAAGCAAATGGTGATTAATATATTTTGCAAGTTTAACAGTGTAGAATGATAAGGGAAGACAAAAGAATCAATTAAGTATTAATATTTAGTAATTAATGGAACTTTATAAAATAAGACTCCAAAAATAAGAAACAAGAAAAAAGGTAGGTTGGGTAAAAAATCAAGTTTGGATTAGATGATAACTTTGTAAAAATGCGATACATAAACCCACCAAATTATCACTGCCTATTTTTCTTAACCTTGCGTGTGGAGCAACCATATCACAGCTGACATTGTCCCCAGAACAGAGGCCTGGCATTTGCAAGAGTGGAAGGGACAGAGCAGCCACACCTAATTTCAGCATTTTAAAGCAAACTGCACCTGATAACTTATTTTCAATCTGATTTAATGGAACTCTCTGGGGAGCTGAATGATCTGCCAATATTTACTAAATCTTTGGAAAATAAGGAAATTCCAAAGGACTGGAGAACTGCAAACATTCCCAATATTTGAAAATAGCAAAAGGGATGACTCAGGAAACCAGGGACAATTATTGTTATACTGAGCCCAGCTAAGATACTGAAACAATTAATGTGGCAGTCTATGCACAAAGAATTAGAAGTTAAATGTATAGTTAATGCCAGGCAACATATGAGGTAGGTTTTGTCAAATAAAGCCATTGTCTCTTCTTGAAAAAAGGATTATAGGTTTGGTTGATGAAGATGATTGTGTTGATATAATACATTTAGATTTCTCCAAGGCATTTGACTTAGCACCCCATGACATTTTGGTTAAAAGCTTGCATTATATGAAATTAACAGAGCACATATTAGATGGCTTAAGAATTAGTTTGTGACACATCTCAGAAGGTGGTTGCTAAGGCTGGAGATATCAGCAAGTGAGACTGTTTCCTGCAATGTCCCAGGAAATCAGTTTTTGGTCTAACACTGCTTAATAATGTCATCAGAGACCTAGCTCAATCTTTTTTTTAGATTTTTTCAGACAACCCCCCCCCCCCCCCCCCCATACCAAACTAAAGCTGACTGACACTAGGGATGCTTTTCTCAGTTACCTTTTTTTGGCCCCTAGGACGGAGTACACAGACACACAGGTTTAAGACCTCTGACTGGGACAACATTAAATCTTTTGTTGTAACATTTATGAACAGCACCAGAATTGGTGTAACATTTAATAATGAAAGCAGACCATTGGCACAGTCTATTGCAATTTCTTTGGTTAAATAACCAGGAACCACCAAGAATATCTAATGTTAATGCAGTCAGATGCAAGGTACAACAGCTGGGAACAAGAAGAGAAGTTACACCTTCAGAGAGGATGCTATCTTGGAAAAGATAGGTCCAAACATAGACAACATTAGCCGTGCTCTGTTGAAAGAGCTGACCTGATAGTTGGTTTTATAAAGGGGTTTAGAGGGCAGCAGAAAAAGCAGAAGGAGGGAGGTACTCTTGTTTGACAGAACTAAATGAATTTCTGAATGGGATGGCTGATACTATGGAGTGGTACAGAAAATACTGCAAAGGGTCTCGCTAGTGCACTTTGCTATTGTGCTCAGGATCATACTTGCTATCACATTTTAGAGGAACAATTCTAAGTTAAAACTCTGCTTTCTCATATTCTTTGTGTTTTTTATTGTTAAATCAGCACACATCTGATTACTATGCTGGCTCCGAGTCATATCTCTTCAAAGGATGATTTGCAAGTGGCAATCCCAGTTGGTAGGCTAACAGCTTTACAGCAAGTCCCAGTGAAAAACTTGGAAAATGGCAACCACCTTTACAGAAATCATGAAGACCTCACTGGCATCAAAAAGACAGCTAAGCCCTACACCAGGACACAGGTTAAGGCAGAAGCATGCAGCAGAAACCCTAAACCACTGTTCCATTTCCTCCTGTCACCCCAGGCTACACTTGCAAGACCTTGTTGCAGGGTGTAGGCTTTCCAGGTTGCCCTTGATAGCCTATAGCCCCTCACATGGCCCATCATTAGAGCCTGCTACAGTCTCTTTTACCCCGTCATGCTTCCTAGACCTATTCTTGGTCATCTGCTGATCTCTTCCCCAACCTGTGCAAGAAGGTGAAAGCCGGCAGAGTGCCATGAAGAGCTGGCTCTCTTGTAAAAATGTACTGAAACATAATCTAATGCACGGCTCGGGGAAACATGGACACCCAGATGTAATGTCTGATGTAGATAGGGTTATATTCTTAAAACAGCCAGCAATGTTTCTCCTATCCCAAGGAGCTCTCTCACCTCAACCAAAGCATGATAGCCAAAATTCTTTGAACTGGTTGCTTGTATTAAGCACTTTCTTTGATCTCTGAGAATCTTTCTCCACCTCTGCCTACCTAAGTAATTTCTAGGGAAAATTTATTCAGAAAACAGATATAGCAACCAGTATTTTGCTCATGTCATACAAAAGACACAGATGCACTTGCCCAGGCTGCTGGGCTGCACACTGATCATTGATTTTACCCACTGTGTGTATTTCTGCTTGGAAAATAGATCTAGTGCATTGTAATTCTTTCAAGCTCTCCCTTTTAACAATGCGTTGTATATTAATGAGGTTAGAGTTAATCTATCATTTGCAAATGTCCTGCTGTGAGTCAATAAAGTTTTGATAGGAAATAACTATCCAGCTGGGATATTATTAGAGAAAAAGTCAGAGGCATTTTAAGGCAGAATAGGATGATAATGCTGCTGGGTCCATTGTCACTGTCCTAGTGGGGAGGCGAGAGGAAAGGTCCCAGCACCCATGTCCCAAAGAACATTTCTGTAAGATTATTACTAAACAGCTATGTAGTCCTAAACGTCCACTTGATTTTGACCTTACTCTTAGCTATTACAGCGGTTTTGAAAAGGTATTTCTTTGGAAAATCAAAACACCATTTAATCTTCTGTCTCGTTTTCTTTTTCCTGGGCATTTATCCTCAAAATAGTCTCATTTTAATTAGCAACATGGCCTCCAAAGGTAGGATCCTTCTTCAGTTTCGCTTAGTGCTGCTGCTGATTGAAAGGTGCAATTCAACAGAGGAAAGAGCACCACATGGGCAGGCTGTAAATAGAACAGGCATCTCCAAATACTTGATGCTGTTGAGAAATTCTGAGCTCACCACATTTGGCTTTAATTTCCTGACTATCCTTTCTTCTCATGCCCTGACTATTAATACTGAATTAGAATTAGCTGGCTACCTATTGTAAATGGGTATTAGAGACAAAAGACTGGTTTGGAGAAGGTACTGGTCTTTTATTCTTGTTGCAAAGGCAACCCAGCATTAAAGCAAGACAGAAAGGGTAAGAGAACCAGGAAGGGGTTGGAACAACATCACAAAGACGCTGGGGCCTGCGATACAATTCAACCAAATAGACAGTGGTATCGCCCAGATTTGAAGTTACCCTTGAGAGTTCATCTAGTGAAACTGAAACCATCTGTTCTCTTTAACAAGGATGTATTCAAGAATTGAGGAGCTTGAGTCAGAGAGAGTGACATGCATATTAAAAAGCAACATACTGCTCGAATATTACCAGAATTGAAAATAGCCTTACTCAAGAATATGTGCCGAACAACGCACATGTAAATCATGTCTACTGGTAAGTAATGTAAAGGTACTGATACTGATCTGAATTCTGAAATCAGACTTGCTTCTATAAACAGTAATTAAGGTTGAACCACTTGGAAGACTAAGTATGTATAAATAGGCAGGTGTAGAATAAAGTTTTCCCTGTACTCTGGTCAGCAGAGCAAAGTAAAGATCTAAAAGTTGGAAATGTCAGACTTTAAGTTGCCTGTGAGTGTTTCATCTATCCATAGGAGAGTGTGCATTAGGATACAGTCTCTGATTGCAGGGTCATTTACTATTTTTTCTCTAGGACCCCTGCCTTAGTCAGTATCTGATAGACGTTGCTTATTTAACAAGCAGCTCTTCCTTTGCCATTCTCTGCATACTCTTAGGCTGTATAACATGAACACTTTTCCAGTCCTGCCTGGAAGTTAAAAACCTTAATTTTCTCATGAGGATTTCTATTTTACTCCTCATTACATCATAGTGCTCCAGACACTTCCTCACAATATCCCCTTTTTATAAACTATGAACTGAGGCAAACCAGTTGAAAGTAAAAACCCTGCCTTTGGGTGCCCAGTTGGTTATGTCTAAATGGTGGGGTGGGCATGTTCCACACCAAAGCCTGCCACAGGGTTTCATCCAGACTAGGCAACCCCCTGGAGATCACAGAAGATCCCTCCAGATTGATTTCTAGAGGAGATCTGTTGCCTAAGGAGATACATCCAAGTTTTGCTCTGACAGAGAGCCAGGGCATGGCTGGGGTGCACAGTACCTGGAGTACAGTGTTAACCATTAGGACAGTTGTGGGGTTTTTTTGAGTGACTGGACTTATACACAGCTCCAGATATACCAGGGTGGCTCTGCTAGCTTGTGTTGGATCTGTGAGTCCACAGCTCTCTTGCAAAACAGACACCAAGGCCCCAGCCAGGCAGACAGCTGGGAAACCAGAAGATCACAGTTGATGACTATCTGTGAAAAAAACCAGCTTCACAAAGGTATTTGGGCAACTAACATGTGGAAAAACACCTAGCATGATTTCCAAGATCCTCTTGGCAATCACTGTAAGCAACCATCTCCTATTTGGGGCACCTAAGTACACAGAAACCTGGTCCGAAGTGGTTTGCCAGCATTATATATGAATTCTGAAGCAGAAGAAAAATTTTGTTCCTTAAGACAGTGTTGAACTACTCTAACAATAACAGAACACATAAAAAATAGCTCTGGAAAGGTCCTTGATTCTTACCCAATTCATTCCCTTACCTCCAGCCTCTCCTCCCTCAGGTCAGGAACAGCTGTTTCTAAATTATCTCTGGTGGATATTTTTCTGACCTGTTCTTAACACAGAATTATTGTAAAGCTGAAATATGCAATCATTACAAAGAGCAATGAAGTTAAACAAAAGGGTTAAGACCAGAAGCAAGAAATACGTTTCAAGCCTAATATTGCAGACACCTTCACTATGAAACACCTGAAGTTTTTTGTTACAATCTAATGAGTACATGAAGTGTAATCTATACAGTATTCTTTCCTATGAATCTGGTTCAGTAATCCATGCTGTTACACTAGGCTTTGAGTCTGATTCCCAGTGGCTTATATTATATAATACTTCATTCGTATTAGCCCCTCTGTAGATAAGGCTTAAAGATTGTACAGCATTTAAGATATGGACTTCAGAAAAAACACAGATCCTGTGACTGGAAATTGCCTTTGTTTAGTTCAAAGTTGCTAAAGCATGAAGTTTATTTTTACAACTGAGACCAGTAAAGGGCTTTAACAGAAAAATCAGAATGGCTGTGCGGTAGGGGCCAATTCAGGTTGGGAGGAAAAGAGCCAGATGAGTCCCCTCTATTAGCAATGTCCAGTGTGGTGTGTGATGAGGGTCAAATAATGGGAGATTAGTCAGGCTGCTGAACAGCTTTTTCCCCCACCAACCCATTCAAGGCACCTGCCTCTAGCTGTGCTGCAATATCACATCAGTTTTACTTGCAGTGGTTTGGCTGACTGAATACAGAGATGCATACAGGGCACCTACCTAGCAGGATAGTTGTATGTAGCTGGGTATAATAACGTGCTAGCGCAGAAGTGCCAAAAATCAGCTAAATGTTAGGATACAAAGATGACCACAAGAGTTCATAGATACAGTAAGGGAAGTCATATATATGCATACATATGTACGGATACACATACACACACCTGTATGTATTGATTCTATCTTACTGTCTGCAGCAGATAAATAGTGAACAATATCTCTTCCTGAATTTTCATTCTACAAAATGCCTTTTCAGTTTCTATAGCAACTTCTGTTGTTTGTAACTTCTAGTTCATGCTAAAAATATACTGATTTAAAAGGGAGAAAATTCTAACAAGTTAGAATAATTGGAAAAGATGGCAATTTTAAAATAAAATAAAGTCATAGGCTATGCTTAATAAGTAGCCTGTTCACTGTAAGAAGCACTGAATGTGACATCCATTATGTGACTTATAAAATAGAAATGGGGCTTTTATTAGTATGTCTCAGGTTCTTCGTTACAACCTGAGTTACTGCCATTTGAATGACTATGTAGTGTACTCTATCAGAAATTCAGCCACTTGGTAATGAGTAGAAAAGAGTTCCACCTCTAGACATACTTGTCTTCCTGCCATGGGACCCCATCATGCAGACTTCACAGCAATAAGTGCAATTAATGTGTTCCGTTCCCAACTGCAGTGATTGCAATAGGTGTCCCACATCATCATGTGAAACCAGATTGTGTGAAGAGGAGCTTTAGCAATGGGCAGCAAGATAAACTCTGATGAGTACTATTCTTTTTTTCCTCCTTTAAATGAACAGAAAGTCTTTTATGTGTCATCCTTCTGCTTCAGGTGATAAAGGTCTGAAACAGTCCCTCCACTTGCCATTAAAACTTTATGAATATACATGGGTTTTGAAGGGCAGTTAGTCGTCTTCTCCATGCCATGTCGCTGTATTTTGGGCATATAGAATGTTTTCTAATACTATGTATGCACAGAGAGGCACACATTCAATACAAAAACCTTAACCACGAACTTTTTGGCTGCAAGATTGCACTACAGTGAGTAGAGCAGGAGGAATGTCCTTACGGCGGGCTCATGGCCTCCACTGATTTCTCTGCTCTCTTCTCCACACCATGTCCCAACAGTGGCCTATCTCTGTGAAACAGAAAGGGCTTAGTGTAGGATATGGACAGAGCAGGTCCATCCCAACCTCTGGTGTGTGCCTAAGGACTTCCCTCTGGGAAGGAAGAGAAGAAAGGCATTGCAAGAAAAATGGGCAAACCAGGAGGTCAAATATGTTAATAAGCAACTTCCTTCTTGTGTGCAATAGCCAATAAAACCAGTGAATGCAAGAGTGAGACTCTGCAACACCTCTGTTTTAAAATACACTGAAGGCACTCTGAAAGATCTTAATTAATCTTTTTTCTAGCTAAACTGAATACTTGTGGGGACAGAGACTGCACTATATTTGTTCTGAACAGAACACACTGTCAGCAGCCAATAAATTAGACTGTAATAAATGGAGTCATTCTGCTGCCACGCAGTTTTGCACAGACATTCCTGCTGGGACTGTTGCATATTGGTGTATGCTTCTCCTTGAACTTACTCTGTTATCTACATCTTTCTTCAGGCTGATGATTTTCAATTATTGCCTTGTTGATCTCTGTATTTTGCCAGGGGAGGTGCAGAAGACATCTTCACTTCCCTCCATTCCTCATTACATTCTGCAGATCACTTTGCTTTATCCTCCCCTCTGCTGCTTGCAGCCATCTTTGCCTTTCAAAAGTTTGTTGGTTCTTTCTAAGTTATCCCTACCCCATTTCAGCATGAACATATTTTTCTTGCAAGGACAGGTAGTTATAATAAGAGATATGCAATTGTACGAGTCGTTATCAAAAAGGTTACAAGATTAAGACTTTTGGCACCCAGGAAACCAGTTTCCCCGCATGTCCACTGATTTTCCAAGTAAACTTGAATCACGTGAGTTAACTGTGGCAAACTACAGACTAGCTGTCCCTCTTGTCTTTCTTTCCTCCTTCCACAGTTCGCAGACTTCTCTCTCTTCATTGCTGTTCTTCTTTATGCCACCAGTCTTAGAAGAGACACTGGGAGTTAAGTGGCTGCCAAGGTCTCATCAGCTCTAGGCAGGAACAGAGTAGGTATCTCACTGTAAATTTGCTTTTCTGACTCCAAGCCATTCTGTTCTTTCTGCATTTTAATTTTTCACTCTGCAATGCCAGAAGCAGCTCTGGTTCATGTTAGTTTGAATTATCCCAAGAATTATTATCCAAAGAATTAAAATCCCCCAAAGTGCCCAAAGAGTCAACGTATAGCATTTTTCTTTCACCAGCCTTTGACCAGTCCCCTCTGCCAGATGTTCTACAACTGATGCCAGCTTGTTTAGTCACTCATATCTTAAATTCATAACTGAGAGACAAGGGCTAGCAGCATTTGATTTGCTCCCAGACAGCCATTCTCAGCTGATGTAAATAGATACAGTTCTTAAGAAGCTGATGTACCTGTTTAAAGTGGTCAATGATCCACCACATACAATAGTCTGAAATCTCTTCTGCTGCTGGAAGATTACTGAAAAATTCCGAAGTTTTTTTGAGATATGTATGCTGATCCTTTGGTAATGCATGCAGAAGAAAGCCAGATGACTCTTACTGTCTACTTGCTTGCAATGTCATCAGCTCTTTCATGCTGACAAATATATTTCATAAAATGCATTTACATTAAAGGCACCTCCTGATTCACGAAGGTGCCGTGCTGCCTTTATAATGTTGGCATTTTAATCTTTACTAAGGGGGTAAGTATTTCATTCAGAATATAGCCTGCATTAATAGTAATGCAACCATTTTTCTGCTCAGGACCATTTCTGGCGTGCTGTACTAAGCATGCTGAACACAGGGTACTTTACTAGAGCTGCCAATAATTATTCAGAAAAGTTCTTCTGCCCCACCAAGTTCAGTGTAGCTGCTGAGGACTGAGGCATTGGTGGAAATGTGTGATATTTCTTATGTGTGTTCATCTGTAATGATTTCTGACCCACTTAAACTCAAATTTACCTTTAAAAAATGCCACACGCTCAGCATGGAGAAAATGTGGCGTATGATTCCTCTCATCCTCTACCCTAAGGAAAGCAAAGGTCCTTATAACTTCCCCCTTGACAGACAGCAGGAGGAACTCTCCCTGCATCTATGGAGAGACCGGAGGATGTCCCACCTTGATACCTAGCCCAGCCTGTGGAGTAACCAAGGAAGGCTCTGCTCTCAAAGAAGTGAACCGTGGTTTTATAATGAGCCCAGCACAAGATGGAGCAAGTCTTTGGGAGTTTAAGAAGCATGGGAAGTCAGGCAGCATTCAGATATTATCCGTAATGCTTACAGAACTGCATCAGAGCCAATGTTTTAACTTTTGAGAGTGCTCAGATTACATGAGACACAGTCACCTGCCCCGATAGCTAGACCCCTGACAGTCTTGCAAGGAAGCAGCCTTCACTGACTCCAGAAGGGTTCATCTTGATAGGGAGCTTAAAGAATTTCCAATGGAAAGGCAACTGCATCTTCTGGGAATCCTTGCTTGGAAAGGCAAGAGCTACTTTTGTGGCTACAGGACAAATGCAGTTTTGAAGAAAGCTGTTAGAGTGCTGTGTGCCATCTCTGCTTGTTCCTGGCCCAGGTGACATACAGATTTCCACACAAGGAAGCTGCACAAATTCAGGTTATTTAGCCCAAATGAAAAATTTCAGGCTTTTATTTGGGGTCGTCTGCTAGATGCACACAAGCCAGAGCCTGATGAAAACCTGCCGTTTATTTAGCTGGTTATAGGCTGTTAGGTAGGTATTTATGTCTCAGTGCCTCCAAGGTACACTTGTTTGTAGAAAGCAGTTGTCTCCATGTAGAAATAAGAAATTGTAATAGGCCACCTTCTGTGCTACATCCTTCACGTGAGAAGTTCTACCAACTTCAGTAAGAAATAAAGAAACCAGCCATAATGGGAACCACTCCTCTCTTTTCTTGATTGCCAGTAACATACACATATTCATTAGTGAAGTGTTTGGCAGGGGAAGGTTCAGCTCCTTCCTTTCCTTATACTTCAGCAACTCTTTATCCTCTTCAGTCTGTGGCAAAGAAAAGCTTTTTAAGTGCAGGTTGTAACCCATCTAACTTTAGCCCTAATCAAATCCACATCTGGAAGATATTAGGATGCACTGCAATTTTTAAAGTGTGGGTGTTAGGACTCACTCATTTACTGTGTATTTGTAAAAGTGATGTGCATGCTGTGTCCAGACCACTCACAGTGCTTTGTACATAAATGTGTATTTTAATTTGTGTTCCATTATGTTGCTTTTTTTGTTTTGGGAATGTTTTTCTGCTGGCTTGTGATCTGCTTCATAATTTGATTGGAAAGTTTCTGAAAATAAGAGACTTTAATGCAAGACAAAAAGTGGTTGTATGTTTAAAAAATAAAAAGGATCTGTATCTTTCTCTAAAGTGCAGTGATTTATAAGCTTCTGAGGGGATGAGGAAGCCTGGGTATTTTAGAAGGTGGGATAGATCTTAGAAACTGCCCTTTGGTCTTCTAATACACTCAAGAACACATATCTAGAGGATTTGAAGCTGAGACCTAGGTCACATTTACTTGCAGAGGAAAAACATCTGAGGCCAACTTCTGACAGATCATTATGCCAAGAAGATGTGACTTCTACATGCATCTGGCCCCTGGATTGCCTGCTCTGAGAATGAATATGCCTGTTTTAAACAGCATGCCCAGGATAACAAGGCTATACATTTCACTTCTATACCTTATAGGGGAGGGCTTTATGGCCAGAAGTCTCTGCACAAAGCTTGGGGGATTCTGTTTTCTGTCCCTGCTCCTGCCCAACACCTTTGGCATGGACAGGGTTTGGAGAGACCTCTCAATCAAAGAGGGTCTCTCCCAGTGTAGAGATCAAAGGCTGTAATTCATTTGTCTTTGCCTTCAGTCCCACATTGTGTTGGCCTTCAGAGTAACCAAAAGTAGGCACTGGATACAGGCAGCTTGCTACAGACATCTGAAACTTAGGCACTTAAGGAAGAAAGGCAGGATTTTGCCTCCTTCAAAGAGGAATAAGACTCTGCTCTATCATCAAGATGGACAAATCACGTTTTTGCAGTAGGACCCAGGGGGATTCTGCAGATGCTATGTGGGGATTTCTGACTGCTTCTTGACTCAGTAGGGTGAACCAGCCTTCATTCCTCTCCCAAGCACCTGTACTCATAAGGAAACAGGAACTACACAACCCAAAACAGAGCTGATGTTTACTTTGGGCAAATCCCAGATCTGGATAATGGAGGGATCAAGACTGTAGGGAGTGCCACAAAGCACATCTACTCTACAGCCTACAGGTGGTCTTAGGCCCTTTCAGCTTCACTAAAACTTGAGCACAAAGTAGGAGCCTAAACAAACCTGGTTTCCACCCTACTTTAGTTTAAAGGAAAATAATGCAGAAAGAGGGCTACAGCTGAGTGTACAGAGGGCACCAGGGCAGGAAAATGGGGGAAGGGGAAGGTCAGTGTGAGCACCTGGAGGTTATCTCCAGGTGGACAAGAGAGTCCTCTTTGAATCTGGGGCCATGCTAATCCCCCACTACTGAATAGATTTATAAAGCAAATATTCTTAAATCTAGAAACTTGCTTGACACCATTTCTAACCAGATCAGTTATTTTCACTACTGGGGCTGAGGGCTGTGAGTTAGAATCTGTTTAAAGTCAGAAAACAACAGGGAAAAGAGCTTCAGAAATCGTGTCCTCCCAGGATGAGTGAGAGCACTGTGTTTTTAAATTGTTGAATACAGGGTGAGCTTAAAAGGAGAGACCATTTCCATTGTTCCTGAGGCAAGAATCACTGGTGGTTTCCTTTGAGCATAGTCCCTTTGCACAGAGCGTGCAAAGCAGCTGAAAGTGTCTCTGCATGACCTCAGTCAGCCTCTGAACAGACTAAGCAGGATGTGTAAGAAGCAGCAGCCACGGGGTGTGTCTCGCCTATAAGAAATTCATAAGGCTAAATTTGGCTTGCAACTGCCTTTAAGCCCACTATAAGAAACTACCATATCTTGTT
This sequence comes from Astur gentilis, assembly GCF_929443795.1. Classification (NCBI taxonomy): domain Eukaryota; kingdom Metazoa; phylum Chordata; class Aves; order Accipitriformes; family Accipitridae; genus Astur; species Astur gentilis. The sequence goes on from NC_064911.1 coordinate 11,205,439, forward strand.
TGGCAGGCCTCTCATCATGCAGTAATTATCTCCCTTTTAGGAGCACACTGATAGAAAGCACAATCAAATTCTCATTACACCCAGTGGCAAAACTCCTGTTGAATTCAGCAGGAGTCACAGCAGTGGATGCTAACATCCTCCAGGCCAGGCTGAGAAGGAAAAGGGAGTCTTCTCCAGCTGGAACTGCAGCCTAGTAGAACTGAAAGTGCAGTTTGGTGAGATATTTTCATCATAGAAGTCAACTATTTCCGTATTTTCTTTTTTCTTTTAGGTTAAGTTGAGCATCTTAAATAGCCTTCCTTTCCTTAAAACTTCTCCTCTCAAACAAATCCTTTCGTTATCAAATATACATGCAAGCGATGGAACACTTAGACTATGATAAGTTGGAAACTCATCTCTACTATTAAACTCTACTATTAAAACACTGGCACTTCTAATCCTCTGAAAGGTATACTGTGTTGTGAATTCAGCTGCTTCTCTTTCAACTTTTGCATTTAATTAATCTTTGTCTGAAGGGCATGTTCTTGTTACTCAGAAGCATGCCTGGGTGGTGCTAATGTTCAGCTGAGTGACCTCAAGTTGGTTAACAATTATCACCCTTTAGTTTTCCAGCCAATTATCTCCAGAGGTACTAGAAAGGATTATTTTTATCCCTGTTTCACTTTAAAAAAAAAAAAAAAAGTATCCCTGAAAATTAATTTAGTTTCCTTAGGGAAGATTATAAATCTACAATGTAACATTATGAAAAGGCTGTGAATTTTAGACATGTTTTTAATCTATCTGGATATTCATACAGTCTCTCTAGTGCAATAAACAATGGTATAGTTGCTAAGTGTTTTGGGCTGAGTTGGTTTCTTTGCTCTATGAAAGGGAGTGATAGCAATAAACAATGGTATAGTTGCAAAGTGTTTTGGGGTGAGTTGGTTTCTTTGCCATATGAAAGGGAGTGATAGCGGGTACCGAATGCGTTTTGGGTAAATTAATTTTATTATAACTAGACATCATGGCAAGATATAGGGGTAAATAAATCAGTTTATTACACTAGCGGTATTCTTCTTGGTATTCCTTCAGCACTTAGAAAGCCAGCTAAAACTAGGACTTCAGTGTGCTAAGTGCTGGACAAACAGGGACCAAAAATATGGTCCATGCCCCAGAAAACATGCACTTTGAAAAGGAGAGAAAAAGATAACTCTTTAGTGACCAGGAAATATGAGACAGGAATAATGCAACTAGATGGACAGGATTAAGATGGCATGGGATGTTAGTGAGAGATATAGGTCAGTAAGACAGCTGCTGTAGGTGATCACGCTTGTGCAAACCACAGTGAATTCACATGGATATTAAAGGAAAAATACACTCTCAAATACTCAAAAATGAGAAATGCCAGGGGATATTTGTTCCACAGGAATAAGAAGTTTTGATTGCAATTCTTTGGGGGTAGCACAAATTGCCACTACATCTGGAAAAGAAAAGGTTAAAAAATGCATTTCCAGCTCCAAGGCTGTGGGCCTGGCAAGCCTGGGTAGCATAGGCAACAGTCCAAAGAAGGACTGGCACAGAGAAAAGGAGAAGGCAGAAGAAAGGAGAGCTCTGTTGAGGTCCTCTGCTTCCCCTGCCCTGGAAGAAGAACCATCTTTAGAAGGAGGCTTAGTTCCCCTAAGGAAGGTACTTTGGGGAATATGGAACATACAATTTCTGTAACAATGGCAAAAGACCAAGACAGATTTTTTGCTGTGACTGCCACACAGTCCTTAAAGCTGAAATGTCTGGCCATGACTGTTAGGCTTTTGGCACTTTCACAGTATAAACCCAACTGCAAAAGGCCCTCATTTCCCCATGTGCACTATGGTATTTGTTCAATGTATCTCAGGGTTTGAAATAGGACTTCTCCTCCCTGCCCCCATGCAACCTGAGGATCAACTAAAGGATTTGCATCTGCTAGCCTTTTTTTCCTCTCTCATTCTTGCACCTCTCTATTGGCCTCGATTCCTTGTTATTGATGTACTCTACACATTTTGGTTTTGTCCAGCTGCACAGCCTTGCTTAGTTGTAACAAAGGGTCTAAGGCAGAAAGCTAAATGAAGCCTGTTTGTCCCCCTTGTAGACAGGATGTCCTTAGTTCTAGCATGGGGAGGCAGTTAATGAAGAGGCTGGCTTTGCTGCATGTCAATATGGTCTATGCAAGCCAGCCAATTTTCTCTATTATTCTATGAGAATATAATTTCTTTCTGGAGTGTTGTGAATACTTGCTCTCTCATATGTATGGTTTTAATGGATCATTTCTCTAGGAACAGTACACAATACTGCTGGGCACTTGACATTTATATCAAGGATGTAGGGCAAAATTCTATTGTACTTTATAAATAGCTGTGACTATGCTATTAGAAACCAAGAGCCAGATAACATCAACTGCCAGAGCATTTTGTCCCATGATGGTTCATAGGGTGTGATTCCTAGGAGCAAAAGGGACATCTGTAATGTTTATAAAATCTATGAGATGTGTTTATCTCCATCATAAGGCTGTATGTGCTTTGCTGGGCTGTAAACAACAATCTATGAGTATCAACCATGAAAATATCTTCCCTTCAAAGCTCCAACAAAGAACAAAAGCCAATAGCTTTGGGGCCTAGGCCATTGAATTTTCCTGAGAATTTTTCTAGCTTATCCTTCATATGTTTAACAGCTTATAAATTGGATTTGGTTTGATTGTCCTGGAAACCAGATTCTCTTATATTTAGGTTCTTATCTCACCACCCTTATCTTCTAGAAGAGCCTAAAGCAATACAATTAATAGTCTATTCCTGAAACTACTGATCTACACATCCGATTATTTTAGAAAGACAACGATACAAATGCTTTTGAATTTGTAGTCCTGTCCTTGAAAGAGTGGAAATACAATACTGGTATACAGAGGAAATCAGTTTTAAAGAGGGCTTGAATATTCATGTGTCATCTAAAATGCCTCTCTTACCAACAGTATAAGGGTGATATATTCAATATATGTGGAAGATGTGCTCTCTGAAGTAAATCTTCACCTAGCATGCTTATAAACCTAGCCACAGTAAAGGCTAATCACAGTTAACAGTGAATAGTGTGGGGGAAACAAACTAGAAATAAACTGCAAGGCAGTAAACTCCTCACATAGCAGAACCCTCTTGAAGAGCTGATGCAAACATCGCCTGACTCCTAATTTATCTGACTTCTCCTATTTTATTCACTTTCATGCTTCTTATAAATATCTGTCACATATCTGCTTAGCTGCATTAAGCCACTGAAGAAGGAAGACTTTGAAACAGGGAATTTAATATGTTGAACAGACCAGTGATCACAGGACTATGTAATTAGCCAAAACAAGTAATTCTCTTCTATGGCATTAAATATAAAATAACTCTCCAATGGTACTAAAAACAATTAGCATACCAGCAAATGAAAACAAGGCCTGAATATCTCCAAATTATGTCAGTTTTCATTTCTCTGTGCCCTCTTGTTCAGAACAATCATCAGGAATGAAATCTTGCCAGAAAGGTCACCTATACCACCACAGCTTTGGCCTGATATGTGAAATGGGAACTTATATTATCTCAGGCAACGTCTCTTACCAGTGCCACAGTCACATAAATTACTTTGTCATTACTTCCACTTCTCATTGAATTCTAGATGAACAGGGCTAGCTCACCTGCTCAATGAAGGAATATCTTGGTAGAGCTGCTGGTTGGTGTTGCACCAGTCATTTGCCATTATCCTTAGTAACTCCTGGGGCTTTAAAACCCCTGAACTTCTGCACTGGCCCCGTTTCCCCATGTCCATACCGTAGAGAACCAGCCTGGATGGCCCAGCTGCTCCTCACCTCCCAGGGTCTCTGCAGACAGTGAATGTTAGCGACCCAGGCAGCAAACTATAATTTGGAAAAGAGACATTAATTTCAAAATATCTGATTTCTCTTCAGCTCCTGAAGGGAAACTTCTCTCTTCCTGAAAGGGCACATTAGGCTTGAGTCAGATGTTTAACAGTCCTTGCCAGGCAGGCTCGAATTCTCATATCTGCCTCTGTAAGAACAGACTTTAGCAAAGCCACAGGATTTGACATCTACTATTTTTGTATGTGACACAGCATCTTCATTTCCCCCCTGGATCACCAAACAGGAGAAGTGAACATTTACTTTCCTGCCTGATGTCTGGTGCTTCTGCTCCAGTCCTCAGCCTAGTCCCTTTTTTAACTCAGGCTATATCTCTTCCTAACAATAAAAGCACTGAGGACCAAAGCCAGCTGAGCCATAGGGGTGAGTCAGTGACCAAAATGTGTAGGTTAAAGTGGCACTGTAGAGTGGCATACAGTGCCTGTATTGGCATCACCATCATTTAGTGCTCCCCAGAACTGAATTCTGAGGTTGAGCTCAGGGAGAGCTGTCTCCCTGGGGCTGGTGTAGTGGGTGTTAAATGAAGATGGTAACTTTGAAAGTTTTATCTTCTCTCCATCTCAAAGTAGAGTACTGAGCCCTGCTCAGCCCAGAGGGAGAAGAAAGCAAGGACTACTCCTATTTTATTTCCTTAAACATGAATTTCTCATGGAGAGAGATTCATTCAAGGGGCTGGAGCTTCAGCTGCAGCTTTTAAGTTAAAATCTATGTTATGAGCCTTTCATTTATTTGAGAGAGGTTTGTTTCGTGCTTGCAAACTCTTAAGAAGGGTATTTTTCAGGAGTCTTTTTTAATGGAAGATAATGCTGGTTTAACCTCATTCTTGCAGCTGATGATGATGTAAGAAAAAAAAAAAATGTCCACTGACATTGCATATCAAAATATACCATATACCATGACAGTGTTGGATTCCAAATGCTCACAGAATCAATGGAAAATTATGTTTGACAGAGGTGGTGACCACTTCCACCTTTTCTACATCAGCAATGTCTCTAGTTGGCCAAAACTGTAACTGTATATAATGCTGGCATGTTAACCAGTTCCATTGAGCAAGGTGTCTTTTAGACCAATGCTATTACTGAATTTATAGTGCAAGTCTGCTAAGATCAGGAATTCTCTCACCCAAGACAGAGATTTTAAAGTGACCGGAGTAGGGGGTTGGAGGGTATTCAGACACACATTAAAATTTCCAAATAATGTTTCCTAACTTTCCTTTCCAAAATATTTTATGAATCCTAAGTAATGAACCCCAACAGCATGTAGCTTCATAAAGAATAGTAATTCTTCATTTTACACAAGGGAAGGGAATTAATCCTGGCCATGGAAAAAGCCAGTGTCAAAATTAGAGCCTACAACTAGCAGTACTAGCTTCTAAACCTGAGAGCAGCCCATTAGATTTTGCCTAATTGCCAGTCTAAATTAGCCATTAATGACTTCTCCAACTCCTATTTGCTTACTGCAGCAGGATAAAAATCAGAATGTGAGAGGCAAGAAAATGCCTGTGCTGGGACTCACAAAATCTGAAAAAGAAGTTGTTTTCAAAAGCTGTTTTTCTTCTTAGATGTGATGGTGACAGCTGCCCTCAGAAAAACACAGACAGACAGATGGATAGGGAATACTTTTGTTATTAGCTGAACCCAGCATATATCTTAGTAGTCTTAAGTCAGCTCTCCAATAGTAAAAGAAGACAAATGGAACAGGACAAGGTAATGAAATAAATTTCCCCAAGAACTTCCTCTTGAGTGATGGGGAGGGAAATACTGAAGGGATTTCTACATCCCTCAGCTTAGTTGCTCTTAGAGGAGGTTCCTAGCTACATTAACCTCTTCTAAAGCATCCATTTGGGTATCCTTGGGGACATGGAGAAATGGTGCCGTGGGCCAAAGCCAGAACACTGTTCCAGCCTTCCCTGCCCTGCCATCAGCTGCAGAAGTGATAGAGGGCTGTGACCCTATGGAAAGCAGGAGACTAGGAGTGGGAGCACCCACTTTCCCACAGAGACAAAGGAGTATCCAGTCACAGATCTCTTCACAACAGAGAAGATATCAAGGCCTCCTGCTGACTCTCTTAAAGGCTAATTAGACTGGAAACTCTTGGCAGGTCTTTACAGCAATTGTGCTTCAGGGACTGTTCAGTCATTTCAGTGCTTCTAATAAGGCGACTTGACATATAGTACCTGCAGAATTCTTTACGGCATTTCTCTGGATCCCTTTCTTTCCTCCCTGCTTGCATGCCAACACCACTACTGCATCCAACATTTATTCTTGTTTTCAGACTTCTGCTGCACCTGAGCACAAAGGAAGACAGAGATCTGCTTCCATACATCTGCTGGTTTGCTGCTGTGCCATGGGCAAATCTAGCTTTCTAACTTAAGGAGCATGGTTTAGTTCCTATGTGCTTGCAGATGGGCCAGAAAACATAATGTGAGCTGAAACAAAATATCTCAACTTATTGTGCCAGGCAAGAGTTGTTGCAGCAGATTTTTAGGGTGACTGTTTGTATTCATGTGCAGGCTCCCAAAGCATTGCTGAAGTGACAGCCTGTTTCTTTAAGAGCTGCTGCTACAGAACGTTACACTACAGTGATACAAGGAAATTGCTGCAACTGCCTGCGTGTTTGATTTCTTGAACTATCAGTAGAAATGCTCCATCTGTGTCTTCCCATCTGTACTGCACGTTTTGGCAAGACAACATGCCAAAACTTCTCCTTTCCTCCATCTCCTTTCTCACTCCTAGGTCTCTATCCCTCCTCCCCCTCTAGCTCTCCTCTTTCTTCAGAAACACTGGGGAGAAAACGGCGTCCAATGCAGGGTTGCTGGTTTTTTCTCCTGTTTTACTTCTGATTACCCTGTAGGGAGAGGATAAACCTTGTCACCTTCCCACTCTGCCCTGCAAGAACTACATGGCTTACACAATTCAGAGAGTCTGGCTCTGGGTAAAACTTGTGATGGAGGCAGAATGACTCCCAAAGAGAAAGATTATATTGTCTTTTAGCTGCAGGGATTCCAAGGGAAAAAAGCCAAAGTGACTGTAGCAGGAAACGTGGGCCACGAGGCCAGAGGGAGAGGAGATGGGATGGAGCTGAGCCCAGGAAGCGAGAGGAAGCCCTGCAGGGTCAGTCTTCTACTGCCAGGGAAGAGATGGGGTCAGCACTGTTGCCCTTTGCCTCCCCCCATGCTGCTGGTCTCCTCAGGCATCCCAGCCCCTTGCGCTCTCTCAGCAGCAGCAGCAGTCTGAATTTGCCTGGCTGTGCCACAGGCAGAGGAAAAACTATGGCCAGTTTGATTCTCCCGAAGTCTGCTGCTGGAGGCAGCTGCTTACTTTGTCTATGTGGCTAGCTGTCCAAATGAATTCCCCTAGTCTGAATACTTGAGAATTCCCTTTGGGTTTTATTCTCATATAGTCTTCTGACTACTGCATGTTAGTAGGTACGTCTGCTAATCCTAAAGTTATCACTTATTCTATCACAAGAGGGTTTGTTTGTCTGGATTATTTTGGCCTGACAGGGCAGAGGAGGGGATAAGACTGAGTTTTCTAAAAATCTGTGAATGCTTTTTAAAAATACCAGAAACATGCTGGGTTTGTATTTTTCATTTTTTATACAACTCAGCCACCCGGCAGAGAGCATTAAAAAAACCCCAAAAAACAACAACAAAAAAAGTGACTTTATACTTGCCAAGGCATCAAACAAATAATGAACAATCAAAGCAAAGCGATTATAAGCAACCCAGAGGCATAAAACCATTCAGTAGGGCAGCAGCTCAGATGAACTGTCACAAGCAAGGCGAGCAGTCACAGACTAAGCACTAAACACTTAAAAATGGCCTAGCAGCACACACCAGGTAATCCTGAAAGGAGTCTAACCTGTAAGATCTTTTAAAGCTCCTTCGTCTCCTAGATTGCCATCCAATCAATCTTTTGAGAACATCCTTATATGTGAATGTGAGTAGCTGTACTGGAAACTTTCACATGCTTGCAGTTAGGCACGTGCTTAAGTACTTTACTGGATCCACTATGTAAACGTGAGCAAGATTCAGTGTTTTACAGAAGGTAGCTACTAACAGTAAAATGAGCAGGAGGCACAAATCCTTTTCCCTGGGATTCCTGGAGCATGCATGGTATTTCATTGATGGTTATAGTTTCTCATTCCTACTTCTCCCTTTCTCCCTCCCTCTTCTTCTGCCAGCATGAAAAATTCACACACACACAGAGATAATCTCACTGTGTCCTGATCTGACCCCACCACTAGAAGCAATACGGGACAGCATTTAGCTATGAAAAAACCCCCACAAAGCGATGTTAAAACAACTTCAGTGGGCTTTTTGTTAAGAATTAACATAGCTTCCTCTCAGAAGGGCAAGTAACTGTGTTAAACACAGGTCTGGCACCAGCTTCTCTGATGACGCACCTCGGTCTGTGTCCAGGCAGGCAGCCTAGCTGCAGGGAAGCTGGATCCCAGTTCAGGGGTGAGAGCAGCCATCACGTCATGGTGGATATTGCTCCCCATGAGAAGGTGCTTGGGTTGTTTCTCCACCAGCTGGTTGCCCTTGGGGTTATTACTGAGCAGCAGCCTGTGTACCATAAGGTGTCGTTTTCATGCATGAGTAAGTAACAAGTCACTAGTCAGTCTTGTTACACCAGTATGTAACAGCCTGCTGCTGCTATAAATAAGTTCCCCTCTCTCAGTTGCTCTCTGGCATGTTCACACCCCAGTTAAGATACTGGTGTCCAACAGTATTGCTTGGCTTAGCTTAAGATCTCGGGTCCCAGCAATTTTTGAGGCTGGCACATCAAACTCTTTATCATCCTAAATCAGGAAAAAAATATAAATGATGGTGTTTGCTTAGGGCTTGGCTCAGGGTGTCCTTAGTATACTGAGTGTTTCAGACATGATTCTCTTGCAGATGCCTGGCACATGTTCCTACAATGTTTCACAGCTGTGTTTTCACCACAAGAACTCTCCCTTGCATGAAGTGCCCACTGGCCTTTTAAGGCGGTGCCCTTTGCTTCTAGTAGTTATTGATTCCCTGAATGCAGGGTAATATGAATTCAATTAGCTGGTCATAGCACTGTAGCTCAGGGCTTGTCAGCATTTCCAGTATATAAACTTCTGTTTTCAAGGTTTATATAACATAACCATAAAAATTCAGTTCTTATTAAAGTTGGCATTCAAGGTCCTTTTACAGGTGATTAGTTCATAAAATGCACTAATTATTTTAGAACCACTGCTTACTGCAAACATATACTGAATTTCCAACAAAAGTTTCTTAAAGATGGGCACTTCCACTCAAGGCAGTGTTAGGCAGCCATATTCAGAAGAAATTATTTTTCTGATTGGATGAAAAATTGCTCACAGAGACCTCTGCAGACTGCCACACCAGAGCACAAAACTTCCTTGTTGCACAGAATGGAAATAATCTCATAGCCCCTGAAATCAATTCGCCTTTAATGTAGGTCATGACCTATCCCAATGTTTTTGATCAAGCTATTTACTGCTGTGTCTTTTCTACAGAAATATTCACTTTTCCAGGTTTCCTCTTCATTCTCCAACAGAAATTGGGCAGTAGTGCTCTGGCAAAATCTTCAGGCAGTGCTTGCCCACATCCTTACCTTAGCTTTAAAAATGGGAACATCTCCACATCGAAGGAAAGGACTCCCATCCACACACCTTCAGGCTGTAACTGTACTGCAGCCTACGCTGATCTCACTGCTGGCTCTGCAGTGCCCTTGCTGCCTGCCCTGCCAGCTGTGTATTTCTGCCCCCTTTGCACCCACTCCAGCACCACTTTGCAGCCAGTTCTAGAGAAAGGTCGGGACCATGGCCGTTGACAACTGCACTGGCTAATCCAGGGGTCTCCTCCATGGCAATAATACACACAGTTCAAAATAATACACACAGTCCAGCTCACTCAGCATACTCTCACGTTTGCAAGGCAGCTTGGAGCCCAGCGGTATCTTTCCAGCAGAAGCTAGGACTTCCTAGATGGAAGTTCCTCCTGAATTAGGGCTCAACAGTAACAGTGAGATGCTGGTGCTCAGAGGGACAATATTTTGCTTGGAACTCACTGGCAGTTGTTATCCAAAAACCTCTGGCTCTCAATGAAGCAAGACACTACCAAACAGCTGACTGGCAATATCTCAGTGCTGTGAGAGCCAGACAGACCTGCTTTCTTAGAATCATAGACTCATAGAATGATTTGGGTTGGAAAAGACCTTAGGACCTTAAAGATCACCTAGTTCCAACCCCCCTGCCATGGGCAGGGACACCTTCCACTAGACCAGGTTGCTCAAAGCCCCATCCAACCTGGCCTTGAACACTGCCAGGGATGGGGCAGCCACAACTTCTCTGGCCAACCTGTTCCAGTGCCTCACCACCCTCACAGTAAAGAACTTCTTCCTTACATCTAATCTGAATCTATCCTCTTTCAGTTTAAAGCCATTACCCTTCATCCTATCACTAGATGCCCTTGTAAAAAGTCCCTCCCCGGCTTTCTTGTCAGCTCCCTTTACATACTGGAAGGCTGCTATAAGGCCTCCCTGGAGCCTTCTCTTCTCCAGGCTGAACAACCCCAGCTATCTCAGTCTGTCTTCATAGGAGAGGTGCTCCAACCCTCTGATCATCTTCATGGCTGTCCTCTGGACTTGCTCTAACAGGTCTATGTCTTTCTTATGATGAGTCCCCACAACTGAAAGCAGTATTCCAAGTGGAGTCTCATGAGAGCAGAGTAGAGGGGGAGAATCACCTCCCGCAACCTGCTGCTTGGTGAGAACAAGGTCCAGCATAGCACCTCTCCTCGTTGGCTGCTCTATCACTTGGAGAGGGGAATTATCAATGCATTCCAGGAACCTCCTGGTTTGCTTATGCCCTGCTGTGTTGTCCCTCCAACTGATACTGGGGTGGCTGAAGTCCCCCATGAGGACCAGGGTTTGTGAACGTGAGGCTGTTCCTGTCTGTCTATAGAGGGCCTCATCTGCTCAGCCCTCCTGGACAGGTGGCCTGTAGCAGACCCCCACTATGATGTCACCTGTCCCTGCCCTGCCTTTAATCCTGACCCATAAGCTCTCGGTCAGCTTCTCATCCATCTCCAGACAAAGCTCCATACGCTCTAGCTGGTTATTAACATAGAGGACTACACCCCCTCCTCATCTCCCCTGCCTGTCCTTCATAAAAAGCCTGTATCCTTCCATTCTAACACTCCCATTGTAGGAGCCATCCCACCATGTCTCTGTGATGCCAATAACATCATAGCCCTGCAGGTGTGTGCACATTTCTAACTTCTTTTGTTTATTATCCTATCCATTCTACATGAATAAAGTTTGCCTAGTGGTACTTAATCTGGCCCCCTGATGAAGCTGACTTACTGGCTGGAGTGGCTGGAGTTCCTTTGTGCTGCTCTTCTGGCGCTCTCCTGCTGACCTGTGATCCCTCTCCAGGCTCTGGCCATCTATTACTGGCACTGGCATCAAACTGGTAGGAGTGGGATGGATTGAGGTTCTCTTCCCATGGAAACTTACATTTAAAGCCCTCTTCACCAGCTTGGCAAGCCTATGATGGAAGATGGTCTTCCCCGTCTCTGACAGATGGACCTCAACACCCCCAGTAGACCAGGTTTCTCAAAGCAAGTCCCATGGTCTCAGCAGCCAAACCCCTGGCTGTGGCACCAGTTCTGTAAACATTTGTTGATTTGTCAGATTCAACTGGCCCTTTCTTGCTCCAGCTGAGCCAGGAACTCAGCAAAGCCACTGCTTCTCATCATTGCAGGATAATGCTTTTGTAGAAGATGCTGCTAGCTTCTCCCTGATGCTGTGGTCTTAGGTCAGAGAAGCCAGGATCTCCCATATCTTGCTGTGCTGGGCTCTTGTCCACATGAGAAGCAGCTGCTCTTGGCTCCCAGCTACTGTGGAGCTCAGTGGCAGCCTTCTATCTTCTAGATATTGCCCCAGTCCTCTTAACTGGAGTGTTTTTGCTCCTCTAGTTCTAAACCTTCTTCATCTTATCCCCTTTGTCATTACTATACTGGAGAAAAACTTCCATCCATTTTCCTCTCCTTCAGAGTCATTCCCTCATTCTTTCCCTCCTCCTATTCTCTGATAGACAGCTGTAACAAACTCAGTATTTCAGTATTTGTTACTCTCAGTGCACACCATCAAGCTGCGTAGCATGGAAGGCACAAGTTTAGCATTCAGAACAGTTCAACCTGATATCACTTCCCATCGCCTAGTCTGCTCTGCCTGGGTGAATGTCGCCCAGTCTGCTCTGCCTGGGTGAATGTCTTCACAACATCCTGACAGCAAGCCAGGCTGAAATGTGCATATGAGGTGTGGACAGCATTCCTTTTTCTGTGCTATGCCCTGTTGTTTGGTTTCCACTGGAGGGAAACCCCCTGAATGGGCAGGGTGTATTGGAGCAGCTGGTCCTCTGAGCTGGGCAGCTTGAGGGCAGGATGGGATCACTCTCAGAGCATGTGCCCTTCAGGACAGCTGCAGCCTGAATATCTGTCTTTAAGATGTTTAATTTTTATTTTTTTTTACTTTTCCCTTTCTATGATCTAATATTGCTTTTCTAACTGCAATATCTCTTTTACTTTGAGTATTGTTGAAATATACCAACATCTAAAATACCAAAAATAGCACAAATGTTTATAATATACTTGGTATAAGTATGGCAAATTAAAATGCATTTACATCTCAAAAATTTTCACCTGGAGCAGACTTGATATTATCTAAATAATTTATTTAAGAGAACATAAAATAATTTCCTCCTTTCCAGGGGAGATATAATATTTACAAAATCTTATCTTCACAAACAGAGTTTGTATTTTAAGCTTGCAAATTAGAATTTGCACACTAAGGAGAGTCAAGCTAAAAAGGAATTAGGAATATGTGATCAGCAAAGGAAGAAAAAATTTGCTGAAATGTATCATCATTACCATGTTAATATATGGCAATCTTATGACAGGTAAATGTATAAGGACTTATTTGCCAACGCAGAACACTCTCTATGGAACATTGATTTAAATATAGCTGTGCCTTTCTCTCTTCAGTGGGTCATAATGTAGTAGTAGTATGTCCTCTGATGTCCTCTACTTTCACAGTTGATACCGGGACCCAGATAGAAAGATTAGAGAATATGGGTGGGAAGTATAGAAGCAAACTGTAGTCATTGCCTTGATATATGCAATGGTATAGCACCAGTGCATTTCTGGAAGTGGTAAGAATTGTTACTAACATCATGCTAGGAATATGCATCCCTGTAGTCGCTCAGCTATGGATTAAGGTGACATGCATTGCAGCAGCACAAATTGTACTGGTATCATTAAGGCTGAGATGCCATTTCTATGCCATGAATAGTAGCTTCTCCGTTCCTTTTCTTGTGTGTGTTATCTGTATAGTTACTAGCATAATGACAACTATGTATTCACATTGTCACAATATGAGCAACAGTAATGGCTAGAAAGGAGCTATAATGATCTGTCAATTAAACAATATGCATTTTAAAAGTGCTTAAGTCTGAAGCCACATAATAGCTTGCAATCATTCAGAGGGGCTTTTAATAGCATATTACTTAAATCAATCCATGTCAGCTGTCCTCAGCCCACTGTGGGGTGAAGGTCTTTTTTGCAGTGTTCCTGGCTGGATCTGCACTGTACTTGGTTACTGCAGGTTGGCAAGATCAGGATGACTTTCTTCTCCAGGACTTCCCCAAGTCCTCTTTCCCAATTGAAATGTAGACTCATTCCCTCTTAATGATACTGTGACCTTCACTGCTAGGTATTACTTTCAACACATTTTTAAAAGGTGGCCAGGTAAAGGTAAAGGTATTTTTAATGCTGCCATAGCTGCAATATATTTTCTGTAGGTTAGATAATGTATTTGTTAGAAGGTGTGTGCTTATAAGTAATCTGCCGCTGGGCCACGCTCTCTGCTCTCCCCAGCCCTGCGGGCAGAGGTCAGAGCCTCCATCTTAACAGCTTGTCTTTGCCTTCACGTGGCCAGCCACATGGGCTGCACTGCTCCTGTCCGAGCTCCCTGAGACAGCACGGGTTGCTGCAAGTAGCTTAAGCTTTTTGTCTAGGATGACACCCAACAATTTGTCCGAGACTGTGCCCATGATCACAACAGAAAACATTTGTACACTGCTGGGGCTGGGGTGGGATCCAAGATGGCAGCACCACAGGCCAGGGCCTGGTGGCAGGAAAGCCAAAGTGGTGTGGTAAGATCTTCAGGAGGCCTCACTGGCCTTGCCCTGGGGGCCACCCCTGTCCCTGCCAGCAGGACCCTCATGCTGACCTCGGGCCCCACCGCCCTCTTGCTCACTGGATCTGTAAAGATTGTGTAAAACAGGCCTGTAAAACTGCCAAGGTCCCCCCCCGGCTGCGGAGGGGAGCCGTGCTGCATGGCAGCTGTGCACCTGCCCTCATGCCTCGGCCCTGACACGCTCCAGGGCGTGAGGATGCACTCTCCAGGGCAGCAGCTTCTCTGGCTGCTTAATAAAGTAGCTGTGGAGGCCCTGGGGGCTTTTTTATTCTTTTTTTCTGCTACATTTTATTGAGATTATAATGGTGAGGTGTCAGACTTTTCTGAATGCTCAGAAATCGCTCCCTTCTGGACCTTTTGTCTAGTCAGCTTGTCACTCCAGGGCGTTACATTACAGAGAAGGTGAGAAGAGGCAGCAGCAGCTGTCACATGCAGTTGATGGTGTTTTATGGGGTCAGCAGTTTCTAGCTCCTGCAAAAGCACCTACAATGACTGAATTTGGGCTCCTCCTCTGGCTTGCTCTCCTCAGGCAGGGCGAAGGCAGCAGCCCTGTTTATGCTTTTGCCCTGCCAGGCTCACTGCTTTTCTCACACCTCCTGTAGAGCATGTCTCTTTCCAACTGCAAATATTGACCAGCCCATACCAGGGGGAGAACTGTGTTTTCTTGTGTAAGGAGTCAAGCCAAGCCAAGCTTAATTTTCCTTTCATGGATTACCTTTCTGTGGTGTTTCTTCTTTCCACATTAGGCAGTATGCGCTACACAGTTGATATTGGAGAAACTCCTGGGGAGGTTTGGCATTGACATCGCTCAGGCTGAGCCCAAGGTTACCCACAAAATGCCAGAGAGGGGCTGGTGGTAAAGGGTGTTTCCGATCATTGTTCACAAAGCCCATAGAAAGGCACCATTGTCATTTTTAGTCAAGTGCTTGCGGTGCAGTGGATTGCAGTGTGACATCCAGCCACAACGCTACTCCCAAAACACTGAGGGCCTGGAAAGCATGTGAGCATCTAGAAGTGCAGCTTAACCTGTGAGTTGCTAAATATCTGCAGCATTTTGTGTAATTTCTTCAGTGTGAAGAGTAACTGCTAAAGCCATAAAAATGCATGTTTGGTTGGGGAAAAAATGTTTAGTGCAGGTTTTAGACTTTCTAGATTTGAAAGTTTGAAAGTTCACTGCAGACATGGGTGTGCTTCTCGTTGTGCCAGGACATATGCCCCCAGCCTTGCATATCTCTACCACTGGGACATCTACAACTTTTTGCCTGATTTAGGGAAATACAGAGAAAAAGGGCGAGCTCCAGATGAAGGAGAGTCTATTGACTATTTCCATTCTTTTCATCTAATTCAACTGGAACCTTTTCTTAACCTTCACTCATCCAACCATTTAGTTGTTTTTGTTTTCTACCTCTCTGGTTTGTTTCCATGATGTGATTTTCTCCATTTTCAGCTGTTCACTACCTTCCCTTTCAAAAAGTTTCCCAGCATCCTTTAAACTTGCTGTTGTGAAGTTTCATCTAGCAAATCCTATCTTCCATTTTGTTTCCCCAGAGGCATATTTATATGCTAAATGGGTTCAGTTCTTCTACAGAAAATGAGAGTTCAGGCACAGAGGGATGTGAAAGGCATGAGCTGAGCACATGGCTCAGCTCCACAGTCTCTCCTACAGTGCAAATGCAGAGAGTGAAGTAGTCATCACAAGAGTGTGCCATGGTGAGGGAGAGATACTGCTGTGTGGCTTGTCCTCAGCTTCCTCTGGTCCAGGTCACAACTAGAGGAAGACAGCTCACTCAGCTGATGTATGTGAGGCTCCTGCTAGCATCCCAGCCAAGAACTGACTCTGAGAACCAGGATTTTCCTTTATGTGCACCAGTTAGATGCCACCTAGATACAGTAGCATGGCAACAAACTGCTTGGTAGCTGTGCTAGAAATGGAGCACTAACCATTTCTCTATGTTGCTGTCTCCAAGGAGAAGTTCAATATAAGTCAGTCCCTTAACATCAGTTTGACATCAGCCTATGTCTTTGGCACATTAATTCAATTTATTACCCATTTTGATCCACACTTTGCATTCTATTTAGGATGCCAGGGGACCTGTTCATCCCTAATGACTGAGGAAGCATTTGTGTTTTATAAGCTATTTGGGACACACCATAAGGAACTAAAAGTGTCTGGTTTATTTTCATTGTTGAATTTACCATGTACCCAAATCTGATGCTGTTGAAATTGATAGCAAACTTGCCAGGGACCACTGCAACTGGAATGCTTTCTGAAATTTAAGGAACCCCATCAAAGATGCATCTAACATGTTCTCTCCCCAAAAAGGCCTGCTGGTCTCTTCATAAATAACACATGGAGAATGTTATCAGGGGTAGGGAGGAAATTACAAAACGTTAGTTTGTTGTTCTGTCTTTTATCTCTAGCTAAACTTTGATCTCTAGAAAGTGTTTCTACTGTCATCTGTAGGAGTTTCCTTAGTCTTTACTCAGTAGTATATTAAAATTCAGCTGACTAATTTCACTGGGTTTCTTTGATCTTTTTCCTTCAATACGAATTACTCTAGCTGAAGAGTACGTATTTGCCTAAGCAAAATTCATCTTCCTTTCTCTGTACATTCAGACACTTGGGAGTTTCCCTGCATTGCATTTTTGCCTACCTATCCTTGCTTATTCAGGTATATTTCTCCTTCTCTTTGCCTATGCTCTTCTTTCCAGGTAGTCTTTTGCTGTCTCAAGTATTCATATTGCTGCAAGTGATGGGTCTCCAGAGCACTTTCCAACTTCCCCACCTGCCCCTATGGATTACAAAGCCATATAGGACAGTTTCTCCACTGAGGTAGTTATCGGTAGCCCATCGGGGTTGCTGAAGTCCATCCTCTTTTTAAAAAGAATTTATTCATTTGGGAGTGAAAGAGTGTTATGGATTTAGGAGCGTAGGGTATGGGATCAGTAGTGTCTGTTAGGGTGCAATAGTAAGACAAGTTAGTAATAAATCAAGAAAAAGTATATCAGGTTGTTGGCTTCTTGCATACTTCTGATTTTGAGTCTTTGTCATTGCAATCCTTGTGACTACGTAGGTGGCTGGACCATGCACTTTTCCCAGCCCCAGCCTAGGAAAAATGGACAAGCCATGGCAGGAGATACACTATGGGCACTTTGCCTCAGAAGTGCAGAACAACACATATATGCTGGGCTGTGGAAGCAGCAGCATCCCTCTCAGCATACTCCCTCAGCCACCCAGCACATAGATGATTAGAGACAGATGCGCTCCCTACGTCTCCCACCCACTCACTGCTCATTTGCTCCTGAAGGGAGCAAAGAAAACATATTTTCCTTGTCCCCATATAAATAGACCCCACTGCTGTCAAACCCCCAACCTATGAGCACCATGCGCATATGCTTGTGTACACACACTCATATTCCACCTGCTTCTTTCCACACAAGATCCATGTTAACTCTCTGCAGAACAAAAAAAAACATTTTAATAAATCCTTAGAGATGGAACAAGGATTGGTTAGAATGCTGTTTACTTGTTGTTCACAATTTGACAGTTGTGAAATCAAACTACATATTATGGTCCACACTTCTTTTCATATAGGGGTGTACTGCCTGTCCTCAGGACAGGAAGATATTTTTCACACGCCAGTGCAGAACTTGGAGCATAGTGCTTTATCTAGATGGATCCTCACCATATGGTAGTTTCACATGCCATGTCTGCCAGATGATACTTGATGCTTAGCTAGAATTGTCTATTAGAGTTGGAGATTATACTTTTCCAGTCAAACAGTTGTTCGTATTATATTCCAGTAATGCGCTCCTCATGATTTGACATAGATCAGTGCAAATTAAAAGAAGAATGAATCTGCAGTGCTCTGGGCTGGTAGGGCAATGTGCTGGAGAAGAAGAAATTGCACACTTTCCTTTCTGTACAAACCTCAGTGTCTTTGCACAAACCCATTCAGTGGTACTCTGCCAGCCAAATTATTTTCATTCAGCTCCAGTTTTTGTCCATTATCTTCAAACTCTTTGTAACAGATGGTGCTTGAACTGCAGAAGAGTTACCCAGTTAACCTAACTGATTTTTTGAGACACACATGTCCAAAGTGTCTGGGCAGCTGAGAAGAGGGCCTCTCCTCTAATTGTGCCCTACCTAGCCTCCTGTTATGAAGAGCCATTCAGGGTGCAAAGGGAATTGTGTATTATTCATTTAATGTGCCAGTTCACCACCTCTAGCTAGCCATGACCTAGGCAGCTGCCCATGATACATACTAGTCAGCGCTGCCTGATGCTGATTCTGAAAGTTGTAATGCTGTGCCCTGCAACACTGTGCATTAGCTTTACATACCATGACAGTTGTTGTGTACTTATGGTTTAGCTCTGCGCATCTTCACATTATGACCTGCTTTGTTCCTCTTTCCCTATTCTAGCCCAAGACGTCTCTGACCATACTGGATTCCAGCCTGAGTGAGAAGGGTTTTCTCTCCCAAAATGATGTCTGGGACAGACATGTCTCAGACAGGTGCTGCGTATGAAAGCACAACAGCTCTCACCCACAGGGTTATTCTGAGCTCAGCAAATCAATGCCGTCTCTGCTGAGGAGCAGGAAGAACGTCTCCACCAGTAGAGGAGGATTGAAGCACTCACTAACTTGTCAGATCACATCATCTTATGAATGCATCATGCAAGGCAGCCCCTCTGAAAAAGCAGTTTAACTCTGCTTCACCATCATGCTGATGGTGGTAATTTGGCATATCAGTACCTGCGTTCTTTCCCTATTCAAGCTATGAGTTCTTTAGGCCAGCTGTAGATAACTGTTGGCTGGTGTCATTTCATGATTTACCACATATGTGACAACCATTTAACTTTGTTACTTTGTGCTGTGTCTTTTCTCTTGATACACTTTACAATGAAACTGCAACTCTGTTGTTTTTTCTACTAGTAAGCAGACACCACAATCCAGGACACAGATTGCTCTAGGACAAGTGTGGGGAGAAATGATAATTCTTTTTGCCTTAACTCCCTGCATGCATGGTGGGAACCACAAGTAGAAAATGTCAGCTCTCTCTGCTTCAAATTTGCCTTCTTGTTTCCATATATCTCCTCTTGGTTCTCATGTGCCCCCCCCCCCCCCCCCCCCCCCCAGCTTTGTTTCTGGAGATTATAAGAGCTCTGAAGATTAGTACTTGTTCACAGCTCTATAGGTATTAACAGCTGTTTTCTTCCATTGAATGCAAAGAATGTGTGCATCCAGAATCTTGTATTTACACTAAAGCTTCTCATTCACTTTCATAACACTGGCCAGGTAAATCCACTGAGGACAACCAGGAAAGTGGAAGCTTGCTGTCCTCAAGCTTCCTGAGTTGCTCTCAGGGCATGGAAAGGATCCCATTAATATCTAGAAGTGAAATACAAAAATAACCCAAGGACAAATAAGAGGGAAGAAATCACTTTATGCAAATGTAGTCAGAAAGTCTTCAGAGATAATGGCTTGAGATGACTGGGAATGCTTCAACAGCCGTGGAGGCTTCCTGCCTGCTTCTCAGTAGGAACAATATTGATTCATTGGGCATAGTAAAGCCCTATGCCTGATGAGCAGGTAAAAAATTGTCGCTAGCACTAGAAAATCACTTCTGGGTAGACACGCTGAGTGTGCAATAAACTACATGACGTGGCGCAGTTTAACATACTTAAAAAAGGACCGTGGGCTTGAGCGCTCTGCAGCGTATCATTCTAGACGTAACCATGACACATTATAAGAAGGAAGTGATTTAATATCTTTTTTCCCTGTCTGGTAGTGCACGTTTGGTTCTGTGATTCACATACGCCTGAGGCAGATAGAGGGAAACCGTGTGTTGTAATCTGCTATGTTGCAGGAGTGGACAAAAGAGCAAACCTGCAAGGGTGTGAGTTGGGGCCTGGGGTATCCCTGAGGGGCTGCTGGGGCTTGCAGGGGCTCCATGGCATGTGCTGATCCAGGGCCTGGGGAGCTGTTTTTTTAGCAGAGGGGCTCACATCTCCAGTCTCAGATTTACCTGCAACTGTTAGCGCTGAACAGCATGAGCTGTAAATCTTGCCCTGTGGGGGCAGAGAGACTCCCTCCACCGGTCAGGCCACCTGGAATAATTCACTAATTGATGCTTCTTGCACATAGCCATCAAAGGTGTTGTGAATCAGAGGCGGTGGAGTTGGTGAGGGCCTTCCTCCTGTCTCCCTCCCTGCCAAACCTCACCTGACTGCCACTTTGTTAGGATACTGATAGCCCAAGCACTACATCTTTTACTTTAACGTCTCTCAAGGGCTTGAGAGGCAGGACCAGGTTGATTGTTGTGTTTTCAAACATCATGCTGAGTGGGCCATTTCTGGCTTGGTAGCACAGAGTTGCTTTCAAACTCAGAAAAATACGAAAAGCCAGGCGCAAATCAATTTACAGTGGAAAGCAGAGTCTTTATCTGGGGTGGCTACATGGATGGCTTACCCATGGGCTGAGGAGATCTGCTGTCCCAGGGAGTCAATGGGTTTCACAGTGCCAGTAATATGGCAACCTTATACTTCTGCCAGAGCAGATTGCTTTAAGTGCAATATGCACATTAAGCCTGGGAATGGAGTACGCCTACAGCCCCCTGCATGATTGGCAGCCCCAAGGGTCAGTGTCAATCAACAGAAATTAAAGCAGCTTGTAACTCTGCATTGAGCCAGACCAGCTCTGGGATTAGGACTGGGCAAGGGAGAGTGGAAAGCTGGCAGGGTACTCTTCCCTTACTCCTTTCATCCCAAGCACTGCTGTGCTGAAACCACAGCTGGGAAGCTATCTTGTTTCCTTCATTTCTGTCATGCTGCTAGTCAATTCAGGACCAATGTTACTCACCTCAGAGAAGAGTAATGGGATGCAGCAGAAAAAGAAACCACACAAAACAAAGTTATATCATATTGTTAGTGCTTTAGGCTTTTAAAAAGCAATGTTCCAGGTTACAGACAACCCTTTCAAAGTACTTAAAATGTTCCATTATCAAAATACCTACACATTGCTTTTAAAAAACCATAACAATAGAGTTTAAATACAGGGGAGAAAAACAAAAAGCACAGTGAGCTTCTGATATGTTGGGCATAAAGCAGAAGCGTTTACTTTTAATTGTCACTACTGTCAATGTGAAGGGAAACAGCAACATTCTTGCATCAATTCTTTGCTTTTGTATGTGTGAAGAGCATACCCCATACAAGGCAACAGGCACATGTGCATCATTTGCAAGACTGCAACATTTACATTTGCTGCATCTTTCATACAAAGCATTTTAAAACTCTGCAGACCTTAACATGTCAGCATAATTAATCTACTCTTTAACAGAAGTGAGATTCCAAGGAGTAAATATAAACCACCAGCTTCCCTCAGCCCGACTGAACAAAAGACAAGGATTAGGGAATCTTACCTATGCTTCCTACTCCAAGACAGATCTCTCTTTTAACTGTAGCCAAGACAGCCAGCCTCTCTATGCTGCTCCATCCGTGCTACAAGTACATTACCCATCCTCTTAATAATGGAAGGGGAAACCGCTGTATGAAGCAGCAAAGACAATAATACAACATAAGACCATCTCAGAGGCAGAAATTGTACCTCAAGTAGCACTCACTGTAATTTGCCCTCTATTGATGATTGCTTTGGCATAATGCTTCCCCAAGGCTGTGTGTTGTCTCTGTGTTAGTGTGGTGGGTTAACCTTGGCTGGACACCAGGTGTCCACCAAAGCCGCTCTGTCACTCCCCCACCCCTCAGCTGGACAGGCCAGAGAAAATATAACAAAAGGCTTATGGGTCAAGTTAAGGAGTGGGAGAGATCACTCACCAATTACTGTTATGGGCAAAACAGACTTGACTTGGGGAAATTAATTAAGTTATTGCCAATCAAATCAGAGTAGGGTAATGAGAAGTAAAACCAAATCTCAGAACACCTTCCCCCCATCCCTCCCTTCTTCCCAGGCTCAACTTCACTCCCCATTTTCTCTACCTCCTTCCCCTGGTTGCGGTCAGTTCATCACATGTTGTCTCTGCCACTCCTTCTTCATCAGGGGGACTCTTCACATTCTTCCCTGCTCCAGTGTGGGCTCCGTCCCATGGGAGGCAGTTCTCCACGAACTTCTCCAAGGTGAGTCCTTCCCACAGGCTGCAGTTCTTTACAAACTACTCCAGTGTGGGTCCCTTCCACAGGCTGCAGTCCTTCAGGCACAGACTGCTCAGTGTGGGTCCCCCACAGGGTCACAAGTTCTGCCAGCAAACCTGCTCCAGTGCGGGGTCCTCTCTCCATGGGGCCACAGGTCGTGCCAGGACCCTGCTCCAGCATGGGCTTCCCATGTGGTCACAGCCTCCTTTGGGCATCCTCCTGCCCTGATGTGGGGTCCTCCCCAGGCTGCAGGTGGAGATCTGCTCCCCTGTGGACCTCCCTGGGCTGCAGGAGGACAGCCTGCCCCACCGTGGTCTTCCCCACGGGCTGCAGGGGAATCTCTGCTCCGGAGCCTAAAGCATCTCCTCCCCCTCCTTCTTCACTGACCTGGGGGTGTGCAGGGTTGTTTGTCTCACAAATTCTCATTCCTCTCTCTGGCTGCCCCTTCTTAAATATGTTATCACAGACACACTACCACTGTCATGGATGGGTCTTGGAGCCGGCTGGCATTGGCTCTGTCAGACATGGGGAAAGCTTCTAGCAACTTCTCACAGAAGCCACCCCTGCAGCCCCCCTAATATCAAAACCTTGCCACACAAACCCAATACAATTAGCTACTTATGTAAATGTTGTCATAATGTGTGAAGGAATAAGGAACACTGAGCACCCCAATCTCACCAACACTCACAGAAAAAGGAAAGAGAGAAGGAATTTTTGCTGTAGAATCTTGGAGGTGAATTTCTTCCCAGAGAAAGCAAGGCTAGGACAGTATTTGGGCTGCAGCATTGTAAAATAATTTATAAAACAGAAGACTGTGGCATTTCCAGGGAGTAATTTACTTCATCTATAACTTGAATAAACTTTTGGGCAAACTTTTTCTTTCCACTGGTTTTAAAGGAATTTTAAGCCTTATGTGCGTGCCTAAAGTTAGGGGGGTAAATCCAGATTCTGGGTTCTGGTTCACGAAAAGCTCCATGTGATCAGATTCTTCATTACATCAGATCTTCAGAGCAGGTCTTCACTTCAGAACAGGTTAACACAAATACAAATTTCCACTTTGGTGGTTTAGAGCCTCATTGGGGCAAGCTTCTCAAAATCCTTTAAATATACTTCCTTGTCTCTTGAAAGAAGCAGTGCCAGTTTTAGTCAGTCCTTGCCCTGCTTCAGTAGAAGCCAGCAGCTGTGGCATGACATGATGTGGTGTAAAGGGTAGGATGGGACTGATCAGGTGACTCATTTAAAATGAGTTTTAAAATAACTCTGCTGGGACTTCTGATACCTTCACCAACAGCAGCCAAGACTTAATTGACTTTTAATACTGAAAGTAGCATTGGTCTTGTAAGAAAGCACATGGTATATAAAGTCTTCTGGTGGGAGAAAAGACCCATCTTTGCTGCTCTGTAGCTCACACTGTTGTTCCTGTGAAGCAGCACTGTCTGTTTGTAGGCCAGATAGCTCCCACACTCTGCTTCAGAAGAGGGAACCAAACTCATCAGCAAGTTCTGCCTCTCTCTCACTGTTTTCCGGCCCATTCTGGATGCTGTGCAGTACTAGAAAAGGTTCTACCAAGTCACTTGCCTCCTTTAGGAGGAAAACCACTGAGAGAGTATTCAGTTTCTGTTATCTTAGGCTATGTCTTATCAATCCATAAGGCATGGGGAACAGAAGCAAGCAACAGAGGGATCTTTGAGAATTCACTGAAGCACAAATGCTGAGTTACCTTCCATGATTGTATTTTGTTCCTTGCTGATATACATAGAGGCTAAATGTGGAAGGTACAGTGCTTTTAAACTATCCCAAGCTTACAGATGTATAACAAATTGATAAGAAGATTAAAAAAAAAGTTAATGTAGGAGACATAAACAAGGGCATCCACATGTAAGACAAAGGCAACATCTTCAGCAATTCTTCCTTGTAAAAAGAAGTCATTCCATAAGCAACAAATACAATTGAGCCTGCTTTCAGGTACATCAGCTATTACATTGCCCCCAGTTCCCCTCAGAATTTTTACATTATTTCTTATTACAGTACCCTCACAGCAGACTATGTCACGTTTTTCACTTAACTTTGCCAAGGGCCAGAGGCAGCCAGCCTTGGCACACACAGTCATAGTGCTGGATCTATCAGCAAATGCTGCATGGCTGATGGGTTGTCACTCTCACTGTTGGGCAGACCCCACTGCCAGATAATCACTGAAATCTCCCTGTCTCTTTCCCAAGCAGTGTTTTCACAGGAAATCAGACCTGGATCTAAACCAGGTGTCACAAAGCTAAGGATGGAAGACAAATGACAGTAAGATTGTGCATTTTGCCCAATGTTTGTCAATGTTAATTCTGTCCAAATGAAAGAATTCACTTTTCATGGTTCTGTTTTGCCTTTTTCCTCCTTTTCTGAGAAACAGAAGAAGATTGCTTTGTAGAAGGTAGTATCACATTCTGCTCCCTTGGAAGGGCTTTTGTACTTTTGCTCCATTAGAAAAATATTTAGAAACTCTTCCTCCATGTACTTTATGTAGTGTTATGAATTTTAACAAGATGGAAAATCAAGTTGCTTTGCAAAAGCTCTAACCTAGAAATAAAGGGACAGGTCCTCAGCTGTTACAGACCGTGTGTGCCCCATTGACTTCAAGAGGCAACACCAAATCAGACCTGTGGAGAATCTGACTCAAAAATCTCAATGCAAATCACCAGTCTCACAAGTTAATGCCTACCTTAGCAGTGTGTCTTAGGCAGTGTGTCTCTTCCATATCAGAGAGGCAGCCAAGTGCTATTCTAATAATACTCTGTAGGCAGTCCAGGGTGTAACTTTATTCTTTCACACATGAACAAGGCTTTAATCAACTGACTTCATTCTTCACTGATGTGTTTGAAGTCATTGTAAAGTACGGCTTCTAGCCAGACCAGCTTCCCTGTGATCCTACCAGCTCTTAGAGGTCAAGTAGGTGAGGTGCAAGGGGAGCAGAGGGATTCATGAGTGAAGGAAGAGGCCCAGACATAGTAGAAAGGGTGTTACCAGTTTGCTATGTGGCCTGACTGCTTTGGACTCTATAACTCAGTAACCTGACTCTGTTGTGAGGAAAGGCTCTTTTCATGAAAAATATAAAACTTCTTTAAGGACAGTCATCAGTACCTGAAGATACCCAGACTCAGTTTTAAAAAGCATGCTTCCTGGCGTTGACTTACCACTAAGGATTTAATATAGGTGGAAGTTTCAGAACTGTGCAGACAGCAAGACTTTCCATCTCTGCTGTGCCATGAATTGTGCCTTTCTAGAGAATGTGTGTCATCTTTTCCCACAAAGGCATCTGCAATCAATTTGCAAGTGATCACTTAGCAGAACGGAGCCCTGATCTTGCAAATGCAGTACAACACAAATAAAGGATAATAAATGGCAGGCTTCGTAACTCTTTCTAAAGCATGCAGATATAGTCTAGTCTTCTAAATATTTGGACCAGATTGTCAACTGGAACACTCCATGCTGTTTCTATCCAGTCCTTTAAATGCATATTTAAGAAGGAAAGAATGATAATCCTGTGATTAATCCCAAGAAAAGGGTTCAAGGGAAATCTCAGGCCAGTGGCAGAGCTGGAGATTGCCTTATTCAGTAACTGTCAGTTAATATGTCTTAACCTGTCAGTGCCTCCATTCTCCACCAATTAAAGGCAAACACGAATTCACACCTCTTTGGTACTGTCTTAAAGCTTTTGCATTTTTGAAGGTCTTTGGGACAGCCCTTATCGTGGTTTACTTAAAATTTAGATAGTCCCTTTGGTGAGCACATCTACAGAGGTGTCACCTGTCAAAGATATAGAAATCAGTGGTTGTTCCAGGGACATTAGAAGGGGACACATAGTAAATGTTCCTTGAAGTAAGATACTAGAGCTGTACAGAATCGAAATAATAACTTTCTGTGGATGGATCCTCAGTAGTTCTATGCTCATTTGAAAATGGCAAACTTTTATTTTTCCACTGATTTAGCTTACATTTTTTTCCACTGTTCCTAGACAAAGGCAGTGAGGTTTAAATTTTAAAAAGTCTTCAAGGAAAATTGCTCTGGGCAACTCCTAATAACATAAAGGAGAATTGCAAAGCTAAAACCCAAACACTGGAAAGTCCTGAAAATCTAGCTTGGTTATATGCCACAAAAATAAGGGTTTTAATGAAAATCTTGTTAAATGCAGTAACATGAACATAGAACTGAAAAGTATGAGTTGTAGAGAAACTAAAGGGAGACTGTCTATCATTTTGCAGTCAGACTGTTTTCATAGCTAAACCTGCTTGTGCATGCTGGATGATAAATACCTCATGCTTTCAAGGAGGCCTTAAAAAAAAAAAAAAAGGCTCTTTGAGAGATGCCTACCAACTCTGTTGCCATGGCAGCTGGTAGCATCAGTGATAACCCAGAATTTCTAGGTTATAATGTGCATGCAACCCTATTAACAAGTCCCACAAAGTAGTCCACATTAGTGATAGATGAGCTCATCTGGTGGCCCAGTCTCAAAACTTGGATCTCAATCAGAGACGATCTAGACCCAAGCAAGGTTTGTTTCTGATACACCGTATTCCCACATGTTAATGATACACAGCTGTTGAAGATGCATAATACCTTTCAGATAAAAATTTTACCTGAAGATTGCAGGCTGCCTGTGAATTCAGATGCTGCAATCTGCACTTGCAAGCTAGGAAACTGAAGCAAGGAGAAATCAGAAAGCTGGGCACAGAGAACTCAAGATCACATGCTAGGAATCAAGAATAAATGCTGTTCTTTTGCTGTCCCTCAGCCAGGTGAATGTAGTTTTCTTTACGTTAGCATCAGCTCTTCTAAAATGACAGATTCTTGTTTCCTTTCACTTCAAATATGCAACATGCCCATGTTTTTTAAGGCCTCTCTGGAAGTAGAGGAGACAATAAGAAAGCACAGAGGGGCAAAAGTTAGAATTTTTCCTACTGCTTAGCCTCAGACTCACCACTGTGAGGGAATTTTCTGCCACTTATTGGTGTCTTGTGCTGCCTTGCCCTATGTCACTGAAGAAAAAGGTACATGTGGCTAGCTGCTTGATAACGCTTACTGCCTACCAAAACCCTGCAGAGCATCTGGTAGCATCTCCAGGAGCAGTCATGGTTCTGGAGAAAAGGCACTGCCAACCTGCCCCAGGACACTTCAGGCTCAGAGCACTTAAATTCCCTGTTACCTTGTCTCTGCATCACCCTTGCCTATTCAGAAAACAGAGATGATATTTCCTTTCCCCCCCTTGCTGTGTGCTCCCTGTCCTTGGCTTGTCAGCTCCTTCAAGCAGGAGCTGTCTGCAGTGACATGTATGCATGGTGTTTAGCACAAGCAGGCCATTTTTCAGTTGAGGCATCTCCTAGATATGATAGTGATATAACACTGGTAATAAATAATTGCAAGAAGATGGTACCTCATAGTTCCATGGGATTTAG
Organism: Astur gentilis; assembly: GCF_929443795.1. Taxonomy (NCBI): domain Eukaryota; kingdom Metazoa; phylum Chordata; class Aves; order Accipitriformes; family Accipitridae; genus Astur; species Astur gentilis. The sequence goes on from NC_064911.1 coordinate 11,233,200, forward strand.
GCTTCCTTTCCCTTGCATACCTGAATAAAGGAAAGAATTTCTGCCAGAGGTAAAATTAGTTCTGGTTCTGGCTCTAGGGTCATTAGTACACCATATGTACAACTTCCCTTTCTGTTTAGGTGGCTTTTCTTTTCTGTTGTTCCCCAGGTCCATTACTTTCATACATCTTTTCAGACCCAAGGAAGTAATTTATTGTTATGTCAGATAGAGCTTTAAAGTAAATGAAAGCATTAATATGCCACTGTATATTAGCTCTCCTTTTGTTTAAAGCATCTGGAAATAAATGTTCAGATTGTTTGAGTGAGGGAGGAGAATTCCTACTCACAGGCAACTTTCCATAAATCTCAAACATCTTGAAATATATACCACTGAAATATATTGAAACATTCAATATATCTAAATACAATTTTCTCCTCTTATAATGGAGATTTCTGTGAATGGACTGATCAACTTAACTACTAGACCAGAGAAACATGTTTATTTCACATATTTTTTTTATTCCATTACTTTTATTTCAGATTTTTGTGGTGAAATGTGGTGAAAAAAATCTGTTTGTATTGCAAACAATGGAATCTAATTCATATTTTATCCAATGTAAACCAGTCAATTTTGGTTTTCCTGAGCCTGTCTTTCAGGGACACTGAACAGTTGATTCTCACCTTTATTCCAGAACAGTCTAATTGATATTAAAGCCTGTCACTGATATATTACACTAATTATAAAGCAACACTTATCTATTTTCTGAAGCTACAGTGGTATAGTCCCACTATCATTAATACTGGATCTATGCACTTCTGGATTTTCCAGGACTACAAATTGGATCCAGGTCAGGCTTGGGTATACAGTTAAATCTCTGCCACATTAACTATAGTGCAAAGAGCTGATGCATATATGCTTGTTTTATGCTAGCTGTGAGAATACAGATGATATCTGGTTTCTTATAAAGACTGCCACTGCAATATTAACCCATAAAACTAACTGTCTGAGAAAATTTGAACCAGGAGAGACAGTTTTATCTGGACCAGTGCTTTGTACTATATGGCTGCCTCATTTTTTATTTTGCATTAGAAGCCCTAGAGATGGAGTTATTGAATTGTCCAACCTCAGTCCAAATAACTTCTTAAATTCACTCACAGGCTTGATAGTATTTATCTTACCCTCTATGATCTTACTTAGGATAGCAAACAGACTTATAATAAAAGTACATAATATATATGCAGAAATATGAAGGCACGCCAACACTTTTTGGAAATGGATCCAAGATTCCATTTTGGTTAAGATGAGAGGCAGAAACTTCAGTCATTCAGTATTGCCTTAAGGCAGAGTTTAAGGAGAAAAAGGAAAAAAAAAGATGCTGTGTGATTGCTAAAATGCACAGGCGGGCAATGATGATTTCAGTTCCTCAAATAGCTACACTGTAGAATAGGGCAGGATAAAGATAGAGTGCTCTGAGATCCCCTGGTGAAAGGTATTACCACTGGGCTGAGTATTTTAATTGCTTTTATACTGTTGATTTCAAACTTGAAACCACTGAAGCTGCATCACTCTTGATATGGCAGAAAGTTCCTGTAAAAGAGAGGAAAATAGAAAGAATACTCTTCACATTTGCTGCCATTTTCAATCCCTTTTCTTTAACACCCTTCCTTCCTGCTGCCATTCTCCTCCTTGCCCCTACTTCCATTAAGTAAACTTAAAAAAAAAATCATTTAAAACTTTGCAGAGAATGACTGGAACAGGTTCAAGGCAAAATAAATACCCAGCTGGGCTCGGGTTTTTTCCTACCCCTAAATAATACTGCACACAAACCATTCAAACAGTTCAAAAAACTTTTTTTCCTAATTATTATTTTCATGTTAAATTCACTGAGGTGAAGAGCATAAAATTTCAACAGGCTGCAGTGCTCTTCCAGAGAAGAACAGCTGGTACATTTTATGCAGGTAACAGACTCAAAGTGCTCTTTCCAAGGAGAAAGGATAGATATTTCTGGAAGATTTTTTTGAATGTTTTCATTGGATAGCTTTTCTGTTTTGCCAGTGAAGGCTGGGAACACCTAGACCTGCAGAATCCAGGGCTGATTTTGCAGATAAGACACCTTCTCCTTCCCCTTCCCCACCCCTCCCCCAGATTAGGTAAACCAAGCAAATTTTAATTCTGTGCCAGAGAGTGCATTAAACACTGACACACACCCCCAGATGCTCCTTGCTAAAAATTACTTATACTAGTAGGATTAAACTTTAAATATCTCCTATGAAGACACTGTTTAATCATCCAGCTGTACTGTGTTCAGCTGCCTGAATTTCCCTACCTTTAGAGCACTCTTTTTGTTACTTAACCTGCATTTTCCAGGAGCAGTTTAAACTAGTGTCACACTTTGCCTTTGATACCTAATGAGAATAATAGTTTTCCAGTATGCAAGGAAGACAAGCCTGGTGTTGAGCAAGGCCTGAGGGCTGCCCCTGAGAGTACAGACACAGCTATTATCTTTCCTGTGAAGACATTACTGTTCCATAGCTCCAGGAAACATGCAGTAAAATGTTCAATTAAAGTGGATTACATGTTCTTAGCTGGTCAACTGTAATACCTGGGCTTGAAAATGTATTAGGGGATCCAAGAAAGAATGCTGTTTCTTTACTAACCTCAGAGTGCTGCCCTTCATGTTTGTGGATGCATTTTGCTTTCATATTCCTTTGCAGATTTTTCTGGGAGCAATCCAGTTTTACAGAATGGCTGCTTTTACTGCAAACATATCCTAAACAAAATCTGGTCTGAATACCTTTGCATTGCAGCAGCTTAAGCTGAGAAGGTGAGTTTGTTTATTTCTATATTCCTTCATTGCATTTCATTTTTTATTATGTACACCCAGTTTTTTTCACTGCTTGCCAGTACTGCCCCTGCAAATATCTAGGCCTCAAAACCTTTCAAGAGTGAGTTATCCAGGTACCTCAATTTCCTTTGTTCTCATCCAAGATTGGTTCAGTTCTGACATGACATAAGAAAGTCCTAAGACAACTAAACACTACTGCGGTGCATGCCTTTATTTCTTGCTGTAGCCACATGAGAATGTTTAGGGTTGCAAAAGTTGTACCTTGTTATATAGTAGGGATTGGTCTCCATTGGCTCCTGTAGCAATTATTACTGGAGGGAAAGAACATGGTGAGTGTCAGAGTGGAAGAAATAAAGCTCTGTTGGAGCAAGTCCCTGAGAGCCTTTCTATTTATTCAAGTTCAGTGTTTTAGGAAGTCATTACAATGAGCTATCCCAAAAACCAGCTCAGCAGAAAAACGTATTTAACTGAGAGCCATTGTATTCAGATCTCAGGGCAGACACAGTGCACTGTGTTAATTCAAGAATTACAGCTATTTGTTTAATCCCCTTATTTCCTTCTTTCAGCCTGGCATCATTCCTCCTCTCATGCCCAGACACACAGGGCTAGGCAGGTCCATTACATTCATCCTAAGGCCCAGCAGAAACCTGCCAGCACATCCCAGACTTACCCTTCCACTCCTTCAAGGTTTCTAAATGCAACAAGTGACTGCAGCTCTTGCCTCTAGAGGAACTGCTTAGAAAAACAGCTCCTTGCTTTACTTTATCACGACCTGGAAAGCCCTCCCTGATTCACAAGCTGACACGGAAGTTCAATTGAATTCTTACCCAGTATCTCTCTTCATTTTTAGCCAAAACCCCTGAGGAATAAGTGCCCTCACACTAAAGTAAATCTATCAGCCAGTGTTGCTGTGTCTCGGCGTAGAGTGATATACAGAGCTGGCTCCATTTCCTCCTCCTCCAGTCTGGAATCTCAGCTGGATACAGGAAGACGTGAGCTTTTTTAAAATCCCCTCAGTATCAGAGGCGCACCCTTTATATGGAACTGGCAGGTCCTCCTGTATGAATATTTACATTTTAAGGTATCTTTTGAATGGTACAAAAGGTGGAAAAAACCCCACAGATGATAACTGATGCAAGGGTTCTCAACACACCCATTACGTCCTGTCGCAACCACCATCTTTTCAAATGCATGTGCCACCTTCCATTATAAACCTGCAGCTTAAGGCTGGAGGACGCAGCTAAAAAGACCAGCAAACACTACGTAATCAATTATGGCTTCACTTAATGGAATGGTGGTTACACAAAGCTCTTTGTTTTTTAAGTCAGTGCTGGAGACACAAGTTTACTAAGTAAACTTGTGTAAGTAAGTGCATGTGTGTGTGTGTGTGTGTGTGTGTAGGAAAGGAGTATTCTTATGGGAGGCAAATAATAGGTATCATGCTTATTTTTAAGTATTGTTTCTATGGGTAACAGTTCTCAAGTTGTTTAGAATTATTTTACCCAAAGCCAATGAAGAATAATTAAAGAAAATCTTTTCCTTTTAAAATATTTCTTATACTCCAAGAAATTTCATTCTTACTCTTCCAGACTGATCTTTCTGCATATGCAAAAGTAGCAAATAACTGAATTATGTACTCTGTAGTGGTCAACAGCTGACACAGCTATTTTCTATTCTAACGGAAGGAGAATGTATGTTGGCTCCCAGTAATTACTGGCTAGCTTCTTGACAAGTGTGAACTGTAAAGATGAGTAACGTGATCCATAAAATCAGAAAATGTTATCAGACTTAGGAAAGAAACAATAGCTGCTGCAGAGGATTTCTGCTTCTTTCTTCAGCAAAAGTGAGCTTGTCAGAGCTGCGTTTGCACTGATGTAACCACAGTGATGGTGTTACACAGCCAGCAAAACTCTCTGGTAAAGACAGGACTGAGCACAGTTTTCAATGCCACGACAGACTGAGTTTATAGAAGCCCCTTTTGATGTGGATGCCATGTATTTTTCCTGTATTTGGGGAAGTGGGAGGTAAATTTTTATACTACCTTCATCACATTGGTTCAAGCTAATAAAATACCTCTGAGAGATCCTACAGTGTTCCAGGAAGATATGTCATCAGCTCATGATTTCCAAAGTCACTATTTTGCTAGAGAATGATGTGGTGCTGTCATTACTGACCTTAATACAACAGGAGAATTACATGACCAAGAAGTCATAGTGCCAGGGTCAGTTCCCATGGGAGATGAACCAGATTTTCTGAGGGAAGAGGTAGCTGAGAGATGGGGTGCACATATCCAGAACAGATTAAATTTGCATAAACTGTGCTGGCATCTAGTTCAGTAAGGAGTTCTTTATCACATTACAGTGTGATGTTATTGTAGCATTAGTTAACTACTGCATTTTCTCTTAGCATGAGTTGTCACATCATCAAGCCATTAGTATTTGTTAATGGAAACCAAGCACTATGGCATCACAAGTTATTGTAACACTTCCTGGAAAACATATATGATATTTCCAGAAGGCATCCTAAACTACTTTTTTAACTGTTTTGCATTCCAGGAAAGAAACACCACAAGCAATAAACCCTTGTAAACATTTTTTTAATAGCTATCATTTCAGAATTAGCAGGAGAAAAAGAATAATAAAGAAAAGAAATAGTCTCAGTAGACAAGCTTTGCTCGTGAGCTGAGATCTGCTGGAGAGCATAACATCTCAGAGCTCTGTACAAACACTTAGGATTTCTGTCTTTGCAAGCCATGTAGCTGAAAAGTGGAAGACGGGTGCGGAAGACACTTTCACTGGGCAGTCTGCAGTTTTAGCATCTTTGTAAGTAGCTTACTTACGAAAGAGCCATTTTAGTTTTATAAACCCAGAGTGATTTCAAACTGTTACCCAGCATGTGGTGTTTGCAATGTGCTGTCTTAAGACCCACAGCCAGGAGAGCAGGTGAGTAATAGGTGAACAAAGTGATACCTAAGAACAGAGTGAGCAAGGTGACATGGTGGGTCTTGGACTGCCACAGATGTTGGATTTCCTGGGAAACAAAAATATTCCCACAAACCCAGAAGCATGAGAAAGGAGAACCAAATCTGCACACAGAGGAAAGCTAGAGATGTTAGGTTGAGGGCCCAGAGACCTTACTATCTCATGGGGGGTGGAAACAAGAGGTTGAGGAACTGGAAATGAATGAGATATAGGTGTCAGGGATAACTGGAATATGATATCAGCTTTTAAAAGTACTTGATGACCCCTGACACACTCATATAATGAATACCTTTAAAGACCTGGGCAGAGCATCTGGCTTCTCTCTCGGAAAGAAGCTATGCATGAATGCTATGAACCCTCCTGAGACAAAGGCATTCTGCCTGAAATACATAAATCATTTCCAGCAAAAGAGTCAGGGAGGGAGAGAAAATCTGCCACCTCAGACTTGGGATGCTTTGAAGGGTATTCAGGAAGACCCGTTTAGAGTCCTGGCCTGGTGTGGCCTGGAAAGGAAAAATGGGCAGAGGGGTGTATGAATGGATGTTGGTCCTCTTTTGATTGAGCAGCCCCACTTCTTTTGTTTGTATTAGAAGTAAAGTCAGGCTAGGGCACTCTGTCAGTCCATACCCACAGAGACTGAAACTGAGTAGACGCTGTTTAAATTTTGTAACTGCCCCCTGACAGTAGGCCATAAGGGACTACGATATGACATGATGCCTAAGGCAGCCTCAGGTTACATGAGCTATTAAAGTCTTGCCTACTGAAAGCATCAACATTATTATTGTGAAACATCTTGTTCAGGCTTTCTGGATAGATTGCTGAGAAAAGGAGACTTAGCCCTGAGAAATGCTTCTGCATACCAGGGACTCCCGGGGAAAGGATCAAGAGAAGTCAGCAGTGGTTGATTCCCCTGCTGTAGTTATTGCCTTTTGAAGCTGTGTGGGAATAGATGCGTCTAGTGACTCTGAGAACATTAAATCCTAGCAGAGTCATGAACACTGGTCAAAAAATGAGAATAAGAGAGAAAATAGTTCAGGAGGTTGTGAATTTAGTGACAAACCAGCAACCTGCACTCATAAAATGTTAGCTTTTAAAAATGATGGTTGCTCCACAGTCACTGTGACACATGAAGGTAATAAAGCCTTATCTGGAGTGGCAGGAAGAATTCAAATTCCTGTTAATGCCCAGCAAGTGCCTACTGGCATTGAAATTAAAAAAGGTATTTGGGGAATGTTGGCAGGCTGACCTGAAGCAGCTGGGACCTCCAGCTTCAAAAAGACTCTCTGCTGTCCTCAGCACTGAGTTTGAAAGACACAATGTGCATGAGGTACACAGAGGGCCAACACGACATCATCGCAAAGATGAAATATGATTCAATGGCAATCTTTGGTCCTGGCCAGCCAGCAAGAGATTGCGAAAAGATGCAACACCAATAGAAGTGGTTAAAGAAAAGTTTCAGCAACCTGTGTCAAACTTGACAGGAGATGGCTCGCAAAAGGAAAGTGTTCAGGTACTGGAAAAGGCGTCTACATGGTCACAGCTTTTCAGTAAAGACTAGTCTTACTTTCAAAATGGAGTGATCTCATAATATCAGCTTGTGAGCCGGTTTTATGGAGATAGTAGCTCTATTCCAAATCTCTGACGCAGCACTGAGCTTTTCTTCTCCAGGGGTGTCCTCCTCCCACCACATGTTGTCCATCTTACCTGCATAGCTTGCAAGCCCTTTGGGCCAGGATTGTCTGTTGCTACATGACCAGTGATGCCCGTGTCAAAACTGTTTTCCAGGCACCAGTCTCCTACAAATAATGGTGCACAGTACAGCACAATGCAGTAACAAAGCTGCACTCTGTGAAAAGAGCTTATGCTAAGCTCTGTAATTAAGACATATGGGGCCTTATCCACAGCTTAGAGGAGTCAGTGGAAGCACTGTCTCATAGGCTGGATGACAAGATGGTGATGAAGCATATTTTATTTTAAGGAAACATTTTTTCTATTTGGAGATATTGTGAGGCTTTAGGGAAGAGCTGTGCTACTAAAAGGCATGAAAATGAAGAAGGGAAAAATTAATAAAGTAAAAAAAGAATATCAGTGTTATAAATGGGCTTAAACTGAGATCTGAAAAAATGTTCGCAAACAGTACAAATGAGATTTATGTTAGTGGGTCACTTTTTGTTTGTGGATTTTTTTTTTTTGAAGGATCTACTCAAAATATGTGAGGACTCTCCTCTTCTTTGTACTGGGACATAATGCATACGGAATAGAGGGTACCGACGGACATAAGGAAAAGACAACCTGACTCCAGATAATTTAATGTTAAGTGAATTATAAAAGATAATTATAATATTACAGTAAGACAGAAGGTACATTTTTATCAACAGTAGAGAAAAATGCCATTATGCCTGTGGGGTGAGTAGCTGGCTGGACAGCTACATGCAGATTTTTAGTAGATTAGTTTATGTGACAGTTTGCCTGTTAACAGGAAAATATTGATTCCTCTGGCTTTGCAAATCAGTGCCCTTAAGTGCTTTGGCCAGAAATTCATAACACGGTAATACAAAAATGAAGTTCTCAAGGACTGAGTCTGGCCCTAAATGTTCACTGGGCAGAGGGAAGCATTTTTCTTGCTCACAAAATGACATTCAGGCTCCCAGTTTCCTGTCTTGCAAGGTATATGGTAGAGACTCTGAAAATAAAACATACAGTTAAGCGTGGTCTGTTGTAACCCAGACAATTATAGGCATCACAACAATAAATTTTTAAACAGTTAGGTAATATATAATAAATAAAAGATGAACAGGAAAGCACTCACAGCTATTCCCCTAATGCATCTGGAAAGTAATTAACTTTTTTTTCCTCCGTTAAGAATGTAATGTATTATACCCTGGCAAAGGAGGAGCCTGGCCGTGCATCCCCGATGAGGATTTATCTGAGGTCAGTCTGGGAGGGAGCAGACCCACCATCCATCCTGCCAGAGCACACCACCTCTCCAGCGTCGTGTCCCTGCTCGAGCACTGCCCCTTCCCCACTCAGGTCACCGTGGTGGGGGCGGCAGGGCTCGGGGGGGACACTGGGATGGGCAGGGGGTGGGAGGGCAACCCTGCCCAGCCGAGGGACAGACCAGACCCCCCCAGTGCAAAGGAGGCTCAGGGCAACGCTCACAACCACCTGCCAAGGACTAACGGGAAAATAATGATGGTGGGAAGGGAATTACGGGCACATTTGGAAACCAGCATGCCTCTCCTGGGATTCTTGGCATGTGGCGAAGCCTAAATCTTCTTATTGCAGGGTCCGGCATGGCTGCCTAGTCACTAGAGCCCAGGATTGGTATTTGTTGGAGGGCTTTGCTTGGCTCTGCCATTTCCTTATGGCTCTCCCTTTTCCAACCATCATGGGGGTGCAGCCGGGCTGGGCAGGGCAGGGCTGTGCGGAGCTGGAGACCGGCCCTGCTGCAGCGTCGCTGGGGCAGGGGCTGACGGCCCTGAGGGGCTGACGTGGGGTCCCGGGCCGTGGGCAGGTGGGGGACCCCCGGAGGTCTGCCAAGGGGCAGTCAGGGCTGCCATGAAGTTCATTCCGCTTATTCGAGCCTCTGGCTGCTTGAGCTGTTGGCCCCACTGAACAGCGGAGCGTGAGTCTGATCGAGGTCTTCTGAAGCAAAGCAGCTGCAGACCACCGGGTCACTGCGTGTTTTCGCCGGTGGGAGCGGGAAGAGGTCCTGCAGCGTGTGTTGCCAGAGCCAAGTTCAATGGAAACTCCTGAGGCTGGTTTAAAAGGAGGGAGTTTGCCAATGTGGGTAATGCATTGACTTTGGCGTTTACAACAAATAGCACAAAATTGCTGTGCTCTGAGGTGTATTGCAAAATCAATTACTGCTGGGAAGTTTTGAAGAATGGAGATGTTGCTGAGGGGCAACTTTTAGGACAGTAAGAAACCTAAATTATTTTTTTTTTTCTTAGATTATCTCATTGACTGCTTTTTTTTTTAGGATTAATGATGCTTGTAATCCATTGTCAAAGATGCTGGTGGTCAAGGTTGGTAACTGGAATTAATGTAGATTAAAAAGCCCATCACATTAAATGCAAATTAAAGCACAGACTGAGCAAAACTCAAGGTAATGTTTTTTAGTAGACCACCTTTCAATGGTAGATACAAAAGAACAGATGATTTGATGAGTGCTTTTCCATGCCTGATTTGCATGGTGTAGATACAGGCCATTGCTTCATGGTTATGGACTTCCCGGTCTAAACCAGCTACCCTTGCATGTCATTTCTTTTATACTTAAAGAAATCAAGTCACAGCCAGACACTTTAGGGCTGATTAATTCCTGGAAACATCTGGTGGAGCCAGGCTATTATTAGACATGAACTTCTGACATGATTTGCAGACACAGTCATACACAGAGATTAACCTCCCTGCAATAAGTGCAGTCCTGGGCTGCATCCTGAGCAAGACACTGTGACCCAGATTCCCAGCTGTGGCTGAGCAGCAGCACAGAGTTGAGCCCCAAAGGTTAAGGCCTGACCTCAGCTCTCTGTGTGCTAGTCCAGTCCCATAGCAGAAGTTAAAGCAACCTGTGCCAGCTGCTGACAGAGTGAGGTCTCCAGAGAACACGAGTGTCCCAGCTGTGAACCCCTCCATTCTGTCGCGCTACAAAAGTAGTCGGTAGGAAAAAAGGAGTTGGAGAAAGTACTAAACCAGCTCTGAGCTTCCAGAATATGTGCCCTTTGCTGGCTACACTCACTCTACAGTCTCACCATGTTTGCATTACATAGCTGAAGGTGCAGGCCTCTCTGTCTTTTAATAATGCAAATGGATGCAAGATGATGTCTTGCATAGACAGGACCTTTGCAAAATACGATGTCAGATGCATTACTGTGCTGTGCAGTTCTTCTGTCTCTGCTACCATTTTCCTGATGCCTGTTGTTATGCTAAAGAAAACCCATACAGGATGACAGCCTGATCTTAAAACTGTGTTTGTGGGATTCATCCTGAACCCTCAACATGGCTCGATCTATGTATAACTTAGTGGCAACTGTCTAGGCTTTTTTCTGCATATTCAGCCTACACATAAACATATCCTTAAAAAGAACACTGGTAACATCACAAAATTCACCCTGAAAAGGTAAGAAATGCTTAGATTCATCCTCCCACTTCTGTGTATACGGATCCTAAGGTATGGTCCATATTCATGCAGTCGCACATTATTTGCTCCATGGGGAATGCTCTAATTCAGTCCTACAAAGCCAGGGTTGTCTTGTGACCCCTTTGCTCATGTACGTGGCTTTGTCTCAGACTCCTTTGCCTGAGTATCTTGCGTACATCACAGTCAACATAACTGACAGTGAAAAGTCTAACTGACGTACTTAATATAAGGGTTAAGGCACAAGGGCATTTCCAGTGCCCGATTTCTCAAATTACTCAGTACCCATTTATGCTGCTTACTATTGCATTTAAAAATCAATCCCCGATCATGCCTAAGTGACACAGAGGAAATCTGTGGCCATGGAGTCTCCAGTGTTTTTCCCACAAAGCTTGCCTGCTGCTTCCTTCCCTTCTGCCTCTCAGCTCCTCCATTGTGCTGAAATAGTTGTTTTGTCTCCAGCTGATTTTCCTCCTTCTGAGGAGGGCAATTGTAGCGCTCTAGGAAATGAAAAGCAGATGAAGTTCAGTAGTATGTTGCATTAAGCTGTTCTTTGGACCTTTAATGGAATAACCCCTCTCCAAATATCTTTTGTTTGAGTGTAATTTTTTTTCTTTAAAATTCTTTCCTGATTTAGACTGTATGCACCAATTTGGTTGTAATTGAATATAAAATAACATACAGTAACTATCTTCCCTTCCCTATTGTCACAATATCCTCTGGCACTAGTGAGAGCACCAGCAAGGAGGCTTGACATTCTAAAAACCTTTTTATTTCCCAATGAAAAAAGGTATTTAGGCTATAATTAAATTTAAAAGTGCCTGCAGTGTACTCCAGGGGCCACATTCACTTTCATGTACCTAGACCCACTCCCATTGACTAAAATCTGCACTTGGATCACAGAGTTATTGATTTGCAGCTTTGGTCTGAGCTTCCAGTGCCTTCTGTTTTCTTTATTAGGAAGCAGCTTATTTTCAGTAAGTTTCTCTGCTACAGCTGTTGCAGATACCTTCTCATTTGAAGCCCCTCACAGCACAAATGGTATGATCATTTTCTGGAAAAAATGTCATTTATTATCTCTGTCTTCGAAACTCTTGAACCATTTTAGTTCTTAGGCAAGCTGGTATAGAGAAAATTGTTTCCAGAGTTCAAAAAATATTTCCATAACTGCATATTTTCCGATTAATTCCCTACAGGGAGGAATTTAAATTTGCCAGTGGCCTTGGATCACTACTAACAGTTCTTTCCCTGTTCCAACAGATGATTGCCTCCTGAGATTTCAACCAAAATTCAGAAAGTGATGCACAAGGTTGTGGTAAATTCTGTTTGATCTGTTTATATTCATATGTATTTCCCAAAGGCCAGACTCCCATCCAAATACTCTCAGACTCTCCTGGAGGTACTTAACTGCAACTGCAACCTATAAAGAATGAAAGCAGGTCTTGCAGAATAGACAAATATAGAGATAAAGAAGAGGTTTCCCCCAGCGGCATGTCAGTGGGTCAAGAAAAGAAAAAGGTTCTAATTCCACTTCCGATGGCCATCCCATAAGTAACCCCGATCATCTCACCTCCTGTTTCTCTGTAACACGATTAAGATGATAAAGGAGGTTATATCAGGCCAAACCAGAAGTCCGTCCATCTCTGTATCCCGTGTCTGGGGTCAGACAGTAACAGCAGTCTGGGGACAAAATATTAGAACAGGGCAAAAGTGAAACAGGGACTTTTTAGCCCTGAAGTGGATTGTCATCTTGATGTTTAGTAACCATGGATGGAGTTTTCATCTGTGAGCTTGTCTAATTGCTTTGTTAACGAATTTATACTCTTGGCTTCCGCAGCACCCAGTGGCAATCATCTCTGCTGTTTAATTATGCACTGTGTGGAAAACTCTGCCTGTTGTTTCTTTTAAAAAGTTAGTGTGACAGTTTCATTTGAAAGCCACTCTTTTTGTGTTATAAGAAATAATTTCTCTCCTTTCAGCATCACCTATGATTTCGGAAAGCACTCGTATCTCATCCTTTTTCTTCACAGACATTAACCATTCTATTTCTGATTGTACAGAAACTATTCCATAACAACAGTAATCTGTGTTGCCCTTCTTACTACTTTAGAGAAGACAAGACCGGAACTGTAGGTGCATCACTGCTTTATTTGCTGACTTGAAGAGATGCTTTGATTCCCTTTTTTTTTTTCTGTTTTTTCCTTCTTTTGTCTTTCTTTACTAACAACTTCTAGCACTCCATATGACTGCCCCTGAAAAGTGAGCTATTTTCACAGAGCAACCTACACTGAACTGAACATCTAATCCCTTGAATGGTAGCATCTGATGTGGGACTTGTCAGTCTTTATGTATAGGAGGGATTATTTTTCTACATGTGCATCAGGTTTTCAGCTGATCAAAAGATAATTTCACCTGCTGTTTTATTGCCCATCACTCAGTGTCAAGCCATCCTCCTGCAAGTCTTCACAGTCAATTTTAGATTTTATTACTCCTCAGCAAGGGTTTCACTTTTCGTCTTTGTTTTCCTTTCCAGAACATTCATAAATACATTGGAGAGCACAAGTTCCAGCACAGATCTCAGTGGTAACCCCTTGTAGCATTTTCCGCACTGTGATAACTGAGCATTTATACTTTCCTGTCTTTTAATCACATATCAGTTCATGAGAAGAACTTGACCCTTCTACCTCCCTGCTTAATTTCTTCCTGTATTTTGGGGGAGGGAACTTTCAGGTGTGTTTTATCAATGGGTTCATCACAGAGTCATTGACTTTCACTGATTTTAATGCTTGCCTGCACCACAGTGAGGTTATAATGAGGAAACTCCTAAAACACGAGAAACCTAGAATTTGTCAGTGTTCACACAGATGTTCAATAGCTCCAGAAGTGTTGACTTATATGGAATGTGGTGCCTCTGAGATGTGTTAGCCTTGTTTCATGCTGCATATGTTTGGATGTGAGTGTCTATAGGAATGTGTGTCTGGCACTCAGATTGTTTCCTATGCCAAACAATTTTTTAAAATCTTGGCTGATTTCAACCAAATTTGACAGAGACATAAAGGTTTGAAAAAAAAGCAGTCCTTCCAGAACTAGGGAGAAAGGAGGACTGGTGAAGGGTCAACATCTCATAGTGTTGCCATGGAAGTATATGTTTAACACAAGCACATGTTAGAGCACCTTGTTAGACATCAGAGAGAGAGAGAAACAGAGGAAGAAGGATAGAAGGACCAGATGGTTATGAAAACTTCAGCTGTAGGGATAATCTTCAGTGAGATCTTATGACAAATTAGACACCAGAGAATCTGACCATCAGCCACAAAGGGCTTTGAAACAGGGCTTTGGTCACACACAGACCACCTTGTCTGATGGTGATAATTGTTCAAAGTCTTTGGTGTAAACAGCTCAGCTCCACGTATCCTACCAGCAGAGAGAGCTGGCAGTCTATATTCCTGATTCAGCAATTTAGAAGACGTCCATCAATTAAAAAAAAAAAAAAAACAAAACAAACAAAAACCCGATGAAAGTGGGAGAAGTGCCAGGGAAAATGTATCTGCTTTTTTACATTTTGCTTTGTGAAAGAAACTGATGTATGAAAATAAAACTGCCTGCAAAGCCAAGTAAGTGTTATAGAAATGTGGATAATAAGAGAATCAAAAGAAACTGAACAATTCAGTGCCCCATCAGAGCAACAACTGTTTTATTTAAGGAAAGCTGAGCCACGTGGGCTGAACTAGTTCAATAAGTTATGGATGCAATTGTGATGATGACAGTAAGCAAACTTACAGTAACTAAAACCTTACAGTGTCTTCACTCTGCTGTATTCCCTTATCTGGTGTACCTACTGACTTCACTCTTGTTGCTTATATAAGAAACTACAGTGCACTACTTGCCTTTTAACTTTCATTTTAAAAAATCACTACAAAACCATAAACTGATGGTATATTGCAAATTCCAGATTTATGTGCGCAAATATTAGCTCGCTTTAATAAACATCTATCAGTCACGTCCACTGAAAGCTGAAAGGAGCTTGGCAAAGCTAATACTACTTAATGGAATTTTATTTCACTGAAAAAATGCAGATACTGTGACACTGAAATGTTTACTCATTCGTCTCAGTTTCAATAAAATATTTCACTCCATAACAAGGTCCAAATATTCCATTTTAATATTCTAAAAAAAAATATTTAATTTTCATATTATAAACAGCTTCTCATTTGGAAAGACAGACACATTTTTATTGGAGCTTTTTAACAGGTTTTAACTTCAAAATTGCTGGTTTCATTTTCAGCCTCACAAAAAAAAAAATTAAAAAAATATATATTTGCTAAAAATATCATCGGTTAGAGATGGTACATTTGCCAAGGAACTGAAAAAAAGTTATTTGCATAACTCTAGAATTCAGAGCTCTTGAAAATCATGTCATTTTTAAAGTTCTTCATTTGAATTTAGAAATTTTGCTTCAGACTTCTCTAACTAAAATAAGAAGATGTAGAGTCATTAAAATGCTCAGAAATCCCCACACACCTGCGCAACACAGAGGGATCTTCCTAAGAGAAGAATTTGTAACTTCTAACTAGAAATGGATGCAGTGCACAGTAAGCATGTTTTCTTTATCAGTGAACAGCCCATTAATGTAGTAGTGTAAAGAAACGAATGTGCTTTTGAGCACACAAATACAACTACAGTGTTCTTGTACATATGTGTGTTTTATTCTGTCTTCATAACATCCCAAAATATTTTCTGCAACGTGACTCTGAGTAAGACTGCAACCCTGTCCAGGCAGCATAAAAGATCTCATCCTGCAAAAAAAATATTCTTTCAGGGACTTGATCTTTATTAGTCAGGCAAATTTTCCATCGTGGCTGTCCAGCTTTGCCCACGTGTGACATTGCATGCTGCAGATATGACTGCCAAGCTACATGCCATTCATTTTTTAAGCTTTCTGCACTGGCACGCAGTGTCAACAGACTGTTTTGGTGTTGGTGTTGTCTTCCTTTTAGCGTGCCTCTTCCCCTTCTGCTTTCTGCGTGAGGATGGGGTTTTTTTGTTCTGTCCATTTCTCTTCCTTCTCATTCTTTTTCTCCTGAGTTTTTGATCCTTCTGCCTTGATTTCTCTTGGGCTACTGCTTTTGCTGCTGAGAAACGAGGGGTGCACATTTTCTTTCCATTGCTGGTTCTCAACAGCTCTAGAGAAGGCTCAGGGAAGTTGCCCTCTTCTCTTTCTGCCATCCGTTGTCTCTGCAGCCAATGACCTACACGTAGGCATCTGCGCTTTCACATTATGAGTGCGATCCCCTCACCAAAGTGGGAAGGAACCTCTTCAGTGCGCCCTCAGTGTGCTCTGCCCTTTTAAGGGTCTTTGAATGATCAGAGATGGGATTTTGAGAAGGGCTGAATGAATAATGCATTTTTGGTTTAGTTCCCAAGTTGAGACTCTGTGGGTGGGGAACGAGAAAGAAAATTTTGGATGAATGTGGAAATGGTTTATTTGATGCAAAAGCAAATGCTGTGTTGTGGTTAGTGTTTAGAGCCCCTTTAAATCATCAGGACAATTTTTAAACAAAAAGTTTGCTGTCTTGAAATGAAAGAATATCAAAATACTGTGTTTAAAAAGGCCAGATATAACATATTTATTTCCTTAAGAGAATCCCCCTCTTTTCTTCTTACTGAAACCATTAGTTATATTTATCTAAGCATTCACAGATGGCTTGTCACTCCAAAACAGCTTTCATTTTTGATTAATTTACTTTTTACCTGCTTAAAAGAAGATAACCTACTGTGAATCAACACTGGCATATTTAAATCACTAAGGCACCTAAAAAATCCCACTCTTCACCACCAGAATTCACAAGGTTTCAACCACATTGCATGAGGAGTGTGGCACACAGCAGCAAACGCACTGAGTATTTTCGATCAGCGAAATGAGCTGTGCTGATGATATTGATTGTATGTGGGCAGTTGCAATTGTGATTTTCAGTGTACCAAATACATAAAAGACAATTACAACTTCATGTCTTTTCTTTGTTTCATTTTTCACTCCCTAGGGCATGGTATTCTTAAAATTTCCACCTATTATTTTATTCAGAATAAGTTGATTAAGGAAATTGGTGGTAGAACATGACCAGCAGAGTCCCTCCTCTTTTCTGTCCTCTGCCTGCTACAGATACTACGTATCTTCATGCTGTTCCAGATGCTCTGTCCTCCTCACTGTATTTCTCTATATTTTGAAAGTGAAATGAAAGGATTTTGAAACATTCCTCTGCATCTAAAAATGGCAGCAGTAAAAGCTGGATACAAGGAATTAAACCAATTTCCACATACCTAACTGAACTGAGAAAAGACAGGCTTTTCGTGGTGGTCGCTAATGGATGGTTTGCAACAAAGAGGTCTTAGGAGCCTTCCTCTGAATATGCTGAGTGTTAATAAAGCATCATCAGGCTTTATGCTGACTCTGAAAAAAAAAGACTAAACAGTCTCTCCTGTAACATCTTAAGTACATTTAGCAGCTGCATGCACAAACTCTGACTAAACTCTTCTGGTTTACAGCATACTTTTCTATCTCAGTCTTACAGACTGGTAAGATTCAGCCTTGATTCCCTGCCAGGCACAATATGAAGAATTCTATAATTATCAATCTAGTGATGGCATTTAAAAGCAAATGCATTATCATGCACGGAAATCATCTCATGTCCCCTACAGCGAGTTCCACAACAAGGACTGTCACTTTGCTTGACTATAACTCTGGCTTTATTACATTTAAACCTCTTCCATCAACAGACTCTCCCAGCCAAAAAAATATTCTTTTATTCATAAAATAGCATGTATTCTGGAGTGGCTGTCAACATACCTAAAGGTCATATAATGTCAGAGTCATTATTTTCAAATCATCTATACTCATGAGCCCTACTTTGCAAAGCTAGGTATCAAAACAATAATAAACACAGAATGTGTGTGGTGCTGCATGAAAATTTGTGCCCTATCATTTAAGAAGTATGGAATAGAAGCAGAGAGATTCCTCCCCACTTCTCCTCCTCTCACTATTAGCAACCACTGTATTCAGCAGTTTGTTACATTAAATTTAATTAATAGCCTGAACCCCTCTTTACCAATACCTTTTTCCCCTTGACCCACTTGGCAATCCAAGACAATGCATTTACAAGGCAGATTATCCATTGCAGAGTTGCCAGCTCTGTCAGACCCTGATATTTTACCCTGTCACGGATCAAAAAGATTAAAAGCAACTTTAAAAAGCACATGTTATGATATTAAGTCCAGTAACTCTAGCCTGTCTGCTTCAGCTCAGATTTGGAAACTAAGCAAAGATTAATGTTTTGAATGGTATCTGAATTAATGTTCTGTCAACCAGACACAGGGGCTGCTGGTTTCCCACTTGTTTGGTTGGTTTTAGTTTCCATAATCCAGATAGTTTTCAATCACTGTTTGCAGCATCAGGAAGGCTACGCTTCATCTGCAATCCTGGGCATTGTTAAAAATAATATTTCCAACCACACTCAAGGTGGGAGCCACGGGTCGTTGGTTCAACAGGTTAACGTGACTGACATAGATCACATTAATTCTAAGAGTGATTACATTTATTTGCTGACCTAGATCTTCTGTAGATTAAGACATACTCGTACCTTCACCTTTTTTACCCTCCCATTTCCTCTACCTTAAAAAAAATAAATTGGTTAACAGATGTAGGCAACTGGAAGGCTTCACATTTCACCTCTCTGTTTTCTTTTTCTCGGTGACAAAACCAATGAAGGAGGAAAGGGGCTGAGTTGAAAGAAATAACTGTACTGTGTTTACCAGCCAACTAGACTATCCGTTACCACACTCTGTGTTAATACCTGGCACTAGTCTTAATGTACCCTATATGACATCAGGCACGGATGAAACAGCAGACAGACAGACTTTAAATTTGTGTATCCAGAGTTGACCGTGTTTATCAGGGCTGAGATGCATGCAATGCTCTGCATGACCTGCGGTCAACAAAAAGTATTTTCTCCTTATATTACTGTGAATTATTTACTACAACATTTTGAACTGACATCCAGATTTTCCCCCCTCTGTTCAGAGTTTTATTGCAATGAAAAAAAGAGAAGTAAATGAATACCAGGAGAGGGGAAATAAATCCCATTGAAATGCACTGGCTGATAAAATAAGTGTCTTAGAAACAGTTCCTTATGCAAGAATAATTGTACCATTTGTTACAGTGCTGTACTGATGTACTTAGGACCATCTCTGGTTATGGCAGAGATGTGGGAAGCAAAGCTCCAGCTAGAGCATCCACAGGACTATGGGACTTTGTTTATAGGTTGTTGGTGAAGTTACACCCAAGTGGCCAGCCCTGAAGATAGGGGGTTTGAATCCTTCCTATAAACCGTGGAGGGGTTTCTAGCTCAGATATTGGCCACATGCATACATACATGCACACACACAGGCACAGACCAGAGAGGAAAGTCTTCCCAATTACCAAGTGACTGAGGACTTCGTATCTTTGGCACAGAGGACAGAGCAGACACTGTGCATCTTGTGTTCTGCCTCGAATACAGAAACAGGCAGGGCTGAGAACAGGTCCCTGTCTGTCTCTCCCAGACAAGCATTAGGGGGAGAGCTAGCTAACTCCTGAAAAGAAATGTCACCTATTACTCACTGTCTCAGCGGGAGAGGTAGCTCAGAGAGAAGTGTGTCTAAACCTTCCCGAACAGGAAAAGGCTCCGGTCCATAAGTTAGCTCTGGCTCCAGTTCTGGATTGTAGACTGGAACCTCCCTCTTGGGTCCATAGCTCAGGAGTTTCCAGACCTGTTGGTGGCTTAGCTTTCATTTTGAGCAGTGCCAAATGAAGTTCAGAAGCTGAGAACAGTTCCATACCTGTGATGTTTGGACCAGCTGATCCTTTCTGTTCCAAAACTTGCATTTGCTCCCAATCCAAAATCCAGTTTTCTTCTCCATGAAAGTTTGAGTTGGTTGTAAGGACCTTTTCCACAGCCTTTGACTCTTGCCATTAATGCCATCGTTGAATCTAACACAAATGACGGTTGAGTTTCACCTTCATTTGTAAGGAAGGCAGCATTTAGATCCACAGCTGTCATTCCCAGGTCTCACTGTGCAGCAAAGGAAGTTAAGGAAAACGGCTGTTACGAATGTTATTGCATAAGATTCTGCCTGAGTGAATTATTAAATGAACAGAGTATCCATATATTTCTGACAGGATGAAAACTTATTTGGACAAGTCAGCAGAAAGCTTGGCTGAGTGATTACCACAGGCAACCCTGTGAGAAAGGGGTACAGCCAGAGACACAAAGCTGAAGCGGCAGACAGTCAGAAATGAGAGGCCAGTGACAAGCTGAAATGCTGGGCTCTGCACACACGCAGCCAGAGATGGGCACTTGACAAGCTGGTAGTGCCATATTTGCCAAGAGCAATTCTGATGGAAACAGCGAGCAAGCTTTAGGGACACACTTTCTGAAGCTGTTTTGCTTGCCCACATGTGCTAAGGTCTAGGCACCCACAAAACAGGCAGTGGCTGAAGGCATCAGCGACTACCACCGATTTCCTCCACTGATGGCCAGACTATTTCCATAGAAGATATTAATATCCAGGGCGGCAGCAAAACATGATGGGACAACCCCCTTATACCATCAGCATGCGTCCTCCTTCCCCCAGGAACAGCAGAAGCAAAAGTCTGATGCTCTGTGGCTCTCCCCTGAACTCTGCTCCTTTTCCACTGAGGGAGCAGCTTCACCTCTAAGTGGCAAAACTCTACACTCAATCTGGGCCAAATGCTTTTTCCAAGGTGAAATCATGGAGTCTGAGTCTGAGCCCTCTTCTATCAGATTGGCCCTGACTGGCTGCAGTGATCCAGTTGGAAAGCTGGAAAGCTATGCACACATGCTTGTCTCTTAGTGACACACCTCTTCTCTTGGGAAAAAATCTTTAACGAAGCATTTTCCCAGTGGAGGGGGGAGAAGGAAAGAGAAGCCACTCAGGGAATAAAAGACTGGCGTGAGAAATGGATATAGATGCTGCAACCAAGTGGTTTTGGGGGGAGATGTTTAATTAGGGATAGAAGTAGGAAACTGTGTTTCTCTCTGTGCATAAAGGGACAAATCCAGCCTTCTGCATGAATAGGTTTCATCCTGCAGCATAAGAAGTTGAGGCTCTGCTGCGTTGCTCTGTGCTGCTGAGCTGCACCTCTGCAGATCAGTCCCGTGGCACTGGTGTGGTGAGCATGGAGCAGTGGGACAAGGAGCAATCCCATACCCGAGCAGGATGGGATACAGGGCAGTTGTGCCCCGTAGACTCTGTTTTGGTGACTGGGCTGCCCCTGGACACCAGCTCCAGAACTTTTTGATCAGCCTCATCCACATGCAAAGCCTGAAACTGGGACTATCTCAGTTATCCTTGCTCTCCAGTGCCGGAGCCCCTTATGTATGCTCAAGTATTCACTGGATTTAGCCTTGAGTGTGGAGCGATAAACATAACTGCTAGAGAGTTTGGATGCTACAGATGCAGGTATGCCCAGTCTGCCTCCTTTGCTTTGACTGCCAAACAGCAAAGGAAGGAGTGAGCCTCTGTGTCAACTCAAAGGCAATAAAAACCTTCAACCATTCATTAGCAACACTCCTGTGAACAGACATGCGAGCCTGCCTCTGGTAACTTAGGTAAGCCAACTTGAAAATACAGTAAAAATGAAAGAGATCTGTCAAACTGATAATTAATGTGCAGTTCAAAAATTATGCCTTGTTGATGCTGGCCTGGGGAGAGGCTCTGAAGCAGCTTGTACTCTCACTCTGTGAATTTCCATGTCTGTTGTGGTAGACACAATAAGCACTCTTTAGCCTGTTCAAATTGAGATGGAATACTGCATATTTTTTTATTAACGTGAGACTGCAGATCCAGTTACTTTGGTAGGTCTGTCCTTCCTGAATGAAAGCAGCCACTTTCTTTCCTTATAGAGGCAGACACAAAGTGCAAAAGGCACTCGCGATCACCTACCTGCTGGTTCTAGCACCTCCACCGGCATCCATCGTTTGTTCAGGACTCCCATTAATTTTCCTAAGAGAGAGAAAAAAAAATATTTTCTGAAACCATCACCCCATTCAATGTGAGGTGCAGGAGGTCTCAAGGAAGAAACACAGTAATTCTAGATCTTAGACCAGCCACGCAAACACATAAATCTGGACTGCCATTAGAAGGCGATTGCTTTCCTTCCCCTCCCTTTCCTCCAAGTTGTTCCTGTTCACAAAAATCCAGAAGGAAAATTCATAGAACTGTCTTCACAGGCAATAAACCAAAGTTAATGATCTGATGTAAAGCCACTGGAGTAAGAATATTTTCATATGGTCAGAGGACGGAGGCAGAGTAGGCAGAAAGATGGCCTTGCGCCATATGACTTTATATGTCACACAGAATCCGAATCCTTCTTCCAGCCTTTAAAAGGGATACTGCTCAAATTGAAAGGTTGTAGAACAAAGAAGTTTAATGAATCAATGCAGAGGTGCTCTGAAGCAGAACTACCACAATAAGCAAAACAAACAGCCTTACTATCCCACTGAAATTAAAAGTACACAACAAAATTGACTTGTGGTTAGCAGAGCTGCATCGAAGGAGGTATGTGGTTACCTCCTCGGTTGCTCCACATGCAATGAAAGGAGCTCACACTCCTTTTTTGTTAGGGAGCACTGAGAATCAGTTGCCTCCTGAAAGAAACGCTGCTGCACCGCTCCAGATATGTTACTGGTACATCAAAAAGAATTAACATCCTGCCTCCACTTACACAAAGAGAGGGGTCTCGCTTGATGCCAAATGGCCATGTGCACTGATACAGAAATAATGTTTTGGCAGCCAGCAGGAGTGAAAAGGAGCCAAATTACATCATTCACTCTCCTTTCAGTGGGGATAGAAGACTCTATTTACTACATTGGCAATAGCCAGCACCACAGCTGCTGCCGGTCACATGTAAGAGGAGCAGAGGGAAGGCAACAAAAAAATAATTGAATCCTGAGAGCCTAGGGATCCTCTCTGTAAAATACCCCATGCTTGGTGCAACAGGGTGCTGTCCTAGGACTCAGGAAAGCTCCGTTCTGGTCCCACTGCTGTCACCAACGTCTGCTGCGTCACCTTGGCCCGTCACTTCACCTTTCTTCTTTCCTCCTGCTCTTGGTCCTGTTTGTTTGGCTCACAAGCTTTTGAGGGCAGAGATTGACACGTTATGTAAACTCTGTGCTTAGCTCAGCACTCTGCCAGTCTCATCTGGGTCCTATAGGCACCCCTGAAACAGAATAAAGACAACAGCAGCTGTATTTCTAATAAGAGAGAGAATACATTGAAAGGACCAAAAAGGTGTAGATTTTCAAACAGATGGCATAAGTATGTAACATGGATGTTACAAGCTGGGAAGTTCTGCCACTCCAGAGCACCTTTAGCTGTGCAAATGCCTGATGGAGAACACGTACAATGATAAGAAGTCACCGGTGTGACTAGAATGAGCAGCAGAAGCAGTTAAGTAGCTTAAATATTTTTAAGCTGAAACTATCAGAGAGAGGAACTGAATTAATATGAGAAAGTAAGGAAAAATGCCTCTGTGAATGATTGCCAGATTTGTCTTTATAGGAAGAGCCATACTGCATAAAGAATACACCTACAGGGCATTAAAAAACAAAACAAAACAAAACAAAACAAAAAGATAGAAGTGTTTAACTGTGTGACCTAATAAGTTTTAAGATTTGTCCAGTTTCCATCACCAGAAAGCTCAAGCCTACCTATGTGACAACATATCCTTGTATGCTTCAAGCAACTGATAATTATCAAACACAGAAGAGAGTAACCCCACTGTAATTTAAAATGCATGTTCAAGAGACACAACTCAATTCTTGTTGCGCAAGAAAACCCCTGAGGAGTAGTAATATGATAAATGAAGACTAAAAAATGCCCCCCCCCCAACACTAAAGCCATTCTGTCAGGATGGAATGCAGTGCCAATTTGTGAAACCTTGGTTACACATAATTCAACAAAACCTGCAAAAAAATCCAAAGGACTTGGTGCCTCAGAGAATTTTTGTACTTTTAAAACGAACCATAATTGCCCTACAGAGAGAAGCTGAGGAGACCCTCATCTGTGCTTTCTCTGCAGAACAGATCCACAACTTCATTAAGAGAATCAGTGTATTTCGTAACTAAATGAGATTCTGTCTCGCTGGCAGGCATATTCTGCTCACCGAACAAAGAAACCACACACAAAAACGTTCCAAAGGGAGATGTCCTTAAAAAAAAAGTCATTGTAACGCCATCAGAGTGCAGAGTCTGCCAGAAATTATGACTTTTTGGAAGAAAAAAAAGACTGACAGGAATTAGGAAGCAAGCTAGATGCATGTGACAAAAATCTGTTCTCTTGACCTTTTTATTTCTCAGTTAATGCCTGTGTGTTTCTGCTTGTTATAAAGCAATTGCTGTGTTGTTTTATTTCCCTGTATTCAAAAGTCACACTGCTGCCCTCCAACTTCTGTGCCAGGGAGCTGGTTTTAGGGACATGGCAGGACCCTCAGACTTGTTTGCAGTGGATTTTTAGAGTATCTCACCAACAGCCAGAGCCCTGAAGAATAAAGCCTTGAAGGCTTTCTCTCAAAGGCAACAGGCTTACTGCTCATCTCCTGGTGTGCTTGTTCTTAGCTGCAAACCTGACTTGGGCCCATTAGACCTGAGCTGAAGAACTGCCTGAAAGACAAATGTGAAAAATCACAGCACTAAACCACTGGGAAATTCAAACTTCTCCATGCATGGGAGCCAACAAGGCTGCCGATCTGTAAGGAAATATTCAGACACTGATCCATGTACTATGTTCTTGCTTGAAGTCTGACTGGGAGAGGAAAGGGATAATGAGATCTCAGATCTGGCAAGTAATGGTAACAGAAGGCGAGAAAGGGGAAAAGGAAAAAACCACCAGTGAGTTGAGGATCCAGATGGTGGTTTGAGATCCAGAGTAGTTCTGTCTGTCATGTTTTACTTCTCCCCTTCAAGATACGTAAAAACAAGATGAATAGGGGAGGTGGAGGTAAACCCCAGACAGGACTTTTTTATGAAGGCCGTCTTTTTTTCCCCTTATACATGGCAGATTGTTAATTATTGTATTTCAATTATCAAATAGAAGAGCAGCAATTCACTAGATGGTGAATGTTTCCAATAATACATAAATTTAAAGATAGGCAAAATTTACCCAAGATGTCAAGTGTGAGGTAGGCGTCAAGTGTGAGGTAGGTGTTCCCATTCTTCACACTCAGTTGAAAGAGAGGCAGCTGCACAAGGAATTTATTCCCAACTATCTTAGACATGCATTCACTCAAAAGAAACCAGTCTGGATGAAATGTTATACTTCAATACATCTGTAGTTACAGGAGATAAATCTCTCATGAAGTCACTGCCAGCCTGTAGAGTCACAACTTGGTCTGACCCCATGACTTCATTAGAGCTTGCAAACAACAACCCGTCTCAACCTTGCTCCAGACTCTCCTCAAACATCTGAATTCTGAAAAGAAGGTTTGCAGCATTTATGGAGACATTAGCTAACCTGAGCTCTGATATTGATGGCAGAAAGCAAACCAGTCCAGAATAAGAAACATTTCTCAGAAAATCCCTTACTGATATCTGTCTGTCTTTTACATCAAAAAAGCTTTGTCATGCTGATAACCTCACCTGTGGATATTTGATGGGAAAAGATCAACTCCCTTCAGGCAATGTAGACCCAAATCAGTTAGGA
Organism: Astur gentilis; assembly: GCF_929443795.1. Lineage (NCBI taxonomy): Eukaryota > Metazoa > Chordata > Aves > Accipitriformes > Accipitridae > Astur > Astur gentilis. The sequence continues at coordinate 11,258,896 of NC_064911.1, forward strand.
TTTTAAATCTAATTCTGAGACAGGTGGCTTCCTGTTTATTTTGGCTGGCTCTAGAGTGTCTCCATGCACATGAAACCAATAGTCAACTTTACTCAGAGGTCAGCTGCTAGCTTGTGCAGTCTGTAGTACTCTGGTGTTATGCGATGCCAGTGTAAAACTTCACTAGTAAATGGGCTGAATCATCTTGAACAAGTTTCCTGGGATATAAACACAGGTGGAAAATATGAGTGGTCTAATCTACAAGTGAGGGATAAGCCTACCATCCAAGCAAAAACATGTACTTACCTTATTAAACCCAAAATATTCTTTTCCACTTATGGACAGGTCCAGGACTTCTATTTCATGAACCAAGTTATAAATTTTGTCTACACTCTAGTTAGCCTCAAGTCCCACCAATACTACTTTCTCCAGTCTCCCAATATGATTTATGGATGTATACATAATTTTTTTGTAAAGCCACATAGTCCTCATGTACAGTGAAAGCCTGTCTTGACATGAAAGTTTACCATGATGCTATGCCAGCAGGATATGCTGTTCATTTCAGAAGATATTTGAATATTTTCTGCATGCTGAAGATGCTGTGATACTGGAGGCAACTTTTATTTACCAGGTACTGTAATCATGTCAAGTGCTGAGCAAAAGGAGTTAAAAGTGAAGCTTTATTCTCTTTATTTCTACCATCATTTATTTCAGAGCTTTAATGTTGTGGGTTTCAGGGGGGGGGGTTTCTTCCCCAAAGCCATAGAGTTTTGCTGCATGGCATTCACAGAAGGTCACAGAGACCATTCAAACCTTGAAGCATCTTTAAACAACCTGGAGAAAGGGCAATTAATTGTGTTGACACTAAAAGATTACTGGGATAAAGCAATGAAATTTTTAAAGGAATCTGCAGGCTGAATATCAAAAAGAAATTAATTTATATGCAATCCCTGTCGTTATTTTTTCTGCACCCAGTGAAGCAAGAGCACCATGGCTGCTCAGTCCCTCACCTTCCACCACCCCATTCCCTCATGGTGAATGGTGAAAGTTCACCAAGGAGTCAGAAGGGCCAACCCTGCCAACTTTTCCAGAGCTTTACCTCAGGCGTCTCCACAGAGCAGGATGGTCTGTCCCCATACATTGATGTTTTTCAAATAACAATCATCCCCTCCTCTGCAGATGCTCTACCCAAATTAAAGCCATGCTGGAACCCGTGGAGGCTAGAAAATTCATTAATGGATTTGAGTGAAATTGCCGTTTTATGGAATGTAATTTCACATATGGGTAGCTACACTATCTATGGAGTTCATGGTTGAAACAATTTAAAGCACTTCTCACCCTAACACAAAAGATAAGCTCGTTTTATGAGCTTCTCAGCTTCCTCTAGCCCGTATTAAGCACAAACACATAATGTGAACAACAGTCTTGCAAGTTAGATCATCAAGAGGAGCTGAAGACAGATTTATTGCTGTAAAAACACAGTCCTCTTCAGGGTGATATGTGGTGCCCTGCCGTTTCAGAAACATAATCTGAGGCATCAGCAAACTTGCAGTTGACTCGCCAGATATCTTCTGCTATAGTGTGCTAATTTTAAAATATTTAAGACGTACACTTTTACTCTGGGGAGATGTTTCCCGTCTCCAATTGTTGTGGAGCATAACTGGCAAGTAAGAAGTTATCTTCTCTCCAGAGAAAATAACACAAGTGTGCTCCATTGCAAAACCCACAATGATTATATGAATAATTTGAAAACCTCAAATTCAAGGCACATTTTAGAGTGATATTAAAAAAAAAAAAAGTGTTTTAGCTTGCTTTGGTTTATCAAAGGTCTTAAGTTTCTCACTTCAAATGAGTGTCTGGTATCCAATACCTGGGTTTCAATCATTCATTCAAAACAGGTCTTCTGCAAAAAGTATTTCTTACCTGATTCACTTTATCACTTGTACACTGCATCTAGAAGATCCTATCACAAGCCATAGGCAGGTTTAATATTATTGAAATTACACTGCTAATATCCATATCAATTATGTTTTGAGATTTATGTTTAGTATAGATATTAATGCAGTCTGGCTTTTCCATTTTTACTTCTGCAAGTATAATTTATTGAGACATAAATAGTAATATTAAAGCTATCAAGTATAAACATCAATACTTGACAGCACTGTGTAATTTAAGAGTTACGTGCATCTAAATTCAGTTACAGTCCTTTCTGAATGCTCACATCTTAACTGCAGACTGCAGCTCACCAGGAATTCTGTATTTTGGAAGCAGCAGGCTGTCAAGTAATACAGTACTAACATCTTGGAATAAGCTTTTCAGAAAGACTGGGGAATCGGCAGCACATGGTTGGGACATAAAAAATGCATAGGTTTTCTTTTTTTTTTTTCCCCCGTAAACACTCACTGCTTACATGCAGTAACCCTTTTTCCCATCTCTCAGTCAGTTTGCATTAATTATACTTTTGGTGTTTTAGTGATTCCAGAGACATATAGAAAAATGGGCTGGAGGGAACCTCAGTAAGACACCCATACTGTCAGTACTCCAAGTTCAGCTACACTGCAACCTTTCTTACTGACCAGCTTGTGTCTAAAATCCTCCAGTGATGGGAATGCTACCCTCCATGGGTAACTTACTCCTTTGCTGTGCTGTTCAATGTGTTAGAAAGTTCTATCTTATTGCATGAAACCAGGAGTAACTGGTAAGCAATGGTATGTGGTTTGAGAAAGAGGCAACATATGTGACAAGGCCTGGCCAAATAAAAATTTGTTTGATTTCAAACAGACATTTTTTTGGTGAACAACCAAACGAATACCTTCCTCAAGGTAAAAGCTAACAAAGCAGGGATGCCTACTGCTCAGATAAAATACAACTGGCAGTGAAGGTGGGATTGTCTAAAGGCTCAGTCACTAATACAAGCTTTTTATCTTAGCTCACTGTGGACACAGACAATGTAAACTGGAAGGACTTGTCCTCTAGAAGTGTCTTTCCCTCAACTTTGACTACGGAGGGGACATCAGTAACTTGGCCTAAATTCCTAACTTACATGAAGCTGCATAAGATGAACTCCATTTTCAGTGTATGCAAAAGAAGAGAAGATATCTAGCATTTGTCATTGTTAGAAGTATCCCACTTTTAGATTTTTGAATATCAGTGGATGCACAGCGTTGCCTTCAAGTTTAAGCTCAAAATGCTCGTGTTTTATTATTTTCACAGCTGTTCTGAGCAAACAAGCAGTAGTGAACTACCACTGGCATATTTGAGACTACCGTGTCATTTGTGTTATGTATTAATGTCTGTTGTTAAGTGGAACTCTTCTAAACTGACACTACCCCAAAGCAAAGCTTGCCTCCCTTCAGCTGAGGTGGTAGCATTATCAGAGTCCACAGCACACTTCACACTTGATTTGACTGAAGACACCAGGGAGAAAGTACCTTAAGATGAAGCAAGCTGAGAAGGAAACCATGAAAGTCGCGTTGAAGGCAGAAGTTTTGTGTTGCTTTGGTTCTGTGAGCCTCCTGATAGAGACAGATGCTTGTATTTACCAAGAGGGGCTACCTCTAGCAAAAAGAGCTAAAGACCACACTTAGCACTGTCAAACACTTACCAACCTTTTAGTACTTTAACGTATAAACCTGACCATGCTCTATAAATATCTCAATGAGCTTTTGAGCTTGTAGCCCTTTTATCTTGTATAACTTTTTTCCTTTTTCTGTTTGGCATTCTGTTTTTATTAGAATTTGTCAGTGTAGCCGAGTGTGCATCTGAATAACCTGAGAAATTTAATGGTGCAAGTAATGGAGAATAATGTCCTGTTGCATCTGGAGGCATCTGCCCTTAAATATAGAGTTTCCTCTGCCACGTGCAAAAATTTCTATCTTTCCATCAGAAAACTGACACAACCCACCCTTGCACTGAAAAGACTAACTAACTAAACAGTATACTTGCTGTGTACTTCTCTGAGTCTAGCCAGAAGAAATATTACTGCAAAATAACTTTAGTATTATTTGTTTATTTAAACATCCTCTGATAGAGTGAGGATGAAAGATTTTTCATTAGAAAGGAAGAGACCTCCCAGCACTACCAGTGCTATAGAAGTACCCTTACATAGTCAAGAATTTCCCTCATCAGTCAAACTGAAGCTGAAGATGCTTTGAACAAACCACGTTGACCGCAGCCTGACAGCCTTGTGCCCCAGGTGAAATCCCAGCAAACAATTTCAGTGACAGTCTGTTGGTGTTTCCCTGCTTTGGAAAGCCTGCGGGGGATGAAGGTATGGCCAAAGAGGACAGACACCTGAAGTATCCCTATCAAAAAGGTACTGTTGACAACACAGATGAAGGAACATATTTGTGGGAGTCCAATGGTTCCATAAATTCCATTTTGGAAATATTTGTGGCATCAGATGCATTTTTCCTCCTTATTTATAATTAATGTTTCCTAGTTGGTGGGTGATACACCAATATTCTAGGACTTTCTTTTAAGATTTTAAAATGCATCTGACAACATACTAATCTGGCTAACTTTGACCTCCTTTGAATGAGATTTAGATTTCAGTGGTCGTCATTTAATTTTAGCCAGCCTGACCAAGTTAAAATAAATGTGGCACAGACCATGAAGGGAGCTATTCATTTACCAGCAAGAGGCAGCTACATTCAGGACAGATGTTTATTGTGGAAAAGGCAATGATCAAGTGAAAATGTCAGCAAAAAATGCAGAGTTACAGTCCCTGCTGTCAGGAAATTTATTAATTTCAAAGCATCATCAGTGGTACATGGAGAGGTGAGTTATTAAAAAGTAAATAAAGATTCTCTTTAATTTATATTCTCTCTATAAAAAACTGAATAATACTGGGATTTTTGCCTGCAGCTGTGCAGGTGACGCAGCCATTATTCTCTCAGCCCTTGTTCTCACCCACTCACACACCTTCGTTTCACCTGGTGGCTGGAAAGGCAGATTCTGCTTTCCTTTGAAGTAGCTGGAAATGAGAATAACAACACGTTGCTGCTACTTAGCCCTGTTTGCTGGCAGATCTCAAGCTTCTTTACAGGAGCCATCAGCATAATTACTTACATTTTACCAATGCGGAGACCAGAGCCCAGCGAACAGCAAGCTGTGTCTGAGGACACTCAGTGAGACAGTTGGAAAAGCAGGAGGAACTCAACGTCTTCACCTGCACGTGGTGACGATACTGTGCACCCTCTCCGAAAGGGTTCATTTCTTTGCCAGGGTACTCCAGGTGGAAGCCCCCAAAAGCTAACCTGCCTATCGGCGAGGGGACTTCCTTCAGAGATTCAGGCTCCATTTTCTCCCACATGACAAGTGCCTCGTTTGCCTCACTGCCAGCATTACCCCCTAGCCACAACAGCTTTACCCCTACTTAGCATTCACCCCACTGAGGTGTCTATCAACGGAAACCACGATTCCTGTTACCCCCCGTTCTGGTAAATTAAGCAAGCCAGGCTCTTCTAGTATTCCTTCATATATTATGCTCTCCATTTTCCCAACCGTCTGAATAGCCCTTGTCAATCACACATTCTACTTTAAAGCAATCATTTTTGATCCTGGGTGAGCAAATCATACTCCACCTGCCAGCAGTGCTTGTGTACGCCCCTCTCTCTGCAAGAAATAACTCACTTAATCCATCTTGGGTTTCCAGGATCTTTCCCTTTTCTGTCATGTTGACAGCCTGTGTACAATGTTAGGTGTCTTTATCTTGTCTTTTCTCTTCCTCTGTCACGCCAGCAGAAGGGCCTTTAACAGTAGGCATCTAATGACAGCAAGTGTTCTTATAACTCATATGTCCCTATATGATTTTGCACTCTGGACTGTGAAACTAACCCAGTTTCTAATGCTCTATCCTCAAAGTCTATCCGTAAAATATTCTGAATCCCCTGCCTGTACCTAGGATGTGTTATCAGCAAGTCAGATTAGTACAGTCCCACTTTTTTGTGTGAAATAAACCACATCTCTTCCAAGATAGTCCTTGAAGAAATCCATTTCTTCCAGCCCAAGATGTCTCACTGTTTCTTTGCTCTCATAGGGGAAACAGTGATTTTATCCATCATTAAGGAGTCACGGTTATGTGCATGCTTTTGTGTGTGAGAGAGAGGGGGAAATGAGGCAGAATCTGGAATACTTGTTTTCACACTGAAAATCATTTGGAACTAATGGACAAATATTCACAGCAAGAAACACAATAGAAAAATCTGAAGGTAACTGTGCTGCTGTAGTCAGGACAAGGTAGAAAAGTAGTGTGACTTCAATATAGGCTAACTGCAGCAGTGCGTGGCAGTGTTATTACCAGAAGACATTAGTAGCCTATACACTAAGCAAGAGAGGGAATGACAAGTAGGAAGGTAAGAAATAAACAATCATTTTGGAAAAGGTGCTTTTTCCAGAGAACTGCATCACAAGGGGAATAAGATCTTCAAAGGAAGAAAAATACGGTGAAAAACTTGAGGTCCAGAAAAGTGAGGATCTTTTATGTACGCTAAGCTTATCACCAACTTGGCTCACTACTTTCTGCAGGGAGGCACTGTAAGAACAAAGGAGACACTGCTTCACATTAAAGTGTCCATAAATGAAGTTTTAGAGCAACCTGATGAACTGAATTGCTAGGGTTGGATTCATTTGGCTGTTGCCATCTAAAGGTTAGGAAACTGGACTGTACTTATCATCTAAGCATCTAAAAGAGAGACAGAAAGAGAGAAAGATCATACAGAGAGACCAATATTTAAACTAGGTAAGGAGAATTTTCCACTGGAAGTGCCTATCTGTTGCCCTTGACTATGGTGCTAGTTGAGACACACACACTTTTTATGCAATTACAATTAAGTAAAATAAATCTGGGCATATGTAAAAAAACAAGAAGATCAAATTCTGTGCATCAGACAGTCCTAAAAAAATTCTGTATAAAATTCCTGAACTAGTAAGGGCTAAGTTAATTTTGGTACCTGGTAGCAAAAATTTCAGGCTTGAAAGGCTTGAAGAGTTATCATGAGTGCTAGCAACCAATAAGCTAGGTTTCTGGACCATAAAAATTATTAGAAACTATAATAAAGAAAAAAAAAAAAAAAAAGTATGTGTAAGAAATACCAGGGAAAAGCCAGCACGGCTTTTGCAAAAGACAGTCATGCCTCATGTATCAGACAGTTCTCAGAAGAGGCTAGGAGCAAACATTACAGCTGATACAGTCTGCTTGGATTGCCAAAAAAATGGCAATGAGAGCCTCTATCAAAGGGCCTTATAAAAACTAAATAGTCACAGCATAAATGGCAATGATCAATTAGTAGCTGCTTTAAAAAAAAAAAGAAAGAAAGGATGAGAATAATTTGATTCTTCACAGTATAATGCTGTCACTCATGGTGCTACTAATGGATTGGAGCTGGGCCCAGTGCTCCTCAACATATTCATAAATGTTGCAAGAAGCAGATAGTAAGGGCACTGATAACATTAGCTGACACAAAATTATTCAGAAAAGGCTAATCTAAAGTTGACCGTGAAGTATTTCAAAAGATCATATGTTTTTGTAATTAATTCCGTGCTAGTAACTGCAGTGTGATGCAGAAGGGTAATGTTCTGCTTATATATATAGACAGACAATGCAGATATACATGTGTATGTCCATGTATGCATCTATGTACAGGCTATTACATGTAGGCAGTTAGATGGTAAATTACCTAATGTCATTTAAGAAGAATAGTTGGAGTCCTTCAAGATTCTTTGAACACATGATACATTAGTACTGAGTAACTATCTAAGAAACAAAGGATATTAAGAATTATTAGGAAAGGAGAAGAGAAAAAATTCAAATAGCATTATGCTACTGTATATTATTATTATTTTACATTATGTACATATTATTCACTTGACCCCATCTCGGAAGGATGTACTGGAACTAAGACAGAGACGGGAAGACCAAACCGCTGGAACAGTTTTGTTACAAGGAGAGTGGATAGACTAAGTGACAGATAATAGATAATAATAGACTAGATACTAGATGACAAAGATGGAATATGGCTGGGGTAGATATGATGAACAGGAAATTATTTATTCACTGTTTCTCACATTACAACAGCAGGTAGACTGATTATGAAATTATCAACCAGCAGTTTGAAAGCAGAGGAAAAAAAAAACTTTTCACACAAGGCTGGGGATTAAAGTCTCACAGGATGCTATGGAAGCTATAGCATAAATTTGCTCCCAAGTGTGAGTAAGAGTCACTGAATGCAGGGCTACTGGCACCTCTGGCCTAGAATCATCCAGCCCAGATCAGAAAATTCCTCAACGAGCAGTTCCCACAGTTGCCAGTTTATGCTGGAAGAAAAATCACTGCGTGTTTGTCCCTTCTCTGAAATTCTCTTTCTAACCAGCATTAAAGCCAAGTTCTAGAGGCCACAAAAGTCCTCACTAGGACATGTATGTATTTGCAGTTTCAGTGTACTTGAATGAGGTTACAACATACAAACTTCTGAAATGTCTCCAATGTGTTTCCATAAGTCAGCACTGTCTCTTAGAGAGGGAAAGAGAAAAGAAGATTCAGAGCTTCCCTGTTTCTGTTCTGTGATTGAGCTCTTTTCCTCACAAAATAATGGTTGTTGATATTCCTAGTTTTGTTACTGGTACCCCCAGTTTCTTTGCAGAAGTGATCCCTTCATTCTGTCTACAAATACAGGAGTCTGCCCTTTTTTCCCCATTTGTTAAAACAAACAAACAAACCCCACAATTAAATAAGGCCAGGGCTATTCTGTAAAAATCACATCCTCAGTTGAAATAAATTACTTTAATGTTATTGGCTTCAGTGGAGTTATGGCAATTTACAGCAGCTGAATATTTCTCCAGCGCTATGATTCAAGTTATCAAGAATGTGAAATGCTGCAATATTGATTCAGGAAAGTCTATTTGAATTTATTTTTCTAAATTAATTTGCTCCCGGATCCATTAAACATAGTAGGGAAATATTTCTAGAATGCACATTAAGTGCAAAAATGTAGACTGGGGTCCAAACTCACCAATACATTTAGGTATTCTCAGGCATTCTTAGGCTCCTAAGTGCTTTATGAGTCTGACCCTTATGGCTTATTGATAGCCTATTTAACAAATCTCATTTATATGGATTTTTAAATGTAGTCCCAAATATTACCACTGTTATTTTTTGGTAATGATAGTATTCTAGTAGCACTCACGGGGAGTGTTCCCCACCAGAGCTATGGACATACCCTGCCTTGAGATCTCACAACTTGTAGAGACAATATAGGGAGCGTACACGAAAATTCTCTATGCAGACTAAGCTTGCCCAGGTGACCCTTCTGTCCTTTCTGTCATATAATGCCTAATTTCCTCCAGGTACCTCTGTAAAAATGGTTCTTAAGAAGGACTGTGAATGAAGAAATGACCTTGCAATTCAGTTTTTTTCAGCCCATCCATCCATACAGTCGAAGTTGAAGAAAGTATAAAGGGCTGTATTCAGATTGTCTGCTCTAAATGTGTAATTTACTCGTTGTAGCCCCTTCTCTTCAGCGATCAGGAAGCCTGGCAGCAATGTCAGCACCATGATTTGCTCCTTTCTCTCTTAAACTTAAATGTCTTCACAGCAGCAACACCTGATTTCTGCGCCCCAAGCCTTTTGCCTACGTACACACTACAGACATGAGTGTTCAGGATGAAGGTGATGACTTCAAGCTACAAACAGTGGTTCGGGGACTCCCGTGGGCAGGGAATGCCACTGTGAAAGGGAGGAGCAGGAAAGCTGCACGGGATAACTTGGGGAGCGAGAGGGACAGCCAAGGAGATCTCTGTTACTTGAGGACTGAGGCAAGGAAGGCTTAGATGAGAGCTTGGGGTGGAATTCAAAGGCGAGATGCCTAAAATACCATAAAATAAATTACCCTAAAAGAAAACTCTCTAAAAGAAAATTGGAAAGCTATCCCGTAGCTGTGGTGTCAAGGAGAGGGCATGGCCCAAGATAAGGGAGGAGGATCTTGTTATTTAGGCACAGGATAAGGCCTCAGCCAAACGGTTTGTTTTCAAGCTCTGCCACAGGTCTCCCATGTGATTTTGGATGTGCCATTACCTCTTTCTCCCACTTCTCCATTTATGAAGTGCTATTCATATTTCATTTCTAATGCTTGTCTTGTTTTTAAGTACCTGGCTGTAAACTTGCTGGGGGAAGGATAGCCTCACACGTGTGTATATGCATGTGTGGACGCAGCTTTTTATAAGAGAGTCCAGTTTTCAGCTGAGCCTCTAGAAAATACTGTAAAACAAGCTTCAGTTTATCAATAAAGCGTGATTGTAAAACTGTAGGCCTGAATGACATGGAAATTATAAGACCGTCAACAGTAAAAAAGAAAAAATAGATGATAAAAACTGAAAAACAGAGGACATCTTTGAGATAAATATAATGAAGACAGATTGTTGCCTTCTCTTTACCTACGTGTACTTTTGACTCTTGTCAGGTCCTCAGAGATGTTTATATTAAATATTTTTGAGAATCCAGGTCATAACCATTAGCAGTCTGCATTGGTTAGTATTATGAGGAGCAGTGCTAACCTTTTCTTTTTTTCACTTGCAGTATTTATAACTAGCACCTACACTTGCTAGTACCATAAACAAGCGAGAGAGGGGGACAGTTTTTCTCCACTCTCTATGTATTTATCTTGTGTGTTTGGCAACATTTGGAACCAGGCCAAAACCAATTTAAGTCAATACTCAGTTTCATTTGTTCCCTTTATAGCCCATTTCCCCTCTTGGTTTGCGTGGGTATTTCCAACAGCAACAGAGAAGAGAAAATATTTCAAAGCAAAGCAAAATGTGGTTATATAACAGCAAACAAAGGCAGGAGGTTTCAAGGGGAAAATGTGACTCCTGAAAATAATTTTTAAAACTTATCTTTACACAGACTGCTACACACACTAATATAATTACAGAAGTACAAATCCCACACACACATACCAATGCACAGAGTAAACATAATTACATCAGTGTTTATGTGAGCATAGCTTATTTTATTACAGAAAGAGGAAAAAGCTGTGCTGTACTAGACCTGCATGCACCTTACATCCATGCTACATTTATTACTATTTTGGCTTAAATATTTGCACCCCTCGTACATGTAGTCAGAGTGGCACAAAAACTGGATGTGGAGCTATGCTATCCTCCCCCACTCCCACCCACACCTCAATCCCCCCCTTATTTTAAGGTTCTTTCTCTTCTGAGGTCTTTTAAATTATCATAAGGTTGCAGGGTGGTCAGCCCACCCACTGGAAAGAGATTTGGTTCGAGTGATGAGCTGTTTATTAGTGGTTTGACTCAAAAGTGTATTCTTGGCTTCTTTGTGGCAGCTGTTGACGGTGCGTACTACAGAGCTCTAGCAGCAGTCAATGCAACCCACCCAGCATTATAATAGGAAAAAACCCGCTGAAATTAAATAAAATGTGTTGAGTTAAAAGCACTTTCTTAATTCAGCTTTTGGAGGTGTATATCTTCTTAATGGCTCACTAGTTACTATGGGAACAAGGTCTTCCCCCTCTCCCCCCAGGTTTTGCCTTTAAGTATGTTCAGTGCAATGCCGCTCCATGTCATACTTTGAGCTGCTTGAGACAGCACCATATACTTTTATCGCAATACAAGTATAGCCACCTAGAGAGGCTGAAAAGGCTGATTTTCTTCTTTGTGGCAGGCACGATGTTAGATAACACAGTTAACTGATTGTAATAGATAATTTGTTCCACTCAGGTTTATTGGCTTGTTTGCTCTTTCCTTCTTTCCCTTCTTTTAAGTATTGATAATCTTAAACCTATCACAGGTTTTGATGTCTCTTAAAAAAATACAAGGTTGGAAAGCAACTGGCAGTGCAATTAGTAATGTTAAATCAGCGTGAATTCAAATCATTTAACTTGCTTCTTAGCAGCTGATACCAGGAATACAAATTAGAAGGTGGAACTAAAATTGAACTATTTAAACTGGAAATCTTCAAAACAAAAGACCCTGGGTTTCAGACTGAGAAGAACACAGACTTCTTTTAACATGGCAAGAAATAAAAAAGAGAGGGCCAGAACATGAGTTTAACGAGCACAAGTTTGTTTGCTTTCCTTTCAAGAGACTGGCAGCTCTACAGTGTGCGACTGTGAGGATGGTTGCAATGGCACAATGAGAGCTCTTACCCCTTCTTCCTTCGGTTCTGATCAACGGTCAGCTCGCTGCTCCGCAGAGAAGTGGAAGAGTACAATAACTGCTGTGTCGTGGACGGCTCTCCTCCACCTCCCACTGAGGGAGAGGTGTATACTTACCAAATATCCCTGGGTGTCACCGAGGAAGGGTTGTGCTGCCATTTGCTGGGACGTTGTACCTGAAAGAGGACTCTGGGTCCATTTATCCCTGCCCCAGGCACGTCGCTTCCTACGTCTGATAGCAAAGGGATGCCACAGCAGTGGATTTTTTCTTCCTCTTATTTTCTTGATTTAAACAATGTCATAGCTGAAGGATGAGCAAAACACGCTGTATTCCTCTGAGTACGGCAATCATGCGCAGCTGCATTTTATGTACAGTATCTCCCAGCTGCGGTCACTTTGCTTAAAGCTTTAGGGTCTCTTTCTGTCTGTTTTTCTCCTGGCAGGGATGCACACACCCAGATTTCCCCATTCACACTTAATACCTTCCAACTTGAAATGCAGTTATTTTCCACTAGCATTTTTGGTCTCAATTTTTTCCTTCTATCTTCCATCTAATTTTGTTTTGAATACTCTTTCACAGGGAAGTGGAATCAGATCAAATGTGCTTTGCATTTTGTTCTGAAGTTGACGAGTTCATTGTCACCCTGAGGCCTTCCCGGGACTCCTAAATTTGGGACATGTGCATAAAAACTATTTGCTTCACATCCCCCTAGCTCTATCACGAGTCTTGCACTTGCCAGGTTATTGGTGACTGAGCTGTTGAAAGCAGCCCGCAGAGAAGGGGGGGGGAGGCGGTGGGGGCTCGGTGGCCAGAGCCAGTCCCATGAAGACCAGTGCAGTGCTGTGTCCTAAAAGGGTCCAGTTCATAGGCTCTGTTGGGTTAATTCAGAGTCTCACTAACAGATCTTATGTTTTCTTGGCAGTTTAGCTGCTGTTTACTAATTTCTGAAGTAGCGGTGGGAGAATTAAAAAAATAACCAAGACTGAACTGCTTATTGCCCTTTCATGTGAGTTGCCAGGTAAGCAGCAGTAAGACATGTAAGCAAAAGCAGTTTCAAGGCCAAATTCACTAACCTGTCATATTAATGTCCTGCCAGAGCACTCCTTTGGGCTTCCCTGGTGGCTGGAGTATGTAGCTCTGGCTTCCCCAAAGTCTTAAAAAGCTCTTGTGGGTGAACTTGCTGTGAATGGGTGCTAGGGCTCTTTGGCCCAGTTTCCTCCGTGTATCCCATCTGCTTTTTCATGATGCCACATAACCAACATCACACACACCAGGCAGCTCAGGTCCTTCCTACAAGGCTCCGCAGTCACCTGCCATAAAGCCACAGAGCATTTATGAGCAGCCTAAATCCAGGTCCAGCCCATAGGAAACAGATTTAAGATGCTTCTTCAGCTTCCAAGTGCACCACACCCTGGGAAGCTCAGGAGCAAGGCAGGCGTAACCGAGGAGATCCTGTTGCTTTTCTGTTGCTCTCTGCAAAACTGGAGATCATCTGAAACCTTGTGCCTCAGCTCCCCAAAATCTTTCCTCCGAGGCAGCAATGCAAAACTCAGTAGAGGTCTGCACCGCATGCTTTTTTCCTGCAGACTGCACAGTCTCCACAAATACTTGTGCATCTGAAGGCTGCAGTTCAGACTCTTACACATCAGAGGGAATTTCAGAACCAGGCTAAGCAGGTGCAACTCTACTGATAACTCCCACCTGCACCCTAATCTCAATTTGTCTCCAGTGGAACCGTATCACAGCAAAGTACGCTCAGGGAACACATGCCACGCTGCCGCTAGGAAGGTGCTCTGTGAAGAAGAAAATGTCTGTTTCATTGTTCGGTTGTACATGACAGATCATGGAGGAGCTTCTCTATATAATGTTTTAAATGAAGAAGTCAGTGGAGAGGGGCCCCTTTCTCAGTTTAATTTGGTTTTAATTCTTCACAAAGTTCCCGCTAAGGAATACTAATGTCACAATGGAGAACAAATCACTCCGGTGTGTCACACAAAGTCAAACCTTTTCATCTGACCTGAGAGATAATTTCTCTAAACAATATCACCACAGTCAAAAGGAATTATAATTAATTCATACAGTGAGAATATAATTAGCATTCTTAGAAAAGAACTGACTGCTGATGTACTTACCACCTTATGAAAAGATTTTTCTTAGGAGTGATAGAAATAAACTAAGAGGCCTGAAAAATCTCTTTTTATTAGTCTCATGTACAGGACGATCACATTTACCACTTTCCAGACAGCCTTTTGGAAATATAATGTATTAAAAAACTGTACATCAAATAAAAATACAGAGTCGGCTATTACAGAAATTGTGTCCTTCGGTATTAATAGCTGAAGAACAAGCAATCCTCTCCATCTTCATGTCTATCTATGCAGTCAAGTTCAAATTGATTCTTAGACTGATTTATAGATATGATACCAAAAAAGCTGGAAGGTTGTTGCAGGGACACACATATTTGTATCAACAATGTCATCAGCTGAGCCTGTATTATTTTTTCTCCAGCAATCATACTGCTTGTTTAGCAGGGGTAGTCCTATTCATAGTCCTAGTGGTCCCTCTTTTCTCCCTTAATTGTTCAGGTGAAGACATTTTAAGAAAAGAGGGGTGGCAAAGAGCAAACTGGGAAGACTTCTGGTAAGGAAGGGCATTAATTCACAAATCACCTAGCACTAATTTTGAAACTCAACAGCTTAAAGAAGATGAAACAAGGAATGAGTACAAGTTTTATTACCACATACTTCCATCAACCTATTAAGACAACAGGATGATGCAACTGCCTTCACCCAAAATATACATATGTAAGTTGTCAAATTCCTCCAAATGCTTCGGCTAAAACTACTGTGTTTTTTTTTATTTTTACAGAAAATGTTGAAATATTTGGCTACACATCAATCCATCATTTCGCAATGACATTTCATTTTGAAATTTACCTTCAAATAACATTCAAAAGGGTGAAAAAATGTAGGGCAAAGAAACAAAACCAATTTGCATGATTCAAAAGCAAATACCTTGTTGGACTCAGAATAAAAAACCACTTTTTTTGCTGAAGCAGAAAACCTGAAAACTATTGGGTAAATTTAAATTTTACTCCCTTCCCCAGTTCAGTTCAGAAAAGTCAGATATTTGCACAGATTTATTTGTGACATAATATATTAAGCAGGCCTCAAAAGCTCAACACACCTATTTGTTCTGTAATTTCTACACTGTAAATACTTGCTTACATTCGTACTTTAGCATTGACTTTGATGAGTGAATGATGCAATCCTGTAGGAATGTAGCTGGAATTCTGTTATCCACATGTTGCAAATAAAGGCTTAGTGTTCTCAAATTACTTCTATGTATAAACTGGCTGGGAAGGAGTAAAAAAATTACCTCTGTATGAGATGAGCTGGAAAGAAACCTACTGGCATGCTTGCAACATTGCTGTAACTCTTGTTTTGTTTATTCTGGCACCAAACAGGAGAGATTTGTACAAGTGATATGAAGAGATATAAAGCATGGTAGAAAGCCCATGAAAATCTTTCCTCATCTAGTATCCCAAAGGGCTGACTTAGCCAGTTTTTGGGGTTGTTTTTAAACTTTAATTCTTCGAGGTCAATGCACTGATTTATTTATTTATGGTTTTGGTAAGTTGTGTCTGGACAGGGCTGGGTTCTCTCCTGTGTCATAGGGGAACACTGTAGTAATTTTATTTTAATATATATTTACACAGGTTTAATTTTGAAAAAAAAAATATTTTTATGTAAAAAATATATTGTCCCATTTTCCTCTGGGTTTTGGAGTATGGCTACCTTTTCATTTTTCATCCAAGAGACAGCTTAAGGGTTTTAGGCCCTGAAAGTGCAGTACATGAAACCTAACTAAAACGCGAGTATACAGTGCAAGAAATATCCTCTGCAGGTCAGGCCAGGTAGGATGGAAGACTTCTCTTTAAGCAGACATTTCTAGTTGTTTACACTAGGGTTTCCCAAACTGGTATGCGCACTGCCATATAAATGCACGACTTCAAAGTGATGCCACTTCAGCACGCTACGTGGTCCCGCAGCATGAGTGGGCACTGCGTCCTCTGATGGTAGGTGTCATTTTGCTGTGGCCAGCTGCTCTCCCTGCAAAAAAGGCTTATATACTCTAGCTCAGGGAGGTCTGCTTGTGCACTGTGCAATGTCCATTGATAATTCCTGGGAATAATAACTCTATAGGGATCTTCATAACATTGAATGGAGCTGAATGGCACAGCAGAAATCAGGAACACTCACCCAAGGAGCAGCAACTGATGCACGACAGAAAGTTGCACTATTTAAGCCAACAAGGGTTTTGTTCTTGGAACTGTCTTTTCTAGCAACACAGCAAACTGACAGTTTAAGTGATTTGTTTCAGACTGTGAAACCTGGGCGCTGCTCTCTTGGGCTGATGCTGCTCCTTGTTTTCTCTTTATACAGAATATGTTGTCCTGCTCATCTCCTTACTACTTCTTTCCTACCTCTCAAGAGTTAAAAAACCAGCCATACCGATATAAGAAAGTATTGTAATTTCTTATTTCATCTCAGTTGTTCACAAAGAGAGCTTTCTGACCACTTGACAGTACATTACACCATCATTGTACTCTAAATTTTCCAGATTTTTCCACAGGCATATAATATCAACATCCATTTAATCTTCCCCATTCCTTTCTTTCAAGGTGATCTTTGCATTCAGAACTTTATGCCAGGAATAACATCCCTAACCATTTGTGCAAAAGTAGTGAGAAAGTATAGCTACACATGCTGGTTTAAAAAGTGATACCCAAAGTGATGAAAGGAGGTTTAAGTTCTAGATTGAATCAATTATTTTGTGAATAGAAAAAAGTGGTGCACATAATAAAAAATGAATAGCTATCTTTTGTAACACAGCAATAATTGTTTTTGCTGGGGAAAAGCAACTGAATCAATGAGCACTAAGGTTGCAGACTGGTTTTGTTGATTGATCTCCTGATCTCAGCAGCTTCTAAGCAATGCAGTTACTACTGCTGGCCATTAAAAAAATTATGCGCGTTCTGAAGATCTATTAAACAATTGAAACACTACTATTATTTTTAAAATCCTCCTAATTCTGCCATTTCAAATCAAATGTCATGTCTAGTCTCCACCACGACTTAGGAACGAGCCACATTTCTAGTTCTGTTCTGTATGTCTGTGGTTTTCAATGTGTATTTCATAAAGGTGCATAAATTACTATGAAAGTCTAAAATCTTCCTTATTTGGCTGCAAGAAGAACTTCATTCATAATGGATGAGGGATATGTTTATACTGCAGTCAGGTATCAGGTCTTTCACTAGGTGTTTCTTTCACCTTGGTAAATGGTTTGTTTACTGTCTACCCAGGTAGTAACTCCATATCACTATGCCCAAGGGACATGAGCATTTCCAGAGCATCTTTATAAATCAATGATCCTTTGTGGGATCCTGAGATCTTCATTAAGTATCAAGTGCGTGAATTGTAATAAACCCTCAAGGGGATACCTGAGTCTGACAGGAAGCTGAGGGAGAAAAAGAGTGTGGGAGAAGGCACTTGTCTCCAGCTCAGTATTCTTTTCAGGAAAAGCAATTCTGCAGACAGACCTTGTCAGAGAATCAGTTCCCATCTGACAGATGTGGAAACTACCAGATAGCTTTTCAGTTGAATGGTATTGATATAGACTATTTCAAGCAAGAAAAAGGATAGATATCTATTAAAAAAAAAAAAAAAGGGGGGTGTGGTGTGTCTTTTTTCACTTTTTTTCTCTGCAGCTGTCCCTAATATACCTTACTTCCTCTCTTAAGTATGCTATACTGAATTATTTTGTGTTTACCATAAGGTCAAGCTAGCATCATGGATGACCATGGGGCGTCTGGCAGGCAAATCACGGCATCCTGCTTTCAAGAGAATGGCCAACTGAGCTATTGGTGCCCAAAACCTCAATTCAAAACCAGTGCTAATGCACAAAGGAACACTGAGCTGAGGCAGCTGGAAGCCTTTATGGCATCTCCCCAAGCCTTTCTTCTGTCTTTTACTTACAGGTACTGATGATGTGACCCACAGCCTGACTGGTGATCACCAAGTCCCCTCATCTATCTCATTTTGTAAGCCCACCGAGATGTTTGAGGTCCTCCCTTCAACTGTCATACCCAGCGATGGTCAGGTGAGATGAGCATTTCTTCCCCTGCAGAGGTGAAGGTCTGGCCAGGGAGCCCTGAATGTCTGAGGTCTGCATCTGAGCCCTCAGTGCCCTTTAAACTTTCACACCATCCAGCTATGACTGTCTAACACAACATGGCAATGGTACATCAAAGTGAGCAGGCAGATTTCTGAGCTCACTCTTAGCTGTAGGGAAAGACACCACTGAACAGGAGAAAGGGAGACATTATCCAGTGTATGGGAGTGTGCTTGGCAAACTGAAGAAACATCTACCAATATTCAATTTTAAATGGATTATCTAGACTTTTCCTTGGACGGTAACATAGATTTGGAACCTAAGCATAGTTAACCATATGGATTAACAAAGGGAGTGCATGTTGCCACCTTCCTTTAAATTCCTTCTGTAAATACTTTAACGTTGCCTAAATAATAATTATGCTACATAATCTCCCTGAAACTTTAGACAAGGTAGGAATAAGTCCTTGCAAGGTGAAGAAGGGAACAGAAAAAACAGTCCTGGTGCTCCTCGCTGATTGTACTTTAGGAAATATTTGTCACCATGGCAGTTTTTTTGCCATTTGAGGCTCTTGCACAGAAGTGAAATCTGAGGGGTGCTTGTTCCACATGCGTCAAGAACCGTCTTCTGAGAGCAGCTTTCCATGCGAGGCATGTAGCATTTGCAATTGGCAGGCAGATGGGGCTCAGTTAAAAGGCTTCCAAAGGCTACCAAACCTGCTGAGTTCCTTATAGCTAAAAGGAAGCATCAGAGAGACACAAGGACGCATTTCCATATTTTCTGTTGTTTT
The DNA here is from genome assembly GCF_929443795.1 of Astur gentilis. NCBI lineage: Eukaryota > Metazoa > Chordata > Aves > Accipitriformes > Accipitridae > Astur > Astur gentilis. The sequence goes on from NC_064911.1 coordinate 11,278,013, forward strand.
GTATTACGTTCTCTACTACGGAGCCATTTAGACAAGTTGTTTCCTTTAACTGTCCTTCCATTCCTTCTGCTAATACCACATTTGAAGCCATGATCTCTCTCTGCATACAAAGTAAGTGATAGGAGAGGGGTGAAAGTAACTAGATTTTAAGATTTTTCTGTCAAAACCTCATAAAAAATCAGAATTTCTTCTTAATTGTTTTCAGCTATTTTTAAATCAATCTAGAAATGACTGGGAACACTTCTGATTAGTAGAAAATAAAGATCTGAGGTAGATAAACACTTCAGAAAAAAATATTAAGAGGTTCACTTTTAGGATAAGGGTGGTGGTGTTTGTTTTCAAATAACTAGCAGACCAGCTATGCATTTTATCAGACCCATCTCTAAAGAGAAAACTTATCAAATTTCTCCACAGTGGTGATTAATATTTAATTCTTCAGATTACTTTTAATTCAATCAACCAATTAAAGTGAGTTTTATTCTGACTGGTCATACCTGAATTTAATCTGATTTTAGCAGTATTGAGAGCAGAAGTGCCTGTTGATAATTCTTGATGTTTCAAATGTGTTTAAAATAGCTATTGCTTTAAGATTTTTGACTTCTGCTCATGAACAGTTGGAGCCGGACAGTAAGGAGGCTGAGTAATAATAATGACGTAGAAGCTTCAGGTGAAGTTTGAGTCTCACCAAGAAGTACAGCAGGAGTTAACACACCCTTCAAATAAAAAAACCCAGCATGATGGATCCTGTTCCTGATAGGTTCCCAAATGTCTTAAAACTCATTTCAAGAAATGTAAAACTGAGTGATATAGGAGAAAAGATTCATACAATTGCTGCCAATATTTTTAGTTGTATTTTACTGTCCACAGTGTTTGCACTGGCAGTATATCAAGCATCGCCTGTCATGTACCAAGACCTTACGGATGTAGGTATGGTACAGACTCTGAACAAAAAAGGAGAGACTGCTTCAGTAGGAGTGGCAGTGGTTAGATGCAAGCAGATGGGTGAACATGAAATAGTAATGAAACACTAATAAACAGTGCAGCCTCAATGGTGTTCTGTCTTACAGGTACCCACAGACAAGGAGAATTTCAACAAGGTCTCCGAAATTTCTGGGAACTCCTCTTAGGTAAAATGGACAAGACAGAAGCAAGTTGTCAGGAGGACAAGAAAATCTGGCACAACAGTGTGGCTGGCATGCAAACTTGACTTTACAATTCCAAATGAGAGCTGGCTGGTTGGAGGCATGACTGTAAAAGTCATGACAATTGCAGTAAGCTTAAGGCAACAAAATTAATCTAACATTAATTTTTTCACAGTTAGAGATAAGGACAAGTTACAGTTGGTGTGATCAGAAATAGAGAGCAGTGGGAGAAGTCCTTCCTTTGAAAAGAGATTAATCCTTTCTTTGAAAAGAGATTTAAACCCCAAGTAGAAGTCAGTTGAGTACAGGTAAAGGGTCAGAAGAGTCCTCAAGCTCTCCACTGAAGTTACACAAGGTGAGCATGAATGAAGGTAACAAGGGGAAGGGACAGAGCCAGGAGTTACATTTTGGCAATAAGGTTAAATTGGAGGAGATAGGTCAAAGGACAGTGATATATAACAGCAGTATGACAGGAGAGAAGAGGAGCCAGTGCTTTTTAAAAAAAGAAAAAGAACGGAGAGGGGAGTATCAGCCCACAACACGTAGCACCAAGATGGGGAATGTGAAGGAAGGAGAGGACTTCTGCAAAGAAAATGTTAGGTAAAGGAATACAGGTCTCTAAGCACCAAAAGTCAAACAAACCACTCAGATTTTTTGGCTGGCTGTACTCTTTTCAGACATGATGGGGATGACAAAGGAGAGGTGAGGAGAAGAAGCAAGATGAAATGTGTAGTGGCAGTCAAAGGGAGGATGCAGTGGCATGCAGTAGAAGGACATGGAGAGGAGACGTGCAGAGGATGGATTGGAAGGAGGCCAAAGGTGGGAGAAATGGGCAAAACCAGGCAACACTAAAAAGGTGTGGATATGAATCATGGCTTGTCTGGTGGAAGAAGGAAGAGATTGGGAGGATAAAGGAACAGAGAAATCTCATGCGAAGCTCTCCAGGTACATGAATTGTAAGAACTTGAAGGGGAAGAAAATGGAGGCACTGGAGAGAGAAAAGGGAGAGGAAGCAAGAGGGAGAAGGATTCACTGAAACAAAGCAGAGAGTAGTGAAAGCTGGGTTTGGAAAACATTACAAAGAAACAAAATCAAAAATCCCCTATGAACAACGTATTGTCTTTGTTTCGGGGGAGGTGAAGGGGATAGCACCGGTTTGACTTAGATCTCCCGTGTTCTGCCTGCAGCTGCTGTTTTCCTGCATGCAGTACACTGCTTATTTCAGGGAGGGGAAAACACCCTTTAGAACGGAGATGGCCATTGTCTTCATTTCACAGGCGGTTGTGCTTCTCTGTCAGCCAGTTTATAAACAACAGCATCCTGGCTAAAATGAAACTTTTTTTCTTGGCAGAAATATTAGCACCGAATGACTTTTGCTATCTTTCATTCCAGGCAATGGGCAAAAGAAAACTTCAGAAGTATTCATATGAATATTTAAAACTAGGGAAAATAAACAGTCCGGATATGCTGCAATTCCATCTAGTTCCCACAGGCAAAATGATGCCAATACATCTCTCCAAAGAGCTGTTAGGCTGGCGTTTATTGGTCCTCGTCAGCTGCTGATTGGAGGGGGAAGGAGATAATGTTCAAGAAACGAGCATATTAGAGGGGTCCTACTTCGAGCTTTGGGATTTGGATTTGCTTGCAGCATTATCCAGTTCCACCAATTCATTTCTCCTTGCACTTGTAGGTTCAGTACTGAATCAGATTCGTCTGTGCCTTCCTCTCCCTGTACTCCCATTACCGAAGGTGACGACACAGTGAGAAGTCTGAGCAAAGGGTGATTTAAGGGGTTCCAATTCCATGCATAGGTGGTTCCTCGGGAGGCCCTTTACTTTATTTGCCCTTGTCTGTAAGGCGTTTACACCACATTTAACCCCCTTTCTGACAGAAACAATACTATGCTTAATTCTTACTGCTCAAGTGAAAGTGTACTTGGGATCTGTGAAGACAATCTGCATGTTTTAAAAATATCCATACTGTTTCCAGTGGGTTAGTCTGGGCTGAGCAATTGTTGCTTTGTTTTCTGGAAGGCTGAAAGTCACTGCCTAGCTCTTCCCAATACTATTTTCTTTCTTTTGCCTTCCAGTTCTGACAGCTCACTGACAAACAAGACATAGCGTGCTCTTTTGCTGGAACCCCCTCCTATCTCTCACCTGTGTCCTGTAGCACATCAGATGGAATAAAGACAAGGAAAGCTTTCAGTTTTTAGCTCTGGAAGTAAGAGCGGTTAGCCAGGTGCAGCAGAAAAAGCTCACACAGTTGCCTACATTTAACACGTGACTGCCCGAACTCCTGTAATACGTGTAGTTTGTCCTCTGAGTAGGCAACAAGATTCAGAGCTTGGCAATGGAAAGCCCAAAAAGAGCTGGATGCAGGCAAGAGCGAACTCTCTCATAGCAGAGACCTGGATCAGCCCTGCCCCGAGGAGTTTCTGATGCAAGCCAGGGAGTATGCTGGCTTCATTAGGGGAAGCTTTAATGACAGACTGAAACACCTCTCTTCCTCAAGAAATTCCACCAGGATGAGGTAGTGGTGCAAAACCTGCCTGACCTCCCCCCAAAAGCATTCGCCAGCCTACCAGCCAGAATGGGTCTGCTGGTGTGCAGCACGGCGAGTTGCAAAACGTAAAACCTGTCCCCCACCACTTTGGCAGTGGGCGTAAAACAAGCCCAGTAATTTGAAAGGCAAACAGCAGCCTCCTCACTCTACGACTGAAGTTACTAAAGATAGGTGAATAACAGGTAAGGTGGTTTGCTAGCCGCAAAACAATTTAACTGGCTTTGGTCAACGTGATGGGAGACTCGGCAACTGAGGGGGAATTATGCTTTATAATTTTTCTTCCACCCTCTCCTCCCCCGCCCCGCCCTGGTTTATTTCTCTAATTTTACTTTTAAAAAAGCTTAACAAGTTGTAGGTGAAATCCATTTCAAATAGCCTTATTAGATGAGAAAACCCAAGAAAAGGAAAATGTTTAAGTGAAATATTTCAATTTGACCAGAAATCACTCACCAAGTTTTTCCATTAATTCATTAATAGCTTTATATTATAATAACTAAAAGCTGCATTTTTCTTTGAAATAAAAATTGCTGAAGTCTGGCTGTGACGTGCTTTCTGCCACTAAGTATTTCTGAATCGGTGGATATAGCAAGTCTCAGCTCAGACGTAACCAACAAAAAAACCTGATTTGCTTAGCGCTGCTGAAAGGCAGTTATGAAAGAAGTTATGGGGAGAAAAATCACTATTTCTCCTAATGATAGGAGGTTCTTTCAGAATATACTGTGTCTTGATGTTATCTCTTCTTTAACCTATTCAGTATTATCACATAAATTCCCTCTCTGATTTCAACAGTGCTGTCAGCAAATATTCCAGAGTTCAAAGTAGAAACACTGAACAATTTATTCATAACCTTAGCTTCCATTTTTATTTGCAAAGTACTGGTGAATACATTTAGTGTTCGCAACTGTGGGTATTGCCAAAAGTTTTTCAATTAATTCAGTGTGCATAACAAATATTCTAGGATTTTAATTTTGAGCATTTGCTATGTGTTTTTCTTTATTTGGGTAACTCACTATCTGCTGACTTGCTAACCCATGCAGGGCTTCCCATTCCTGATGCACACACCTGTGCACACCCTTGCACAAGAATTCATGACATCACGCCTTTGTGTGAATAAACTTGTGACCAAGCGAATAAACAAAGATTCACATATATGTAATGACCATCCAACAGCTGATCGGAACCAAATTAGGCACTCTTGTAAACACCGCTTATGAAAGATTTGGCTATAGCAGTTCTTACCAACTTCAGTTAAGATTATTGTGGTAGAGGTGACTGTGAACTGCCTCTTTGGTGTAATGTCCTAAGCACGTTAATAGTGCCTTTCTGGGGCAGATTTTCTAAAGGTCTTTCAAAATAACTAGCTACAGGATTACCCCCAAATAAGGCATGTGAAAAGGCTAAACTTATCATGGTCTCTTCAGGAATGGAAAGATAATAATAATAATATATAATAATATTATAATATATTATAATAATAATAAGGCTAAATGTATGTCCAACCTGAAAAGCAACCACTCGATCTAGTGTAAGAGTAAGAAGCACCTGATGCCATGCAAAATGCACTCGTAAAATATATAGCAAATTTTCAACACCAGGGAAGAATCCTTACAGACAGTTAACATTTAAAGCATGTTGTTCACATGCGTGGAAACACTACCAACACCTTATTCTGAAGTGGCCTGTAGCACAGGTCTGAGCTAAGCCAATTTGACAAGCCACACGCCTGCAGTTAGCTGCTCCCCTAAGTCCCTCTAGCTTTCTGCTCAGGGGTCAGGAGCTGCTCTGAGCAGTGTGAGGTTTGAAGCAGGAGCATTAGTGAGCACATTACACAACTCCAAATTCCATGCCGTGCTGGCACTCGAATTAACCTCCCGAGGGAAGAAGGTTTGGCTTTTCTGGGCATGAGCAACATACTTTTGTAGAGCAGCAAATCCAGCAAGAGAGCAGGGAGAAGGTGACAAAAAGCAGCAGGAACAACAAAACTCTTTTGTCGCAACTTTCCTCGGGTCACTGAAAGTGTTCATGTCTGTCCAGGCTTTTTTCTACCCTCTTTTCCTTTTTGTGTCACTTTATATTGCCATCCATTCCTTGATCTCTCTCCCCTTTTATATAAATGATTTGCCCTGACACCAATATACAACAGAGTAAATGAATCACCTCAGTAGTCATTATGAAAATATAAATCACTGGTTATCTGTTCCTGCATGTGTAGGCAGACAATATATTCGGTAATAAACCATGTGCTGAAATGGAGAGATTTATCTGGTGCATAATCTTTGGGAAAATGCTTGCACCTAATATGAATCTGTGGAAGTGTGATCTCACCTGGTGTCTCTCTGAGGGGAGAGGATGGTGTGGAGGAGCAGGATCAGTTGGCGTTCTTACAAAAGAAAGACTGTTGCCAAAAATGCATCCAGGCGAGTGTGAAAAGCAAAGAATATTCCATAGAGGAATAAAAAGAAAAAACAAGCCAAGAGAAAGAAAAAGCTGTAACTCACAGAACGAGGAAGAAATCTGTTAGAAACAAACAACTTCCCATACAGTCTTCCATTACTCAAGAAGAACCAGGGGCAATAAGCAGCTATGGTCCTACAAACTTTATTATGTCTTGAACTGCCCCTCTGACTATATTCCCATATATATATATATATATATATATTATTATATTTTTTGTATATATATATTCCCATATATATATATATATGCAGATAATCCAGAGAGGAAGAAAATGGATAAAGGTGAACAATAATAATTCCCAAACAATAAATTCTGTTAAAAAACATCCTCCAGGTCTTTTTACCATATAATCTCCTCGAGAAAGCCAGCAGTTGTTGAAAACCTCAAACCTACTTGGCAAAATGGATCATCAGCTGGATTTGATGTTGATTGTGGTGGAGATAAGGTTTGCATGCAGCTGAACAGGGGAAGACAACTTTTGCAAACAACAAAAATAACAAACAGAGAGGCAGTAACTCTCAGCCATTGCTACCTAGACAGTACAAGTGTAAAAATGGGCACAATCTAAATCCACCAGCTCTCTCATTGCATAAAAGACTGTATCTGCGAGCAACTGGGTGATGGGTTTGGTGTGAGGGGTTTTCCTCCCCTAGACAAAGAGCCCTCATCAGTGCGGCTTGGCCTCTAGAGAAAAATGCCTATGAAAGCAAAATCCTTGTAACATTTGCTGCGGATAGCCCTGTAGAAAATAGAGCAGTGCAGCAGACTGCTGGCATCACGGAGCAGCAAAGAAGGAGAAGGAGAAGAGAGGAGAGGATGCAAACTGTCCTACTGAGAGTTCTCTCAACAGTTCTCCTCCTTGGATGGAAAGTGCAGGCAGCATATCAGTGTGAAGGGACGACCGGCAGACACTCTGATGTACAATTAACTGTGTGGTTGCTCGTAGTATTACGTCAAGCTGAGATAAAACCTCTTCAAATGCTTCACCAACATGTAAATTACCTGCTGCAGATCTACAGAGCAGGTTTGGGAGGACCCTGCTGAACCATACTTACCCTCACGCATGTAACATTCTCCACTTTTTTAAAGTCAGGATCAGAAAAATGCAAAGAGCTCTTGGTGTTCCAAATTTCTGAGCTTTACCTCCCTCTTCTCCACCAGTCTTGTGGGATACCTGATGTTCAGGCAACAGCATGGATCTAGAGTCAGGTCCAGACTTGCAGCACGATCCTTTCCTCGGGTCAGTGTCTTTGATGCCATGGTATAGGTGGTTTATGTCATTAACGAGAATCTGTTCATTTGACAGCTTTGTACCGTGCTTTAATTCAGCACTGGTTTAAGGCAGAAGTCCATAAATTCAGTGTCAGCTGAGTCAGGTTTATGGTGCATGTGGAGCAAGCACAACAAAACTGCCTTTTATGTGCATGTGTAGCACAACTGTGTAATACACAAGGTACCTGGGGGCATCTGGCACCTTTAATACAGCCCTCCTTTAATTTGATTGCCTATATGATGTGTTATGCAAATGCAGGGAGGTATTTACATTAACCACTGCATGGAAATCCTTTACTCATTTTCAGTGTCTCATTTACAACCTGTCACACTTTCTCAGAGCGATAGCTAGGAAGGTACTTACCCCTCTACAAGTTCAGACAGAAACTGAAGATCTGGATTTCTAGGTGCCGTCCAAATGCCATCGGTATGTGCCCATGCAAGTCCCATCGAAATCAGCTGGATAACTCTGTGTGTGCCCATGAGAAAGGCTTTCCTTTTCCATTTTTTGAGCAGTAGTTTGAAGGCTGGGAACAGCTGGGAACAGCGGTTACTTGGTATCGGCACAGTGGAAACATCCAGAAAACTTGGGAATTCCACTCAAACTTTTTTGCAGAGGCTAGATACAAACAGGTAAATAATACGTTGAGTGACAACACCTCCACCCCCCCACCCCCCTCAGAAAAAGAGATTTCATTTAACTGTGGAAGATAAGCAGTTGGAGAAGTTTTCTGAATCAAAAGGGGACATGACCACGAAGTGCTGTGTATGCTCATGATTCCTGGGGCCTTCCTGGGCTTCATCTCCTTAGTTTAGATCTTATTGGTCCACGGAGCTGGTCAGAAAAACTACCTGACATTTAATCAAGATTATGCCCAGGATGTGTTTGCTATGCTTCTGTTAACTTCCTTCAGTATTACTGACCAAATACTTTGGTATTACTGACCAAAATACTTTTTTCTAAATAACCAGAGCTGACATTTTGTTTGTTTTCATAAAAAAATAAATAAATTTACATTCATGTTTAGCTTAGGAATAGTTTCCAAAATGAACCCAGGAAGAGGGAGACGCTGACAGAAAAATACAGATGGGTAATTTTGGCATTAACACATACATTTTTAAATTATTATAAAGTAAATTACCTTTGCCCCAGGCATGTTTTAGAGTTTTGTTCTTCAGTTCAGTGAACTGCTTCACTTTTATTGTCTTGCTACAGTTGTGACTGCGCTAATTACACTTAATGCTTCTAGCGGATTAGTTAACTGGGCAATATCATTTAAAGTTTGAAGTATACGTGCATGCATATAAATAAATATATAAAAAGACTTTTAAAGTTTTTCTTTGTGGAAGATCTTTGTGGGTTGTTACTTCTTACAGGTAAAAAGCAAGTTTCTGGAGAGTTTAATTGGTTTATAATTACATTTGATAGGGAATAATTTTTTAGAAATAGATTCTTTTGTTTTTCACATTCAAAGCTGTTGAAACTGAATACAAAAGACATCTTTTAATGGTAGGAGAATAGATAGTTTTAAACTTCCACCTCCTCTGTGGTACTTTGATTTCTAGCAAGATGGAAATTGTGTGAATAAGGGGGGCAAGCCTTAGTATCGCATGTTTTCTACATTCTAAAACTCAGGAACAAAGAAGGGGTTTTTTTGGAGGAGAAATTTCTTGAACACCTGAGCAGAAAAATAGTTTTGTCTTTGAAGTACCTGATCCTATTTAAGCATCAGATCTACATCTTCTTTATCTTTTGATTTTCCCAGCTGAGGGATTAAATGGAACTAAGCATTTGCTATCATCTCCTTCAGCATGTTTGAGATAACAGAAATCACAGCTTCAAAAAATAAGACAAATGATGGCAGAATTGATGCATGCCAGTTCCTTAAGTGTTTCTGGATTATCAGGAGGGGAAACCCTGACAGCAATCTATAGACCACCCTGGATGGCTCCTCTGCCAGCAGTTACCACTCTCTGAGACTTCTTCACCCCTGCCATTTATTAGTTGCCTGTCTGTTCTGGTAAATCAAAATTATTGTGAATTGCGGTGGCACAGGAGGTGGCAGGGGCCAGTGAGGTTCCTAGGGATAGTAATAACTAAAATGCCTCATTACTATTGACTTCAAAAGGAGGTTGATGCTGGGCTATAGTTCCTAATTCCTTCAAAGTACAACAGAAGGGCAATACAAAGTACCGTCAGTATCACTGTAACAGTCCTAGGGGCTTTCTGACCCTTCCTCTAGAGAAAAGGAGTAAGGATGCAAAATCTCTCCCTTCAGGAGTTTGTGGAGTGCTGAGATTCCATACAGAAAATAACAAGGTATGCCTAAATATCATTTGTAGCTATAGCTCTGCAAACCAGCCCTGCCTCACTTCCAGGTAACATTATGACCATCCATAAATTCTGAGTTTTGCTTATGTAATTCTATCACACAAACTGACAAGATCTCAAGCATCATGTGTTATGCGATGTAGAATAACCTGCAATGAACCACTGCCATAAACTCTCGCTGGGTCAGTGAAACACCCACACTAAATCTGTGTCAGTTTATTAAACAGTGCAAGACTGACCCTGGACACTGGGACTCCAGCACCACAACCAGGCTGGGGTAGAGCAGTCCCTGGCACAGTTCAAGCTTGGACCAGCCAGCACTCTCCCAAGCAGTCCCCAGGCAGAAGCCAGGGTCCACTCCAAATAAGCAGTTTTAGAGGATAAGAAGACATATAACATCATGGATGTGGGCCGTGCTGTATTGGTTCTTCTCAGCACCAAGAGCTCCACGCACATTCAGCTTCCTAGACAGAGACGCAGCCATAGGGGCAATCTGAGATCCAAAAGTTGAAGCAAGTGTTTAAATTCTCCGTGCACATTTCTGTTTCTCCCGCACCATTCTCTGAACTGGTTAAGTGTACCTACTGACATTCTGATTTCATCTTTGGTATTGCTTACATAAACATGTAAAACACAGCAAATGTCATATTCTTTGTTGCTTTATCTCCTCTGACTTCAGCTAGGTTTCATCGAAGGGGATTTTGGTCAATGGGAAGTTTCTCCACTACATCTAGTCATGAATACTCTTTATCAGGAAGGCATTTGCAATGAAAATGTGGAACAATGTGCTTAACAGTAGATCCCTGAAACCACTGAAACATATTTTATCACGATCAATTACTTAATCAAAAGTATTCTGTAAAAAAAAGACAAATCTGTAAAGGTTCTCAAAACAAATACTTGAGTGAAGACTTGTAGATGATTTATATTACTTAGTCTGTAACAACAAGCTTTTCTCCTCTTCCCATTCACAGTTTCACATCTAATTTATATTGCAGTCAGGTAAGGTAACTTGCCATCTGCCCCGCACAGGACAGACAAACATTTGTTTTCAAGCAGCTGTGCTGGTGGTAAGGTTATCACCCCTGCTCATGTCCGATTTTTTGCTACCTGTTAGCAGAGCTGCTTGTCTGATTGCTCCCTAAGCAATTTAGTTAAAATGACCTCTATGAACAAACACCTGCCACTTGATTGCTTTAAGCTAGCTGGTGCCTTTTGGATTGGAGCAAGCTAGGGAGTGTTCGCACGAGTGCCGGATACAGAGCAAGAGCCTCTAGCTGCAAGGTAGTGTCAAGAAACTGAGGGCAGGCTTGTGTGAGCATCCTTTTCCACCAGCAGATCTGGTTCAATATGGAAGACAGTGTCTGTCCACAGCCAAACTGGAATAGTTTTTTTTAAATGGGATCATGTCAAGGCATAACATCGTATTACATGAGAACAACTGGGTTTTATTCTCACTCCAGAATGCTATTACTGTGCTAAATGCTGGAGTGAAATATATGTGTATTTCCAGATACTATGGAACTGCAAATGTTTAAGATGTATTTGGGGGGGGGGGGGGGGGGGGGGGGAGGGTATTCATTTCCCTGCCTCTTTGAGGAGAAAACCAATCAAAAACTTTATTAAGTGACCAATTAAGGTAGTTTTCTTTAAGTGTCAACTTTAAAAGAGGTAGAAATCTCTCCCTAAATTCCACCTGTGTCTACAAAGAGGAGGTCATAAGTCCTGCAGAGCACATTTCTTATTTGCATTTTAAATCAACAGTCTCAGCCTTTGCTGTCATTTTATTCCACAAAGTGACAAAGGAGGGCTGTACATTTTTGTATACAGATTTTTTTCTTAAGTCAGTTCGTTTCAAAATGGACTTTCAGAGAAAGATACTAGAAGTGGCCCTGCATACACTAAATGAAGCTGGTTTAATTCATGAGTCTTACACTGGAATTCCTGAGTCCTAAGACCTTGCTGCATTTTGAAATGTCATAGGCCTGATTGATTGTTAGCTGTAAAAGATGAGGAGATTTATGCCATACTGGAAGGATTCCCAATACATATGGTCTCTTCAACAAAGTAAGAGAATGGCTCCTTGCAGGACTTGGTGTTTAATTCTCCTGCAGGTAACACATATCCAGCTTGATCAGAGGATCTCCAGCCTGAATAACAGCTCCAGCACAAACCTGGAGAAGTTCTGTCTTATTGTCCTGTCCCTGCCTTTTCTTTCTGCCACCAGGACTTCCCACATGCTCTTTCCATGTGGTACAAGTGTCTGAACTTAAACACTGGTCCATGACTTGAAGACGTCTGCTAGACTGGTCCCACCAGACTTCTGAAAAATAATTTCAGTGGCTTTCTGCCATAATAATAAAGAATATGTACTTTTTAGATACTTCAGGATAATTTTTACACTGAATATGCAACTATTCTACAGTTGTATACATGCAAGCTACTTTTCAAACTAGGGGACTGCTTTCATGCTGTGAATGGGGGAGAAAGGATATCAGGCATCTCTGTCTGAGCCTTGGATCTTTGCTAGATGCTACATCCAGACAGAGGTGGCAAAGTGAAGCCACTGATATTAGTTGGAAAAAAATCTCTGCGTGGAAAAAATGTTATCAAAAACCTACCTATGATGGCATGTCCAATATATCAGTCTAACTTCAAGTATTTCCATAATTATTCTCCCTAGCCACCCTGAAGTTTTCCATTCTGCAAAGAGGGGCTAGTGTCTGTCTAGACTGAAAGACCTCTGCCCTGAAGCATTTAGATAAAATCTAGGGACCTGGTCTCCTCTTTCCTTACTAGACAGTAGAGCAGTTTATAAATGTTGCAACCCATTTTTTCACTGGTATTCAAGCAAGGATTCAGATCTATTAATCTCTAATTCCCAACCAGAGAAAAAACTATTCCAAAGTCTTTCTCCCGGCCCTTATTTTTAAAGGGAGTTTAAAATTATGCAAATGGAACTTCTTCTCATGGGAGGGAAAGCCTAACATCCTTGGCTGTTGTCCTTTTAAACCTGATATAATTAAGTCCCAGGAAAGCTCCATCTCAACAGCAGAGAGTTTGATTCTAATGAATAATGCTTTCTCTTTAAAGACAGAAGTGTGTCTGCAATAGAGGTCTTGGCTTTATAAAATGTGGTCTTGGAGAGTAGAAGCCACTTGAACCACAACCTCACCACATGCTATAGCTGGATTAGGTTTTGGTATAACATGGACAACCTGTGGAAATGTGTTCCCTCTCTAGCTTTTTCCCCGTTTCAGAAATAAATCCTGTGACAGACTCACACAGTGCTCGGAGCCAGTAGAGCTTGTGGAGCAGTTACACAAGCTGCTCAAGACAGACCCAGCAGTCTGCCACAACCATGACCTTAAATAGCTTTTCCTTCTATGCCAGTTCAAGCCATGGTTTGACTATACAGCAAATCTGACTTCAGGGCTGCCAACATCGGAGCAGAAAATGCTGTGGCCACATAACGCAAAGCATTGATCCAATATAAATTCACTCTGCCGGCTCAAATCTGCTGAAACAACATCAAGAGGTTATGTTCGTACAGGCAGGCTTCATACTGTATCGTGTATTCACACCACGCTGTGCTCCTGAACAGGTATCATCAGTCCTGCCAGAGCTCCAGAAAGCCAGCAGAGACTCCAGATCACATGCACGGACTATCTGGACAGAAATGCGGTCATGCACCCATGCCTAATCCACATCAAATTCATACTACTGCATGATTCGGCAGTATCTCATCCAGCATTACAGGTCACGGGGGCTCAGCCTCATTCCTTCTTGGTCTTGAGACCCTGATCAGAAGGGACAGACATCTGCAGTGTTGGTTTTCTTCCCCTTTCCCTTTTCCCTTCCCCTTCTTCCCCTTTTCCCTTCCACTTCCCTTCTCCTTTCCTCCTCTCCTCTCCTCTCCTCTCCTCTCCTCTCCTCTCCTCTCCTCTCCTCTCCTCTCCTCTTCTTTTCGCTCTCATTTTAATTTCCATTTTGTTTCTGTCCATCTGCCTGTGTTTATTTATGTAACACAAGCCCCTAATTCCCCATGAGATGGTCTGGGACTGCCGTTCTGACCACCTCTCACACTGCCTGAAGGGCATCCATGAGGAAGAAGAGAATTAAATTCAGAGGCTTCTGATCATTTTCACTTGGACTAAAACACAGACCCAAGGGATAGTGTAATACTGATGACTGGAATGGTATAGTAACTGGAGGGCATTTACGAATATTTAAAGATTTATCACTTACACAGAAGTTTTGACTGCTACACGGAAACGAGAGTATCCATCAAGCACATAGTTCAGTGCTTTCATTTGAGCAACAAAACTGTCTTATATCCAGAATGCTATTAGCATAATTTCTTGAAGGAATAAACCCGCTAGCATGCATCAAAAAAAACCCAACCCCAAACCCTAAACAAATCATCAGATATGCATACTTCTTCAGATGCAAGCTTTTGTACAATAAAAAAAAAGCTTGAGCACTAATATGGACACATAACTCTGCACCTAAAGGCTTCGTGTTCCTGATGAATTATTTAACCGCAGAGAGGATACAGGTCTGAACAGGGTTCAGCTGATCTCCTCGTCTTTTCAGAGGTCCTGCAGTCCTTCACTCTTAGGTGGCACTGGTACTTTTCTTTCTGCCAGCTGCCACTGCTCTTCCTGCCTCACTCCCCATTAGAGGAAACAGGCTTGTCAAACACGACCGACAACAAAAGTTTCTCGGTGCATCTTGGAATGAAAAGTTCAGTAACATGGATTAGAAAGACACAGTCATGCCCCGTCTCATCACAACAATAGGTATCCCTCTGCTAAGTCCAGCTGTATAATACTGATTTTTACCCTTGGTTTCAGAAGAAAAAGGGAGCAAAATCAGTCATAAGACTTAGGAAAAATTTGCCACCATCAAAATATTAAAAACCGCTTTTGATGACAGACTTGTGTCCAGTTGCATCAATCTTTCTCCATACAGACCATTCCCCTGAATAAATATTAACTTTTCTGCTCAAGCATCAAGCAGTTATTCACATAAGCCTCATTCATAACATAATGATACTGGCAAAAAAAGATAACCAAGTATTTTCAAACCTACCCTGGCAAACACTGTGTGTTCTTTATGGGATGGTTTGCCGTGATGTGTTACATTACTATAGTATTATTACTTGTTATATTACTATGTTTGGAACAGACTGTCAGCAGCAGATGGACTATTACTGGTGTGCAAGTAGGTGAGATACAGTGGCTGGGCAAATTAAACCATTGTTTGCAGATCTCTGTGCTAGTTTCTCCTCGGTAGAGGGCCATAACAAAGTAGTAGGAATTCCTCAATATTAAATCATTGCTGATTTTTTATAACACAATATAAAAAGTAATGCAAACAAAAATTACTGGCGAGTCACGGTTGTGAAAGCCATTCTATGCATCATTAGCATACGTATTTACAGTAAGATATAAGATGCACAGGGATTTAGCTGTGAAATTCCCATAGGGGAGCCATATGTGGAATAAATCTACGTACATCTTACTACAAATTGACTTAAGCTTTAAGTGTTTGGGTAACTTTATGGCTTGAATTTACATGTAGAGTTTTAATGGCTAGATTTGGCAGATTTTAATGCTTTAAATTAGACAGGAAAAAATCTTTTGTCTCGAAAGCGAGGCCTAAATGACATTTCCCCATACAGCTGGCTTATTAACAAAACGATGCAAACCAGAGTCGATTATGCCTTTTTCTTCCCTAACATCAGCGGCAACGGGGTCCTCTGGTCATATCCAGTCTACAATGAGGAAGAGATGGGATGAGCCTGTGGACAACAGCATCCTCACAGATGGTAAGCAAAGCGGCAGCACACGAACAGGCTGTGCACCATGTGTTTGCTAAGATGAGGTACCCAGCCAGAATGTACAAGCAGCCCCTGCTGAATTGAGTCACGTACAGGGAAGGGAAGGCCACTGGCTGGACCGGCTCAGGATTAATTACTGGTGTTTATAAATTGCCGTCACAGGTGCTCACACACACTCATTCACTGGGGAAGGATGCTGCCTCGTAGAAGAGCCAGTAAGTCCCTGCTGTCCCATCCTCCTTCTATCTGTGTCTTCAAGAATAACACCTGAATAAATTTCATAGAGACTATACCTTCGTGGCAACTTAGCTTGCCTTCTGACCATCTCTCTGTATCTCTTAAAATTTGAATCCCGAGATGTCAGCAAAAGAATCTGGGTAGAGGGTACCAGTGGGCCACAGGGTGCAGGGATGGGCACCGCTGTAGGAACCACAGACCTGTGAAGCTTGAGCTGCCCTGTTCATGTCAGAAAGCCGTGGAAGCGGCTCATCGCCGATAACGCCTGCGCTGCTCAGCCGGGTGGGAGCACCACACCATGCTGCTGCAGAAGGCGGGTGTAGCTGGGAGAAGACCATCTCCCTCTTTTTTTTCTCAGTCAAGAAACAGCCCAGCCGTGAAATGAAGGGTTGCATGCCTGATTGCCCAGGAGAAGGATGCAGCGCTGGGAGCCCCCGCACAGCCAGCAGCGATGGCGTTGAATCCTGGCTGGGGGGGGGTCCAAGGTGGAGAGCCCAGACAAGCGTACACAGGCACACGCTGCGCAGTGACTCGCGAGCGCTTTGCTTTGTTCAACGGGCAGAGCTGATATGTAGGTCCCCCGCCTCCCACTCTGACCTCTAACTCGGTCAGAAAGCTGACTATATTGGCTTCCTGCAAGCTGTATCATGGGGGAGTGATGACAGCCGTCTCCATGACGGTTGAATTCTTCTCAGAGCCATGGAAACAATGCTCCTAATTAAGGGAAACAAAAAATGAGCAGTCTTCCCCTCCCTCTCTCTCTGTTTCATATGCGCACATACACACACACACACACAGAGAGAAAACCCAAAAATGAATGATGCAGCGCTCCTCCTGACCTGAAGGATATGCTAGCTGTAGAGAGGGAGAATGTACACGTGGGCCACCTCCAGCTTTCTCCCTGCTGCGGTGTCTATAGGGTTCCCGGAGCCGCGTGGCAGCAGGACTGCCCCAGCAGGACTGCAAAGGCTGTTTTCCACAGGACTGCATTAGACAGAGTTGTGACAATGAGGGTGCAGCAGGCTGTAAAATTTAGCATCTTTGCCTTTGTAATTTCCTGTTGCTTCACCTGCAAGGTATTTAATTGAAGCATGGCTGGGAAGAGACTGTAGCCTTCATCACTGAAGGGGTTGGGCTTTTTTGTCCAACTTCCAGCCAAGAAGAACTGACTCTGTGCCAATCAAGTGAGCTAGACTCAGTTTTTTTCTTATGCCTCCCTCATGTCAGTTCAGGCTGATCAGATGATCCTACAGGGGTTTTCAAAGAGTTCACCTTCTCCTTTCTGGTTAATGGTTTTTACCGTTGTTTCTGCCGTGATGCAGCCAGGGTTCTCTCCCTGCTGTAATGTGCTACACTCGATGACACCACAAACTTCTTCATCCAGTGCAGCTTCCATGAACTGAGACCTTCTCAGGTGCTGTAACTTCTGTACCCTCACACAGAAATGCTGTGCAAAGAAACCCTCACAAGCTGCAGTTTGCTGCCGCCTTAACCTTAGTCCCATGTAATCATCACACAAATACAAACCTCTAGCACTCCACGCAGAAGTCAGATTACACCTTGCTTTTAGCCAGACAGCATTTCCAGACAGCAAATTCCCCTTTCCCATTTTGAGCATCCTCATATACACCTTGTCCCTTCCTAGGGTGAATAATTAATTTCACCAGCAGGCTTCTGCCTGTTTATGCTGTACATCCCATTTGAAGTTAATTAAGTGTATTAAAGTTTTCAAGCTAAAAATAAAACATCCCCAAAGATGCTATCTATGCCCTTAAAAACACTATTTGTGCTGGCATGCACAAATTTTGCCTGTCTTTTTTTATCGTGAGTAACCCACGGGCTTATTTCCTCTCTCGCAGTTTTCGCCTCCCTCTGAATTTGCATTGCTGCGGGAGCCCAGGGGCTCTTGCTCGGTGTTGCCTATTTAATACACCGTGGTTCTCCTGAGCCAGGACCTTGTTGTGGCAGAGCACTGAGCACCCACTCAACTCCAGCAAGTTCTCGTTCCACTGAAGCCACGTGGGAAAGTGGTTTCCTGGGGGAGAATGTAACTTTGTGATGTGGTGTCAGCCTTGCAGTGAAAGCAATCACTGCCTGACAATAGGTGGGGGGTTTTTTACCTATTAAAAAAAAAAAAAAAAAAAAAAAGGTTATTTTTAATTGTTGCTAAAATAAAACTGTCCTCATAAGTTCTTATTTTTCAAAGGAACCCTCAATGGTAATTTCTAAGAAGGCGCAGCACATTTTTACTATTATTAAATAAAATAATATAAATAATATAATATGCTACTATTCTTAAACTACAACATCCAGCATTTCAACACTGACTATTATCATACCTGGAAATTCTAAGACATGTGCTCAATCCTAAACATTGGGAAAAAAATACACAGCTTTTCCAGATAATATACTGAAACTAGCTTGTGAATGAAACATAAATAATTTGAGATTCTTGCTTTAGCCTTATGAATTTGGGGAGGATTTTTCAAAATGTAAATGATATTTACTGTATGAAAGGCCACTCTGCATCAGACCGTAAGTTCATTTAGTCCTGTCTCCCATAGCTGCTCTTCCCAAGGGAAGCGTAACAACAGGACAAGACCATGTGATATTCTCCTCTCTTATTCTTCCAGTCTCCAACTGTTTTCAAGTAGAGACAGTTGCTGTGCTAGAAGTGGTTTCTGTGTAATTAGTAACACACAGTGCATTTATTTCATATGCATTTGTCCAGTCTTGCCTTAAACCCATGATAGACTTTGAAATCTCTTGTCAAGTTATCCCCCACAAATGGGAAGGCTGTCAGTTTCTTTCCTTTTCTTATTTTTTCTTCTTTTTTGTTTTGTTTATTTGTTCAATTGTTTTATAGGTAGTTGAGATTTAATAACAGAAGTGCATGGTCAGGGCTTCAAGGACGACATGTACTGTGAGAGATGGAAACACTAGAAACAGGGAACAAACCTTTTCTATCAAGGCTTAAACCAACTTCTGACCAGTGAAGTTTAGGAGGAAACTGGCCTTGCAATTTATTTCATAACCCCGTATTGAGCTGCTTCTTGCAGTTTTCTTTGAGGCATTTGCTGCTGGTCATCCTCAGAGGCAGGTGGCCAGTTACATAGACCTTAAACAGGGAAGTTTCTGTGTTCCTGTTCCAACAGTTCATTTTATTTATTGATTAACTGAAGAAATATGCAGATTTGACAAATGGTTGGTTTCCTTCCAGAACTAAACTTCTGCCATTCATACGAGCAAGTGCATTATCTATTGACTTAAAATATGTTCCTTCTTTTATTAATCTGTGGCAGGGAAGTGCACATATTTTCCCATACTTGCTCCTTTGTCTGTATGCTTTCAAGCTTTCTCCTTCCTTGCTGGCTTTGCTGTAAGAACAGAAGCCTTGATAAAGATTTTTAAGCACTGGGATCTTCTTTGGCCTTTTTTTCCCCATCCCTCTCTTTTTTTGCTGCTTTGGAACCAGCAACTGCCCCAAAACCTGCAGAAGAGAACACCAGAGATTCCTACTGATGATAGCCATAAAATCTGCACCCCTTGAAAGAAAGCCGAGGAACGTCCTAACGCAAGACCTTGCTCTTCCTTGTCCTCAGCAAAGTCTATCTGGGCTGTGAAAACACCAGGACGAGTCTAAGCAAGACCTCAGACCTCCCTTCTGGTGAACAGCACTGACTTTTAGGCTGTGGAAAAGCCGTCGGAGGGCTGCAGGAGTAAAGCACACGCTACAGTATTTCTAGGACTGTCAACCACCACAGGTAACGAAACTGGTTTTATCTGTATGGTTGTGATTGATTGTGCCTGTGGCAACCAAATGGGCCAGCTTTGCTGGTCACCCCCCACCTGGGTGAACAGGAGGTGGGCAGGGGGTGAGTGGGAGCACCGGACCTCCGACCACCCTCGCTCCCGATTTTGCAGTGCCTGGTGGGGACTGACCTGGCTGCGCTCACTGCAGGAGCAGCTCCTGGAAGAAAATACAGATGCAGCCGACCATTTCCACCCTATATGGCTGTCCAACACTCTCCCAGAAGGTTTTCGATCTCCAAAAATCCTTATGCCATACTCCAGTATACGCAACACATGCCCCTAGGTGCCTGCAAAAACCCTCTCCCCAACTTGGTGTGTTATAAGACAGCCCTCATGTTACTATTTCAGACATCTCAAGTTGATAAAATGCACCCTAAAAATTACAGCTTAGGGTTGCTACCTGAGGCCGAGAGTTATGCGACGCTCAAGGGGATGCAAACCCCTCTGGGACACTCGCCAAAAGCGGCTGGGGTTCGGGCTAAGTCTTTGACCTTCTCAGCTCTTCTGCAGGTGCACATCAAAATGATTCCTGCTCCAAAAATCAAACCTTAACTCTCGATCTGTCTTACTATGGGACTCATTTTAACGTGCCACTGGAAACACTTGGACAACGCTGGGGGTGGAAAGCCAGGATAAATGCCTGTACCCTGCATCTGTTCAGTGGTCTGACAACTGTCTGCCTGACTCTGCGTGGAGCAACGCGGTCACAAGGGTGCATTTTTGGGGAGCAGTTTATCACTGTGGATGACCACGGACGCGTGTTCTCACAGTGGGGCCGCGGGGGCAAAATGTTCAGAGGTGCCACAGCATGGCCTGAGACCAACAGAAGGTGCAGAGGCTCTTCAGCCACTGGGTGTCTCGAGGTGGGCATTAAAAACATCGAAGGCATCCAAAATGAAGACATTTTAACAGATCTTCTCCTTAATTATCTCTAAATTGGCAGTACTAAAACTCAGCTGTTCCACCAAGTTGCTGTAAAGGTTAAATAGTGGCATTATTAAAGTGCTTTAAAAAGGTAATTAATCAGCGTTTTTATTTTTAGAGCCAAAGTTAACCATTAAAAGAAATTTAAAAGATATGTCTCACTTCCCTGGCACTTGCCTACCGCTTAATTCTTTGGGAATATCCATTTCTAAGGACTGCTGCTTTTTTCAACCTACATCAGAAATTCTCAGTTAATACATGCCATATCATAATAATTACATTTTTGTGTCATTTAACACATTACGTATCTGCCAAACTCTCTCCCAGGCTTATTCTAAGTGCAATTGAATTCAAATTGAAGCGGTGACCACACTAAAGCACTTCTGTTTGGAGCAATTTCTCTTCCCTTTTCACAAGAGTGAGCGACTGAGCAATAGCCGGAGAGGCCAATGAGCTGAGAAAAAAATCACAGTTTCTGTCCTTTGGGAATTCAATTTTTTATTATTTTTTTTTTTTAATCCCAGATCAAAGGAATGAGTAATTAACAGGACTTTCTGTGGGGCAAAAATGCTTCTAAATTCTAACATAATTTCAGAGAGTGCAGCTGAATCATTCCGTTTCTAGGAAGTATCAGGTGGTGTAATATCAGGAGAGAGCCAGGGGTCTCAGGGAAGTTGTAGTACACCCATAAGGAAACCTGGGAACATGAATTACACCTCCTTTGAGGCACCTGCACTTCGGTGCAGAGCACAAACCAAAACAGCTCCCTTTTTATTTAAAAAAGTGAAACACTGTAATTTGGTTTGAACAGCGATGCAATATTTCACTTTGATGGCTTAAGGAAAAAGTAAACATTTTGGTCTAAGTAGAAAATTCCCTTTGGATACTTTCACATTTCTGAAAAATCTTTTTTCTGACAGCAAAAGGACAAACATGTAATGGAAAATTCCCAATCAATCTAACGAAAAGTCTCAGTGACTGCCAGCACAGAGCTACACAGGAGGCTCTCCCAACAGCATTCAACAGTTTTAGCCCCTAACCCTTAAACTTATTCTCTACAGTGTTTTTAACTGAGAGTTATTGTTTAGGAAAAAACCCTCTGTTTTCACAGGCATACATTATTTCTGGCACAGCTGAGTGCTGAAAAATGGAACTCTGCAGAATCTCTGCTGTACAAGAAACAGCAAAAGCTACAGGCTTGGAGTTGCCTTTTCTTAGAAAGAGCTGTGGATTTGACCTACGCGTGTGCTATGGAGCTAGCTCAAAACCAGGAAAATTTCCGCTCAGACAAAACCCATTGATTTCCATAAGTAACTCAAAAGTAATTGAAGATTACAAAATCCTATTGATTTTTTTATGGAAATTTTAGAGGAGTTTCAAAAACCATCAAATAAAAATCCAAATATTTCTTTTCAAGCGCTCCAAACCTGAGATGAGAAGGGTTGCCACAATGTCTCATAGGAGCTGTACAGCCAGGACTTTGCCCTCATTCACCTCTGTGGGTTAAGGTCTGGGGCCAGGCTGGGTTTCCCTCAATGTACCAGATCCCAACTTTTTGGAGATGAGACAAAGTGAATTGAGAATTACTAATTCTAGAATGACATGATGAGAGACAAACTGGCCATGGCAGCACAGGTCCAAGGGTACGATGTGCACCCTACAATTCCCAAAGTCATTACAGCAATTCCTTTTCTGTTTTCAGGTAGAAATTCCCATTTTGAAATGTGGGTTTCTAAGCATATATTTCTCTTAATTCTCCACAAAGTAATGCTCTCGGCAAGAAGATCAGTTTTGTCAAAAAAAAATCTATTTACAGTCAGAAAGTTTTACAAAATGATGCTGTTCAACCCGTCCTGTTTTGATATGACAATAATTTCAGTGTGCTTAATATAATCACCCTTCAGACTGGTGCCTTCACTGTGCCAACCTGAGCTACTCCCCATAAGTAGGTAACATCCACTGACAACAGTGAAAACGATGAAACGAGTTATGACATCTTTTCTTCAAGGAGATGAGTGTGGGTGTTTATTAGCAGTCTGTGTGTGAATTCAGTAATGATACACTCCGTGTTTGCTATTATAAAAATACATATGGGAACCTTTCAGGCTGCTCCAGCTCCCAGCACGTGGAATTCCTGCACCGAGCTGCATGGTGGAGGCGATGGTCCACATGGGTCAAGGGCACGCAGGGAGGGCATCTCCATAGGGGAGAAGAGCCAGAGAAAGGCCCTGGGTGGGGGGGGACGTGGGATCTCAGAGCAGGGAAAAGGCAGCAGAGCATGAAATAGCACAAAAGAGCAACTCTCATGCTCAAAACGTCAGACTTGCCAGACCTGTGCTCTACCCAATCACTCCAGTACTTACATTTGTTTTCTTTAGAGGTGACTGAGAACATAAGCGGAGGTGAAGGTCAGCACTTAGGTATAAACAATCCCTGCCTTCCAAGTCTCAGAGGGTAAGAGGCCAGACACATCAGTTATGTGAATAGAAGTTGTTCCACTACAGCCCACAAAGATGCACTGATTCACACCGCTTGATTTCCTGAACGCTAACTTCTTGCAGGAGAATATGTAAAGTCTTATTCCCCACAGGCTGAGGGGAGGGAAACGTACACCTTGTTCACAGGGCAGTAAGGACAGCCCCGTTAACTTTCATTTAAGCTTCGTCAGAAGTGTTGTTAAATGTCTTTCCAAACAGCCAGATGAAACACAATCTCTGCTAAATCCATCTTCTAAGCTCACTGAAACCAGTGGTGTTTTGCATGGGGAAAGGATCAGTATTCAGGCAGATCTGAAATCTCTCCACTTAAATTCTGCTGCAGAGAGACCAGGCATCCCTCCAGCTGCCTGTCCGGGTCCAGTTGTGTCATTGCTCCTTCATATTGCTTTATTTTAATTTTTCGCTTTCCGCTTTCTCAATCCTCTAAACTGAAATCACTGGGCCTTCTGGGTTTTGGTAGAGGTAGCAACATCAGGTGACACCTTCTCTCTAAACCTCCTCTATTCCCGAGCGCCTCTGCTAAGAGACTGCTCGTGACACTCACTTCTCCATTGCTTTCCCCCTTTAGGTTTCTTCGTATTTTTTCCTGTTGAAGTATTGTACGGCAATGTTCACATATGAGTCCTGTTCAACAGGGACTGGGAGGAAGGGAGATTTAGCACAGCTCTGCCTGCAAGCAAGGACACAAATACGATTAAAATAGAGCTCAACTATCTCATCATAGTGTCCTACAACCAGTTTCTGTTTAAAATGGTTCCTAGCAGGAAACCACCCCACTGCTTGGCACATTTTGACACAGTGGTAGCACCTGCATAGGGGACAGCTTGGGTTTTGGGAGGGCAGGGCAGAGGGCTAAGGACGGAGCCAGCTGGGCAGGCTGACCACACCGTTGCCCACCCTTCTGCCTGCCTTCAGAAAGGCACACCGGACCAGCAAAACACACGCACGGAAACTTGACCTCTTTGTTTGTTTGTTTGTTTTTCAATAATGGAAAATAAAAACATTCTGGGAAAGGATATTACCTCCTGCAGGAGGAGCAAGCAAAGCTCAGACTGGAGCTTGCATCTGCCTTCTCCTGGCACCCACCCTTGGTGCTCTCCGTGGGGAGGGGGCTGCAGCCACGGCTGGGGCTCAGCCTGCGTTGCCAGCCTTCGTCTCTGCCTCCTGCTTCATCATCGTGCCAGGCCACAGCTGATGTGGCACATCTGTTTTATTCACTGCCTTCTTTTGCTTAGTGCACTACACATTTCCTAAGGATTTTACTCATCCAGACAAATAACATGTTTCTCCACTTTGTGACTCCGCTTTTAGATTTATCATAAATATTATTTTTTTTTAAGCTGAGCCTGAACAGCTGCCCTCTAGTAACACCAGCCACGTGCCAGACCATCTCCAGCACTCATTCCTCCTCACTACTGACCTTTCTCAAGTGTTTTGTAGAAGTAATATTTCCCGCAATCCTCTCCTCTCTCCTGCTCCCCACTTGATAATTAGGCTACCTCAGGGCAACAGAGTTAAGATACTCAAGAGGGAAGCAACCAATACGTCCGTCCTGCATTTAGCTGGCAGGGTGCAAGAGCAAGTGTTTGTCACAGCTTTTGTAATCTCATGGTTCCCTCCCCGACAACCTGGCCACAGCCAGCAGACAATCTCTGAACAGCCCTCCTTAACACTTATGTACCGATCCTGCAACATACTGAATTTTACCAAGCCCCCAGAATGTAATTTTCTGAATAAAAACTCAGCCCATTAAAAAAAAAAAAAAAAGATACTTAGATATTTTACTGCCAAAATCTGCTTCTGATTGTCTTGTTTTCACAAGGTTTTCACCACTATTGTCAACAGAATTGGGCTGAACAATACAGCTGGAAGAAGAGTCATCACCAGGCTTAGCTGACCATATCACCTTGAAGCATTTTCTTTCTTTTTTTGGTTCTTTTCCTTATAACATAAATGCTTACTTCCAACACCAACATCCCTGTTGTTGCAGTTGCTCCCAGCACCTCCATTTCCAGCTGGAGAGCTGATGTTTCCTAGAGCACAGCCCTGTGCACACTCCGTCTTGCTCGTTACAATTTACAGTTTCCTCTTCCTCAGCCCTGGGCCACTGCACAATATAAACAATTGCTGTGTCTTGAAAACCATCCAAAACAAATGGGTCTCGGTGCCTGTGCTGCTCTCAGACCTGTAAAGAGAGCTTACTGTATGCACAGTTGGTTTAATCCTGTGAATAGTCTGGAAAATATGATATAATGCTCATTTATAAGCGATGGGTCCTTTGTTGGAGTCTTGCTAGGGATAACTTACCCCCAGATTATTCTTTGCTCTCTGTAGCCTACTGAATAGTTGAGCTGTATTTCTAGAGCTTTTTTTTTTTTTTTTCCACAGTAAAATTAACCGTCTGTAACAAGCAAAGATGTAAAAAAAAAAAAAAAAAGCAAAGCAAATAATCACCCTCCATCATTATGACTTGGCAAAGCAGTCGTAATAAGCAGCTAGAGTCGGAGTCAATATTTGCCAATACTCTGAACATTCAGAGGCATGCTGTGCACCTGGGATTTTTACTAATATTTCCTGGATACTCATATTTTTCTTTTTGCCTCCAGCACAGTTTCCTGCAGTCTGAGTAAACTCCTCAGAGATTCTGTTTTCGCAGTCTCCTGTGTTTTATAATTCGATAGCAGTTTATCACTCCTTTGAGTAATCCACAGTGGCATATACTGCAATCTTCTGCTACAGACAGGGTTGTCAGGTGTGGGATCTTCCCTCCAACTCAGAGCAGCTGGTTTGCTGACCTTGTCATGACAGAACCTCAGGTCAGAGTGGAAGCATCTCAGTAAGAGATTAATGTCTCTGTGAAAGGGTAGGCTGTAATTCAAAGGAGTTGACCTAAGAGGATAATCTGAAAAAACAGCCAACTCAGGTTAAAGACTTCCATTTTTTTCTCAAATCAGTCTAGATCATATATTGTCAATAAGATTTATTTTGAGGTTGTCACCTGGGTTTTTCTCCTTCTCATCTGTTTCCTGCTGATGAGACCCCTTTGTAGAGGAAGCAGACTGCATATGAATCCCTAAGTCATGGCTTTTCTTTGTTTATTATTACATTTTCCTGTATTTCCATCATCCTAGTCTTCAAGGTTGCCTTACTCTGCTATAAAATATGCTTATCTATCTTTGCATTGACAAAGCCTCCTAATTTCCTTAACAAATATCCATTTTTTTGTGCCAAGATAATCTATAAAAGACATTGAATGTTGCTTCCCAAAACAGTGCTTGAGCACTGACCTCCCCCCAGCCCAAAATTTTCAAAGAATTTATTTGATCAGCTACAGGAAATTCCTACTGGGACTATCATACAACATCAAAATGCAAGGGATATGGGATTAATTATTCTGGCTATCATTAGTGAAAAAAAAATAGCATCATTTACAAGAGCAGCCTTTGAAGAATGCAGTAATAATCCCATTCAATCTGGATGATTCCCCCTTCATTATAAGACTGTTATCTGCCTTCCAGTCTGTGCCTTATCCCCTTATAAGCATTGTATGTCTTCTTCAGCATAACTAATAACAATGTGTGGTACCATATTAAAAAAAAAATCTAGATAAATTAGATCTACTTTTTTCTTGTCTAAAAAATCAGTTATCAAAGAAAAACGTGAGGCAAGTCAGATGCAAATTATTTTTGGTGAAACCAAGTTGCGTTTTATCACTGAATTCAGACTAATGGGCCTGTTGTTGCTTAAGTCACTTTTTCCCCTTCTGGTAATGTAGACAGTACATTTACTATTTGCTACTCATATGGCATAAGGACTCAACTTGCTAGTTTCATTAAAAAAAAGCTTTGCAATTTCCGTGCTGGTTCATTCAGTGTATAGGATGAACACTGTCCAGGCCACCTGATCCCGGTGCATTAACCTCCATGAGTTTTAATTCCACCTTGGGAACTGTAAGTTGCATTTCCTTACACTCATTCCACTAACCAGCATCTATGCCCTGACTTACTCAAACAGAAATCATTTTCTTTCATTTAGGTGTAGGACCGTAACATCCTTCTGGGATAATGGTCCCATTTGTTTTTCCCTTAATTGTTTTTCATAATCCCAGATGCTCTTTGGCTATCCCAATACTTCATGATCACTGAGATGTAGTTTTCTTTGTTGACCACTCTTTTTCTCTCTTCCTGCAGGCTTCTTCCTACAGATCTTTCTGCTGTGATTATCCACCCATGAGCTTACAAGACCTACTCTTTTTGGGGCCTTTCTTTGCATTCAGGTTCCAAAATCTTTTTTCCACTTTTGTAAACAGCAGACTATGGTTGAGTGGAGATGTTTCTAATGAGGTTCTGCAGGGACTGGTCCCTGGCCTTCGGCTTGTGAGTAGTAATTTTAAGTCTGGAATGACAGAACACCTTTATCTTCAGAATATGCAGATGAAAGGAAACTAAAGGAGTAGCAAACAAGGAAGAAGAAAGAACCTGATAGAATTAGTGTGGTCTTTAGATGTATAAGCAGAATAAATGCAGGGATTTTATATTCAATTTACATTTGGCACTGATGAAACTGCTGTTGAATCCAGTTGTGTTAGACAATATAACGGAAGCAGAGGAACATGGGAGAATCTGAGAACTTCAAGAATGATACAGGACTGGAAGTTTTTCTTTATTGTGACTGATTTAGGGTAGACCCAACCTGTGGGACACACATAGCTTCAGTATCTGAGAGGAGTGCAGAGCCACATTTATGAGGTTTTAGCATATCAATACGTCTGCTGATGGCAACAGGCTATGATGGAGGGGTGGGCTGGACGTGACGTAACGCCTTATGTCTTTCTCCTTTCTACCTTGTCCAGCTTCTCCAAGCCTTAATGCACTTTTGCCTCTGTCCTCTGCAAAGCAGGAAATCTGTTTGATGGAGCCCATCTATTTCTGAGATGCTCTCTCCTGTGTGCCCATCTAATTCTCTGCAGTAGTCTCCCTTTCCAGTGGAGAATCATTTCCTCTGAACACTCTAATCTCCAAAGGATCTCTGCCCATGTAGGTAGATGCCTCTGCTAATACCATAATGTATCTCACTTGATGCTTCTGCAGCCTCCAGTAGGGAGACATAATTCACTCTTCTGAAATCTTCACAAGCTTTAGAAGTTCAGATTTTCACC
This sequence comes from Astur gentilis, assembly GCF_929443795.1. NCBI lineage: Eukaryota > Metazoa > Chordata > Aves > Accipitriformes > Accipitridae > Astur > Astur gentilis. Next base: position 11,306,253 of record NC_064911.1, read on the forward strand.
TTTTCAAAAATAGAAAAGAGTAAGTGTCAGCTGCTAGTAATAATCTTTTAAAAGGCAGAGGTCCTCCAAGGATTCTGTGTACACCAGGATTTTCAGTGTTCTGAGATGCAACAAGGCAGCTCCATTGATCATCACGTATCCCATTAAATCATTTATTGTTGAAGTCTCTCTACAAAATCCCTTTTAAAAAACAGAGAATATTTTGTATTATTTATTACAAAATCCTGTTCTGCCAACAGCAAGATTCACTTCATACAGAACTTCAATAATGGTAAACTAACTGATTTACTGCAAACTAACTGATTTACTGGAATAGCTCTTACATTTTTAATAGCTCTGTCTGTGTGCCTGCTGTTATTTGCACCCTGCAAAAGTGGCGAATGAAATACAGGACAGATGTTCTGAAAGCTGAAAAAGAACACTATAGTTTTAACAAACAGCTACCTGTCTGCAAACTCTGCTGGAAAAAATCCCATTTCTAGGTGGCTTTTGATGAAGAGGGTTTAAACAGGTTAAAAAGTATTATTGGCCCGACTGTTGTCATGGTGCTTTTGAAAGGCAGACCGCTGACCAGTGATAAACAGGGATCTTTTCCAGCAGAACAAGGGTTTATCAAGACTCGGAGATTAATTTTGTTCTGCCAAAGATCAAATCTGAGAATTCATTTTGGACAATAAATTTCTCACCTTTTTCAAGAAATAGCTATCTCACATTTAATTACGGTTTTATGCTCTAATGCCCCAACAAGAGTAGTCAATTTTCTCTTCATAAATTGGACACTTATTCCAGTGGACTGGAATAAGAACAGACTTACCCTGTTCATAGCAGAGAACCACTGACAGTCTCCATTTAAAGTAACTACTAAGCATCAGGAGTTTAAATTTAAATAGGCCTATAGGAGAAAGCATAGTGTTCGATACTATACGGTACAAAGGTGCAACAGGTCAAAGTCAAACTAAGTGCCACTCCTCTGAAGCCCATAGATCGGTGTGGATTTGGTTTGATGGATTGAAAGTGATGGGAATCAGCTGCAGACTGGATGCAGAGGTTACTGTTTATTCATGGCTCACATGACATACACAGAGAAATGGAAGTGGTTAATGCTACCTGGTTCCTTGAAATTCAAAGCATTAAAACTCCAAATGTGCCAGATTTCAAATGTGTCCAGCAAGAATAAACAACAGATTGTTTGTACTGAGAGGTGGAACCGTACTGAGCAATACATGAAGAACAGGTTCCTCCCAGCCTGATGGTAGTATTTAAAGGGTCATGCATTTGAATTGGGTTTTTTTCCCTCTCTTAATCCCCTGCAAATCTTACAGACATTGCTGCTTTAGGTACACAAGAGTTGTAGACATAAAGCCCCATGAAAACAGTATCTCCTTAAACTGTTTTGTCTCAGCTGCATATAGACCCTCTTTGTAACCACATTCAGTGCCACGCATGACATACAGATTTCAATTCAAGCAGATTAATCTCATTTTAGAAAGTAAGTCCAGGCAGGCATGGCAGAGAGCTGCCAGAAGTGTGCATACTTGTCTTTGCATTTTGATATAAGCCTATCCCAATCACATGCAATCTCACATGAAGATTGTGCTTCACAGGGATGTGTACTACAATGCTATTGATGCAAAAAAGGTTTGTTGAAGCAGGTTTAATGCTACTCAACAATCTACACTAGGAATTAAGTTGCTTTCTTGTAGCTGCCAAGTCCTTTAAGTTAATGAATAGAGAAGGAAAATGAAGGGGAAGATACTAGGTTTTTTACCATGTGACTTAGAACTCAAAGTCATGGCACTCCGTTAAGGGCTGTGTAAATAAAATTGAATAGGATCCCTGCCCTCAAAAGGTAAGACCAGAGTTTTAGAAAAGAAGGAAGACACACTTGGTGATAGGCAGGAAGAAATTTTTTACAATGAGGGTGGTGAGGCACTGGAACAGGTTGCCCGGAGAGGTGTTAGATGCCCCATCCCTGGAAACGTTCAAGGTCAGGTTGGACGAGGCCCTGAGCAACCCGATCCAGTTGAAGATGTCCCTGCTCATTGCAGGGGGGTTGGACTAGGTGACCTTTAAAGGTCCCTTCCCACCCAAACTATTCTATGATTCTGTGATTCTATGAAAGCAAAAGGAAACAGGCAGCCAATACCAGTCAGGCAGTAAGAAATGCATCCACAGATCAGCCATCCTCAACCTTTCATTCAGCTCAAAAAATGATAGCAAATCCTTTACCCTCCCAGTACTCTGCTGGAATACTGTAATTGCATACAAACATGGGAATCAGGGCTCCATGCTTCCCACTAGCCTTCAAAAGAAATCAACTTAATGTGGTTAACAAGTCACACTTAGATATGAATGAATTGCAGCAAAATGTAAACCTGGCAGTTCAATTATAAAATATGTCAAGGCCTTCCAGAAGTGATTAGCACCATAACATTGAATAAGGTTACCAGAGGCGTGACTGACTAATTAGCAATGCTAAATTTATTTTTAAATGCCAAACGGTGTCTTATTGATGTGGGTTGCTATATGGACAATGTACAGCATTTGGTAACTGGTGGCACACGTATCTAAGGGGTTCATCTGTATCTCAAGCAAACAAGCAGCATCCAAAGGGTTTGTCGGCTGATTGGCAAAAATCACAACCTACAAAGTTATTAGGGCTAAAGCCTCCTTTTTGTCCCTGGTTGAAGGACTGTTAGCTGATGATGTTGTCGCTAAAGTTAAGATACTTTTACACAGCCAAAAATTATATATATTTATTTTTATGGAAAATAGTCTTTCCAGATGCTGTAGAGACATTTTAATGGTTCCAACTCAAAGGAAGCTGAAACAGACCAAGCGGTGACTGGATTGGCTGCTGTGGAAATACAGTTTTGCTGGGAGCTGTTTACTTCCACTCCTTTGGTTACTTGTTCAAAGGCGCAGGCATTGTGTTTATGATTTTAATTTCCTATAGAAGCACCTTACCTGAGCTTTATGACATGTAGGGTGGTGCTGTCCCTCCCCCAGGGAGAACGTCTATGTACATCACCCAGATACAAAATACAAACAGCTGGAGAAACAGAAGGGACGAAGTGTCATCACATCTCTAATACAAGGGTAGCACTGTTACTGTTGAAGTGTTTAACAGCAGGTCTTTCTAAGTGCTCTACCTGTGTGACGGTATAAGACGTCATGAGAGAGCAGGGGAAAAAATACAGAGAATTCCTCTACTGAAAGAGTAAGGAGAGGGACTTGATTAAAATCATATAGGATGTTTAAGAGCTGCAGCTGTAAGCTGCATCTGCACTTGCACTATAGGGTTTCAGAGGAAGGTGAGATGATGTGCCACATTGGACAGGGGCTCCAAGTAGTTTCTCAGCTCATCTTCAAAGAGAGCATCCACATCTTCACATCATCATTGTCATCAGACTGCCTGATCAGGAAGAAGTAGTAGACGAGGCTTTCTTCAGGCAGCTGGAAGAAAACCTGATGGAAGAGTTTGCCCATGTCATTGCAAGGCTACTCTCAATCATCTTTAAAAGGTTGGGGTAGCCAGGGGAAGTTCCTCAAGGACCAGAAGAAAGGGAATGTCACTGCTACTGTCAAGAAGGAGGACCTGGGGAATGACAGGCTGGTCAGGCTCGGATCAGTCCCTAGGAATGGGATGGAACAAATAATCCTCATAACTGTTTCCAAACATTATGAAAAATAAAGTGACTGGAAGTACTCAGATGGATTTCTGAAGAGAAAATCATCACTGACCAACTTGATAGCCTTTACTGGCTTGGTGGACAAGGGGAGAGCACTGGATGCTGTTTATCTTGAGTTTAGTAAGGCTTTCAACACTGACTCCCATAACATTCTAATTTCCAAACTGATTAAGTATGGACTGGGGAAGTGGACAACGAAGTGGACTGAAAACTGGCCAAACTGCCAGGCTCAAAGGACTGTAATGAGCAGCATGAAGTCAGCTGCAGATGAGTCACTAGTGGTGTACCCCAGGGGTCTATAGTAGGGCAATAATGTTTATCATCTGCATTAATGATCTAGATGATGGGACAGAGTGTGCCCTCAGCAAGTGTGGAAACAACGTGAAACTGAGAGGAGTGGTTGACACACCAGATGGTTTTGCTGCCATTCAGAGGGACCTCAACAAACTGGAGAAATGGGCTGACAGAAGTCTCGCAGATTTCAACAAAGGGAAATGCTAAGCCCTGCACCTGGGGTGAAATAATTCCATGTACCAGCACTGGCAGGAGCCAACCAGCTGGAAGGCAGCTTTGCAGAAAAGGCCCTGTGGGTCCTGGTGAACACCAAGTGACACACGAGCCAGCAAGGTGCCCTTGCAGCAAAGAAAACAAACAGCATCCTGGGCTGTGTTAGGCATAGCATCACCAGCAGGTCAAGGGAGGTGATCCTTCCTCTTTACTCAGCCCCAGTGAGAAACACCTGGAGTCCTGGGGCCAGTGCTGAGCTTCCCAGTAGAAGAGAGCCAGGGACATACTGGAGCAAGTCCAGCACAGGGTCACAGAGAAGATTAAGGGCTTGGAGCATCTTACGCATGAGGAGACACTGAGACAGCTGGGACAGTTCGTCTTGGGGAAGAGAAGGCTCGGGGAGGATCTTACCAATGTGTAGAAATGCCAGAAGGGAGGGTGCAAAGAGGATGGAGACAGGCTCTTTTCGGTGGTGCCCAGTGATACAGGACAAGAGGCAGTAAGCACAAATTAGAATAGGGGAAAATCCATTTAAGCATAAGAAAATACTTCTTTACTGGGAGTGTGGTCAAACACCGGAGAAGATTGCCCAGGCAGGTCGTGGAGTCTCCATCCTTGGAGATATTCAAAATCTAACTGGACACAGCCCCAAAGTAACCTGCTCTAGTCGACCTTGTTCTGAGCAAGGGGTTGGGCTAGGTGGTCTCCAGAGATGCTTTCCTGCCTCAGCAGCCCTGTGATTGCAGAGTTCCAGTTAAGGAAGATGAATCTCGCTAAGTATGTGTACAGCAGTGCCTGGGCTTCAGGTAGGGGACAGGCAGACACTTCTGGAATCTCAAAAGCATCATTTCTGTACTGATTTAACATTAAAATGGCCAAAATGTTTTCTTACTCATCTTAGCTCATTTCACAGAAAGAACTCGGCATTCTAGTAAAACCAAGAACAGACAAGTATATGTACTCTGCAATGATAAAACATTTTCTTAATATATACTATTCACCGGTGTACATAGAGTTCTGTGTGAGTGTGGTGGTAAATGGATTTCTCCAGTCAGCTGGACAGAGACACATCACTGAATTCGTGTTCCTGTAGCACCACAGGAGTTATTGTCTTATTTTATATTTTTAAAAAATCCAAATCGTGAAGTATGAATGCTCATTAGCTCATTTAAAATACTTGTTTTATACCAGTCATAACTGCAAATATTCATTCTTGTCAAACTACATTTCAGAAAGTGTAACTTTTTAATACTTTGAAATAGGTATGCTGTAAACTAGAATTGAGCTTGCAGTAACTGCTGGAAAAAAGTTCTTTCCAAAAACTTGTTTGCCCTGTTGCTGTTCACGGGCACTGAGCAGATGGCTTATGTTTATTAATTAAAAGCAGCACGTAGTCATTTTCCTGATCTGCTTTCTGGATTGCCGCCTTTTAAATATATAGACCTCCAGTTGTGTGATGTAAACACAACTAACGTTTGTAGTTAAAAATTGGAGTAAATACATACTTAAAGGCAAAGTTATTTTTATAGCAAAACTGCAGGGTAGAGTTCAGGCTATTAGACACACTGACCTGATATATCAGAATATGTTTAATTTTCTTTAAGTGTTTTCTAAATCCTTAATTTACAAATCAATATTTATTTGGGGAATAATCACAACACTAATTTCTTCTTTCATTATTAAGGTACTGAATTGTATTTGTGAACTAAAACCCTGTTGATATAACTTGTCATCAAGATATATTAAAAAAAAAACAACTTTCTTACACACAGCTTCATAGCTTTGGCTCCTAAGTCTCTGATGAAAATGAAGTTTCTAAATACTTTTTGAAAATGGAACTTAGATATTAAACACTTTGATATGTTACAGCCAGGCTCAGAAAAGGATTAGGTCAAAAGATAGAGATCATGTCTATTCAAACTAAAGACTAGTTTGAATACATAGAAACATCTTTTTTCTGTTTCTTAGCAACCTTTTGGGGAGTTGGTTTTGGTTTTGTCTTGTTAATAATTCTTGGATCTGGCTAGAGCTTTGGAGAGGCATCAGAAAATTCAGGAGGAAGTACTAGAAATATTTGTTATGATTCCTGGGATAAGCACTGCAAGCATGAATCTCTGCTTGCAAAGATTCAAATGGAGGAAAGAGTTTATTACAAAGGTCCTGACTGAAAGGCATAGAGAATAATTTAAATAACTGAAAATGCTGTTTCTTTAATAACTATGATTCTTTACGAAACCTCAGTTCCATGAACTGGCATTTCTAATGTAAATTATTTTTATCAATATATGCCAGAAAGAGCAAACACATGTGCAATGGAACTGACAATAAGACTACAATGAGTAATGCTCCTTGAAATGAGACGTTTCTCTCAATGAGTAAAGCTCTTTGAAATGAGACATTTGCGAGATATGATCCCAAGCTCCCAAGTCACTTCACCAGGAGTTTATACATTACAGAGAATGCATGTTATTATTGCATATGCTGAGACTTTTGAGTATTACATTAAAAAAAGGGGGGGGGGGTAAATATTAATAAGAACCTCATTTACTACAGTGTCAAAGACGTATGAGAAATAAAAATTGAAACACCTGGCAAAAATGTGTTAAAACACAGTGACTGAAAAGAACAAAACAAAACACAGCGAAGCAAAAAAGGAAATAAATAATGGATGAATTAGTGGTTCCTCTTGCATTGTTAAAATCACAACAGAGGATCAAATGACATTAAAAGAGAACCAAACATGAAAGCTTCTTTTTGGAAGAAGAACTGTCAACATTCTCAGAATACATCTTTAATTCAGAAAAAACATAAAAAGGAAAAAAATACAAACAGAAATTCGCATTGTTTATTAAAGAAGGTTTGAAAGTCTACTTTTTTCCTTTTTGGTTGACTTTCTGTCAAGTTAGTAAGCTTGTGGACTTAAAAAAATTATCTATGTTCACCTAGGGTTGAAATAGGAACACTGTATAAACAGAAAGTTAAGCAAATACACAGAAAATCTATGCAAAAACCTGTAATTTTATAAAACCTATTCATCTTTCATGCAGTCCCATGATAGCTTTAACATTTTTCAGTATGTCTAGTGATTTCCAGAGTAACATCTGCTCAGACAGTGACTGACCCCCCTTGCCCCTCTGTTTTCACTTTATTTGGTTCTCATAGCAAAGTCGAGGGGTCTGTTACTGCTTTTGTTAGAGTTTCTGGGAGTTTTGCTGTCTCCTTGGCTCTCACCTTGATGAGAAAAAATTGGGCTTGTGTTGCTGAAACCCAAACCAGAAACTATTTCTAATGTGTTCTTTTTTGCACAGGCATTTCAGTACCTGGGCACAAGAACAAATGTAGGAACATATAATGCAGTGTCTGTTCTCACCGGTGAGTACTTGTGTGACAAATCCTATTAAAAACGACTGATATACCTAAACCAGCACTTTTTTTTTCATTACTATTACTTCTGTGACAGTGAGGCTTATTGGTCAGACTGACAATCGGAGTGAACTTTAGACTTTATTGCCTTTCTGGAAATGAGGAAGATGGGGGAAGGTGCAACAGTGCAGCCTTCTCTGGTGCCAGCAGGTCAGATGCAGCCAGTCTCTGCTATACTCTGGAATGATTTGCTGCTTCTGCTTAGCACACCAGACTTGAGGTTTTTTCCCATTCTTGTTTCTCTGCTGCTGAGGGGAGGATTTAGCTGCATGTGAGATTTTATTTGCTGTTGGGATACCCCAACCAGCCACTAGCTGTCTCTCTAGAAGATATGGCTTGGGCAAATGTCATGTCTCCCAGTCCTCTGCAAACATCTGCAAACCATACATGAGGATATCTGAAGTGACCCTACATGCTTATATTTAGGCAAACGAATCATGCTGTGATTGGCAAAATTACCTTTCACTCTACAGTTGGCTCTTCCCAATCTCCAGGTGAGATCTTGGACATGGAAATTCAGCGAGACTCTTACTTTTGCTTTCAGCTGGCTCAGGTGGAGCTATCTGGAAGATTACGGTCACAGGCAGACTATGGCTTACAGAGTAGGGACCAGGACCCAGAACAGGAATGGGCATCTGATAGTAGGAGCCTGTGCAGAATACGGGCTGGGGCAGTTATCTTCAGTCACGTTCCTTACCAAGAAAGCATATTGCTGGATATTGCATAAACTGAAATCTGTGGGTGCAATAGAGGCTAAGGTTAGTTAGAAGCAAGGGATTGCTGCTTTGTCATGAGATCGAATGGTCGGGTATGGCCTGATCCATGTTAAATACAAATTATTTGATTATAGAAAAAGAAAGGAGTGGACTCCTTTCTGTGTAGTGCTTGCAACCACAGCAGCTGTGATATCAAGCTGGAAGCTCTGTGGTTGTTTTCATTCTCTCAAGTTTGATCAGCTGTTGAGATCTGCTTCTAAACAGAAAGATAGAAAGACATATCAAATCAGGTCCATGAAAACAGACATACATATACTCGAAGAGACAAAGGGGTTCCTGTGATAGGCAGTGTTGATTACAAAACCCTCTGTATCATCAACAGACAAAGAAAGACCCATATGTCCTTCCAGAGCAATAATATCTATACCTTCATGAGCCATAAGGTTAACATTTGGGTTTCCTCAGTGAACTTGGGAGCTTCTTGCTGATTGATCTCCTTAACTCAGCTGCTGAAACCCTTCAGAAGAGCAACATAGGCAGGCGATTGGGAAACAGCAGAACTAAGTGCATTAGCCAGTAGAAGGAGTGGAGGAAGATGATCTGTTAGGAAGGTGTAGGCAAGAAATAGTCTTGCTTTCCCTATGGAAGAAAGCCCACTCACCTTTAAATATCTCAACTTCTTGAGAGTGGGGTTGTGCAGCACAGCACTGAACGAAGTATTTTTTGTGACAGATATATTAAATCTGTTGAACTGTTACATGAAGGAGTTTGGAGTTGCTAATAGCAAATGCACATACAATGCATATTTACTAACAAAAAGAAGAACAAAGTTATCTGTTTGCAATGTTAACTAGCAGGCATGTTTTGTAAGGGGTTTTCACATGTCATTGTGAAGGCAAAAAATGGAGAAAAAGTATTCAGCGTAGATAAAGAGCAATGGCCATTACCACCTCTGTAAAAGACAATGATGGACAACAGTTATGTGCTCTGAGGTCAGCCTTTACATAGGCTTTCCCCTTCATAGCCACTCAGAGGGTTCTTTCCTCTGCTTTACCAGGAGTCAGCTCAATTCAACACCTTAATGCAGCCCTTAATCAGGAACAGCTGACAGAGCTCATGAGAATCTGCTGGGGCTTGCCAGGAGTCCAGGACTCCTCTAGCTCTCCCTACCCAGCAGCAGCTGCTACCCTGAGTTTCCTCAGAGGTTTTCTGGGAGCTCCCCGCAATCCCAGAAGCAGCTCCCTGACAATCTAGAAGATCTCAAAGCGCACCCAGAAGCTGCTGTGTCTGTTGTCTGCCTCTCTTTGCTCCACTCAACATGGTAAATTAGGCTTGTGACCTAGCACCACTGCCCATGAAGAGCAAGGGGTGGTCCAGCTATCTCCCTCAAACATTCCTCTAGAGGTTGGAGCTCTGAACATGGGGGAGGGATCTCTGGCATTTGATGGAGATGAATTTGGACTAAACACCAAGCTTGCAGAAGGATGAAGCTGGATGACCTGGATTTCACCCGGGGTAGCAGGCCTACACACAGCTTGCCATCCGGATAGCAGGGACAGGCACAGGAAGAAGCATCACCTCTGCTTTACAGATGGCCAGCTGCAGCATAACTGATCTGTATGAAGTCTTATATAGGGGATAGGAATCCAGTGAAGAACAGCTCGAAAACAGGTTATACCAGTCAGCCCGAAACCTATTTCATTTATGTTGTTCATTTGTTCTTTTTTCATCTTCAGACAAGATAACTAAGTTAACATATAAACTTCATGTACACAATATATCTTATGTATATAGAAGTATGTTAAAGGCTACTGTTGGACTTCAGAAATACCCTCCACACATCTCAATTTTCATCATGCAATGTCAATCTTTGTTATCCTTAGAAAGCAAAAATGTCTGGCTTGGTAGATGAGGGGAGAGCAGAGGATATTGCCTGCCTAGACTTCATTAAGGCTTTTGACACTATCTCCCGTAAGATAGTCAAAGAGAAGCTGATGAAGTATGCGATGGATGAGCAGACAGAGGTGGATTGAAAACTGGCTGCACGGCCAGAGAGTGATGATCAGTGACATGAAGTCTGGATGGAGGTCAGTAACTAGCGGTGTACCCCAGGGGTCAATACTGGATCTAGTCCCCTTCAGCACCTTCATTAACGATCTGGATGACGGGACAGAGCGTACCCTCAGCAAGTTTGCTGATGAGATCAAACTGGGAGGAGTGGCTGATACACCAGAGGGTCATGGTGCCATTCAGAGGGACCTCGACAGGCTGGAGAAATGGACTGACAGGAACCTCATGAAGTTCAACAAGGGGAAATGCCAAGTCCTGCACCTGGGGAGGAACATCCTCAAGCACCAGTACTTACTGGGGGCTGACCAGCTGGAAAGCACCTTTGCAGAAAAGGCCTTCTGGGGGTCCTGATGGACACCAAGTTGCACATGAGACAGCAATGTGCCCTTGCCACAAAGAAAGGCTAACGGTACCCTGGGCTGCCTTAGGAGGAGTGTTACCAGCAGTTCAAGGGAGGTGATCCTTGCCCCCTACTCAGCACTGGTGAGGCCATACCCAGAGCGCTGGGTCCAGTTCTGGGCTCCTCAGTACAAGAAAGACACGGACAGACTGGAGAGAGTCCAGCAAAGAGCCACCACTAAGATGATGAAGGGACTGGAGCATCTTCCCTTGAGGAAAGGCTGAGAGAGCTGGGACTGTTCAGCCTGGAGAAGGGAAGGTTCAGGAGGGATCTCACTGATGCGTACAAATACCTGAAGGGAGGGTGCAAAGAAAGTGGAGCCAGGCTCTTCTCAGTGGTGCCCAGTGACAGGACCAGAGGCAGTGGGCACAAACTGAAACGCAGTACGCTCCATCTGAGCACGAGGAAACATTTTTTCACTGTGAGGGTGACCGAGCCCTGGCACAGGTTGCCCAGAGAGGTTGTGGAGTCTCCATCCTTGGGGATGTTCAAAAGCCACCTGGACACAGTCCTGGGCAACGTGCTGCAGGTGGCCCTGCTTGAGCAGGGGGGTTGGACTGGCTGACCTCCTGAGGTTCCTTCCAACCTCGACCATTCTCTGATTCTGTGAAAAATTATTTGGGCCTAGATTTTGATTGACAATTTTTGATAAATCACCTTTTTCAATAGGTGATTTCCCTTTCACGGGTTTTAGACCACAAAAAATTAAATATGTGAACTTTGGGAGTTTTTCCAGTTTGCAACACTTCTGTTAAATAATTCCTACTAATTTCCTCTTTAGAGGTACTTGAAAATTAAATGATTCATAATTTTCAGATTACCAGTCCTTGAAAACTTTCAGGATATCAGTTTTCTTTCCCTACTCTGCAAAAGGGGAAAAAAAGTATCTCAAAACATCCTCTGGGATAAAACAAATAATTTCCTTCCCACTCCCTATCATTAAGTCCCCAAGTGAAATACTGGCACCAACAGAATCAACAGAAGATTACCACTCACAATTGCCTTAGGCAAGGCAATATCCTTATGGATTTTATTATGCTTTCCATTTTAAGTATAAAGAATTTATTTTTACACTGATAGAATCTTTCAAAGCAGTGAGCTTTCTGAAGTTCAGTCTCTGTGAAGTTACTAACATTTTTAATTAATGCCATGAAGGCACTCAAATCTCTTTTGTATAATACAGTGAATTTAAATAAGTTAAAACCAAAAAAACCCTTTACTAATAAGTTCTCATTCTCTGATTGCTGGAAATTATTAGCAAGCAGTCTTGCCAAAACTGTGTGATTTTATATCCACTGAGCCTGCCTTTAGCACCTTCAGATGGGGCACAATTTCACCTGTCTTCATTGCCAATGTGATAAGGTCTATTGGATGTTACTACTCATATTTTGAAACCTAGGGATACCTAAGTAGAATTTAGTATACTCTTGAAAGGATAGCATTCAGTCTTCATGCTGAATTTTCTGATGCTGAGAGATTCAAATTAGACTTTTCAAGCCATTTTAACTTTATTTTTGACATGTAATCTATACTACAGATGTGCGAAATAACACCGTGTTAGTTATCTTGTCACAAGGCTTGACAAGATCACAAAGCACCTAGCTAAGTGGTGTTTAGCTCCCCACCTTTACTCATTAGGGAAGGACTGGTAGGGTGGAAACCACAGCTAGTGTTGGGTTCAGAGAGTATGACTCAAGGAAAAAGATTTGCCTAAGGTGGCCTCTGGCTTAGTGAATAAAGAGACTGCAAGAGGTAAAGAAGCCCCAGGAGAAAAAGGGCAACAGATTGATGCAGTAAGCTGTTTAAGACAGTATCTAATTTGTGAACAAGGGGTCATAGCCTGACACTCCCTGCCCTGGTAGGAAACACATTACACTGTGAAGACAGACTGTCTGTTTAAAAAGTGCAAAAGAAATATTCAAAGTCAGCACTGGAAGTGTAAAAAGAGTGCCTGCAAGATCACTGAACGCACTTTTCAAGGGAAGAGGTTGGAAAGGTGCTGTCAGGAATTAGATCTGAGCAATAGAAAAGTGGCTGATTATTTTTAAAACCTTACAGGAATAGGCTTTGGTGAACCATATGGTCTTCTGTGCTGAAACACTCCTGTCTATTTTGAAATAAAGGTCCGTACTTACCCTTCCAGAAGAAGAGTAAATTGGGTGCTAGGTGTGCAATACAGCTCTTCTGTCAATATATAGACCACATAACGTCTTAGTGAAAGAACCATGTGAGAGATAGGAAATGGAAAGCATCTGCCACTGCACAGAGTGCAGAGTAAGTCCGCTGCACCTCTGCAGCTACTCTTCAGAGCTGGATTCAGAAGTAGGACATACAAGAGTCTCTGGTATTCAGAACTGTCAACAGGAAGAGATATTTTACTGCGTAATTCAGTCTCCAGATAACAGAGTCCGCTGCCAGGGAACTTCTTCATTCAAAGTCTGAGGTTCTTAAAAGTTTAATCCCATGCAATGCACATTCCTTTCTTAGCCCCAAAAGGCATGAGAAGCCACGTGCTGATCACATTTGTAATCTGTAACCCACCCATCAGCTTACCTACCAACAACTTTTACAATTGCAGTGAGCCTTGGGTGTGTGTCAGTCCCTTGTACAGATTTGAAGGGACTCCATACAGTTGTCAGCAATGTTATCAGAGGCAGTATGTTCACTTGCTTTGGCAATGCTGTCCTAGCCTGTCATGATGATTGTCCATCTGTGTCTTTTCCAGTGCCATTAATATTCTTTTTCTCCATCCCTCTGAAAGCTTCAGGTTATACTGCTTCTCCTGCCTCATTACATGACGATCTGATGAAGCAATTCCTAAGATCATGGAGATATTTGATGTGCCGTTGTGGTTTGCAGCTGCTTTTGTCTTTGGTGTGCACCATGACCCCTTGCAATCACTTTCTTCAAGGCAGGAGACACTCTGTAAAGGCTTCAGTTACCTGCAGACTGCTCAGTTATATTAAAGGACATGGTGGGAATGCTTTGTCATTTTGTTCTGCATGCTTATGCTTTTGTGTCTCTTTCCAGACATTCCTAAATATTCATATTGTAAATATAGTACCAATCAAGTACTGCTGATCACTTTAAATGAGATAGCAATGAGATCACCCTGCCCTTTGCATAAAACCATAGCAACCGCATCAACTTTCAGGTCAGTGAACTATATTATTAATTATTATTATTATGTATTAACATAAGTCATTTTAAGGCCAGATCTTACAAATTCTAAGAAAGTGAGCCCATTAAAGTCAGTGGGAAATTGAAAACCTGGGGTGAACTGAAAGGGGAAAGGGACCAGCTTGTAGACAGGCTATGTAATCATAGGCATTGCCAACCCAAACCTTACAGAGCCCTGCTTCGGGAATTGTGAGAGTCATTCCCAGCTTGGCTGTTCTTTTGTATATATTTAAGTAGGGCATGACAACGGAAACAAATGTAGTAGATGACACAATGCCTTCCAGAGTCTGCAGGCAGCCTGAGCAGCAATGCCATTCCTGGACGGTAAAGCAAGACGTACCCATAACACTTGTCCTTTAACAACACCCCCACGGTAATTTCTATCTGCCAAAAGAAGCCACAAACATCGACAGCCTATCCAGATATGCTATGTGGCTACTAAATTCTGGAAGGAAAGCCTGGTTCTCTGTCTCTCCAGACCATGTGGGAGCCCTGGACATTTTAAAGAGGAAAAGGAGTCTTTCCCTGAATCTGCAGTTGAAGATGAGCAACAACTGCAGAGCATCGTCAGATAAAAGACGAAGGCAGACCGTGTCCAATGGCTGTCATAGCTTCCTCTAGGAAGCAGACCAGCAGCTGATCACCCCCAGAGCTTATACTTCTGACCTGTACTGCTTAGGTCTCAGCCTTAGCTCCAGGGTCAAGCCAAAATATTTACTATTCCATGTACTGGTCACATTATGCTAAAAAATAGCTGTTGCCAAATGGGATATCCATTTTGAATCAACCTAATGGAATTGCAGGACACCGATTAAAAAATAGTTTAATTACTTTTTGCCAATCTAACATCTATGACCCAATCCAAGCTAGATATTAGATGTCTAACCAAGGCGCAAAAGCTTCATTGGGCGTTTATAACTGCAGCAACCAAAGGTACCAGCTCACATGGTCAAGGTCAAAGTGCTTCCCATACTGCGCTACCCTGCACCATGGAAGCCAAAGGAAGGAGAAGAGGAATGGGAATATTCCACAAAGCAAACCGGGCGAGCCCACTGGCACAAGGGTAACAGAAAGGTAGCACACAACGCACCCTCTTTGATTTTTTTCTTGCCAAAGAATTGCCTGGGGCTGCACAGAACATGTATCTGCAGCTGCTGGCAGCCTGCGTAAGGAGACCAAGGTGTAGGTGTGTTCCTGGGAAAGAGACCACACTTCCTGGGGTCAGGCTGGTTCACCACTCAAGCAAACTGTGGGCTGGTCTCCTGCCCACCCACTATCTACAGCAGAATGGCAGGCACAGCAAGACACCCTGCAGGACAGTAAGCATGGAGCTACAAGGGGTCCCCTCAGGCCCTTACCAGCCAGGGCCCATCCCACCACAAAGCAAACCTGGAGATGGTGGCCAGGCCCAGCCAAGAGTCCAGATCATCAGGCAAGTTCATGGCAATGAGAAAGGTTCAAGGTCAATGGAGGAACTCAATCCACAGGTCAGGTCTTATGATTGCCCAGCAGGCCAGCTAGGATATCAGCCTATTAGTACCCACAGGGCCCGGACAGTGAGTGTGGTTGGAGGGTTATCTTTCTGCATGGTTTTTCTACCAACACTGTGTGCAAGTAACACAGAAAATTGTGTTTCCCTGGTGTATTCAGTGTATTTTTTCACCAAAGTTGGTTGGTATAAGTCATCAGAGTAGTCTATTGTCAGAACAACTGTCAAAAGTCATCCAGGAATAAATAATTCAATTTTTTCTACTTAGAACACTTGGTCTGTGAGCAGGGAGAGCCAACAAACTATCATATTCTAGTACAAGACACCTACATATCAGGTGCCTGGCTCTTTTCAACAAAACTCTACTTTTACTGTTTGATAATTTATTAATTTGAGTTTAGAGCCTACTGTCTGTATGTACTGTATTCCTGCAATATTAATTGTTTTTCCAAATAACATGATTTGTTAAAAACTAATTTTTCTCAAAAATGCTGCTCAGATGAAAGAGCAAAACCAAAACAAGATGGGAAGGGGGAGGAAGAGAGAAGCTCTCTGGGCTTAATTTTTGCCTTAGTTCATTAGTACTTCAGAGAGGTTTTGTAACTCCTGTTGGGTCTCATTCTTGTCTTTCTCTAGGATGTCTCCACTGTGTAGAACGTGGGTCTGCAATGTTAAGGAGTCATATATTGTTGTAGCAGTAAATTATTTTCAGCCTCATTTTTAAGCTTGTGTAACCATGCTTGCTGCCTGTGTGTCTGCCCCCTCTGTCCCCAATTACTTTTGAATCCCTTGTTTCATAGTCACCACCACATTTGACAGAACTGGACAGATTTTACTACCATAACATTCCTACAAGCTTTGTGAAAATGTGTGGGCCAGGGGAGGAGACAGGATGAACTCAACCCTTACTAGGCATCAGGGAACCCATAGTGAGCTCAGGTCTCAGCCTTACTTATGTGCATATACATGTCTTTACAAAGAGAGGCAGATTTTAGAAGTATTACAGTTACCTTCTTTTTCTGGTGAATATTATGTTGCAATTTGACAAGCAAAAATTGTAGAATCACAGAATCATCAAATTATTTAGGTTGGAAAAGACCTTTAAGATCATCGAGTCCAACCATTAACCTAGCACTGCCAGGTCCACGACTAAACCATGTCCTCAAGCGCCACATCTACATGTCTTTTAAATACCTCCAGGGATGGTGACTCAACCACTTCCCTGGGCAGCCTGTTCCAGTGCTTGACAACCATTTTAGTGAAGAAATTTTTCCCAATGTCCAATCTAAACCGCCCCTGGGACCACTTGAGGCCATTTCCCCTCATCCTATCACTTGTTACTTGGGAGAAGAGACTGACACCAACCTCACTACAACCTCCTTTCAGGTAGTTGTAGAGAGTGGTAAGGTCTCCCCTCAGTCTCCCTTTCTCCAGGCTGAACCACCCCAGTTCCCTCAGCCGCTCCTCATAAGACTTGTGCTCTAGACTCTTCACCAGTTTCGTTGCTCTTTGACGAGCTCCAGCACCTCAGTATCTTTCTCGTAGTGAGGGGCCCAAAACTGAACACAGTATTCGAGGTGTGGCGTCACCAGTGCGGAGTACAGGGGGACTATCACCTCCCTGCCTGCTCCTGCTGGCCACACTATCTCTGACACAAGCCAGGATGCCGTTGGCGTTCTTGGCCACCTGGGCACAGGCTGGCTCACATTCAGTCGGCTGTCAACCAGCACCCCCAGGTCTTTTTCTGCCGGGCACCTTTCCAGCCATTCTTCCCCAAGCCCGTAGCGCTGCATGGGGTTGTTGTGACCCAAGTGCAGGACCCGGCACTTGGCCTTGTTGAACCTCATACGCTTGGCCTCGGCCCATTGATCCAGCCTGTCCAGATCCCTCTGTAGAGCCTTCCTACCCTCCAGCAGATCAATGCTCCCTCCCAACTTGGTGTCATCTACAAACTTACTGAGGGTGCACTCCACCCCCTCGTCCAGATCATTGATAAAGATATTAAACAGAACTGGCTCCAATACTGAGCCCTGGAGAACAGCACTTGTGACCAGCCACCAACTGGATTTAACTCCATTCACCACAACTCTTTGGGCTCAGCCATCCAGCCACTTTTTCACCCAGTGAAGCATATGCCCACCAGAGCCATGAGCAGCCAGTTTCTCCAGGAGAATGCTGTGGGAAACTGTGTCAAAGGCTTTACTAAAGTCCAGGTAGACAACACCCACAGCCTTTCCCTCATACACTAAGCAGGTCACCTTATCATTGAAGGAGATCAGGTTAGTCAAGCAGTCAAGTTAGTCCAATGTCTTTATTCTTCCTTCTAACTAGTTCTTCAAGGCCTTGTCACCATGCAAATTGTGATGACATTCATCCTCCCGCAAAGACACAGGCAACATTTCAACATTGCTGCATTTGCACCTTTGTATGCACCGGCTGTCTTAGGCACTTGTATCACTTGACACACGCTAAGATATCAAGCCTATTTCAACAAGCTGAGTGTGAAAAGTAACATTAGGAAAGCTACAGGGGGATTCTAGTGTAATTCAACCACTACAGTTATAGAGGACCCATCATGCAACACAGCTGCTCTCCTCTGACCTTCTGCAAGTGCTTCATGGCCACCAATGCACAGGGAATCGTCACATAGGGCCTTCTGCTCTACTTCAGAGAATTGCGTCCATAGGTGCAAGGGAACATCACAAATGCAGGAGGTGACTTTGCAGTAAGGTCATAGGTGTGGGGCCGGGCCTTCTGTGAGGGTCTGGGACCCTGTGGTTGCTTGATCAATGTATGTAGGTGAAGGTGATTCTTCCTTGCATAAAGGGATTCCCGCTTTGCTGGAACCAGTCACAGACTTCTGTAACCTTAATTCTTTCTTGACACTATTTCACTGATCTTTAATTTAAAAAATAAAAGTCCCCATGTTTCTGTTGTCTCTTAGGACACATTATCCTATAGAAATAAGCAGAAAGAAGTATGTTGCAGGTGGCAATGGCAAGCATGCTTCCTCACCATGTCCAGCATGCTTCAACATAGTCACCATTCTGAGTGGCTAAACCTTCAGGACACAGCTATGTAGAGTGAAGGAGAATGGTCCTGCTCTCTGACATCAAATTCTTCATCACTTGACCTCTAGTAAATCAGAGGAACTCCTATAGGCATGCATCCTACCTTCCTTACTTTAGATGCAGATTCACATGCCTGCTCACCAATGCACTCATGCTAGTGCCTTTACTCTTCCAGCACATGGACAGCTATATAGAAAGGTCAAGTCAACCACCATTGGCATTCCTGATAAACATTATTTTACAAACGGGTAAACATGCACAGTCAGGAAATACATGTTCAGAAAATGCATAATAAAAAATGCATGATTCTTCCATATTCAGGAGGCTAAGCTTGTCTTTGTGATGAGTGCCTTAGCAAGAAAAAAAATGTTTAAGTCATTAGCATTGTCTCTGGCCCAGATTCAGGAAGCTTATGTTCCACCTAGCTCTCTCTGCTTGTCTTCCCTGATGGTGCTCCTGGGCCTTCAAAAATGCCAAGCCAATAGCAAAGACAAGGCAAGAGGCTCCCAGTGATAGTTTAAGGCACTCTGGTCTAGTCACAGTTTGGGGTCACTAACAGAAAGGCCAGCCCGACTGTCAGGGAATGGAAACAGGGCAGAGAGAGAAGCCTGAGTGCTCAAGTCTTGCCTGACAGAGGTACCATGTCTATGACTCCCTGGGGCCTGAAGAAAGGCAAACGGCAGACCTTTCTCCTCTGTGACTTGTTAGGATCGCAGTATGTAGATCATTTTCCTGGTTCAACCCTCCACTCTACTGCAATTTATAAATAACCTCTTCATCCAAGGGAGTTTGCTAGGGAGTTAGCAAACCCAGTAGACCCACAGAGGCGAGGCTACTGCAGCTCCATGCCCCCAGGTCCAACCTGTAGCGAGGCTGAGCACGTTTTCTCAGCAGGCGCACAAAGGCACATATACGCTACATGTACACACGCAGGACAACACAGGCACACAGAGCTAGTGATCACACGCTGACATAAACCCCCTACGCTCGCTCCAGTCACTGGCACCACGGACACATGGGCCAGCCCAGCTGCTGGCACCCAGACCCCCCACACACACAGACATACACACGTGTGTACAGAGAACAGAGAGCCCCTCACTCAAGAGTTGAAAAGGAGCTTAATAAGGAGACAGGAGAGACTCTACCGATCAGGTGCAGGGCACGGACAGGCTTACTGACCAGCCACTGTTCACACAGAGCTGACCCTTTTTGTCCCTTTAACCTTCTGTTCTCCCACACTTGTTCCTCCCCAAACTGCCCTGATCCCTCCCTTTCCCCACACTTGGCTCCTCCCGAAACATCCCATACTGTCTTATGCAATCCTAAAACGTTCTTCCCTTGCATCCCATAATGTGTGCCATATCCATGCAGGCAGCGATCGCTTAGGTCCGTAAGGCACTCCAGAGAGCCTCCCCATTGATGCCGTGGGTGGATGTCCCCCAGCCCATAGGGCTGAGGCTCTCCTGGCACAGCTGGGGTGGGATGATGGTGGTGGTGGGAGCTCCTTTCCTCTGGGATACTGGGGTTCCCCTGCCCACCGTTGCCTCTCTGTGCTCCTTCGTCCACGTGCACAAGTGTGTGTGCTGTTTGTGTGCATGGAGATGAGCTTTTTATGGGCTGATGGCTCTGCTGAGATGGGCCAGGGTATAATTCAGGTTCCCCTGCCTGCCATTGTCCCTCTGTGCTCTTTTGTGCGTGCAGAGACGAGCTTTTTTATCACATAACGTGACAATCTCCTGCATATATACATTCTTGTATTATTATTCCTGATAGCATCATCCTCTGTTGTACATCTTCTTCTTTAGTCCAGCGACACTCCTGAGAGCAAATACCAACAGAGAGAGCATATTCTCTTGGCTGCCAGACTAAGAAAAGGGTAGCAGAGTTATTTCTTAGCAATGAAGATCTGATTCTCCACTCTTTGCTTAGGCCATCTGCATCTTGAAACAAAACCAAAGAAGTTCGAAGCATTTAGGTATATCCTATTACACAGTTGTGCTAACAGGGCAGCCACAGAACTGGAATAGCCTGGCATCTCCTTTGGTGTCCTTGGGTATCTGTGATACCCAGGCTAAATGCGTGTCAGTACCAGGCTGCTCTTCTTCCACTGCTCTCAGCCGACGTAAGTGGCTGACATACGTGGACTAACCAGGAGGTGCTTTTGCTTATGCTGGGAGCCAGCCTTTGGGAGCTTGCAGAGTAAGAAGGTAGAAAGTAAAGTAGCCCTTTCCCTACTCCCGAAGATCCGTGACAGGGCTCGGTCAGACACATGGTGTGGGGACCCCTGGTTCTCCCCTACTTCTTGCATGTGCTGGGAGAAAAAGGAAAGAGGTGAATCACTGTGAATCACTGTGCCACCACAACCTCTGTGTTTATATTCCTCTACGCACACCACGTAATAACCCTGGGAAGAACAAATGTGTCCATGAACACCATGTACTTCTGGTGCAGGGTATAAAATAACTAAATGGCCAGGCTGAAAAAGTCAAGAGGAACCAAAATAGAATTCCCAGAGCTGATTTCCTCACAGCACAAAGGTAATGGAAAGAGTTGAAGAATATGGTTAGATCTGCACAATAGTTCAGTTATTTCTAAAATTACATTGATTTCTATGACAATTTTTTCTATTGACATGGACAAGTTTTCCCTGGTCACCTTGAACTGAATTTCAGCTTCACTCACAGAACTACCAGCAACCACTACAGTTATATATCATGGGCCAGGTTCTCAGATGGCGTAAATCAGGGTAGATCCACTGACTAGTCCCAGGCTTGAGAGTTTATAAATGCTGTTCACCTCTTTCTGTGCTAACCATGGCTTCTTTCCCTGTGATCACAGTGCTATCAACACATACTTTCCTGCCCACATTCACATTTTGTGGAATCACTGGTCTACCAATTTTTGTTTGCCTTTTTTTTTTTTTTTTTAGACAAACAACTAAATTATATTCTGCTATTTACTAAAGCAGCAATTGTCTTCTTGACTCCTGTTGTTAGGTAAAAAATGAGCTACTACCTTGGAAACCATGTCAGTGAAAACATGCCTGTGAAAGAGCAGTTATGCTGCATATCCTGGAAATGGCATAACCACCTACAGAACATGCACGGGACTGTCCTGCTGGCATAGCCGTGCCATCTACCAAGGCCCTGAAGAGCATGAAACTTCATTGCTGTCACTGCAGTGTTACAACCACCCAATTATCTCCTCACCAGAAGGACTGAAGGCTTCCTTTTTTTCTCACTTGAATCTTTCGCACCGACTGAAGATGATTAATCCTTGAATATGGATATTAAGATCCACCTTCTGTTTCTTAAATAGCTTCAAGGACTCACACAGCTCTCCAACTTTTCTGTTTCAGAGCTTAGTTTTGTACCAGCCTTAGTGGAGTCTCCATCCTCACACCTGTAACTACTTCCTGATAAACTTGATAATTCAAGTAAAGAAGTTTGATATGGCCCTTTAAATTTCCACACCAGCTTCTGATCTGTTTGTGGAGGTTTATCGTACCCTTTGGTCCTAACCTCTGTCCCACCAGAGTTTGCTTTTTCCTGAAAAAAGTTACCGCCTCCCTGCTGCAAATTGAACTCCTCTCTCAGTATCCCAGAGGAGTGCAGGAACCTTCTTTAAGGAGTCAGTGGGTGCAAAATAAAACCCTTTAAAGTGGGAAGGCAGCACTTAATCTACACATAATAGGAAGAGTTGAATTGACTTTATCAAGTCTTATTTGCTGAGCCTTGTCCTTTAGCTAGTCAATATTTGCAATGAGTAAGCCTGCGTCTTTCTCAAACATTATCTAAAGGTTTTCTAAACCATTTAAGGTTCACAAGTCCTAAGTCTATGATACATTTTCTTCACAAGTTTTCTAGAATTTTCTGGAATGTGCTATAGCACACATTGACATCAGGCAAGGCAAAATATTCCCCTGTTAGCACCAACTGGGCAGGCTCTGAATCTAAAGGTGTTAATAGAGGCATAAACCATTTAGCCATGGATAAAGTACATACCACGCAGGATCTGGCATCTTGAAAAAGGTCATCTTTCATGATGAAGACTTCTTCATGGCTTTCTAGTATCACAACTTCAGAAATGCAACCATGAAAAAGGAAAAATTAAGTTCAAAGTAGGGTTCTCATACAGTTCATTGAAGCTACTTTTCTGGTTTTGTTAGATTGAAAGTTCTGTTTGCTGCACAGAATACAGTCAACTGCATAGTGTATATACTATATATTATTGCATACACTAACATTATATAGCATGCAATAATGAATATATACTGTATGAGTAATTCTATTTATATTTATCGCTGTAATATGTATTTATTGTGCACTTAAAATAATATTAGTTATTCACGTTTTGTACACATCTAGAAGTAGGAAAAAAGTACAGTAAGATGATAAACTGCTGCTAATGAATGCCATAGAGGTAAACAGCTAGAGATCGCCTTAAAACAATCTTCAAATCATTTAAGTATTGTGAAGGAGGAGGGGAACATGCACCAAAACCAATGATAGATTTGAGGCAGTGGAGAATAAACCATTCCTTATCTATGGGTGAGAAAACCTGTGGAAACCTGAAGGAGCTCTAGAAATCATACTAGCAATATCACTGGGAGAAAATATTAAGGACAAGGAACACATTTTGCAGGGGATGTGTAACAACATGTTTTATTCAAACAGCAGCTAGTGTTGAAAAAAATGGTCAAGCTTTTGTGCACACAAACCATACTTCAAGAGCAGGCTAACGACTAGTATTACAGGCAGCATTACATGTTCTTGGAGAAATCCTTACTACGAAGGAAGGAAGGAAGGAATATCACAAGTTCAGCCATTTGTGGCAGTGTAGCTGAAGTTGGACATCTGAAGTGTGTAAACAAACCCCTTACATTTTTTCACTCATTGCAGAAATTTCACATCAGGCAGCTGTGACTCCCATCCAGAAAATATGTCTCCTAATTAGCTGGTGTATATCTTTAAACTACATGTTATACGGGCTATTAGACAGAGGAAAGGCAAATTAACAATGAATCAATCTCCTTCACCAGTCACTTACCATGGCCCAGTGAGTTACAGTGCATGTCTACGAGCGCGGGTGTTCCTGATGGGGTCTGTGATGGAGATGGTGCCTCTGGTCAGTCCTGCTTCACGCTCCAGCAATCCCACTTGCCTGCAGCCCCGCACAAGCTGCGTAAGCTCTCCACCCCTGTGCCTGAGTGCTTGCTCAGTAAAGTCAATTATCTGAATCATTCTGTTTCCTTGCCTCCTGCTTATGCCTCCCAAAAGCAGTCACAGAGGAGGCACATAATAGTTCTCCACAAATTTGGGGGAGAAATAGATGGGACTAGAAGAGGAGTATGTTCTCTGTCTCACAGACACACATACTCCTCTCTCTTACTCACGTGGCTCTCCTGAGAACGAAAGATTGAGACCCCCTTCATAACTCTCCTTAATTTTGATTGTTTGCAACCAAAATGGAGTCAAAACCACAAAATCCATGCACATTTCAAAACTGAAGCCAGCTGCCTCATCTCAGTCCCAGCTACCTGTGTGTTGCCATTGAATACCCAGCAGGCTACCCAGAAATCCTGGGAAAAGAGGGCAGTGCCTGAAGCACTGTGTTGTGCACCAGGAGCATTCACTATTCAAAAAAAACCACCCAAGAAACTTATCTTATTGCTGCTCAGAAAGCAAAGAAGAGCTTGCAGAGGCAGGGCTCCTTAAGCTGATGTAAATCACCATGGTGTTTCCATAGCAAAAAAGGTATTTCCGTATAGTTACTTTGTTTGTCAGAAAGCACTGCTTAGTGATATTAGAAAGCAGCAAAACTAATCAAGAGTGTCCTCATTCTAACACCTTCACCAAAAAAAAAGAATAAATAAATAAGCACCCAGCTCAATCATCTCCTCTACTCTTTCAAGGACATTCATTCACACATAATTCCCCACCTTGAGCTCCTTTTCCCTTCCTTTCTCCCCACCTTTGGAACAAGAGGAAACTTTCTCGCTCAGAAAAGCCTAGCCTAAAAGCAATTTTAAAGCAGCAGATGCAGGCACCAGGTCCTGTTCTAGGAGAGCAGAAAGCCTTGCTCCCCAGGGCCCTGCATTACCCTGAACACTTCTCACAGGGAGGAGAAGCAGCCTTTCCTTTGAACAGGACATTCAGGAAGTTTTTTTTCCATCTGGGGACTTACAGTATCTCTGCACAAATCTGCTTGGGGGCTGAAGCCCAACCCTCCTTTGTAGGGGCCCTTTCATGAGAGTTTTCATCCATCTGGGAGGGCAGGAAGAGGCATTTTCTCTGCAGCTGCTCCCCATGAATCAGCTGGCAGCCGCATTGCCCATATTCTTCCTCCAGGACTTTTAGGACATGGCATCCACAGCACTGCGAGTTTCTAATCACTCAGAGAAATCTGAAGCTTTGTTCCCAGTCAGCAGCCTGTCCCCTGGCAGAAAGAAGCTGGGTTTCTGCACTTTTGTCACATATTTACTGTAGGTCACTGCTTGTAATTTCTTAGTCCCAGTGCTCAGGCTTTGGTCCTCCACAATGTCTCGCTTTTCTCACACTTCACTGGCCTTCTGTGTTTCACATTAGGCAATCAGCAGGATGACAAATACAACAGCAGTCTCCAGTTCAGCCTCCTAAGTGTTCTCAGCCAATATGCCAAAATTGTAATGGCAGTTCTTTTTTTGTTTTTAATAACGTTATCTGGATGGTGGCTATAGGCATCTGTTGAGCTTGCCATATGCTCCACATTTCCATATAGAAAGATGATGATGCTAATAAAATAATTATTTGAATAGCACTCTATGGTTTAAAAGGAGTGATTTGATGTGCAGTATGTAAGTCCAGACCTGGAGCTATTATACCCAATTAAAGCATCCTGCACTTGGGCATGCATTACAAGTTAGCACACAGGAGCACTAGATTTATTTGTATTTTCAGTCTGGTCATAAAATTAAATCACTGTTTGCTTCTAGCTTAACCCCCTTACAGCTGAGTGGCTGGAGCAAAACTACAGATTAATCTAATAGACTAAATCTCTTCTTTGAAGAGATTGTACATGTCCCAGCTAAATTAGATAGGGCAATTTTCTGTCTCTCACGTTTTTCTGCTTTGTAGTACCATACACTGCTGAGCGTCTCAGGGAAATCAGAGCAGTGGTACCCTTGTGCCTGCCCCATAAGACTACACATATAAACATTGGTCCCTACCTAAGGTCTCTGGGGCTAGGAGCGTCTCTTTGGCCCAATTTATCATTGTGACTAGCACGGCAAAGCTTGACCCAGGACTCTCAAGCAATGTCATGGTGTAAGGTGGATACACCAATGCGGAAGAAATACATTTACTTTTCAAACACTACTGGCTATTTGTTTCTATGAATTTAAAATCTACAAGTCATAAAAACTCTAATATGTAGCCACAACCGTATCTTTGCCTGGCAGGCCCTGCCCAAAGGTCTGACTTCCCAGGTTGACCTGGGACCTCCCTTGTCTTTGTGGACCCGCCTAGCATTCACTGGATCTGACCTGTGGATTGAATTCCTGGTTTGACCTTGGACCTGCCCCATCGCCACGAGCTTGCGTGGTAATCTGGAAACTTGGTTGAGCTGGCCTCTGATCTCATGTTCTCCTCCGCTCCCTTGCTGGGGGTGGTGGGATGGGCCTTGGCTGGTGAGACCCTGGGGGCCCCGGTGGAGACCCCTGTGCCTCTCTGCTCCCAGGGAGCTGCTGGCCCTTGCTGCGCACTAACATCATCATTCTCTGAAACAGAGTTCCAGTATTTCCTTAGCCAGTAAAAAACAGCAGAATTGCTTTTGGGGTTGAATGAAGTCGAGCAGAAGCTTTAACTAAGGAGAGTGAAAAAAAGCCACAAACTGGAACTAAAAAGGGGAATGCTGCCAAGCATGGAGATCATCAACGAGCTTCCCAGAGCAGGCTTCCATAGTAGATGACTTCACCTCCTTAACAACAAGTGTCCAAGTCAGACTTCTTCAGAGTCATTCATCAAAAAATGGAAAATAATTGTCGCTTGGTACTTGCACCCTTTCGGGGATCCCCCTGGCTTTGAAACTGGCCAGCACTTAAATGAATAAGGCAGCAATACCAGAGAATGGGAGCCCCTTGGTGCGTGTCTTAATCCCATTAGTCAGAACGATGAAATCTGTAGCTGAACTGTGGCAGGATTTTAGCTGGATAAAGATTTAGTTTGTTTTCATTTTCCCATGTTACCACTGTGTAATCCCCTGTACTCTCTGCAGAATGATTTGAGGTTTGTTGTTTCCTCTCCAGCACTTGGGGCTGGGGGCCAGGAGTTACATTAATGAAAAATGTAGCTCAGATCATCAGTCATGAAAAGTCACTGCCACCTGATGCTTCCTGTGATCTCTTTGAAATAAAATGGTTAGGGCTGCGTTTCAGCCACCCCTAGTGTCCATCGCAGGGGAAAAGTTAAATTTTAAGAGAAAACTCAATTTTCACATCTTAAAAAGATAATTCTGGGAACCAGTAACAAGTTCCCTGTCCTTCAATGGCTAGAGGCAGGAGGCTAAGCTTTCAGATCCTTTCCTTCCAATGTCCTACATGAAGTGGGCCATGCTAGGGTTGCGTCCAGATGGGTTATTCATTGACCTTACTGACCGATGGAGCACAGAGGACTTCCTTCTTGGTGCATAATGTGGGGGTAAAACAGGTATGTAGTGGCCACAGAGAAAGTGAAAATAGGACTTGCCAGTAATGCATGGGGAATGACTGACAGGTATGTCCCGCATGCAGGTATCCCCGCATGCAGGTATCCTTGGGGCTCTCCGAACATCCACCCGGCAAACAAACAGCAAATTCCCTTCTGGCTTGTCCCCCTGCTATCCCAGCTGTGGAGAGGGAAGCACCCCCAAGGAGAAGGACTCGTGTTCATTTTGGGAACTTGCAGTGATGTGGTGTTGGGTCAGAGCCAGGGGAGCCACCAGAACAGGGCATGGGGGTGCTTCCAGCGCCCCAGTTTAGAGGACACGGGGCTACAGACAGCACGCAGGCGCTGGGAAAAGCTGACATACAGGCATCAAACAGAGAAGAATTTGATCAAGTATTGCCCTTTTAAACGGAGGAAGCTTTGCAGCATTATCAATCAGACATATTCTAACAGAGCACAGGATATTTAGATATTGACTAGTCGGTTGCTGCATTCACATGAGTAACTAGGACACTGTTTGCTGCTAATAATATGAGAGGTTACATGGAGAAATACACTAACGTTGAGTAATTTGGAGATTCGTTGTCTAGTCAATGCACTGATCGGGATGTAAATTGCTCGTAGTTTTGTGTCCTCATTAGAGGTGCAGTGTTTAGGACAGAAATACCAATATTTTTGCTGAATATTGTAAGTTAAGTTATTGTGCACCGTGTTCATTTTTATCTTTTCTTAGTATGTTGCATTTAAAATTGCTCAGTACTTGAGGTTATGAGGTGGGCATTTTTACATATTTTTGAATCTGTATTAAGGCATGGCTCAGTTTTATAATGCTTAACTTCCAAAGGTACCACGGTCTCACAAATCCCATTGGCTTCAAAGGCATTTATGAGCTCTCAGCACCTCTGAAAATCTGGTCATCCTGAATGTCTGTAACTACATTTTAATCAGCTATTTAGGCCTTTGTGGTCAGTGCACACACCACCTTATCCAGCTCCCAGAGGAACCACCTACGGATGTCTCCTGACTCCCTATTTCTGAGGCAAGGAGGAATTATAATGAGATTGCCTGCCCTCCCTCTTTCCTCCTAATATTTCAGTGTTCTGCAGAAAAGGGAAAAGCTCTTCAATGCCAAGGTTTCCTGAAGGCCCTGCTGCCAGAGAAGATGCATCTTTTTCTCTGGTATAGGATAAGTTCACCTCTCCAGTTCCTCACTTGTGCTTCCAGGCACTCAGTAACCGTCTGCCTGAATGCAGCCCTACAGGAGCAAAACCTGCAGAATGCAAATAAGAAATGCAGCAAAGCTTCCCAGAGGAGGGATGTTGTGGGATGTGTGGTAATGTCAAAGCTCCTTGCAAGGGGGATGCAGCTCTCAAGTTCCCTGACATGGGGACCTGCTCTGTCCAGACCTCATTTCAGACCAAGGCATGCAAACAGCTGTAAATACATTTTACATGGTCTCCTCTGTCCTGTTATGCAAAATGGATGTGTGTCTCCCAGCAGGTACAGGGGAGAGCTGCCCTTGGTTCTCACACAACTCTCGGCTCCCAAGAGCCCTGGTTCAAACTCTAGCAGTCAACAAGGCAGCACCTGGAGAACTTGATGCTCCACAGGTATGTAGGGGTAGGGAACACACTAAAAGGCCATGTCCTTTGGCACAGTCTGTCACAGTAGCAATTTGTCCCCACTGTATTATCATGGGTATAACATGCCAATCTCAAGCTCTCATTCATAAACACAGGTTCAGATTTCCACAAACTGGTCCATTCTTTACTTCTCCAGGCAGGGAGCATTTCCCAGCTGTCAATACTGAATGTAAACATATTCCTCAAGTTGAAAACATTTTATGAAAATATCTTTACCAACCACTTTTAGTAGACATTGACATGGATCTATCCTCTGCTCTACTTCAACCAGTTTTTACCAGAGGATGATGTACTGTATTTCTAAAATGCCCATAACGTACTAGATGATGAAACAGCAAGCTAGAGGAGGAAAAATAGAGAGATCCAGTAGTTGACATCCAGGTAGTTCTGCCACATGTGCACTAGGCACAGTTTTGGTTAGATATGGCAAAATCTGATCTACAAGATGACCAGACACTCCTCTGGGCAGGGGTGAGACTGCTTGGGGTTTTTTAATGTTTTTGCCAATACATAGGTTCAACAGTACAATGGAAATTTTTAAAGAATAGAAGTTAAGCCACAGCTGGTTTATAAAGTGGTTTGGTGCGCTTCTGCACTAGGGTCAACTTGTTGAAAATAACTCCAGCTGCAGCTCTGGACTGCAGTCCCTCACCCAGCTGGGAAGGGCACTTTCCCTCAAAAGCATCATTCTGCTTGGGCCGCAGGCAGCCAGCACACCCAGGAGCCTCCTGGGCACACAACTGTGAAGCTGCTAGAGAAGATTGGTTTGAAAGACTGGCTTCTTCCAGACTGACCTAGAAAATTAGGTAAATCATGTAAAGCAGTTGTTTGCCCAGCTCAGCATCCTTTTGACTTCCCTGTTATCAGTTAGCTCTGTGCAAGGCATGCCTGCACTTGCATTCACTCAAGGAGGGAGAAAGCAGACATTCATTAAAAAATAACTTAGACTCACTTTAAATTCAACTCATACTTCCAGAGTGAAGTCCTGAGTTGGAAATACAGAATCAGCATTTGTGACACAAAATCAAAGAGATTTATTTACCATGAGGAGCAGAGATGATGCTGTATTCTTGCTTCTTCCCTGTGTCTATCAATCTTGAATTGTCTGAGACTCCCCAGTTCAGTAACTGATCAAGCTACGAAGTGGCTCATTTTTCTGTAGGCCTATGGCTATATATATAGTAACATTCTCAATATCACATGAGGGTTTTTTTAAGCAGCATTTGAAGAAATTCATGAGTCACCAGATGAATCCCTTTGAACAATGAGAGCTTTATTCACCAGTAATGTAAAAATGTGGCCAAAGCTCATAAAATACACTCCACAGAAATTATCTGAAAAGGCAATAAAACACCTCTGCAATATATTTCCTTGACTGTCTTTGTCTTTACATGCTTCAAAACAAAGGAGTCTTTTTTCATGCAGGTTACACTATTTTGGTCTCATTGTCTGATGGGCCTTTTAACTGACAGATCTTGAGCTTTGTGGGTTTGGTTCAATCCTTTACAGAGGGAGGGGTTGACATGATGGCTGATATGGGCTTGGACTCCCAACTCCCACCATACTTCATGGTGTGGTGTAGTCAAAGTTTTTATTCAAATCCGTCTCTAGTAAGGACTTATTGATATTTGCTAGCAGACGGCATTTTTTTAGCTGTTAGTCATTTTTGCTTTCATACTATGCTCCCCTCACCCCAAATTCCCAAAATTGTTCTGGTATTATATCTGCTAAAAAATTCAGCCAGTGCATATAATTCTCTCCCAAGTCATGGAGACCACAAGTGGGAGTTGTGCTGCAACCATTAAAGGGGTGATGGGGCACTGTTATAATTTATGTTTTCATTGTGGCAGCAAGGACAAGCGGTGGTTTAGAGATTTCACAATCTTGCAATGACGTCAGACAGACATATTACTATATAAAATATTCCACAAAATCCTGAAAGGAACTTGAAGTCAGACTCGGTTCAAATTTCAACTAGATGAGCCAGCTGGAAAAATCAAAGAAGATAAAAAAGGGAAGCGGGGGCGGTGGGGAATTGCCAGCATATTTCCTCCTAAATTGTGTCAGTTTGATTTCTGGCAGACACAAGTTGAGTTTATTATTGCATTTTCTAATACCCCCAAACTTTGGGACATTTCTCTTTGCTATTTCTCTGCGTTTGTCATCACACTATTAGCTGAGCCTCCCCAATAGCCTGTGTTTGGAAAGCCGGCTGGCCCTACTACTGAGAGAAACCCCCAACTCTCATATCTCCAGGGACTCCCAAACCACTGCAGTCTTTCTTAACATTGGGGTTTTTCTGCATTAGGATCATACATATATTGCATTTGTTGGTTTGAGCAAACATCCTCTCTAGTCTGAAGAGGCTGGGAACAGAAGGATAAAGGACAAGACTCTGGCCCCTTTGAAGTCTGTGGGAATGCTGCCATTGACATCAGTGGGGCCAGGATTTTAGCCAGAGCTTTCTTCCAAACCAGCATTTGTGTCACATCCTTAACATGGACGTTACAGAGAAGGATCAAAAGGAGGGAGATGCTGTTCCCTCAGCAGCGGTCCCTTCTCAAGCAAAGAATTGCTATGCCAAACATAGCTATGACAGGAGAGAAATTCCTATTTATTCAAGGTTGTTATCGAGAGAGGCCCCTGACCCCAGAGCTGACTGAAGCACAGCTCCGAAAAGCAGAGTGGGCAGGGCTGGTCGGTGGTGGGGCCACTAAGAGCTATTTCAGAGCCTGGAACGAGCACAGCATTGCGGTCCTCCCCCACCCTGGCAGCCTCCAGCCAAGAGCACCCACCAACCCTGCCCCACTCCTGCGAGGGGTCAGAGCAGGAGACAAAGTCCATAGCTCCCAGGAACCACCGCAGCTAACGACAATCTTCTTGATGGCCCTTACCACGAAGGCACAGACCTTTGCGACACAGCAGAGGTTATCGTCTTGGACGTAGCCACCAAAAGACGCAAATCACTCCAAGGGCTTTTGACTACTAAGCACCTGTACAGCAAGCCAGAAAGCAACTCTGGAAAATCAGAGACTTTAGCCACCCTCCTACAGCTGGGAGATTTTGAGTTAACTTCAAAACCTCCAGCCCATCTTCAGCTTCACTCTGATGCACTCCTTTCATCAGCAAGCTTTTGAATGTTTCCGCAAAGCAAAGCCACGAGCCAGTGAACCAAACCAGTCAAGTGCATTAACGGAGCAGCAGCAACTGCCATTAGAGAACGTGTAGGTGTTAAGTAACAAACACCACTAAATCCACAAATAGCTTTTATCCTATTATTTGCTGTATCTCATACACACAAAGAAGTGTCTGCTTATTTGTTGCCCGGCTTAGCTGCTGCTTGATTTTGCCTTTATAAAGGATTAAAAACAAATTCTCAGCTTTAGCTCACTAAAAAAATAGTCGGTATCTTCATTAATCACCATTTACAGCCTGCTCCACCTTTGATCACAGCCACAAGACTCAGAAGATTCACTACAACACATCTGCTAATGACATTACATTTTAGATTAACAATCTGGTGCAAATTAAAATGTAACTCAGATTAAATGCTTCTCTCAAGTTACACAACATACTGGATCTGGTATTTTCAGGTTCATGAGGTCTCGATAACAAATATTTTTATTTGTCAAGTTTGGTTGTTAAAATACTTTCTAATCAGTATGGTTTCAGGCTTATTAATATGGTTATGGAGGCTTTCTCTTCACATTGTCTTTGCAGTTTGAAGCTAACTCTCTTCCAAGAACCAGTTGTACGACTCCACCTCCTCCAAAGTCCCCTGGTCACCATATAACACAGTCTCTAGCTACAGCATCTCTCTGGTGCTAGCGTTACAGATGGCCAGGCATTTTCCCTAGAACATTTTTCCCATTAATCTTATGATGAAGGATGACCTCATGCAGAGTACTCAATTTGACTTGACTGCTCTTCTGCAAATGTTTTTTGTGAACAGGCAGGAGCTAGAAAGGGAAAAGAGAATGATTGCCACTGTCTCCTTTAACACCAGAGAGGGCACCAAGTGAAACTTGCAGGTAGCAGGTTCATATAGAAAACCAGAGTTGGTACTTCACAGAATTAAGCTTTGGAGTCCTCTTTTATGGTGCCTAAAACTTACGTGAGCTTTACAAAAAAGGATTAGATATATTCATTAGGGGAAAAAAAAAAATCCATGAAGAAATGTCAGACAAGATGTCCTCTTCATCAAGGGCACTGCTACCCTGAGTATGCCAAAGTAAAAGAAGAGAAGCCTGTGCTAATAGCAAGTTATCCTTCCTATGAATCTTAGGAAGTATTAGAGAAAAAATACCCAGACTGTATCCCTGATTTAACAGTATTTCATGTAGGTCTATGCAAGAGGTAAAAAAAAGTATGGCATCTGCATGATTAAATATATTTGCTGTAGGAATAGTTTAACAGGCTATTGCTAGCATTAGTTTCTTGCATTTTTATAACCTCTTACTCTGATTATTTTAATTGCCCTTTTATTCTATTTGTTCAATAATTTTTACATTCACCTTTAATTATATTTTTTTATTGCACAAGACTGGGATCAAATTTAGATGAACTGCTTTAAATAGGAAGGATGATAAATTCTGACATATGGCTGAAACATTAAAGTGAACATTGTTCCTTTAATATAGAAAGCTTCTGCCTGGAAAGTCTATAAAATGCCAAAAGAGCCCCCTCTCAAGACCATCAGTCTGAGTGCTTAGTGGAGTCAGCGATAAAGAGGAAGAGTGGGAGCTAATGACCAAGAAGCCACACCACCAAGTGTTTCAGCTGCTTCACCTTGACTGCCCAGGCTTTCCACATTTTGCCCTACACATCTTAAGGGAAAGCAAAACCCAAGATGAATTCCAGTCTTTTTAACTAGAGGGATGGTAGAACTCCTTCAAGTATGAGTTTTGCTTTTGTGGTATGCTGATAAACGTGTGCTGCCTGTATGCAGTGAAGTTCACCTCCATCTGTTAACCTTCCTCCTCAGAGTGGGATGTCTGGGGACCAAAGCCCCATGCCTCACAACCTGTCGTGCAGCATCCCTCAGACCCAGGGCAACACTCACATTAAAGGGAGCACAAACCATCAGCCAAAATTCAGAAGCGCTTCCTAATCAATGTCAGAAAGGATCGCTCACGCCTTAGTTTTAACACAAGTATTTCTTCACCTCTTTTTGGGGACAACCCAGTTGCTCCGTCTTGCATAAGCAGTCCCCATGGCATGTGAGTCTTTCTCCACGAACAAGGTTCATCGGGCTCCAGCCCTTCGTCCGCAAGCCCTGAAGGCTCACAGAGACAAAAGCCAGCAGCACGGTGAAGTCTTTGCCTGCATACGGTTACTAACCCAACATCACACGTGGCCTGCAGAGATCTGAGGCTTTGTAGCACACTGGATGTAAACTACAACAATTTCACAGCACCAAGAGCTCTTAAAAGTTTCATGACCAGTTAGGAGTCTTATTAATTAAACATGGTCCATGTTATTACAGGTCTTGTAACAATTGAGCACTGAATTGGTGCTCTGCTATACAGAGTGACAGTGCTGCTGTCCTTTGGATATTACATCGGTGTTTTTACTTATTAGTTTGGTTGTTTAATCCAGATTTTCAAACATGTAATTAATAAAAACTGAAGGCTTCCATTTTGTAGCCATAGCACTGGACGTACTAATTCAATCACTTCTTATGGGCTTGTACTAATTATATCACTTCGGGTTTATTTAAATGCCTTTGAAACCTTTTGATTCAGAATTAAAACAAACAAACAAACAGAAACAACCAAAAGAAGAACTTTATATTCCACTCAGTAATGCATCAGGCTCTCAATTTGACCAGCATTCTCACTGCCTGCTTTGAAATTAGCAACTTTTCGTTTTTAGCTTTACCTCAAATTCATCTGCAAGACATTTACGTTTCTTTCTCCCCAGGGGAGGTAAGGGGTTGGACTTAGGACATTTTCTCTCATTGATACAACAATAGCATCAGTTTCAGCTGAATACAGAAATTTCAAGTAAAAAGAAAAATACACTTATTATTGTGTGGGCTCATATGTTTAAAATTCCACAACTGGGTCCTGGGCTCTAGGTAGGAGTAGCACCCATAGACCTGATCTAGTATTTCCTCCCTGAAGCTATGACACCTTTTCTGTTTAGGAAGAAAATAATTTATTTTCCAGTGACTTTTTTCTCAGTATCGTTCATTGCCCCCACAGTCATGTCACCTGCTTCTCCTGTGTGAGACAGAAGAGGCATGGCAGGCAGTACTAGAGTGATGCTCGTGAAAGCCATAGTGGTTTGAAGGACCCTAGAGAATCACACACCAACAAACTTTTCTGAGTGACCCTGAGAGCAGGGAAGAGTCAAAGCCAAACAATTAAGGTTGAAGCTCTCCCTCGTCTGGCAGGTTGTGTGCCACTAATGCAGCACGGCATAGTGCATGGTGACAGCATGTATCCAGGGACAGTAAAGGGAAGTAAAAAAATGTCCAAAAGGAGTCACTGGCCTGTCTGCCACAGCCACCCATCCTCTAGCTGGTGAGGTGTGGAGACAGGCTGTAGGGGCAATCTGTGCTTTCTGTCAGCCAGCAATAGAAGAGGTGGAGGTGTGTCCCCCAAAATACGATCCCTTTGCTCCACAGGGGAGAGAAATGGGAAAAGCGTATCTCCTCAGTGCTGCTCCACCTAGAGGGGGGAGGTCTTCTACTTGGAAAGAGCAGTGGGGTGACCCCTGGAGGGGCACCTTGCTGTCCTACCAGCCCAGGGTGGCAGACCACATACACCCAGACCAGAAGCACTGGGGTTTTCCCCTTCTCCCATTCCAGGCTTTCCTGCCCCGCACGGTTTCTCTGCACCAGGCAGAGATAAAAGGAGACTCTGGGGCAGTTTTGCTCCCACAAGGGACAGGAACATCCCTCTGCTGCTGAGAGCATAAGGCAGCCAGGTTCAGCCCCTTTTCCCACTGTTTTCTTCACGGCTACTGGGATCCAGCTATGCTTTCAGCTCCAAAACGACGTGAACCTTTGCTTATCAGAGGAAGAATTTTAAGGGGTTTGCAAGGAAAAGATGAAGTGCCAGTTTCCACAATTTCCACAGCAGCACCAGGTGCTATTACTCGACAAGGGAGCTACAAGAGGCATAAGGACCAATTCTTTTTGTTCCAAAGGTGCAAACCCAGGATTAAAGATACCTATCCTTGTTTAGACAGGAAACTAGCCATGCAGTCTAAAGAGGTACCCACTGATATAAAGTTCTCTTTTTTCCCCACTCCCCTGCTCCTATGGGGTGCACGGCTCAGCCAGAGCAGAGACGGCTTTTCTTTTTGACTGAGCTGGCAGCCAACCTCAGGGAAGGCACATAAACACTAAAGGAGCTACTGCCAGCAACTATGCTGGACTATATGTTACCTGATGCTTATGTATTTGCACCTCTGATCAAGTAAAAGGAACTTCTCCCATTGAATATTCATACCAAGCCTGCCACAGCTACTCACCTAGTCCTCAGAAAAAGTTCTAACTGGGGTATCTATTAGCCATTTTATGTAGCGCACAAAATGTCATCCCTTTAGGAGGCACAGCAACTCTCACTCTTGAACTGGCATTTGTAATGGCCAGGATAATCTCCAGCCGTCCACCTGCCTATGCCCAGCAGAAGTGAAATGTCCTAAATATGCACAAGATCCCCTGCATGGCAATGCAAGCATCAGAGGGACACAATGGGACCAGCAGCAACAGCAAGGATCACATATTTCCTCAGACTGCAATAAACATCAGGCCTGAACACTGGGCAGGAGTCACGATTTGCAGAGCCTCAAGAGATGGGCTAGTCCTGTGCTTCTACACCACTTCAAATCCAGGATCCTCTTCTGAAAATAATTAGCACGCCATCTTGCACAGGGCTGTCACAGCAGCTCATCAATTTATAATCAGTAAAGATCAGCTGAAACCTTCAACATTTATGAATTACTTTTCTGTGATGTGTTCATTTGGCGTGTATATGGAAATGTCCACATATGTTTTTCCCTGGCCAGTCTGCTTGCTTTGCAGCCATTCCCACAGGGTGCAGGTGGAGAAATTCTGGTCCAATCCACCTGGGCTGCAAAGTGGAGTCAGCTCTACCTATGCAATGCCTGACAGCTGTTTTTCTACAGCACCAAAAAACCTGCTGGGAGTAAGAGTGTGAACTCTCAGATTAGAAGGACTCAGTGCTCCTCTGTTGAGGAGATGAGAAGTTTTAATTGCTTTTTTGGGGAGGGATCCCATCGTCCAATATGGTACTCCAGGTACAATAACCAGGAGATTTTAATTTAAAGAAATAAAAGGAGGAAGACTGTTGCCTACCACACAGATATAAAAAAGACAATTTCACGTCTGGATGATTGACTCCAATTTACAACAATCTTGTAACAATAATCATTTCAATAATGTGGCTTGCCAAGGGTTTTAGGGCAGCTAACTGAATTATAGCAAATCTTTACAATTACAACGTTTGTAATGAACGCAGTTAGTGAAGCCTCAGCGGCCTTCCCTTATCATTTACCATTGACTGATTGCTCGTTGGAGGAGGCCACCCTTCAGCAAAGAGCAGCAGAGCAGCACACACACAAACCAGCCAAACCTCCTGCAGCTTCAAGGAGACAGGGCTGCAGGGAAGAGGGCACAGGTGATGTGCAGAAGCTCCCCGTGCCCCTTTTCATCATTTTTGCTAAGGACTGTCTGGATTTATTTATCCCTGCTCCGGCTTCTTTTCTTCCATCACCCCTAAGCATCTCTGTGCACCCAGCAGAGAAGCAGCCAGTCGTGTCGCTGCGTTTTTGCACAGGGCTTCGTTAGGAAGCAGGACTGCCACTGGCGGGGGCCAAGGGGCCAGTTGACCTGTGATGCCTGCTTATGGGGAGGGCACATTTGGGGTTATTTTATGGCATCAAAACCACCACAACAGGGAAAGGCCAAACCTGACATTTCCCTCCACCCTGGGCTCATAGAAGGTCCCATTAAGGAAGTACTTAAACTCCTATTTTCCCTCTACGTGTTATATACTTGCACACTACCTTGCTAAAGGGCAATTCCCTGCCTTTGAGGGATGCAGGCATCCTCGTCAGGGCTGGGGCAGAGCAGGTCTCCTGCATGCTCATGGACACTGTGTTTCAGGGAGAGCACGGGGCAGCCCACAGCGTTCACTTCTCCCTTCTGCTTTTCTGTTGTTGTGCAGCCACCAGCAGACGCACGGGCACAGGTCACCTTCTCAGCAATCTCTGCTCTTGGCTGGAGCAGGACAAAGCAAAACAGCCCCAGCCTGTCCGGAGGCTGGAGGACACAGTTCCTCACCTGCTTCAAATGACGCCCCTTCATGCGGCACTGACGGTGCCTGAAGGGGAAAAGTCCTGCCTGAGATCCAGGGGGGCATCCAAAATATGTCCTTTGGATGTGACATAATTTCTTTCATTTGTAGAAGTAATCATCCCCCAGCAAGTCCAGTGTCTTTTCAAGCTCAGTCAATTGCAGTTCACGATCAGAACAGAAAAACTAAAAAGGGCCCAGAAATACATTTTGTCCCTGCCAAAAGTCATCACAGGAGACTCAGATGGCTCTTCCTTCGAGTCCTCCCCCATCCTAACTAGTCAATGTCCCTGTCACGAGGCCAAGTCTCCTCTGTGAGAGAGCCCAGCACCCGTAGGTGGCCAACCTTGGCCAGTCCTTCTCACTCAGGCTGCTCACCAAGGCTCTTCTGAGCACACAGGCAAGATCTAATGGGGAAATAATAAAAAAAAATACATGTATCTACTTTGTTGATATCCACGCCGGAGCTTATTGTTGTTGTTCCCTCATAGTTCGCAGAGATAACTAACTGCTTTGTCTTGTTCAGAGGTGACTTTGAAAACAGTTGACAGATACCGTACCCAAGAACTGCCTCTTTCTCTGGGGTGCCATATAGTGACCCCAGGGGTGACTGGGGCTGGGGTCAATACCTACAGTGTGACACAGTTAAATGACGTGAAACTCAACCCAGCATCCAAAGTAAGTCCCTTGGCTGGCACGTGAATGTCTGCTCAGACAATCTACCGTAAGGTAGGTGCCTGGCACCTTGCAGCTGCCCGGGGTAGCTCTTACGGGTATATGAATTAGCTTGGCTACAAATGGACAATGTGGCATTACCGCAGCAATAAATCGCACTCTGGGCTTATGTCTGGAGTACACATTAATGCTGCCTTCTGCAAGCAACTAGTGGAAGCACAGGCTAGAAGACCCTCAGATTGACGTTACAAAGATCAACCATCTTTTGGCTTGACACAACACTCAGCAGTTCCAGCAGCAGCCAGTAAGTGCACACACTCTCTCAATCGGTTTCCTTTTTTATTAGCCTAATATCAATAGGAAGTTTTCATACCAACGGTGGTGATATATGACTGTGTCTGAGACTTCTAAAACTGTCAGCTGTCATTACATAAATAAATAAGCGGTAACCAAGGCAAGCTGCAACCTAAGTAGGCTTTAGGGAGCTCTCTGTATTAGTGTTGCACCAGGTCGTCTCTGTGCATTTGTGCTTCAAAGCACAAGTTATCTCCTTTTGAAGTCAATGCAATTTTGTAACTTAGCAGTGGAAAATCATCTTTTTCATCACCAGCAATGAAACTCAATGGTTCAAAAACTCCTGGTATGCTGAGACCACCATTTCTCCTGCTGATAAATAGTCTTTCACCCTTCCTTTGTGTTGCTTTATCTCCTGACTGCCTCTGACAGCTGCCTCTCATTCTGATACCGAACATTTCCTGGGAAAACAGGGATGTTTTTCTTCTAGGTTTCTGCAGCACCTGACACGGTAATAATGATAATAATAAGGATCCATATATTTCCAAAGGAGATACATAGTGACATAGCAGATTTTAACAAAGCCAAGAAATCAGTGTCCTCCTGTAAGGAGCAGAGCTAAAAGACCTGAGTGCTCCTAGCGCCCAGCTTCAGGACTAGCTGTATCACTATGCAGTATTGATCATTATAAGTCTGGGATATCTCTCGTGCTACTCGGGTTTCTTTGCCAGCAAGACTTATAACTAATTCAGTCAGACAAACCAAAAGCCCACCGTAAAACTTTACTTTTCTGCCCTCATGACTTAACTCTCGTCGTTCTTGGCAGACGGCACTGCTCAGACTCAGTCTGCAGGCAACGCTTGGTTTTCTCAATGTCAGTACAACGAGCCAAGGTAGTTCTGCATTGCGCAGATGTACAGCACCCTTGATAGAGAGAACAAAGAACTCCCTCACATTTGTGTGTGTTATACAACCATGGAAATAAACAAAAATACATCCCCAATAAAAATTAGGAGGTCTTCTGTATTTGAATTATTCAGATGTGAGTTTGCATTTAAATCTCAGACTCAAGGTAGATTACTTCCACAGCATGGCCCACATTCAGGATATTGAATATATAACTAGATATACAGCTCAATATATAACTGTGCTGAACAAAGGGGAGGATTGGCAAAGACCTGCCACTGATTCTCCTGCCCCAATTAACCTTGCTCCTGGGTGGTGCTATAATTGACTTCTGCTCTTTGTTAAATGCAGAAGCACTTAGTCCATTGCTTCTGCTCCTGAACTTAGCAAACTACCAGCTGAGCCTTTTCTTAACCCCATCACAGGAACAATAAGGCAGCAGTGTGAGCTTCAGCTGCAGCCCACGCGCCCCCCTCCCCTGTGGTACATACACATTTTGAAGAGAAGGTAGAGCCTATATGGGGTGTGCTGTTAGAAGCAGAACCAACACTACTAGCTGCCCTGTCCTAGTCACAAATGTAATTTGTTTTACTAGTTTGGTGTGGAGAACACCTCAGTCACCAGAAGAGAAGCTATGTGTTTACGATGCCATTAGGAAAAATCAAAACTCCAATTCTAAAAGCAAAAATCCTTGTTCGCTCCCCTTCTCCCTGTTAAAAACAGCTGCATCGTTTCAACCATTTCTGCTAAAAGAAATCAGATTTCATACTCGAATGGGCAGAAACCTAACCAGGTTGTGCTTGCTTGCAAACCCTCAGCAAGCTGAAAAAAAGAAAATTTCCTTTCTTTCAAGGACTCGATGCATGCGCACAGGGCTGAGTAGCACCTTTTTCACTGGGTGGGCGCACGTGCTGTGAAGAAGGGTACGCTATAGCTGCCAGATGAACCATTAAAGGCATTCCCTGCAGGCGAGTGAGCAGAAGGCAGGCAGTGCATTTGCTAGACCTTCTTTTGTCACTGGCAGAACAAGGGTTTTATCTATTTCAGGGAAAATGAGAGGAAATACTAGCATCTTCCTCAGCCTGACCTCATACAGAAGCAGGGGCTAGCCCAATCCTGCCCTTAAAGTACCAAATTGAGACAGTAGGAAGTTGCAGAGTCTCTGATCTGTCTTTAAAAAACAGGAGCTGTCAACAACTCAGCTACACGGAGGTTAACACAAGCCAGAAACCAATGTCAGAGGGTGCAGGGGAAGAAAACCAGAGTCAGGGCAAGGACCTGTTCCTGCAGTGCCTTGGGTACTGATTTTGGGTTAGAAACTCAGAGCTGAGGATTTTTTGTTGAACTTTTTTTTTTTTTTAATTAGCCGTGATTTTATGACTGAGCTGTGACATCCTGCCTGGGAAAACAGAGACAAGGTTGTCTGCCCTGTGGCTTCGGGCACCAGCTCTTCTGGCCAGCCTACATGGATGTCCAGTCAAAGCAACTGCAACAGGTTGTATTTTTAAGTTGATTATGCTTGGATATCTGAAAAGTAAGCCAGTTGTTTCCAACTAGCAGCTGTTATATCCCAGCCCATCAACCAGTAAAAGAATTTTGTTCTTTACCAGCTCTCAAATGTGTCAAAATGACCTGAAACATATTGGGAAAGGATCACCTTCCTTCCTTGGATGGATTTTTCTTTTTCTCCACAAGGAAAATGTGAGCCATGATAATTGACAGAGACAGCAGGATAGGGATTCAAAGGCAATGAAGAAAGCGAGTCTCATTTTTTAAGCGATGCCATCAAACATTACAAGCCTTGCCACTTTTCTCTCCCTTGGTGAATACTGGCTTCAGAGACACAACTGCCCACACACCTGGCTAAGAAGTAGCTGTGGTAGCTCTGCATGATTCATTTCAAGTATTATCACCTCCCGTCATTGACGAAGTTACCTATTTGTTCAACATGTTCAGAGGAAAGGTCTAAATATGCCCAAACTACATGCAAAAGGAACTTCAGAAGTTCTGTACATGTCAGAAGGGTCTTTTTACTCAGCAGGCTGCATTTTTCAATACGGGGAGTATTTTAATACAAGAAATTCAGTTCAGATCTCCTATACATAAAAAAGAGCACTCCAGGATGAAAGCTAATTAAACACCTCAGCTATCACTTTTCTAATATTCTAGTTTTTCTGTGTGTATTTTTCTCAGTCTCATACTGAAATGACTTGAAGAAAATATAAAATAAAAGTATTATGTACTCTTTTGTCAAAGAGAAATCCCTGATCTACAAAGCGTGAAAAGATTTTTATACAATTCATCTACTAACTTGCATATCCATCAGATTTTGAAAACTTTTATACCACTTGATCATTTTCTTTTTTCTGTAAGAGAAGCATTCAAGGAAAAAATTCCCAATAGTCAAGTTCAAAATCTGCTCCTGCCCATTCTGTCAACATATTGATTTTTAACATTTGCTTACGATCCATAATACTGAAAACAGAGAAAGTGGAGAGTAACTCCTCAGAGGCCCTTCTTTTTTCTATTGCAATGGAAGACACTGAAGTATTTGGCTTTATCCCATACCTCATTTAAAAAAAAAAAAAAAAAAAAAAAATCAGTAAAATGAGGCTGACTAGGTTTTGCCCTGAAACCTCCTGAGAAATCATATTCAAAGTCTTACTAGAACATTCTGGCCATTTGTTGTACTGTTTTGGGTGACCCACAAGAAGTTTGTCTCTCCCAAGCTGCTTATGTGCTGCTAATTTGTATGCCCCTGCAGACACAGGCTTTGCTTTACCTCCAGTTATGACCTCTTGGGAGATGTGGTCTCCACAGGAGCCCTTCTCAAACCCTCAGCTCTCCAACCTGTCCCTCTTCAGGGCTCAGAAGTGAATAACCGCTTCTGCCTAATCCCAGATTAGGCAGCCAGATGTCATACAACCACTGTAAAAAAAATTTGATGCACGTTACGGAGACAGACAGACAGCTATATAAGCATGAGTGATGACTCTCGGGCTGAGAGAGCTTTTGTATTCAGTACCCGTAGCTCCCTCTTTGAAGTTGTTGTTAAGACTTTCAACACAGATGCCAATTATGACAGACAGCCAAACACTTGACCTCTACAGCTTTAAATTTTGTAGCTGATCACAGAGCAGTTGAATGGGTGATGACTTTTGGTCACATCAGCCTGGGCTGAATTTAAGGCCTTAAGGCAGAGTTGAGAACAGAAAGACTGTTTTCCATTACCAAAGCCATAAGGCTTGTTTGAAAATATATTGGCACTAAAATGTAGGCTAATAACAGCATTTTAGCTTTGCATTTTCATTTTTTAACATTTAGCCTGATCTGTAATGTCATGCCAGTAAATGATATGCTTGTAACAACTAAGTGAAATGAAAAGTGGTGGTGGTGGTGTTATTGTTATTGTTATTATTATTATTATTAACTCAGAATTTCTTATACAGAGCTTACATTATAAATGTTTAGCATTACAATTCAGGTCTAAGTTTTATAGGGTAGTATTAAAGATATTCTTAAAAGTAGTTTCCTGTATGACAGATAAATGCTACATAATCAAATTTTGTGCAATAAAAAAGCAAGAAATAGTCAAATCAACATTAAGAACTGCCAGATGGGTTCATCCCATATAGCCGACACCTCTGCCTAAGCCTTGGAAAGAGGAGGCATGGACCGATATCTACTCTTGTGTAAACTAGCTTTATATTTATCCCCAGAGGTAACTCTAACCCAAAAGCTAATACCAGAGACCAAAGGGGACAGTTAAAAGACTAAAGTTTTTAGATACCAAGGCAGTGGTCACTCTTGTAAAATTTCCAGGCA
The DNA here is from genome assembly GCF_929443795.1 of Astur gentilis. Classification (NCBI taxonomy): domain Eukaryota; kingdom Metazoa; phylum Chordata; class Aves; order Accipitriformes; family Accipitridae; genus Astur; species Astur gentilis. The sequence continues at coordinate 11,350,153 of NC_064911.1, forward strand.
GGCAAAAGAAGCAGAAGCTAAAAATAGGAATTTGTCAACAGGCATCTTTGGGAGATCATTTATCCTATTCACAACTACCAGCAGGAATGAAAAGCTCATTACTGTTCACTGGTTACAAAATGCAAAACAAAAGTTCAGAATGAAGTCCAACAGCTTTAAGGCCACATTTCTTAAAAATGCTCATGAAGTTATTCCCTCTGTATGTTTTAAGTGAGACATTGGAGATGCTGGTTCATGGGTACAGCATATCTGAAGCTCTTTCCTAAATCTGGCCATAGATCCACAGTGCCTTTGATAGACAGGCATCTGCCAGAGGCTGGGGCCATAAAATACTAAGTACACAAAGTGAGCACACCCTTAGAGAAATTCAGTCCTTAAGTAAATTGTTGAATCTAAATTTTTAGCCCCAGTTACAAGGATTACTATTTCAAATATTTTCCCGAAAGCTTTAAAAACATACAAACCTGATAGACTAATGACCTTCTTCGAACTCCATCCTCAGATAAACCCCATGCTTCCATACTTATCCCTGTGTTGTACTGAGGCAGCAAAGGGTTTCCTGCTTCCTCTGAATAACTGCTCTTAACTGGAGGCTTCTTGCAAAAACACTTCACCTTCTCATGGAGGTCAAGGGGAACTCTGCGATCAGCCTCCAAGGAGAACAAACCCCACCAAGAACCAGCATCCTCGGTAAGGCAACGCTGGAACGAAAGACACAAGCCAAACAAACCAGGTGTCTTGACGGACTGCATGGCAAACATCCGTCAAATACACATTCAATGTCACCGATGTGGTTGCGTGACGTTAATAATGTGGGGGGATCTTGTCATGCTACAAAGTTTAGCAGGGCTGGCAGGATAGTACAGCCATGTTCGAATTTCAGAAACCAGCGGCTAACACTGAGAGACAAAAGAAGTTTCACACGGGTTATCCCAATAGTATGTATCATTGCAGACACATCTTTATAGGAAGCGTTTGTACAAACTACTGTGAGGAGCTTAGGCGTTTTAAACGTAAGAGAACATTTTAACAGACTTTCACTTAAAGAATACAGATTCCTGAAAATTAAAGGTTCCTTTTCTCTCAGATGCAGGAAAGTTTTCTCAATAAACAAGCAGGAAAGAGAAGCTGATGGTATCTTTAAGGAAACCTATGTAATACCTTAACATGTATGAAAAATCAAAGTAACAGTTGTCATCTTGCCAAACCAATGCACCCGTTCTGCTGCTGAAGAGCAGAAAGGCAGTGGCTGTGCAGCAACATTCAACTCCCTGCTGCCAGCAATGGGTCTAACTTCGTTGTGTTGTTCCGCAGAGTCTGGGGGTGGTTTTACTTGTTGCTTTCCAGAAAAAGAAAAAAAAAAAAAAAAATATTAATAACAGCACCTCAGAAACAGAAACAAGAAATCATTTAGGAGCTCTGCTAAGAATGCCAACTTTACCCTGAGGTGTAGAAAACTGTGGCAATGGTAGACAGGAGAAATTATATATAGGTGACACTGTTAAAGTAGATTGCTCTTTAATTTTCTGCCCTGGGCAAATATTACCATCTTTTTCCATTCTTCATTCTGCTTCTCCCCCACATCCCTGACACTAATGTAAAGTTTCATTTTTCAACTATTAATAAACTGGTAATGTTATAAAAACCTTATATCTAGTTGAATAATACCAAATTAACAGCTTGACCACTGATCAAATATATTTCTATGTAAAGGAAGAATATCTGCTTTGATATCAGTGGCACTCTATTACATTAAACTTGGAGAAGATCAGAGTCACTCTCAAGATTACTGTCTAGGATAAAGCTTTTTCCTCTCCTGTTCATTCATCTTCAGTCTGAGGCCAGATTAATTTTTGAGACGCATATTGCTTAAAGAGTAGACTACAGGTGAATTGCCACCAGTTTGATTGAAAGGTGAATTTTAAGCTGATGCAATCAAGCAACAGCAAAATACAAGGTGTTTTTTGAAACTTCTTTCCAAGAAGATGTTTAGATTGGTTTAAGAGTGGTTCACACTGATTTAGCTTAAGAGGCAAACAGCTTGCACACCTGTTAACAAGGTTTGTCGTCCTCAGCTAGAGGTTACGGTCCATCAGCTGAGATGCAGGAATTAACTCAGCTGCCCACCCTTAGTCCTTTAAGCACAAAAGGGCAGCAGCTTCACAAACAAGCCTAGCCAGAATGGGAGCACCTGTCTGATCTTGGCTGGAGTCAGTTCCTTTCTCATTTGACCTAACCTGGAATAATCCATTAGCCCTCTGAAATACAAATCTCTATACAGGCTTTGGGACTTGTTGACCAAATCAAATACAAATTGATTCAAGTTGCATCAATACAATTTACTTAAGTCCTTTGCTCTTACCACGCTTCAAATCCTAGGCCCTGGTATTTTGCCCATGACCTCAATGCAGATTTAAATACCCTCCTGTTCACCAAGATATATATGCTCTGCTCCACAGTGAGTCTCCCAGAAATCCTTACCTCTGCTTTGATTGCACCTGATCCTGGACCTGCTATGCACTTCTCTCTGCTCCCATGGCTGTGGTGTCTGGAATCAGTGGGAGCACTGAGCAGCTTGCGGGATCTGTCCCCAAAGCCCTGATCATGACGGATACCGGGAGACCCACGCTCCCATCAACAGCACCACAGTCCATGCTGCCCAGTACTTCTCCCAGCCTCAGAGGGAAGACATTTGGCTGATTCGTATTTTCAGTGTGTACCTACGACTGCTTCCCTACAGTTATACTTTTCCCTTGTTCTACGCCTGAAATGAAGGCTTCACTCGCACGCTAAGTTTCAGCACGCAGGAATGTCGTTACTCCTCCTTCAAATACCCCTCCGCTTGGTCCGCTGACATTTTTCTTCAAACTCTCCCTTTTCAGTCTGTAGCTGTTTGAGATCAGCATTATTTAGCCTCTTCACTCTGGCTTCTAATTTTCTCATCACAGCTGCTGCTATTCCACCAGGATCCTCCTTTCTTCCTCGGTCTGGCTCTCGGGAGGCTGCAGGTGTGCTCCAGCTCCCCGCTTTCTGCCTGCCTGTGCCGACGGATGACCCCAAACTTCCTGGGGATTCCCCACATTTCAGTGTGCCCCTCACCTGCCAGGGAGGTGTTTCTGCACCCCATACCAGCTGTAAGAGCATAGAAAAAAGGCTAGTTTCACAACACAGTTTCTAGGAAGCCTCCCTTTATTTCAATTTTGGGGAACTCGGCCACGGCGATGCTGCAGGGTTATAGCACCCTAGCTCTAAGTTTGCCTGGCTTTTACTACACGTCCTTCCCTGTTCCTGGCTGTTATATATTTGAGGACACCCTGTGTAAAGCTCACCCAGTGTCCCACCGAATCACAAAGTATGCTGGCTAGAGCTTGTCTCCAAGGGAGAAGCTAGTGCATCCTGTGCATCCCCAAGGGGAGATCTCCCCATCTTCTCAGCACCCCAACCTTATGCCTGCTGCTGGGCTCCATGGGAACGGGTAGGCATTTGGGATCAACGTTTCCTTGGGTGGAACGGTTTGCCAGTCAGTCTGAAACCCTTCTGAAAACTAGACCAGCATTCTGCAAAGAAAGAATAAGCTTAATAAAACAGTCTTGGAACAAATTTATAAAAATGAAAAGGAAGTGCTCGCTCTCAGCTAACTGCATCCTGGCTCGTCTCCAGTTGCTGCTCTATTTCATCCAGCTGAAGTGCTGTCAGGGCCTGTCTCAGCTCCAAGACCCACAGTGAGAGCCTTAAGAGCCTGGAAAGCCTGAGCAGTTAATGCTGAACTCCAACACCTTCATTGCTTTCCAGCTCCTTAGGCAAGGCACAAAACAGGATACTGCCCTGGGGATGCTCCTGTTCCCACAGACCCCATCTCTCTTTGCAGCTTATTCAGGTGCAGACATCACATGGAGCATTACCTGCAGCTGCTAACTCAATCTTTAATCGAGAGATGCATTTTTATCATGCAACCTGTGGGACTGTTATCTCTTACAACCTGTCTTTAGGAGTGTGGATATCCCCTGGGCATAGGGCAGACACAGCCTGGTATCACCATTTGTGTGGGCAGTGAACTCCAGGCTTTCCTGAACGTCAACACAGAGAATAATGACTGGGTTAGTCATTTTCCCTGCGAGCAGCCCAAGTACTCGCTGTGGATGAGATGCTCCCTGCACTCCCAACAGGATGACATTTAATCCTAAATCCGCTGCGATGAAACATCTCTGCTGCCAAAAAGGGTATGTGTAACCCTCCCTCTCCCCAGCAACACTTCCCCACCCCTTTCCCTGCCGCCAGCATTGATATAACCACACGAGCAGCCAACTCAGGCCAAACAGCTCTTCAGTGTACGTTTTGCTTGCTGAACTCCCCGAACCAGCACATCGTGGAGTTGGACACACAGCAGTGCCGATGCAAACGAAGCAGCCGAATCGAGCAGCCTTGCTCTTTGGACCGGGGGAGAAGGGGAGCGGGGCCACTCATTTCTGCATCAGACCACGGCTAGGTCAGCTTAACCACCCACTTCATGCTCAGTCCGTACAACCTGAAAGCTAAATTTATGCAAACGCATAAAATTACTGTCATGGGCTGTTCAAACAAAGGGTGTCACTAGAGACACAACAAACAGCGGGGACTAGTAGCAGGATGGTGGGGGGCAAGTTCCTAACTTGACTGACCAAATACCGGTGCCAGGTTTTAACACCTGCATCGCGGAGTCCATGGAGATGTCGCATGTCAGCACTAAAGGCTTGCAAATCTTTAGCATGTGCACAGGTTGGACATTTATTAATTTTCCATACTAAATGTTGAGCTGGGCAATTCTGCAGCTCCTCTGAGGCTCATCTGCTTTCCGTCACACCATGATGTCACGTCACCATTCAACGTGGCTTGTCTTAAAGCTGCAGTGGGACCGCAGCCTCCAAGGGTCTGCTCCAAACGCAGTTAGGAGCAACACTCAAAAATCTATTTCAGACTACAGGTTTGTAAACCCACACGTGGCAGCTGTTACAACAGGTCATGAAACATCTCCCGTGCCTGACTTCAGTAGTTTCGTGTTTGCTTTTGGTAAGAACAGCAAGGGGTTTCTCAAGGAGATGTTCTGTCATCTCTGTTACAGGATTTGATAAGGAGCAAGTGGTAAATGTCACTTGCATCTTCATTTACCAGCCGGCTGAAACTCAGCTTGATACTTTTGGACTTCCACTTTTAAGTGCTTTTTGCTCAACCATTTCAACAGTTTAGATAAGCTGGAAAAATGCAGCAAGGACACACACCAGCCTTCTGGTAATGAATTTGCTTCAAGCTTCTTGATGATATATGAAAAGCAGCAGCTAAATCTAGCAATGACTTGTGCTGAAAGCTACCACCAGTCATCAAGACCTGTACTCACCACAGTATATCAAGTTTAAAAGTAGCCCTGAAAGGTGCTGGGGAGCCAGTGAGTAAAATGCTGGCGTTTTACTTTAAGAACCATGATTGGAGTGGAAGATGTTGCCTTAATAAAATATGCTTTGTACCTGCTCTCAGTAAATCACAGGGAAATTGACAGTCTATACAGAAGAGGAAGGCTAGAGCTCAGCTTGCAAGCAGACTGAATTACTTCTCACTACAGATTTGAGGTTATTGGCAGACAGCCCATGTTGCCATTTAGTCCTCGTAGCAAGCATGCTTTAAAAAATATTTTCCATATAGACAGACATACTGTAGCCACTGAGACTCCAGAGAGCTGCCATATAGGCCCTCCTGCCCTTTGGAGGCTCTGGTTTGATTTCCAGGTAATACAAATCAAAACTGAAATTGCAATTATATCTGTGCCAAAAAAATTGCTAGTTCTTCACATAGCAAATAACAAAGAGAAGGGTGAAACGTTCCCAAAGAATGAAGAGGAGCACACCGCTTTATTTCCTCCCAAGAGCTACAAGCATCTCCCCATCTTGGAAGAAGAGGAGCATTTCTGACCAAGTACCATGCTGTGACCCCTCTAGGGCCCAAGGGTTTTGTCACAGGCAGTAGTGACACTCACACTCCACAATCACCGTATCTCCATCCACACAGACAAGGCAAGAGTCTGAAATTACATAATTGTGATTTAATACTGCCATGTAATCGCCTGTTAAATCTTAGTAACAGCCGGTGACCAGTGGCATTCCCAGAATGGCACCTCTGTTCTTCACTGCTGCTCTTGCAAGTACCAATCCATAACTAACTGTGAATTCATATGTTCAGAAGTCAACAAACTGAAAAAGTAAGCACACCTTTGCCTATGGTTGGGCTCTAAGTAAAAGATGGGTAAACTTGACTGTATGATATTTGTGAGAAACACATGAACACTAAAGAGCCAAAAAAAATGGGGAATGAAGTCCATCTACCCTCAGATCCATCACTGCTTGTGGTTTCCTGGCTGTTGTTTTGGGGGTTTTTTTAAAGCAATGTGTAGAGAGCCTAAATCATCAGTCCTCCCTTGGGCCAAACAGGCACAAGGCGGGGGCGAGTGTTTGCAGGACCAACCCTTCCATGGCACTTGGTCAGCCGACATCTAGAAACAAGGTGGTGAGGATGGCAAAAAGCTAGGGCCAACTCTATTACCTCTCACAGTCCCAAAATTTGCTTTGAATAGAGACTACCGTGTCTTTATCAGAATGTCTTCAGCTATAACTGCGGAGATGCTAGGCAGAAAAAATTATAATTGTAATGTTTGCTTATACTTGATTACTTTATATCTCTATCTTGTTCTTCTCCCTGTTATACTTTAGACATGAATATCTTCATATTAAATGTCTTTTAGGTTGCTACTAAAATAACCAATGAAACACTTTCAAAAAAACCCCCACACAGATTTACTTATTAAGATACCTTCTTTACCTTTCTCCTCTGGGAGCTGGAGTTCTCTATGGCCTATGCAGATATGCTCACCTATGAGCTATTTTTAGCAATGTATTATGGCTGCGTGTTACTCCCCCTTTAGAGACACCCTTAGGCTATTGCTTTTTTGCACGATCAAAATAGAATTGCACCAACTTCTGGGTGACTAATTGATGCAAATTATACTGACATAGCTGGTGATTTTCCTGCTTTAAGTTAGCAACCATTTCAATGAAAAACTTGTTAAAAAAAAAGAGAAGAACTAAGTAAATAAAAATGTTATTTGTTGTGTTGTTGGCGAGGCTGAATCCACTAATGCTTTAAAAGTACTTTTTAAATTATTTTCTTTTAATCAGCCCAGTGAAAATTCAAAGGCTGTTTTTTTAACATTACTGTGTCATTGTCTGGTTGGGTCTAGTTTGAAACTGTGGCTGGACAAGAATTTGCACAGTTGCAAGAACTATGATGGTATCAGTACTCAGGATGGAGGGAGAAAAGGAGACGGGAGCAAAGAAGGGAGGCAGGGACGGAAGGAGACAAGTTTTTTTATTACAGAAGGCTGACATATCCACATTAAGCTCTAGGATTAGTCAGAACTTCCTTCTCTTCTTGCATCTTTTTCATGTCATTAACAGACTGCTTTTCAGAAACCAAAAACTCAGTGAGAAGATCCAGAAAAATGTATCTGTTTTAATAAATATTTTCTCCTGACTTTCCCAAAATATCTTCTTTTCAGTTTGCCAAATAGACTTAATAATAGCATCCCTTTCCCACCCTTCCCCAAACCAACCCCATTATTTCCAAAGTCATTTAGGCAAAACAGTTATTTGAATTTTTATAAAGGTCATGAATGGAGAGCCTTGACCATCTCTAGCCCTCTTCACAACATAGGCATGAACTTTAGGTCAGCACTGTAACCAGGATTTGTAGCACAAAAGCGAGACACTGAGGAAACCTGTAAATGAAGCATCTAAAATGGCATGTAGTGCCTCATCTGTAGTCTTGTGTAGGAAGACTGTGCAGTGGAGACAGGTCCAGCCCAGCACAAGAAGCTGCACCACTACCACAGATGCCCTGAACAGCTTTGGGTGAAAGACCATCACCTGCTTCCCACCAGAACAAGGGCTGATCACGAGCGTGGCTTTGGGGTGGGAAGGCAGCAAGGATTGCTGTCCCAGGGCACCTGCTGGAGCAGTGGAGGGTAAGTTACCAGGTTGAGGAATGCTGCTGTCTGTCTCTCACGCCAATTCATGCCCTAGAGAAGCTGGCAAATCCTCCAGTGTTGCCTAAAATAGCTGGAACGTGTAGACATCTACTCCAAAAAAAGTGCCTATGTTGCTCATGGGCACTTCTCTTGGAAAACTCTCATCACTCTTTCCTTACCCAAAACACTTTCCCTTTGAAGTTCACACATTGCATGCCAACATGTGAGTGTCTTCTAATCTAATGTTAGCAGGAGAAAAAAACCTGATCCTAAATCTCGTGATGCGACTACAATTCCCCTCGAAAAACAGGCAATCTTGTAGCTGTAACCTTCCTCTTCACCAGACTCATGTTGTCCCCCTTACCCTCTTAGTTCTTTAATCTCAGTAACAGACTTGTGACTAGCATAACATTTTAAGAGCTTTGGAGCAGGGATCACAGCATTTTCCGGGAGCTAGGATGTGATTACAACATTCAAATATATGATACATTAATAAAAATAAATTAATCTGCTACAACACAAGAAAAATCTTGAAGCATATTTATTAATTCCACTGGGATTATGTGAACTGCTCAGATCCTTAGAAATTTCTTGTATGGTGCTATAATCTATGCTACTGTGCTAGGGAGACTAGACCTGGTACCAGCCTGCTTATCTATCTATGAACAGGTCAAGGATTAAGCGTTATCAGTGTGTTAGTAGACTTGCCTGGAGAGAACAAGAGTAACTGCATCATCAGTAAAGGCAACCTTGCTAAAGTTAAAAATTGTTGAGTTTCTAAAGTCTGTTGCAAAGTATGTTGAGTACATTGGCTCTCAGCATTGTGTACCTCCAAACAGAGAAAGTGTAGCTCTACGGTGACTTCCAAAGTGCAATTCTTCTGTGGGATGAGAGCACAGGACATCTGCAGGAAACCCATTCTGCTGGTGAGCCCAAGGGCAGCTGGGCTGGAGCATCCCTGCTCCACGGGAGGGTAGCAGAGAGGGAGCCTGTACCTAACAAGGACAACAGAGAGGGCCAAGATGGTGTGCAGGGTCAGAATCTACCTCTGGGACATTCCTGGGCTTTGGTGGCAAGAAATCAAACAGGACCACTGAGTGAAGATCCTGCAAGGGGATTTCCACCAGAGTTGCGTGGATATCAAGATCTCTAAGGCTTAAGAAATTATTTACATTGTATTGTTTAATGTCTTCCCTGCTCTGTTTTCTGAGAACGAAGGCAGCCCCCCAAAATGCTGCTTGGCCTCTTGTGACCGTGCTTCAGAGCACACACCATTCGCACCTGCGACCACCCATGTATGGATTCCAGATCCCAGGGGGACGGCCGGAATCAACGCTTCATTAGGCTGTTGCTTTGTTTACCCCCTCTTTATATGCAATGGCGTGTGCCTGGTCTACACACCCTGTGCTTTGTGCTTTTATAACTGTATTATAAATTGATTGATTGCTGCAACCAGCTAAACTTGGGGGGCTGGGGGGTGGTTAATATTCAAGCATGCTGATTAGCCACATGGCTTTATATCTATCTACACAAATTCTCATGTCTTGCTCACTGGATACGAAAAGGCGTTCGGCAGCAAAGCTTTATTCCACACAGAAAAAGGTTTGTTTAACCTGAATAGTGTCGCTTAATGCTGACACCAGAAAGTCAGAAACCTGCACATCAGCAAGTTTCTTTTATAATCTCTTGAGGTTCTACTTCAGCTGTTCTCTGCCCAGCTTGAATGTCTATTTGCCTCATCACAAATGATTGCCGATTTATTGTCAAGGGTAAAATTACCTACTCTAAATCCCTGCTAACTACTTCACTTACTTACAAAAAATCATGAAGGAAAAGAGTAGGTGGGGTTTTTTTGTTCCTCCAGGATTTACTGGGCTAATGTCCCTCAACCCTAAATTGAGACTAAGACAAATGATATCACAAAAAGCTATATTAGATTAATATTAAGAATTTGAATTGAAGTTGCAGAATTGACAAATTTCAAAGATGGATCTGAAATTCCCATCTAGCAGCCTCTCCTTTCTGCATCCTGTAAACACAGAGCCTTTACAAAATCAAAGTGTATAGCCTACAGATTGGAGACTCATGAGCTACGCCAACAGTAGCAAACCAAACAGGGCCATGGCCTGGGCTCAAACACTATCCACGAATGTCCATAGCATTTACACGTTAGTGCACTCCCTGGTATGGTTTAGGTTCATGTCCATCAATACCGTACTGCGCAACATCCATGCATGGTGCAGAAGCAGCACTGAGCCATGGCTGCCCTCGTTCCGCTATATGGGCAAGGACACCTGCTCCTTGGGAGAAGAAAACGCAGCACTACGGGAGCAGGTACCTCACATCCCTCAGTGAGAAGGAGCTTGCTCTCGTCTGTTTTCCTTCCTAAAACAGGCACAGTTATTCAGTATTTTTGTAATGATAAGCCCCAGGACAATGCTTTAGTTTTTGAATCTAGATTTCTCTTCCTTTTTCTCCCTTCTGTGTTTTCTGCTTTGAATTGAGCCGTATCCTCAGTGCATTCTTCCACTCCCCTTGGCATGTCAAGAAACTTAACTGAGTCTGACTGCGCTCGGATCAAGCACAGCTCCTCAAGGGAACTGAGCAACCCAAATAAAATTAAATGTAGGGATTAAGATGAATAGGGGAGGATGTGATTAACAAAATCAATTAACACAAGTTCTCCTGTGTGGAATAAGACCTACCACATCCATGGTAAATTCTCATTAAGTTACTCATTTTATCATGGATGAACATACAGATAACCCATCGCAGTCCCTTTTTGTGGTAGATACAGACAGAAGTAAAAACAGGTATAGCCAAGTCCAGGCCTTCGTGGCTGGTACAGCTGTGGCCGAGCTCTCTGGCAGACCAGGGGGATGATTTGCCCTGTGACAGGGCCAGCAGCTGAGTTCAGGTACTCACATTTCCAGACCTGGAGAGGTCTGCCTGCGCAGGCTGAGCATCCTGCTTAAGCATGTCTGTGCCAATCCGTGTGGGGAAAAGGGGGGATGGGGAGCATGAAGCACATAATCTCCAATTTTAAAGACACATCAGTTTCAGCATGGGGTGTCGGATCAGCAGACACCAAGCGTGGAGCAGCCGAAGCCACGGCACAGTCCTTGGTCCAGATCTCTGCCTCCGGGAACTGAGGGCGGCTGGTAGAGACAGTAAGTTGTTTTCTTTGACATTTCTCTCTTTTAGAGAGGACTAAACCAAACACTTTGCTAAGGCATTCACAGACCTTCTCTGGAAGCAGGAGAACATGGAAGCAGAGGAATTTAGGAACGACAAGAGGCAGCCCCAGCCACCCTCCCGGCTGCTGTTGCTCCCCAGCCCCTTGCACTTCTCCACTGCCTTGTGCAACTGTCCCATCCTTCCTTCTAGACTGTTCCTCCAAACCCCTGGTTTCGCTGTCACCCCTGCTCTCAGCTCCAGTTTTGCTCTTCTCTTCCCAATCCTGGCTGTCCTAGTCTCCTCATCCACCCACTGCTTCCCAGTGGAGCTCCCAGTCCCATCCCAGCACGCTGCCCCGGTGCTGCCTGTAGTGCCCAGCAGTCTGTGTGTGCGCGCGCACACGTGTGCACACGCGTGCACCAGCCACGTGCAGTTGTATCTGATGAGCAGTTCAGCACCCCGCGTTAGATTAAATGCTTCCACAATAGACAAAATGCGTTTTCCCTCTTTAATAAAAGCTGGAGAGAGAATTTTATTTCTTTCCTCATTTACTCTCACAAAAAGGTACAGTGGTGTTGCCCTAGGGCTTTTAAAATTATATGACAGTTATCTCCTTAAGTAAATAACACACACTGTAATCGCAGGTTCCTGAGGATCCTCCCCACCCACCACCCGGCAGACCCAAAAGAAGCAAGGTCCTGCTTGCCTGAGTAAGGTTTTCTCCAGAGGTTGCCTTAGTAGGGCTGGGGGAACAGCAGGCACTGCATGAGCAAGACACGGGGTTTTAGTAGACCCTGATTGACGAGGGTCCTTTATAACAGCCATTTCTAAGGTATGACTGTTCCTGCCCAGCCAGCTGCTTTCCGTCTGACAATATTTCAGGTACGTAAAATATAGTGATAATGCTTAAAATTAATGCCAGTTCCAGAGTTATTCACAGGGTTAGGCATATTTATCTCTGTAATTGCGATCTTATTAAAACCTGTATGCATTAGGAAATACCTCAAGCACACGTTCTGATAGAGCAAGTCTGTTCAGAAGGATTAAAAGGAGGTTAAAAACCAGCTACATAGTCTTTCATGAAAGCATGTAGAGGCATCAAAGGGGGATGAGGTTGTTTTTCTGCTCTTTTTGTTTGTACAAAAGCTGTTTGGCATCTATATTGTATGTGTTTGTTTGTTTGGCAATAGTCTGCCATATGGCTTTTCCCTTCTCTTCCAACTGCAGCTCTATGTTTTCTAAGAAGCATAAATCAGAATGACAGGTAAAGTAACAAGACTTTTGTTAAAATTATATGCACTTCCAGTGTTTTAAGGGCATGTTGATATAACGTGTATACATTGTGTTTTGGAGAGAGTCTGGAGAGAGACAAATTCACTTCCACGCCTCCAATGCATTGCCATCCTCCTCCACAGCATGTCAAAAACCCCTTTCTGTACCCGGGTGCAGGCTTACTTCTTTCTTTCACTTCCCTTCCTTCCAAAATGTCAGTCTTTTAGGTACATGTTCAAAACACTGACCGTCTAATCTGCTCAAAAAGGACAGTTCAAAGCTGATATCAAAATCACACTCCCTATTTTTTCCTGTTTTGTTTGTTTGTTTCGATTTGTGTAGTTTCCCTCAAAATAAGCCAATTTTGTTCTTACAGCCATTCCTCCTTATGAAAACAGCTTAACTATTTTCCTCAATGAAACCTGGGCACCTGCCTTATTTCAATAATTTCTCATTGCTTTAAGTGAAGCAGATGCTGTTGAGTCAGACCAGCAGAAATTGTACTGTTCCTAGTAATTTTTGTTAGCTAGATTCTCCCTTAAAAAAAAAAAAAAAAATACTGCTAATCTGTATATCACCTGGTCTCCAAGAGGGTTACAAAAGGCCACTGAAAATAAAATAGTGCACAACATCTGGAGGCTGCAGAGTCTGTTCTGCCCAGTCTCCTCCCTGGGCTGGAGTCAGCTGTGCATCCTGCTGACTCAGACCCGCCAGGGTTTCAGAGGAGTAAAATATGAGCAAAAAGTGCTAAAGTAAGTGTTCATCTATAATTAAAATTTGCCGGATATATCTAAATAAGTTCAAAATACTTTTTCCATAAAACACTATTCCTATAAAATGAGATTTTTCTTTTCAGATCAAAGAATAGTTTTAATAAATGAGGACAAAGTTATCCGTCGCAGCATTTCTTACAAGAGATGGTGTTTAAATCGCTTAAATCCTGATCCCTCTGAATTCTCAGAAGCATTTCCTGGTCAGTTGCTGGCAGCAGCCCACCCCTCGTGAGGTTTTCCTGCTGTACACGGACCCCAGGGCCAGGTCCCAGCTGCTGCACAGCTGCACCAGGTGGGCGACTGAGGGCTGTGATCCCTGTGATCGCCTGAGAAAGCAGCAGATGAAATCAGTGGCTGCTTTGTACCTGCCTGCTGGATTATTTATATTGAAGAGAAGGTCATGCAGCCTCAGAAAACACCAAAACATGGCAAGCTTGCTCCTTCAGAGCTCTCTGAGCCAATTCCCCTGTTTTTTTCCATTGCAATGAAAGCTCTTCCCTGCAGCCACTGTGCTCCTAGAGCTGCCAGGGGAAGGTGATGGTGCAGCACAGCAGCAGTTTTGCTCCGGAGGCTGTACGCAGCGCCTGCGCAGCAACCATCAAAGACCAGACTTCAAGCTAAGAAGTATGTCTGGGGAGGTTTCAAAGAGGCTGCTGGCTGCTACGCAAGGTGACCAAGGTCTCTCTGGTGCAACTATCCCAGCCGGCTAGTTTTCCAGACATGTTTTGTAAAATTACTGAGATTTCTATTGACCTCCAGCAACGCAAATAATTTTCCTCTATTTCATCATATTTACCATGTGCTAAACAGCATCAGAAGCATGCAAATGATTACAGAGGGAATCTCTGTCCTATTGGCATCATCTCAACACAGTCGGAAGAAAATCTCAATGTAAGCATTTTCTCAGGTGTCCAAGAAGCTATATTAGGAATATGGCCTTGGAGGAATAAAAAAAATAATTCTGTTTTATATCAACTGTGACAAACTTTTTTATAATTGTTCTTATTGCTTATTACTGAACCAAAACCCAGGCCAGATTAAAATATCAAGAGACGGGCCCATATGGCAAACATTCACAGTCATGCTAAGTATTAAATGGATGGATGAGCAGATGAAAAAAGGACAGCTACAGATCCTAACACTGAAAAAGGCATTAGGCATATTCTCTGGGTCAAGAAGAGGGAGGAAGACTACAAAAAGGGTGAATCGGGAGTTGGAGGCAAAGGCTGAGCTGGGACCTTCTCTTCTACCTTCTGGTTTTCAATGAAGAAGAAGAGGGGTCTGGGAGAGTGGCTGTGCAAAGAGACAGGGCAGCTGAATGGAAAGACATCAGGTCCCAGGTGTGCCTCAAAGAGCAGAGTTGGAAAAGCAAGTCTCCAGCTCCAGAAAGTAAAGCAGTCCTCCATCCAGCCCTCCTCCCGTGCCCACTCCAGGATGGGTGGGAGCAGATCACCAGAGGAAGGTCCACCTTGCACAGACATGGCTGGACAGCAGGGTCCTCAGAGCATGCAGAGATTTTTTCACCTCTCAACGGTCAGAGCCCTAAGGGATTTTAAACGGTTAAGCTACATTTTTTCACCTGTTTGAATCATGTTCTATTTCTCCATGCTTTATGGTAATGATGAAGTGATTGGCCAGTAAGACAACCCCGCTCAGGCAAACTCTTAAAGACCATGATTGCATTTGCCTACTACTTGGCTTGTAAAGATAAAATAATGGAATAATAAATCCTCTTCCCCCATCACAGAGGAGCTTTGTTTTTCCAAAGTTAAATAACTTGGTAGATTGTGGCAGTGCACAATTTACTCTTTCAGCATGTGAGTCACAATTGACTTTAATTACTTAAGTAATTCAGTCCCCGAGCCCCATTTACAGTGGGCACCATTGCACTGTTTGGCATCCAGCCCGTGATTTGTAGACACATCTGAATCTCCCACATGCGTGCAGTGCTCCCCTACATAAAACTTTATATATGCCTACACTCCTTCCAGGAGTCATATATTATTTATATCATCTGTATTGCAAACATACCAGAAGTGCGCTACAGTTTTCTCTGGAGTTCAGCTGGCTTTTCATGTTTCCCATGCCTGAAAGTACATTAAACATTCCTGCTTCATCCTGTATCTCTACTTTACCGACTACACAGCCTCTTTGATGCAGAGCACTACTCCCCCTGTAAGTAGGCGAAGGTTTGTTTACTCACGTAATGCAGGATGGCTCCTAAGCTAGCAATTCTGAAAAAGCAGCTGTAATGGCAATGAGAAACAACAGAAGGAACCAAGTAGCAATATTTCCTCCTCTGAACATTTGAATGGGTTTGGCTAGAAGTGAAGGAGAACTGAAAAAACAATGAGAAGGTAGCTAGGTGGGATCACCTGCAAGGAAACAAGCTGAGATTGGCTCTGAGGTATGGTAACTGGTAGGAGCAGTGGGGAAAGACAGTATGGAGAAAGAGGAGGAAGGCAGCCCCACAGCGTTCCTGTGTGCATGGCCAGGCCGCAAAGTGCCTCTCCTGCAACTGCCCCAAGTTCTGGGAAATCACTTACGTGACTTCTGAAGTCTTTGATCTCAAATGGATCCTTCATTGCTTCAGATATTGATCAGCTTACAAGCTGTTCTGGGCAAACACAAGAGGAAAAATACCGGTTCGGAGAAAAGTGGAATACGGCAGAAAGTAACATTTCTAGAGCACACATTAGAACCAGATGTTGCGCTCAAAAGTATTTGTGGTCAGGGAGTACGCTGAGAAACTAACTAACTGCTATAAAGGGAAAAACCCAGAATTACAGCACACTGGATACAAGAAGAAGTTACACCAAGAGAAAAAAGAATATTGAAGAAGGATATATTAGGTGTCTTGCACTGACAACCATAATTACAGGTTCTATCCAAGCAAGAAAAGGGTTGGACCCAGCTCCCACATCTTCCACAGATGTGCTTCTGGACTTAGACCAAACCGCATAGGCTTCACTTCAATGTTGAGTAAGGACTTGAGGGCTTTGCCACACTGAGGGGTTTTATTTTCCTCTCGCACTGTGCCTTAGTCATAAGGACTAGATGCAGCCCAGAGGCAGCCAGTTCTGGGAGGGCTGGCAGGGGAAGGGCTGGCCCGGCAAAGCGCTGCATGGCCATTTCTTCAGGGCACCACACAGAGCGTGAGGAGAAGGAAGGCGGCTGGAAGTCTCTCAGGGCCCTTCCCAGCCCAGCAGACTCTTCCCAGGGTGAGGATACCCTTGTAAAGGGGGATTGGGCTGCTCCTCTTCCATTTTGAAGAGCTGCGAGGGACAAATGCACTCCTACATTTAGGTCACCTGCATGATACAGTAATGGAAGTGTGGAAAAGCATACAAATGAAAATAAATAAATACTTCAGTCATAAATTTTAATGACAGAAAAGCGTAACGGAAGAATAGCCATACTGTCATCATACAGAAAAGCAAAGGTTCTCCTGGCTCTATACCCTGAGTGTGGTCAGAAGGAAATGTTCAAGTGAAGTGTATGAGGAGTAATGCAGACACTGAGTGACCCTCCCCTGCCTCCCAGCTTCTGGTCATCGGTGACATAGTGACTTCCGAGCTGTGGGTTTCATCCTGAACATCATTTTGAAGCGAAACTGATGGCCCTACCGTCTGGAAATTTGCCCCATCAGCTTTTGCACCCATTTATTATTTCGGTCTCCATAATATCCTGTGGCCATGAGTTGCACAACTTCACCACATGCTGGGTGATGAAGTGCTTCCTTTTTAAACACCCAGTTGATTATTTCATCAGCCAGTATTCTTATATTGTCAGGAATGATAATTAATGTCTTTCCTCAATTACCCGTTACCATTCATGATGTTATCAGGCTTCATCTCCTCCCCAAGCTGAAAATACCCTGTATATTTTGCCTTTGCTCACACAAAAACCACTCCATTCACCGAGCCTGCTTCTTCCTTTTTTTCTGGGCCACCTTCAGCTCTCCATTCTGAGCTGTGCTGATGAGTTCACTGCATAATATCCAGGATGCAGATGCATCATGAATTTATGTGGTAGCATAACTTTTTTTTTTTTCCTGTTTGTTCTCTATTCTTTTCCTAATAATTCCCAATAATCTTTTTGACCACCGCTGAGCGATGAACTGATTTTCACAGGGACTTACCAGTAATGACTCCCAAATTTCTTTTCTGAACATTAGAAGCTAATTTAGAAACTGTCATTCTCTATGTAGCTAGGGTGCTTTTTCCCCATATGCATCACTTTGCATCTATTGACTTTGAATTTCTTCTATCATTGTATTGCTCAATCACTAAGCATTGTAAGATCCTTCTCCAAAGATGAAAATGAGAAAATTGATAGTGAAATCTGGCCAATTTCATGTTAAATGTATTTGTAATTTCATGGGAAGCATAGTCAATATATGAATAATACAACTCAGCGAAAAACATACCTCTTGCTGCCAAGAAATCATGGGAAGTTCATCTCGTAGAGGATCTGATTTCTAGAAAAAAGCAATTCTTTTCTTCATTTGTATGTGGCTGTGGGACTTACAGCTTTCCAACCTAAACTTCAAGTCTGAAATATCTATGATGCAAGGAAGGCTGGATTTGGCAGTGAGGCGGTCAGCATCTCTTCATTGTCTCAGGGGGACTAACTAAGCCTATACCATTCAGAGAGTATTGACATCCCAGTCAGGATAGCTATATCCTGACAAGACTATGTCAGGTCTGATAAGACTGAATTGGCGTTCTTCATTGTCCTAACACCCCGATGCAGGGTGAACCGCATGCTTTGCTGTTTGCATTCCCACCCGCAGACCACAGGTGGCTGCTGCTCACATGCTGCATCCCCCTGAAAATACGCTTTGGAAATTATTTTTATTAATAGCTTTCTGTATTGATTTTTGAGCCATCTGTATAGGCCATCCACACCTCCAAGCAGTTAGCTGTGTCACCAAAGAGAGGGCATGTCCCACTTGGAGAAGAAGATAAATGTTCTCCCTGTGCAAAGAGAGAGCTAAAGAGGACTTGTTACCACTGTAATGAGCAAGTTCAAGTGTGCACAAGGTAAACCAAACCTGACACTTGTACGTGGGTGCCTGCATAAGCCAAGAGGTAATTTTTGGCTATAGATTTGCAAGGATAGATCCTGCCCGTGAAAAAGGTGTGGCAGGACCTGGGAGAGATTTGATGCCGACTCCTGTCCTTCTCAGGCAAAATGCGTCAAGCCGCCACAGGTTTCCGTCCCTCCTTCCTCCCTTCCCATTGCCTTGACTCCAGGAACTTTAATTAAGCAAATGCACGAGCTTGTGCTTTAGCGCACACAGTCTTTTGCCTATGTTAAACGTGAGTTTGTTGCATTCAGTGTCATCACAATTCTGAAATTTCACATGGAGGACTTTTCACTGGACTGCATTCAATTATTTATTCAGGCTCTGGTTCTGTCCCCACCAAATGCAAGAGCACTGACTTCAACACAAGGAGTATCAGACATACAGCTGGAAAGAGAAAAAATGTGAATTAAATGCCACTTAATCTCATTTAATCACTTTTCCTCTCTTCCTTGCCCAAAAGAATAAGATTTAGCAAAGAAATAAACTGTCTGAAAAGGCAAACTATTAAGTAAGTTTCAAAGTCAAGATCATGCCAACTAGTACTATCTATTTCAGGACTTCCTG
Source organism: Astur gentilis (assembly GCF_929443795.1). NCBI lineage: Eukaryota > Metazoa > Chordata > Aves > Accipitriformes > Accipitridae > Astur > Astur gentilis. The sequence continues at coordinate 11,369,078 of NC_064911.1, forward strand.
CCTTGCTTATCTTCTTTTAATTAACCTATTTCTGACCTGGACTGTGTTTTTGCCCGGCAGACACAGTCCCATTTTGCAATTGCTCTTGGTTAAAAAAAAGAGTATGTAGCAGCGCTTGTGATCAACACTGCTGCTACGTATTTCCTGCAGCAAAGTTAAGAGCAGCATGCGAGTGAGGCCGGGAAGCAGATGTGGAACAGGAGTAACGTAGCGGGAAGCTAAGGTTTTACTCAAAATGCTGCACATTGAAGTGGTTGATAAAACAACATGGTCAGTCTATCTGCTTCTATCTCCCTGTTTCTAGAGCTCAGACGGCTGGAAACAATCCTGGAGCCAAAGGGAGCATAATCAGCAGAATGTCTATTCATTCTTATCTTCTAAAGTGCAGATTTAAAATCCTCTTGTGCACAGTGACAAACAGGCCATTGCCGGGTGACAATAAACTTGCTTCCTAAATGGAGTCCATCCCTTTATTAAAAATCTGAAAATAAATCCGATAAAATTCTCAAACTCCAGATAACACCTAGCAGTCCCACATGTGTGTTATGCAAAAGGCAGCAGCCCCAGAAATATGTAGTTTTAACTGCCAAAGATTTTATCTCTTATGATTTTAGTAGCAATTTGACGCAGCCCTGGACAGAAAAAAGAGAGACACTAATCCACTTACCCAGCAAATCCTGTCCTCCAAAAAGTACAGAGGCTTGGGCTAGGGCAAAACTGAGCTTGAAAAGTTCCTCTTCCAATGCAGTAAATTACAATAGGAACGTTACATAAATAGAAGAGTTGAAGGAAGGAAGGAAAACAGGATTCCGATGCAAGAAAAAAAAAACAAGAATGAGTAGGATTAAAATACCTTTATCTAGGCAAGTGAAACCCTTGTTGGTAAATAGAGGAAACTGATGCTATGAATAGATAGAATCACAGCTGAAATCTTTTCTCCCCAATTCTTTTCCTTATTGTGTTCCAATAATTAATATAAAACGGTGGTTATTCAGTGCAGGAAAGCTGTATAAATACAAACTAAACACAGCCAACTATGAACAATTGCAGCAGTGATTTAGGAAGAGAAAAGCATATAAAAGGCAGTTTAGAAGAAATTCCTCCAAGAAAGGCAATCGATGGCAGGATCAAACCTCACGCTCTGGAAAACAGCGCATCTGAGCTGCCTTGGAGATGATGCTCTTAGGCTGTGGGGCAGTCTGCGTGCGGCCTCACAGTGATGAGACGCCCCAGAAGTCCTTTACTGGACCCCAATACCTTCCAGCTTGGTCCAGCTACAAGCACCGCAGTGTCTTGGATTAGAGGCAACCAGCAATGTGAAAGTTGAAGATAAAAGATAAATGCAAGATTTTCTCTTCTGTCATAAGCTCAACTGAAATATAACACTGTCCCAAGCAGAGAGGAGATAATCTTAGACGTTGCTGCCAACCTGTTTACTTACTTACTGTCAGATGACAAATGCTGGCAAGTCTTCATCTCCTCCTGTCTGACTGCAGCAAATGTTGCTTTCCAGAGTTTCTCCTGTCAAAGACATGCTGAAGTGGACATAAACTAAGGTAGATTGCACAAAGCCAAGCTATACACTGCTGGGGGGGGGTGAGGCTGCTGCAGCACTGTGCCCCCAAGCCACAGTGAGGCTAGGTGTGATTTCCTCACACTTTCTTCTCTTGTTCAGGGTAAATACATTTCCCAAGGATGGTTATACTCTGGCAGGCAAGGTGCATCTTCAGTGTTGTGAACAGGCTAGGCTTGAACACAGACATCACGGCTTTTGCCTCTAAACAGGGCAGTCACAAATGAAATTGAAACGTTAGAACCCTTAAAGGAAAAGCACGTATCTCTGGCAACAAATAACTATGTGCTGGCTTGCTATACCAATTAACAACACAGGTTTTTTTGTATCTCAGATCTGAAAGATAAGAAATACGAGTTCCCGGGAGTAGAATATAGAAGAGCATCATCCAGCATCACTAAAGACCATTTAACCAACAGCTTCCCTCCAGCACCGGTCAAGGAAGAAGGATTTGCTTCTTAAAATACTCTTTTGTCTCTAACTCTTTTAGGAAGGATTTTCTGCTTATTCTTTGCCTGACGCAGACCAGCCCCTGCCTCAACTGGGCAAAACATCCCTGGGAACTAAAAAATTTGTTGTGAAATAGAGCTTGAAAAGTACTGGGAATATTACATCAAAACACTGTGTTTGGATGATGCTTAATAAATATTTCATTTCAGAAATACCTATGTGTTCTGTCTGACATCAAAACAAACAATTCCTCTGAAATGACACTACTTATCTAAACAAAATCTAAAGCAGAAAAAGGTTAAAAGGATTAAATAGTCCCAAAATGAAGTTGAAAAAACTCCTTTCAGTTTAAATAAAGCGTTTGAGTTTCACAAAAGAATCCTTAAAAATACCCTTTTTGGCTCAGCATGAGGCGAACATTTTTCTATTCTTTTGGTTCAATTGCCATTCCGACAAAACTAATATTCACCTCTCTCTCTTCCACAGCGCAAATTCAAAGCAGGAGTACCCCTATCTTCCCAGACAATGCTGGGAAGAAGAATTCTTTCCTAAGAAGAATTTCTTCTGAAGCTGACATGTCTTGAGCTTAAAATCTATAAATAGATACTGAGGAAGGTGACTTGGGACAGCTGTGAGCTGTATAAAGGGCGATTTCCCTACTCAGTGAGAGCAGCAAAATTGGATTCAATTCATTTCTACACCAAAGACTCATAGCCATCTATCCAGATGTCTGTAATTTTCCAGAAGAGGAACTAGCAAACCTCCCTCAGCAGGGAAGAAGGACTTTTTCTTGGGGCACTCTCGTGCAGCCCAGTCTGGGGTGTGTTGGTCTGCAGATCAGGCTTGTAAAGGTGACAGAGAAGGGCAAAGCCAGGAACGTAGCTCTGCTCTCCCAACCCAAAGGTGCAGTTTCATGTGTCAAAGACGTGAACATCAAGTGGGCTGGAAGGCTCAAGCAAATGGCAAGGGGGTGATAGGAGCTTCCCCCAAGCTCATCCGCGGGCTGACAGTGGCCAGGCATTGCTTCTGCCCGGCTGCCTTTGGGATGACAGGGCCCTTGCTCGAACTCATGGCTGACAGAATGGCACAAATTCGCTATCACAAACACTGCCGGAGTTAGACATTTTAATAGATGCCAAAGGTGAGATGTGCATCCAGCTGTAATTACCTTCCCACAATAAGCGGGAGAGGTCCTGTAAGTCAAGGCTTAGAGATATTCATAGAAAGCAGAAGGAAAATGTTATTGCCACCACGGTAGCTGTACCTTTACCACTGGGTTATTTGTGATAAGTCTATCTGAACATCCAGGTATGAGAGAAAATGACAGATTTTAAATCAAACCTCTAGCTTATTACCAACAGCAAATGCACCTTTAATTTATATATGTAAAGAGCTTCCACTTAGACATCATATCCACACTGTAACTGTAATTTCAAATAAACAACATTTAAAACTGCAGCTAACAAGACTTAAAGTTAAAAGCCCGATGATTAATCCATCACTTCACCTGTCTTCCCAAATTATGCATGTTTAGCCAAATAAAGTATTAGCATTCTACATTTTACATACAGCAGTACTGAATAAAGTAATCCACTGTGACAAATGTTTCGGGGGGGGGGGGGTGGTAGAAGACTTGTAAACTGTTGAGAAAGCTGATGTAATGCACAAGAAGCTCTCGGAGATTTCATAGGCAAAAGGCTGAGCTTTCTGAACAACACCTTGCACATATTTTCTGAATGCATCCATACTTGTACTGAATTACATCGTGCATTTGTGGCTGTTGTCACTGGCAAGGAATTGCAAGGAGGGCCACTGAGATGGCTTCTGCACCTTTTCCCATTACAAAGGGTTTCACACCACACTGCAAAAAGACATAGCTAGAGATAAGAAAGGTGGAAATGAAAAACCAGAGAGCTGAAAATCATGCTCCATCATGAAACATGGCATAGGGCTGAGAGAAACCGCCTGGCATCACTGCAGTTTCTTACAAAAGCAGCCTGAGAATATGCAGAACAACTGATTCAGAGCAGACCAGGAGCAAGCGTATTAAAAAGCAATGCCAGCTTGTGAAATACAACCAGAATAGCACTGAGTGCTGTGACACATAGTCAAGGAAACAGGCTCATTACCTAATGCATATGTTTGAAAACTGTTTCTGAGGGAAATTTTCTGGTACTAGGTACAATTTGTTCGTCTTTCTCATTTAGCTAGGTAACATTTTCTCTGATTAAGGAGAAACATAAACCAGTTAGTGCAAGACTGGGACACATCCTGGCTCATGTCTAGGCTTGAGCTGGGAGGCTGAAACTATGTCACCAGACCTGTGAGCTCTTTCTGGGGTGTTGTATGTGACAGAGTCAGGTAGCCCACTGAGGAGGACCTGAAACTACAGGCAATTCAAGATGTATTTTTCACACATTTATACAGCATGTCTTGCAATTCTGTCACAAAGTACTTGTATATAAAATCTTAAAACCTGGGAGGTATGATTTACAAGCGCATGACAGCAAGGCACCAAGGGAAAGATGGAGTTTGTTGAGGGAAGGCTGCTCCTTGGGCAGACTGTGCTCTAAAAGTCATTCCTTGGCCCTGCTTATGCTTTTTGCCTCCTGTCATGATGTAATGCTTAAGAAGAGCCCAAGTTGTTACTGATTTTCCTCCAATGACACCATCTATTAGTGTCCTGTTAGTAAGCACTGTCACCATCATATTATGGTGGTTTTAGAGAATGTCTAGGAAATGGGTGGAGCGTGCCATGCTCTGGCTACCCCCCAGCATAGCCCTTCTCCTCAAATGGGGTTATTACCATCTTGTTGGTGGACTCTTTGACTGACCACTAAGACCTCAGAGGCAAGATGTCTGGTAAAATGACGGCCTGTGAGCAGCCAAAGCAGCAGTAATCCAGTTTTCCAGTTTATTCTGGCATTGGTCTTTTGAGTGTTATAAGGCTTAGTGATTTCAGAGTCCAAGTCTTAGTGCCAACACCATGTAGAGTTTATGCTACAGAATGAGCCAGAGGTGTTGTCATTGTATTGCAGTGCTCTTGATGGAAAATTTTTTCCATTCATTTATTCAACCACCTTTTAAGCCCCAGATAAGGTTTCAGTGTTCTACAGCAAGTTCCACCATCCAGCTATGTGTTGGGTAGAGGAATAGCTCTTGGGCTTTTCTGAACCTGCCAACTGCCGCTTTTGTTGTCCCCCCCTAGTTTTTGCATTGGAGGAGGGATCTCTTCTGGGCAAATCTGAGCAGTCCCAGCTCACCTTCTCCATACTGCTCACAAATCCACACCGTGTCATAACTCCAGCTCCGTCCTCTCCCTTCCAGGCTGGAGAGTCCCCCCTGAGGCTCCAAAGCAGGACAGCCACCCCCGCACACCATGGACCTGTGACAATGGGCACAGAGAAGGGTTTGCCAGCCCAGGCACTGTGTTGTATTTAGTATGCTCTGGAGCTAATTCAGTCACTGTTTTACATAATACAGACATGCCTCAGACACTCCGAAATCCCTGACCCATTGTCAGAAGACTTCAGTGGGTTGTCACCTGGCATGTCCATTAGGAAGAACAGACGGGAGACAAGGAGGGGGTGTCGTCCTCTATGTCAACGACCAACTGGAGTGCATGGAGCTCTGTTTGGGGATGGATGAGCCAGAGTTTTTGGGTCAGGATTAAAGGCAGGGCAGGGACAGGTGACATTATAGTGGGGGTCTGCTACAGGCCACCCGACCAGGAGGGCCGAGCAGATGAGGCCCTCTATAGACAGACAGGAACAGCCTCACGTTCACAAACCCTGGTCCTCATGGGGGACTTCAGCCACCCCAGTATCAGTTGGAGGGACAACACAGCAGGGCATAAGCAAACCAGGAGGTTCCTGGAATGCATTGATAATTCCCCTCTCCAAGTGATAGAGGAGCCAACGAGGAGAGGTGCTATGCTGGACCTTGTTCTCACCAACAAGGAGGGGCTGGTGGGGAATGTGAAGCTCAAGGGCAGCCTTGGCTGCAGTGACCATGAAATGGTTCAAGACCCTTAGGGCAGCGAGGAGGGCACACAGCAATCTCACTACCCTGGACTTTGAGAGAGCAGACTTTGACCTCTTCAGGCATCTGCTTGGTAGAGTACCATGGGATACAGCCCTGGAGGGAAGAGGAGCCCAAGAAAGCTGGTTAATATTCAAGGGTCACCTCCTCCAAGCTCAGGAGCAATGCATCCCAACAAAGAGGAAGTCAGGCAAAAAAGCCAGGAGGCCTACATGGCTGAACAAGGAGCTCCTGGACAAACAAACACAAAAAGGAAGCCTACAGAGGGTGGAAGCAAGGACAGGTAGCCGGGGAGGAATACAGAGAAATTGCCCGAGCAGCCAGGGATCAGGTTAGGAAAGCCAAAGCCCTGATTGATAGAATTAAATCTGGCCAGGGACTTCAAGGGCAACAACAAAAGCTTCTATAGGTACATCAGCGATAAAAGGTACACTAGGGAAAATGTGGGCCCTCTCCAGAAGGAAACGGGAGACATCGTTGCCATGGAGAAGGCTGAGGTACTCAATGACTTTTTTGCCTCAGTCTTCACTGGAAAGTGCTCCTGCCACACCGCCCAAGTTGCAGAAGGCAAAGGCAGGGACTGGGAGAATGAAGAACCGCCTGCTGTAGGAGAAGATCAGGTTTGAGACCATCTAAGGAACCTGAAGGTGCACAAGTCCATGGGACCTGATGAGATGCATCTGTGGAAACTGGCGGATGAAGTAGCTAAGCCACACTCCATCCTATTTGAGAAGCGGTGGCAGTCCAGGGAAGTTCCCAGTGACTAGAAAAGGGGAAACATAACCCCCATTTTTAAAAAGGGAAAAAAGGAAGACCCGGGGAACTACAGGCCAGTCAGTCTCACCTCTGTGCCCAGCAAGACCATGGAGCAGATCCTCCTGGAAACTATGCTAAGGCACATGGAAAATAAGGAGGTTATTGGTGACAGCCAACATGGCTTCACTAAGGGCAAATCATGCCTGACAAATTTAGTGGCTTTCTACAACACGGTTACAGCCTTGGTGGATAAGGGAAGAGCAATGGACATCATCTACCTGGATTTGTGCAAAGCATCTGACCCTGTCCTGCATGACATCCTCATCACTAAATTGGAGAGACATGGATTTGACAGGTGGACCACTTGGTGGATAAGAAATTGGCTGGATGGTTGCACTTAAAGAGTTGCGGTCAATGGCTCAATGTCCGAGTGGAGACCAGCGACAAGTGGCATTCCTCAGGGGTTGGTATTGGGACTGGTGCTATTTAACATCTTTGTTGGCAACATGGACAGTGGGATTGAGTGCACCCTCAGCAAATTTGCCAGCGACACCAAGATGTGTGGTGCAGTCAACACGCTGGAGGGAAGGGATGAGAGACCTTGACAGGCTTGAGACGTGGGCCTGTGTAAACCTTATGAAGTTCAACAAGGCCAAGTGCAAGGTCCTGCACATGGGTCAGGGCAATCCCAAGCACCAATACAGGCTGGGCGACAAGTGGATTGAGAGCAGCCCTGCAGAGAAGGACTTGGGGGGGTGTTGGTTGATGAGAAGCTCAACATAACCCAGCAATGTGCGCTGGCAGCCCAGAGAGCCAACCGTATCCTGGGCTGCATCAAAAGAAGCATGACCAGCAGGTCAAGGGAGGTGATTCTACCCATCTATTCTGCTCTTATGAGACCCCACCTGCAGTACTGCGTTCGGTGCTGGGGACCCCACCATAAGAAGGACATGGACCTGTTGGACTGAGTCCAGAGGAGGGCCACGAAGACAATCAGTGGGCTGGAGCACCTCTCCTGTGACAATAGGCTGAGAGAGTTGGGGCTGTTCAGCCTGGAGAAGAGAAGGCTCTGGGGAGACCTTATAGCAGCCTTCCAGTACCTAAAGGGGGCCTACAAGAAAGCTGGAGAGGGACTTTTTGGAAGGTCATGTAGTGATAGGACAAGGGGTAAAGGCTTTAAACTGAAAGAGGGTAGATTTAGATTAGATGTAAGGAAGAAGTTCTTTACTGTGAGGGTGGTGAGGCGCTGGAACAGGTTGCCCAGGGAGTCTGTGGATGCCCCATTCCTGAAGTGTTCAAGGCCAGGTTGGATGGGGCTTGGAGCAACCTGGTCTAGTGGAAGGTGTCCCTGCCCCTGGCAGGGGGTTTGGAATTAGATGATCTTTAAGGTCCCTTCCAACCCAAACCATTCTGTGATTCTATGATTCTATGTCCTTGCCCCAGAACCACATGTTTCAGTGGAAAGTGATAGTGGCAGCATCTTTCCAACCAGCCCCTTTCAAAACTTCAGCCTTTCTCAGGCATGTTTGTTTTGACTGCTCCAAAGTTTCCTCTCCCTTTAATAGATGGCAAATATATTAACCAGCACAAACAGGGAGCGCATATGATCGGGTGGAGGGACAAAACAGATGGCACATGAGTCACTCCCGTTTGCAAAGTCAGTGATGAAAACACACTCTTGCTTTAGCATCCTGCTGGAGTCTTTTTCAAAAGACAATTGAAGAGCTGCACTTGGCACTGAGTCCCTACAGCCTTCCAAGTGAGAAAGGGATCGCCGCTTAAGTCCTTTCTTCTTACATCAGAATTGATGTGGGAAAGAGCTTGGGGACTGTGGCAAGCCCCTCATAAAAGTGCTATTTAACAATAGTTAACTCCCCAGCAATGATGTGCAGGGACTGAATGATGTCACCAAGACACCAATTGCAGTGCTTCCCCAGGGCCACAAGCTCTCAGTACGTCTTCAGTGTATTAAGCTTCCTTGTCAGATTTTTCCACCTGCTTTGCTATTTGCTTTTAATTCCCGGTGCCTCACAGCACTAGGCTTGTTCTCTGCTTTCTTTTTTTGTTTGGTTTTTTTTCCCCTCCCACAATCCTTCTATGGGTAATGGATTTTATATGCAAACTCACATTACTGAAATATCATGAATGACACAAGTAGGAGTAGAAGACATTGGTTATGCTCTTGCCAAGAAAGATCCCCGGCCTATTGGAAATAATGATTATTTGCACTGTATAAATTGGATTTCTGCCATGAACAATATTAGAAGGAAAAGGCAGTGAGCAGTATTACTTTGCTGCTGAGTATTCATTGTGTTAAAACAAAAATAGACATAATATCAGATAGCTACCACCTGGAAACTGCATTATATATTTGGGTGAGAATACAGTCCCAATCTGCAAACGCATTTGCACATGATTACTTTTACACATTGCAAGAAATTTCCTTGAAATTCAGTGAGTCTAATGTTAATAGTCTTTATTCGTGTCTGCAGATGACAGTCTTGGCTTACAGGAATAGTCACAAGGTAGTTATTACTAGCAAGCAAGTTTACTTAATTTTCCCTCATAATTCAGGGCAGGGGGATTGTTGGAATCAAAGACATATAATCAATTATTGTATTATTAGTTATTTCTAACTTAACTGTCCAAATTCAGAATTCCTTAGATAGCAAAAGACACTTCACTTCATATCTAGAAGGGATTCTTTTTTCCAAAAACCAAACCAGATTTATTCCCATAACTATCTGAAAATTAAGATTTGAATTTCAACGAAAAGTTGCTACTATTGCAAATCAGAATCTTTCATAAAGATTCAAATGTGAAACTCGCCAAAATCAAGATACATACAGAGAAAGACTTTCTCATTTTTTCCCTCTTTTTTTTTCACACTGACACTGTAAAATTGATAATATCAAAATTGTTCCAGTTTTGCTTTTCATTTTCCTTTTTATTGCCTGCAATAATCTTGAAATTTCCTCACCTTTGAAAAGAAAAATGAAACAGTCCCTCCTTTGTGTCACACTTCAAGCACTAGAAAGGTTTTTCAAAGTTTCAATAGCAACCAGCAGCAGAAACACTTGAAAATGCAAAAAAAATTTTGCTTGTGTGGGCAGAGGTGCCTGTTCAGCTTTCATTTTACTGTCCCCAGTTGCAAAGAAATATTTGACACTGTTAAAATTTCAAAGCAATCAGACTTCGGTATTTTAAAAGGTTTACAGAAATTCCTTTTGCAAAACTGCATAGTGTCAGAAGAACAATATTCAGAAAAAATCCTAACTGTGGCAGACACCGGTTATTTGCATTAGAGTCCCAACAGTAATGAGCATCAGTAGAAGCAACACTTCCCAAATACTTGAAGCAGCAGGGCTCTAAGGCTCTAATAAAGAAAAATAACTTACACAAACCCCATCATTTGTCTCCTACAGTGTCTCCTCTTAATGAAGGAGATATGGTAAGGAGAAATAAATTTCTTAAAGTGGTCACTGATTCTGTGTGCCCTCATCTTTAGACATCTAACATCGTGCAAGCTCAGGCCCTTCAAATGTGTTTCATGTTCAAAGTCTTCCACCTGCGTACTTCTTGGTACATAGTATATGCATAGTATATGCAAACTACACCGTAAGATAGTCACACATGAATACAGATTTCACAAAACAATAAACGGAATAAAAAATACAAGAATTCATGAAGTTCAGAGAAGAAATAGTATAAATGGAAAGTCATAGATACAAAGAAGATGGTCTATAACAAAACAAAACACCCTTTTTTTATTGCTAATGATGGGATCCAACTTTCCACCAGTAAATTGGCTTTGATCTTTGTCTGTGTTACTCTCCCCTGCACACAAATACAATAGCTGATTTCTGCTGTGGTAGCAGTGCTTTCCACTGCGAGCAGAAGAGATTCATGGCCTCTCAGGCTTGGGCTGGAGCCAGGTCATGGATCTGTTGCCAGACTCTTTGTAAGCGCTGTGCGGCCACCTTGCTCTCCTGCACTGATGTAGTCCATCACTTCTCTGTTCCCTTCTGCCTCTGGTCAACCTGGGAAAGGGAGCTGAAGGAGGTCACATACAGCCCCTGCCCAAGAAGGACTTTACTTACACGATTCAGGTAACTCAAGTAGAAGTGAATGCACTTTTTCACCTTCCACATACAGATAACTTCCCACAGAGAGTCAAAAGATGGCCTGAGCCTCACAACCTGTGCTGAATAAACAAAATAGTGGAATTCTGAAGTGGAAAATGTAAAAGAAAATTCTCCTTCAAGTCATATGTAAATGCTTGTAAACAGGTGAAGGTGCATCACTTTAGTCAGCTTGTCGTGCAAAACCTGTAGGACAGAAAAGGTATGAACAGAAATCAGAAAGTATCCCAGACTTAAGCAGACCTGGCTAGGCTCATCTCAGAATAGCACTATAATTGCTGAATGTGAGCAAAGCTTTTCCAAAAAAAATGGAAATGAGACAAAAATGTAACTGTGTGGCTTACACGTAATTAACTACCGGCATGGATGTACCCTCAACCCACAATGACTTTCTGCAAGTAGCATGAAATAACAGCTCTAAGAAACACAAATAACTTTAATATATTCATTTCAATATATGCAACTAAGGCATTGACATCTGATTAAGTCTTAAAGTATTGATACTAGCTACATGATCTGTTCGCCAGACCACAAAAAAAGATGTGTGATCACATGGTGAACATCTGCACTGGCTCTTTGGATGACTTTTTCTTCCTGACTCTGGAATGGGAAAAACTTGGTATTCATTCATCACTTACATTTCCTCCATCTGACCTATGTATTAAGGAATCACAAGTTGCCACGTTACTCATTTTTTTCCCTGGGGAATTTTTTTTGGACAATAAATCTTACTTTCCTTAAAAGTGTGGCTTTGTTAATGAATTTAAAGCAAGGAGGTGTGCACACATGTAGTCCCCGGGTCTTGAAACCTTAGCACCTCAATTTGAACGCAGAGAAATGCATCCCCAAGCTGTACGTCCGGGAGAGTGGAGACCCCCTGTCAAAGGGAAAATCCCAGCTTGGGCCTGCAATTGAGGGAAAAGACAGATTGGGTCAGGCCCTATTTTGCATCTCTATTATAGGAGTTTTTGAGAGGGGAATGTCAATTTATTAACTTAATTCATTAAGTTTTTAAGGGGGAAGGGTTAAAATAAAATGAAAATGCTTTTTGATGCAAAAGATGGGTGTAGGTACCTCAAACAGGTCACGCAGACCACAGCTGGCAGAGAGGTGCTCGGGGCAGACCATGGGGTAAGCACTGCACAGCAGGGCATCCTTCGGGGTCCCTCACATCCCCGAGTCTCCTTGGGAAGGCTACAGAGATACTGGCCAACCAAACACAGAGCTGGACCAGCCCTGGCCTTCTCTCCTCCCCACCCTAGTCACCAGCTGGCCACTTGTTGTGGGGGCACATGAGGAGATGAGGCCAAGTGGGGAAGAAGCCCCAGGAGGTGGTGTTGGGTGGGCATCCCATATTGCACAGGGGTGAGGGGAGGGACGTGGTCCACAGAAAAGCACCTGCAGGAAAGCTAAGCACCTCACACACACATAACCCCTATGTGGCACTAGGTGGCCAAGGGCCAGAGTCTTCTACAGAGCTCCTGGTGCAGCCCATGCTTTCATTTTGGTTCCAATGCTGTTTCAGGTTTCTTGGGAAGAAGCTGAAGGTCATGGACAGAACCCCACTTTCCTGCTGATGTCCCTTCTTGGAAGTGTTTCATATATACGCATGGTAACAGCAAATTCATTAGGCATGTCCATACACAAATCCCCTGGGCACCCACAAAAGTGATGTCAGATGGGGATGAAGTCCAAATAAACTTCAGATGCAAAAATTACATTTATTATTCCAAAAACACCTCTCACTGGTAGGTTAATGCAGCATAGAATTTGCATATCTAGTGCTTGGTTTAACTTTACAGCTTACTTTCAGTATATTTCAGAATCTACATAAAAGATTTTAATTTAGTAAAATGTCTGTTATTACCAAGATTTACTTAGTTTTCTTCATCTGTACAACATGGTGCAAATAGGGAACAGATCGAAGGATCACTGAACTCAGGACAAGACTCATACTAATTCAAACCATCTGGTAAAAGTGATTTCCTTGAGTCCAGGGCATGCATCTCACAAGTCACTATAAACTAAAGCCTACAGGAATACAATGAAATATGATAACAAACTCAAGCTGTTGAATGAACGGTATAGCCAACCTCTCCCCAGAATGGTTCGTTGATTAGTCAACACCAATGCAGAAACGCTTCACGTGGATAATTTACGGTTCACATAAAGATCACATTATTATAACATTTTCCTGTTCACTGAGAGATAATAAAAGACATACTCCAAATCAATATTTATTATTTTAGTTTTCCTTCCTCCCTACTGTTAAGCTTGACATCCTTCTCCTCCCCATTTATAGCCTGCCGTTGCTAACTGAACCCCTTCACAACCTCCGAGATAAGTATCTGTAAGAGATGCATATATCATTATAGCAATAAACCAATCCCTCCAGACACATTTAACCACAATGGAATATTGTCAGGCTTTGAAGACAAGTTGCTCCCTGAGGAGCAGAACTACTGAACCTTGATTTCCTGCAGTTCAGTGTCCCACAGCTTTCCTCTTCTACCCCAAATAACCCCTCTCTGCTTCCAGTACCATAAGTTCACCATGTCCCCTAAGCCCTTTCATAGTATCCTCCATGTCCCTGTAACATTTTGCCTTGCAATACCTCCAGTTGCCTTCATATCTCCCAGGCTTTCTGGTGACTCCACTTGTTTGTCCTTCATGCCCTTGCTGCCCTATTCTATCTTGCTACTGGGGCAGGAGACATCAGGTACTGAGGCTAGGGTGGAAATACACATTGGAGCCTTGGGCTGCCAGAAGGTGCCTGCCAGCTGGGGGGCTGCCAAAATCAACACAGATCACTAAGTTGTCCAAACAAGTCATGAAGAAAACCTCTGTCTTTTTCCCACCTGCCAGAATTTTTTCCAAAGCTTCATTGATAAATTAGGATTGCTGGAAATGCTGCCCCTTCTCAGGTGTGGTCTGAAGCGTCTGAGAGTGTCACAAGTTACCAGAGGGCCATCAGACAAGCAACGTAAACCTTGCGCCTTCTTCTCCCAACACCACAAAGCCAACCACTTGCTGACCCACCCCATACTCCACTTTTCAGAGTCAGTTGACTCACACGACTCCACATGATCTTCACTAGACTGAACAAACTCTTCTTGAGGCAGCTTTACCAGGCACCAATCATCACTTTTTTGATGTCTTGTGCTAAATTTACAGATTTAAACAGATTTAAAAGATCTGTTGCTTATTATTGTCAATGTTGCCAACCCAAATCTATGACAATGTCAAATTGGTTATGCTGCCAATGTTTTGCTCTCTCCGAGGTGAAGCATTTCTTTCATTACCATCAATGCTATTTATACAATTTCCTTGTTCAAAAAGAAGGAAAAGAACACAAAAAATTACTTGGAGTATAGGGAACACCTAGGAATTGGACAGTTAAGACAAACAAAGCTGCAGTATACACATTTCCTTGTACAGCTCTTATAAACAAAGTTTAGCTGCCTGAATCCTAGTGGTTTATACTCTTTGGGCAAATATTGAGCTAATACCGTGATTCATGTCCCTAGTCATACTCCAAAGCAGCACTGTGTTCCCTCCACTGTGTTTCAGATGTGTGCAACAGAATGTTACTGTTTGATCCAAAATATGTTTTATGACTTGCTTCCTTTTCCTTTGGTGTATTAGCAGAGGTTTTTGGCAAGCCTGACTCCTTTTCAAAGGTTATCAGAACAAAAGGGTCAGATTCTAATTTCATTGACTTGGAGGAAATTGAGCGGGTGGGAAAAATACATTTGATGTCTCTCTGTGAGCCAATAGCTGTCCCCTGTGGGCAGTTTCTGGCCCTATCTTTTCTTCCATGATGGAAGTTTCACCTTTGAGTCTTGGCTTTCACCAGGAAGAAGTGAGAACTTATCCTTAAAGCCACTTTGACATCAACTGATCATTTTGCTTACCTAAGACTATCATTTATATGCTAATGGCATGTTCAAGGCTGCCATTCAGCTGCCAGCTAGTCCCCAAATGGGTACTGAAGTTTTCTTGGGTCACCTCAGCACTTAGCGGTGACTCAAGGCTGACAAATCAGTCAGGGCTCCTACTGCAGTTGGGGCTTCTGGGAGCTGAAATGCAGGCTGGTCTCACCGGCTGGCTCCAGCACAGCAACCAAGCTTGAAGAATGACAAACACAAGATTTCTGCCACCCCAGGAGGGCCACAGCCCTGCTGCTGCCCGCAGTGGGGACCAACAGCCACCAGCACAGGGCACGTGCAGGACACAGGAGAACAAGAGAGGTATGGCAGGGTGAGGGGGATGTTCATCTGCCAGGTCTGGAGATGTCTCACATGAGAAACTTATCTTCAGGAGACTGTTCACAACAGGGTGTCTTGCACAGCAGAAGAGGAAGAAGAAGGACTGCATGGCTTAGGTTCAGCCCTGGGCTGATGACCCCAAGGTGAAGCACAGACACAACACTCTTTACTAGCGTGGGTCAGGGAGCTGGGAGATCTTTGCATCGTGGCACACAGATGTGCCCTAGCTTACTTTGTACATCCATCTTGACCAGAAGAGACCTGGCTTGTCTGTCATTATGCTCGCTGTGTGCCTCTCCTCCTTCACACCGGGGCTCCTCCATGTCATCACATGGCATAGAGAGAAGTGGGAGCTGTCTGGAGGTATAAGATCAAGAAACGGTGACAGACATGTTGATAGGAACCATAAAACCTTAAACTGCATATGGGGCAAAACATGCACAGGCAGAGCTGAGGCAGCGCAGGCTTTTCCAGGCCATAACCAGGGGCGGGCAGCCACAAGCCCAAGAAACCATGAGGAGCAAAATGTTGCTGCCCACAACGTGGAAGAGCACAGGGCTGATATTCACTGTCCCGCACAAACGTCTCTGCTTGTGCCCCCGTGGGCAAACCTCCTTCACAGTGTACAACAGCACTGGTGACTTACAGGGTGAGAGACTCCCTGCTGCCTAACATGGCAGCCCTTCCAAGGCCGAAGGGGACGGCCTGCTTCTGTGAGAGCTCACTGAGCAGCACCGTCTGGACTCCCGGTAGAGGCTCAGACTCCGTGGATGTTGAAAGCTGCTCAAGAATGACAGGAGACATGCTGTCAGTAGCTGATGAGTTAATTGTTGGAGTGAGATCACGGTGAAAAATGGTAGAAATGACTGAGGCCTTGGTCTCACATGTGGTGGCAGATCTACTTCGCCCAGCTAAAATCATTCCCACTCCTACTCCCATGGCAGCACAGTTGTGTGTGGTCACACTGGGAGACATGTCAGGGAACAGATCCAGATGGAAAAAAACTAGTTCGGATTATTTTTCAGGTCATCACACATTTTTGTTGGCAACGAGGCAGGGAGCGACAGGAGAGAGAAGGGACGAAGGAGGGTCGGCGGGGAGGAGAAGGGGTGCAAACTGTTTAAATGGCATCACACTCAGATGAGGGCACCCAGGCCAGCGAAGCCTAAATGCTATCTTTAAGTCACTTGGCATTCCCCAGATCTCACTGGAAAAGGGAATCTGGATTTCACAGGCACACATGATTTTTTTTAATGTTGCCCAGAGTCCATATCCCTACATTATTGTCAATTCATTTCAGCTTTTGGCCTGGGGAGACATAGTATGTATTTATATTCATGTACAAAATGAGAGATGAAGGAAGAAAAAAGACTGGGCCAGACTAAAGCTTGCATATTCTGTGGGTTTCCTCAATATATCTATCAGTTTTACTGATAGGGACAATTCTTAGCTGACTGCAGTTCATATCACAGTATTACTACATGGCAGTTGTTTAACTATTTTTCAAGCAAGCTACAGAATACATGTGTTTTTCTGCCACTTATTCTTTGTTCAGCATATATCCCTACATCACCAAGAAGAGAGAAAGAGGGGAAGGAAGAATCTACACTTCCTTGACATTACACAGTGTATTTGAACTGTGAACCTCCCCCATGCCTTTTAAGGAGACTTTTTAAGAATTCCAGTTATTGAACAACCTATAAATTTCTTTCTTTAATTTTAAATAAGAAAAAAAAAATCCAAGTCTCACTCTCTGCAAGAACAAAATGTGAGAGGAACACATATTGTGCAGACACATATTGTACAGTACTGCCAACATCTGTTGCCATAATTAAGGAGAGCAACATTCAAAGCAATAATAAAAAATAGAATAAAATACTGAAAATATGACTTTTCATTGGTTTCATTCTTGTAGGCAGCCTCATGTAACACACCTGAAGAGTAAAAGGCTGTTACTTATCTTCCAGCACTGAAGTTCTGGCATTCTGAGCTTCAGCAGCTCTAATTATCTTCATCTTCAGACTTGCACTATCCTTTACATTTATGTGTTTTATGAATAGACTAAATTACTATCACAGAAATATACCTTCTTTTTCTGATAAAACAGCACTGCCTCCATGCTAGATAATAAGTGTTGCTGTTGCAGCCTAGTAAGCACTTATTCTTTTATATCCAATTTTAGGAAAAAGAATATTTTTAAGCTATAGCATTAATACATTGACTAGGTTTGTCGGAAGAAAACAACAGCACTTACATTAACAAATGAAAGGTCTAGAAAGTCCTCAGAGGCATTTGGTTTACACGGATTGTGGATATTTTCCACGCATGGGATCACATTAAAATTTTTACTGCTACAATGTTAATTGCCATATAAAATCTTACATAACCATGCCTAGAAAGCAGAATTGCAGACTGAATTTCTTATTCAGCCTATAATCTGAAATTAATTGGTGTTCAGTTATTGTTGTCTATGGACTACACTATCCCATTGGTCTGAAGGACAGATTACAAATATAAACATAAAAGTCTTTGCCCTGGGGAATTTACAGTCTACTAGATGAGTTATCTTACAAATGGTGAAATAATGCAACCAACAAGTGGTGGGGTTTTTCCAAATTATTTTTTTTTTTAGCAATAAAACATCACCACATCTCTATTAGGAACTTGCTAAATTATCATCACTACTATGCAAACATTTAACTACAGTACCTAGGAATGGCTACCGTTAAAAAAAAATAATCTGGTAATTGAAGACCATTATTAGCTCAGAAAGGTGAATTTGGCATGGTCAGCCAGCTCTATCTGGATTTAAGATGACTCATTTTAGATGCCATATTTTTCATATGTAATGCTCTCAGTTACCAAGGGATAATAGACTCTTCATTGAAAACATACTCAAATTCTCCCACCTGGGAATTCTAAATGAATCTATACACAGTTTGTACCTTTTGTACAGTTTGTATATCAGCCAATGTGTATTATTCAACAAGAACCAAGGGCAATTTTCCAATGCCTGAGAGATAAGGAGACTTAACATGTCAATTTTTCTAACTCAGTGCTTTACAATACAATCCCATTGTTGTATAAATCACTGATAAATAATAACCCCCTTAATACTATCTTCACCTTCCATTAACCAAAATGTTCTTAACTTTAAATTGCAAAACGAAATAAAGGAATATTGCTCTATCACATATTACATGCACTGTTCATCATTTTACCATTCAATAAAAAAGAATTCAACAACAAGATTCAACATGTAGGTTCACTGTTAGAGAATTCTAATCAACTTCTATGCTGCACCATTTCAGCTGGAAACAGGGGCAGATGAAGGTCTACAGATAAAGTTTATATTTAAAAAATATTTCTAGATACAACCACAATTTTACTGGGTAATTACTTTGGAAAAGCAGTTTTTTTCTGCTTAAGTTCATAACTAAGGTACATAGCCTCCTTGCTTTGGCAGCAAAGGATGCAACTATATTTCTTAAGAGTCATGGTAGCTGTGGATGCTGTAGTTCCAGGCATTCCTCAGCTGCATTCTCTTTGGCATCAGTTATCCAGCCATCCAGTGTTAAGACAGGCAAGGGTAACACACCTGTTGCAAGGATTATTTCCAATCTCATGCTTAGTAGAGTATTGTCAGTGCAAGCTGGAGTAAATATTTTTCATATGGCAGAAGTTAACCAGAACCTATTTCACCCCATTTGTCACAGCAGAGTTGCTAACAGCAGTCGTTGATATCAGCTGTTGCAATTTCAGGCGTACACAGATGACTCAAGAATTCCTACAGTTTTTGAAAGCTGTGATGAAAGCTCCCATGTTTGCCCAAGCTCAGCAAAATTCTGTTAAAAGCACTCCCTTTGCATAGGTTTTAAATTCCCAGAATTCCTCTGTCTTCAAAACCATCAGCATTATTGCCCCTCTAAAAGGTGTACAGACAATCGGTGGCTTGTATATATGCAAGTGCCAAGCCAACATATACTTTATTATTCTAAGTGAATCTTTCCCAGATCTACGTTCCAATTTTCCAGTGCACTGGCAAGAAATAGATTTGCTGAACTCAAAAAAGATCACTATTTTCAGCAGTGATTATGACTGTTTTTATCCACCATTCAAGGCCTGGAGGACAAGCAAAATAATTTTTGCACCTGCCTCCTCACTGCAAAGTGTGAGAAGTTGGGTTCCTCACAGTGGTCGCTGGTTAGCTTGAAGTAAAGCATGTGCCCATGCTCTAGAGAACGATGTCATATCATTTATCTTCATAATACATTTTTCCCAGTCTTTGACTAAGACTTGTAGGAGGAGTGACCATTCAATTTTTCTCCACTGCTGAGTCTTGCAACCAGTACCTAAAACTACAGACTGTATCCTTGTACTGGATGGCATTCCTCACCAGCTTCAGTGCTTCTGGTAAGTATCAGTAATTTTTAAGATGGTTCTGGCAGCTGGTTAGCTAACTAGTAGATTTGTCTTGCAAAGTAGTTTATTATACAAAAAAGTCAAGATAATCATGGTACTGAAGGAATTTTAAACGTCACATCTGGTCTGATTCTCTGGACATCTACATTTATTCCAACATGGAGTCTATGACAGGAATGTAAGAAATACCAAATGCTATTAGGTTTTCATTTTCAACACCTTTTAGATGTCTGCGTTATACTTTAAACTGACGTATGATTTATAAAAATGAGTAATTGTAAAGGACTGAGTCAAAATGCTCTTGGCAGGTATCATCAAAAACATTGTTGATCCATTTAAACATCTCTTCCAAGTGGGCAACATCAAATATGACTATTCTGTAGCCAAGAAAGGAATTAATCCCATACTAATCTAAAGAAGTGCTTCATCTCTAACTGTGTCAAGCCTGACAACACAGGTATTATGCCATTCCTTCAGTAGTTGCTGGATAGGGCCTCAAGCTATGGTGCCAAATTCTACACATACTCCTCACAAACATGTCTCCTGGAAATGTTTGCCAATAGTAAACAGAAGATTGCAAATGGTTTTGAAGTCACCATCCTAGGAATGTTTCCATGTACCCTGTGCGTTTATGCACATGGCCTTTTCACAAAGAGTTTAATCAAAAACATTTACATTGGCAGCTCCAGTATTTCCAGAGTCGTTGGTACCTAATGTCCCTGCCTACTGCAGGGGAGAGAGCAGAGGGCAGGTGGTCTGCACAGTGGTGGCTTCCCAAAACATCTTTCCAGATGAAAGTATTGAACCTTATACTGCTGGATTGCTTTTGATATGACAACAAATGAATGTCTACCAGGCGCTCTCCTGCATGCAATACATCCCTGGTGTGCTCTGCTGGTCTGTAACATGAGAGGGCCCGTCCCACCCCTAACCCTGCAGGCTGCCTCCAGTGTTCAGTTTCCATCTCACAGCAATAAATTATAGGTTTTCTGGATATAGTCTTACAAATGGCAACAGAATGACGACTCCGTTTATACGATATCAGGTAACCTTCCCGATCACCTCCTGAAGGCTATCAGCACTGCTCATATGCAGTGTCCAGCACACGGAAGAATATTTAGTAGCAGCAGCACAACATCTTGGTAGGTTGTCTACCAAGACTAAAGGGTTGTCTTCCTCTCCCAAGTTACTGTATGAAACACATGATGTCCCAGCCTGCTTAGTATTTAAATGCCGTTCACATTCCTTGTTAGCCTTATAACGTGACTTCCTAAAAAATAGCAGTGAATGTGCTTTAGAAGATGATTTTTTCCACATGTGACTGTAAAAACTGTATTGACTGAAGAAGTCTATCAAAGGAGCATGGAAGACGCAGAAGTCACACAACTTCTGAAGATCAAACTGTGGATCTGCTGACGCTTAATGGTATAAACTCAGGGATTACTCTTCTGAGAGCCACCGAGATTTACAGTGGTGGGATCTATTAGTTTACATGATGAAGGGCTAATCACTGTAAAAACAAAGGTCTGGAGATGAGCAGAGGACAGTACCAGGCAGAGGAAGCCCCACAGCACCTGGACCTGGCTACTCTCAGGGATCTCAGCAGAGGACAGCCTGGCCATGGTCTGGATGTCGGAGGAGCCTGTGCTTTCTGGAGCCTGGCAGACTGAGCAGCGTTACTGCTGGCAGGTGTATGGGACTCATTATGGGATGAGCATTTGGGGAATGGTGTTAAATTTACTGCGGGATATTTTAAAGGGGTTAGTGGGAATGTGTGAGACTTACGGGATATTAAGGTTAAAGACCAAAGGCAAGAACGGGAGGGTGAAGTTTGCTTGCGAAGGAACAAGTGTGGAAAAATACAGAGATCAGTGGATAAAAGGACCCAGTTACGTGTAAACAGGCTGCTGCTCAGTATGCTTGTTTGGTCATGCCCCATGCCTGATCACCACAGTCTTCTAGTTAAACTGTATTTCTAACGTCTTTCCTGAGCGAGGGACGCTCTGTTCTCTGTGTGTGTGCGTATGGGGGTGTGCCTGCAGCAGCTGGAGTCAGGCTATGGGTCAGAGGGCCCATGTGTCTGGGGTGCCAGCAACTGGAGACACCAGTGTGTGTTTATGTCTGTGCGCATTTCCCAAGGGAACGTCAGTCCTGTGTGAGTACGTGTAGGATAAGGGGTTCTGGGAGACAGAGGGAGGGAGACCATAGGTCAGGGGCTGGATACCAGAGAGACACCAGGGGTCTGAGAGTCAGATATTGGAATCACCATAGGTTTGCACAAGCTCCCAGAGAGACCAGTGTGTATATGTGTACGTGCATATGTGCAGCAGAGGGCCTGACTGCCAGCAACTGGACTGGAGTTGCAGACCCATCACTGCAACCACATGAACATCCTGGTCTCCAAGTTAGCAGCCAAGAAAATCAATGGCAGGGAGGCAGAGGCTGAGCAGAGGATGGGCCAGTGCAACGTGTGACCCGAGAAGCACTCACATTCTCCCATTCCCAACCATCAGGCTGCAGCACCTCACCCAGCTGAGCCAGGCAGAGGAGGCTGCAGGCAGGTGACTTGGCAGACCTCCATGCATGAGGCTGTCAAGATCCCAGGTCACAAGGAGCACATTCTCAGCCTGTGCAAGTCTTGTTCTCCCAAGACAGGAGAAGGAGCAAGAACCTGAAGCAGAGGTGGCCACATAAGGGCAGGCCTGACATGGAAGACACAGGTAGGAGCTCAAGCGCTTTGCA
Organism: Astur gentilis; assembly: GCF_929443795.1. Classification (NCBI taxonomy): domain Eukaryota; kingdom Metazoa; phylum Chordata; class Aves; order Accipitriformes; family Accipitridae; genus Astur; species Astur gentilis. Next base: position 11,391,472 of record NC_064911.1, read on the forward strand.
GTACTGCACTGCCTAGAGTCACCCCATGTCCACAGGGTACCCGTGAGACAGTCACAACCTGCCCTGTCAAACCGTGTGATGGTAAGTCTGGAAGTAGCACGAGCAACTTCCAGGTGGACCATGGTGTGTCCCAAGGGTGTGGGGTGCAGCAGTGTTTTGGCTTCTGCCTTACGGGATGGTGCACAGCTACGGACTTAGAGCCATCCTTCCCTCCCCAGCTGCAAATGGCACATCTGCCTCCTGATTCAGGGGAAGAAGCAGGGGCAGCCCTCCTCACCCCACTGGTTGTTGCTGCAAAACAGGACGGTGGGGATACGGGCCCTTAGGTCACCCCCCTGCAACTGCTCCTGTGCAATTATGCCAAAGTCATGTATTTGCATTCACTCGTAGCCCAGGCACCAGTGCTGAATTCTTAACAAAACAGACTTTCATAGGTTACAGCAAAGATGCAAACAGATGGCATAAGGCTTCAAGCGCAGCTGATGCGAAGAGCTGTCATAAGGAACTGGGAAGTGCTTTCCCTTTACGGTGTGGTGGGACGGGGTGGCTCCGGGCTATGCCATGCAGCCTTGCCAAAGGCATCACACCTTCCCGCTGCTGCAGGCTGCAGCGATGGGTTCCTGAGGAGCTTTGTTAGAAGCCAAATGAGGGGTGTCTTTTAATAAATGAAAGGAGCTGGGGGGGGGGGGGAAGAATCACTTTCTTTAGCAAATGGCCTCACTCCAAAACTGCAATCTGATCGCAGGACTCTGTTTCTAACTCAAGCGGACAGAAGGATTATAACTGCCCCGAATTTTGTATTAAATAGAGAATGTTAGAAAATCCTGTATATATCCAAGAAACCGCAAGTCTAGGCATTAAAAAATCATACCTCTTTAAACTTCACAAAAGTAACAAAGGATGTTAGGCTTTGAACTCCCAATTACAAGTGTTCAGGGGACAATAGAGCTGTGCAAGGAACACGCGATCTGTAATTGATTTGATTGATTCAGTTCTTTTTCTGCCCTCTGAACATCTACATGCTGCAACTGTTACATGCATTTGTTTATTCAAATGGATTTGATTAACAGCATTCAGAATTTTTGACAAAGTGGATTGATCGTAAATAATCAAAATCTGAATAGTGTTGCTTAGCTGTAATTTGTTAGGGAAAAAGAAACGGTTTAATAAACCAGCAAAGCACAGAGCTACTTGTAGGTAGAAGTTGATTTCTGTATTTGTTTATCTGTGCGGCTTCAAAATTGACTCTCACCCAATATTCGTGCCAGGATAACTATTGTTCATATAGGCACAGCATGCAGACATTAAAGTCTGTAACCATGTTCACTCAAACTGAATTCATTTAAAAACTCAGCCACTGTTTGCATACTTTTAATTACATACTAAGAACTGGCAGTGCAAGCAACAGAAAAAAAAATGCAAAGAGAGAAGTCAGACATGCCTTAAAAATTAAGCTCCTTGTTCAAGCCCCAGCAGACAATATCAGAGCTGGCCCTGAAGAATAAAGAGCAGAAAAAAGAAAACCAGAAAACAGTTCTCATTTTTCCAGCTTCCCAAGTTGCATCCAGTGAATCTTCTCTGCTTCGCTCTTCCTTTGTGCAGACCACTACTGTGTTAGCAAAGCCATTTTCTTTGCCTGGAAAATGTGAATATTCCCTCTGAAGAGCACTTGAAGCATAGCGGGGGGAAATACTGCAGTGAAGAGAGGTTTCTCTGAAACTAACCATAATGGATTCCTTTTTATTTGTGTGTTAAGGGACTTGCTTCAGAACAGAAAAGTAGCCAGGCTCCTTCAGAGATAATCTCCCCCTTTCCTTTTGCCTACTATTGAACAGAGACTGAAAGGGGAAATATTTTTTCCTTGGGCTCTGCCCTGGGGTACCCTCCTCTGGTCCTGAGGGGCTCTGCATTGTATAGGGCCAGGGTGGGAGGAGGATTTGTGGTCTAAGAGTTAAAGCAGGAGGAAAGAGAGATAGGACCCCTGGATTATAGTCTTTGCTCTGAGATAGAGGTAAATAGTCACTTACATTCAAATACAAAAACTTCCCCTTTGAATTATTTTTTCCATTCCCTACCAATCCCAGCTTATCTCCCCAAAACGGTCTTCACTTTCAGAATCAATTTATAACCGATCAGACAGCTAAAATAGCTTCTTACAGTAGGTGTCTCTAGTCAATGACTGATTTGCATTAAGAAAGATATGACAGCCAAGTGTGAAGAGAAAAGAATGATAGTTTAATTTTAGAAAAATTCCACATTCATCTGAGAAATGATTACTAAGCACTGTGTATGTTCATACATAAATTATTTCTAAAAATGTGAAAAGATATTAAAATGCTAAATATTTTCTTGCAGCGGGAGCAGGAATTCTCCAGATCAGATGCTGTGGCCTTTCGCGGGAAGGGATGGAATGGACTCACGCCCCAGGGAGGCACCCGGTGGTCCTGTGCCACTGACGGTGACACCGAGCAAGGGCAAGAGTGAACAGCTCAGGGGAAAAGGGGTAGAGGGACACAGGAGAAGAGGGCCAGCTAAGACAGAGGCAAAAGCACCTTCCAGCCCTCTGGGAATGGGTGAGAAGCCTCCCCCTCGTGCTTCACTCATGTGAGCGCTGGGACACCCATTCTGCTGGCGCGGCAGGCACTGCTCAGCCTTAGACAGGCCTGGGGGCAGTGGTGCACGGACATGTAATTATGGAAATAAATAGCGAGGTTCCCAAGCAGGCAGGCTGGGGAGCAACAGGCAGCCCACTTGCATTGGGTTTGCATGGCAAGGTTTTAGTAGCAGGGGGGCTGCAGGGGTGGCTTCTGTGAGAAGCTGCTAGAAGCTTCCCCCATGTCCGACAGAGCCAATGCCAGCTGGCTCCAAGACCCATCCGTGATGGTGGTAGTGTGTCTGTGATAACATATTTAAGAAGGGGCAGCCAGAGAGAGGAATGAGAATTTGTGAGACAAACAGCCCTGCAGACCCCCAGGTCAGTGCAGAAGGAGGGGGAGGAGATGCTCCAGGCGCCGGAGCAGAGATTCCCCTGCAGCCCGTGGGGAAGACCACGGTGGGGCAGGCTGTCCCCCTGCAGCCCAGGGAGGTCCACAGGGGAGCAGATCTCCACCTGCAGACCCTGGAGGACCCCACGCCAGAGCAGGTGGATGCCCGAAGGAGGCTGTGACCCCGTGGGAAGCCCGTGCTGGAGAAGGTTCCTGGCAGGACCTGTGGCCCCACGGAGAGAGGAGTCCATGCTGGAGCAGGTTTTCTGGCAGGACTTGTGACCCTGCAGGGGACCCACGCTGGAGCGGTCTGTGCCTGAAGGACTGCAGCCTGTGGGAAGGACCCATGCTGGAGCAGTTTGTGGAGGACTGTCTCCCATGGGAGGGACCCCATGGTGGAGCAGGGGAAGAGTGTGATGAGTCCTGCCCCTGAGGAGGAAGGAGCGGCAGAGACAACGTGTGGTGAACTGACCGTAACCCCCATTCCCCGTCACCCTGTGCTGCTGGGGGGGAGGAGGTAGAGAAAATCAGGAGTAAAGTTAAGCCCAGGAAGGAGGGAGAGGTGGGGAAAAGGTATTTTCAGATTTGATTTCTCGTTACCCTACTCTGGTTTGATTGCTAATAAACTAAGCTAATTTCCCCAAGTCTACTCTCTTTTGCCCATGACGGTAATCAGTGAGTAATCTCTCTCTGTCCTTATCTTCACCCACTAGCCTTTTGTTATCATTTTTCTCCCCTGTCCAGCTGAGGGGAGGAGTGATAGAGCAGCTTTGGTGGGCACCTGGCCTCCAGCCAGGGTCACCCACAGCACCGCTCCAGCTGTAACCTCTGCAGAGCCAAAGGCAGCTCCAAGGAGCGTGACACAGCCATCAGGGGGACGTGCCAGGGAGCCAGGTGCCAGCTCCTGAAATAAGTCCTACAGCTTGTCAACAGAGCTCTGTCATCTTATCCAGAAAAAGACTAATAGTGGGCTGACGCCTGGCACTGACAAATTACCAGGTTGCTGGAACTGGGATTTGGATTCTTTGCTGAGTTTTGTTTCAATTTTTTAAGGATATCTTTATTTTGCCAGGACAAGCTCTTTTCTTTGTCCTCTCATTGTCCAAGCTGGCAAAAAGCTGCCGGATATCTCCCACAGAGGAAGGCCAGATCCTGCCAGGGGCCTGTGCACAAGCGTAGGACATGTTCAGAGGCGGCAGGGACCTCCTTGCAAGATAAATTGTAGGCTGAGTCTACGAGGGAAGGAAGGGAAAGAGTCAAGAGGTGAGAAAGGTGTCTGAGGAGGGAGAAAGATGACAAGATGGTTGCTGCAAGACCGTTAGAGCATATATTGTGGTTTTTTACTAGATGTGCCTCATTTTTCAGTGTCAAGAAGAGGATGAGTGCGCGGTGTTTGTCCCACGCTAACACGCCCTGTGAGAACAGACATCACTCACCGTGTGCCACATTTTTATTAGTTAAGTTTCACAAAAGCATCCCTCCAAGTAGGGAATAACTCCATGCATCACAGCTCAGGTTTGACAGGAACATTAAAGGTAGTATGTATTTTGACATATCAGTCTAAATTTGTAGGTAGCAGAGGTCAGACTTGATGTAAAAAATTGTTAAGATTATTTTTTATGAAAAAGTTAAGTTTGTGGCCCTCTAATGAAGATCTTACTATCTTATGTAACAGTTTTTCAAACAATCTAAACTTGTGTTACCTGACATTTTAATTAGCCTCTTCTCACTGCCTTGGAAACATCCTGTCTTTTTGCATTATAAGTCCTAGAGCATTTGACACCCTAATGCACAAGACCATTTTAGAAAGACAGCAAACTTTTATTAGTGTTGACTTTGTTGCTCTACACTAGAACTCCATTATTTGACATATTCACTCTGCACATCACCTAACTTCCCTGAAATATAACACGAAATTCTTTCCTGGCTTCATTCAGAAGAAGAAAATTATTGTATAAGCAAATTACGTCACACGGAGGACCAGATCTTTTTAGGGATTTTTGTTCTTAGGAGACAACATAGAACAAGAAATTCTCTTTCCAGAAAAGTATACCCATGCGTACCATTAGAATAACTCCAAGTTCTCTCACGCAGACTTCTCAATGGACTTCATACCAGAGGTAGGAATAAAGTAATTCTTTCATATATGGACTGGTCCAAAGAGTGAAAGGCAATGGGAATCTTCTCAGCAGACTTGAAAGCAGACTTTGAAGAGAGGAGGTACCTCCAGCTACATAAATACTTACCAATCTTCACCCTCAGTTTAACTCAGTGAGACTTTGGGAAAAGCAGAACACTTCCAAAACCGTTGCCTTTTTTTTTTTTTTTTTTTTTTTGGCTTCACTGTTGAGATCTTCAACAACTACCCATTGTTGTGGCAGAGACACCCACCCTTGTTCAATGTTGCTGAAGTGTTATCAAAACATCAGTCGTTATTGTGTATTGGCCTGGACCAAACTCAGCTCATTCAGAGCAGCATGCTTTCATGATCTCAGTACAATGCAAGCACATTACTTGTTCCTTTGCAAATATATAGCACTGTCAGTGTAAGGGATTTCTTTGTCTCGTGAAAATAATTCAACTACCTTATAAAAATTACACTATTGTAGTATGACACTGAACAATTTCGGTTCCTTCAAAAGTGCTTTGAAACTATGCAGAACTCAAGTGGTTTCCACCCAGGACAATAAAGAGCAGTTGCTTTATTTTGCATAATTTCCTTTTAGAATTTTTTAACAAATTTGTCCTGAAACAGGAAAATATCAATTTTAAGCAATATGTTTTAGACAGCAATTTCACACACACATAGAGTGGTCAAAATACTATATAACAGAACAATTCAGTGGTGAAAGGATTATGCTGGTTTACACCAAAAGCTGTATCTCTAGTACTTATGTATTCTGAGCAATAAATTAAAAAAATGGTGGGAAATTAATTTTTTTTGTCAGCAGGGCAAAAGGTTCAGCAGATGAGTTTAAGTCAGTTGTCTGAAACTGGAGTGGAAAAGCACCATCCCCCATCCAGCAATGGCTCCAGTTTTCCAACTTTCAGGGAAGAGACAGATTCCAGGAGTTCAGCTCCCAAGATTAACATTCATCTGTTAAATCTGTTTTCTTTGACTTCTTAGCCACAACATATGGATTTTCACCCAGGAGTTCTGTACAACGGAATACCCTCACTGCCTCCATTTCTGTTGACCAATTATTGCTGAAACTACATTCCAGTGCTTTTGAAAACAGGCTGTTTAGGCTGAAGCCTAACAGGAGGCACATGCCAGAAAATATGTCAAAGATTTTCTTTCTCTCTGGATGAAGCTAACAAAAAGCACACTTTTCCTTTCTTCCCCAGGTAAAAGCTTCTTCATTCACCCTGTGGAAAGGAAATTTAATGATGTCTTTTATTTTCAGATAGCTTGCTCTTTTTCAGGGCTGCAGCACTTGCTCTGGACCCCAGGCCCCATTTTCTGTAGCAAACAGACAGTGCTGATTTGATGGGCTACGCCTGTACAGGAAACAAATGGTTCTGCCAAGAGCATCTGTGGGATGGATTGTCCCCACCAGGAGTCTCGGAAAAGGGCACCGAGGCAGGAAAACTGAGCCACTGGTCTCCATGTAGGTGCCCTGGGATATTAATGTGCTTTTACTCTTCAGTCTTTCACTTCTGGTCAGAAGGGCCTGTGTAAAAAATACAGAATCTGCCTTAAAGGTCCCGGTAATCCATTTTTGTTCCTCATTTGAGCACACAGAAACAAGGCAAGACCAGCTCAGGCCTAAACCCCATCAAAGAGTCCCCAAAGGTTTCCACAGGACACCCACACTTCAAAGAAGGGGAGCAAATCACAATAAAATCTGAGCAGCCACCATCTACCTCCCTGGGTAGACCTGGACTCCTGAGCTGGCGACAAGAGATGTGGTCAGACAGCACTTTCCCCACCCCTTGCAGCCGCTGCAGGACTGCCTGCAGGCTCATGGAGGACATCTCCACTGTCCTTAAAGGGTAGTCCTGCGAGGACATAGAAATTTAACAGATTCCTAGCTCTACTTCGTGTGTTCATATCTGGGGACAAACAAACCAGACCCCTCACGTTGCACTACCAAGCCCCCAGCCATAGGGTGGTCTCTGCTCAGCGGGCACCCCACTGCTTTGGAAGCCCCCTCCTCTCCTTCCTGGGGCTGCGCTTACACAGACAGTGTACGGGCTGCAAATCTGGTCCTGAACGTTGTCTGCGGTCATCACCTTAAATGACTGTCTGGCACAGTCAAACAAACTTTTCCTTTCTAGGCACATCTGAGCAAAGCTATACATTTTTCCAATGCAAGGTGACATTCTGCTATTAATACGTGACTCCGGGAGCCAAAGACCTGCAGAAGCCCCACTGTGAGCATGAATGGCACCCAGCTGCATGGCAGCTGGGAAGAGAGTAGCGCTGCTCTCTCATTTACCCAGCTAAAACGCAAATATTTACTCCCAAATTGAACTGAGCTGCAGCTAGTCTGTACCAGCTGGTTATCCCATTGAGCAAAGAAAAGAGGGAAATGGATTTCTTCCTGTTTTCCTTACTGGTCAAAAGATTAAAAGCAATATAGTGGTGTTGGTCCCTAGGTATTGTCTGATTAATATCCTGTTAGCCAGCTGGCAAATTGCCAAATTCACTTCTCTTTAAATTAGAAAGAGACTGTTCCAAAAGCTCAAATGAACTTTATTAGCATAACACTAATAATTCAGCACTTATAACCCAGAGACAAGATTGCAAGTAAATACAGGCGTGCATTGCCTATCAAGGTTTCTTTTTCCCTTTCCTCCTGGGTAGGCAAAGAACTACAACACATCAGATATTACACCACCACAGTCAGGTCAGAAGGGTCTAACTTCTACAGGCAAGGTGTTATGAAGCAAAAAGGCCAGAAGCCCTGAGAAATTCCTTTCTTCCAGCAGCATCTAGAAACTTGTCCCTTCTGATTTTTAATAGTGTTGATCAGGTAAGAGGTAACACAGAAAAGTCTTCTTTCTTACCTCCAGGTTTCTGGTCTAGTTAGTAGGCTAGGACTTTCCTCACTGCATGTTGTCTGCTGGCCCATAAATCAGCTCCCTCTCTTGCCTGATGCTTTTAGCACATTTCACATTAATAACCATTCCGAATTTTCCAGCATGTCATTTCCTTTGGTCTTCTTCGTAGCAGAAGTTTATAGCCAAGTTCAGTTTAGAAACCACCAGTACAAGACTGGACTCAGCGGCCCATAAGGTACCTGAGATTGCTTCATTCATTCAATGTTATTCACATGTTTGGGAGTGCGGTTATGACATGCATATCTTTTGCCTACTGTCTGCATCAGCCATTCATGTCAACAGGGATTACGGAGGAGATAACTCCTCTCTGTCACCTCGAGCAGCAGTTGCTTCCCAAATAGTGCTCCCTCAGGGGCTGACATGCCATAGAAGAAGATAAATGTTCTGAGGACACTCACTAAAAATACTGTGTGTTAATTCCCCAACCAAAAGTCTCAGGAGGAGAATAATGAGTGATCTGTTAGCAATTCTGTAGGTTCGCAGTTGTCTGATATCCCACATCTGGGAGCTACTGCCCTCGGGTAGCAGCTAATTGGCCCCAGTTACCATAGTGCCTCACAGTCCTTAATGTATGTATCCTCCCTACTGCTCAGTAAAGCAAATAACGACTAATTTCAGTTTGATAGACTGGGAGCTGCATTTCAGGGAAAGCAGGGAACTGACTTTACAGCATTATACTCCACGTAAAAATCAAAGAGTGAGGCAAAATCCAGGTCCTGACAAGTTCTTTCTGCGCAGGGGAGAAACTGGCCACAGAAGATGCTTCTTTGGGTCAAATCCACTTATTTACAAGGACTGCAAAAGTGCTGCTTCCCTGTCAAAATCAAACAACCTGCAGTTTCTTCACCTAGCCCCTCTCAGCCAGCTCTGTATCCAAAAAAGCTGTCGCAAGGCCTTTGCTTGAGTGAAGATCCAGTGATTGCTCTGTCTGCTCGGTTTTGTGTTGCTTTCTGCCTCTGCCTCTGCAGAAGTCCTGCTCCTTCTCCCACACAGGCAGGCACACAGAGCTCATTGCCTCTCCTTCCAGCTCTTTATTCTCACAGGCCAGCGTAATTCAGCTTTTGTGGGAGCTTAAGAACTTGCTCCTATGGTTTTGGAGACTGGGTACAACCAGGGAGCTCTGTTACTTGTAAGGCTTATCTTGAACAAAACATGGCTTTAAGCCCACTCACCCCCTGCAAACGCATGCAGGCTGTAACAGCGCTGAGATACCTCGAGATTTTCTTCTTTTTAAATGCTCCATCAGCATTGATTTCAATAGGAGCTGGATGCCTAATCTGCTTATGCACTTCTGAAAATCCTATTAAGTGCCTCTTTACTTCTCTAGGTGCCTAAATATACTTTTCTTAATTTGGCTCTAAGTGATTTGCATCCGTCATCAAGATTTTTGAGAGCGCGGCTCGAGGGGAGACGCCTCCCTGTCACAGCCCTTCCATGCAGTCTGTCACTTGTTCAGATACCTAAACCGGGAACCGAGCTCTCGCGAAGATACTGTGACAGTGTGAAACATGTCTATTAAACTGTGAACGCTCTTCATGCTGTTGCCTCCTTACCTCATTACGCCTCCCATCCTGCGCTGAGCACGCGCGCCCTGTCCCCCAAGGAGCCCTCGCCGTGGGGTTATCATCCCTTCATCTCCCTTTCCACTGCCACCCCAGACCTATACAATTTTCTGCAGTGGGCCCCAACTGCGGATAGAGCCGTGGCTCCTCGGCGAGAGCAGGGCGATGTATTTTGGGAGGGGGCAGGGACGGTTTGGGTGCCTGGGGACAGCAGCTGGGACAGCAGCAGTGTCTCACCTTGGCCTCCAGGCTAACAAATACGGAGCTTATAGAGAAGTGCGACCAAACCAGGCAGCGTATATAAACATTTACTTCTAAGGACGTCCTAGAGAATTAAACGCCTGTGGCTCAGAAATGTCTTTGCTCAGCTTTTCTTATCTTCCTTGGCTTGTTGTTACTAAAAGGCAGTCACAGGCAAGAAAAGCTGTGAGGGGACATACATCTGAGAGGCTCAAAAGAGCTAAGGCTCAGCTCCAGGGTTTGTGTCAACAGGACAGCCAAACACTCCTTGATCTGGAGAAAGGGCACGAAAAAAAGGGTCTGTGCCTTTAGAGCCGGCGCTGGATGCAGAAACTGCTTCCTGCAGCCAATGGAGGTAGTAACGGGGCCAAGAAGAAACCAAACTGGCCATGACCAGGCTGGTACCCACCTATGGACAACTTCTTGGGAAAGATGGGCCCCGCTGGGGTCCTCAGCAGCTCTGCCCCAGCCCCACTGCAAGCCTCGGTCAGAAAGGAGAAGAGAGGAAATCAGCACCTCCAGGAATTACAGTTTAAACAGTCCTTGGAGCACCTTTAGCTGTTCTTAAGATGAAAAGAAACTTTGAAAGGGGGATTAAAGTTAGGATGGTCTGGTTTTGATAGGGAAGAACAGCTATTTAGGAAGAGCAATGGAAAATGGAAACGTATTCAGACATCTAAGCATACTTTAAGAGAAATTTAGAATAGTGCAAATATGGAAATGCTCTGAATCTGGTCAGCTATTTCTCCTCTTACAGACCCTATGCTGCGGCCCAGAAAGCTTTGATGAACCAGAGCTTAAAAACCCACTTGGCCTTTGCCACTGATTTCTCTGCATTAATTCTGTTTGCTAATAATCACCGTGCAGCAGCTGAAGCGCACCATCACTCGCAGCAGCCCCAGTAAGGGCCCAGCAGTGCAGGATCTGGCCCGTGAGCTTCAGTCAGCAACTTTTGCACTCCCAGGTCTTTCCTTGCAAAGTGTCAGCTTGAGCAAGTCTTACAGTACATCTGTGCTTCAGTCCCCTGTCTGCAATACCACAGTAATAACAGTGGCCCTATACAATCCTTATGGATTAATTAGTTACCATTTGCAGTGGACATTGACAGTTGTACAGCTGATAAATCACCTTTTTGGAAAGAGTGAATAAATTCCCATACAAAAAAAACAGCAAGTTACAATGTCCTGATACACAACAAACAGGCAGACAGCCCGTATCCAGGAAAAAAAAAAAAAAAAAAAAAGATAATAAAAACCCGATTTTGCTCATCCTCCCATTGTGTCTGTCATGATGAGCAGAGAGAGGAAGAGTTACATTTGGAATATTCTTGCCTTGGATCTGCCAAGCGTGCAAGGAAGATCCCCAAGCTGGCTTTCCTCGAGGAGCAAATGTTAACTGACAAACAGAGAGTTGGACAGGCTCTCTTAGGAGGGGAGCAGGGCTTCCCCCAATACTGCTTTGGAGAAAATAGTTTGCATGAGGCCTAGAGCCAGAGGCCAGAACATAACCTAATTAGGCCAGAAAGGGTGATTAGCTGTTTATTTTGAAGATGTTCAAACCATGCACTCACATTATATACTGCCCTGGGAGAAAAAGGATGCTGTTTATACTCCCAGATCTAAGGGATCAGCAGAGTTTATTTTCCCCTACAAATGAAGGCCTGTTCTACTTACATTCTTTCAACTGAGATCAGATCTGTTTATTTTCACTCATCTGCAGGAAATGGGAATATTTCAGTCTATTATTCTGAGTCCAGGGAAGCAGTTTGTATTGCTTAACCATGGGCAAAGGCAAATTAGTCACAGCCTTCACGTGTTACCTCAAAAGATTTTTTTTAATAGTAGTACCATTAGTGGCAAAAGGATTTACAAAAACCCATAGTGCAAATTCTGCTTCTTGAACCTTTTCCAGAAGGCATGAGAAACTTTGTTAAACCCCCTAGATGACTGGTACTCCATCGTGGGAGGTGGAGTTGATCGAGTTCTCCGTCTTCCTAGCAGGCACCTCCACATATTGATGCTGAGCTGGGGGGTTTAATGCAATATTTTCAAGCTCGCTGCTTCTTCACTCTATTGAATTAGCTGCTGATTTGTGAGGGTATCTGGAAGCATGGCATTGAAAAAGGAAAATGCTGGTGGGAGAGGAGAGGTGCAATGAGGCTCCCCACACATGGCTTCTGGTCAGACCAGTGGCCGATAAAGACGTCTTCCTAATATGTATAGCACATCCCACCAAAAGCTACAGTGGCATCCCACTTCAGTGTTTCCAAATATTTGTTTGAGTTGGCTTCATATTTAATTATAAAACAGCACCCTTTTGCTCGAGTTTGTTAACGGGATTTGTTGGCATGCTTTGATCTTTTATTTTTAATCATCTCTTGTGTTCATGAAGCCTTTGGTAAGATTCTCCGCTGATAAAAGTGCTCAAATTATAGCAAATGGACTACGAGGTCACATTATATCTTAGAGAGGGTTTTAATTCCTTTGAAGTTAAGCTTTCTGATGGTCAGTTAAAATATTTTAATTGTATCTTATTTATTTTAAACTTAAATCAAGACTGTTTTCCAACTACTGGAACTTAAAGATTCTGCAGAAGCGAGGCAACTGCAAGCACTGTGAATGTAAATTTTATCTGTTGACTACATTCAGCAGAAGAAACAATCAAGAATGCACTGAACATCAAATACTGTGATGAAGACAGAAATTACCAGCAACCAATTATAAAGATATGGAGCAGCAGAAGGTACAGTGTGTTACATACATTATGGGGCTGCCAGAATAGGCTACTTAGGGATGTACAATAATAATTTAGATTGTTGATCATAATAATCTCATGCTGGTCATAAGTGTCTGGCTGTTATTTTATGCTTCCCCAGCCTGTTTGCTGAAACTGTTTGCTGGGTTTTGTACTTCTTTATAGTTTGCAAATTGTTCGAGGCGAAGTGAATTTTGCTGTTTGTTTGCACAGTACCAGCTCTCAAGAAGGGGATGGGAAGTTCCGTGATCTCCTTCACCGAAAATAATTAAAAAATCCCTAATGGAAACAGTAAAAATTCTTCTCTAGGAAAAACAAACTTAGCTGAACTCTAGCTAAATTAACTGATATCCCTCATGATCCACCAATTTTCATGATGGATTATGCGGAAGCTTTATGAAGTTCAAAAATAGCACCGTGTTCCTCCCTCCTCCTCCTCCTTGTCGCAGGGTCATGCTGGCTATCAGAAGATTGATCTGCCGCAAGCAGAACTTCCCCACTACAATGAACATAATCCTCCAGTTCACTGGTTTAAGTGAGTCTTGAAGGATTACTTTTCAGCGTAATGAGGGGTTAGATGCTTCCCAAGATAGCTAGACAGCCTTCATGGGTTTTTAAGATGAGTCAGTACATGAGAAGTTGCAAAGTGCCGTAGCCTTTACTTAGGTATTTTTCCATTTTCTCACAAAAAGGCCAGGTGCTCTGAGACATTCACCTTGCTGGGAGCAAGTTTCTCACGCAGACCCCAGAGAAAAAAGTTCTTGAGGTGCAGATATTTCTCTTGTTTGTTCGGGGTTTTTTCCAAATAGCTTCATTTAGTCTCTTTATTAAAAAAAAAAAAATAAAATTCTTTTCTCTTCCATTTTCAAACATTCCCTGTGATTGCCAGGGCAACAAAACATACCAACGTAAGGTCACTTTATTTGCAAGGTTTTCATACAGTGGAGAAGTGACAGCCCACAAATTCACATGTATGGCATAACCATGCAACCCAGCGGCCTGGCACACTGTTGCCATCCCTTGCTGTTTGAACTGTAAGAGGACTCAGTCCGTAGCAAGCTTCAGAAGATTTTCCAGAGTCCAAAATCACATGCGAGTAAGTCCTACCTGGTTTCCTTGCTTTCATGGACTCCTTGGCCAGTCACTGCCTCCTGTGGCACACATCCTGATGAAGTGGCTCGTGAGTCATGGAAGTGGGAGAGCGACTGCCCAAATGCTCAATAGCTGTATTTTCCGACACAGGAATGTCCCAATCCTGCCCCCTGCAATGCAAGTAGCAGTTACTGCTCCTGGAGGAGTTGAGGGCAAGCAGCCACAAAAAGCAGTTCCCCCCTCCCCACCTAGAGTCCCCCAGCAGAAAAGCTCCTGAATGGAATGGAGAAGGTCTCAGCTGAACAGCAGCAGCATCCTATTTCCCACTTCAGGCAACCATCTCTTTGCCCAAAGAAAACAGGCATTGGTTAAACAAAGCAACAACTTTCTTGTAGAGTATTGGTTGTTTCTGCTGTCCCCCTTGCATATGACCAAAGAGTCCAACGGAGACAGTATTTTAACCAGAAGCTTGATGTGAGCCACTCTGGGGTTTGAAGATTTCAGTATTTCAGGTTTTTCTTTTTGTTGTTTGTAGGAAAAAAAGTAGTTAATAGCTGATTAGCTGGTTGCTTCTCCTGCAAGACCTGACCCACAGGGACAAGCACTCCTAATATCTACTTGAGATTATTAAGTAATTTCTAGCCTCACTAAAAATTGGACACATTTCTGTGGAATTTACTTGCAGGTTTTTTGAGACATTTTGAGAAAATCCATGGGAGTATGGCTGATTTCTCCCAATACACACAGGAATCTATGTTAAATTAGCTGACAAAGCTGCTTGGATTGGAAAACAAATTAATCCACCCAGTCTTTTATAAAATGCCCACAAGAAACAGAAAAATAAAAGCTTTTCTACATTTTACTTCTGTGAAGAGAGAATGAAACATTCTTGTCTCCGGAGATCTTCCAGTTCCCACTCCCATCCTTCAAGTTTTATCTTCCCTCCCCAGATTCAGATTCTGAGGAGTAAAATTAACTGCTTTTATGAGAAGAGGTGGTAATGGCAAGAGAGGATACTGTCAGTCAAGGACCAAGTCCCTGGCCACATGAACATCCAGGACAAAATGCTCAGCACAACCAGAGAGGCTGTCCAGAGGCTGCTGGGGAGGAGTGCCCTGCATGAGGTTCCCCCGCGGCGTTGATGCTTCCAGCAGAGCAGGCATCTGAAGGTCTGATAATCGATGGCGATTTAATGAATACAACGATGGGGGCGGTGTCTATTCTGTTGTTCATCTCCGGCAAAAATAGAAGCTTAAAAGCAGAAGTTTCTCTCCAGTGACTTGGACCTCTTGCTCACACGAAAGTATCTGCATTTAGCAAAATGAATCCCACCCTTTCTTAAGGCTGTTTGCATTTCGTGAGTTGCTCAGGAGGGAACTCTCTTTCCTTTCTCTCGCACCGTAACTGCCCAAGAGGAGGTTGGGTGCTCAAACTTCGTTTTGCAAGAGCAGTCCTCCCGAGGATGAGTGCTGGGGGCAGTGATTGCCGGGGCGAAAGGAGGAAGAAGCCGCTTGTGTTCAAGTTGAGAGGTTCTAGCAAGTCCAACAGAGACACAGAGGCTTAAGAAATTCCCCTCAGGGGAAATGCTAGGCTGTATTTTGTCTGCAAAAAAGACCACAGCCGTACATCATGGATGTGCCCAACAATGGAATCTAACCAGCAAAGTTCATCCACATCTGCTATCTTTTAAGAAAGGGGCTAAAGTATATTTGATGCAGCGTTCAGCTATTTGCACTTTGGAAATCCAGCTCCCAGGGAGTTATTCGCTCATTCTGTTTTATTAGTTTTCACTGTCTCCCAAGATCTGTGCAGTTCGGCTCCATGGTAACTCAGGAACTTGCTTAGTCACCTTACATATTGATGTATACAAGGAAAGCACGGTACTAATACACTGTTTGAGCATCTCTAAGATATATTTAAAATATCTAAGACGTGTGGCAGAGTAGGATTTATAGAGGATACAGAATAGTGCTGCCTTGCCTTAAGGTCGTAGTGATTGTTTCTTGGGAAATCCTGCCAAGTCACTCCTGGCTTTACAACAACTAAAGTCATGCTAAACTTTTGTCCACACTGTTAAGCAATATTTGTTCTCCCTGCCCTCCAGAGATTACAATTAAAAAATACAAAGTGATTAAAAAGGGGAAGAAAAACAGAGGAAAAAGGACTTGCCCTACAGTAACTAGCTGTGTCTGGGCTTACTAGCTGGGTGCTGCTGACATAGCCCAGGATATGAGCCCTGTAGTCCTCATTCTTTGCTTGTCTGCAGCACACCATGACTCTGCTCAGCCTGCCAGGCTTTTTTTTACAAATCACAGAAATGCATGAGGGGTTGGTGCATGTCTGTGTTTTGCTCTGACGTGTATCCAAAGTCAGAACGACTTCAGGCAACAGGAAACACAGAAAAGCTATAACAACTCTTACACAGACCTGAAGTCAGATCCCTGGTTCCCACACTTTCCAGCCACCAGCTGGCTAGCCCCGTACATCACATAAACCGATCAGTTACTTTGAATGTGTGTTGATTTTTATAATATATGATGGGCTCCAGACAACAAAATGTTTAGTACAAGCTGCAGTTCTGGAAGTGCTGTGGGGATTCATTAGTTAATGCCACAAGGACCTGGCGTGGAACATCTCAAGTTCTGCTCCTTCTCACTGTTGTTAGCTTTGAATATCCTTTGGATTACTTTTTTAAAATACCTCAGAGAAGATGACAAGAAAAGTGGAAAAGACTGCCAGAAAAAAAAAATAATATGTGTTTTGCCCACATGTTTTGGGAGAGGAATAAAGCTGCGTGTTACCCTTCTAATATTTGCATTGAGCAGGCAAATTTTCAAAGAGCAGGAGAGGGATCAGCTTCTGCTATTTCAGCTGCAGCCAGTGACCTGCGTGGTGCTAGGAGAAGATGATATACTTGTCCAAACACAATGGCAAGAAGCTTAAAACCTGTAACAACATATTCTGAGGTCGTCTGGCCTGCTTACTTTTTCAAATGACAGTTCTACTTTGAAAAGCCCACCTTTGAAAATTGCTAATGAGTAACCAGTGATATCAAAACTCAGTACCTATTGGGCCAGTGAGCTTTTCAGCTACTGCCATTTGGATTTTAATGACCTTCTGATGTGTATCGATGCAAAGCAACTCATACCACAACGGAACTGCTTTAACTGTTGCCGTTTAACTTACAGGATAAGCAGTTACAGAAACACATCTCTTCAAGGCAGCTAACAAAACAGATGAGGTGAAGTACCTAATGTCAAAACAGAGAGAATAAACACTGAAGAGCTTCTCAGGCCTGTGAAGGCATTTTCATTGAAGGTACCTACATCTGCCTTTGAGCACAAAACCTCTTCCAATAGTGCTAAAGGGTCAGCAATGTGTCAGGGGGCAAAAAAAAAGACCATTGCGGCAGGCTACACTATTAAACATGTCAGAGTAAACGCAGGATCCTGACTCCCTCCACTAGCAAAGGTCAGGCAAGCACAGGCATCAGTCACTGGCTTCAAATCTGGAGGTGAAGGTCTTTGCTTGGTAGTTTCACAGAGTTCCCAGCTAGCCTTCGCCGTCCTCCTGCTCTGGCAGTCTTTCCATCTGAAAGATGCTGCTGTACAACATCAGAGTTACTTTAGGTGAGTTTTAATCGGTGGTATGCAACTTTCTGGGTGGTCTATGTTAATCTGTAATCCTATCAGCTAATTTCCAAAGTTGAAACAAAGCCAAATGCAGAAAAAGTGAAAATGTTTGTCTTCTATCCATGTTTTAAAGTCTGTATGGACCTCTAAGATGAAGCTCCTTATTGTTATTATGTTTTTCATTTTGAAGTGCCAAAGGATAAGAAAAGAGCTAGATCAAAATTAGTTCAATTAAAAGGAGGGAAATTCACCCAAGTGTATATGATATATAATTATACAACATGTATAACTATACCTACTACTACTGAAAATAAATCTACATGGTCAGGATCCAGATCCAGCCTATGTAGATAAAACTGATGAAAGAAAAGGTACTTTACTTCTGGAGACATCTGTTGTCTGCTACTAAGTAGGGAACTGATTTCTAATTAGATAGATCTTACATAAAATGTTTGGCATTATTTGAAGCATCTTGCATTCTGCATCTTGTTTTAGCTACCTGACTCATCAATATTTTGCTTTTGTAGCCAAGGAGAGCCATACTATGCTAAGGCAAAAATAAACAGTCATCTGATCTGTAAGTAAATAATAATACAGTAACGGTAGTGACCCATTATTTAAGGTTCCAGAACAATTTTTGCTTTAAAGCTCATTTCATTAGAAAGCTTCAGCACATTTTTCTCTACACTGCTCCTTGGTTAGTTCCCAATCAGAGGAAAATATTTGGAAGTTGCAGGTTTTAAGAGGAACTGATTTTTCAGACCACAAAATCAGCAATTTGTAACCTTTCATACTGAAAGTTTTGCCCATTCATTGTCCAAAATAGACAAAATTGAACAGAAGTTTTCTCACTGGCCAAGGAGACAATGAGGACATGGAATATTTTTTGCCAAGTTGTTACTAAAGTGATCTCTGCACTCAGTATAACCCCATGAGAAGTTTAGGGAAAGGGTACGAATACATCACCTGTCCTATTTCTAGTTCTATCATACTTTGATGGCTGGAGATACATTATATATGTCTGGGGACTTATATTAATCAAATTTACATAAAAGTCCCCTATCTCTGCCCTTGTACCTATCTAATGCAAAGTGAAGACCTCAGCCTCTAAAGATCATCCTGAAATCCACCTCTAGCCTATCTCCTTTTATGAATATTCTTGGCAGATGTTGGCAATGAATATACTCAAGCAGTCGTTTAAATTCTGCTGCTTTCTCAGGAAGGGAATTTGTTATAAATTATATTTGGTAGCCTCTACTAATTCATTCATTCTCCTTCAAATGCCAGCTGTAGCCTGATCCCATATGTGTGTTCATGTAAAAAACTTTCCCTTTAAGCATTGAGAGTCCAAGACTCAGCAGTAAAAATACTTGAATTGTTGATTTTATTTTCTAAAGAAAATTACGTTGAAAACTGCACATTCCCATGCAATGTTTCCACCTTGATTAAATTTCCACTGGAAAAAAAATCCATTTTCTGCTCTCTATTTATGGAAGCATCAGTCCATCTTCCTGAGGTTTCTTCGCAGGTCAGACGAGGGCAGTCTGCACTTTGCACCAATCAGCTGTTTACTGCCTTAAAAAAAATTGGGCTTCTATATAATGAGTCACAGGCATGGGAGATTCAAAGCTCAGTTCCTGGGTCCCAACTAAGAGAGAACTTAAATTATGCTTAACTTAATTGTTAAAGTATATTTAAATGCTTCTCTGGGTTGGAGTTGTTTTCAGTTTATACCACAACTTAACATTTAATGGACAGTAAGTTTCAGTGCAAGTACCATCATGCAAAAAGCAAATGCACATACTCTGGAGTGACATTTCATGTGACAGCTAGTTAGGAACTTCAGCTGATAGATGGTGAGCATGTACGGACACGGGGGTAAAACTAAGGATGTTGTAGACTTTGTACTCCCTGCTTCCTGGATTTTTAGTACTCGTTTCACCTTTATTAAACAGCCCCATTGTTTTGAAGAACAATAAATTCTTGCAATTAAATCTGCTTTACAGTTATCTTGTTTGGGAAGTTCTTTATGGATCACGATCTTTTCTGAAATTACACTGTGCAAATATTATTACTTGTGAGATTAAATTATGCTTAGTGAGTAAACCAAATATATGTGCAATAAATAGACGACCTTCGCTGAGCAACTTATTTCTGCATACATTTGGACATATCCATTAATCTGGCGTTCTGCTGGCACTGAACCATAATTTCACCACCTCAATAGCACAGCGAGGAGCAAACAAGAACATAGTCCCTGGGTTTTAGTGCAGATTGTACAGAGTGGCATTTATCTACAAGGCCACAGCATCAGATCATGGTCTTAGCAAAGACTGGAAGGTCCTGCTCTTGAAATTAATGACTGCCAATGCTGGGATTTTCTTTACGACGACTTTTTCAGAGTTTGATTCTCCCGTTTCAAGTGGAATATTAAGGAGATAGTATTTCCGCCAGTATTGGCTCAAAAGATTATGAACATTTCCTTCAAGTTTCTACCTCTGTATTTTATCCTGTACTCATTCCACCTACCTTGAGATACCTAACTGAGATGTCTACTTCAGAAACCTCACCACCCAAGGTATATCATCTGCCATTCAAAACTCATTGTAGTCACCAGCTCTCCTCACTGGTCACAGAGACTTGTTTTCAGCGTGAGACCTGCAGACCGAGAGGCAGATATGAATTAGTTCTTGACAGGGTTTTGAAAGGTAACCAAGAAAAACAATTCTGTAGTCTGTGGGATGAAATTCACTGTAGAAGGATTCCACCTTACGCTGGCAAGTTGAAAGGAACTGTAAATCAAAAAAGGCAGAGGAAGACTTTGTCCACTCTTAGCCACTTCCATGGCTAAACCTAAGCGTTTGGTCCTGGCTTTGTTGTGTAATTATCCAATTCTGAAAACTCTGAGGAGCAAAAGACTTCAGCAGTCCTTGGGCATCTTTGTAAAGTGTCCACATTTTTAAGCAGACTATGAAATATCTTCTAAGCAAACTCCTCACCACAGTTCATTACATCCAATTGTTGAGAAATATCCGTGTGGTTATCATCTCATAAGCACAGTATAACAGGTAGTAAAAATCATGAAAACTTACATTTTGCCTCTGCTGAATTCCTAAAATTACCTAATTGCAAAGCTAGTCACAAAATGAAGAGGGAGAAAGTTGAGGAAAACTACAATAAACTCCAAAGTCAGCATTGACAGAGACAAGGTTGCAGGTGTCAGATTAGATAATGTTCCTTGTGATTGCATACCACAATGTGGCTTCATTAAAAATACAACCAAATTTAAGCCTGAGGTTATGAAATTGACCTTAATTTGTCTTCTTAATGACATCTAAAAATTTCAAAAGATGTTGGCAGAGAAAGAAGCTAAAGACGATGCCATAAAGAAGTTCTATTTTTTGTACAACATAATCAAAACTGAAATAAGCCTTAGGTTGAAAATTAGAAATATGATCTGACTTCTAATTCATTGGGTAAAGTTAGGTAATTAGGTAAAAATTAATTCATGTTACCTTGAGCTTGAAAAAAAAAAATATTTAAGTGGGGAAAAGCAATTTACCTGCTGTGCTCAGCTGAATTCATGTTGTTTATGTGTTCAAAGGCACCTATGTTTTTTTACATGAGCCATGTCATTAAAGGGAAATCTTTACTTCTAAGTAAAAGATAACCAAGGATCCAGTGTAATCACTGGCCTTCTGATCATTCATACTAGTTAACTCTTAGGTCATTGCCTTGCAAGCTCTGTTTTGGACTGTTTCAATCAGATAATTCCAACACAGATCTGCTACTAAGGGACTAGCTCTAAGCATTATAAATTCAGACTATTCCACATAACTCAGCTGTAGTGCCCCCTTAGTTTTCTTTTAATGAGCCATACAGACATAACCTGGGTAACTTGCTTTTACGGTCTCAATCTTGCTGCCCTGCCCTCAGTTTTTTAGTATAGCACCCACATACACTACACCTCTGCTATAGTTATTTTTTAAGGACACATCACAGGTTTTTCTTTTAAAAGTGATCCGAACTTAAGCGTGAAGGCTTTGCTAATACAGTCGCACCAGTAAAGATCATACAGCATAGGAATGCTGTTACACTCTTAGCATGGGTAAGAATTTTGAAGGTACGGTTAATTTTGCTTGGGAAAGTAGAATCACAGGAAAGCTTAAAGTGGTTTTATCTTGTTTTGTTTTGCTTTGTTTTAATCAAGTTAAGCTACAATACAATAGCAAAATTCAGGGTTTGCGGCACAAATGGTGGGATTTCTTCAGCTCATTTCCATCGGTTGCACCATGCCACCCTTTTGCCAATGTGGTTCTGAGAGCTAAAACTTTTCTCTCCGACACCTAGGAAGCTGGCTTCTGTCTTAGGCAAAGTCCACACATCTGAATACAAAGATCATCCTAGTACAGTTTTAGATATGAGACTTCATTATTAAACATTACCAAGGTATTTTATCACTGTCTGACAAAGAAAGAATATTGGAAAAGATAAACTGGAGTATCTGAGCTGCAGAAGGGCCTAAAAGGTTCATTAGATAAAAAATCAACAGGAATTTGACTCCTAACCCCAAAAGATAATAGCAAATTGCTTGTGCTGGCATTTCAGCTGGATTTTTTTTTTCCAGATTTCCCTACAGGTTAAGAAAAAAAGACTTGGGAACAGGGACTCCTAAAACAAACTGAATAAAGATTTATGTCTATTTGCAGAAATATTAGTTCTCAGTGGGTATGTCTGCATTCAATATTTTCTATATTATTACACAGTTTCACTGTTGCCAGAGTCTGTTCAGCTACTCTAAATATTTTTTTGCTTAAGGATATATTTTATTTCTGTTGGTGGGAAAATCTGAGCCTTGTAACTTTCTGGGCTACAAATCCATAAGTGACAGTCAGACATGAACAGCATTTCTCTCTTCAGCACGCTCGATAAACAGAAACATGGAAACGGTATCTTAAGTGTAAGCAGGGAATACTGATGTTAAAGTGTTGTTTCAAAAACTGCCAGGAAGAAACAATGGAATTCATAGGTATCCAACAAAAAAAAAAAAAAAAAGAGAGAAAAAAGAATGAATAAATCTATTTTCAGCCTGCAAACATGACATGCATTAAAAGGCCAGCAAAACCAAGCTCATAAAATAGGATTCCTCTAGATGGAACTCTTGAATTTTAAAGATGACAGTCGTGTAACAAAAGCATCGAAACTTAGGAAATTATTCTCTTCCTCCACTGATTATTTCTCCTACTGAAACACCTCCTTAGAGGAAAATGGGTTTATCTCACCTACTCACCCCATGGCGTGATGAGACACAGCTCTTCTGTGCAGAAGACTTGAATTTAAAGGACTTGAATAATGTGGTAAAATAAATAAAATGATGACTACGATAGAGGTTTTGACAGGTGCAGAGAGCTATCTCTCTGTGTAGTTCCTTTTAGAGTAGGATTAAAGCTGCTAATCAAGGATTTTAGATTTGACTCAGCTCTTGCCATTGAACTTCCTACTAACACTTGCAAACCTGCCTAGACTTGAAACAGGATTATTTTTATTTTTTTTAATAATCTTTTAATTATTCTGTAAGTGAAACCATTATATAAAAATACGTGGGAAGTTAATGGGCAACAGAAAAACCAAATCCACTTAAATAGAACAGAATCTTTGTAAAATATTATGAAGTACTGACTCAACCATAGAAGAATACGACATAGCGATTTTGTCAACAGCATCGGAACAGTTCTGCAGTAATCTTTAAAGAGAAGTCTGATATCTTTTAAAACTAATTACTAAAAATATATTGGAGAAAAAGAAAAGAAGTATATATCTACAGACCTAAGTGGTATCCTTCAGCTTCGGAAAAACACAAAGACACCAGCAGTAACACCTAGCCACCACAAATATATTCAATGAGAACACAAAAGCAGATGAGGCAGAAGTGCTAAAATGACAAAGAGCTTTGCAGGATAATACATCTCAACCGAAGCACTTGCAAGGTAAAATATAATAATACGAGGCAGCTGCTCCTAAAGCCTCTGCACTTGCTCTGAGGAACCAGGGATCAGCTGGATGTCAGGGCCCAGACCCCCCCATCAACGCTGCAACGAAAGGAGCTGCCATAACCAAGATCTCTGCACTTCAGCACAGCACGCGGGGTGGAAATAATAGAGACACATCAGAAATACAATGTGATAACAGGTAGCGAGTGTTGACTTCTGCCAGTGACTGTGCAGTTTTTATTCTTTGCATTTTTAGCTTCGCGTCTTGACTACTGAAAAACACTTTTCTTGGGGCTATCTTTGAAACATATAGAGAAATCTTGTCTGGCAGAAAACATAATGTGCCTGACCTACTGTGGTACACATAAGCGTGCGCTGTACTCCCTCATAGCTATCTGTTTCCTTCTGGCTGTTATTAGAGGTACCAGTTACCCTCCCAAACTCCTACTGCATATGTAACACATTTATCTTCAGAAGTTCGTTTTTCTCATTGAATCTCTCACAGCAGCAGCAATGCTTTGCTTCCCTGTTTCTGGGAAGTCCCAGGACTGCATCAGGAGATGCCAGTAGCCCGATACCCTCCGCGGTCCCGGAGCTGCCTTTCCCCTCGCACCGCTCCAAAGAAGATCCCAGCTTCCGCAGTCAGCGAAACATACAGCTCTGATGTAACTCAAAAATTAAAAATACATGTGCAAAATCATTTAAAAGACACCCCTACACAACACATGCAGCGATACCGCCCCAGCCCAGAGACAGCCCAAAAAACGTGGTCCCTGAGAGGAGTAAATTGCCACGTGTAGGATTATCGCCCCAGTGCCTAACAAAAAAAACCTGCACGCAGCAGAAAATGACGCAGCAGACCCGAAATATATTAACTAACTGATCTATTTCTACTTCTGACATGAACGGTAGGGAGGACCAAAGCCACCTGTGTCTCTCTGAGGTGCAACAGAGGCTTCTGTAACTGCTGCCAGAGGAGAAGGTCCCTGCCCACAGGTCCCATCTTGTGTCCTGGTACAGCAACTGGTCCCAGCTCTGGTACAAGCTGAGCCAGAGTGTGGGGTGGGCCCTGGGTGGCACTGGTCCGGCCCTGGGCGCTTAGCGGGTGCTCCTGAGCCCACGGGTGCCAAGCCAGCAAGTACCGTGCAAAGTCTGCAATTGCTGCTACCCCGACGCGCAGCAGCGGCTGACAGGGGTGGCAGTTTTTCAGAAGACATTTTGTAATCGCAACTGTGTGTTTCATATACAGCAGCCAGATGCCTGGGGGGAGGGAGGGGGAAGAGCTATAAATCTATAAATAAGTAATGGAGTGTTGGGCTATGAAACTCATAGATTACCATAGGAGAAATTCTCTCAGCGGCTGCATTAACGCCAGGACAGCTTTCAGCTGTTTATCACTTTGAAACGGCTCCTGCCTCTCGCCACAAAGGCTGTGCGGGGCTTGCCTGGCCTCCTGTGTGCTTTTCTCGTGTTCACCTCTGGCCATAAAGAATTAATTCATTACTGACATCGTACAATCAGTATCTCGGGCTCCACTAATGCCCACTTAAATAATATGACTCTGCCTCATGTAACACTAACCTCTCTGGTCTCAGGGTGCGGCTTGGTCTTCACCGCCTGTCTGAGAAGTTTGGGGGGAAAAAGAGGCGCAAGCGGCCACCTATTTCTGCTCTCACACTGCGAGCCCACGCTTGACATCAGAGACCCCAAGGTCACGGCAATATCCCACGCACTTGAGGCAGGTCTGGGAGAGGATTTATTGGTCTCAGAGAATGCCGTGAGCCACTCCGGGTTGTCAAGCAAGGACCGATTCAGACCTGCAGAAGCCCTTCCACGTAGAGGTGCTGGTACCACATGTCCTGGAGAGCTGCCACCACGACCTGCAGCCACCTAGCAGAGACACGTCCGAAGTGGTGGCCATCTTCCCAAAGCTGCTTCCCCCACCACCCAGGGCACCGCTGAGATTGCTGGCATCCCTGGGGCAGCTGCTCGCCATGGTGGGTAGCTCCAAGCCTGTTTCCAACCCCTCTCTTGCAGGGACAATACGTGTTTCGCCTTGCCCAGCTGCCCAGCTCGACACAAGACATTCCCCCAGGTTGCCCCACCAAGGGCAGACCCCCAGTGCAGCACGAGGTACGGGGTCTTGCACAGCCCACGGAGGTACCTCGCTGTCCAGCACCTCAATCTTAGGGCTCCTCTCCATCTACATTTACCCTGTCCCTTATCCGTTTTTTAGTGCTTCTCCAAGTGATTATCATCCTCCATCATGGAAATATCATACGCTTTGTAGTTAGTCACTTTATTCCTCTGCCAAGGATGCTCTCAAGCTCCTGTCACTAGAAGCACCCTGTGTTCTCTTCATGCCATAGATCTTTAAATGCAGTAGTTATACATTACCTAGGCTGCACATATTTTTTCCTAAAATAACACAGGCATCTCTATAGACCTTCACTAGGCCTTTGATGCACTCCAGGCATCTTGCTTTTCAGTCTATTATTCAGTAGCACAACTTAAATAATTGGGTCTTAGTACTTTCTAAGTCTTCACAATTTTTTTGACTCCTAACAGGGTGAGTGGTCAGGTGTGATACAGAGCTCAGAGGAAGCTGGAAGAAAAGAGAATAGATGAGTACGCTAGGAATTAAGCTAGTTCTTGTTGTTTGCCTCTGTAGTGGGGTGTAAGGCCTACAGAGGAGAAAATCATAGATAGTACCCTTCTGAAAAGAAGTGAAGAAGGTGAATGAATGGAAAATAATGTAAAAGTCAAAGCCCACAAAAAGTGTGCAGCTCCTGAAGCAGCCTTTCATTCCCCTCCAAACAGTAGGTAAAATCCCTGGAGGTTTCTCTCTCAAGCAGACCAGCAGGGAAGTCCACAGCTGTGGCCCGGGTGAGACAAATCCTGTTCCAGCAGTTTCACTGGGTACTGCCTGATCTCGGGCAGAAGCATCCTGGAAGGATGCATGAGGTGCCCAGACATGAGTCCTTGAGACATCTGTGCTGTCCAGGCGGAGCACTCCCCATTTTCCACCACGGTCCTGAAATCCCAGTTGCCCGCGGCGCGTGGGTGTTATACTTTGCATCTAGCCTGTTCTATGGAGCGAGTCAATTCTCTAGACGGGGAAGTTTGAGTACAGATGAGAGGCTAGAGCTGGTGGGGACTGACCCCTCAGAGTACATGCATGCCAAATGGGATGCCTTTTGCCTGCTCCGGTTCTGCAGGAGTACCCCAGCAAGGCCCTCATCTTGCTGCAGTCCCCCAAACCCACACGCTGTGCCCCCAGGGACTCTGGCTTGACACAAAAGTTTGGTAACACCAGGCAAACCAACCTTCTCACTTGCTTCTGGATTTTCTGCCTACGCATGGCACATCCACAGTGTTTGAGATCAACGTCTGGAGGAGACAGGGACCTACTTCTCTGTGGGTACCACATTTATAGGCAGGGATTTGTGGGTGGGAAACACTGTTCTGAAAAAATACAGGTATCCTGGACTTGTAGTATGTGCTTTGCTAGGGCCCAGGAGTGCCTTCCCCTCGGGCAATACAGCCCTGGTATATCAGGGAGGAATATATCTTGTGATGCACCCGTTGTCACCATTTTGAAATACCCTTCCACTGCTACCAGAGCACAGGTGGCTTGGAGTTAAATGTTTATTAATCAAAGAGAAGAAAATCAATACATATCTTTTTAATGCAGTCATCATTTGAAGTATTATAACCTAAAGAGACAAATCAAAACACTGAAGAAGAAAAACACAGAATATCTATTAAAAAAGACCCAGGGTCTGAAATAGGATGTACTGGTTGTAAACATATTCCATCATTTAGCTGCACCACTGTCTACGAGGAAGCAGCCATGGGATATGCTCCTTACGTAGTAAACTCCAGGGAAACATTTCTGCAGTATCGAGGCGTGCAGGCTAGCAGTAAAGCCAGCTGGCCAGATCTGCTCTGCAATCACCTCTTGCGTGATCCCACTGAAATTAGTAGGGTTGAACAGGCCTACAAATGAGGAGAGCAAGATGCCCACTTCTAGCTGTCGAAGTTGCAAACTAAATCTGATGATCACAGCCAGAAATGTGTAAGAGTTTGGTTAAAACGTTACAGAGAAGACTAGAAATGGCGTTGCAGAGGTTCACGCTGGTTACTCCAGAAGCCCAGAGCACTTCTGTTTAGGTAGACCATTTTTCCCCACGTTTAAACCATTGGAACTGCAAGCAGCGTTTGGAACAAGGGATCCAGCTTTGCCCGTGACTGGCAGATAACTGAAGTCAAGAAGTTTTTTGCTGAAGTCAGATTGGTTGGGTAAGGGGAGCTGGGTGAGGCCATAGGATGGCTCTTTGAGCAAAGTGTGACATACAGTAACACCTGAAGTGGAAAATGTTCCATACTAAAAAAAAAAATAAGAGCGAAGAATGACTCTAGAGGCAGACTCTTGTTTTATTAGGTGCAAATCAGATGTGATATTAAATCCATATGGTAAAGGTTAACATGTAAGAAGTATTGCACACTGATCGCAGCACTTTAGAATTGGCCCCTTCTTCATTAGCATTTTATTGGCTTCACAATAGGCAGCAACACTGATACAGAATGCCTAAGAATTAACTGCAACAGTAAATGATAATACAAGTTTTAAAAAGATAATAATGCCTTCCTTACACTTGTGATGATAACAAACAGCAGAGATCCCTAATAGCAGCACCAAACAAGGAAAAATTAACATGGAAGAAAGAAACCAGGCAGATCTACCAATAAAATCATAAGGCTGATAGTAAAATGATCTAGCAGCAGGGGGAAAAGCAAAATCAATAGCAAAAACATATTAATTAGTACCTTCTCCGTTCCGTTGCATCTATGTCAGACTCCAGTGCTTGGAAAAGCAGGAAAGCTTGTGGCATCAGGGCTCCAGCCTCTGAAACTCATCTTTCTATGACTGAGCAATTGTCCCCAACGGCCACTAAATTAAATAGAGGGAGACAGAGACGGTAACATTTTTTTCCCAAGGACGTAAGAGGATTGTAAGATTAGACATCTCCCTGGCACTGCTCTCGATGGAACTGTAACACACTGCTTCCCCCTTATCTCCACATATTAACATCCCAAACTCTGCAAAATACCTCCCCAATGGGCAAACCGGACCTGGCGGTGACCCTGCCCGCTGACGGGATGGGGCTGGGGTAGGCAGGAGGTGGGCTTCGAACCCCCCTCAGCCCCTTTGAGGTCGGTGTTTCTCGTGGCAGGGATCAGCGGTCAGTCCCCAGTTCTGGGAATTACCCCACTGCTCGATCCTTGGGCTCACGCAGGGATATCTACGCTGATTCGGGGAGAGCACGGCGGCGGTTGGCATTCGGCAGACAGCCGAGCTGAGGATTCACGCTGCAGCGCAACGGTGAACTCTGTTTTGTTCTTTGCGCCTCTGCCAGCAACTGCGGGCAGACTTTTTTCTTTTTACCTCTTGCCTGCTGCTGAACGCTGCTGTTTTCATAAAACTGCCTGTTACAGCCCAAGCTCTTTCCCGAGCCGAAATAGCTATGTCAGACCCCATTGTTGCACGTGTAAAGCTTGGAGAAAGTCTCCATTTACACTGCTTTCTACTCATCAGCACTGAATTTCACCTGCTGTTTTACTACGTGGTCATTCAGTGTCGCGAAATCCTTCTGCAACTCTCCAGACAGCTTTCATTTGCACTGCCCGCGGTAACTTAGTGCCGTCAGCCAGAGATGAAGTTATTTTGGCAAGTTATCTGAAATGTCTTCTCCCCACAAAAAAATCATTCTGTCAAATAAACAATCCTTCTTCTGTGAGCACACCACTCCAATTAATGGAGGTTAATTGTCTATAACAAACAACCATTCAATGTATTCATTACACTAATGACATTTCCTTTTTAGAGGATTTATTAGTTCAAAAATACAGTTTTGTTCACTTGGCTTTTAACTGCAGCAAGGAAACATGCTTGAATTGGGGAAAGTCTTTCATTCCAAGAGAAACTAACAAACTGCTTCTTAAAGAAAGTGGATATTTATCCATTACTTGACACTCAGATCTCCTTGAGCAAAAGATCAAAAGAACTGCTTTCAAATACATGCATTTACTAGGTGGTTAGTAATATAAATATGTGTGATACTGGAGTTGCACCCACTTGTTACATTGACCATAAAGATTTTTTAAAGCATAACTGACCCTAAGAAAGCAATCTGCCTTCCCATGTCACCACCAGGTTGCCACCATAGAGTGAAAATTACCTAGTTTTTAACAGCAATGTGCTGGAAAGCCAGTGGTAAGTAACGGTTAAGATACTTTCAATTCTCTTATTCTGAAGTTTTCACAGTTAAAATAATTTGGCTGATTAAACATTGTCCATTAAAATTAAAAGGCAGATATCGCCAGAGACAATGACACTGGGCTGGGTTTGGCACTGCTGCTGCCAGACCACTACATCTTGTTAATTTACTGTTAGGCTGTGTATTGCTGTTCTGCTCTCCCTTCATACCCACGTTTTCAATGTAACTATACCCCAAATAAGAATCTAGAGTTTTAATGATTAATAAAGGGATATTCAAACTATTCCATAAGAAAAAAAAATCTTTTGGTACACAGATATGAGCAAGCCCTTAAAGAAGGAAAGAAAATACATTGACTGTGATCTTTGTGGCATATTTCTAAGCCCATCTACAGCATTTTCACGTCCTGTGAGTATTTGTGCATCTCTCATTTTGCTTGCACAAATGTTTGTGCTGATCCCTCTTCATTGACATGTGCAACATACTCAGCTGCTATCATAAACAAGGCTCCATCAGGCCAGGCATTCTGCAAAGATCTATAAAGACATTTTATATCAAGAAATTTGAAACTAAGAAATTTAAAAAGTGACCACAGTGGTACCAACTTTAAGTCTTAGGCACATGCGTTTGTGGTATTTACCTGCCACTCATTTAGATTGCATTTGCCCTCACATCTGGGTCAAACTCCACCTTGAAGGTAAGGTTCTCCGGTGAGGTTGTCCACGTGCATGTGGACATGTAGTCATCACTAAGATCTGTAAAAGCTACATGACGTCTTATGTGGGAAGTGCTCTGCAGTACTTACAGCAATTGCGATATGATGATAGAAGAAGGCATTTATAGCATGGGGAATATGAAGAGAGAGGAACGGGAAAGATAATGAGAAGCCCTACCAAAAGGACAGATCAAAAGCCTCGGGTACTCCAGCATGCTAACAAACCAACTCATTCTGCGTCACTTCCACAGGGCCAGTTTCACTTACCTTTTCCAAATAGTATGTGGTCAGCTTTCAAGAAGGGCTTGGCTGTGGGGACTGGAAAAATAGCGCAGGCCACAGGGCAAAAAATGGTGCATGAATGTTTATAAGAGCATCTACTTAAAAGTAAAAACTCACTTTCATTGTATGTGTAGGTTCGTTTCTCACTTCAGCTGTGTGTGAAGAAAAGATCATTAAGAGCACGAGCGTGAGTTATGAAAATATTTGACTGCAACTAATAAGATGCTAAACTGAATGAGATGTGATGGGAAACACATCTCTTGGCATGGATTCCACCACTGCTCCATTTGGACTGAAGAAAGCAAATACCAGCTTCAACTCAATTGTTTTACCTCAGCAAAAACCACTGTGGCCTTATTCATCTCATTGAATTTGCTGTCTCTTCATGTCTTACATATAACTCCTCTTCCATGAATGGAGAGAAGAGCCAGATGCCCCCTGTCAATCAAATGATACCATGGTATTTTTACCAAAGATAAGTTGCAATATACTGTTCCAGGCCATTTTGATGCAGAATTAGCTTTAAATATAATCCACTTCTCTCGGCAACCCCTCCCTAATGTCTCCCAACTAGTCACATCCACAGCCAGCAAAACAAATTTGAAACATTACTGCATCAGACCTCATATGAACAGATTACATCCTCAGGGACTGCTGCCACTCTGGGTAGTTTCTCAAGGCCAGCATTTCCAAACCAAAATTTTATAACATGCCTTGGATATGCGATACTTTCTGGGTGAATGAGGTTAGGAACATTTTATTAATGCCAATTAAACAGCATGAGTAGAGAAGGCATAAGATGTTCCAAAAATGAAACATTTAGTAAGAGTAAATAAAAAGAAAAAAGTGCAAAAAAAAAAGAATCCTCAATCTATCTCACTTGATTAGGTGATACTTCTTTAATCAGCAAATTGCAATCTTGTTTCAAACTGAAGATTGTTGCTATGAAGAGTGTAAGAACAAACTAAATCATCTAGCACTTATTTAAAATGCTGCAACACCAGCAGGCTTATTGTAATATAATAGAGTAGTAGAGCAATTACACTGTGAGATTAATATTTATAGAACATAATCAGGTTTTCCTTATTTAAAATATTATTCAATAATTTGTGCTCCTTAAAAGCATCTTCAAAGTCAATGTAGGGTTTGAAATAAGTCTTTACGGAAAGGTATTGAAACCCTGGCAGGAACCTGGAACGACGTTCACTGCCCCTCGGAGATCACCTGTGGTGTGGTCCCTGCAAGTCTTGCGCTTCGGGAGCGAGCATCTCCCTCCCTGATCTGAAGGAATGAACGCAAGGGAGATTAGAGGGTGGGTTATAAAAGGGCATGAAGTTGGTGCTGTGAAAGGGATTTGCAACATTGCCCGGGACAACGGCCATTCTGTAGCAAGAAACACAAGAAACCAACAGGGATCAGAGATGGAACCTCAGCAGGAGGAGGGAGAGGAGGATATTTTTCCACAAGCAATCAAAAATACTGTGATACTGACATACCAGCAAGCCATGTAAAGCCAGAGCCTCAGAAAATTAAGTGTGAACCTCCAGGATGGCCAGCCAGTGACAGGAGGACACAGACCTCCAGGTTTCTTTCTTCCAGGACCGTACCCTCTCTCGAGCAGGAGCTGTCGATCACCCCGCGTTCATACTGCACAAAGCCCAAGCACGACCAGTCTGGGAAAAGGTCTCTGTGGGTTATTGCAACACAAATTGTGTGCAATAATGACTACTATTTCTGGAATATAGTTAAAACTAGCATCGGAGCACCTAAAGTATTTACTTCAAATG
Source organism: Astur gentilis (assembly GCF_929443795.1). Classification (NCBI taxonomy): domain Eukaryota; kingdom Metazoa; phylum Chordata; class Aves; order Accipitriformes; family Accipitridae; genus Astur; species Astur gentilis. Next base: position 11,423,858 of record NC_064911.1, read on the forward strand.
TGAGAAAGATATATGCCGTGATTTCCTTACCTGAGTCGGAGCAACAACAGTGCCCAGATTAGAGAAAGAGAGATGGAGGTAACAAATCCCTTACGCCCACAGCACAGGGGATCAATGTCTCTTTCCTTCAAGAGGAACTGACAGTATTTTAAGGTGCTAATTGTTAGTACTGCCAATTCTGAGCTCAACGTCTTCTGCTGTAATGAGCCCTGCTTCAAATTGCAAAATGCACGCACATTTTATAACAGGGTGTGGGAGTGTTGTTAATTGCTTAGCTGCGCTCTTCAGGAAAGCATTTCTTACATCTGAGTGTGTGTAACTTCTGATCATATTCTTTGCCCTGTAATTCCCACTTCTTTTTACCTTATAGTAAATACCCAAAGTGCTTTATAAACTTTGCATCTAATGTAACCAACCAAGATATGATTTTGCTGTATAAGCAAGTGGGAGAGTCCTTCAGTTTCCCTGTCTTCAAGGTTTGTCCTGCTTATAGACAGGACAAACCCATCACCTGGTTCTGGAGTGCTCAGCATCCAGTTTCTCCAGTATTCATAGAGATTTCCAGACCCCACTCCTGTGACATCTCAGTCTCACTCAGCACCCAAATCTGCTTGGCGCTGCCCAGTGGAACCCGGGTTCAACCCCGCACTCCCCTCGGATTAGCCTGAGGAAAAATCCCACACGTCTCCTCTCTGGAAGTGGCCTCTGACAGCAGTGGAGGAGAAGACAGCTCAACCAAGCGTCTTCACAGGGAATAATGATAGGTTACAGCAGACACGCAAACCGAGAAAATAGAATACTTGAGATTAAACTAATTAAATTCATTGCTGATACAGCTTCTGGCTTCAGCAAACTTGGGTTTTTACATCTCACCAAACACACAGCTCCCTGGCCTCCCTTCTTTGTCTTCAAATTGTAAGAAAGCCAAATTTTTTGTTTGCTTGTACCATCTGATCAGCTTCCTGGCAATGGCTGTCAGCAGTGGACTTCTCTTGACGTCATGTCACTAATGGGGACAACTTGCAAAGTATCGGTGTAATACAGAGCAACAAATGTTTCGGATTTCATTTTAGAAAGCACTGAATAGAATATAGCATCCACCACATAATTCCCCAGTACAGTCTCTGTTAACTGCTCAGAGGTGCTCAGTACTTCAGAAATCCTTGAAATCAAAGGCCATTTCCCTCTTGTGACTTGCTCCAGACAAGCCCAGGCTGATTGGGGTTGCTGGTGGAACTGAAAACAGTTTTGCCCTCTGCCTTTTTTAAAATAGCAGCCAACCATGTCAATCCAGCTTTGTTTGTGACACGAGTAAAAGCTACAACCTGGCCACTTCCATTGTTTGTTTTTTAATTTCCCTCCATCAAACGGTACTTTATTTCCTCCACTTTCATATCTTGCCTGGCAACCCAGTGATTCACAAATGTATCTTTTTCATATCTTTAGCAAAGATATTTTAATAAAAATATTAGCTTGACTTAGGCGAACAATACCAAAGTGTACTTCCAAGTGTAACTCTGAATTGAAAAACAGAAATTTGCTTTGATATTCACAGTGCCTTTGGTCCTTGTAAACATTCATAGAAAGGATTTTTTCCCTACAAAGGCAACCAATAGGTTTGCAAGTTCATACGAAGGCACTGGCACTTTTATAAACAACAACAAGATAGTCATCTAATTACAGGACAAAATAAATGGCAGGGGACTTAAGTGGCTATTCCAGTACTGGAAGTAATAAAGTACAAATGGATGACAATATAAATATTACCACATACAGGTGAATAAAAGTGTGACTTGTACACACCTCTGCCAATATATTAATCCATATCTCACATGTATTATTGTTTTGATTATTTAAATAAACAGCTGGATTTCTCCATCTTCAGTGGCTAATTTGAAAAGATTCCTACTCCTACATCATAGGTAAATAGAGAGGAAATGGTAATTCTGTTTTCAGACCAGGGACCAATCTGTGCCAGATCACTCAACATTTCCAACAATCGTAGAATCGTAGAATATCTCAAGTAGGAAGGGACCCATAAAGATCATGGAGTCCAAATCCCTTGCAGAACTCCTTGCAGAACTATGTAAAACTAATCCATATGACTAAAAGCATTGTCCAGACGCTCCTTGAACTCTGACGGGCTTGTTCCATGACCACTTCCCTGGGGAGCCTGTTCCAGTGACTGACCACCCTCTCAGTGAAGAACCTTCTCCTAATGTCCAATCTGAACGTCCCCTGAGACATATTTAGTCCCGTATATCTCTTAGTTTTCTTTTTAACGTTGAGATTTAATTCTTTCTCTCTTTTTTTTTTTTTTTTCCCCCTGTCTGAAATAATTAGGCATGTTTTGCCTGTGAACCTGGAGGGTGCGTCAGCCGGAGCATATTTGTTCAGCAGTTCAGCTAGAAGAGTGCAATTTTGAACGTAGACCCATTCCAGAAAGTCAGTTCCTGGTGCCATGTAGAAGGTAGGGAAAACACTTGATGGTTTGTGACTTGCATCTTGAAGAGAGAGCGCCCACAGTGCCCAACACTTTTGCACTACTAAGAAAGATGTACCAGGTTTCAGACCCTGGAAGGGCCTAAACTTTATTTTTTTCACTTGAGGTGCATGAAATGGGCAAGAAAAACAAAGCACTGCAGGGAAGTGCTGCTGCAGTCTGCTGATGGTGGCTGTCCTCTCTTTCTTCCCCCCATTGCCACAGCTCAGCGATGAGTTGGCTCTTTAAACAATGCAGAAGATGGGACTGATTTGTGAAATTCTTTTCCTGTGTATGAAATGCTTTGTATGCAGTCTTTTTGACAGGTAGAAGCTCCTGTGCACTCCATGGCTTCCTCTTCTCCTTTATTTAGGAATTCTTGATTTTAACAGGAGAATATTGACTATTGCAACTATGAGAAAGGTTATGTGGTGTCAGTCTCAGATATCATGTAGAAGGAACTTGTACAGAAAAGACTGCAGGCAAATTAATGCACGCTGTCAATCTAAAATCACTGTTGTCAGGCATTTACAGCCCGTATCTAAATTATATTAATTTTTGACTGTCCATACTGCCAGCCTGACAGATGACTGGTTCATGTAATTGTTGTGTTTTCTTCTCATTAAAAGATACTTGCAAAGGCATCTTTAAGCAAACATACAAGTCGCACGACAAGAAAACGGTGTTTTTCTAGCAACCTTTGCTCTGCACATTTCTGGCAGGTTTTTTCACCACATTCCACATCAATAATGCAACAGCAACCAAAAGGCCATGTAGGCATTTAATCTGAGAGTGCTGAGGGCACACAGCTACCGGCTGAATGCTCTGCAAACACTCTCCATCATATGCTTCCACTCCAGGGAGTTGCCATTGGAGACTCCTCAAAGTCTAAGTTAGATTCATTTTAAAATACAGCACTTTTTGACACTAAATAAAACAAACTTGTAGCTTTATTGAATTATATGAAGTGCTGCGGAAAAAAGAAGAAAAATTATGCCTTTAAACTGTAGTGTCTTATCTGAAAACAGCTACCAGGAGCAGACTAAAACTTCCAAGTGATGGCATGTAAAAGTACCCTTTGTCCAATTTATAACTTGTATATATCTACATAAATGTATACATCATCTTTCTTACTGCACCCAACAGAGCTACATAACACTGATGCCAGCAGGAGAGAAGGAGCAACAAGAGACAGCGTGAAGAAAGGGAGCAGGGCTACAAAATGAAGAGAGCAAAGGAGAGACAGACTTCATATCTACTCTCATCCAAGGAGAATGGAGCAATACAAATTATTTTTTCCCGGGGTGTCTTCCAGACAAAGCTGAAGGTGCTTTGTTTGACTTTGCCCTATGCTTTGAGATTGTTCACTTACTTAGACCAACACACAAACATGGAAAGCAATTATTTTTGTGAAGCGTGCTTCAAATAGTGAAATATTATTTGCTATAACTCGTATCCCATTATATGCACAGTGCCAAAGTGCAATTAATCACATGCAAACATTATAAACATTATAGTTGTCAACATTTAAAATCTATATTAATGCTTTTGCAGGTAATTAATATATGGAAAGCATTCCTCCAGTTAAGGAAAGAGAACACCTAAGGAATGGTATGGTAATCTTACCTTCTCTCAAAGGCAAAACTGTAAAGATTTTAGTGGTGACACTGTCTCTGTAATAAATGTAGGCTGCCTGAGCTAAACACATGAGAATATATATATAGCATGAACTTTTAAAGAAAAGTTAGCTTGTTGCCCAAAGAAAAATAAGAGGTTTTTCTGCCTTTTCTTGCTTCTTCTGGTCCTTTCGGACTCCTGAATGCCAGGAAGTAGAAAAAGCAATTAATATTAAAAATTACTGTCATTACATAGCAAATAATATAATATATAATCCCCCCGACACCAAATCTTAGATAAGAACTCAGTCCACGAAAGGACCTTATTGGAAATGTTATTGTGCAACCGCAAAGACAGAGACGCAACCCTTGGTTTTGCTTCTAAGTCCCAGGGGCAGACATAAAAATAGAAACTCCAGGGGCAGCAGGGACAGGAGAGCTCGGAGGGTGAGGAACTGGGCTGCCTTCACCTCTTCCCTCTTGCAGTGTCGCAGTCATCTGCTCCTGCTGTTATCCTAAGGATGTGTCTATTGCCACTGGAAGGTCTTTGGCGTAGCACGGTTTGAAAAAACCACTGCGGTTTACCAGAGGGAAAAGATACTGAGAGTAATGAAGTGAAAGGATAGTCCTTTCTACCCATGTATATATATCCTTATATTTTATCTGCAATATTTCTAGAACACCTAAGACCTTAGTCTTTGCATGTTCCTTGAAAAAAGAAGTATACATAAACATATGGCAAACGCGTTCCTGGAAAGAAAGATAGCTACTAATAAATGAGCTCGGAATTAGGTGACAAACCCGCCGCAGGGGGAAGGACTGGAAAGATCAAGGTATACCCACACTGCCGGCTGTGACAGAGCTGCAACTGCTACTGTAAGCGCAGCAGTGCAGATCTGGCTTTGCGCAAACTGCTTCTCGGGTGGGTTTGGCAGCCTGAGCCGTACTCGGAGCTGCTACCACGGAGCTGCAGGCAGCAGCTGTGAGAGTTAATTTAAGACTGGCTTGAGCATCCTTCCAGTATAGTGCTGCAATAGCACTGACTTCGGGGTACTGTTTAGGCAGTGTTACAGAAGTATAAAAGTATTATGTATAAAATAACGATTAAGGTACAGCAGATAGATGGGTGTTCCTTATTTACTCTTTTGCATAAAACAGCGCTAGGACAGTATCAGTAAAACAGAAAACAAACACATCCAGGACAGACTTTTGCACGCGAGGCATAATTAGCTGATGGAGCTCCTCTCTAGCACACATTACTACGCCCAACAAATCAGAAGAATTCCAAGAAAGGGTAGAGATTTGTGTAAACTGTGAGAAGAGAGTAGAAGGGACAAATCACACACGAATATTGAAAAACACTAATGCTAAAGCAAACAGCAAAAACTCTCTTTTAACTGTTAGGATTTAGGAAGACTACAGACAATATATTTCATAGTTGCTTCTCATACCATTTTCTAAATTGCTTGGCATGGACCGGTCTCAGAAACTGCCAGCGTACTGGAATAGAGGAGTTCCCAGTATGAGATTTGATACGGGAGGTGCTAATGATGCTGGGAATGATCATCACCATTGCTCAGCAAGCATTCCCCCGACGCAAAGCAAGGCTACAGAGGCTGCTTGTGAACACAGCTCTCCTTTTGTCCTGAGATGTCGAGCAGTGATACACTCAACAGCTCGCTCTTTTACTGTATTGGTTTTATAGTCTTTAAAGGTCTGAATATGACTTTCCATCTTTCCGGCAGTGCTTTTTCTTTATTGCTTGCATGAGTTGTTCCATTTCATTATCCACCGGCATATTATATCTTCCTTGTTTTGACAGGGACTGTTCTGTTACAATTACCTGCTGTCGTTGCGGTTCAAGTGAAGGTGCTGCCAGCTGGACAGGGCTGTAAAGCAACACGAGTGAATTCCCCAATGTTAAAGTTTTTTTGAAAATACAGGAAGCAATTAGCTATCTCTGTATTTAGAAGAGTGCTTGTATTGCAATGAGGCACTGCAGCCGGAGACTGGGGGAGACGGAGCCCTGATGCTTCCCAAACTCTTTCATCGCATTTAAAAATTCTTCATCTCATCTGGAAAATTCGTAACATATAGGAACATGTGATACTTAGCCACAAAATAACACGGGGATAAACTGTACCAAACCTTTCAAGAACAGTATTCCACATCATTCTTACAAAGGGAAACAAAAAGTTATGACGGGCGGCAGAACTGACAGAAAGCGCATGTTCTTCTGATGGGCTGAGCACCTCTTGTCTCAGCTAACCTGAACAGGAATCAGCAGGGAACAGAAACCTGGGCTTGCCAGCGTTACAGGTCTGCATCCAAAAACATGGGAAGGAAAGGGGGAGGATGCAGGAGATGGCAGCACGGGCTCCTACAGGTGACCTGCTCCACGACCAGAGGATGGACGAGGAACTCCCTCATGCCCCCGTACACTCTGCGCTGGAGGGACAGTCGGTGACCAGTGGTGGCCACCGGACCTGGACTGCTGGAAGAAAGGCTTAGGACATACGGGACACCTATCATCTCCTGAAAGATTTCTTCACGCGCTGTAATTATGAAAAAAAATTAATACAGCCTCGTTTTAAGAAACGAACAAACACAGCACAATATTTCAATGTTGCTTTTCAAAAAGATGACTAGAACACATTTGGAGGTCACGATCATACTACCATTAAACCCGACTCTGCTACCAAACGTGCAGCTTCAGCAATAGATGAGTACAGACCAGAAAGCTGAGGCCATACACAAGGGGCCATGCTCCTACACGGGAGATAGAAAACTTGAAAAGAAAGAGGAATTTCAGCTATAACAAGATAACTGAAGCTAATCAAAATTTAGAACACCTAGCACGGGTAGTACTTTTTGGCAAATTAATCTTAGTTATATAAAATATCATTATTTGCCATAATAAGTCATAGGAATGTTTTTTTGACATTTTTTGCAACTAGTTTCTACTGAGCTAGTAAGCCTAGAAATTATTGTTACCATCTGAAAAATGAAAATTAACCTCTTACTAGCTTGTTTGCTCTAAAAGTTTACCATTTAATCCGAATTGCAATATCCTTTCCTTTTTGGAGCATATACAGTACAAACAGAAATATTTTCCTTCTCCAAAGCAGTTTTGGTTTCATGGAAACCTAGACAGATTCCCGTAATTTTCCAACTATTACAGTCCCCAAACATTTTACTCTTGAAGGTGATTATTAGGTCCACCAGTTTTGTCTTTCATCTATGGGTTCCTAACAGATGAGCTGGTTTTGTGCCTCCTCATAAACTTACAAATTAAACTCCTACATGCCCTCCTGCTTCTTAATTTGGTGTTTTGGGACAGCACTGCCGTTAGTTCACTTCAGAACAAAACCGCTATTGAGAAGAGCTACGACAACCTCATCTTCAAACAGTAAACTTCAACTTACAAAAAAATTTTGCATTACACTCAATATTTAGCTTAAACATTCAGTACCGTACAATACAAGCTCAAGACCATTCAATTTAATGACACATGGAAGAAATTCTTTCCAGAAAAGTGAAACTTCCATCAGAAGTCTGGGGTAATCTTGTGTTAATGAAAATGTTTTTGATGGGTCTTCTGTAGTCAAGTTCATCACTGACTGCCCCTTGCAGCACTGACAAGTGAGTACCAGTAATTATTCTCAGGAGCAGCATATAATTGCCACTTTATACAGTATAAATATTTGCTTAGGCAGCAAAAAAATAGTGAACTGTTTGTTCCCTAGACTTTAAACTGGGCTATTACTTTTTTCAATGTAGAGAGACATACTGTAGCCTCTCACTGGAGAGCGTGATCCAATAATGAGGCATAAGAACAAGGAGGCAAGTTAATCCATAATTCCTAAAGGCAATTAGGGTACCTAAAAGTACTAACCGCCAGGATGCTTCTAGTGACGCTCTAGTGACGCTCAGTAGGTAGCAAATTCAGGAATAGCAAGGGACATGTCTTTGAAAGGTACAGTGTATGGTCCAGGCCCAAAGCTACCAGCCAATTTAGGGTAAAATACGGTGGTATTGGTGTTCTTGCTTACATGGCAATGAGAGTGTGCAGAGGTCAGGCTTAATCTTGCTCTTTCCCTAACCCTGCACACTTGTTAAGTGCGGTCAATAATTGGTCTAAAATATTTAGCTCCATTTTCTAACACTTGCATGACGATAGCAATCTTTGTAGAGCAGGCTGCAATTTCCAAACGTACACAAGCGATAACTATCAACGCAGCAGCTGCTGCTGCCCTTCCAGAGGGACTGATGTGCCATGGGGAGGGAAGCAGGGCTGGAAAAGAAGGTTTCGTCCTTCAGTTTCTTCCCAGAGATAAGAGATACTCATGGAACACACCAGTGTGGGTCTACTAATTCAGAGACAGGAGTAAACTTGATCTCCTGGTGGTAAGGATGAGATATTAAGCTAAGGAGCCATATAGCCAGGGCAGTCACAACGTGAATGAGACGTTACCTGAATAAAGCCTTCATTTCTTTAAACAAAAATCCTTACAGAGACAAAGGTTTTAGGCTCTCCTTTGCTAGAAATTTTTCTGTTCAGGAGAAACTGGGGATCCACAATCCTGAGTCCCCAAGCTCAGGTCCTGCCTGAGACTCTGCAGAGAAGAAATTTCCCCTTTCCGACAGAGCGATGAACGTCCCCTGCATCCTTCCAAGGATGACATCTGGACAACCCTGAGTGCACAAAGGTCAGAACAACACCAGGCTGCTGAAAGAAGTATAGTAATGGAAGCCAAAAAAACCCACCCAACCTGGCATTTTTTATAGACTCCAGAGGTAAAAAGTGGAACTTCAATTACAGTAGAAGCGCTCTCATTAAAATCTTCCTCTTTCTGTTTCAAATGTTTATTAGTTAGTATACAGGGAACTACACGCAGGTTTTTATAAATCAAACAGCACGGCATTTATGAGGGCTTATGATGCAGTGATGCCATTTTAATAATAATAATTATGATTATTGTTTTACTTTTGAAAAAATTTATATCTGAATATGACTTGCAACTCAGTAAATGTCTCTTGTCGAGATTGCAATTTAATTTTTCAAAAGAAATTACCAACTCTCTTAGAATTTGAATCAGTTGCTGTTGAAATATTCACAGTGCTTTAGGTATATCATTTTACACAGGATTTAATTTCATATGAGTATATATCCTGGGGAAGCAATGCCTGTTTTGTCTCTTTGGACTGCACTGGTAGGTGACGAGTATGGCTCCCTGCATCCCCACCCAGATGATACCAGGTAATCAAATCACTGTTCCAGAAGGGGTCGAGGTACCCATCCAAGTTAACAATGTCATCCCAGACTGATGCCATGAAACACAGCACTGTTAATTCATTTCCCTGCAAGGTACAAGATATTTGGGAAAGCGCACTCACACAGTGACTGATGTCCGTACAAGTACATCTCCTTGCCCTGGCTTAATCTCTACCACTCTTAGCTCCAGGAGACCCACTTCTACCCACCTCTGAATTAACAAACTGTTATATTTGCTGCGTCTGTCTCCCTCCCCACCTCTCTCTCTGTGTGGCTATCAGCTTCTATGTGCTGACAACCCGCTTTTTATTCCTGGGATGAGAATTTGTGAGGTTTAAGCATTCTCTTTTGTTTCAAGCCTTGGGAACAGTAAACACTCCTAGACTGGACAAAGTCAAACATATGGGCTTTTTTTTTCCTCAGCGCTATTTTTCCTTAGGGAATTATATTTTTCCCATTGTTTCGTCTCCCGTGTAATTTTCCTTTACTGCCCTCTTCTGATTTAACTCTTGGGTATTAGGTAGGTTAATAGTGAATAGATAACCTGCAAGTCGTCCAATATGGTAAAGATGCTGGCACTTCCCTCACTCTGCCCATTAGAGATATTCATCATTATATCTTCGGTGATAGCATACACATAAATCATCACCAAGGAGGCTAGACAAAAGAATCCCCAAATTTAGTGGATAAATCAGAAAAATTTAAACAACATCATAAACATAAACTTCCATACTTTCTACAAACTTCCATTACTGCCAGCAATACATTTTGAGATGATGTCATAATGCATACATCACAAATATCCAGATAAGCAAGGCTTGTAGCAATCTTCCTACCAAACAGCCAGAGAGCATACATATGTGAATATCTTTTTGACAGTATTTGGGCTAGAGGAAAAAAACAACATTTTTCTCAGGCTCATCAAAAAGCAATTGGCTTTTTAAGCACAGAGTTTTTCATCCATGGGGGTTTATTTAGGGGACTTTATTGGTTTCAGTATTTTGCAATTGCACATTGATACAAACAACTTATTCTATGTATATTTCAAATTTTGTCTTTGCTCATTGTGAAATTAAATAGCCTGATATGAAATTTGAAATTACATGCTTTTATTTCTGTGTAAACAGCATCTCCCAGTAAAGTAACCTGTAACACAGTTAGGGAAGGAAATTATTTTAGAAATGGCAATTCTCAGCTGAATTTGTCTGCTCCCTTTATAGATTGAGTCACCAAATCTTTATAGACAAATGTTAGTCTTTACTACTTTTTGCTTTTGCAAAAGTGTACACCTCTGGGAGCCTGAACTGGGGTGTCTTTATGAATCATTAGACTTCAAGGATTGCAAAGAAACCCATTAACTGCATCCCAAATTCAGAAATCCTGCTGCTGGTCATTCACAAGCTACAGAGAAACACAATCTTAATTTGCAGGGTACATTTGCTAAGCTGGCGTCTGACAAAGCAATACATCTGACAGGAATGACAGAGGCAGTTTGTCTGGACCCTCCAGTCACCAGTTTTACAGTCTTGTTTCAGTCCGGAGCTGCAGCGTCCTAACAGCACCTTTGGCCAGGGGCTTCTGGAATCTACGGCAAGTTGGTAGCGTCCATCCGTTCGGATCACAAGAACCGGGCTCACCGACCGCTAACCCCCCCAGAAACAGTGGACTTGGGACCTGAATCTCCCGAAACCCTTTTCAAATCAGCTGGATTTCTGGGAGGGGAATATCTGAAGTCAGCCCACCCAGACAAATGGCAGATCCTCCCCCAGTCTGCCAGACAGGTAAAGGGAGAGGTAAGGGGGCACAGAACGGCACAAGCACCGTGTCCCCAAAGAGGCTGGAAGGTCCTTACTATATCCTTACGTCAGGCAACCGCCTAGTCTTCGTGGGCTGTGACCCGTTGCTCGTGGCATTGGTCTCTGGCAGTGCTAGCTAGCTGAACTGAACCACAACAATCATCTAAGCTGAACTGTAGGTAGAGACGTTAATTGCACACAACCTGCTGCCACCCTGAGAAAAACTCATACGCTGTAGGTTGGAGTGTCTCCAGGGCCCCAGGCAGTGTCTCGCTGACAATACTTCTCGTGTTTAGAAACCGCTCGCCTTTCATAGCCGAGTTAAGATTCAGTATATTACTCTTACAGCTTTCACTCTGTGACTTTTTAATGACTCGACTATTAAAATCTATAGACTTTAAATGCAACAAAGGTATAGCTTAAAAAAAAAAAAAAAAGAATCCCCAAGTCCTACTGTTGGTAGGTGGTAATGGCTGAGTTAAAAGGCGTGATATTTCTCAGCAAGGATCGCTGAAAGGGAAATTAGGAAACTCTGGAAACTTGAACTGTCCATTAAAGAGAAGGTCCCTGCAGTGGGAGTCAAGTGTGACAAGACAGACCCTCAGAGTGAGGTTCATGCAGACTGCAAGGTAAGCTGAACAGAGAGAGAAGGGATCAGAAGTAGGTATGAGAAGAACGTAAGAAACGAGTTAAAGATCAGAATGAGGCACACGGAATAATATGGGACTATTCTATAGAAAAGATTTTAAAGTTCAAAGGTGTACGTTTGATCAGGACTGATATGGACAGACAGCCGCAGACTCTGAGATTAAGAGAAAAGCATTTTTATTTATAGCTCCAAGTAAAGAATAAAGCTATACGTTTTTGGACCAAAGAGAGGACAAAGAAATCTTAGGAGTACTAAAAACCTGAAATTAAACTCTGAAAGGCTGTAAGTATTGGTTTTAAAATACAGAACTAAGAAAAGGCTCGGTATAAATATAAATCTTGTTTCCATAACGGAAGTTCAAGCTCTCAGATTAGAATCCCTTCATATTTAAGGAGCTAGGCTGTCAACACCCTGTAATAAGGGCTCTCACCAACTTATGTCCAATCAACTTCAGGTCTCTAGAGCAAGAGCTATAGCATGCGATAGAGGATGAAGATGTTTCTAAATAAGCTTTAAGGCCTGAGTCGGTCTGGAATGACACTTTTATGCTTCCAAGGATGCTGTGGCAACAGCTAACTGGGCTTTTGGCAGAGGTAGAGCCCACTCACCCAGTGCAGCTTCATACTATAGAGCAGCAAATGGCTGAGTAGGAACATGCCCACGTCTTCTCGTCCGCCTAACGTGTCTTATCTTCTTCACCCTGGTGGAGCGTGAGCAAACTCCGCCGTCTTTGGAGCACAGCGGTGGAGTATGATCAGCTCTGGCAGGAGAGCAAAGGGGTCCCAGTTCAGCTGTTAGCTACACCTGAGCGCTCCGGTCTGGGAAGCTGTAACGCTGGTACATCCTCAGCAAAAGTCCCTACCTACTGGATAATATAGCAGAAGATAGGAACCAGTAGTTGTTTTTCATGGGCAGGAAAAAAAGGATATAAATGTGGACAGAAGAGCTACAGCAAGCTGCTTAAATGCAACTCTTTAAATGCTAGTCTATCTATGTTTTAAACACAAAACTCAATTCCATTCCCCATTAGGAGAAATAGATAAACTCTTCAGTGCACAGCGAGGTCTCTAAAAACTTTGCTCTCCCTGGGTCCATGTGTGACTCCGTTCTGCCAAAACCTAACCCTTTCACAGGGGGAAGGGGACTACTTTTAATAAGGTGTTTAAATAATATGGTGGGGTAGAGGGGGGGGAGGTTTCTATAATACCCAGATGAGGAAACTCGTGGTTATTTACACCCGGTTACACTCAGCTAGGGGCAGCCCCAGGTGAATGGGGGTTCACAGCTTGCAGCCAGGGCAGCCACTTCTGCGTGATGGTGTAACCCGAGGTACTGCTGCATCATACGTGACCAAGAGGACTCAGGTCACCACACAGGTCCCTCTCACGGTCTGTACTGCTTAATTTTTGTCCCCACTCCAATTGCATCCAAAGACGAAACCTGTCTTCCAGGAGATCTATGGTCTTTATATCACATTGCATCGAGCCCATCAAAATTTAAGATCAATTGACAAAAAACAGCGCATGAGGCTTCTTAGTTTGTGGATATCTACACTGTTAGGGAAATGGAAACGACAAAAACTCAGCAGTACAAAAGGACAAGACTGTGAGCTTGGACATACCTTAGGCACTTTCTGTTTTTCTTTTTTTCTCCAGGATGGAAAACCCAGCCATCAAAGCGGACGTGAACAAAACAAAGATGGAGACAGGAGTCTCCGTGGTTCTGTCCTATAACCTGTAATTTTACAAATGATTGTTTATTTTAAATAGAAATACTTCCGACCTCTGGTTTGTTCAGATAGCTACAGCCGTGGTTGTGATCCAACAGCAGAACCACTTTGTTCTGATCCTTGTTCTGATGCTTATATGACCGTTGAGGATTTCTGATTGTTAATAAGTTGGCCACAGCTGTATTTCCTCTACTTTACTGAGGCAGATTTACCTTGGGGTACAAGATGGGCAGATGGCAGGGATATATAGGTCATGTGCTCTTCAACACTGATAAAGGAACTCCTCCACGCCTATAAATTGTCTGTCTCCTGCTGACTAAGTCTGAGAATAACTATAAAAGCACTCATTATAAACTGAAATACCTGAATTTAAGGATAAGCATACTGCCTAAACTAATTATTATGTTCAATTTTATATACCCCCTGTGAATATGAATTTCCTGATTAAACAAAACGAAGCATCTGATCATCCAAAGTATGAAAGTGCTGGGTTTTAATATTGTTCATATTGATTCCTCTAATTAGCACCTTTGACTTTCAAATGGGTAGACTAGATGATACTATCTAATCTAGGATCATGTCAGCAGCTGTTGAGAGTCCCAGATGCTTCAGATGAGGAAGACAAAATCTTCTTCTTTGTGCAAAAGTGAAATAGCCAGTCCATTTCCTTATTTTAATGTTTGTTTTTAAGTCCCTGAATTATGATAATTTTTACTATCCTTCCTCTTCAGTCCTATGCATACTGTAGTATGTTCTAATTGAGGACATAAATATTTTTTAACTTCCTCCATCTGATTCTACTCCTGGCCTCAGGATTATAGTCTAGTATTGCATCCGTTGCTATCCATTATCCATTCTCTGTTTATCTAAATATCGTAAGTTTTATCATTTTTGTTTGACATTTGGATTGATTGAACATCTCCTTGCTCTTGTATTATAACTAAAAATACAAGAACATGAAATATCTTCCCTCAAGTATTTTTAATATGCACTTCTATAGTTCCCATTCATTTATCTAGGTAATCCTAACTTCAGGTTTATATGGGAAGCTTTCCATGTTGTTCTTCCCAGTTGCTTCTAAATTCTTCTTTTCTGCTGCTCATTCTTTTTACATGATAACCAGAATCGAAAAGTTCCAAATAAAAATACCCCAGATTTATTTAGCATATAAATCCATACCTTCTTCCATGCTACTTCTAGACTTGGACTGAAGTTTTCATTCAAAACTTTCTTTTTTTACTGGTTGCCTTTAACTTTGAGCTCTGACATCTGTATAAGCAGTTTAGGCAATTCTTCCAAAATGCAATACCCATATTAATTTTCATCTGATGCTCAGTGACCTAGCTTAGCTATCTCAGTAGTGCTCTTCAGTCTTCTCTTGTTTTAATTATCCCAAACAATTTTGTCATATTGCAAACGTTGCCACCTCACTGATCATTCTTTTACAGACTGTGAATTATATTAATCACTGAGTACTGGTACTCAGCCTTAGGCCATTCCACCACCTTTTTTGACATTTCTTTGTCTGTCTCACCATGTTTCTGTAAGAATTATCTCTTCCCCCACAAGAATTAGCTTTTTTCACAGGATCCTACAAATAATTTTTCGAGAAATAATTTTTTTAAAATTCATTTCTGTAGAAAATCTTGCATTTTCTTTGATGGAAAAATGTTTGTTCCTACCACATGACATCCACTTAGGTGTCTTGTACCTATTCATAATTGTTTAATCCAATTTACCCAGCAGTTAAGCAAAGCTCACAAGGGCTGTAATCACAAGATTGTCCAGAGCACTTACAATCTGTTCAGCTGTCTAATGCCTTTGCAGTGTCTCATCTCCCATTTGCGCTGTACCTCCCTGGAATAAAAGCCAGCCCAGTGATGCAGGCAGAAGGCTCGGAGTCAACACTGGATTCTTGCCCCGGCTCTGCCAACTACTGGCAGTGTAACCCTAAGTAAGTTTTCTAACCTTTCCAAATCTCCCTCCTTTCTCCAATGCAGATGGTGCTTAACAAGGTCACAGGAATAGATTGAGAGGTCTCTGTGTTTGTCTTAGTGCCAATTTTGGGGGGCTTGTTAGGTGTCTCCGTCAGAGCATTAGAGGTCGGCGTACGTGAGCGCAGAGCAAGCAGGGTGCCCTGCTCCTCCGTACGTCTCTGAATACCCCCCCAGCTTTCCGGGGATTTCCTTTCTGGACTGGACAGGGAACATTTTGCAGGCATGGCTCTGCCGGGCCAGAGAGCAGGGCTTCGAACTGCTCGCCTGCAGGAGCAGACACATCTGGAAAAGCTACACATGAATTTTTTATGAAGCTTGATTATTAACATTTTGTAAAATGCTTGGAGATCCTTGGTAGGAAAATTTTACCACCTGCTAAGTATTAGCCTTCTATAAATATTTCCAAGCAGGGCACAGTTGCCAAACATTTCGGTTCAAGTTTAACCATTCTAACGCTGGGCTGGGGGAAATTTTCATGACAACCCAAATCTTTCTGTTGAACAAATGTTTTGCACTGCTCATTTTTCTGGTTTCTGTGTCAGTAGTCCCCATTGTTTCCTGCCCTAACCTGTCCTTTGAATGGTCATTGTAATCATGGATATAAACATTTTTTGTCAAATGTGTATCTTCTTTCCAAAGCGAGAACAATACCGTCTTAGTATTAATGCACTGGTATGCTGCAGATATTAGTTTCAAGGTCTCAACATATGTAACGTAATTAGAGAATCTGAATAATTTGTTCCAGGATTGTCATTTTAACACTGTATTGGTTTTCAGCTTCATGAAGTATTGCATAGGACCCCAGCTGCAGAAACTCTGAGATAAATTACACCACTTGAATTTTGAATTTATTTACTCAGTCAGTAGCTTGTAGCAAAGTTCATAGCAGTAATTCTATTGCGTAAATTATGGTTGTAACTTTTTGGCAGCGTCATTTAAAATATTAGAAGCTGACATCAAAATTAGTAAAGCAATTTGCCCCATTCAAAATGATGCAAGACCAATATGCAAACAGAAGAGAGAGAGCGTTAGAAATGTAGAACTATTATTATTTGAATACATATGTATTTAAATTTGTATTTAAACATATACACCACAGAGACACCAGCCAATGCCAGTTGGTCCTCCTACACTGTAGGCTGGCTTTGATCTCCATGTTCCACATATTTCTTTCCTTATATCAGCAAAACTCTTGACTTTCTCTGCCACAGCACCACCTAAACGGCTGACTTCAGAGCAAAGTTTTTCTCTTCTTTTCCACATGCTAGTACTTGAATCAGAAAATATTACTCTCATTTTGTATTATATTTGTGTACAACATTGTTTTTCCTTATCTTAGTATGCTGTGTAAAAGACAGAAGAGTAAAATTGTTTGATTGTTCATGTTGAATTCCTGGTGACAACCTGTCATACTGTGAAGAAGATCCCACTTGGGTCAATTTTCACTTACCATCTCTCCTATACGTATACTAAGAAGACGGTGTAAAAAATACACAGAATTATGTTCGGGAGTGATGTTTTCTTCATGTTGTATGTCCAGTCTACATGACTACATGATCTACTCTAAAGGCTTGGTGTTCTGCAGCAAGAAGCAGTCGCAAAGAAATAAGTGTCCAGGGCAGGCTATGTGCTGAATTGGGGGGGGGGGCGGGATTCCTCGGTTAGTATTTCTCCTGCCTTATGTCCCCCTTGGAGGGAGGTCTTTTTACTGCAGTGGCTGAAAATGAGCCAGGCATGTTTTCAGAGTGTACTTGAGTTCAGTATCACCATACAGAAGGCTGATTCAGTTAAACAGACAAAACAAAGTTTTCAGATACTTAAATGCACATTTAATCTTACATATGAGAGATCCTGAGTTTAAGGAACAGATTATAGATGTGATCTTTCAGTGTGCTGCAGGACTGAACCCCAGGGGTTTAAGGTCGTGTGGGAACCAGACTTTTTCTATGCTATTTCTC
Organism: Astur gentilis; assembly: GCF_929443795.1. NCBI lineage: Eukaryota > Metazoa > Chordata > Aves > Accipitriformes > Accipitridae > Astur > Astur gentilis. The sequence goes on from NC_064911.1 coordinate 11,441,360, forward strand.
CTTCTCAAAACGTTTTCCAAAACATTTTGCTTACCTGTCGAAGAATGACAAAGGTGCTTAAAATTGACCTTGAGTCAAACAAAGAGAAAAAAAGATTTAATTTTTAGTGAAGAACTAAGTTTAATCAATTCTTTTCATAAGATTAATTTAAGAAAGTCTCATGAGCAATCTTCTGCTATATTTAGGGATACTGTGTCATTTGTGTGACATGAAAAATCAAAGCATAAAGAGGAAAAGGTAAAAAGAAAAATCAGGCAAATGCATAACGTACTATCTAAGAAACAGAGCAAATAATGTTACCAGCCTCCTCTTGTTTGAAGTGAGAGGTTAAACCTAAAAGAAAACAAAAAGCAGAAGTTCTTCTGAAAATCTTAACTTTTGATTCATTTTGATCAAATGTAATTCTAGTAAAACAAGGGTATGGTGAGTAACAGCATACAGGTCTGCTGAGGGTAACAGGACTGCTGAGACCTGTGACATTTTCACAGTGAAGGTGGAACCCCTCGAGCGTTGAAATGAAAATTTTTTAATTACAATGAAATTGCCAGCTTTTTTTGCCTATCCACAGCAAATCATTTCTGTCAACATTTTCAGCATTGGGGACCATGTCTCACAGATGAGTGATAGTTATGAGTGCCGTCCGTAGACTTCAAAGTACAAAACCTGAGAACATTTTCTGTGCCGCAGCTGCTGTTAGCTGACAGTATCAGCTGCAAGGCTGCCCAGTGCGGCGAAGCACAGCTTTCCAGAGCTCTGGAAAAAGCCAGGAGCTGGTGCAGAGAGCCAGGTTAAGCCATGGCGGTCAGTGAGATATCAGACAGGGAATGAATCAGATTTCACTCAAACGCCTTGGCTCTGTATGCTTACAAAACAAAGCCTGGGACCAAAAATAAAATTAACTAAGAGTATAACTTCACTGAAGACTGCAATGGTCAGCACAGATATCCGAGCCAAATTTAAATCAGTGAGCTTTCAGCAGAGCAAATTAACCAATGCAGAGCTTCGTGCTGTCATACACAACTAGCTTCGCATATGAGCACGCTCTCAGAAATTTAGTCATAGCTGCTTTAGTTTACGATATTTAAACTAAGGCATATAATCTTGCACCTGGGATGTGCCGGATGCTTAGGGACCAATAGACATCCATTCTGGTTGTAGCAGTCGTGGCAGAAGCTCATGTGTTCAGTCAAAATGAGCTGGGTAGCTTCAGCAATTTAAATAATAAGTCTTCATTAATCCAGCTCATTTTCTAGAATGGTTCAGGAAATGATCACACGAGGGAGGTTGATGTTATCATTAGTATACCTAGCCTGACAGACAAGAAAGGGTTTAAAGATTCCTTGGAGAGAAGAATGTTGTAGGCAAATTCGTGCCTGACGGAGCTGCCAGAACCAGCTTTCTAAGCCTGTTGCTCTAGAAAACAGAGGACACGGCAAAGTGCTTGAGAAACGAGTGCCACCGCTAGTGACAAAGCTTGTGAGAAACCGAAGGAGTTAGAGAGGCCTGTAAAAGTAATCACAACACCAAGTCTTCTGCCACCCGCTCCGAGAAAGGCAGTGGCACGAGTCCTCTTGGAGCTGCGCGGCAGCGGCACGCACGTCACGCGTCTCAACAAAATGCCAGTGCATCTCAAAAGGAGAGGGGAGGCGATGGTCGTCAGCCCCGCAGCTAGAAAGGTTCACGCTCTCATTCCCCAGTTTTAGCCAAAAGTGACTGTCGGCCACAGGGACATGGGAAATAGGACTTTAAAGAGGGATATTCAGCTACAGATATGGGATTCGCAAGTTAAGTGTAAACGTAGGAAAGTTTTGGTGGTTGAAGGGACATTCTCCTATTTAACAGTAGGGCCGTGGGTCAAAGTCCAAAGTGAGATTTTATGTGAATCAGGCAGATAAAAAGAAAAAAGTAAAAACAGAATACAGACTTTGTCGAAACTGCTTTTACAAGCAAGTTTCTTACAAAATGTAATTAAAAGTATTTACATAGTGTGCCTAGCACATTATACTGTCTTTACTGATAATCTTTATCACACTAGAGTTGGGGGAAGCTCTTAGCGCCAAATGGATGCTTGAAGACACAGGAGCGGTCATTTTTAATATGTTACTGAAAAATGATAAAATGGACAAAGGAAACTCACTTAGGCATTGAAAACTGTAAGAGAAGGACTAGAGATTTGCCCTGATCCTAAACAAACGATGCCATTAAGGAAGTGGTAAGACTTGTCACATGGCACAGCAAGTACTTGTTCCCAATGCAAAGGAGAAACAAACTTGCATGTCCTGGCTGGAAAAGGAAAATGCAGAGTCAGCAGTGCCTTACTCCTAGATATGTATTTAGAGTATTCTCATTTTCCTGAGATAGTGTTGCTAGAAAACATAACAGCTTAGAAAGATGACATCCCAAATTTGATTCAATATGCTAGGCCTGGTATACCTGATACAGTAATGTCTGACATTTATCAGGTTCGTGTTTAACCGTTCTGCTCTGAAATACAAGTTCAGTCATATAACCATAACCTCTATTATCTCCAGGCTCTGAAGGCTAGCAGAAAATATATTAAAGGATATACAGGAACAGATGCCAATTCTGATCCATACTTGGTACTGTTAAATATCGGAGTGGTACCAATGTAACATGACTTGTTACTTGCTGACATTTTATTCAACAGAAAACTGAGAACAAGAGTGCCTGCTCCTGAGCACCTGTTAGGAACTCATGTCAAAGTCACAGCAACCAGCAGATATATGGGAAAAAAGACGAGGTGGGGGGAAGGTGAAAGGAAAACATAATCTGGGGTACTGGGAGCTGCCACTGTTTTGTAAAAAACAACTGTGAGAATATCTGTAATGAAAAGCAATGACTGCAAACAGCAATAATGTCACAAGAAATATCCTGTGGTCAGAGACAAACTTGAGGCACCGGGCAGACATATGCAGAGGAATAAGTGACGCTCTCTCTAAAGGAGGAGTACCAACACAGCCATTTTACCTGAGAAATTCTGACAGCCAACAGCCACAGCAGGTTGAGATGAATTAGTTTCAGGACACAGCACAACTGGAACTAACAGACTTGCTGCCATCTGACAGCAAGAGTATTGATACTCTGCGAGAGATTTCCAATAACATGAATCAGTCCAGAGTACCTTAGAGACTAATTGAATGTGTGCTTGTTCATTAAGTTAGATTAACTTAGTATCTGAACTTCCTTATTATGTTAATGTTTAATTTCAAGATGCAGAGGGAAGTTGCTGAGAACCATGTCTTTAAGAGATTCTGGCTTGAACCAGTTGTTAAATACAAGCTACAAAGTGCAATGCTCGTGTTAAGAGCTCACACTCCAAGTTAAGACAGATCCCTATCAAACTCCGTGGTGCCTGATGGTCGCAGGACAACCCAGACGCATGAAGGAGACATCTTTTCTACTTCTGTGAAGGTGAAAGCCAGACCAGGAAAAAATAATACATTCCTCATTACTTTTTAAAAAGCTAGTAATTTTCTCCATTTCTTTTAGGGTATCCATTACTATATTAATTGAATAGTTTAATGCATCCCCTTTGAAAGATCAAAAGCAAAATATCCCTATTTTTTATCAGGGAAATCTAGGAACTTCGCTGGAGCTACTCGCTGCCTCCCCAGCATATCCAGAGTGATTATGCCCCAGAAATGCCTGTATCTGTTCACTGGCTGTAAAGGAAGCCCAGACAACTAGCTCAGGTGTAGACGTCTATAGCACTGCTGTCTAAAAGTTACATGAGGTGATTCGTATTAGAAACTCACAAGATGAGAAAACAGAATTAATGATCACTTCCCCAAATCCTGGTTTATCTGACCAGCTGGGCACTGGCTGTAGCTATGCAACAGAGGCACTAATAGTGTGTTTCCTTATACATATTCCATTCCTGATGTTCATGCCCTTCACATTCTTGAGTTGACATGCTTCTGGACAGGTACAACTACTGTGGGCCCCATCTTCTCTGTGATTATCTTCATACTTCCAACCAAAGGCACCGAAGGAGGGACAACACAACCACCATCAGGCCTAGTACCATGAGTCACAGCTTTTCCACTGGGTATGAGTTACCCATTGTTCTGACAATTACTGTAAATAAGTACTTAGCAGTTAATTATTAGATATCCATGCTAAGTTAGAAGGTTTTTAGATAGCATCTCCTTTCTTCTGAAACAAGAAAACACTTGATCCTGCCTGTTTTGTTCTTATTTGAAAGAATCAGTGGGTATGGCTGAACTTGAGCCTCCCTCTAAGAGTTGTCCTTTATCCAAAACTGTGATGACTGAGCACAGGCACACCCAAAGCCTGGGGGTGCGGAGCACATAATGGACACCGTGGTAGTTGTAAATCTTCCTTGAAGAGAACCTAAACCGCAAGGGAGTCTGAGGGATTTGAATGACACATAGCGACAGCGTGGTGAGGACACCAGTGTGTATTCCTGCTCTGGGCTAGCCTCAGAGATGTTTCTCTGTTCCTGTGCCTCTTAACAGCACAGAGGTTTGGGTGGACAGTCAGCAACAGGGATGGCTTTAATTAGCCTAAAACCACTGCACTGTAAGTGGGTAGTTCAGAGTCTGAGTGACAAGCAACACAGCTATCTGTTCCATAGGCTAGGGGAGACAAGATGTTAAAGTAGATTCCCCCCCCCCCCCCCTTCCTTCATCATCAGAGCCCTAATTTTCTTAAGTTCCTTCTAATGAAGCCAATACATCCATCCAGAGCCCAGCTCCACAGTGACTAAAGCAGAAATTATTTAGAATTTATCAAAAAGTGTTACTTCTGGCTCTTTTCCTCGCAGAAAACTTAATTACTCCTAAAGCTTTGTCCTCCTTAATTCACAGTAAAAATATAATCTTCAGAATTTAGTTCTGCTAGGCACTTTTGTGTTACTTGTGCTAAGGACATCACCAGCATCTGACAGAGCTTCTGATTAGGAGTCATCATCCATAAAATACATACTAAGTTAGAATAGGTATTTGCAGTTCTTTAAAAAGTGTTTATATATTTCCATGACCCTTGGTTTTCCTCTGCTCCTATGATAACATATGGATTTTACATTGGTGAAGGAGCAGAGAGATGTGTTTGATGTTGCTGGACACCTGGAGCTGTGAGAAAACTGAGGGCAAAGTCTTGTCTCCAGATGAGCACTGATGGCCGAAAAACCTTGAAGCTGAGCATACTGGCCTCATGTATAACCAGTGAGCAAAGCATCACCAGGGACCACAGTTTACTACAAGGTAAATAACAATTTGTTCACCTGTGTGTCAATCTCCTGTCCTAAGATCAAGATCCTCCTCCCACTTCTTCCCCCTTCTGTTACATTCTCCACTGACATTCCAATAGTGAGAGCACACAGGGCAGCAGTCCTGAAAACAGTCTCACACATAGCACACAAATACCTTTTCCCAAACAAAAAAATATTTTGCCTTTGTGGAAGTATTTTTTTCCTCCTCAATGAAAAGGCCCCAAGCTACTCATAAAAATTTCCGCTGAGATTCAGACCATGTGCAGCGCACAGGTGATCACCAGGGGAGTATGGCTCCAATTTCTTCAAACTAAGGGTGCTCTTGAGCCCACAAAGGAAGAGATCAAAGAAATACTATGTGCTGGGTTTAGAGAGAGATATTACAGAGTGTAGTTTTGTTTTTTCTCTCTCTGCTGTGTCCAAACTTCACTTTCACCACAGCTTTTTAGCTACAGCCCGAGTGTCAGGCTCCCAGCACAATGCTGTGTGCAGCGGACGCTGCCTGGGACAAGAATGCCCAGGGCTGGTCCCCTTGGATGGCTGCCAGAGTGCTGCTGCCAACATAAGCCATAGGAAAAAAGGATATTTTTCTTCCAGTTTCTCCCTCTGACAGACCTGAATAGAATTTCACGGGACAAAGAAAAGCATACCTCTTTACCCTCCAGGACTTTTTCCCTGCTAAATTTCAAAGATCTGTTGCAAACAATCTATGAATTGGATTTCTGCAGGCAAAAGATTTACAAGAAGCTTTCTCAGTGGTAACTTGGCCAGCCCGAAATCGGGAAGTTGATACTAACTGCTTCCATTGCAGGTGGGTTTGTTCTCGAAGGATAAAAGAGCCTCAAAGTTTGGGTGTGAATAGTCATGCCCTGTCAGCATGACACTTCAGAAAGGGAAAGCGTAAGGAAGGGACAAGTGGGAGTGGAAAGTACACTAAGTGGCCAGGCAGAGAGGTGTTTGCTCTCCTCTTTGAAGCTATACCCCATCTGAAAAAAACATTGGCTGAGAAAACCAAGAGAAAAAGAAAAAAAGCTGGATGACAAGGAGGAAGATGAAATACTTGGCAAATAATTATTTACAGAATTAGTATTCTCTTCTAAAGTTATAAAATGTGGTAAGCTTGGCTTACCCTGAGGCTATAGGATAAGTGGTAAAGCCATAGCCATGTCTGAGGAGTCTTCAACTGTAAGCCTTGTCAGCTTTTGGACTGTATTACTGCACATTAATGGAAATAGTGATCTGGGAAATGCAGTAAGAAAAAATAGGTACCTCAAACCTCATAAATAGGGTTTGGAAAATAAACTGGTGGCAGAATGAGGACAAAATAAAGGACAAAGTCAAGAATGAAAAATGAAACCTAGGATGAAACTAAAAGGCTGAGAATATAAGAAATGCCCTAATGGGTCCACCTAGCCCTACTTACCCAACAGGGGATCAACAGACTGAGATCAATAACGTGGCCTTCCTGGGTAAGGATATTCTTTGCATTCCAGGTACGCTGACTCTTGTGATTTCCCCGAATGTAGAGAAGCTGACTGCATAATTTGTAGTGAAAGACTGTATTTATACCTTTAAAAATGAAAATGGAGCAGTGGCACTAGGAGATAGTTCAGAAAGTGCATGAAAGCCTAGCCACTCTCTGCAGTCAGTTCTCTTTCCACTATCCCAGCATCTACATTTGTTGTGCTAGGGATGCTCCACGGCACAGCCCTGACTATTCCTTCCAGTATTTGTTTATAATGATGTGTCATCCCTGAAATGGTCTAATTTCTTTTTGAACCTGCTGATACTATTGGTGTCCACAGCCTCCTGTGGCAGCAAGTTCTCAAAGTTCACTATCCAGTGTGCATGTATATTTTTTAAAAAAAAGTACTTTCATGTATCTGTCTTAAACTACCTTCCTACTTGTTTTACCAAGCACACCTTCATTTTAGTATTGCAGGACTTGATGAACAACAGTTCTGCCTTCACCTTATCTACCACCTTCATGATTTTGTAAACCTCAACCATATCCTGCCTCAGGTGTCTCCTCCATAAATTGACAAGTCCTTTTGACCTCTCCTGGCAAGGCAGATGGCTCATCCTTGGTTTCTTTTCATTGCCCTTCTCTCTCTGTTCCTTTGCAAACTCCTTTGTGTCCTTCTGTAGAAGAGGAGGCCTGAAATGTCCCAATCCTCCAGCTGTGGGTGCACCAGAGCTTTATATGGAGGGAAAATGACACCTTCTGCCTTGTTTTCATGCCTGTCCTGATAGTCCTAATATTTTATTGGCTTTTTTTTGACCATCACTGCACCCTGCAACAATGGTTTCAGAGAACTGCCAGAGTGAGTCCGAGGGCTCTTTCCAGAGCCGCAGCTGCCAGCTCCAAGTTCAGCACCATGCAAGGGTGGTGTAGATGAGGATTTCCTCTAGATGCAGTATTCCTTGCCATTTACCTACACCAAAGCTCCTCTGGGCACTTACTCTGCTTTGCGGGGCCCTTCTGGAGTTCCCAATTATTAAGGTGGCACCTGCCTCCTCAAAATTGCTTAAAGGTTTCTACAAAACTTAGTAGAAGGGTGAGAAATGCAAGAAGAAAGATATGAAAGGAAAATATAAGTGGGCTTTTTTTCAGCGGTAGTACATAGCATTTTGATATTGTCCTTATGATGTGATTTTTAATTATTTTTCTGTATATAGGTGCATGACTGTAGCATATGGTTGCAAATTTCTGTTTAGAATAATGATGAAAAGATAACCGGAATTTTGAGTTGGTTTTATTACCTGGTTTTATCCCCTGTACATCTTGTAAGATCTTTTTAATTTAAAAAAGTTTCAATAAAAGCGTCATGGAGAGATTTCCTCCACAATTCTTAGTATTTAATCCATAGCCATCAATGAGGAAAAGCTGCAGCTGGGGAGGAAAGAAATAAGCATCTCCAGTAATTCAATCAAGATTGTATGCAGTACACAAGGAAGGGGAAAATAACCAGAATGGCAAGGAATAGCTAAAAAAAGAAACTCCATTAAGTAGGGGTTTGTGTAATTTTTAACTTTTCCCCTCTCTTTTGAAGTTGCCAGCTGTCCCTACCTGGGACTGTTTCACCTTTGGAAACTGACGTTGAAGGGTGACCGTGAGCTTCTGTGGCAGTATCAGACAGGCTCAGCTTTGGTTTAGTTTACTACCTGTCTTCAGCAGTTACTGTAATTTACATTTAATTATGAGAGTGGTCTAATTACAGATGAGGAACATGACATTTTCCCTTACCCTTCCTTGACCAAGATCTGGCTGATTACTTGACCTGGCGCTCTCGCCCAGCTGGGTGGCTGGGTCACTATGAGCCAAGTGTCCAGTGAAGGGGATGTGGTCACCATATCTGAAGGGCAGTGAAAAAAAATTCCTCATTCAAAAGAGGCAGCTCTTAGCCAGTTGCCTGAGGAAATTACATTCATGCTTTGCCATGTTCACATACACATACAAAGCCTGTATCTTTCCCAGGAACTTTTGAACCTGGGGATCAATTTCAACAGAATTAGAAGGGGGCAAGGTATCGATCCCAGAGATAAGCTCCAACTGTCCTTTGAAGATAGGGGGCTGCAGAAAAGAGACCTGATAGTGTCTTCAGTGAGGAAGGGTGGCAGTGGAAGTCCACTTCCCATTGAACAATGGAGAATTGACACCGTGGAGGAACTTAGAAAAAACTCCACTAAGGAGAAAAATGCAGTTGGAGATTTATCTTCCTAGACAAACATCATTCACCTGTTAAGACACGCATTTGTGGGAAACCCGGCCTCCTTAATTACGGTATGGCACGACTTGTGCAGCATGCTGCACCCGAGCTCTGCAGCTGCAGACTGCCCTGCCACACAGTAGATTTCCAAGCAGATCTAATTATATACTTTTGTAAGAAGTTATCCAGACTTATTCAGGGTTGGCTGATGGCTTTTTAGGGTTCTTTTGACCGTCATTTTTTACAAGGATTGAAAATGTCTGCGTCTGTCGTGATCAAAACATTGTCTCTTTTCACTGCAACCAAAATACATTTCATTGCCCAAAATACAAACTATTTTCAGTTCACAGAATTTGCACTCCTAAACAAGATGGCAGTTTGTCAGAAATCTGGTGAGCCTCCAATACTTCCTCTTACGAAGTACTAACAGTTCATACTCATCTTTAGTGTATCATCTTCAAACTTTGTAAGATGGAGCGAATTAATGCCCATGTTACAGATCAAAGTACCCAGGGCCCTGTTATACTTGGAATCTGAGGCACAGAATTTGGTGGTTCCTACATCTTTTGGATTACAGAACACTGGCAAACCCTTAAAATTTCTTGTTCTTCATCATGTACCTTTTACATCCCACTTTTAAATGAAAACACTATAAAGGCTGTTTGGATGTAACTGATAACTATGGTTCCATAAACAACCTTTGAAGAACTTACCTGCCCTGTGGCTCACCAATGCTGTGCGGACCGTATGCACACACCCTGCAAAGACCACAGCCATGTAAAACTTGAAAACACCATAAAATTTTAAGAAATGGGGTTTCTAGTGCCCAAGCCCTCACTCAGCTATTTCTTTGGACTTTAAAATAAACTATGGAATTAAACAATGTTGGTTTGCCTGAAAATACTCCTTAACCTGGCAGTACAGAATCTGACAGACAGGCAACTCAAATATGTGCAGTGGTTTGGGGAAGGCTACTAGGGATTGTAAAGCATTTCCCTCCTGCAAATAGTCAGTGTCCTTTTCTTGCTACTTCTGTATGAAGAAGTCCCTCTCCCAGCCCTGACACGACTGATGCCCTGAACTGTTTTCAGACCAACCACTATCCTTGCCAGTAAAACATTCCAGGTCTTAAGTGTAAAGTTTCTTCTGCTTGTGTGTCAAACATTATTGTTACATATTTTTAATAAGATGTTAGGTGTGCGTATTTCAGAATTTAACCTTATAATTTTAAATTAAAGCCAGAATCTGTAAGGAGGAGGATACATGGGTGAAAATCCAAGAATGCCTATCTGTGAAAGGGAAGGGGAATGACTACTTTCAAACTGGTGGCTGAAATTCATGATCACAAACATATCTGCATATGCATTGCTTGGATGGTCATAATATTGTGTATTGACTGCTGGCGAACTTACGCTCGTATTTTCTTGAGCCCATTCAATCTGAAACTGAGTTACAGCATAGTTCTCATTTGCTCTAATTGCTGATGCAGTGGTATCCTTGCTGCTTTTGCTGGTTCAGTATGCAACTTTTTGTGATACAGATCTGCACACAAATCCTAGTTCAGACAGATTCTTCTCATGCAACTCCAATGGTAGGTAGCACCCGTTTTTTGCTCTCCCCCTGCGCTGAATGTGGACAACCACGTTTGTAGGCTTTCATAGATTCGCCTTGCTTCTTGCCAGCCTAAGCAATGAATGCTACAGCTGCTCTAATGAGCGTGTCTTTGCTCCAGAATGGGGGAAGGAAAAAAAAAAAAAAAAAAAAAGCTCAGCCCATCAGATAAAGAAGCAGAGGCTACCCTCCTTCCTGGAAGGTAGTAGGACCCTTCAAGTAGGCTAGATGCCAGGGAATGAACCACCTCTCTCAGCAAAAGCCCATTTTTGTTCAGTGTCTTCCAAGAAACTACCTTCCCATAACAACTTTAACTCTTTGATCTATGCTCCGAGACCCTGTTCGTTAGCAGAAAACCATGTTTACACGCTGTGTCATCCCAAAACGGACCCAATTGCCCTCCAAAGTTCTTAAAGGGTTTGTTCTATTACAATGTTTTGGCCCCAAGCCTCCCCATGTATTATGCTTGGTATTCCGCGTTTTCAGTTTAATCTGTCACACCCGGGTGACGCGGCCTAGTGTAACTCTCAGCACTCGGCATCCAGAGGAAGGTGAGACCCCCGTGAAGTGATGCTGCTGGACTGGCAAAAGCATTTGCCTCAGCCCGGGAAGGGATCTCTTACAAGCATTTTAATTCCTTGTGTGTTTTTCTATCATTTTTTCTTGTTAACTTCTAATGATGGCTCCACATATAGTCAAATAACAATTTCAGCTCAAAAACGTAAGTGAACACTCACCCATATTCTAGAAATCACTACTGTGAGGCCTATGTGGTACTCACCTGATGGCCTTGCAAAAGCAAGAAATTGTTGCCCACGTGTGAAATTTAGTGAACAATCTAAATACATTGGCTTTTTGTTTACGTTCCAAATAGCAAATGGTATTTAAATATTTTTTAAAGGTTTGTATGGCATAGAGCACAGCCTCATGGGAATCTCTCACCTTACATGCTACTATTGTGCAGGAGATCGATGTAATTATTTTCACTGCTTTTCTTATATTTTTTTCTCTTGAATTCATCTGGAGACAGGAACAAGGTGTTCTTGGTGAAGCATTGTCAGCTCTGCATTTTAAAGCTAACCTTTAAACCATTTCATCAGATAATTCTGCTTTGACAGGTTTTTTCTCAGTGTGGGGAACAACTATATCATTTACCTTTGTTGATGAGTTTTACGAAGTTGCATGTGTGCTGAAGTACTTTGGCAAAAATAAACACTTTGTAAACTGCAACAGTTCCTGTCTAATTCCTTCAAAAGAGCTTTACTTTCTTCTACAAACCATCTAATTCAAAACTTGGAAGAGCACACGCATGCAACTTAACATCTCTTTTGTACACAGTTTTCTATGTGACGTCTCAAAAATCATGGAACACGCTATATCAGGGAAGCACTTTGTGTTCTGAAATTCACCGGGTGTCTCAGACACTGTCTTTAAGTGGCTGTTAAGAGAAACGACAGCCACCAGTTACTTGCCCAACTGGAAGAGCACTCCCAAAAGGTTCTTTCAATGCACTACTTTTAGGGCTAACAGGATGACTGTTTTCCTAATAACAAAGACGGTTCAAATCGTGCTCCAGACAATACTTATATCCTCCGGGGGTGGGGGTGGGGGTGGTGAAGCACTTCAGCCGCCCCTGGACAAAGCCCTACAAGCCCAGTTGTGCACGGAGGTTCTTTATTATTACGGCCGCGTTTGTGAGACCGGGAAGGGACTGCCTGCCGCTACAGACCACGCCTGGGCGTGCAGCCGAAGCGCCGTACCCCTCACCTCAGCAGCGGCCTTCGGCACCCGCGGAGGCAGCAGCAAGTCTCCTCTCTCCCCCTCCCCGCACTTGCCCACGCACCACACGCCCCCGCACCCCCCACACACAGCTCCGGGGCCGCGCTCCCCACACACACACACACACACACACCTCGCGGCCTCAGCGCGGCGGGGCCGCCGGTCCTTCTACCGCCGGCCCCCCGAGAGCCACTGGCGGTCAGCGGACGGGCGGCGGGGGAAGGTCGGTACCTCAGACCTGCCCGCCGCCGCTCCCCGCTCTCCGGCCCGGCCGCGCCCTCACGCACCACAGCCACCAGCACCGCCGAGCCCCCTCCCCGCGCCATGACGTCATCCCAGCCCGCGCCTGCGCACACCGCCCCGACCGCCCCGACCCCCCGAAACGGGCGGTGGGCGTGGCCCCGCGCGCGATTCTGGCGGGGCGGGGCGGGGCGGGGAGGGGGGAGCGGAAGCGAACGCAGCCCCCCGCGTGCGTGCCTGCGTGCCGTGCCGCGCCGCGCCGCGCCTGCTCGGCACGGCACGGCCAGCGCGCGCCCCGGCGCCCGCCCCCGCGCGCGCCCGCCCTCGCTCGCTCCGTGACGGCTTTGCGTGACGGCGGCTGAGGAGCGCGCGCCCGCCCTCCAGTAAAGCCGGCGCCTATCGCCGCCGCTGCCGCTTCTCCTCCTCCTCCTCCTCCTCGCGCCTGGGAGCGTAATCAACGGCCGCGCCTGCAACTCCCCGCCCCTCCCCCTCCCACTATTATCCTCCCTCCCTCCCGGCGCGCGCGCTCCCCCCTTCTCCCCTTCTCTCTCTCTCTCTTCCCCCCCCCCCCCTCCCCTCCCGCCCGGCCGGGAGCGCGCAGCCGCCCGCTCTGCGAGGGAGCGAGACGGCGCTGCCGCCTGCCGCCGGCCCCTCTCCTCTCCTCTCCTCCCCTCCTCTCCCCGCCGCGCCGTGCCGATCCTCTCCATGGACCTCACGCCGCCCCGCTAGCCGGAGCTGCCCGCCCGCCCGCTGCCGCTGGGGAGTAGCCGGCTGAGAGGGGGCGGGAGGGGGGGGGTGGGGGGTGGGGGGAGGAGGAGGAGGAGGAGGAGGAGGAGGAAGGTGGGGTCGCGGAGTGTGTGACACGCGCGGGGAGCGGCGGCTGCGGCCCGCGGCAGGAGGAGCGGGGAGTCCCGGCGCGGCCGCGGGAGCCCCCGGGCGGCGGCGCCTCAGGAAGGTGGCGGCGGCGGGAGCTGCCGTAGCGGTGGGGATTTACCGTGGTGGTGGTGGCGGTTGGCGCTGACCGGCAGGGGAGCGCGCCGCGCGGCGGGGACTGTGCCCGCGGCCCCCCCCCTCCCCCGGGCCGCCGCCTCCCGGGCTGATCCCCCCCCCCCCCCCCCCCACGCCCGGACCATGGCCGACGACGACGTGCTGTTCGAGGACGTGTACGAGCTCTGCGAGGTGATCGGCAAGTGAGTCCCCGCGGGGAACGGGAGGAGGGCAGGGCCCGGGCCGGGCCGGGCAGGGCGTGTGCGCCGGCGGGTAGAGCGGGGGAGGGGGCGGCGGTGCCCCCCTGCCCGCTGCCGGGAGCCGGGGGAAGGGGAGGGGGGAGAGGGATGCTCTGCTCGGCACCCACCTGAGTCGCCGCCGCCGCCGCCGCCAGCGGGTCGGTGCGGGATATCCGGGTTCCCCCCCGTGGCCGGTGGCGGTGAGACGGCGGGTGGCTCTGCCGCGCTGCCCACCTTCGCCGATTACACGGGAGGCGGAAGGGGGAGAAGTGACCCCATGTTTTCTCCAGCCACCATGATTAACCGACCACCTAACCATCGCTCAGGCTGGCTGCAGCGAGCGGCAACCACTTCCCACCCCTTTTCTTCTCCTCCCCCCCCCCCCCCCCCCCCCCCCCCCGTATCCCATTCCTGGCACACCCATCAAGGATTGCCTATTGGGGAAGGGAGAGGGAAGATATCTCCTCGTAGATCCACCTATACACTGGGTGTCTGCATATCTGTGCGCCAGGTGTTGGTTTTTCCTCCTCTTTGCTGCATAATAACCGGCTGCTTAGCGGCAGTAGTAGTGGCGCCGGGGTTGTGCTCGGTTTTCGTCCAGATCTTTCCCTCCGCTCTCATTCGTGTGGAAATAGAGATGTATAAGGCAGCAGGAGTGCTTGGCCTTTCGAGTCGTCTTATGCAACTGCTATTAAACCGATGTTCGAGGCTTGTATCGAACCTAGGAGTTGAGGTAGTTGCTGGCGTTCCCCAGCAGCCTGTTTCGGGCTACCACTGTTGTAGGGTGGATGAAAATGACAGTTCAAGTCTCAGTCTGCGTAATCGCACTAGGAAAATGCATAGAATCCTCCCAAATCAAATTTGTGACAAAGAATTAAAGCTGGACTCTGTTCCCTGCCCCCCCCCCCCCCCCCCATGTTTTTGTGACCGCTCGGTTTAAAAATCCATTTTTTATTTATCCATCATCTTTCATGTGTTTTATGTAGTTGTGTCTGTATTGCAAAATGGACATGAAAGATGTAGCAATATTGTGACTTCCTAATTTTCCGTACGTTTCTGATTCCGAAGCTGAGATTGCTGCGGAAGCCTTAGTAGTGACACTGTTCGGTGTGTTTGCATTTTTTTTTTCTTCCTGACAATGAATTTTATAGGAATAATTGTTCACCGTGTTTTGATTATAAACAAAGAATTTTTTCTGCATGTGTTCTCTTGCCCGCTCTTCAGCAGTATGCTTTTCAGTTTATATCAAGTACTGTCTACTTTCAAAGCTGGGGCTAAAAATAATCTAGAATTAATCTTTCCTCAGGATTCTACTAAAATGCTAGTCTTGGACTTAGCAGGTGACTTTGTTGTCAGCAGAAGTTTCAGCACTCAGTTCCGTCATTTCACAAGGTGTTACTACCTTTCTTGTAACACAAACAACTTTTTAAAATATTAAGCTTAAGGGGCCTTGTTTGCTGTCATAAACGGAAAGCAATTGCTTTAGCTTAATGCTGGTTGTTGGTGAGGAGCTTCTGTAGCTGAGAAACAAAACAGTTGTTAAACATGTTTTGAAGACAATTTTTGGCACACTCCTTTCACAAGAGGTTTTATGCTAACCACTGCAGTCCACACACTATTTTATTCATACCTGATTACCGTTAGAAAGAAGGTGCGGTGATTATGCGTGACCGCACACCCTTTTAGAGAATGGGTGATTCACAGGGGTCCAGATGTTTGCACATCTCAAATGACTTTTTGTTTTGTGACCTGAGAATTTTGAAGAGAGAGCTCAGAAACTGTGGATTAGGTATTAGCTACAGAAGTTCCACATGAGATTTAGGTGGTATAGATAGTGTTGTGATATAACTAGATCTAACGGATAAATATTGAATCACAGTAGCATAATGATGCCAAGAGCACTGTAGCAAAAACAGGGTGGATCACTGAAAATAGCAGCAGTGATGGTGTGAAGGGTTGATAGCTCGTTGTGATTGCTCAGGCTTTTCCGCACAGATGTCATGTCAGTCCTCTAAAAAAAAACCTTTAAAATAAATACACAATTTCATGTGTGGTTGTATAAGGAGTGTTGCTGTTTCTTTGCAATACTGCTCAGGTGACTTCCAGGGAACCAGGGATGCAGCATCTTTATTTAGCTTACAGATTCTGGGTACCACCTTGCCCATCTTTAGGCCACTTGAGGAAAGCTGCTGTAAATCTGCTTTGAATTGCTACGTACGCATCTTACTAAACATCCTTCAGTGAAACATCCACTAAATGTCTGCACATTCCTGTGATTTATTATTGATTGATACAGTAATTTAGTTCTTGCAAATAGCACATCTGGCCCAGATTTGCGTTTCAGACACATGAAATATTAAAACGTGTGATTTATCTTTCCTAAATAGTTAGTTACCACTGTCATTTAAGGTAGTAAAAAGTATTTTCACAAAGGGTGTGGGAAAGAGATCTTTGCCTGTAAAATGTCTGAATATTTAGTCAAAGTTCCCATACAATTTACTAGAGACGTAAAGATAGAGTTTCTTAGCTGACAGCATGTGGCCCAGTTTGTTGAGGCATATTCTGATCTTCAGAATAAACTTTAAACACTTTTACATACAATAAACTGGTAAGACTTACTTTGTGTGAACGCAGTAATAATAGCTTTTGGTGTGCTGGAGTGTGGAACAATTACAATGCAATAGTGTATGAATGAATTGATTGGAACGACAGTGATAAACTGTTTATTATGTGATTTTTAATGTGTTTAAGTTCTGCAAACATGCATTTTCCATTTTGAATGGGTGCAGGAGAAAAGAAACGCCAGGAGGGGTAAAGAGAAATTCTAGTTTGTGTTTCCTTTAAAAAAAAAATAAATAAAAAAATTAAGGGAAATCTTCATTTGCATATATTTCCAGTATACCCTTCCATCACTGAAAGCTATATGGAGATAAAAATTGGAATAATAATCCCAATTTCTTGTTGAACTTTAAAAAGTGGTATTTATGAACTTACATTAGTCATGTAGTTTACCTTACCAGATGTGTTATGTTCTAGGTTACTGTCTCGTCTTCAGACTTGGCCGACACAAACACACTTCAAGCAAGAAGTAAATTGGGGATTTATAGATTAGCCTTCAAAAATGTGTTAACGTATCTCAGGGTAACTGGTAGTGATGAAAACCACAGGTGTACCATTTTTTTTTCAAACTTGCTTCCAGGTAACTTTGAAGAGATTCTCCCTGTATATTGGTTGAGAAGTACACAATCTAAGCCTTTTGTTATGTTGATCAGACCATGCGTTTGATTGACGGTTCACAGATAATAGTGCTAAGTGTACTTCTTTATTAAAATTTTCATTCAGAACGCATTGAGTAGTTTATAGAATGTAGTAGTTGTAGAGTTGAAACATCTTGGGTATTCATCTGTGGTGAAAACTGTTCTGAGTTTATCAGAGGAATTCCATATACACATAGCAGCAGTTTTCTTTATGCCAAAGAGAGAATGCCTGTCTTTAGCTGGTATTGAATCTAGAAGACTGAAGCATGGCTTTTATGATAGATAGAGTCCTTCTTCTGCAAGGACTTTATTTTACATTATCTGGTTTTGAGTTTCTGCACCTCTTAAGATTCATGTCAGTTTATGTTAGCATTAGAGGAGTACCATAAAGATTGTCTGATCTTTCTGACAGTAGGATTGCAGGTTGCTTAAAAATTTCTCCAAATTTTTAAGTTGTAAATACTATGTGATAAAGTTGATAAAAGTTTATTTGTGTTTAAAAGAGCATTGATCACAACTGAAAACGCTGGTTTTCATATTAATAGTCACTAAAACTGTAAATTTTTGTAATTTCATCTTCCATTTGCGGACCATATATATGTACAATCATTGTGTATAGTAGTAGTGCAGTTGTTGGTATTTTTAATACTAAAGTATAACATGATGATTGGTGCTAACACTATTGTAGCTTTCAGGACATTCTCTGCAATATGGCTGGGTTGAGTCTAGTCCTTTTCTGCACTGCACACTTGAGGATTTTAGTTTGTTTTCATCCTCCCTTCCCCTACGATGGGATGATTCTCTCTACTTGGGCTCTTCCATCTAGTAAAGAAGGGTTAAGGTGCCTAGAGCCTGCAGGTATTCCTGTATTCTGCAGCCTACCAGGACTGCCGGAATACTGCAGGAGATTTGAGGGGAGATTGCAAGGTCTTGGGGCGGGCAGTGGGACAGGGGACTTTTTTGCACTGAAATATGAAGGCTTGTATCCTGTTGAAGTCAGACAAGGGGATGGTGGTTGCAGTTCCATCCTAAGCTATTACCTTGAGATGGAGATGCTTTAGGTTTATGCCCCAGTCAGAGAGTGTTTAGGAAAGGGAGGAGAGGGCTCATGGATTCCTTGTCCAAGAAATATTTTAATAATTTTAAGTATTGTGATAACAAAACTTTGTAGAGGTATTTTGATTGTTTCAGTGATATTGTTTTTTCATTATTGCCTCCATTTTCTCTGCAAAGGAGTGAGAATACTGTTGACTCTCAAATGTTCTTTTTCTCTAATACACCACTGAAATTTTGCATCTCCTGTAAAACCGATGCAAATAACTAATGGATATAGTGTTGACAAACCAAATGAAAATGTGAAACAACTTTATTATGTACTCACTGTTTGGAAAGGGGGGAGAGGCAAGGGAGCTTCTCTGGGATATGGAAAGTGATTTGTCTAGCTTAGCTTTTGAGTTTTTTAGTACTGTTTGAAATACTAGTGTACTAATAGAACATTCTCAGCTCTTTTCTGTGTTCCAGTGTTTAAGAGTAACAGATTATAATGAATATTTGATTTAAGCATGAGGTCATAATGGGCATTACTTCAGGAAAATAACAGTAGATTATTTGAAGTGTATAGTTGCTAGAATATCTCCTTAGCTAAGTTATTCTGCTATGTATTTTAACTGCAGTAGTGACCTGTTTCTACTTATGAGGTTCTGTCTACTTCGGAGGTTCAACTAGCCAAACATGGGGTAGAATTCATATACCTAGTTGCAGAGTACAACATTTTAATCAGTACTCTCCATTTGTGTCCCTTTTTCTAGTGTTGTTTTGATAAGCAGCTGCATTCTTGCATACATCCTTACAATGTGAACAAGATGGCTGTAATGATTGGGAAGTAGAGGCTCGCTTAAGAGGGGAGTTTGAAGGAACTTCATCTAGGAAAACGCAAACGGAGAAAGGTTGTGCAAGGGCTTTGCAAATATGTTTTTGTGCTTAAACACCCAAGGGAAGGAAGCCCTTGAAGATAAGAGCAGATGACCAAATGTGTGCAGACTAGTCCCAAGTAATTTGAGGCTGAAAATTAGAAGATTTTAGACCAATTTACTACTGAAATTCTGGAGCAGCTGTCCATGAGAAGTTGTGGGACAAAAAAAGCTACCTTGTCTTGAAGTTTTGCAAAGTTAAGAGTTTGATCTTTTTATTTAAATAGTATGAAACTTTGTTGCCTTCAAGAATGGTGACTAGGCTTTAGGACCCAAGTGATCCTTGATAATCATTTCAATTCAAACACAATGCTTGAGATGAAATGCTTCAGGATAAAGAAATATTAGGGAAACAAAAGACCCGTATTTTATGTCAACAGCCACTCACCTACTCAGCCCACTGTCTGATACAGTGGCCTTTTTATAATCTCTTATGCAGATATCATGACAATGAACGGTAATTGAGTAGTATTAACCCTAATATGATGTTTCCAAAGATCACTTTTCAGAAACCTCTAGTCACATTAAATGTGCCATCTAAAGAATGGTGACTTCAGAATTGAAAGTGGTTGCTGTTAAAAGTAGGTATTTTATGCCAAATTATGGAGCTAATAAAAATAACTCTTATGAATTCTCCTTTCTTCCAGGAGTGAGTACTTTTTCTTAATATACAGTGTGAAAATGTGTATACAGGATATGTTACATGCATGGCCAGAACTATCATCCCTAGTCGATTAAAAAGTTAGACTGATCTCTTAAGATAGTGTACTAGTCAAGTAATATGCACACTGAAAGAACCCCAAGAAAACCTTTTCTTTTTCTTTGCATATGTCAAATAAGCATGTAAGAGGATACCTAAGTAAGGCATCCAAAGCATGGCAAGAGAGAGCCTTCACTTCAGTGTAGCTGTAAACTGAACTGTGTTTTAGAGTGTCAGGTTAGTAACTTCTTTTAATAAACTTCTGCTGTATTCGGAGTGAGTTACAATGTTTCTTGGGAGATGTCTATTGGTAAAAGGAATGCCTCTCCTGTCCAAACCAAAGTCCACAGCAAGCTTTGACATTTCAGTTACAATAGTGTTACTAGTGTTTAAGCCCCATTCTTACCAATATCTTTTTCTGAAATGGAAACAGCTAGACAAGGTTTGGAATGATTTTTTGGAGCTTGACCATAAAAGACCTTTGCATTATAATAGACTATTTCCTAATGTATTGTCAATTAACAGAAGTGACCCTCCCTTGGTTAACAAGTGCCTTGCTCTTTTACTTTCATACTTTTTTGCTAGAATAGGGTAAGAAGGGGTAGCCAGAAAGCTACTACATACCTTCTGTCTTTTATTGTAACATTCAAGGTACAGTGGGGCTGTACTTTCCTTCCAGCCTTAGGATTTGTCAGAATTCTTGTATTGTCAATATTTTGTCAATTTCTATATTGACTTAGCTTTTTCAGAAACCTATAGTTAAAACATGTCTTTGCTATGTGAAGACATTTATAATTGATGCATAGTTCTCACACACTTACAAAGTTCATTGTGTGCTCTTTAAGTTCTGTGTATTTTCCTTCCACCAGAGGTTTCTAAGTAGCATTTGGTTAACTAGATTTTCACCTGGCTTCTTCACCTGTGTCTTTGGCTACCCAGTGGCATGTGTAACTGCTTGCAGGTACTCTGATTTCATTTTTGACTAACATTTCAATTTTCTTTTCTGGATAGTGTGGACATAAGCAATTATTCCTAGCATTTAATACTGAATAAGTTTCCTAGGATATGTGAATTAAGAAAGCTGTAAAGAACTTGCCTCTGAACAATTTTTAGGAGTAAAAGCTGGGGTCTAAGTCCTGTATGGGCACTTAAACTGGTATAAAATGTGTTCTGTTTCAGTTCAGTTGTTTAGGAAGCACTTTCAGCTAAGTTGAAAAAACTAGGTTCATCTCATCAAAGTGTCAGTTCTGCTGTAGTTGAGATTGAGAAACCCTTACCATTTTAAAGTGCCTTTCCTAGGGAACACATGATTCTTAGCTAATTCATGACTTCATTTAAACTCACTGTTACCAGGGTTTGGAAGGTAGTTCATATTTGGAAATTTTAGATCCAAATAGCTGTAGGGGTAAGGAAAAGGGTCTTAGCTGCAGTGAGGCTGAGGCTTCTTAGGTACAGTGGCCTTTAAGATACTCAGAACTTTATGAAATCTGTCTCTAGATGTCTTCTTACATGGGTATGTAAAGTATCCATTTTTCTTTTGTGCCTTCAGGATTCATGATGGACTTTCCCAGTATTAGAGCCGTTGTCTTTTTTTTTAAAATAAATAAATAAACAAAAAACCCTTTACAAAGGTGGTCCCTGTTTTTCACCCTGAAACTTCTCACCTCTTCTGCCTTTTTGATGGAATACTGTAGTGCTCTTTCCAGAGGGGGGGTGGGGGAAATAAAAAACCCCAAACAAACAAAAAAAAACACCACAAAACAAACACAATAAAAACCACAACAAAACCAACCCACAAACCAAAAGAAAAAAGTTCTTAGCATTTCTCCTAAAGGGAAGTTTAACTTGTCCTGACAAGATCTTTAGACATGTTCCTCTACTTTATTCTCCCAATTTTGTTTTGGGGAGAGGGTCTATGAATAAAACCTTTGGCTGCATTCCTGATGTTCTAGCTTAGAGAAGCCGGCCAAAAGGGTCTCCTATTACTTTACTTCTACCCTGCTCCAGGGAAATCCTGCAGCTGTTGCTGCAAATGGAGTTGTCAGCTGCCCACTTTTCGCCTTTTTTTTTTGGTCTCCAGATGTTCCTGATACTGAACAGAGGGGAACAGTTTTGAACTGTGGGAAAGCACTAATTTACACTCAATTAGAGGGATCTATACACCTGTAAATGGAAGGCACAGCAAAGAAACAAGTGAGGCAATCTTATCTTCATTCTCCAAACCACCATTCCATCCCCTCTTACTGGTTAGGAGAAGATGATATAGAAGGTGGGGGCGAGGGTAGCCTGGGAACATTAAAAAAAAAAATTTAGGGAGTGATATATTTCAGTGATAGGATCTTTCCTGCATCCATACCGATCTGACCTAGTAACATTTCCTGGAACAGAGCAGATCTTTGTGGAGCTCTTTAGTTTTGCCAGGGTTGAGTTTGAATTCAGCAGGACCAGATAGGTTGGGTTCAGATGGGTTTAGAGAAAAATTCTGTCTGGTCAGCGCTGGTCTAGCTGTAGAGCAGCTAACCAGGGCAGGAATTGAGGTGAAAGTCTGCATATCCATAACCCTGCAGCCTCTTTAAGTATATCATGATTCCTGAAAGAGAGCTGTATCAAGTTGTAGCTGGTGTGTAGATTCTGTAAACATGGTAGCAGTAGCCTTTCTCCTCTTTTTGCCCCTGTGTGAGGCACTGTGGGAATATATGAGTGCAATTTTGTAATGTGAGCTGAATTAAGTTTGCTGCTGCTGGAAGAGGGAGGCCTTGCTCTCTTTATGTGCTTCCATGCCCTGCATGATCTACCCTTCCTCTTTACCAGCTTTAGCATTCATATGATCTAGAGAAGTCAGATGCACTACAAAAATATTCACTTGTTGAATGGGTTATTCTGCTGTTTTCACTGGTTTGACTAGACCTACAATGCAGTCAGGGCTAGCTCAAAGTAGACGACTTAGGGATGGAGAGAGATAAGGTGTGCAGGACCCCTTTCCTCTCATCACCTTTGACAGCAAGGAACTACTAAGGCCATATCCTAAAATGCTTTATTGTTGTTTTTTAAAACATGTTTGGCTTTTTTGCATAATAAGCTGGGAGATAGCCTCCAAATGCTTTCCTGCAACAACCCAGAAAATGGCGTGGAAAGGGGAGGAAAAAAGGGGAAGATTATTTTTTTTTAAGGAAAAAAATAAGTTGCATATTAACAAACAATTATTAACATACACACACACACACACAAAAATCAACTTAATTGCTTTTATGTTCTTACTTTGCTTCTTCCTTCTTTCTATACACATAGACACTCCCTGTAATTAAAACCAAGCACTAACTTTATGTCAGGACCTCACCTCATTCGGGATTTAAATTGGATACACAATAGAGTAAAATTAAAATTAGGAAGGCAACTGTAAATCTGGGATTTTTATTTTTTGAATATTTTAATTAACTCTTTGAAGCATATTAGCTTATGACCTGGTCAGATGCTCTTCAAGTGTGCCTGTGTTTTGTTGGGTCCTTCAGGGTTTAAGTATTAGCAGTTGGATGTCCTCTGAAGTGCAAGCAAGCTTAATTTAATGTCTCTGAGTGCTTCTAATTTTTATAGAACCCAAATCTAAGTCTGTTACTTCTGGTTCTGATGTGATTAGTGCAGAAGTACTGATAGCATATTTGGGAAAATTCAATAAATTCAAACCCAAAAGTTTCCCGAGCTACCTTTTTTCAGACTTTGTTTTGCTCTAAAACTAAAGTTAAAATGAATTGTATTGATCAAGAACTTGTTTCAGTTAAAATTTTTTGCTGGGTGTTTGGTTTTGGTTTGTTTGTTTGTTTGTTCTTTAGGAAAAGTTCTGTGTTAGTATATCTAGATCAAGTTTAGATTGAAAAGTACCAACTTCTGCCTGCAAAAGCCACTGTTTTCCTTTCTGCAGCCCCTAAACTAGAGATAATTTCTTCCTTAGTGTGTTCCTGCAAGCATCTTAATTCAGAGCTTCAGCACTACAGAGATGAAAGCAACAAAACGGGCTTTTAGAACTGAAGGTCAGACAGAACTGTTTTGCTCAGTTACAGTTATTAGATTTTTTTTCTTTATTTATTTTTTTCTTTTTCCTCTGTAGAAAAAATGATTACCTGTTGGCTGGGTTTCTTGGATGCTCAGCCCTTAAGGTTCAATTATCTTTAAAAGCATAAAGTAAACAGGGTGTTTAAAATATCAGGAGCTCTTTCTCTAATCTTAGATCTCAATGTGTCAATTTTTTTTATCAGCTGTAGGCACTTCCACTTGGAAAGTATTCAATACTTCATAGCTGCCATTGAGACAAGATACTTTCTCAGCTCTTAACAGTAGTATCTCCTTTCTTGGATTCTTAGTTTCTTTGTTTGAAGTTTTCAAATGTAAATTGTCTGTTTGCTCTGCTGGTTAGGGATATTTTCAAATAGATTGCCATCTGTAGAGTTGGTTTCCTTGTGTTGTATGTATGAAATACTTAAAATTCTCTCAGAACAGGGACTGGGAATCAGATGTCTTCTTTTTCTTAGTAAGTCTGATCATCATGGATGCTTCTTTTCCGTTCTTAGAGATCTGGTGAATATTAAATGATTCCATAAAACATCAGCTGGGAGTGTTGAGAATACCTTTGTTTCCCATATCTTCTAGCCTGGTGAGTGCTTTTTCAGGCACTGTGTGTTAGGGAAGGACTTGAATATGTGCCTCCCAATTTCGGGAGGCAAGCACTGTTCCAAGCACTGATGAGTGAGTAGTAGCTGCCGCTGCACTGGGCATGGACTGGCAGGTTGGTTCTGAGAATGTGTCCCAGTTAGTAACTAGGCAAAATATGTAGCAGAAGTGTTGGTTTGGGTATTCTGTAGTTGTGAGATACTGAGCTATTTGTTGCTGTTGAGACAATGCTTTTTAATATGCTAGGATCCTTTTGTTTTAGAATTAAACAGCAAACTTAGAAGTATAGAATTTTAGGGTATTCTCAGGGATGCAATTTAGCAGAAAGGTGAGATCACTTTGTGAAACTTTTGTGATTCCTTCCCTGAATATTTGTCATTTTTCAGAATAGGGCTTAGTTTCCTATATTGCTAATGTATTTTTAAAAAATTTAAAGTGTTGCAGAAAACTAAGAGTTGAAAATTCTCTTCCTGAAACTGAGCCTATAGGCAACTTTCTAGTATTTGTTACAGTTGCAAAGCTGAGGAAAAGCATGAGAATAATACTGTCCTGAAGTGTGGTTTCAGATATACGACTGGAACATTCAGGAATCAGTGGTTACTCCTGAGAATACTGATATGTGGTAGATTCAAACACGCATATTTTATTGAAAGCTGTTTTAAAATGTTTTTTTCTGATATGTGCTAAAAATTGATCTGTGAAGTCATTGCATTTAAAAATAAAGCCTTGCTGTGGTTTATACCTGTTCTTTCTAATGGGTTTCCAATTTTTTTGCCACTGTTTAAAATAGGAAAGAGAAAAAAACAACTTGAAATGTTTACTTTTTGAATAAAGCTGTAAGAATTATTCAGAACTTTCCTTTTCATTTAACTTTTTCTCTTACTCTCAGTTGATAGCTTGAGACTTTGCTGCCATCTCTAGTTTCTTGATGAAATTTATCTTGAGCTGCTGTTTGGTCCTACATTTTCATCTGTACTCTTAAAAAGACAAAGTTTGGCTGGATTTCATGACTGACTGCTGTTAGAAGAGTTTGTTTTGTAAAGCCTGTATCAGTGAAGAAGATAGCTGTGTCCAGTGTTTATTTCCTTTAGAAAACATTAGGGAGTTTCTCTGAAGAGAATTATCTTGTATTCTTCCTTGCCTCATCTTCAGATACAGCTGTAGTTAATAAGCAAACTTTCAGCACGTTTTTTCTCTTGTTTTGGCTGTTAAACATTTCAAAGTCACACTCCTGTTATTGTTCTTACTGTGATACAATACCTTAAGTTTTTAATCTTAGTTTGTTTTCTGTAATTTTAAGAGATATTTCAGAATGGTTATAGTTTGGTTTTAGAGATTAATATGCTATCTTATACCACTTTTATGCATATTTATATCTTTTGTAAAAAGTAGTTCTGTTCATCATCCTCCTTCCTACACCTTAGAGTGTTTTTAGAATATCTTGAAGAAAGGGTTATAGTGGATCTGACTCCACTTTCTCTGT
The DNA here is from genome assembly GCF_929443795.1 of Astur gentilis. Taxonomy (NCBI): domain Eukaryota; kingdom Metazoa; phylum Chordata; class Aves; order Accipitriformes; family Accipitridae; genus Astur; species Astur gentilis. The sequence continues at coordinate 11,467,252 of NC_064911.1, forward strand.
TGGTTGATTAATGAATATAGAACAGTTTTATTTTTTGTTAGTCTCTTCAGTACCAACATTTTACTTCTGATTTCAGTGTCAATATACCTTAATGTTTTTTTAAGGGTTTCTCTGCCAGTTTTCATTCTTTCAGCATTTCTTTTATAATATAAAGCTCCTCAGTAGCTCTGCCAAAGCTTCTTTCTGCCTTTTTTTCCCCACTTTGCTTTCCATTTATTTTTCATATCAATACTTTTATATGTTGTTTCACACTGTATGTGCTGGCCTACTCTGAGATCTCATTTAGTTTTCTTCAGACTCACTGGCCTCCCAGCAGACTGTAGGATGTCTGTCAATCAGAATTTTGCTCCCATGGAAACTGGCTTGCTGCAGAATCGAACTACAACTTCAGTTTCTGAAATCAAAACTAACAAAAAGTTTCTCTAGTCCTCATAGTTACAAGAACCTTTGAAAAAGTGTCATTATTACAGTTTTATCTTTGAATTTGCAGCCAACTGCAGACCGTAGTGTTGCGACCTGGATTGTTTTCCTTAAAGGGAGTGGTACACTGTAACCTGTTTTGTTACTGTCTCCTGAAAGTCCTGATGACAGTTCAGGTACTTAGTATGTGATGCTTAACCCCCCCCCCCCCCCGCCAATATTCATAAAAGCTGGGGGGGGAAGCTTTTATTCTAGCAGGTTGACTGTGCTTCCCTACCATCTTAGTTTGGGGGAAGAGCACGCAAGCATGTTTTATACCTAATAACTACAAACTTGCTCCAATCTTTCCTGTATACTGTAACTAGCAGAAAATATTTTTATATTTTTCTACTTTATCTGATCTCTGTGGCTTTGGGGCACGTGGGGGGTAGTCCTCAAAGAATAATTAAAAAATGCTTCTTTTTTTCTCCCTGCTACTTCTGTTAAGCTGCTGCTGGTTTCCAGGATAACTCTTGAAATCTAAGGAAATGGAAACTTGCATGCCTACTGCCCATGTTCAAGGTCCTGTTACTTCCAAAAATATAAGCCTCCAAGGGAAAGGAGAAAGTCATATCTCCCAAGTCTGAAACTGTAACATATCTCCTGCAGGAGCGTATGTGTTCTGTGGAAAACATTATGCCAGTAAGCTGGTTTGAAGGGGTGTGATCCTGCCCTGTTAGTAAATGAGAGATAGTATCAACACTGTGGGTTTTTTGGTTTTGTTCTTGTTTTTTAAACTTTATCCACATGTAAATGGGCTGGTGGTAAAATTCTTCTTTTTTTTCCCCTCATTCTCCTTCACTTCTAGTAAACATAAATATGATCTTCCATCTTATCAGCTTAAATGCTATTTGGAGAAATTGCTGTTTTTAAACCTTCAGAAAGTATGCTGTTCATTAATGACATGCAAGGATCTTTTGATCAGCATTCTTTGGAGTGGCTCAAATGCACAAAGGTGTGCTAAGTCCAAATTCATAATTTGGCCAAGTGCTAATTAAGTGTTTTTCTTGTTTGGAGTTAGGACCCTGTGAAACATGCAAAACCCCTGTATTCTTGTCTGCTTTAATGGATATGAGCTGAGTTGTTATGGTCAGTATCTTGCTCAGGAGCAAATTTTTGATCCTGGCATACTTAATGCAAAGGTGACAGTATCAATCTAATGTGAAAGTATCCTTTATTTTTTGGTGTTTTCTTGGTTTCTTTTTTTTTTCCCCCCCGTTGTTTCAGATTTTTTCTATATCTTCCCTAGTCCTGTTTCTCAGTAAAGCGTATGTAATCTGTTACCTTCTCTTTTCTAACAGGTAGGTTGGGAGGGGCTATTTCTAATTATTAGCAAGCTAATAATCAACAAGGTAAATATGCTGATATGGTTTGGGATGATCCAGTATCCAAAACTGTCAATGTATTTATGAATCTTTGGTGCCATTCAGAGTGGACTGAAAAAAATCATGTTCAGCTTTTCAGTATTTTGTTGGAGGTGACTTGCTAATGAAGATTGATTAGCATATGCTCTTTCATCAGTTAAAATGGTTTCTTGGTTTACATTCTTGAGAAAACCTGTCTAGTAGTAAGATTCTAACTGTAGTCGGACACTTGCCATAAAAAGTTTATTTAAATTATAGTCCTTGTTGGTCTATGTAAACAGTTTGTAACGTTTATGTAGTACATGAAAATCTTACTGATTTACACAGGTAATTCTGTAAAATGGGAATTATTTCCCTGTGAAGAAGTTGACAGCAAATAGTAGAAAATGTTCACAATATTAATAATGCAGATCAAATTCTTTGTCTTGTCCAGAAAAGTTTCCGTGCAAATGTTCACTTTCAAAGATTTTTACATTTCATAGTAAAATGTATATAATGAAGTTCTAAAAAAATCTGCCAAGCAGTGTTCCTTCAGATCTGTTCCCCCTGCCATTTTTACTCATTTTCTTACAGTTTTGAGGCCTAAGCTAGACTGAAAAAAAAAATTTGCATTAAAAGGAGTGTCTCTCCCCCCTTCCCTTTCATAAGTTTCCCACTGAGTCATTCTCTTCAGAGATTTTGGCCAGTTTTCTAAATACAGAGCAATTACTTTTAAAACCTTCATCTTTACCTGGATAGGAATCAGGGTACACCGGAAAGCAAATTGCTGTGTGAACAGTGACCTGTCTTCAGGAAAACAGTTAAGCCAGGAAACCAGTTTATCAGAAAGATTACGTGTTTGGTTTTAGGAGGAAAGCAAAGGTGATATCAATTTTTTTTACCTCTCAGGCAAATATTTTCTGCTTCTCAGTGGACTACATGTGGTTGTCACATGTTGGAAAACAGTAGTGAGAGAAGAGGCTTTTGGTGTTGGCTCCCTTTCAGTGATGCTACCTTAGTGATGCATGGACCGTGTGATATTTGGAATCTAGTTTGCTACAGAGGAGTGTCATATAGTAAATATACCCATGTGTAGTATCCCATGTGTAGAAATTATTTTGTTAAGAACCAGGCCAGCACCTTCCTTGCATGTTCCAAAAAAGCCCAGAAAGAGGAGGATGAGGAGATCATTAGCAGTTTTGAATATACATATTTTAAAAAAACTTCTTCTAGTTTGGCATAATCTTCCTCCAGCTTGTGTTTGAAGCCACATTCAGATTAGACTCTCAATAATAAAGTAATGGCGTTAAAGCTTTGTTCGGGGCAGATTCTTGCAGAAAGGACAAGACTGTAAAGATGGAGTTTTCTAGCCTTATGATGGAAGTGCTTTCTCCTTAAGATAGGAAATGAGCAATCAATTGGAAATAGATAATCAATTCTGAAAGTGTGCCTCAACCATAAAAAAAATAAAAATGTTACCCTAGGTATATGGTTGAACTATGTAAAATGATTTCTAGATAGCTTAGAGCACTCTTTTAATGGATTATATTCTGGTTTTGGCCATAGTAGGATCTGGTTTTGGCTATAGCAGCTGGTGTTGGGTAAGATTTCCCTAACTAATGGGGGGATCACCTTTGTATTCAGAGGGAAAATACCCTAGGTATAGAGAAGACCGTGTTTATTCTGCATTCCAAGTCTGTACCCATAGGGGAGAAAAGAAGCAAGATTTGAATCTCAAGAGGTGTGCAGAGGGTTCCTTTAGTTCTTTCAGTTGCACTTTAACGTAAAAATGAGGAAGGGGGTTTTGATTCAATTTGTATTATGTGTTTGCACTGAGAATCAGGAACAGGATCTCCATTAGTAGGGGCTAGTTAAGGTGACAGTTCAGACCTGTTCAGCTGCTTCTCAATTGAATGTGGAGAGAAAAAGCAGGTAATAGCAGTGACCATCATTCTGCCTAGTTCCTACTAACATATCACTGGATCTTCAGGTAGAAGTAAATGAGACTTGTTTTTTGCAAGGTAGGATAGATTTGAAATGAATGCTTGGACAAACTGATTAAAGAAAACTTTAGCTGCTGCAAGTTCTTATTTTAATTAGTACATTAACTTCTGAAATATGGCTAAGCTTACCCAAGGGACTTTTATAATAAGCTGATAACTGTCTGTGGGGGAAAAAAAGGGTTTGTTCATTTGTTTATTTTTAAAGCATATGCATAGCATAATTTTTAGTATGTTGGGGGGGGGGAAAAAAGCGGGGGGGAGTTTCGTACAAACTGTTTGACAGTAAACCCTACCTTTCAGCATTTCAACCTTACTCCAGCTGTGAAGGTTCATGCAGTACAGCCTTGGAACTTTTTCCTACTTGTTGTAGGTGTACTGAAGTTGCATCTCTGCAGAAGGCTGTGTCAGATTTATCATTTGCTACCATGTCTACCAAAGGCTTTCACCACCAGTCAGGATGCATGCTTCAGTTCTCTTTTGCCAGTTACTCATTGCCAAGACTGAGCCTTGTCTGCACCCAAACTTGAGGCAGGCCAGGTAGATGCACTTACTGTAGTATCTGCAATCCTTTTTTTTTCAAAATGCAACTGGATGTTAAGTTTTGTGTGAATTTGTTTTAAGTCCATTTCTGGGACTTCCCCCACCCCACCCTGACTTGTCTGAAGGTCTCAACAAAGACTGAAGACTGTCAGATACCTTACATCAGAAAAAGTAATTTATATTCAGAGAAAACTACTTGCTGAAATACTTTCATGCTGTTCTGTCCAGTCAAAAGATGTAATTTTTACTTTTTTTGTACCTGTCACTCATATTGAGCTGCTGAGTTTTATCTCAATTAGTATTTTGCCATCACTGCTTTAAGATGAATGAAACGATTATGTTTTTCCAGATATCCCCAGTGCTGATGTTTTTGAAACATATTCACATCTCTTATGGGTTATAAGGTATAAAAGCAAATTAAAAGTTTGAGGTTTTATATTGTGTCAAACTGAAGGGAAAATTATCTGTGGTTTAATGGCATTGAATTCATCATTGGTTTTTTTGTCCTGATAAGAGTAAATGTGCAGTTTCTAGGTATGAAGTTCTACATTTAAAAAAAAAAAAAAAGCTTAATATTTCTAAAGTGTCATCTTAATTCTCCCCCCCCCCCCCCCCCCGAATTAGCTTTAGTTGTATAGTATACTTTCTAAAATTATTGGTCAGTTTCAGTCTCTGCTTGAATAGAACTGTCCAGGAAAAATCTACATCTGTGTGTTAAATGGAATTGATTCAGGGCTACATTTAGACCAAGGATTTTGCCCAATTTCTACTTTCAGAAGCCTAGCAGAGCCTCAGTTGTATGCTGTGGTTTGCTTTTTATTATTACTATTTTGTTGTTGTTACTTATTTAGAGCTTCATCTGTATCTTAATTTCACATGGTGTCAAAAATCATTGATACTTACATTTGGGAGCAATAAATTAGCCGTGTGCTTCAGCAAAGTCTACAAACTCAAGCTCAAATCTGATCTGCTGAGGTAGTTGCTTAAGATAGGTTTGAGCTCTGTTATGTTGCAGCGGTGAAGGAAACGGTGCAAAACTCTCCTCAACCTCTGGATATTTTGACATAAGCTTTCTCAGGTCAAGTCTGGCCGTTTTAGAATATCTTGAACTCGGTGCGGAGCTCATCAAGCATGGTTACTTTTGATGAAAACGGGGGGAAAGGGGGATGGGGAGGGAGAGTAAGAAGCAAATTCTTTTTGTCCAGTGCATGGTTAGTGCATCAGCCCTGGCTGTTGGAGAACCTGAGTTTGACTGAGTGCCCCTACTACTATTTTAGAAGTCAGACTTAGATGTGGAGCTCTACAGCTGTTCTAGCTGGGTGACTGTACGCAAGAATACACTGTTACAGGGCTACCAGTAGTGGAGAATTTGGATTGTATTCTTGCCTGTGAAGGGAACTGCACTGTACAGGTTGGAGATCCTAATGCTGTTTATGCGTCTTGTTCAATGCTGCTGGAATGAAGAGTACTTAAGCCTTTGGAGCAGGAGAAGTGTTAGAGCCATCTAGGATTTCAGTATATCCATAAAAATATGATCTACTCCTTCTGGCTCTTTGTGTACAGTTCAGCTCATGAATGCTGGTTTTTGGTTTGGTGGTTGGTTTGGTTTTTTTTCCTTTGGAGAGTCAGACTGGTTTAATCAGTTTTTCAGGTGAACCATCTTATATGCAATAATAGAAGACACTATTTCTAGCTCATATAAAAAGACATAAGGTATATCATAATGAAAGTAGTAGAGGTAAAAATTGAAGAATTTCATTAATGGTCTCAAAGACAGCTTTAACAACTTCAGAAGAACTCTTAGGAAAAGGAATATATAGAATAGATGTCAATATTTAAATGGACTTCTTAAGTTCTTAGAATTCTATGAAATAGGTTAGAGTTGCATTCTAGGTTCTACATATAAAACTTCTGTAAAGAGGATAAATATAAAGAAATGAAGACTGTAGAACAGAACAAGCGAATAGGTTCTAGAGAATACAAGGTAATTTAAAGTGTAAAATGCTCTCATTTTCTCATTAAGAATTACAGTATTATAACATTTTATGGGAAAAGTATGAAAAAGCAGTCATTGGTACATATAAGGCTAATACATCAGAAAAAGAATAATTCTAAGAGTTCTCATAGCAAGTCTTAAATATACAACTGATTCATTATTTATGTGTGTTTGGTAAGTGAAGGACTTCAAATTTTAGGGCTGCTATAGCAATCTCTGAAAATGTATATATTTTGTTTAAAAACTAAATCCTAGTTTAAAATAAATGCTTAACTTCTCAGAGTTATGCCTTTTTTCTGTTGTTCCTGAAGGGGAGGGAGCAGGAGTCATTGAAGTCCTGGCCAAGTGGATTCTGGAGGCTTGTTTTTTTTAAGTGGAGCATGGTCCAGCCCAGTTCTGCTCAGGGGTGCATTTGCAGTTGCTGCAGGATGAGAAAGGGGGTAACAGAAGTTGGAATTGGAAGCTGCTGAGGGAAAGATTCCTACCAGGAGCAAATGTGGGAGAAAGAGGGAGGGAAAAGGATGAGTAGAGTAGGTTGATAGGAAGGAAAGAATAAGGAACTGTGTTTGAAAAATGAAATTGAATAACCAACCAGAGGAGGAAGATTGTGATTGCCAGCCTGCAAGGACAGAGAAAATGGCTTGAGGGAGGGAAAAGGAGCAGCAAGTAGAAATTAATTTACAGGTTAATAACAGAATGTTTGTAAAGGTGAGAGGAAAAACATGCCAGCTGAGCTAAAGGTTGTGGAAAAGCAGCACCTGGTGCCTGAGAAGGTCTGGGGGAAGAAGAATGGAAGTGAGATGAGAATCATGGAAGGCAAGATTAGGATTAGTGAGGTGATAATCAGACATGACAGAGACTACTTTAGCAAAGCAGAACAGGCAGAAGGGTGAGTAGGGATGGAAAGTTTGACAAGGTTATTGCCATCAATTCTTCCTCCAATATTCAGTGGCTTTTAAGTAGAATGTTTTTCAATTGCAATGATTTATTTCTTTGTGTGCCGTTTCGTGGCATGAACAGAGTAGAGGTTATTAGTATGTTAAAGTAAACTATGAACAAAAATGTGGACTTCAGAAACTGTACTGAGCTGAATCACAGGGGATAATCATGGGAGGAAACAGTTGACTTCTGTCGGCCATCTCAAGTTATATTTTCCCTGTTTCTTAATCCTATATTTTAACTGATTGAATTACTCCTTAATCTTCATTCTTGCTCTTCCTTCCCCCTTCTCCCTAGCACTTATAGCTTCTTTAATTTTAAATGAACTGTGTTAATTTAAATGTTTCAAATATTATATCTTTCTAACCTAGCTCAGTCAGACTAAAGCAGGTTAGGGAACAATTGCACGAACAGACAAGGTGAGGGATGAAAGCATGCTTCAACTCTGACAGAGGAAACAACAGTTGGTTATAACTAGGTTTGACAGCTCTGTGCCAGCTTGGACTCTCTGATCCTGTATGCATGCATCTTACTGCAGCTGTCTTGTAAATAGATATAAATTCACAATTTACTAAAAGTTATTTAGTTTTTTTTAAATACAAACTCCATAACATTATGCTAAGGTTATGCAGATTTTTAATATATTAAAAATATTACTATTGTGTTTATCTGTTGGTACAACCTAGCTTGAAGACGTTTTTTGGACAAAATGTGGTGACTCACTCCCAGTTGACAGACCTATTATTTTCAGACAGCACAGAAAATGGAAGACTTTTTATCTTTTGATAGTCAGACTTTTTCTAAATCTTGAGGTCACAGCAGATATTTTGTTCAGTTGGTTTGGGGTTTTGGTGTTTTTTTGTGGGGGTGGGGTGGGTGGGGTGGGGAAGGGCATTGTGGGGTTTTTTTTAGTCTTCTAAAGCTGAGCACTCAATGTATTCAATGTTAACATTATGATTCTGAGTCCTGTGGATTTCTTGTAGCTACATACTGGTACTTCTATTGTCTTTCTTCTGAAAGAGTTAAGTTTCTCTACTTCTTGAGATTCTTTATATTTTGTTCTTCGTTAACTTTTCCACATGATGCATATAAGTCATTGGTTTAAGAAAAAAAAAAAAAAAAGAAAAAAAAGAAGCAAAACTTGTTAGTATTGAAAACTTAAAATTAGCCAGGACTAATTAGTAAGTGTGACTCTTTCCACCTTTCCTGTGATGTGCATTGTGAATACTGTAACCAGAGTGGCTTAAATCTACCGTCTAGACTTGAATGAGTTGCATAGAAGTCAGCATACAGTTGTTAAACTGGCAATGATTTCCTATATCATAGCCTTGCAGTCTCCTTGAGTAAAGGCAGCATTGTACAAGGTTACCAACAGATAGAATTCAGCTTGCAGCGCTGCTGTTATTGGCACGTTACAAAGAAAGAGCACTTGATTAAACATTCCTGGAAGGATGTTCCCATGTCGAAATACCCATTTTACAAATATAAACCTGGAAATGACCTTCTACTTAAGTGCTGCTTTTGTGTAAAAGAACCTTCTGTATAGATACAATAAAAAATTTAGCCATTGCTCATATAGTATTTTTGTATACTGGTTTAGCAGAAATCAAGCATTGTAATTTTTACATTTCCTTCTTAAAAACATGCAAGATACTGTGATGCCACTCAGCTTGCTGCGTCTCTATAGAATTGTGTGATCGTTTTATCTGTCACTGAAAAAGAAGATTCCCATGTATGGATGCAGTCAGAGGATGGGGTTTTGTGTCAATCAGACAGTTGTTTATATTCAGTTAACAATAGGAAATGGTGCTCTGTCCCTCCTCCCCATGGATTTTTTCTGTCTTTTATGCTGCTGGAAAGAAGCAGGTGGTTGTCAACTCCGTGCCTCAGACTAATGAGACTGGAGATGCTTAATGTATTACATAGTATGAATGCAGTACAAACTCTCTTGCTGCTGGCCTTTTTGAATGTCTCAAGATTTATGGGTGAGAAAATGAAGAATATCACTTTAAGACTTTGTTGCTGTGGCAGTTTTCTTTCCCATATGGTGACCCATCAGTCCAGAGGCAGCAGGATGGATAAATAAGATCTGTGTTGCATTGTTCCTTTGGCAAAACAAACAAAACCCCCTGAAGACTCAGATAAGTGAATGAGGTTTTGGGAATGAATGAGTTATGCTGTCTATGCTCACTATGGGTGTGCTGTTACGCCACTGCAAACATAAAGTAAAATTGATTTCATAGAATCTTTCAGATTAAAGGGCCCTTGAGAGATCTTCAGTCCAATCCGCTTGAAGCGGATTGCTCAAGGCTTTGTCCACTTGGGTCTAGAAAAGGATAGAGCGCCATAATTTCCATGGGCAGCCTGTTCCAGTGTTCAGTTATTTTACTAGGGAAAAATGTTTTTCTTATATGCAGGTAGAACCTTCGCTGTTTCTCTTTATGACTGTTATGGCACATTCTTCCACTGTATACGTCGGCAAAGAGCTTGGCTCTATCTTCTTGACAACCTCTTAGGTGTTGAAAGACTACTGCTAGGTACCCTGTTATGCTTTCTCTTCTCTAGGCTATACAAGCTCATTTTCCTCAGCTTGTCCTCATAGGCCAAATGTTTGAAATTTAATTGGATGCTAGATTTTTTATTTTTTTTTTTCCCAAGGACCTTTGGTCCCTACTTGCAGTAGTACATCTCCATCTTTTTTTTTTTCTATGAAAAAAGATCAAGGTAGATGAAGGAACAGCAAGGGATATTCATAGAATCATAGAATGGTTTGAATTGGAAGGGACCTTAAAGATCATCTAGTTCCAACCCACCTGCCATAGGCAGGGACACCTTCCACTAGACCAGGTTGCTCATCCAACCTGGCTTTGAACACTTCAGGGATGGGGCATCTGCAACCTTTCTGGGCAACCTGTTCCAGCGCCTCACCACCCTCACAGTAAAGAACTTCTTCCTTGCATCTAATCTAAATCTACCCTCTTTCAGTTTAAAGCCATTACCCCTTGTCCTATCACTACATGCCCTTCCAAGAAGTCCCTCTCTGGCTTTCTTGTCAGTCTCCTTTAGGTACTGGAAGGCTGCTATAAGGTCTCCCTGGAGCCTTCTCTTCTCTAGGCTGAACAACCCCAACTCTCTCAACCTGTCTTAAGAGGAGAGGTCCTCCAGCCCTCTGATCATCTTCATGGCCCTCCTGTGGACTCGCTGCAATAGGTCCATGTCCTTCTTATGCTGGTGCCCCAAGAGCTGAATGCAGTACTCCAGGTGGGGAGAGTGGAGAAGAGGGGGAGAATCACCTCCCTCAACCTGCTGGTCATGCTTCTTTTGATGCAACCTAGGATATGGTTGGCTTTCTGGCCTGCAAACACACATTGCTGGGTCATTTTGAGCTTCTCATCAGCCAACACCCCTATGTCCTTCTCAGGGCTGCTCTCAATCCACCTGGCCTATATTTGTGCTTGCGATTGCCCTGACCCACGTGTAGGACCTTGCACTTGGCCTTGTTGAACTTCATGAGGTTCATGTGGGCCCACCTCTCAAGGCTGTCAAGGTCCCTCTGGATGGCTTCCCTTCCCCCCCAGCATGTCAACCGCACCACACAGCTTGATGTTGTTGGCAAATTTGCTGAGGGTGCACTCAAATGTCTGTGTCACCAACAAAGATGTTAAACATCACTGGTCCCAATACCAACCCCTGAGGAATGCCACTCATTCTAGATATTGTCTACCTAGACTTCAGGAAGGCCTTTGACATTGTCTCCCATAAGATCTCATAAAGAAGATGGAGTATGGGTTGGAGGAGCAGACAGTGAGCTGCATTAATGACCTGGCTGACGGGGCAGAGGGAACCCTCAGCAAGGTTGTAGATGACACCAAACTAGGAGGATTGGCTGATAAACCAAAGGGTCGTGCTGCCAGCCAGAGAGTCCCTGACAGGCTGGAGAAACGGGCTGACAGGAACCTCATGAAGTTCAACAAGGGGAGGTGTGCAAGGTCCTGCAGGTGAGGAGAAAGAATGCCATGTGCCAGTACATGCTGGGAGCTGACCAACTGGAAAGGATTTTTGCAGAAAAGGCCCTGTGGGGGTCCTGGCGGACACCAAGTTGAACGTGAGGCAGCAATGTGCCCTTGCTGCAAAGAAGGGCTGATGGTATCCTTGGCTGCCTAAGGAGGAGTGTTACCAGGAGGTGGAGGGAGGTGAGAAAGGCAACGGGCGCAAACTGAAACACAGGAGGCTCTATCTGAACATCAGGAAACAGTTGGGGTTTTTTTACTCTGAGGATGGCCAAGCACTGGCACAGATTACTTGAAGGTTGTGGAGTCTCCATCCTTGGAGATATTTAAAAGCCGATGGTCCTCGGCAGCTTACTCTAGGTGGCCCTGCTTGAGAAGGGGCATGGACCAGATGACCTCCAGAGGTTCCTTTTAGCCTCAACCACTCTTGATTCTGTGTACATGATTTAGAGAAATAGATGGTACATCTCATGTTTTTTATAAGCTCTGTGGCAAGTTTCCTCAGCATAGGCTGAAGGCTTGCGGTTTTAATTGGATCCAACCCAGGTTTGCATGTGGCAGCTGCTTTTGATGTTTCTGAGAGTGGAATGGCCTCTCATACTATATTCAAAATCTCACAGTTTATAAAAATAGTGGGAATGGGATGCACGGTTCTACATGCTCAGGTTTGCCATGATCAGAAATATGTTGAAAATCTGGCTGTAATATACCTTTAAGTTTGTCACCTTAAGTTGGATCTTTCATTTAGTACTGAAAGTTATTAGACCATTCCAGACCTCATATCCTTCTAAACCTGGGGGGCATACACAACTAACAAAACATTTGGAAACATTTCTTATGATGCCTCAATTCCTAATTGCTGTCTCATTCACTATGCATGTATGACGATGCTTTCTCCCACAGTGTGGTGCTATTGTGTTTAGCTCTGTAAAGCTAGTAACAGAACTGAAATAAATCATTCTTAAAAGGGTGTAAGACAATAGAGCTACAGCTAAGAAGGATCCTGATATTTTCCCCCTTCTGAACACCACATTCCAGTTAATGTTTGTTATAATTGAAGCTGTGAGCATGGACAAGGTTTGCATGTAGTTATGTGCTAGTAAACCTAATTATTGTTAAAGTTTTTGTGGCTTCACAGCCTCCTCTCATTTTGCATTGTAAACAGAAGCAAGAAGTGGAATGTTTTTTAAAGGTTGTCTTTCACTGCATCTGTCAGAGAAACATGAATGTACATGCATGTTCCTCATTGGTTTTCTATGTGGAGTTCTGTAGAGAAAGGAGATAATAACAGTAGGTGAAACACCTGGGTACAAGGTAGGGTTTTTTCCCACTTCAGTCTCCGCTAAATTAATGTAGACATTTGACTAGGTCATTGGACCACCTTTACTAAACCAGAAGTGAATATCCTTCTGCACAGGACTGGAAAAAAATGAGCTTAACTTAAAACTATTATTTAATTTTGTTTAATTGTGAAGTTGGTTTCCCCTTCCCTCCTCTTAAAGTGATAGTGGAATTTAAAGAGAAATGTAAATCAGTGGGATGTTATACTAAGGTACACCTCACATTGAAAGTGAGACATAGTAAAGTTGGGTCATCATCAATTGTTTTATTTCCTGTAACAAAATGTGCCGAACTGCTTGCAGTTCATAAATAGTTGTCAATTGTGCTTGTTCTTTTCTTGTTTTGTTGGGGTGGGGTTTTTTTTCCTTTTTTTCTTTTCTTTCTTAATTGTGAATCAATTTGTGTTTCCTGAGAGGAAGTTTTTTCTTAAGACTTTGATTTACACTAATGTGGCCATAAGTGATTCTAATAGAGCTTTCTTTGCTTTTTTTTTTTTTTTTTTTGGCATGCTCCTCAAGTATCTTCCTTTTCACCCCATTGCACACACTGAGTTCAGATTCTTTTTTTTTTAATCTTTTCATCACATTTCTCTCTTCTTTTTCTGAGTTACATCTTTCTGCCTGCAATGGCATCTGTGCAGCAGTAATGTTTACTTGTCTGTTTTAGCCACATGGGTCTGTGATTTTAATCCTCTCTCCTGTTACTGAGACCCAGTGCCAAAGACCGAAATTAGCTTATTTAAATCCAGTTACAAAAAGGTATTAGTTCTTGAATTTGTCTTGCTGATTTTGTATCCATATACAGGCTTTTACTTGAAAGTGATGTAATGAATGGCTTGTTTGCGGTGATTGTTCAGTTTTTTTGAATTCATGACATCCTTTAATGTAACATACTCTGTAGTTATTAAAGGTGTGAAGTGCTTTCAAGAGTAGTGTTGGTAACAAACTTTATAGGGTGTTGCTTAAGCTTTAAAATGTTCTGAAGAAACTGAAGCTTATGCAGTTATTTTTTAAGTTATTGCATCTGAAATAAACAAATCTTCAAATAGCTGCTAAATAGGCTAATAAGACTTATCTGGCCTTCACCGTGTTTATGCTATAAATAGATCTAAAGCCAGTCCTTGGCAGCAGGCCGCTTAACTGGCTTCTGTATGGCTTTACAGCGAGAGCTGTGTATGTCTGGGAGACCCACCTGGTGAGTAAGCTCACTTTTTAAAGGGACCTTTTTTTAACGGTGAAAGTAAATAAGAAAAGAAGTAAAATTTATTGTCATGGGAAAAGAGGGAGGGGGCTGGATCCATCTAGTGATTTTAGCTCTTCTGAAATCTTCAAGAGTTAACAGCATGCTTGTGCTGCCTCAGTAATTAGATGAATAAGTTGATTGTCAAATATCCAAGGAGTATTCTGGTTTTTTCTGAGTACACCACACTTAACACATCACAATTGATATAATTTATCGTTTCCCCCGTGGCTGAAAAAGACATAAGTAAAAATTTGGTATGTAAAAGAGCATAAAGGATCACTTGCTCCAAACTTGCTACTCAGAAGAGTAAACATAAAATACCCTACCCCTAGTTAAATTATACTTGACCATGTGTCCCAATTTAGGGCACAAATAACATAATTGGAAAGAATGTCCTCAAAATTTGCTACACTAGAGTGGGAGAACACAGATCACCTGGACTGTTATAGATAGCTAATTTAATTTTTTAGAGAAATATTAATGTGATGGGGGATCAGATTGAAATAATTTTCTTACCGAGAGCTAGAATTTAAAAATCTTTTTGAGGAGAGCATGGTGCTGTTTCTCTCATTTAAATGATCTTGTAGGCATTTGATGAATAATTAGGTCTTTAAAGAATGTACATTTAGATTCATTTCTGAATCTACTTAAAATGAGTATACATACATATATAGAAGTGGCTAAAGTGCATCCAAATTGTTCTTTATTATGCATTATCTGTAAAAACAAAAACACAAGATATTTATTTGAGATGATATACTGTACACTGTAATTGTTTTATGCAAAGCAGCATGTCTTATTTTCTGCACAGTACAGTGACAATGGAGGGAGGAGTTTCATGAGAGACGAAGCAGCTTCTTGTTTAACAGTGCTAAGATTTCTGTTTAACTGCCAGTAGTATTGAAACCTGTCAGTTATATGCTGTCCATAAGCTGGTATTGCTTTTGTACCTAATACTTGAATTAGTTGTAGTAGCCACTTGCTTAGAAGTATTGACCGCTTTGGACATTAGGCATGTTTCTGATTTCCAACCCAGCCACACAGAACTTTAATTTTAAAACAAGGTTACTGAAACTAACAGCTGGGAAACTAATAGTATCTCGTTATGTTTGTGAGCTGAAAAATAGTGTGGCAGCAAATAACAATTTGGGAAAAGTTGTTTTTTTAATCTGTGTTCCTTTGTGCAAAGAGTGTTATTAATGCATGCATGCATTTCCTCTGAGCATAATTTGTTTGGGGTTTAAGGAGATGGCTATAGTCTTAATGCCAGCCATGATATCAAAAATTCTATTATTCTATAACAAAACTGTTTTGTAACATAATTGTGGCAAAGACTTTCACTATCAGTACATAAAGACAATTAATTTCATGAGCACATTCCCCCTCTCAATCCTGAAAAGTACTGCTTTTGCAAATACAGAGTGAAATAAAGAAATTAGTTTAACGAATAATTAGAGAATATATTATTTGGGCATTTCACCTAAAACTTTAATTTTCTTTTACTGTAAGACGAGTGAGAAATAAAAAAGACGCAAATTTCTCAGGCTTGGCTCTACATTGATATCACCATGCACAGTATTCCAGAGTTGTGTTCTGTAGTATGTACTCTGCACGTAAACATAATTTATAGGATATCTAATAGTCTCACTAAAAAATGCCAAATACAAATTTGTCAGAAGGTTCAACTTAGAACATTATGGAGAAAAATTAACGTTTCTCATTGCTTTCTTGCATTGTCTTGGGAACTCTGTGTACTTAAAATTGAACCATATTAGATATTTTGTGAGGCTTGAACTTGTCCAAGAAACGTAGGACTATGTGGTGTTTGCTTTATATGTTTCCCCAAACTGATGTATTTCATCAATGTGATCTGCTTACGAAATACACATGTAAGAGGTGTTCATGACAGGAGCATCACTAGCAGAGGCAAATGAGTATTATAATTAATCAGGTTCTGTTGTTGTGGAAATGGTGTAACTTATTAATATGGGCATTGTTTAAGTGAGTTTATCCTGCGTGCAGTAATGCTTCTATAGCACAGTGCTTCAACAGTAATTTTAGTGGTTTCATTTCTTTTGTTTAAGGTTCTCTAAACCCAAGGTTGTGGCCTGAGCAGATGCTACTTATGAATGACCAGACCATTTTCAATTAAGTGAAAACAGAAAAGAAATAGTTTCCAATTCAGCTACCAGTGAGCAGTGATTCTTTAATATAAAACAACAGTACTACTGTTTTTGATTGCAAGCACAATGATGTAAGTTAGACACAATGACAACTTTCTTAACTCTAGATTTTTCTTTTTTATAACTTTACTTGTAACTGCTTTAGTTATATTCCTTATGGATCTGTTAATCTTTCTGTTCAAAACTGAAGAATAATTTGAGATACTGCATAAAAGTAGACGTGAATATGTACCAAACAGTTAACAATCATTAAAGTGCCTGTGGAATTCCTTTACGTTTCCCAGGTAACTTTCTTTATTGCATGCTGTAAAAATTGCTGTACTACTGCTGTATATTATAATAAACTGATCTCCATACATCTTCTCCAACAGCTAAAATACATCTTAAAGTAACACTGAAATGCTTTTCTAAAAGCACAATGGAAAGTGCTTTTTATAATACTCCTGTGCATGAACTGTGACCTAAGTGTTAGTGTTTAAAAACAATCAAACAGAAAACCCACAACAAAACCAAAACAAACAAACCCCACAACAAAACCCCTCAAACACAGACAACATGCAGTCTGTCGTGTGTCGTCCCCCCCAACAATACGCATTTTGTGTTGAAGAGCTGTGTTCTGTGTGTACAGACATTCTACAGTGGTTCAAGTAATGAAATAACATTAAGTTAAAAATATGGTGACCATAAGGAATATATGCAGAACTTAGTTCTATGTATTTAGTTTTAAATGTGTTTCAAATTAAAGTACTTTGCTCTGCAAGGGGCTTTATTTTGTCGTGGCCATTAAGAGTAGCATCTTATTTAGATACGCAGACTATGGTTATCTGAACTTCTGTTTTGTAACAGTGTGTAGCTTTTCTAGCATGTCCATGTCACTGACAGATGGTTAAAACTGAACCAGAGGCGAGAGTGCCCTGCTTTGTGTCGTTTGAGGTAATCATTCCTGTCTATGAAATTTTGAGACTTAATGAGGGCTACTTAATTCTGTTTCTGAGACAAAACTATCGGTTGCCTAGAATTTTACTAGTTGGAACAAGTATTCTGGCCTTACACTTTGTGTGTGTTTGGGGAATTTAATATTGTTAGAATAACTGCTTGTTCATGCAAAAATATTCTAACAAAATTGGAATGCAATCAGTAAAATGCATGTCGTTATGGGATTAGAGTTACATTAAATTCTACTGTCAGAACTCATTAGAGGAAGTATTGTCTGAATGCTTTTTTAAACCTGTACGAGTAGAACTTAAATAACTTCTTCCTACAAACATTATTCTTTCATAGCTGTTATGGTCTAAGCATATTACACTATTGCTAGAAGTATTTGCTTAATTTCTTTAATATTGGTAACAGTAAGGCTATCATTCAGATAAATAGTAAGACTATAATTCAGATATACAGGTGTTTAGTGGATTTTACCATTTCTGGATTATGGCTTACTTTACTCCTGCAGTTAAAATACTTTGGGTAAATTGAGTTACCCCTTGTTCAAATACAATTCTGTATTGTCTTTTCCAAATACATAGAACTAAATATAATGTATCTCAAGGATGTTTGCAGTTAACTTAGCGTTGATATTTTCACTATAGCAAATCCTTTCAGTGAGTTGTGTCGTTTCTAATAAAAACTGCGCCTTGCTGGTACTTGTGCTTATGAATAAGTTGAGAAATGTTATACCTAGTACACTTACCATATTGATTTTATTAACAAAACAGAACTGTGGTTTAAATTTCCAATATTTGAACATTACTGTGTTACTAGTATTAACTGTACATACCTATGCATTTCAAAGCTGATTAAGTATTCAATACAATAACTTGGTTTTGTTCTGAGTGCTGGTTACAGTAGCTTGCCGTTTGCTTTGGGGTCTGACCTTTCAAGCCGAGGAACAGAATGAGTCGTATGCTGATTTCGTTGGTTTTGTGGAATGTATTTAAGTTGCATCCTAGCCGAAACAGCTCCTCTGCTGGTAGCAGATTCTTACGGATCCTGATGTGGCCTGGGAAGAAAAAAAAAAAAGGCAGATTAAGTCTGTAACTTGAGCAGCAATGTCTGGGACCAAAACATCTATGAACTTTTGTAGAGTACAGCTAAACAAATTCCACTAACCTTTTAAAGTGTAATTTTTTTGAAAATTCTTTCTGTATTGGTTACTAACATAGTAGCATTATTAACGAACAGTAAGAATGTGAGCCAGTAAAAGAAATTATCTTAATATATCTATTTTTTAACATTGCTACAGTAAATGTGAATACATTTCATATAACTTGCATGCATTTTGCCCTCTAGATGGTCCAACTGTATATATTATGCTTTAGGGCATTTACCTGTGATCCTAAAAAATAGCCAGTAAATAAGCTCAAATATAAAATCCAATGTTTAAATTGCATAGTTGTTAACTCTCTCAGTGGCTTAGTTTTTGATTGCTCCCACTGCCTCTTTCAAAAAAACCCAACTTCTGTAGAGCTGGCTAGCTGTGAACAAAGCGTATATGAACCAGGTAGTGTTGCTTGACCTAGAGTCCAGGAATGGGTCTTTGGTTGTCTCTTATTTGGCCGTTCAGCAGTTCAAAGGTCAATTTCTAACTTTTACATTTGAATGTACAAAATTATTAGCTGAAATAAACACTTTAATTATTGCTTGCAATTACAAATGTAGTGTTCCAGAATGTATAGCAGATTATATGTGGCAGGTACAGTACGAGTAAGTATTTTAAATATTATTTTCCTGAATCATCTAGCATGCAGGTTAGTGTGATTACAGGGGGAAGAGGTGGAGAGCCAGTCAGAATTAATTAGAAAAAACCAAACCAAAACAAAGAAAAAAAAACACCAAAAACCACAAACCATAAAATAGCAAAAAATTAAATACATGTACAAAAGTCAGAGTATAGAAAACCAGATATGATCTCTTGAGGTCTAGTAACAGTGAAGATGTGAAAAACAGTGTAACTGTATTTCTGCCCATAGATTACATGGTGCATCTCTTGGTAGAGTATCTTTAGAAGATTGCTGCAAAAGCAGGATGTTAAAGTTAATTTAGTGTTCCCCTTGTGAATTCTGTGGAAAAAAGGGAAAATCAAGAGATAAATTAGGTGATGTAAATAAATTTGAGATAGAGCATATTTAACTCCCTAGTCACTTCTTATATTAATTCTTCAAAGGGAAACAGATTTTTATTATATGTTAAAATTTTTCAATTGTCTCATATTTTTTTCTGGGTTTTTTTTTGTTGGTTTTTTTTCCAGATGTCTGCCTCACAATCGTATGACTTAGAGTTTCCAAGTCACATCAATATGTATCATAGTTGGTGTTTGAGAGAAGAGGATGGCTCTTAACATGGGGCTTTGTCAGAAATGTGTAAGCCATACTACTTCACTAGACTTTGTCAAAACATTTTTAAACACTCCAGAATTTACCAGTCTAGTACATGAAAATTAGCATACGGTTTCCCCAAGAGCAAATGTGCAAGAAAGATACAACACTGTAAATCCTTTTTTGTTTGCAGTGTAGGTCGTTTTAAAGTATGTGATATATTTTTTCCATATTTCCAATGTGAGTTTTAGATTTCTTTGTTACACAAAAATATTTTTTTAAAATCAGTGGACCTGCAATATGGGTGTGTCTCCATTGGTGTTTTATTTCAGGTCATGAGTGCTCTTTTGAGTTAAATCTCTTGATCATCCAACCTTAACATGCTTTGCTGCATTTCATATGGTAGAGTGATCTCAGAGTGTCTGAACTGAATTCTTTTTGAATTAAACTAAACTGAATAATGTGCTCTGAAGGTGAACATAATGCTTTCCAACTACTAATGGGTCTTTAGTCCATGGGACCAGACTAGAGATAGTTCAGAGCAAAACTTCTGAAACCACTTCCGGTGTGAACGTTTGGATTCTCAATATTCTTTCAGTCTACCAACCAATTCCTATTGCCCTGCACCTCTTGCTGATGTAGACTTGTGGTCTGGTACATAATTTGTAATTTTCTGAATTTTTTGACAGGAGAGGTGTTGCAGAATGTTCATCTTTAGCTGTCCTAGTGAATTTGACAAGTGGTTTTATCTCTTAGGTTGTCTTTCTTTTCAGATATATATGGTACCAAAGTTTTGATACAAATTGATTTACTGAAACATTTGAGAACGTGTGGTTGCAGTGGTAATAAAGTATGAGGGGTGTCAGGTTGGATAGTGGTTGTATTGCTTTAGGTATCCGACTACTATCATTTAAAGGTAGGGATCTATTGCTACTCTGAAGGACGTGGGAAAGGGCAGGGATAACCAACTTGGGCAGTATCTTCCTTTACTACCGTCACCATAGCTCTGCTTTCCAAAGAGGGAAAGCACATGGGTTTGACTTGGTTAGCTTGGACTGATTTAAACCTTATCACGTTTTGGTCATATCTCAAATCAGAAAAACAAATGTGAAAGTTTCATTATTAATGCTCTATTTATATAGAGTTTGCCCTTCACTTAAAGGCAATCCTGTGCACTGTCTTGCATTACCAGAGTGTGATTTCTTTTTTTTTTCTTTTTATTTAAATGAAACTGTTGTGTGGGTTGTGTGTTTGCTTGGGGGGGGCGTTCAGCACATAGCAGGTATGCTCAAGGGTGGTGTACCTGTGCTCCAGGTCCTCTGTGTGGCAGTGGGCAGATTGAAGGCCCGTGCTGTGCTGTGGGTTAGCTGCTTCAAACTTCTGAAATGTAGCGTGGAGAAAAGTGAGGCAGTAAACTGACAGCTTTTAGGCCAAAGTAAACCAGGATAGCCAACTGGTATGCTGAAGGCCAGATCTGGCGGTTAAGACACCTTTATTTGGCCCTGAGAAACCCTGACAAAAGATAGTCTATTCCAGAGTCGGGGATATTGCTGGTGGATTACGTATAGGTCTAGTGGTAGTTATTGGCTCAGCTGCAGTGTCTGGTACTTTTGGTTTATCAGGCATTACCTGGGATGCGTTTATCACACCCAATGGGGAATGAACGTGACACCTCAGAATGCAGAAATTTGTCACCTCTTACGTAAAAACGTTTGAAACTACTCTTGTCTGCTTTTATAGTTTTAAGGAAGAACTTTCAAACTCGGTCTCCTTTTCCTGGGATATTGGACTTCACATAGCTCAGTGCACCCTCCTGTGCTATCCAGGCTAGATCTTGAAAAGAGACTACAGAATTTTTTCTGTTTACCTTGAAGTTTATCTTGACAGACATAAATATGGTAACTTTTACTGGGAGGGTTCCCATCTGGAAAAATTGATAGGGATGGTAGCTTATTCTGATTTCTCCTGTGCCCTCTGTGTGTGTGTGCGACCACATTGCCCCAGGATGAGAGATGACTTTTGACAAACAGCTTTTGATTTGTGACGTTCCAGATGTTGGCTGTGATGTGTGTCAAGACTCACACAAACCTGATTATGAGTGACATCAACACATATGTGAAGAGATGACTTAATGTGTAGTTGGGTTGTCCTGTAATAGCAGAAGAAAAAACACTGTAGTTTAATGTACAGTGCATTGTGTAGTGGAAATATTGTAGTGTTACTGGTCTTTTTTGTCAGTTTGCATTCGTTTTTTATGAAGATAATGTCATAGATTATGTAAATGATTGGAAATTGGTCTGAATTAAATAAGGATGCTACATGAGTAGTCAGCATGGATTTACCAAGGGGAAGTCATGCTTGACCAACTTGAAAATCTTCCAAGGTGAGACAACTGGCCTGGTGGATGAAGGACTGCAGTGCATATTGTCTATGTAGACTTCAGGAAGGCCTTTGACACTGTGTCCCATAAGATCCTCAGAAAGAAACTAAAGGAGTATGGGCTGGTTGAGCAGACAGTGAGGTGGATTGAAGAGGGTGCTCATCAGTAGCACAAAGTCTACAGGGATGCCAGAAACTAGCAGTGTACCCCACGGGTCAATACTGGACCCAGTCCTCTTCAACTTCTTCATTAACAATCTGGGCAGTGGGGCAGAGTGTACCTTCAGCAAATTTGCAGATGACACTGAACTAGGAGGAGTGGCTGATAAACCAAAGGGTTGTGTTGCCATCCAGAGGGACCCTGACAGGCTGGAGCAATGGGCTGTCAGGAACCTCATTGCAGTTCAGCAAGGGGAAATGTGCAAGGTCCAGCAGGTGGGGAGGGACAACCCATTGCGCCAGTACATGCTGCGGACTGACCTGCTGGAAAGCATCTTTGCAGAAAAGGCCTTCTGGGGGTCCTGATGGACACCAAGTTGCTCATGAGATAGCAATGTGCCCTTGCCGCAAAGAAGGGTGAACAGTACCCTGGGCTGCCTTAGGAGGAGTGTTACCAGCAGTTCAAGGGAGGTGATCCTTGCCCCCTACTCAGCACTGGTGAGGCCATACCCAGAGCGCTGGGTCCAGTTCTGGGCTCCTCAGTACAAGAAAGACACGGACAGACTGGAGAGAGTCCAGCAAAGGGCCACCACTAAGATGATGAAGGGACTGGAGCATCTTCCCAAGCTTGAGGAAAGGCTGAGAGAGCTGGGACTGTTCAGCCTGGAGAAGGGAAGGTTCAGGAGGGATCTCACTGATGCGTACAAATACCTGAAGGGAGGGTGCAAAGAAAGTGGAGCCAGGCTCTTCTCAGTGGTGCCCAGTGACAGGACCAGAGGCAGCGGGCACAAACTGAAACGCAGTACGCTCCATCTGAACATCAGGAAACACTTTTTTCACTGTGGGGGTGACCGAGCCCTGGCACAGGTTGCCCAGGGAGGTTGTGGAGTCTCCATCCTTGGAGAGGTTCAAAAGCCGCCTGGACACAGTTCTGGGCAATGTGCTGCAGGTGGCCCTGCTTGAGCAGGGAGGTTGGACTGGCTGACCTCCTGAGGTCCCTTCCAGCCTGTGAAATACATTTTGGAATTAAAAAGCAAATGTGGAAACAAATGTAGAAAATGCAGGTGGTCTGAAATTTGTGGAAAGTAATACTGGATTGTTTTAAATAGTTGCTTCTGCTTTAAAAGAAGGTTTTTGAGGAGATCATTTAGGAAACCTATTTAAGTGGTAGTATATATTGGAAGATTGACCAAATACTGCTCACTTAAAATTATTTTCCTTTTGTCGCATTTAGCATGTGACTTGCAAGATTATTTCAGGTAGGTGTTATGCCTAAAATAACCTCTGAATTTGCATAACTACAATAGTGCAGTGTGGATGATCTAATTGGGAATGAAATAGTTGTTTTGGAGAGCTTTTTTTAATGATCATCTGGTTGCATACTAAAGCATATTAAGATTTCATGGCTATTTTAATCGCTGTTTGTAGGAACAGCAAAAAGGTTTTGTTTCAGGGTTTTATATTGTGTGATTCTCAACTATTTTAAAAATAGTTTTGAATGATAGGTTAATTCTTTGAATCTAAACTTTAAGCAAAAGTGAATTAGCTTTTGACAGAAGAGAAGTCATAGGGTGTCAATTTTGCTTTCATACAAGTGAGGTCTTAGCTTTACTTTTATAATTAAGTTTCTGGCTGGAGTAATTTTAGTGATAACAGTGGCTGTAATTTTAATTTGTGTAAAATTGAAGAGTGTCAGTATAAAAGAGAATCTAAACCTGTTTTGGAAATAGGATTCTTCAAATGTTTTTAAGACCTGTCAGGTTCTGCTAACAATCTTCTGTCCTTTAAGACTGACAAGCACTCTTATGCTTTCATTTCTTTGTTTGAAGCTGATTGAAGTAACATATGTTTCTGAAAGAGGTGATCCTTCCAGTGACCAGAAGAGAACTGAAAACCGACATATCTAAGCCCAGTTCTTTGTGATGGGTTGTTTTTCCCGAGGTACATTTTTACCTGTCTCACTCCTGTGGCCACACAACTGCCAATTGTAATACAAAGAACGTGGCAGAAGTGCATGCCTGGAAGGACAGGATTTCCTTATTTGATGACTACCTGTATAATGGTTCATCTTAAAGCAATTGTCAAGCTGTAGTCCAGGTGGCAGCTGGAGTCACTTTTGGCGTGTCCCCAAGTTTTCTGCTTTTGAAAAAGGTCCAGAGGTGCAGTAGAACACAGAAAAGAGTCACTGAAGTCTGGCCAAAATAATCTGCTTGTGTCATACTTGTCTAGCATGGGAAGTTCTCTGCTTGTGCTGCAAATTCATGTTAAGTAATAGGTTTTTTTAATTGGTGCTATTTGGTTTTGACCCAATATGGTACCTTAATTACATTTAAATTAAACTAAGGCATGTATTAAAATGCTTATACCTTTTTTTAAGTATGTTTGTGTTCTGTTTGTTATTTGATGCATTGAGGGCAGGAAATATGCTTTCAAATAAAATGAAAGCACTTATGATCTGTATTTTAGTTGCAAAGAAGCAGTCAGTACAAAATTGTTAAATAATACAGAATTGAGTGTATTTTTTAGTCTTGATAAATATTGTAGTACCAAGTCATGCATAAGCATTACATTCTCAGCTTTGCTAATTACATATCTAGGAATAACCTTCTTGTTGTAATTTGTGGATAGCTAATTGGCTAAATACGCTTTGTCCATAAATTGTTTTATTAATATTTAAGCTATGTTTCCTAAAATTCTGCACAGTGCTTGCACAAGCCACTTGTTAGCAGCAGAAGAGAGATGGTTATAGAGGCAAGGTAGTGATAAAAGCTGCAGATACATGCAGAACCTGGAACTTATTTTTCAAAAACTTAAAAAAAAATAATCTCATGTGTGAAAATAAATTTCTTACAGGTAATCTAGTTCAGTACTTGTGTCTTAAAGCACCAGAAGCAATGCAGAACTGATTGGTGTTCTCCAGAGAGGAACTGGATATCCTGCAGGTGTTAAATCTTGGGTTGAACTTGTTGACAATTGTTTGAACTGTGAAGATTTGCAACTTCATCAGGTTTTGTTTTTTAACCCTTGTTGCTTGGCAGAGCTAAGGATACGAGTGTAGCAGAGATGGTGAAGGAGGAGAATATTTATGTGCTAGAGAATTTGACTTTCGCAGTCAGTTTGAATCTCTCAACTTGTTCCTGCCTTAAGGAGCTGTCCTTGTCCTGTTTCAATACCTATGTTTGGGACTGGGGTGAAGGGCTGCCAAACCTACTGTACAAAGATTCAGTATGCCCAGCATTTTATTATAAATACCCTATTCTGTGTTTGGCAGAACAGTTGTAGAAGGGGTTAAAGAGCCCTGACAGCTCTTAGTAGACTGCTGCTCCTACAGTCTGTCCAATGCATAACCTGTCCTCTGGTTGCTCTTGGGAAAGAAGGTTCCTGGGAAAGCAGCCAGCATTGAAAGACTTCTGTTCAGATACACTGTGAATGTTTTTGCACCTTATATTGAATTGTGAAGACCATTTAACTTTGTCCTTCAGTCACGGTTGTAATGTTCAACCACTCTGGTGTGGCCTATGTTTATCTTAAGGTGCAAAGAAAGATGCTCTCTGTAAGGCAAGCAGTCAGCTTAAAATTGAAAAGAATGCA
Source organism: Astur gentilis (assembly GCF_929443795.1). NCBI lineage: Eukaryota > Metazoa > Chordata > Aves > Accipitriformes > Accipitridae > Astur > Astur gentilis. The sequence goes on from NC_064911.1 coordinate 11,492,748, forward strand.
TTTCCAGGAACTGCAGTTGGTAACCTCTGACTAATTTTTTTCTGATTTTTACTTTTTTGAGGATTTAGCTTTTATGAAGACCTTTTTAATTATGTTACAAATATGTAGAATATATAGGGAAAACCATATACTGAAACTGTAACTCTTGCTAATAGGAAGTGCCTCCCTTAACAAGGCAACATTAGTTGATTACTGAAGGAGCTTTTTCTAAAGATTTCTAGACAATAGGGTAGTTTTGAGTGCAGCAAGCGGATAACAGAAGAACTGTCATGGTTCTGTCAAACTTCATGACCGTACAGAGGAGAAGAATTTTAAGAGCTTGCTATGAAGCTCTTGTAATACAAAGGAGGTCTGAGCAGATACTAATCTGTTGCTGTATAGGCAGCTCTATTTGTTTTCATAGCTTTCAACATAACTTTTGCAAACAGTAGAAGAGTAGACTGCTCTGAGAAAAGGAGCATCATCCATTTGTATTTTCTCTTTATTGGTAACTTTGTGATATCCATATTTCTTTCCCAGCATACTTGAAAGCACAGGAGAGAGTTTTTTCTGTTGGTATCATAGGACTGCTTAAATTCTGAATGACAAACTCCATAAACTGCCATTTTCTTCCCCCAAAGTGGTCTTATTTGCTCTCAGTAGAGCAATTGGAAACTTAATTTAGGCAGATTATGTTGTGGCTTTTAAAATGTTTGGGGTTTTTTTAGAGAAATTTAAAAAAAAATTTGGGGATTCTCCTATTTAATGTTGTGAGATAGCAAACTTCTATAGCTCTACATTTCACTCATGCCTCCTGAAGAACAAAGAGGTGAAGGAGCAGTGTCCCTTGTGATTTTCTTCTGTAACTGATATCAAGGGTTTACGTGGGGAGAGGGAACATGAATACCAGATATCATTGCATACCTACAGTGTGCTCTTGTGAATAATGTATGCATATTAATGTAGAAACATAACTGATTTTCAAAGCCTTTAACACTCTGTAAGTCATTCTGTAAGAACTTCAGAAATGAGACTTCTGCAGTACTCCGTTAATTTTATTTATCTTTTTAAAATCTTGCCTAGGGATTTAAATAACTATCAGCTGTTGTCAATAGTCTGTATTCTAAATGTATTTTGCTGTTTCATTTCTGCTGTCTGTAGAGGGTTGTTTGTTTTTTTTAACTTAAATTCAGTGCCTGGTGTTCCTAGATAAAGATCTGATGCACAACATAAAAATATTGATTAAAATATTTGTGTAGGATTGTCTATTCTAAGATTGTGATCTGAAGCTAAACCTTTTTCAATAGATGTGAAAGATGGATAGGGAAGCAGAGGAGAAGGGACATAACTGTGCATTCTAACCAAAAATCCAAATCTGCGCTTGACTGAAATACAGTAAAGACAGTCTATATTATAAAAAATGAAAATAGATTTCACAAAACTGGAATGGGCTCCTTGTGTTGCTGTTTAGATTGCGATTTGTAGAAGTGGAGTTTTCCATGTGCTAAGTACAGTTATTCTTGAGAATTACACAGCAGTAATTGCCAGGGGGAATGGTAAATTTCAGTAATGCACTGAGTTTACAGTTTTACTGGGATTTAATTTTTTTAACTTTCCCGAAGAAACAAAATTTCTATCCTTGTTCTTCTGTTTGTACTAATGCTCCGATTTTAGCTAATAGGTGAAAAGAGTAAATAATATAGGACAGCTAATGGAATAGGTTTTATCAGTTGACAAGCTGACAAGAGGTATTAAAGTCAATCCTGCTGAATTGTTTTTTGCTGTTCTGTGAAGCTAAATCTTGAGGTGCTTCATAGACATGAGCACTTGTCTTTTAGCAAACTAAGATCTGTGACTGATGAATTTTGCTCAGCTATAACTTCTACAGGAAGGATTAAATTGTTGTCTGATCAGGAACTACATTATTGATAAATGCTTCTGAACACTATCAAATATAGCATCAGGTCTTAAATTATTGGAGTTTTGTCTCATTGTTGACCCATTACACTAGATGTTTTTGTGCTGGTGTGCTACAATAATTTTAAAAATGTAACTTTAAGGTAGTGAAAATTAATACCTTGGACACCTGCATTTTATTTAAGAGTGGATGGAACTGAAAAGTTAAAACTTATAATGATGCTTTTTTTTCAGAATGAAATAACTTTATCTGGTAACTTTCTGTTATGACCATGAGTTGGCTTGCATACTTGGGCTTTGCAGAATAAGAACTCCAGTAGAATTAAATATAGAAGAATGATCTGAGCTATTTAATGATGGTTCAGTAATGCAGTCTCAGATCCACTTAATTTTCAGAGAAGAAAACTAGATTTCAAAAGCGTTTGCAGAAGATTTGACTTGAACATACATTGGAATTGCTTTGGCATACTGCACTTTAGCTCTGTGTGTGTGTGTATATATATGTGTATATGGGGGGAGGTCCCTGTGTGTGCATATAGGCATCATGTATATCTATGCCAACTTGTAATAATAATAATGTACTCATTCAACTACCTCAACTGAAACTCCATGGAAAGGCTAGATCCAGCTTTGATAGCTCCTTGAAATTGTTGTTATTTCAAGTGAGTTTTGAATATTATAGCAGTTTTGCCAGGGAATTGGGTATAAGAATTCCTCACGGTATGCAGGAATCACTGTTCTAGATATGTTGCCACACATTCGTTTTATTGTGAAACTTAGTTTAGTACTATCAGCCAATAAACTTTCTGTCTGCAGGGGTATTGCTAAGCTTCTAATGAAGCTGTAATTTGTTATAAAGGTTTATCTGGAGATGCCACGGACACTAAAGTAAGTTGGAAAATAAAATATACAGCTGAGTTATGAGCAAAACTCTTATTCTGACAGTTATCTGAACAAGTAGATTTTGTATCTAAATGACTAAAATACAAAGCAGCCTGATCAAAATTCCCTTTTAATTCTGCTATTGCAAGATGTCAAAGCTACTTTCTGACATCAGGTTTTTTTCTTTTGTTGCTCTGTATTTCTCTGTATTTGCCATCATTCTTTGATTTTTATGCCTAGTCAGGTGTGCTACTAAGCTACAAAAAATATCTCTCCTGCTCTTATTTCTGTGCTAAAATCTAGGGCTGTGATACCACTTTTTGCCTTGCTCCTTCCTTCTGGGATCCTGAATTCTACCATCTCAGGGTCCTGCAGCAAAGGCTGCCCCTGATCTTTATGAGTTCTTCCTTGATTGTAAGTGTGAGGTTTCAACAGACCATCTCCCCTCATTGGTTCCTCAACCATGTATGTCAGGAAGTTGTATTCCATTTGATGTACTCCAGAAACCTGCTGGATTGCATGCACCCTGCTGTTTTGTGCCTCCAGCAGATATTGGGGTGTTTAAAGTCCACCAGGAGAACCAGGGCCTGTATACATGAGGCTTCTTCCAGGTCTGAAAAAGACCTCATCTGCTTCATTGAATAGAACCTCCTGGAGGACGTGTCAAAACATACGGAAGGCAGGGAGGTGATTAGAGACAAACAACATGGCTTTACCAAGGCCAAGTCATGCCTGACTAATCAAGTGGCCTTCTATAATGGAGTGACTCCATCAGTGGACAAGGGACGAGCTACAGATGGCATCTACCTAGACTTCTGTAAGGCCTTTGGTACAGTCCCCCACAACATTCTTGCCTCTTAATTGGAGAAATATGGGTTTGATGGATGGAATATTAGATAATTAGGTAATCCCTGGTATCAGTACAAACTGGGAGATGAATAGGTTGACAGCAGCCCTGCGGAGAAGGACTTGGGGATACTGGTGGACAAAAAGCTGGACGTGAGCTGGCAATGTGTGCTGGCAGTCCAAAAAGCCAGTCATATTCTGGACTGCATAAAAAGAAATGTGGCCAGCAGGTCTAGGGAAGTGATTCTCACCCTCTACTCTGCTCTCATGGAACCCCACCTGGAGTACTGCATCCCGTTCTGGGGTTCCCAGCACAAGAAAGACATGGACTTGTTGGAGTGAGTCCAGAGGAGGGCCATGAAAATTATGAGTGCTGCAACACCTCTGCTAAGAAGAAAGGCTGAGAGAGTTGGGGTTGTTCAGCCTGGAGAAGAGAGGGCTCCAAGGAGACTTTATTGCAGTCTTTCAGTATATAAAAGGGGCTTATAAGAAAGATGGAGAGAGACTTTTTACCAAGGCCTGTAGTGACAAGAGAAGGTGCAACAGTTTTAAACTGAAAGAGAGTAGGTTTAGATTGGACATAAGGAAGAAATTCCTTATGATGATGGTGGTGAGGCACTGGAACAGGTTGCCCAGAGAAGTTGTGGCTGCCCCATCCCTGGCAGTGTTCAAGGCCAGGTTGGATGGGGCTTGGAGCAACCTGGTCTAGTGGAAGGTGCCCCTGCCCATGGCAGGGAGGTGGACTTAGATGATCTTTAAAGGTCCCTTCCAACCCAAACCATTCTGTGATTCTGCATTTTCCTGACCAGGCAGTCTGTAGCAGACACTCACCACAATGTCTCCCGTATTGGTTGTATGCTAATCCTGACCCACAGTCTCTCACCTGACTCCTCACCAGTCCTAAGGCAGAGCTCCATACATAAAGCTGCTCTCTTACATAAAGAGCAACTCCCCCTCCCTTACTGTGCCAGCCTTGTCCTTTCTAAAGCCTTATACCCACCCATTGCAGCACTCCAGTTGTGTGAGCCAGTCCACCATGGTTTTGTGAACCAAATGACACTGTAGCCCTGCACCTGCACGCAGACCTCTGATTCTTCATGTTAATTCCCCATGTGGCATGACTTATTGTACAGGCACTTCAGAAAGTCACCTAGTTGTGGTGATTTCCCAGAAGAGGTATGAGAGCTGTCCTTGTGCTGTCCTGTACATCCTTCCTTATTTATTAAGCTTGAAATCAGTCATTACAAGGTCTTTGCTCTCCGTATCACCCCCCTCACTTTGGTCCTCATTTCCCTCCCCTGTCATTCCTAGTGTAAAGCTCTCCTTTACCAGGATGATCACCTTGTTGGCAAAAATGCTTTTTGCCCTCTTTGGGCGGAATCTGTCACTTCCTAGCAGTCCTTGGTCCTCAAAGAGGATCACATGCTCCTAAAAGCCAAATAAATCCTTGTTGCCAACTTCATCTGCATAACCAGCTGCCCAGTTATTATGACTTAAAAACTGCTGGATGGATGTTTGAAGGAAATAAATACCATCATAAGCTTTCATTAAAGTTTTGGGCGTTGTTTTTGGTTGAGTTTTGGTTTTCACTTGTACATGTTTCACCTAAAGTATTGGGTGTCAGGTATTTATATTTTTACATCTTTACAAGTAGAGTTGTGCAGTTATTTGAAAACCCTGCCAACGGGAAGTTGCTTTCTGTGGTTGAGCAATACTCTCTGTGTTCTCTGCAATCTATAGCACTTCTCTTTCTCTTTTTCTCTCTATTTAGATTATTTTGACATAATATGAAGCATATTTCAAGCATAATGAAGAAAAAATAGTATGATAATTTGATTTCTTCCCATTTCCCTTTCCCTCATCCTCAACTGCCAGTGCTTTTCTCCTCATTCGCTTTTTCATAAATGTTGCCTTTCTTAGCAGTTAACTTCTGGCTCTGTTTTGTATAGCCTTAATTCATCTAAAAATACGGTTAGACTTAAATTTACAATGAAATTTCTAGTATAAAGCAGGAGGGTGCTATGGTAGGGTTCCATAGCACATGTTCATACATTTAGTCCAAAAGCAATTGGCAGTTTTAAGTCCTAGTTTTGTTCAAATCTGTGACCTCACTGTTTGAATAATTGGGATTCTTCATAGCTCTGAGGTTGTGCCATTATTCAAACCATAGTAGTAGCTAAATTCTCTGGCTTTGCTTTTTTTTTTTTTTTTTTTTTTTTTTTTTTTTTTAAAGACAGGGAAGTTGGTGTAGATATCTGCTTACTCCTTTGTGTGTATATAGAACAAAGCTGGAAGCTGCATTTCTACTGCTGGGGCTCTTTTCTGGTGACAGCAGTAGCAGCTGCCACCAGCTACTTGTGGCAGCCAAGCAAGCTAAGCTTGGGAATGCCTCAAATAGGCAGCAGCAAGTTTCTTACTGAACAGTCTGCTAATTCTTTTTTAGGACTTCTACCAATGTCACTGGATTTTTATTTTTTATTTTATTTTTTTTAAGATCATCAGTGCCCAGGTGATTTGGTGCTTTGAGACAGTAATTTAGGGAATTATTTTGATTCTGTGGTCCAAGTGGGGGACCACAGCATTTATCACTGCAGTTGAAATCACTTTTAGTTTGATTTGAATTTAGAGTGACGTAACTGAAAGAATACTTTGACTTTTTGTTTGTTGGTGTGAGAATATGTAAGGAAACAAACTGAGGTCTACTCTTGGACCCAAGGTTTTGCTCATCTGCCTCATTTCATTATTCAGTCCATGAAAAAAATAAAGGGCAGCTGGAAACCGGTGAAATGTCAGCTGTTCCTGACCTGGACCATGAATTCAACTTCCTATTTTTGTCAGTGTCCCAAAGGTCAAATAATCACTTGCAGGATTGTGGAGTCTTTCAGTGTGTGCACCTTACATGGTCATGCAGAGATGGAGTCAGTCCTCTGATTCCTGCTAATTTCCTAGGTCTGGAAATAATTTGTTGTTTGATCTTTTCAAAAAAGCAGTACTAAAAACCTAGTTGTCTCCTGGCAGGTTGCTAGCACCCCTGTGCTATCTTCACATAGGCACTGGCACAAACTTTAGTACCACTGTGTCTCAGAGCTGACTGGGAAATTTAATCCAGGCAGCTTTTCCTTTTTTATAACAAAAAAAAAAAGAAAAATATTAAATGTAGCTTTAAAGTAAAGGCTTTACATTTAGTTTCAGGTCGTTAACAGTTCTATTCAATGTTTAGCAATTGGAAAAAATAATGTGGCTTTTTTAAAAAAGAAATTGTGAAATGATCATACAATACATTATGCTGTATGCGTATTAATAATTGTCCTGTAGGTTATTATAGTTAATGTAGGAATAATATTCCTGTAGTTAATATGAGATATTTTGTATGGTAGAGTCTTTCTGATGACACGATCATACTAAGGAGAGACCTTTAAATTAACACATGAAGAAGAGAGTTTAATTTAAAATTCATGAACAATTGTTTTACAGGAAACTGGTATCTCATGTTTAAATACTTAGTGTATTTGTTACTTTTACAAACAACAGTGGTTCATTTTCCTACTATACTTATGTAACAATATACCTTCCAAATATTTAGTAAGGTGAATAGCCCTATTTAGTTTTAAACGTTTTTCTTGTAGCTGCATTAGCTTTTTCCAAAACATCTTTAATTTTTGAAGTTAGCGAGATGACATTTCTAAATAAACTACTAAAAATTAACTTGTTTAAACTTTAGAAAAAAGCTGAACTAGTACAAATAGTATAGGCTAGTGTTTTTTTCATAGATACATTGATGCTGTTGAAATGCAATCTGTACTTAAAAAAACAAACCCCAAAACAAAACACCCTGACTTTGAACAGTAGTTTATATGCCTTAAATATATAAAAATACAAGGAACTACTCTTCAGAAACCTAACAGATCCAGATGGAAGAGAGAAACTAAGTGTTCTTATCTTCTCTGTGTCAGATTTTTCATTCCAGTATATTGTTGAAAGCTTCAGATTTCAAGAGGTCAGAATTTAGTCATTTTTCCCCTGGAGAGAGAATTCAACAACCTTCTATAAATAGAACAACCAGGATTTTTTTTTCCCAATATTCAGATGAATGTTCTTAATAAATCCCATAATCCTTCCATAATTTAAAACGTTATGAATCACCCTAAAGGCTGATGATTTGAGTCATAAATTGATTTCTGAAATATCGGAAGTCTTCCAACATCTTTAAAAGAAAAACCTCAAGTATTTATGTTTTCTTTCACTTCATACATGGTCTTGCTGACAACTTATGGAATTTAATACTAATCTGCATGCTTTTGAGAGACAGAAGACGCTTTCTTTTCAGGATACTTTTAATTTTCCTAACACATGAAGGTGTTTGGCGTTTCAGAGGCCAGACTACTGTAAGATGTACGGGAAGCTGTCTGTCTGGATCAAGATTCTTCAGATAATTTAGCTTTACGGGTCAGTGCCGCTCCAGAGAACTTTCTCACTTAGAAACTTCATCTCTCTCGATTTCCTCAGTAACTTCTGTGTATTGGTTCCAAAGGGTCTTGTGAATTGGTATGCACACAGAAATGTCCCTGAGGCTATGATTTTAAGTGACAGCTAAACTGAACTGAATATTTTCTTTATTTGTTTGGGTTTTAAGCAAAATTTAAATATTGAGCTATACAGGAAGCAATTTTGATTGAACTGATTACCAGAATAAATTCTGTTTAGATTCAGGTATCGGTTTTGTGGGAGATACCGATTTCTTATATATGTGTGTGTCTTAAAAACATTGTTTTGTTTGACCATTGCTATGTTTCAAGTTTGAGACTTAACTATTGTGTAGTGGCAGCAAATTAAATGGGAGGTTTGTTGTTAGCTATATATGGGGAAGAGAGGCCCTCAAAGAATTTCTGAACCTTTTGCATATATTGCAGTATAAAGATGATACATTTTCAGTTTTGAGGAACTGTCATGTTATCACAGACAAAATAACAGTACTTAAATGAGGTTATTTCCATAAGAAATCTGAAGTTTCTTCTCTACTTTTGTAAGTTAAGTGTACCTTTCTCCACTGTCATGAACATGTAGGAAACTTCTGATTTGTGTAACACAGTAGTGTTGGGGCAGCTGAGTTAGTGGTGGTGTATTCTGAGCAATGAGAAAACCCCTTCTATCAGTCAGATCTGCTAGTGCTTCCCTCTCACTTCCCTCCTGTAATTTGGGTTGCTGGTTTCTTTAAAACAAACAAAAATATTACAATATGATAAATGTGAAGTATTCTGTATTGGACTAAAGAAGAAATTAGAATGGGGCGTTCAAAGAGGAAATAGTGGAAAAAAGTGAAGGTTTGTCATTGGGCAGTTTTGGATTAGTTGTCTGCTGGGTTATTTTAAAAGAAAAAAAAGACTAAATTGAATTGTACTGGTTAAACTATGCTTTTTTTGATGCAACATTTGAGGATTAGTGCTGCAGAGGAGGATCTGGACATCATCCAGAATGGAAAAAAACCCAAGGACTTTAGTAGTGGAAATTATGAACTTCTAAATACAGGATCCACCACTTGAGAATGGAAAAACTAGTAACAGGCTTTGGGGTAGGCAAAGGCTGGCTGGTTGGAAACAACTGAGGTGAAGAATGTAACTATATTAGGTGGCTATATGATGTGCGTGTCGAGAAGGCAAGTACAGGGTTCTACCAGGCACAGTATTTCCAGCAGAGAAGAAAGTATCGTTAACATTGTGCAAACTTTTGCTAAGACCTTGTCTGGAGTACTACTCACAGTTCTGGTTGCTTTTGTTAAGAAAAACTGAAATTGGAACAGATGCAGGGAAGAGATTCTGAAATGAGAGAACCCATCATTAAAAAAGTGTATTTTGTTAGGCTTGGCAAAATCTGTGAGTGAAAGAGAGAAGAGGAAGTAATATGTAAGCTCAGTTTTGTTAGCAGGACTAATAGATCTAAAGTGGACATTAATAATCTTAAAGTGGAAAATTAAAATAGACCCACTGTGCAGGAGGGAGAGATGATGTAGGGAGCATTTAACATATGTAAGTTCACCTGAGGCTGTAATCTCATGAAGGAATTTTTGGCAACAGCGGTGGCTGACGTATTCCCCATTCTTCTTTCTCATCTTGCTCGGTGTGCTATGTGTTATTGAAAGCACTTGTAGTTGCAAGACAAACTGCACAGTGGAGCCAGCTATATGTGGATTTACCTAAGACACTTTCTCAGATGAGTTCATTTGCTTCATTGCACGAGTGCACATATGCTATATTGGTGCAGGTCCTACAGGTGGCTGTAGGGCTGTATGAAAAATCATTGTGGTCTGAGACTAGATTCACTTTTAGCAGCAGTGCTGCATAAGCACCCCCTGTGTCCTAGCCATTTGTTCCTGGTTTTGACTGTCTTGAAACTGCTCTTCGCGTAGCTGTACTTTAAGCCAAATCAAGCAACTGCTCTGGATGAAGAGTAATACAGTAAAAAAGGGGAGAAGTGGTTTGTGGGGGGTATTTGGGTGGGTTTTTTCCTTCTTTGGCTTGGTTCAGTGTAACCACGCCAAAGCTGTTTCAGGAGGACACAATAGCTAGAAGGGTTGCTGGTTTGGCCGGTACCGCTGCTAAAGAAATGCTGGTGAAGCCACAGCCTGAGATGGAACAAGGCTGTGTTAATACATGAATGGGATAAACGGGTCATCGAATGGGAAAAGAGAAAAGTAATGATCATTGTCTCTAGCTGATGAGACTGAAGATACTCTACAACCTGTCTCTATTTTTGGGGAGTCAAAGCTATTATTTTTAATATACTCCCTTTTGTTCCTGTGATTGAAGTGCTCTTTTTAACACATTTCTTCATTCTTGCTGCTTTTCTTCTCACTGTTGAATGATTTCATACCTAATATAGTTTTAGATATTTTTTTCCAGATTTCCTTCGCTGCCCCCTGATCTTGCGCACTAGGTCTTTCTTCACAGAGAAGAGAAAGGGGCAAAAGATTTGGTCAGATTTTAAAGGAGTCTGTTAGGAGAACAGCATCAGTTTTTCTGAACATTTTTTAACTGATGCTCTTGATTCAGCTGCTGGTGTGTTGTATTTTTCTGTGAAGTGTTACAGAATGTTAGAGCATAAAAATAAAATTTGGGGGATTTTGATTCTATGCTTTTATTGCAGTATTTCCAGTGGGAATTTGTCAGTGAACAAAGCTCTCTATTTCCCCCTTCTCATGTTCAAGAAGTAGGTTGTGTGCTTTGATTACCAGTCTCTACCCACCAAAAATCCCTTCCTGCATGAGAGTGGATTCTCACCTACCTTAAGGTGAACCAGAGAGAGAGAGGAGAGTTGTATTAGTCATCAGTTTCCTGAGTTCTTTACTGATGAGGGGACAGGAGGTTTCATCTCAGCTTAACAAACCAATTTTCATTCTTCTTTCTCACCAACAGTTAAAAATATAGCACCATTTTCTGAGACCCTTATAATTATTCATATCTCAGTTAAGAGAATGTCATAATTTACCTGTGTGCTTAGTACATACATGCCTTAGAAATAATTTTTTGTTCCTTTTTTCACCCATCTGGAAATGGGACATGTAATCAGTCACTTTCTTGAAGACTGAGGCTGCTAGCATAGCGTTTTAAACCTATGTACTGATTTAAGAAAGTGAAAATAGGGTCCAATATCTAATCTTGCAGCAACAGCAAATTAGTAGTGAATCATTGGAAACAGATTATCAAGGAAGAAATGAGCTAAAAATGGAATCCGTAGAGCCAAGAGCCTGAACTCTTTAAGAAGGCTATTTAAGAGTTACTCAGATTTGAGGTCTTGACCCTTCGCTTGCAAATGACCTTTAATGAGTTGAAAAATAGGATGTAAAGAGAGATCTGAGGACAGTCTCTCGAAAGAGCTGTTCTATGTCAATAGCTATTGCTTCTGTTTAAAGCAGTCATCATACTTCAGTATCATCCAAACATGAACTTGAAATGATGTTCTGTAATCTTCTGTATGTGGCCCTTCCTGTGGAAGCATGCCCCTCGGAAAGCCACCCAGCACCTAATGTCTGATCTTGTTCCAAAAAGTGTATAGGTCTTAACAAAGTACGCTTGCTATTACTATAGCTGCTATGGCTGCAGCTTTCAGACCAACTCTTTTTAGACCATGAAACCTATTACTAGAATAATTATTGAAAGCAGAATTTGCTTCTCTGTATGCTGAGTTGAAAAATTATTTGTAAATGGTTGTTTTCAGAGAGCGAGGTAGTTTCTGCTGTTTTCTTAAGAAAAAAAAAACCACCAAACAACTAACATGGTAGTAGTTTGGTTTTGTTAGCAACAAGTAGATGTTCTGACAAAATTTATTAAGCATGTCCCTTCAGATGTACCCTCCAGCCTAAATTCTTCTGTAAGTCTATGAATAAAATGTGAGAATTTACGAGGATAAAGTCAGTGTTAACAGATAATTATGGAATTCTGAAAATGAAGGGTGTTGTATATGTGAACATAAAAATATTTTCTGAATGGCTTGCATGTGAAGAATGTTGTTTGAGACTGGTGCTGAAATTTTTATTTCATGGTAATAGAATAGAGAATCTAGTGAGCATCTTATCTCAATGTTCTTTCTTTCCTGTCCCCTCAATATCCCAGCCAGTTAATGTAAAATATGAGTTGTTTACAAACTACAGATACATTAAAGATATTTTTCCATATCAGCATCTGTTTATAGCATATGTATGCCTAAGAGATTTGGTAGATAGACACCTCATACATTAAAATGTAGAATGACTGATAAATTCATTCTTGCTTTTTGCTTGATAAGAAGAAAAATCAGGCCACAAACTTACCATTTCTGTTGATAGAAGTTACAGATCAGTTAAGGATAGCTTATCGCCCTTGCAGGTTGGAGATAGGAAAGACAGGATAGCAGAAGAGATCTCTTTCTGCCAGTGTTCTGCTTTTATACTGACAAAAACATGTAAACAAGCTTCTGAATTGCACCAGAAAATCCTAAAATTGAAAGTCAATATTTTTTCAGTACATTGCATAAATTCTAAGCATATCCTAAGGTTTTCTTGCGGAGTGTTTCCCTTTCACAAGCACTGGTGTGGCTACTCCTTCTGTAGTTTCCTGTGGAAGGAAAGAAATGGTTAAGAAAAAAAAACAAGGGAAAAAAAGGCTTGGAAGCTCCTCTTGTCTCCTCTCTTTTTTTTCTCTGGGGTAGCTCTGCCAGCATTTTGGCACTGAACATAATTGTGTGGTGGTCTTTTCAATTTTAGTTTTCATTTCTTCCCTTTCTGTGTCAGATAAGGCTTTGAGGAGGGCTGAAAAAATGGGTTTTAATAACACTGCAATGAGGGGACGCTGCTGGAAGGGCAGTAGGTTGGAAGGAGGACCATGACTGGGTTTCCGGTCCACTCTAGCAACCACTGCTTCTGACTGGAGTTGCACTGAGCTCTACAGTAGAAATACTGAGTGATAAGGTCATGCTAGATGTCTAATTATCTCCTATAGTCCACTGCATTGACAGGACTGTGCTTTTTTTAAAGCATGTTTCCCCACCCTTACGCCCCATCAGGTATTTATATGTTGAATAACTGAAGTTTAAGTTATTCCAAGTTTTTTTGACAGGTGTTTTCCCTGAAGTTTTTGTTCCTATGTATAAAAGCTTGCTTAAGCCTTTAAAATAGACAGTAGTTGACTATTTTTAACCTGTAAGAGTAATTTCTTATAAATCATATTTTATTACTTGGCTAATATTTCTTAAATTCTTTAAAACCTATTATTAAAAAAAAAATTCCAAATCTTTTCTTGACTTTAGTTTCAACGTTTTTAAATTACCTGTTTCAAACCCTACCACTTTACTCAGTAGCCTTTCTCCAGTTATTTCATTAGAAAATATGCGTTGTATTCAAATATTATGTAAATGCTCTAAGTACTTTCTAAGGTGTTTAAGTGAGCATATCTCATAAAAATGATCATGAAGGTGCAGGAAGACTTCTGAGTTGTTGGGGTTTTTTTCCTACCTTAGAACCACAGCTTTGGTACTCTGTATATTCTTTTTTCTGATGGATTAATATTAGAAAGTATGTATTCATATTGGGCTGAGATCCAGTGAACTGCTGTCTTGTGCTTTGTTCTTTTTATGTTTTATTGTAAAACTGAGTTAAAACACAGGCTTGGTTTTGAAGATGTGAACTGTTGAAGCATAATTGTGATAGAAATGTTGCTGCTTGGGAACTCAGTTTTGTGACTTGTACTGGGATATCTAATTTTCTAAAGAAGTATCAGATCTTCAGCCCAAATGTTCTTCTGTGCCACAGTCGTCATAATGCTGTATTTAAAACTTTATTTTGAAAAATATAACAAAAAATGTGTACCCAGCATTGCCAGTGATGGCTTTTTAAATGTGGATGCCGTCTAATCCAATGTGCTAGCTCACAGAGAGGTTCAATCACTGTTTTAGGCTGCAGTTCCATGTGCAAATGAGCTGATATAGTGACTAATTGCAGGTTTAATTAATCTTGGAAATACTTAATTTTTCAAAAGAGGTTCACTTCAATCAAAGGGAAAATTAAAGAACAAGACTATATTATAAATGACATGGATGATTGAAGAGGGAAAGAGAACTATGTCTTTAAAATGTGGTTGTAATTTGCTTCCTTTCCAACAATTTTTGTGAATTTGGATACAGTCGTTTTGGAAGTATTAACCACATTAGTATAAAGCAGTGCTGACTTCTGCTTAGGTAAGCAAATGCGTAGCGTTTAAAAAAAGAAAAATTAAAAAAAAAAATATCTGGGTATATATGTCTCTTCTTATGTGACTTTATCTGTATACGTTTAAACTACCTTAATGCAACAAACTGACAAAATCCCTTTTAGGAAACACTGATCTTCTATTCAAAATGTTGAATAAAGGTAACTTTAAGACCTCTTATTACATGTTTCAAATTCTTAATAGTTAAGCCCTATTAAATAAGGAAAAGGAATCTAAGGCCTTGTACTTCTAAATGGAAGCTCATTTTTAAAGGAGCACTCTGTTCATTGGAAGAGATGTTGTTCACTGTTGTTCGTTTTACTGACAAAATGTTCAACTTGTGTTTCTTACCTTTTTTTTTTTTCTTTCCCAAACTTAAATTAATGAAACTGAATTCGAGAGCCAAAATGTATTGGTTTATATTAAATTCCTCAAAAAATTGTGACTCACTTGAGAGAGATGTTGAGCAAATTCTTGATGATCTGATATGAAAATGACTTCAAACCTCAAGTTTGGGTGCTCTGAAGCATAGAGTTTCAGAAAGTGTCTTTATAGCATCTGTCAGTAGGAACTCCATTCCCACAGGTCAGCTCGGTTCATTCGGGACACACGAAGGGAACAGGCTGTAGTTACTGGTTGCGAGTATTTGTGGTTATGAACCAGCAAGGTATGTTTTAATCACAACCAGTTCTCATTTTTGCACACCAATATGGATTGGAGGAAAGGGGAAAGGAAGCAGAACAGACAGGTAAACCAACAAGATTCTAGTATAAAAAAAATAAAGCTTGCAAAATATCAGCTTATGATCTTTGTCCTTGAAGTCCTAATGACATACACTAAATAAAATAAAGTGAAGGACATGATAAAAAAGTCTTTGATGATCTCAAATTTTTAGGATTTTATTCTAATTCAAGTGATGTATTCCTGAAGGAGAAAGTAATTAATAATTTATTTCCTTCAAGTTTGTGTCTAGCTGATATAAAATTAACTGCTCTGTGGCAGACAGTAAAGCTAATCACCAGAAAATCGTTTCACTAGGGTTAAGGTTACATCAGGACCTGCCCTGCTTACTCGAAATTTTGGAATCATGAAAATAACTGGTTATGAGGAACCTCTTCAGCATTCTTACCCACTTTTTTATGGCCTACATGCCCACATGTAATCAATAACCTCCTTAATAATGTATTGTAATACTTGATTTCCATCTGTAGTAGACAGCAAAAATCAGCATGCATCCCAAATTCATTTTAAGAAAATACATTTTGCTTTTTGGTATGCATTGCTGGTGGGACTCAAAGTATTGCAGGTGTTGGAATGTGCTGCTGCCAATGTTGACAAAATGTCCGTGAAAAAATAGTCCTTACTACTTGCATATTTTAATGATTCTCATACTTTGAGCTAGTGTAGTCTGTTGTGTGCATCCTAACTGCCGTGAAAAATTTTGAAAGCTTGCGGGGAGGTGGGAGGATAGCTCTGAAACCAAAGATTTATGTATCTCAGCAGGTATGTCTGTTAAGGGTAGCACAGAGAGAAATGAAATATAAAACATATTATAGTATAATTTTATTTTGCATGACTGTTACAAGATGCAGTCTTACTATGCAACTTAACTCAATTCTTCTGTTTTAATAAGTAAACAAATAAGTACTCTGATCTATCGATAACAGTTTTGATGATCTGTATCTAGTGTTACAGTTATTCTTTCCCCTATCTGCATCACCTCTGTATTTTAGATCTATATAATTCAAGCTGCAGGGTTAGTAAAATGAGCTATAGAAATTGTCATTTAGTGAGGATGTGATACATGTTTCCCCAGTGGCAGACACAACTGTTGAATAGCTCCTTGTTTCACTTCAGAGATGAAATACTGTAGTCCTTTTCCTGACTGAGAAGAGTGTGATTTTAGTGCTGAGACTGAGGGTGACCAGAAAGACTTTTGCAACTTAACTTCCAAATAAGGTTTGAAACTACTGTGTTAGGAAGCACTGATTTTTGTTTTCTGACTCAGATTAGACAGTATCATCATGGGCTATTATAAATTTATTTGTAAAATTGCTGTGTGTCATTGCAGCTATGAGGAAAAAGTCAAAAAGCTAACTGCAACCGTAATTTATTTAAAAGTTCCTTTCTGTTACTTGGTGCATGGAAGGAATGGTGTCTGCTTAATTGATGAGGGCACCTCTCATGGGTGTTTTAAAATCACGTAAAATTGTAAAATTCAAGCCTTTATGGTGCTGCTATTGTCATGGAACGTATTCATCTAATGTATTGTCATAACATATACTATTTTGAGGCTGTCTGTGGCTTGAATATGAGAGCTAGTTTTGAAAAAGTTGGAAATCTAAGGCTTGTAAACAGCTGAATCTTCAGGTTATGTTTAAAAATCTTTCTATTTCTATATGAAACTCTAAATTGGTGTGGGTTTTTAATAGAATGAGTTTATTGTAGGCATCACTGAATTCTTGATTTCTGTGCTTTACAGCACCTTTGATTTACTTAAGAGTCTTTGGCATTCCTCATTCTATGTAGAGAAGTCTCTGTTAAAACCATAGCTAAATTTCAGTATGGCCATAAAAGTTGAGACTGTACAGATGTTTCTTGTACCCTCTCTGTTACAGAACTGAATAAAATGCTTAATTTTTTTGTCCCAGATTTAATATGCAGGAAGCAAATCACTGAAGTCGGGGTTCTACAATGTTAATACATAATGGAAAGAAAACATAAGTCATGGTTATGAGAGACAAAGGTAGGGGTGACCACAAGACTGATCCCTTTTGGAGCTGCAGTTTGTATGCTCCTTTTTGATTTATGATT
The DNA here is from genome assembly GCF_929443795.1 of Astur gentilis. Lineage (NCBI taxonomy): Eukaryota > Metazoa > Chordata > Aves > Accipitriformes > Accipitridae > Astur > Astur gentilis. The sequence goes on from NC_064911.1 coordinate 11,509,901, forward strand.
TTTCTATCTCTCCTTGTCTGCTCGAAGTATGTACACATATTCATGTGGCTGGGCAAGTTCTCGAGCCCAGACTTGAGGAAACAAGGAAATCTAGAAGTAGGTTGGTCAACAGCAAGAAATACTTATATTCATAGAGTTTATGTGAATGAACAAAAGTCAGAGGTCTACCTATAAGTAAGGATATGGCCTTGTCGGGCATCTCTACGCTCTAGTAATCTACCGTTCTGTAACAGATTATGTTAAAAAGCATTGTTTAATGTCTTCAGAAAGGCTTTGTGTGTGGAAAAAACAATGAGAATGAAAAGAAAAAGGATCATTTTAATGAAATACATTTGGTTTCTAGTAATTTGTGGCAATTATGGATGAAAACGAGTATTGCCAATGTTATTCCAAAGCTGTGGTGTAGGTTTTGAAATGTTTTTAAATTACCATAATATAAATCTGTTTATAGTATTTTAAAGCAATTTTACTTTGACAGATGCTAAAACAGTAAGCAGAGACTTGGGATAAGAAGGTGACACTGATCTATATAAAATGGGACTTTTTAATAAAAGATTACTTTTTGAAATGTGGGGAGAGAATTCCAAGCCAATAGTTGTAGGCCTTCTGATGCCAAATAAGTCAGTTGAGCTTTTTGCATTTACAGATGTAAGTGGATTTCTATGTATTAGAGTCTTAATTGAACATCTTTTTAAAAATATCTGTGGTAACTGTTGGTAAAAGACCAGATACTGAACAATAGTGGTATGTGGATTCAGAGGAGAAAATACCCATCAGTAGGGAGGATTTCATTGTTTGTTAGGAGCAAGGAAAGAGGAAAAAAAACCTGTGTGTTTTCTTGTACAGTTAGTCCTGTTTGAGTGCATCAGTGTAATTCACATGTGTATAGCTCTGCTAATAAATACTTCCCTTGTTTGTGAATTTTTAGATTGTGATTCATTGGCTGGTTTTGGTATTCCTGTTCTGTGTCAGAAATGATCCTATTTCAAGAAATCTTGGCAAGTATGTTGTTTAAAGAGTACAAAAATTGGATTTTAGCTATGGGAGTACAGGTTTGGTAGTGTGATGAAGTAAATACTTTGAATCATCTGGTATGTAAGGGAATACCAAAGGCCAGTTATAAAGGTTTGTAAGTGCCCTCAGAGGGACATTTCTCCCTTTTCAGGGAAGCTTTTATTTTGAGAATTGTGTTGCTTTGCAAACTCATTGCTCAGAAACTTGTAAGCTAACTTCCAGTTCACTGCTTGAATGGAAGAATTTATCTTTTAAGCTATATTTAAGAATTTATTTCACTCAGCAGGTGAATGTTCACTCAATAGATGAACTTCTGAACAAAGGCATTTTCCATCCTCAAATTTTCCCTTACATCTTTTTGAATGGATTTCTTTAGAACTATCATATCAGTCATTAAATAAGTAGCAGTAAAAAAGGATTGATTTGCCACAACTATTGCAGTCTTGAAACAGTCCTATTCTGTTTTCATAACCTATTAATTTTTCATGTTTGAAAGCTTGACCTACCATAATTATCTGATTGTATTATTTGTTGTTAATATTGGATGGAAGATTTCATGTTTTAAGTCAAGGCACCAAGGACTTAAATCATCTACTAAAAGAAGCTTCCAAAAATGCATATTGGTGGTGATGGTTTTTAAAAGGTTGCCATGGTTCTAACTTGCATTTTGGCAAATGTAATTTCAATTTTGAAAAATAACTAGGTTTTTATTAGTTGAGTGCAATACTAACATCTGTCTGAACTAATTTTAATAAATCATTTTATCTGTAACTTTTCTGGAGGTTCTTTAAGTGCCATAGATCAGAGAAATTTATAAGCTTTTGTGAAATTTTGAAGTATCATAATGGAGGTTGTTTATATCTAGTGATGTCAAATAAGCTTAAAATAAACATAGTTTGTGTAAAACAAACAAACAAAACCAAACAGCATGACTTCAACAATTCTGTTACTCTTGTTTTGAAGAAATATCCTTTCAGTTGTTTCAAACAGTAATTTCTAAACTCTAGCTTAAGACTGAAAGCAAGAATGTCTTTCTCAATTTTTTTCCCCCCACTATTTGGATTATAAATCAAAATAAAGTCTACTTAAAATTTAATAATAATGTCAGTACATTACATAAGGTTTCTAAGAGTATAGACTTTCTCAAGCGTCAGGGTAAGATAACACAACTTTAATATAGGAAAATACAAAACTCACTTGGTATTCTTTACACTAGTCTGTAGTTAAAATTATTAATTTTGATTTAATGGGCAGCAAGGATGAGACGTATAAGCTTCCGTGTAAATGCTACACTTGAATGTTGGAATCTAAACTTTGTTTAGAAATAACGGAATTGTAGCTCAACACATAAAAGAGAATGGCTTATTTATTGCTGTTTTCTGTGTGTTTTTCAGGGGTCCATTCAGTGTTGTACGGCGATGTATCAACAGGGAAACAGGGCAACAGTTTGCAGTAAAGATTGTCGATGTAGCAAAATTCACTTCAAGTCCTGGATTAAGCACAGAAGGTAAGAACGAACAATTAAGTAAATTCTAAGCAGACAGGTTTTTTGATTTGTCAGTCTTTTCTATGATTGTTTGCTTTGTAAGATCCTTTCTGGTTTGTATTTTGTAGAAGTTTTAAGGCAAGGTCTTATATCTCAAATTTATCTTGATTCAACTTAGTGCATACATTTCTAATCTTTAGTAGTTCCTACAGCTATTCGGTTGTGATAATAAATATTAAAAAGACTAGTAGGCCTATATTAACTCTAAGCCATTGCTATTTCTGTTTGAATTTTTTTTTTTTAGAATGTGAATTTCTTAAAGAAACAAATTAATTCTGAATCAAAAAAAGCATACAAGGAAAGTAAGAACACATCAGTTTTGTTTTTACTAGTCTAAATTTAACAAGCAATTTACTATAAAATGTATGGAAACTTGTGATTGAAGTGTGCAAAATTATATAAAAAACTACATTTTTCATATAGTCAGGATTTTAAAACAATGCTGCAGAACTGCTGCAGTATAAATAAAAGGCTGTAACTCTTAACATTTCCTATTTTAGGGTAAAACACTATGTCTTTTCTAAATTGAATATGCAACTCGTGTGTGCATAAAGTGCTTCTTTTACACTTTATGAAAAAGCATGGTAACTGAATGACAATCACTGTGTATTCTATGTCCAGTGTATTTTTGCTGGAGATCATATTCTTTTGAACAGTAATGTTTTTGGGGGATTCCACTTGTGCCATCTAAGTCCTTATTGAACCCAAGTTCCCCAGCAAAAAAGGATTAATGACTTTTGTTGGTAATGATAACAAAGAGAATCTTAAGCCTTAATTGCTAGTTTGATTTACAAGGTAAATCACAGGTATTGCTTCAGACTTTACCAAAGATTTTAATTTAAATCTGATAATGCCATTGCTATTTTCTTTTTCCTAGGCCTCCAACAAAATATAACCCATGCTTTTCGTAATATTCAGCTTGTGTATAGCCGCATTATGGTTTTGGCAGGTTATAGCAAAAACATTGTATTTTGAGATAGTGTAATCTTACTAAAATGATTTGGTATCTTTTAAAGAAGTTCTGTCTGTGTTCTAGTGTGTTTCTGAGCCTCATTTTAACTACTGATGCTCAGACACATTTCTACCTTTAGTGGAGTACTGCTTTCCTCACTCCATGACAGTAAATTTCAACATTTTGGGACTATGAAGAAATTGTTGAAAGGGAGAAATAGCAGACAAAAGAGTAGGGACTCATCAGGATGAAAAGAAATGCCAACAGTAATAATAGATTCACTGAAAAAATGAAGGATAGCTGTTGATGGCTTGCATTTGCTGCCTGGGTCTAAAGAAAAGGTTTGGGAGTATACTAAGAAATTTTGTTTTTCTAATTCCACTTGTGTTATATTGATATAGTTATAATTCAAGCTAGTAGGTCATTGAGTTAACAGGTCATAAACACTTTATGTGTTTAGTGGGGTTTTTCTTTTGTATTTTTGGTTGCTAATTGTTGGGGTTTTTTGGTTTGGTGTGGTTTTTTTAAGATTTTGAATTGTTATGCATTAGATTTGTAATATTAAGACACATAAGATGTATAAGTGAATGTGGAGCAAGTCCTTAACTCTACTTAAGAATCTAAGCCTGTTTTTCACAAACTCATTCCATCTTGTGTACTCTTTATTTTGTTTTTCCTCTGTGCTTCATTTGGGGTTTTGTGTGTGTGTGTGTGTGTACCTCTCTTCTATCCATGCTCTAGGTTTATATTTTCAAAGATTTTATTTTTCTTAATTTTTTTATTTGTTTGTCTTATTTCTGATATGGCATTCCTTAAACATATTGGTGGGGAGCCATGATGGTGGTATTTGAATAAAATAAATATTAGATAACTTATCCGGGAGGAAGCTGTAGTTGTAACTTGTGTTAAAGTGTAAGGCAGAATGGAATGGTAAGATTAATCCTTAGGAACATTCTTTACCTCAAAGTTTTGCCCTCTGCAAGACCATTCTGGTCTTGAAGGTTATCTTTGTACAACTTTCCAACTCCAGTCTTTCTTTGAAGCACAGGAGTGGAAGAGCAGGACATTCTGCATGCGAGGGAGCTGACGACAGTTCCTTCCTTAATTTCACATACATGTAGAGTGCTGAGAGGTAAAGACCCCAATATGCCTCCACGCTTAATTAAGTCTAAAAAGTCTCTGTTCTTGAGTGCTATTGCATAAGTACCCATGTGGGATGACAGGTGTTTATGGGTAAGAACTTCGTCTTTGTATTTGTCAGCAGCGTACTCGTGTGGCAGAGGCAGCCAACTGCATAGCAGACTTGCAGAAGTGTAGCCAGCAAGTCAAAGGAAGTTATTGTTCTCTCTATTCATCCCTTGTGAGACCGCATCTGGAGCACTGTGTGCACTCTTGGCTTCCCCAGTACAGGAAAAACAATGATGTATTGGCACGAGTCCAACAGAGCTGGACCAAGAGAACTAGGTTTGTCTAGCCTTAAGAGAAGAAGCTAAGGTGAGAGTTAGTGCTGTCTTCAGCTACTTAAGAGAAGGGTATAGAGCAGATAGAGCCAAACTTTGTGTGGGCGCACAGTGAAAAGACGAGAGGCCATGCAGACAAGTTGCAACATGGAAAATTCCAATTAGACAAGAAAACAAATTCACCCTGTGAGTGGTAAAACTCTGTTACAGGTTGCACAGAGAGATTGTGGAGAGCATCCTCAGAGATGCTCAGAACTGGGCTGCACAAGGCTCTGAGCTGCCTGATCTACTTTGACCTGCTTTGAGCAAGACTTTGGACTGGATGACCTCCACAGCTTCCTTCCAACCTACCTGATTGTGTGATTCTGTGGTATTAGGAGCAGCAGTCTGCGAGTAATCTGTGGGGCCATATAGTTTCAGTACTATTTAGGGAGAAAACTTAGGCTTAACAGCACTGTGCTTAAAAAAGAGTTAAATTAAACCTGGGTTTCATACAATGTTTCAATTTTAAGAGTTAATTTGTTGTAGTTTGATACAATGTTTTAATTTAAACCTGGTTTTGATACAATGTTTCAAATTATTTAACTTGTGAGGTGGTTGGGCACGGAATGTTTTTTAAAAGGACTATTTGCTAGTCTAAACAATTAATTTAAAAAAAAAACAAAACGATTTTTTACAATAATGGTATCTGCCTTACCACAGTAACAAAAGCAATCAAGCTTGAAATATTAATACTTCTCTAGGCTAATCTGTGTTTATCAATTGGTACTATCGTGAGCATTTGTGGTATATGATAGAGAAGCCACTAGCTTGCAAGGCAAACTTTCATCTAGTATAGCATTCTTTCCATAAGGCTGCTTACACATAGTGTGTGTAGACATGGACATCTCAAGTGATTTTTATGTCTGTGTGCATCTCTGCAGTGGTTTGATAATAGGAAAAAAAAAGAAATTAATGCTATGTAACGATGCCTGACAGCTAACAAATCTAATTTAGGCTAAATTCTATTGGATTCAAGTATTAGTATTCATGGTCTTGCATACTGTGTGTCATCAATCTCTGTAGTGTTGTAATTCAACCATATTAATGAAGTATATTGACACCTTGTCACTGTTCAAGTGGCCACATGATCTACTGGATTAATGTTGCCTATTTTACATGATGACAGATTCTAGTACAGTTCACTATGCTTTCATATCACATAGACACAAAAAATTTAATATATACATAAGGAAGTGCAAAGCTTGAATATTTTTAGAAATAAAAGTGACTATTTTATACAGTTCAATTTAGAGGATTCATGTGGAAGAATACTTGATGCTCTCAGAAGCTAGTTTACTCATTGAGGCCTAATAAAAATATCAGTGTAACTAAACTTGTTTTCCAACACAGCTCTTGGTTGTTATACTAAGAATTTTTGCTATAGAAAAGTGTAAAAAGCATGTTCCTTATTTCTGAATTTGTTACAGCTCACACCATAGTTACCTTTTACTGTCCATTTCTTCTGGTGCTCTCTTCACATCCCATGCATTTTATTTTTCTCTTATTTTTCTCTCTGACTTGCATATCTTGCTTTTAGTTAGCTGTTCTAACACCAAATATCTATAAGTGCAAACACTATTTCTCAGGGAGAGAATGGTGATTGGTTCTTTAATACTTAGTAAAAGCCAATATATGTCATTTGTCTGCCTTTTCTTAATGTCAGATTGTTCTCTTGTAACATGCTGAGGGGTTTTTTTTAAAGCAATTTAAAGGGCAGTGACCTGTGCTTACAGTGCATGTCTTTTTGAAGTTGTTTTTCAAGATTTGATTCATCATATATTAGATTCGGTTATCTGTAATTCATTTTGATAGAAATGTCTTCTGAAAGAAAGTGATTACCATTACTTCCACAAACTTCTAATAGGGTAGACCTTATTTATTAGGTTGATACATGCATCTGTACAGGTTTGTATGCATGCAAGGCACTGTGGAGCTGAATAGATGAGCTGATAAGGAAAGATTCAGGTTTCCTTTAGAAACCCAACTGGTTCTACTGGAAGTGAGCTGTGAAGACAGTCTCTGCAAAAAGTTTTTTGGCTGTGACAAAGAGCAAAATTGTAGTCAAGAAAGAAGTGGTTTGAACATAGTTCTTGGACTACTTCTAGCACAAGGAGGGGCAAGATAATTGAATCAAAACTGGCATTGCTATGGATCATCCATTTTAGAATAATTCCAAAATTATTTCATTGAGCACAAAAAATGTAAAAGTTGGCATCAGTTTGGTTTTTTTCTACAAAGAGCCCACAGATCTTTTCCCTGACACATTTTCAGATTGTGAGTGATTTTCTTACAACTGAGACCTTATTCTTGTTCTGCATATTTCCTTAAATAGGGTGATAAATAAAACTTGTTGGGGTTTTGTTGGTTTTTTTTTTTTTTATTTAGACTTGCATTTTTTAAATCATTTTGTCAGGGCAGTTCATTTGAAAGGCTTTACTTTAATACTGAGTAAAGATGCACAACCGAGTATCTTGAACTTTTGCTATTGGAAGGCTGTGGTGAATCACGAATTACTTTTTGCAAAACTATCTGTGTGTAAGATTCTGCACCTTCCTCCCTGTTTTTTCTAAGGGTTTAAGCAAAAAAAAAAAAAAAAAAAAAAAAAGCAAAAGCAGTGTCAGTGTTGAGCTCAAGTCTTTCAGCAAAAAATATTACAAATCTCTATGTCATCAGATATTATGATACTATACCATATGTAGACTGGATTTGAAGAAAGGGTGAGTGACTCTGCCTTTGATTTGGAAATACCAACTCACCTGGAATTTCTGGTAGTTGTCAGTTCTGTGTTGTAAAGGGGTAAAAAGGTAAGAAGCATTTGAATTTACCATGTAGCTATGGTAATACAAAATCAAGTATAAAAAGAATGCTTTTTAGGAAAATAAAAAAAAAAAAGAATGGGTATCAAGGTCATGATAAAGGGGACCCATACTAGAATTTGTGCCTATCAACAGGACTTGAAGAATGAGGCTTAAAACAAGTTTTGATGTTTGTCATTTCAGGAGTCTACCTTTCTGTAGAATAATAGAATTATCTAGAATAATACTACTAACATGTAGTTCCTAGCTTAGTTCTACTTCTTTCACACATGGGTAGAACTGTTCCTGTTTTGGTACAGAAAATGTTACCTAAGCCTTTTTGAGGAGTTTGCTTGTTTTAACTTAATTAGGATTTGAGTTTTCTTCTTTTCTGTTTTTTTTGGAGAAGCCATAGGCTGGTTTGGTTCCCCAGAAGGCATTTGTGTAAGTGTTGAAGCATGTTAACTATATACTAGGTACCATGAATCACAGGAATGCATGAAAGCATAACAAGGATTTCTTTTTCAGGACTCCTTTTTTTCTTGCTACTGGAAGTCAGTTCACTGCAGAAATGGTGCATGTGTTTTTTGGTTGGAAATACAGAATTCAGTCTTAGGCAACACTTCACATAATTCTTTAAAAAGTGTAAAATACAACATTATATATTAGGGGCCTTTTTTGGTGCTGTTTCTCGTATGTGCTGAGATACAGGCTCCCAGGAGTGGGATATGAAGTGTCACTAAGTCACTAAGGTCAAATTACCATTGTTTTGACCTCTTTTGGAGTCCCACATATGAATTTGATTGGTCCAAGGAAACAAATACAAAGTTCTATAAGGAAACATGGCCTTTCATCCAGATCATAAGCAAAGAGTAATAAAGATCAACTATATGGTATTATTTTATTTCAAGAACATAAAATTTCTTGAAATTTGTTGCAAGCATAGCACAGCAGTGTTGATGTAATGCTTTCCCTTTCCATCTTCAGAAGGGAAAGCATAGCTTGTGAATTTATTACATCCACTTTAAAGCACATAAGAATATTTACCTAATTTTTTTTATGAACTATTGCTTAAATAGAAGGAAGATCATTAAGTTTTTATGTGTTGCAAGCAATTGGTTCTTTATTCCTCCTAATCGGTCTCCAAAATAAGGACAGCTTTGTTTGCTTTATGACTTCAGTCCCTTGCCTATAATATGTATCTGTTTTTACTGGATTTACTATAGTACTGAACACACAATGGCTCTGCAGGAGCACACCTCTTCCCCCTTCTTTTTTAATCTTTACCACTTGGCTACACATTGCTCTGATAACTTTGTTCATCTGTTCTTGGCTTCAGTGTAGTGCCAACATTGTAAAAATGACTATTATATTTAGTGGCTGAAACCACTATGGACTGGTTGCTCATTGCCAGATTAGGTAGGTCTTGCATAACATTATCGTGAAACTGCTTTTAAGGATGGTATTATACAGCTGAGCAGCAAGATTAGTCGATGCATTTCCCAATTTTATAAATGTGAACAGTACCCTGTATAGGTTTCAAAATGCAATTATATGAAGTGTATTTGACTGTCATTTTAATAATTATTTGTTCTAAGAATAACATATTAGAGCATTAATTAAAAAATTGCTGTATCTTGAAATTCTTAGCACACGTATAATAATGACATAATTATGTAATTAGCACTAAACAGAATTTATACAGCATATAATATATAACTTAACCGTTATTTTTGTTATATAACTGAGTATGCAATTGACCTGCATTTTTTAAAAAGTAATCATAATTGATTGAAAAGTGCTCCTGATGTAACATTGCTATAATCTTTTCTCTCACTTTACATCCCACTTCCATACAGGTGGAACAAGAAAATATGTTCACATATATGAACAAGAAAATAAGACCTATACAAATGAATCTTGTTATGAAAAGTTTCTTTAAACTTCCTGTCATTTAAATCAGTGAAAGTCGGTGAATATGGTTTGTCACTTAAAAATTAATTCTTCTCTGTACATATAAAATAGGGCTCAGTGGCTATTAAAATCTTTACTGAAATAACTAGTATTGTTAAATATGTGAATCTTGTTGGGTAATACATAATACCGAACAATTTTTCCAAAGAAATACACATAATTTATGCACATCTTAGTCATCTCAAGTCATAAATGATATTTACTAATTGAGGAAAAGTTCTGTACCAACTTGTACTTATACATCACTTCTGCTTCATCTGGACAAAAACTGGTCGGTCCTTTAAATCTGTTGCTTGAGTCCCATCTCTGTACCTGGGAGCTCACAACCATTTAGAATGTAAGTTTCACTGAAAATTAAACTTTAAAATATTTTAAGTTCTTAATAGAATTTTTTAATTTAGGAAAAACATTTTCAGATAGTGCTTGTGGTTCAGCATAAATCACAGAACCCAAAAGCTGCAGCTGATACTATTTATTCCAAGCAGACTGGCAATATGATGCCTGCCAGGTAATTGGGACATCCTATGATCTACTGAGTGCTTTACAGATGTCTTGGAAATAACTGTCCTAGGTTTATTTTGTGGGTTTTTTTTGCCAGTGGTGAGTCTGTCATTGAAATGTCCATCCCACTCAGCTACAGTTGTATCCTCAGTCAGTCACTCTGAACCTCATACTGCTTATCAAACTATATCTCCCAAACTGTAATTAGAAAGATTGTAGTTGCAGGGTTCTAAAAAGCCTTCTATACTAATCCTCTCGCTCCCAGAAAAACAAGGAAAATAAAATATCACAGACACGCTTTGCTGTTATTCAAAAACAGGCTTTAAAATCTCATACTATTTCAATCTTTTCTGTCCCTTTACTAAATATTTAGTTGCATGCATGTGGTAGTTTAAGAGTATGATGACTTACGTGCTTACATTTAGTAGTTAAATATGTGAAGTATTCAGTAAAGAAGATGTCTGAGAACTCTCTGCTTTGTGTCAATCAGAAACAAGCCTGAAGCACCTAAGAGGATACCATATTGTTAAAGTGTTCGTTGCCTCTAATTGTATTTACACAGATGTGGGTCGGTTCTATCAGGGCCCAAAAGTGGTGATGGAGCTGAGAGATATCATTGCAAGGCCACTCTGGATAATCTGTGAATGATCATGGTGTTTGGGAGAGGTGCCTAAGGACTGGAGGAGAGCAAATGTCACTCCTATCTTCAAGAAGGGCAAGAAGGAAAACCCAGGGAACTACCCAGGGTCAGTCAGCTTCGCCTCCATCCCTAAAAGAAAACCGTTTCCAGGCACATGAAAGACAAGAAAGTAATCAGGAGTAGTGAGCATGGATTTCCTAAGGGGAAGTTGACCAACACTGAGAAACTTCAAAGATGAAATGACTGGCCTGGTAGATGGATAGCAAGGGATTTTGTCTGCCTAGACTTCAGGAAGGCCTTTGGCACTGTCTCCCATAAGATTCTCATAGAGAAAATGAAGGAGTACGGCATGGATGAGCAGACAATAGGTGGACTGAAAACTGGTTGAACAGCTGGGCACAGGGGGTGCTGCTCACTGGTAGCATGAAGTCTAGTTGGAGGCTGGTAACTACCATTGTACCCCAGGGGTCAATACTGGGTCCAGTCATCTTCAACATCTCCATTAATGACCTGGGTGATGGGACAAAGTGTACCCTCAGGAAGTTTGCAGATAACACCAAACTGGTGTTGTGGTTTAAGCCCACCTGGCAACAAAGCACCACAAGGCTGCTTGCTCACTCCTTCCCCCCCAGGGTGGGATGGGGAGGAGAAAACCTAACAAAAAGCTTGTGGGTCGACACAAGGACAGGGAGGGATGACTTGCCAATTATGGTGACGGGCAAAAAACAGACTCAACTTGGGGAAAATAAAACAAAGTCAATTTGATTTGTTACCAATCAAATCAGAGTAGGGTAATGAGAAATAAAACCAAATCTCAAAACACCTTCCCCCCCACCCCTCCCTCCTTCCCGGGCTCAACTCCACTCCCGATTTTCTCTACCTCCTCCCCCCCAGCAGTACAGGGGGATAGGGAATGGGGGTTGCTGTCAGTTCATTACACGTTGTTTCTGCAGCTCCCTCCTCCTCAGCAGAGGGTTCATCACGCTCTTCCCCTGCTCTGGTGTGGGGTCCCTCTCACGCGAGACAGTCGTCCGTGAATGTCTCCAATGGGAGTCCTTCCCACAGGTTGCAGTTCTTCACGAACTGCTCCAGTGTGGGTCCCCCACAGGGTCACAGCCTTCTTTGGGGGCATCCACCTGCTCCAGTGTGGGGTCCTGCACAAGCTGCAGGTGGATATCTGCTCCGCCACTCACCTCCATGGGCTGCAGGGGGACAGCCTGCCCTCTCACCATGGGCTGCAGGGGCATCAACATCCTCTGGCTCACCCCCTCCTTCACTGACCTCGGTATCTGCAGCGGTGTTCCTCTCACATTCCAATCCCCCTGCTCACTGGGGGTTCCCCTTCTTAAATCTGTTCTCTCAGAGGCACTACCACGGTTGCTGATTGGGTCGGCCTTTGCCAGAGGTGGGTTCAACTTGGAGCCAGGGAAGCTTCTAGCAGCTTCTCACAGGAGCCACCCCTGTAGAGTCTCCCTTGCTAACAAAACCCTGCCACACAGACTGAAAACAACTGCAAGGAGTGACTGATACACCAGAGGTTCATGCTGCCATCCAGAGGGACCTTGACAGGCTGGAGCAATGGGCTGTCAGGAACCTCATGAAGTTCAACAAGGGGAAGTGTGCAAGGTCCAGCAGGTGGGGAGGATCAACACATTGCACCAGTACATGCTGGGGACTGATCTGCTTGAAAGTATTTTTGCAGAAAAGGCCTTGTGGGGGTCCTGATGGACACCAAGTTGCTCATGAGATAGCAATGTGCCCTTGCCGCAAAGAAGGGTGAACAGTACCCTGGGCTGCCTTAGGAGGAGTGTTACCAGCAGTTCAAGGGAGGTGATCCTTGCCCCATACTCAGCACTGGTGAGGCCATACCCAGAGCGCTGGGTCCAGTTCTGGGCTCCTCAGTACAAGAAAGACACGGACAGACTGGAGAGAGTCCAGCAAAGGGCCACCACTAAGGTGATGAAGGGACTGGAGCATCTTCCCTTGAGGAAAGGCTGAGAGAGCTGGGACTGTTCAGCCTGGAGAAGGGAAGGTTCAGGAGGGATCTCACTGATGTGTACAAATACCTGAAGGGAGGGTGCAAAGAAAGTGGAGCCAGGCTCTTCTCAGTGGTGCCCAGTGACAGGACCAGAGGCAGCGGGCACAAACTGAAACGCAGTACGCTCCATCTGAACATCAGGAAACACTTTTTTCACTGTGGGGGTTACCGAGCCCTGGCACAGGTTGCCCAGGGAGGTTGTGGAGTCTCCATCCTTGGAAGATGTTCAAAAGCCGCCTGGACACAGTCCTGGGCAATGTGCTGCAGGTGGCCCTGCTTGAGCAGGGAGGTTGAACTGGCTGACCTCCTGAGGCTCCTTCCAACCTCAGCCATTCTGTGATTATACAAAGGCAGCCTCAGAACTTCTTGGATGATGGATGGATGGATGGATGTCTCTCCTGTGATGGGCCTGGGAGCAGCTGAGCAGGGTATTATTTGGTCTCCTCCCATGACTCGCACAGCATTGTCTCTCTGTGCTCCTTTGTGGGTGTAGCAGATGAGGTTTTATTACATATCCTAAGCATTTTTCCTTTCTAAACCTCTAGTTGAATTATACCTGCCTTCTTGCTTAAGCAAACAAACTGAGAAAGAGTTTGAGAAAGTTTGTTCGAAAAAGAAATCTAGGTTGGAGAAAGAAGCAGGTATATTCCTCCTTTGGTGTTCCTAAAGTAGTAAGCAATGCCTCGAGCTTTTACCGGCACAGTAAGCCAAATGACAAAGGTGTGTTTCTTCACCCTCTTTGAAAAGCAAAGCCATAATTAAATTTATGCAGAGAAATCTGGAAATATGCTTTTTAAAAGATTTATTTTGAGAATGCTCTCAAGTCTTCATTCTTAAACATTGTCTTTAATCTCTTTGCAAGAATGCATGAGGTATGTCCAACTTCTGTTCTGAAAAGTGGAAACTCTTTCCAAAACACTTCTGTCTTTGTACACAGTCTGTACTCATTTAACAAATCATGATTCTTGCCAATAATTCCAGAAATAGGCTTCTAACTGTGCTTGCCATTAATTCAGGCTGGTTACAAACATAGAGAAGATAATAAGCATCAGCTGTATTTTCAAATATTTTCTGTTTGGATGCAAGCATGTATTCTGTTCTGGTTTGTACAGTCAACAAAACTCAAGATTAATTGCAGCTGAGCTGCAATTTCTGTTAATTCATTGATCTAAAAAGAACCTTCTTTGACTCTTAAATGCTGGGTTTTGTTGTTTTGTGAATCTAAAAATATATGTCACTGTGACATGATAAATAATGATCCTTGTGCAATATCACTCTTCTAGAACTGCTTTTCAGGTTAGAATGACAAACCTGTATCCTGCCATAGCAGTAAGACATTGGCAAAAATTCAGTCTTCAGGTTGTGTGATTTTTTGCTTGGGACAGTTTACATCCTGTGAAAATCTTATCTAAAATCTGTTTTTCCAACAGCAGAGATTTCATGGTTTGTGATCCATAGATTCCTATTCTTTTGTACTCTCCTGAGTTTTCTGCTAAGTCAGATAGGTACATCATGATCTTAGGTAATCTTCCAACAAATCAGCTACAAACATCCCACTTGGTGCTTTTCTGCATGTACTGATATTTTTACTGGATTATAGATGAACATGGTTTTGAGCTATAGGCAATGGAAATTTGCAAAAGTGAAGATGTGTTAGCAAACATTGATGGACCCCCTAAATAATAGGATGGGAGAAAGAATGATACCTTTTTAAATGGGGGCATACTTTTAATATATAATATATATGTCTGTATATTCATAATAATATCCATACACATACAGAGTAAAAACCTAGATCAGATGCTGTTTTTTGTAGTTCAAAACTAAAAGTACTTGCTCATAAATCAGTAAAAATACAAGAGATAAACAAGAATGCATGCCATAAATAAAAATGGTTTTTGATCTTGAGTGCTTAATGATCAGTTACTTAAGAAAATACAAGATAGCTACCCAATGGTTGCTATCAGTTGCTGTAAGTTGTATCAGTATTTGTACAATATGTCAATTTGCTGCATATGCACTGGTGATTGTAAGAGCAGTTTACTAAAACCACCTAACTGGTCTTCAAACTGAAAAATTAAGTAGAGGAAAAAATGGTAAAGCTGAAGACCAGTGACACACTCACAATCTATACTGCAATTGTAGAAACTGAACACTAATCTTCATAAAACTTTCGTTCTAACATCTGCATCAGCAAATACTTATGACTAATACATGAAGTATAATAGGAGTTGAGAGATCTCCATAGTATGTCATTATGTGGGAGAATGGAAATATTTTGAGGAGAAGAAAGTTCAAAATGCATGGGGTTCAGGAAATTGTCAGTATGTCAGTTGCTTGTGAGAATTACATACTTTAGGTCGCATTCGCACTTATTAACTCGTAGAGATGCAAAGGTATCTGCCTTTCTTGAGTGCAAGTCATGGGTTTAGTCCGGTTTTAAACACTGCCAAACAATGGCTGTGTTTTCAAGGACAAGAGGTGCTTCAGTAGGAAAAGAAAAAAAAATAAAATCTTGTAATCTTTTTAAATAAAAATCTTTGGAGAAAAGATAAGAAAAAAATGTCAAGAGAAACAAGTCTACTGACATGAAGGCAGATGGAAATATTTTTTGGAAGCTATCTTGTAAAACAGTTTAAAGAAAAGGTCTTGGCTAACATGTAGAGTAGAATTTGGAGATTTTTAGGTTCTCAATATAGAGAAGCATTTTGATTTAAATAAATCAAAGACCTGGAGGTCCTGAGGATATCTATGAAATTAATTCTGTTTCTTCAAGGCTTTCTACATTTTATCTGCTATTCTAGTTCTACCATGTCAAATATTATAATGTCAGTTGTGTTCCAGTATATTAATTATTTTAATAGAATGAAAGAAGTTAGGTACAAACAATAAGTGTTCGTCTATACAGTTAAATTTAAGATAAAAATCCACTTAAAAACTGGAATAAACATACGTTTTAGGAATTCAATTTTATCTTCAACTTTAATACTGCATTAAATTTCCTCCTGATTCTATGTTTTAAAACTATTATGTGTTTAACCAGTAACTAAGAATTTGACTGAGACAACTGTCATTCTCCCCACTGTAGAGTAATGGAATGGAAGATGTGTGGTTTTAAAACACTTTGATCACTTAACTACCTAGAAGATAGAAGGATGAGAATATTATATCATATCTAACTAAGGACTCCAAGATACTTGCATTTTCTTAAGGTTATAGCCTAGCAATTTTGGGTTTCTTTAAGTGCCAAAGGCTTTAGGAGAGAGACCCGTTTTAACAGCTCTGTGTATTACTGCAGTCTGAACACTGTGAAACAGTGCTTAATGGCATGGCATTTTCTAGCTACAAGTCATTTATTTTAATGAAGACACTTATCAGGGACACCTGGATAGCCTGCTCATGTTGACTGTATTGTATGTACTTGATTTCCTCATATGAATCCAACCAACAAATACACACAGTTGACAGTAAGTAAATTGGGATTGTAAATAAAAATACTGTGATATATAGTTGGTTTACTTCCAATCTGTGAGAGAGATTTTTCTTGGAGGTTGTTTTTTAAGATCATATATGAACAAGACTTACAGTGTGTTTCTTGGTTGGGGGAGGAGGTTGTTCTATGTATTTATTTTGCCTAAAATATTCAGTGGTCAAATTCTTTCTTTTTTGAAGTTGCTGTGGAAGAAATAGCCGGATTGCAAATTAAACTGGTGCTAAAAAGTAATGTTTTATTCTTTCAGAATGTCTTAGCATTTGTTAAGGCACTTAAATGGAGATTTATTTTTTTTAATGTGTTACAGAACTGAGGAATTACTTTATAGATATATTCCAAGTTCCACAGAAAGTTACTAGCAGAGTCAGCGATATAAAACCCAAGCTTCCTGATTTCTTCTGGTTTCCCAGAAGACTAACTGAATAAAGTTAGGTTAAAAAAGACATTGTTTTATCTACTGTGACAGAACCAGTTATTGTAGATTTCTTAATATCTGTCACTTCTAACATTGCCTGTGAAACAATGACAATTAACAATTGTAGGCCCTGGTGAAAATGTTGCCTTAGTTTATAGCATCATAAATAGTGAAAATGGCTTATGAAATACTACTTTGCCTGAGTAAGGTAGATTTTTTCTTTTGCCGAATCAAATAAGTATTTGTATCCAAGTTGCCATCACATAAATGTTTATTACAATATGTATGTGTTACACATCAGCATTTTCAGGTCTGTACAGGTTATCACCACTGTATTCTCTTTTGTTCTCACAGTTCTCTTTCAAAAGCTGTGCCAAACTGGAGCCTGTTTCCAGCACAGGGCTGGACAAGTGGGGTTGATGTATTTGGAAAGAAGCTTTTAATCTCTGATGTTGTAGTTTTACAAGAACCTCTAATCTCCTTGTGCTGCAGAGTGATAGGGCACCTACCATGTCTGTCTCTCAAAAGCTTATGTTTGAGGGGAAAACCAGTAAAGAAACTAGAATGCCCTGGAAAGATAGGATGCTAACATCTGGAATTATTAGATGCCGCTTACCATCTCTGCAGTGTGTGGGTGAGTCTCATTGCTTTGCATCTCCTCCCCTTTCCCCCACAATAAGACTGGCTGAGCTGATGACGTGGTTTAACCCCAGCCAGCAACGAAGCACCACGCAGCTGCTTGCCCACTTCCCCCCACCCAGTAGGATGGGGGATAGAATTGGGGGGAAAAAAGTAAAACTCGTGGGTTGAGATAAAAACAATTTAATAGGACAGGAAGGAAGAAAATAATAATAATAATAACAATAATAAAATTATAACAATAATAAAAGGATTGGAATATACAAAACAACTGATGCACAATACAATTGCTCACCATTTGCTGACCAATGCCCAGTTAGTTTCCAAGCAGTGATTTGCTATGCCCCCTCCCTGGTTTATATACTGGGCATGATGTCACACCGTCTGGAATACCCCTTTGGCCAGTTTGGGTCAGCTGCCCTGGCTGTGTCCCCTCCCAACTTCTTGTGCCCCTCCAGCCTTCTTGCTGGCTGGGCATCAGAAGATGAAAAATCCTTGACTTAGTGTAAACACTACTTAGCAACAACTGAAAACATCTGTGTGTTATCAACATTATTCTCATACTAAATCCAAAACACAGCACTATACCAGGTACTAGAAAGAAAATTAACTCTATCCCAGCTGAAACCAGGACAGCTGATTTAACAGCTCCTGGCTACTGAAGGGGGAGGGAAAGCCCCATTTCTTCAGCCCAGGTTCCTTATTGTGCAGTCCTGTCATTTAATTTGCATTGGCTTTGTTACTTTTTCTACCTTTGGACTGATTTTTCTCTAAATCAAGCCGGGGAAAAAAAGTGGACAGAGGACTTTCACTAGACTTTACTTTCTTGTCAACTGGCTTGCTTCCTTTTTAAAATGCACCTTATTTAGAAACCTGATAGGGTTAAAGAAGAATTACCTTATTAAGGGGAAAGTTTGAATTTATTCAGCTGGGAATTTTGATATTGTCTTCAGAGGAAAATATTTCTGTATGTTTTGTATTAGCCTAGAATCTGAGGTAATAAACCAGTGTGGGATGCTTAGAAAACAGAAGAGAGGTTCACTTCTAAGTGACTCTGTTTAACACATGAATGCAAGCTGGGGTTGGAGTAAGAACTGTATGAGCATGTCTTTTAAGTCTTGTAAATAGCTGTGGTTGCTACCTTGGTTCCTTCCTAAATAGCTCATAGGCATGTTTGGTTTTCTTTTTGCCTTAAATAACAAGCAAGCAAACAAGCTAGCTGGAGAAAGTGCATGCACAAGGTAACATTGATGAGAAAGTGAGAGGAAGAAGCCTCAAATCTTATCAAAGCTGCTATCCTTATCTGTGTTCCTGTCCATCTGGTAGGACTGGTCAGCAATTAAATATCAATTAAGGATTTAAAAATACGTGTTCCATTCTAGAAATTGTCTGGACTACTAGGCTTTTCCCCCAGTTTCCTTTTTTTGGTCACGTCCTGTTTTGTTTGTGGTTGTGGAGCAGTCTATGATCAGCTTTTCTTAAGGGCACTGCCTGATTTACTGAAGGCTCTCGTTCTGTTGGGATTTGCTGCTTTTGTGTCATTATCCCCTCCCTCCCCTATCACATGGCCAAAAGAAGAGTCTACTAATTTGGGGGGAATTTAAATCAATTTAATTTATTATCCATTAACAAACTTTTAATTACTGATTCCGGTATTGAAACAAACACACACGAGCTTAGGCAAAACATCCCTTACCCTCCCCTCTGCCTGGTCTCCATTCCCGTGGCCACACGTAGCCCTCGGTCCCTTGGGAGAGGCAGCGGGCAGGCAGGAGATGGGGTCAGCGCGTGCTGGTTCCTGCAGCTGCAGCAGACCCTCTGGAGCCATCCCCCTCAGCTCTGCTCCAGCCTGCACCTTCTTTCTTCTGGCTTCTCACTCCTCCCACTCTGGCCTTGTTCATCTTGGGTTTTTTGGTGTTTACTGCCCTCTCTTAAATATGTTTTCACAGAGGCTCTATGAAGTCTTCTGGTTCAGAGGCGGCACACATGTGGCTGATGGGGCTCGGCCGTGTTCTGTGGTGGGGGTCCGTTGCGGAGCTGCCTGTGTCTGGCATGGGACAGCCCCTCACCTCTTTCCCCCGAGGGCATCCCCACAACCTCTTGCTACATTAAGCATAACACCTTGCCGGTTATGCCTAATACACCACTCTAACCACTCTTTTATGAGTTTGTATGAATTTGCTCTTCTTTTTCTCTTTTTGGTCTTTGCTAGTCTTGCTTTTTCACTGTCCTCTCTGAAGATTTGGTCATTTGCTGTTGTCAGGTAATGTTGAGATAAATTGATTACATGGGAAATATAGCTGGAGTTCAGTGCAGGGTACTGTTTTGTTCCTTGCTTATCCCTTTGTGTGTTACAATATAAGAGAAACTTCTACCTTGGTTCCGTTGTATTTACTAACTTCCCCCTACAGAGTATAGTTTGTAATGATTTTTGAGGAATTATGGGCTGTATTCACTAACAGTCAAAGCTATTCACAGCTTCAGGGCACAGTAATCTGAGTTGCAAATGCTGGTCTGAGAACTGAACCCGCACCTCTAAGTGCACCAAGATATGCAATGATCTTTGGAGAAAAAACTATCTTTTAATATCTATTCTGTTTTTTATAAAAATAATTTACATTTTGAAACCTTTTTCTTTTTAGGTCTTCCATGTAATACCAGCTACTGCAAAAAATCTGTTTCTTCAGTGATATAAAAACTGTTGGGGAGACATAGTTTCTTTATAAAATTGGGTATCTTCTGGGTTAGCATTTAGAAATATTTTGTTGTAGAACAGGGCTTAGAGCTGGTCATGCTGTGGTGACCATTTGTTTGCTGATAGGAAGGCATTCATATCCTGAATCAAATCTGTACCCTCATGTGACATTGCAGTAACCTCATTTCCCCTTGCTCTCAGTGCTGTTCTTCACTATCACCTTTTGCCTCTTGCAACCTAATTGCTGGATTTACCTAAGAGAAGAGGCTCCTCTGAAGAACGTCATGTCAGATGAAGAGGATTCCGCTATCCTTTGTTTTTCTGAAATTGTGATTACTCTTCCTAGTAAGAAGCCTTGGATCTTCAGTTCCTGTACATGCTTTGTTTCCTAAGTTTGTTGGCTGTATTCATGATCCAGTGGCCCAAAAAAGAAATAAATACAATTGGTCTAGTTCTGCGGTTACTTGTAACGTGTAGGAACTGCTAACCTTGAGGGCACTGGCTTTGCTGAGATAATGCTGATTTCAGGATTTGCTTTGTCTGTTTCAGAAGATTCTGTCCTCCTGTATCAGTTAGGATGGAATTTCTGAGTTGTGCATCACCCCACAGTTGCCACACGTTTCATAGATGCTGGATGGCACTTGTGCATAGTTTTGTTTTGCCCTTTCTGTTACTAATAAGGATCTTTCTTACAGGGAAGGTAAAAGTTCCTTACCTCACCAAGTGGACTAGATTCTGGCTTAGTATTCCTACAGATTGAACTTTCCACTGCAGTTGTCTGGGGCCCTAAGAGCTTAAGGAATCTTGTTCCTTTTATAGTTGGATGGAGTCTTGTCTGGCAGCAATTCTTGTCATGTGTTAGGAGGAAGTTAGTTGGTGTTCACTTAGATGTTTGTATATAGGAAAAGTTGAACCTATTGAAAAGGAGCCAATTCCCAACAGAGTTTAGAGGTTTTAAGGACTAATGGGGCAACACTTAACACATACCACATTGCAAAAAAATGTATTACTTGTTTGTGTAAATGGTCATCTTGGTAGCTGTCAATTCTCTGAAGTGGTATGGGGAGGACAAAGGAGCAGTTTTGTTTGTGTAGAGTAACTTATGTTGTTCCTCCATTATCGAGATGTAAATTGTCATTTTCATTTGGTCTGGAGGCTTTTGCACAAAGGCTAACCCTAAGGGTGTTCTGAGGTCAGGTGGTTTGCTTTGGTTGTTACATTATTGGAGTTTATTCTATCCATCTGAACTGTTTCCGAAAAGGATGGTATGTTTCATGTATCAGGACTTCAAGAAAGAGGTTGTAAAAACAAGTAAGCTCTGTTCTAGGCCTTCCTTTCTTAAGCCTGTTGTCTGGGCAGGTCCCTGTGGGATCCTGTTGCAACTCTGTGGCTCTTTCGATCTTGAAAGATTATATAGAAAGTGAAATTTTTTTCCCTTTCATGAGATGCTATGCTGATACTTTATTTTGGTGTCCAAGTCCATTGTTCAACAGATTTTAACCACTCAAAGAGTGGCCAAAGTCCAACTCAAAGATTAGTTATTGCTGAAGGTCTTGTAACTTAGAATATTAGGTGATTATACTGAAAATGTGTTATAGTAATGAAGGATATGTGTATACAAGAAGTGGAAGAAAATTTTTTAACTTTTAAACTTAGAAAATGGAAGCTTTAGAAAATTTTCTTACAAGTTTTTTGTGCTTACTAATTATGTTATGTGTAAATAATAAATTTGTATATTAAAATCCTTCTCCAAACTAGAGACAGTGAATCAGATTTCATTGCTATTAGCAGGCAACTGGTTTTATGTCATTTTTATCATGTGAATTTTATCAGTATTTTGGGAACTTGAAGATAAATTTGCAGTTAAAAGACAGCAAAACAAAGTGAATAGTCTGTAGGAGAAATGGTTGTTACATTTGTGCAGTATTTACATTTATACTTACATACAACAAGTTAAAGTTCAGCCAATGTTTTCATTAAATTCTATGGGCCGTTGTAAATGTCCTCAAAGTCTAATTTGGGATATACCTTCTTAGGCTTTTGTTACACCTATTTTTGTGAAAACTCTTAAAAATGGCTCATGACAGATATGTCATCGTCTGCTTTCACCATTCTTTGATTCCAGTATTCATTGCTGGCAACACATGGCACTTTTGTGTTTATGAGTGTTCTTAAGTCAGCATGAGCATCACTTGAATAATATTGCTTGTGGTAAAAAAAGGTTTAAATGGATTCCAGTTTCATGATTTTCTGTGGCATTTGGAAAACAAAAGATGAAAGATTATTTAATTTAATAAAGCATATCTCAAGAATACTGAAAAGTTCGAAGGTTTAGGCTCAGGTTCAATGCTAAAGGTTTAAAGGTTTAAAAAAATGTGTTGAGAGCTTTTTTTTTTTTTTTTTTTTTTAGCTTAAGAATGTTATGATGCAGTTTATTCTGTTTTAAAATCCTACTTACCTAGAAATTACAAATAGACTTTCTAAACTGACTGTAGTTATGTGTAAAACATAGGATATATATAAAATGTATGAATTTCTCTGTGCTCTGAGGCCATTTTATTTCCCTAATTAGTTGTTCATGAATGAGGATTTATACAACAGAGTGATTTAAGCAGCCAAATCTTCTCTATGGTAAATGGAGGCTGAGGTACTGGAGCTAATAAGATATAAGAAGTTCAATAATACAGGTACAGTGGGATGTGTTAGAAAACATGTGGATGTGCAAAACATGTACAGTGTGCTTGTATCTGTCGAGATTTGTGAACTCTAGCTTAGCACAAGTCCAGAACTGACCCTTTGGAGAGCATCAGCCCCATTTTCTTGGCACTCCATTTCTGGGAGTGTTTATTAGCGTATCCACAGCTTGTGTTTAGCTGGGCTAATAAATCCTCAAGAATCAGGGTTTCTGTGACTTTCAAGTGACCTTACATGGAGCTAGCTTAAGTCCATCATGGTTTATTAATTCAGGTATTGACTGGGAGAGACTATACTGTATCATCAGGCCCTGAAGCAACATAGCTATTTTGCATATACTGCATTTAAGCTAGTAAATTCTGCTAGACCTGAGCTGGCTCTTAATATTGTTGCAGATGCATATACAACCTGCATAAACAACTTACAGATTTGCAAATTTGACTGGTTTTTGTCCAAGTTACAGGTGCATAACTCATCCCCTTCCTATAGTGGCAAGTACACCCCTCCCTGCCTGGGTTTCTTGTCTGCCTCTGCCTACTGCAGTTCTCCGGAAGAATGAGAACATGGTTGTGCAGCGTGAGACTCGCTGAACAGGTGTTTTCTCCAGAAGTTTGTGAGGGAAGGGAGGTCAGGCTCAGAACTAGTATTTGCTTCCTCCGTCGAGGAAGGGATGGGGAGTACATCTCGTGCAACTAACTGTGCTTCATATTATTTTCAGGATCTGGACAATGCTGCATTCAGCCTGAGAGTCACGTGTTATCATGTTAAGTCATGGTTTTGATTTTGTTGTGCAGACAGGAAAGGTGGTCTAAAGAATCTGCAGAATGGGTCAGGGCTCTCTTAATTCAGCTGACCTATGTGAGTGTTATGTTTTACGTTTCCAAGTACCCTGTCATGTCAATGAAATTCTTTATCCTAGTGGTATTTAATGTAGACAGATATTTAATTATTTTTTTTTTTAACTTGTGAGGAAAGGAAATTTGGTTCATTCTTTTAACAAAAGAACCCTGTTAGCTATTCTTCCAGTGCTCTTACAAAGTTCTGTTTTGCAGAGAGGATACAAATTATTATCAGTTATTCTACTTCTGTAGACTTCTAAAATATAATAGTGGACATGCTTTGCCCATTTAATATATATGCAAGCTTATTGTTGCTCTTGCACTTTAGAGCAAGAAAAATGGGCAGAATTTATAAGGTTCTTTTCTTACTCTGATTGATCCTCATTTCACATTTGGATACCAAAGTAAGAAAATGGATCTCATCCTAAGCGTGCAGGAGTGAGATAGTACAGGTTAGTTGTTGGAACAAATTTGAGTCAAGCCTTTTAACACCTGAAGAAGGTTCATTCAGTTCTGAGAGTGTTTTACATGTAAGTACTATGAGTGTAAATACTTAATAATCTTTGCTCTGTCAAGCAGGAGGAGCAATCCATTATCACCAGCTGGTTACTGCAAGGCTTTATAGATTGATGTCAGTCCTTCAAAATGCACTGTGAAGGAAATTGTTGTGTATTACTATGTGGTTCTTGCCATTGGCATCACCTGGAATTTCAGAGACAGTGGTAAACTCCCTCAGAACTTAGTTAAAAAGCCATGTGGATGTACTGTTTACAAGTCTGTATCTCCTGCTTTTTGATATAATTTCCAAGTTCACAGAGTGGATTAGGTGACCAAATGGTTTCTAACTCAATTTTTGCTAAGTATGAATTTTAGGTATTTTTTGTTCCTCACTCGTCACCAGATAATAAAGAGGGGAAATGAAATACTGTTTTCTTAACACTTGGGTGAGGTTAAAGAAGTAAGCTCTTCATATCTGTATTGGTGAAGAAGAATTGTCCTTTAAATATCACGAGAAGTGTGCTAATATTATGAAAGAAAATATTTCTCAGATGACCTTTAATTGTGATAGGATTCAAATCAGTTAGTAGGCAAAATTCTCATTGGATAGCTTCGTTATGGGGATATATTACCTTTGTCAGTTTTGGCTATTTTACAGAGAAAAGCATAAGTAACTATTTGTAAAATTTTGCAGTATTTTCAGCCTGTTGTACAATTCGAGACAAGTTAGGCAAGTGAAAACCTTATTGCTAAAGCTGTGACGTGAATGTTGCTAGAAACAAGTTTGAGTTCAGTCGCACTGGTTTCATCAGTAACATTTGATTTTTGTCGAATGAAAAGGGGGGATATATTTTAAGGGCACTGGTTTCAGAGGCTCGGAAGAGTATTGCAACTGCACAAGCAGAAAAAGGAAGATGTGCTCTTTAAAGCATTACAACCTTAACAGGCAGTATTTAAAAGTATTTTTGGAATATGTGGAAGTAACAAGAAGTCTAGTTAAAACGTTGTTGGTTCTTAGCATGAAATCCTGAAAGTGCTGGTGAAGAATACATTCTGTAGTGGGAATTTTTTATTACTGAACTAAGACTTGCACACCTGTTCTACAAAACTTGCCTTATAATGTGTCAGTTAACAAAGAAAAGAAACAAGTTTTCTATGACTTTAGGTAATAATTGCAAAGAGAAGCATGTGCAGAAGTGGAACAAACCAAAACTAACTTTTTTTCTTATCCTGGTTTACTACTGCTTGAAAAGAGTTTTCTGGTTCCTGACATTGTTCTGTCACTGAACCAGAAAACAAGTTTTGTTCAGGTAATTTTTCTGCAGTGTTCAGACATCATTCTGCTACAGGATTTCCTAGCTGGACAGAATTGGTATCATCCTTAGAAGTTGCTAGACAGTTATCTATTACTCAGGGTGCGTCTCTGCAGTGAACTGTAGCTGCTGTTTGTCCTAGAGTTCAGCGTGCTGTGGAGGGCGCTTTCGGTACTGAGGCTGTCTCAGTACAGCAGCATATAATGCAGCTTGCACTATTTTACCTGAGAAAAACTGCAAAGTAACCTGTGCTGCATGCCACAGCTACCAGAACTAAAACGCTGTCACTCACTGAGCTATGCGACGTTGCTGAATTAATTTCATTGGAGCAGACTGGTATTTTAAATGCTGGTTTTGCCTGGGTTGTCTAGACTTGATATGGGCAAAGTAGACTATTTCCTTTCTAGCATTAGTGAGCAACTGGTTTTGTATTGGCTGTGCAGAGCCCGGCAGTTCAAGACCAAAGAAACTTTGATCAAAGCCAACAAACAAGTAAATTTTGTCTGTATGAGAAGCATCTTAAGCAGTCAGTTCCTTCTTCTGAGTGCCTTGGGGCACTCTGTTTCTGCCTGTTAGTGTTCAACAGCAGCAGTGTAATGGATTATTTAACCCTTCCTAGAATAGGAGTTAGGGACAGTTTGTCTAGACGAGCTGAATCTGTTATGAATAGATTTCTGTTGTGACTTTCAGATTCCAGACATTTTCCTGTAAAATTGAGATTCTTTGTTAACATCAGAAAGTAAATTTCCCTGTCATATTGTTCAGGTAAAGGCTAAGCCACAGAAGAAAAGATATTTCAAACGAAAAGAAAACTGCAAATATTAGAATGATCAGCAACAGAAATAACTTTTCATTTTTCAGGATCGAGTAACATTCTTTTCTTGATAATGTTCCACTGCCTTCAAGGACATTTACTTGATGTAATGTCATTACATTTTAGTACATGAGTGCTAAAAACTCATTTAAAGGACTGCAAAGTCTAACCCTTAGTTAACCTGATCTACCTAAGTGAATTTTGGCCAAAATATTAAAGAGATGTCAAAGTTTGGGGTAAAAATTTTCTGCCAATCTGAATTTAACATTGGTGGTGATGCTCTTAGCACATTCTAGGATATACATTACCTGTATTGCCCCAGCCAAAGCCTGAAGAGAAAACAGGAACCCCTGCAGCAAAAAAAAATATCCCCGGAAACAAACAAACAAAAGCCAAAACAAAGAACCCACCCTGTGTGATTAACCTTTAAAAAGGAGAAATTCCGGTGATTTAAACTGAACTGCTTGCAGGTTCTAGCTTTCTAAAGCTTTTTGCTGGACTTCAAAGCAATAATCGCACTGCTGTGTTACAGTTTTGTGGATTAAACAAAGAACTTCTGGTTTACGTGAGCAAACTGTGTTTAAATGTATTCTAGTTGTCTAATACAATTATCGATGCGTGCAGTGTGCAGTAGATTACTGGTGTATCATCAGCTCGGAATGGCTCGTTAGGCGTAGGGGAGAGAATGGTCTTCCACGGAATCTGGATAAAAGGGCGCTTAGCCCTGGATGTACCTTAATTATTTTAGGGTGGCGTAGGTTTTGTTGTTGTTGTTCTCGGGTCTGAAGTGTAATCATCCTTAATCAGATGAGTGGAATAAAACCGGCTAAACGTGGAGCTCTCTGCGGCTAACTAGAAGCAGCCGGCTTTTGTGTTCGGTTGCCGAGTCCACGCCAGCTCCAAGCAGGCGATGGGTTGCCACCTAGCGAGGAATCCGTAGGTTCGCGTGTCGGCTTGGAGTTCCACCAGCATGGGAAAGGACAGAGAGGAGAAGAGGAATAGGACCTGGCCCTGTGTTTCTGTTGCTGTGCTGTCAACGCGATTGTGCTCATACGTGTTTGTGCAGACACCCAGAACTAGTCTGGCTGAAAAAGAACTGTGAGGGGAGAGGAAAAAAAGATTGTTTGCAGTCGGATGGATTCCTTGATCGTGTTTATTGTGCAGTTGTACAAGGAGTTGCGCTAGCGTGAAGGGGAGAGATGGTGCAGGAGGGGAGAATGAGTTGACAGAAGAGGGAATGATTACTACTTTTAATGGGGCTGCTAGTTTTAAGTGTTTGTTTTTTCTTGTAGTGAAAACTGATAATCTGTGTAACTTTGTGAAATTATGACCTTCCAGTCATTTCAATAAAGACGACCGCTGTGACCTTACAGGTGAGCGTGTTGCCAGTTCAGTGCTCCAGCCAGCGTGTAGCATTCTTTCACCAAACACACACCTTATGTCTAATTGTTTTTCTATTTTTTGTTTTAGTTTTTTAAAGAAGTTTCACAGCACATTCTGAGAGATCTGCTGCTGCACGTACCCTTCCACTTCCCTCTGTTAAAGAATTTATTGTATTGCAAAGTGTTTAAAGTTGTGGTTTGTAGTGTAACAACATGCGGTCTAAGGTAATTGGGGAGGTGTTGGGTTTCAGACTATTACGCAGTGTTGCATAACAGGTGGGAACATGGGATTTAATATAATATGGTTATCAGTAGTAAACCCACTTTCATAATTTGATTGATCATGGCTGGAGAGTCAATGACTATTTTCAATTTCCTTTCATTAATTATTGAAAACAGAGCAATGTTAGGAGAAAAGGAAAGTGGTTCAGATTTTACAGCAGAGGTTCCAAAATGTCTTCAGAAGCAACTCCATTTCTGCTTGGAAGTCCAAACTTGTGACAGAGAGAACCCTACTTATTCCTTTTGAAATTAATTTATAGAGTTTATAACACTACTTCTGATTATCATGTCCCTACCTGAGTTTGTGAAACACTTTTGAAACTGCTACTTGCAGCAGGGAGAACTACTAACAGTGTTTTGAAATACAGATTGTGCATTAAAAAAAAAAAACAAAAAAAAAAAAAAACAGGAAATGTTGGTTATGTTGGTTTCACTTTCCTGTGTTTCCCCTCTTCTTCATCTGTTCCCCTACCTCTCAAAACCTGCTGTTGAGTATAAACTGAGAGGATGTAGAATGTAGAAAAAACTTAGAGGAGAGATATGGGCTTATCCAATCTTTGTTCCTGCTTGAGAAAGATTAGATTTAGTTTGTTGTTTGTTGGGTTTGTTTTTTTTCTTTGTGGTGGGTTCTTTGTAAAAAGTGGCTAAGAATTATCATTTAATTAAATGAAATTAAGTTATTTGGTTTTAATTATCTGCAATAAGCAGCTGTCACTATTCTTTCAGACATTCTTAAACATTTTTATTAGTTCAAGTTGATTCATTACCCAAAATACACCATCTTATTTATGAAGCATTGCTTATTTGTATGCCAATAAAAATGAGGAAATGAGTAAAAGGAGGGAGGGTTTGCTTTCATGGACACAACCATGCAAATCAACTGACAATGTCTGTCAGATATGTGATTCTGGACAAGTCTGGTGGATGTATCAGAAGTCATGAGAGAAAAGGAAAGAAAAGTGTTTTTTCACACCCAATTTCATGTATTTAAAGCTGATGGAGTATAAACTGAAGAAGGAAAATTGCCTTTTAAGTCTCCCAAGACACCCAGATCCAGCTAAAAAGCCGTTAACATGTTTATATTTATGTCCAAACACTGAGAAAGAATAGAGTAGAAAACGGAAGTTATTCAGAATTTAGTGAGCACCTTTAAAGTCTGATTCCACAAAATGGACATTTCCATAGATATCTGCATGGGGGGCTCAGAAATGGATTCTGGTTGTTGAGTATTAGGTGTAACTGCGTTTTGTTTTTCTTCATGTCATTGTTTTGTTTCCAAATGCTACAGTAGCATATAAACAAAAGATACCGACTGGAGATGGATTATCTCACATTGTCATTGTAATTGCTGATTACCATGGTCTTTTTATCAAGGGCCGTTCACAAGCTATATGCATTTGTTTCTTTTTGGTATGTGTTTTAAGCATGTTTGTTAAGGTAGAGATTGATGATACCAGTTGGTTATACTGTAAAAGATTTGATGATGATGGAGACGCTTTGCAGGGAAAGGTGTGTATTTGGGCTTGTACTTGTGTTTTGCAACATCCTAAGCAGCTCCGAGTGCTGGCTTTCATAGTCTGATTTGCTTTCTCCCCCCATATTCCTTTCCATTCTTCTTAGCCAGCTTCTGTACTTGAGATTGCCCACTGAGCCATTTCACATGCTAAGACTGCATGACACCGAGCCGGGGAGGCGGGGGGGGGAAATGAATGTTTTTTTTACTGAGTTAACACTGAAATGTTTGGTGTGTGGTGTGACAAGCTCCAGGCTGCTGCACAGTGGAACAGAGGGCAAGAATGTGTGTGGGATAAAGGGAGAAACAGCCAGCAGTTAAGTCAGCTTGGCTACCACAGAGCTTTAGCCACCCCAAAATGCGTGGGAGGAGAGGCTGGAAAGCTTTTACTACTTGTTGAGGCAAGGAATCATTAACTGGTCAGATGTATCTGTGCGATGAGGAGTCGGTCACATATTCCAGGAAGGTAGGCAGTGCGGTTTTAATTAAGAGAAAGGGGAATACTCTCTCGTGGAAGAAAAAAATAAAAAAAGTCTTTGGGGCAGAAACATCACTGTGGTTCTGTAATATGAGAGTTTGATTGCCAATGTCAATACAGAATGTTCCCACCTCCAGCTGCTCGTTCCTGTTGCAGTATGTTGGCTGTACTGAGGGCTTTTATGACTTCCTTGCTATATTATTAGAATAATAAAGCCTAGAAGTAATTTTCACAGAGGAGCAAGAATGAGCAAACAGAGAGGGGATAGGGAAGCTTTTTAAGCTAGTATTGCAATGAAAGTTTGCCTGGTTTTGGAAGTGTGACCTCATGTACAGTATGATTGGTTAAACTAGTTTGCTTGTTGTGCAGGTTGCGTCGTGTGCTTGTTATATGCTGTCTTGAGGCAGAGGTATATAGTGGTGTGCTTGGCTTGGAAGTAGTCAACTCCTTTGGAGCCCCTTGAAGCACAGCGTATAGTGTAGTCTTGGCTACTAGAAAATGGAGCAGAGTTGTATTAAATGCAAGTGGCAAGTTTTTGGTGATGGGAGGCTGCAGGGGCAGCTTCTGTAGGAAGAGGCTGGGGGCTGTCCTGTGCTGTACACTGCCGGGTCCAGATGGCTCCAATGGACCAAAGCTGAACCCATCAGCCATGTGTGTGGTGCGTCTGTGAAAATATATTTAAGGAAGGGTAGGAAATGCTACAGTGTGGCATAGGGAATGTGGAACAAAAAGAGGGAGTACCAAGATCAGGGAAGGAGAAGGTTCACCGTGGCATAGCAGATATCCCCTGCAGCCTGTTGAGGACCCATGCTGGAGCAGCAGAAAGGTGTGGTAAGGAAGGAACAGCAGAGAGGAACCACTGTGTACTGAGCATGACTCCCACCCCCTGCACCACTCAGAGTTGGTGGGTAGAGGA
Organism: Astur gentilis; assembly: GCF_929443795.1. NCBI lineage: Eukaryota > Metazoa > Chordata > Aves > Accipitriformes > Accipitridae > Astur > Astur gentilis. Next base: position 11,540,834 of record NC_064911.1, read on the forward strand.
GCCTGGAGTGAAGGAGTGAAGCTGAGCCTAGGAAAGGGGGAAAGAAATTTGTTGGTTTAATGTTGTATTGGTTTTGGCTGCAATAGAGTTAATTTTCTTCATAGTAGCTAGTATGGGGATATAATCCAGGCTGCTAGAGAGCATCTAATTCTTCCGTGCTGTAGGATACCATGAGCATACTTTCAAAATGTGTTCAGTATGTTTGAGATGTTTTAAAACCTTGGGTATCAGACTTTGAAAGAAAATTCAGTATTTGCCAGAATTGTCAGAGATGCATAGGATATTAGGTAGTTAAGTCCCATAGAAATGTTAAGTGATGCTTATGATTTATATTTTCTATCAAAGATTGACGTATCTTTCTTTGCGATTATTTAGAGCAGTTATCTTTTTAGGGCTTCCAGCAATTCATTTTCAGTGTCTCTATCCAAACACAAGTCTGCGTTTTCTCTGTATGGTGATTATCGCTGGGAGTTCCCTTTTCCATCTTGGAACTTTTCTATTTGTTACAGAAGTCTGAACTTACATGCCATTTTAACAACTTCAGTGACTTTCCCTAAATAATTAGCCATGTATAAAATGGAAACCTGAACATGTCTCCAGTTGATAAAAAAATCCTCACAGTTTTGTAAACAGAGTGAAATTCTGGACCGCTTATTGGTAAAGGTAGTGTAAAATGACAGCTTTTAAATGCTTTTCAAATTATGATGTGAAGTATCAGACTGTTTGCTAAGCAAGTTAAGTGAAACACCACATCTTTCTCCCTATTTCTGGTTGTATAACAATACCTTACGTGCCATTGGCAGAGGAACTTTTAAAGCTTGTGCTTTTAAACCTTACTGTTCTCTTTATCATCGCTGCTGGCATTAATGTTTAATTTTGAAAGAGTGCTGACAGAGAAAGCTTAAAGAATGGACTGGAAAGTAATTTCTTCAGCCATATCAAGAAGAGAAAAAATGAATAGAAGATGTGTTCAAAAAGGATTCAAATATAAAGTACAATAGTCCAGCAATTAAAAAATGATGGTTTGGTTTAGATTCTAAGACTTTGTCTCACCTTAGGGTATGTTCTTTTACCTAAATTTTATTTACTAGTGAAGGAGACTGTTTTAAATATTAGATACATAACCATTAGTAAATGGTACATGTCACCTCTTGCTGCTTAAAGCCAACTTACTCCATCGGCAGATTCTAGAGTTGTCCTGAAGCTCTTTTAGGTGTTTGGAATATGAAAGGCTTATTTTGCTATGGGATGTGTTGGACCTTTATTACTACACAACATGGCTAAAATACTCAGCAGATGTTTAGAAAACTTAGAGGAGGTAGCAAATATTTCATACAACGTTATATTCAGAATGATAAATTACAGACAATATGGTGGCTTACAAGATAATACTGGGATTTTTCTTAGTCTTTCTTCAGTCACCTGCTTGCAGCCAAACATCTGCTTGGTTTTATGTTGTATTCAGAACTGGAACAGTATCTATAGGCACTTGGGATTTTAATTACCATTTGAGGAATATGTGGAGATGAAATTTAATTCAGTCCAGTAAAAGCATTTGATAGAGGTTTGAGTAGATGATGATGTCATTTTTTAAGTGAAAACAATGACATATATGTGCCATCTCTGCCTTTTCTCCTCCTTCTCCTTTCTTTTTTACTGGTCTTAAACATGACATATTTTGACATTTGGGTCACAGTCCAAATGGACTTGAGACTCTGTCATCTCTTTTCTGCCCTTTGCCTTTGTTGAATCAATGTGGTATGTACTCGTCTGTCTCTTTATACCTAGTTTTCTTCTTCCACAATAGGTCTACTGTTAAACAAGTTCCTGCTGTTTTTAAAATAGGACTTTGTTCTGCTTTTAGCCCCGAGACCCCTTCGTCATACAAAACCTTGTTCTTTGACTCCTGTTCATTTGTTTTCCTGTTTGGAGATTTTATTTTCCACTTCTGTTTCTCCTTCCTCTTGTACTGATGCTCAGTCTGTGAGCAATTGTTTCATCCATGCAATATTACACAAAGGAATAAGGTAAATGGCAGTATATATTTTCTTCCTCACAGTTCTACTTCCCTTCAAAATATAAATAAAGCCCACAAAAAATTAAGAGAGTAAGAAGCCAAAATAAACTATTTTGAACACAATTTCTATGTGTAAATAAAACAGAACTTTTTTGTAGTTGCCTATTGGATTTTCACTTTGCTTTCCATCTAAAATAGTATCAGATACTAAGGTGAAGCGTGGTAGCATTAAAGTCATTATACAGTAAGAGACAAAATAAAAGCACCATATTTTCTGGAGATCATAGTAATTCACAGAATCACATAGTTTTCTATTCTCTTATGCTATCCATCAGCATGATTACCTGTGATGCTATTTAGGAAAGACTGGATGTGTACTTCAGTGAAAGACAAGGAGAGCCTCACTGCCTAGAAAAGAGGTGTTAATCATCTAGTGTGAAATCAATGCCTAAACATGATGGAAGGGAAAGTTACAATATGGTTTTAGTAGTTACTTTGCATGAAGGTGATGTAAAAACTGATATGCGAGTATTTTCAATAGTGAAAGACATACTGGTGTTTTCTTACTTGATAGAATTTCATCTCTGTATAAAGGAAAAATTTTACATGAATTTCTTTATCTAAATTTCTTCTGCATCACTGAAAGACAGTTATTTGCTTCTTTTTGCTGCTCTGTTTGCACTTTCTAAGATGACATTACATAATGGTTTCTAAGGGGTTGCTCTACTCATTTTGCTTTTAGATTATATTTGCAAGGATGTGAGGGAGGAAGCGCATAATGCAAGTGTAATATGACAGTTCTATTAAGGACATTTGCACTTTGTGAATCTGAAAATTTTTCTTGGATTAAAATTTAATCATTTCCAAATTCTGAGCATTTCTTCCGAATTTATAGGTAACTAAAAGATCACAAGTCTAGCATAAATCTGAGTAACCTGTTAAATTCTTCACGTGAAAGAATGTTCATCTCTCTGCTTGTATTTTTGAATGTTGTTGATTCATGTTATAAATGTAATAGGGCACATATGAAAATGGTGCATTTTAAATTTCTTTCTAGTGTAGCACAACAATATGGTAAGCATTCTCAACCCGAGAAAGTGTATTTGTATTTTCCCATAAATACATATATAGGTCATTCTTGAACAATGAACAATTGTCTGGAAAGAGAATAGAAAAGTAAAATGTCTACTTCAGAATACAGACTGGCATTTTCCTCTCTTGTCAAATTATCATCAAGGCTATTCATTCAGGACTTTGGTATTTTTCTAGAATACTAGTGGTAAGTTTAAAAAAAAAAAACCCACCCACATTTAAGGATGATTAATTAACAAAAATACCAAATAGTTTCAACAAAGAAGAAAGAAAATTAATTCAGTGTGGTTTCCTTTTTTGCATTTCTGTACTAGCAGAAGGATTGATTTGTGATCAGAAAAAGTAAGTGTGTTGTTTGGTAAAAACAAAACCTCTCAAGCTTTGAGAGATGTCACAGTGGCTTCTGCTCTTTCTTTATTCACAACTCTTTCTGCTTTTCTCCCTCTTCTCTAGAACAGAGGTGCAAGCTAATACAGGCTGGTTAAAATTTATGCCAGTGTTATTTCATATACTGTGATTTATTTATTTCTTTTTTAAAAAAATCACTATTAAAGAACTGCAAGAAATTTAAACATAAGAAAAAAACTTATTTACTTATGAGTGTGATCAGATACCGGTACAGATTTCCTACACAGGTTGTAGAGTCTCCATTCTTGGACATGTTCAAAATCCAACTGGATGTGGTCCTGAGCAACCTGCTGTACTTGACCTTGCTTTGAGCAGAGGGATCGGACTAGAGACCTCCAGGTTTTAATAGTTCTGTAGTGTGGTGAAAGAGCCTGTCTTCTGTATTTGGAGATAAATTCGCAGTGATGTTGGATATTTAGGATGAAAATCTTGGTGTAGTCTGCATATGTGCATTAAAGGAATGTATGACTGTACAGTCCTTCAGATTATGACCAAAGAAATCTTCTATTAATAGGTCAAATCAAGAAAGCCTGTTAAGTTTTGTGTGTTTATATTTTGAGATCTGTGTGAGTTTAAGTTAATTTCACACAAGTTCTGAAGGAGAGTAATTAAATATCATCTAGTCAGTGTTCTTTATAAAGATTAAAGAATTTATTAGAAATTTCAGATGCGTACGTCTTTCCAAACAGTGTGTTCGAACTGTTTTCAAATTTTTATTGTATTCAACAGCTTGAATATATAGCTAATGTACTACTTCATTATCTTTCACAGATCTGAAGAGAGAAGCCAGTATTTGTCACATGCTGAAGCATCCTCATATTGTTGAACTATTGGAGACATACAGCTCAGATGGAATGCTTTATATGGTCTTTGAGTTGTAAGTTTCTCTCTTTGATTTTACCTTTCTTTGTTGTCATTTGCTAAATAAAATCCTAAAACTATGTCTGCTTTTACCTGCTTGTTTTGTAGCTCAGAAGTCTTGAGTGCTATGAAAATATTTATTTCTGGACAGTACAGGCTGTCCCAAATAAAAAAAGCTGTCACACTGCTAAGTGGCTGACATCAGGCTGATTCTTTATAGCATGCTTTTTAAGGGCAGACATGCAGTTTATTGATGGCTGCTGTGTCCGTAATAGGGTACATGAGAACGAGTTAAAAATCTGCTGATGGTCATCATCTTTGGGTAACTGATGGTATTCTATTCCAGTTCTGAAGTTTTTTTTGTTTTTTTCCCCCAGACTATTGTTTCTTTTGCACTGCTTTTTCCTTTTTTTTAAGTATTTAAGTATTCTTGTAAATCAGTATACCTGTTCACATCATATGAAGAGAGGCATTTGTCTAAAAGATATGTTTGGAAGTTTGAATGTAAGAGTTTAGTTACTGTTGGCATATGGAACGGTGAACAAAAGATGACTTTTCACCAGTGTATAGGTATTTTTAATTGACAATAAGAAACAAAAGGGGGGCAGCCCCTAAATCACCACATTTCTTCTTTGAGGGAAAATTTTTAGTCCTTCTTGAGTTAGGTTTTAGCTAACTGGGAAGGACAAATATAGACATGCAGAATGCTGATTTGTGCACTTCTGTATTCAGTCTTCCTTCTCTTCTCTGCACCTACCAGCCCTTCTTTTTATGTTCCCCATATATGGATTCCTAGTGTGTCTAGGGATATGTGTTTTTACCTCTTTAATTTCTCTGATCTTCCAGCATTATGTTTTCTGATGCATTTGGCCTGCTTATGTTGGAGCAAGCCACATCATACCAGTGTGTTAGGTTGAACTGACATGTCCACTAGAGCCAAGAATTTGACGTGAGATATGCACTTAAAAAATAATTCTCACATGTTAGTTCTACCATTGAGGTAGAGAAGGTGGCAGGAGGTAACAGCAAAAAAGAAAAAAGAAAAAAAAAAAAAAAAAAGATGTAAAGCTGAAAGTTGTTGCTTTTAAGTCTTCTGCTTTTGGGTTTGGTTTTTCTTGGGTTTTTTTTAGGTGAGTTTATAAACTTATGATTGTGTGAAATAATTGTTTTATGCTTTCCTTTTTGTAAGTTTTGATTCAATACTGACTTTGGTTCTTATTTTGTAAATCCCAAAGCATGGACCAAAGGACTTTAATTATCCTATTATGAAATAATTATGTACACCTTAGGGAGACATACTGTGATAATTAACAAGATTTTGAAGTGGAAAAAAGGTTTTGCTTCTATTTTTACCATTCTGGTAGCTCAGAAATATGAGACAAAAGCAGTAATTATTTTTTAATGACAAGCCTATTATCATTTATGTTTGTACACATAAAAAGTAAGTCTGAACAATTAGGATTACTACACAAATACTGTACCTGACTTCAGGCCACATGAAAGAAGGAAATATGAGGCTAAATTATTTGAAGGATAATAAATCTTTACCATCTTGTATGTCCTTGTCTCCCTTGTACACTGCAAGACATCACTCTTTTGTAACAAACAGTGATAGAAAATGAGACAGTAGGAACACCTGTGCTCAGAATGTAGCAGGGAATAGAAGAGTTGCGGGTGCAGTGTATTATGCTGAAGGGGATGCTTTGGTAAAGCGATTCAACAGAAGACTGATGTTTGCTGTGGAGTAAGACTGCATTGTGTGAGTTTTATTGAGTTAGTGGGATTCTATATAATTGTGACCATAATAAGAAACTTGTAGTTAGTAGAAAAGCATCTGTGTATTTGTAGGTAACTTATTTTTCCTTGTACTGATTTCTGTTCATTATGCTATTATTATAACAAACTTGACTGCTTTGCAACAAAGTTCCATCTACAGTAATAAAATATATTTTATTAGAGTCTAGTTATTCTGAAATGACAGAAAAGGGGAAGACAACACAGATTTGCAGAGGAGATATAAGCCCAGCTGGTGATGGGCTATTTGTGGACTGGCAGATGCTTTGCATGAAAATTAATTCAGGTCCAGCTCATGAAACGCATGGAATAACCAAACCTAAAACTTTGTGCCGTCAGTTGCACACAAATGATACATAGGTGCACTACTGTTTCTCTTTTATAAGCTGTGAGCTATATGGAGCAGCTGCTAAAATGGCCCTGAATACCTTGCCAAATCTATCGTATTTGAAAAATTACACGTTAAATAAGCAAATGCAGCGTATATCTGATAACAAGAGATTGTACAACTCAGGAAAAAAATATAATCTGAGCCCAATTTTGAAAACTTTTGTAAAAATAAACGTTTAAAAAATCAAGTCATAATTCATAGAAGTACTGATGAACATGAACAGTAGCAATGAAGTTTAACACAAAAAATTTAGCTATGTTTTTAACCACTTTATACGGAAATTCAAGCACTCTTTAGAATGGGGCCATCATGTCATGTTACCAGTAGGTTGCCATTAGCCATATGGTACTGCTGTAATAATCTGCATAGAAGCAGTTGGTCTTAAGAGATGAAGTGCTTGTGTAGAGTAAGAAGCAGACCCTGTCCCAGAAAGTCTAATTCTTAAAGTAAAATTATTATTTTAAAAGTATTTAGATGTTATTACATCATAAATGAGAAAGTATGTGCCTGTGCCAAGTTATTTGCTCCCACACACACCCCAGCTGCTCCTCAGAAGGGTAATGGACTCTTTCCACTGATGGAAGAGATCCCTTGGAGACTCTGGAGAGACCTTGCATCTGAGATAGGGCCAGCTTTAGTCTTCATCATACAGTCACAGTTTTCTTTCCCATTCTGTGGTGTTATTTGCTGACAGCTGTATATAGAATCATAGGATCATTTAGTTTGGAAAAGACCTTTAAGATTGTAAAGTCCAACCGTTAACCTAGCACTGCCAAGTCCACCACTAAACCATGTCCCTAGGAGCCACATCTACATGTCTTTTAAATACCTCCACGGTCTCACTCATTTCCCTAGGCAACCTGTTCCAATGCTTGACAACCATTTTGGTGAAGAAATTTTTCCTAATATCCAATCTAAACCTCCCCGGGCGCAACGTGAGGCCATTTCCTCTTGTCCTATTGCTTGTTACTTGGGAGAAGAGACTGACACCAACCTCACTACAACCTCCTTTCAGGTAGTTGTAGAGAGTGGTAAGGTCTCCCCTCAGTCTCCCTTTCTCCAGGCTAACCAGCCCCGGTTCCTTCAGCCACTCCTCGTAAGACTTGTGCTCTAGACCCTTCATTCACCAGCTGTGTTGCTCTTTGACGAGCTCCAGCACCTCAGTATCTTTCTTGTAGTGAGGGGCCCAAAACTGAACACAGTATTCGAGGTGCGGCCTCACCAGTGCCCAGTACAGGGGACAACCACCTCCCTGCTCCTGCTGGCCACACTATTTCTGATACAGGCCAGGGTGCCGTTGGCCTTCTTGGCCACCTGGGCACACTGCTGGCTCATATCCAGCCGGCTGTTGACCAGCACCCCCAGGTCCTTTTTCCACGAGGCAGCTTTCCAGCCACTCTTCCCCAAGCCTGGGTCACCTTGTCATAGAAGGAGGTCAGGTTAGTCAAGCAGGACCTGCCTTTCATAAACCTTTGCTGACTGGGCCTGGTTGTCCTGTACGTGCCATGTGATGGCACTCAAGATGATCTGCTCCATAACCTTCCCCAGCACTGAGGTCAGGTTGACAGGCCTGTAGTTCCCCAGATCCTTCTTCTGGCCTTTCTTGTAGTTGGGCATCACATTTGCTAACTTCCAGTCAACTGAGACCTCCCTGGTTAGCCAGGACTGTTGATAAATGATGGAAAGTGGCTTGGTGAGCCCCTCCACCAGCTCCCTCAGCACCCTGGGGTGGATCCCATCCAGTCCCACACACATATGTGTTTGTCTAAGTGGTGTAGCGGGTCACTAACCATTTCCCCTTGGATTATGGGGCTTCATTCTGCTCTCTGTCCCTGTCTTCCAGCTCGGGCTGGGTACCCAGAGAACAAGTGGTTTTACTGTTAAAGGCTGAGGCAAAGAAGTCATTAAGTACCTCAGCCTTTGTCACTATGTTTCACCCTACATCCAATAAAGGATGGAGATTCTCCTTAGCCCTCCTTTTGTTGCTAATGTATTTATAGAAACATTTTTTATTGTCTTTTACAGCAGTGGCCAGATTAAGTTCTTTGAGAGCTTTGGCCCTTCTAATTTTCTCCCTGCATAACCTCACAACATCCTTGTTGTCCTCCTGAGTTGCCTTCCCCTTCTTCCAAACGTCATAAACTCTCCCTTTTTTTCCTGAGTTCTAGCTAAAGCTCTCTGTTCAGCCAGGCTGGTCTTCTCCCCCGCCAGCTCATCTTTTGGCATATGAGGATGGCTGGCACCTGCGTCTTGAAGCTTTCCTTCTTGAAGAATGTCCAGCCTTCCTGGATTCCTTCGCCCTTCAGGACTGCCTTCCAATGGGCTTTGTGAAGCAGTCTCCTAAACAGGCCGACGTCTGCCCTCTGGAAGTCCAAAGTGGCAGTTCTGTTGACCCCTCTCCTTACTTCTTTAAGAATCAAAAACTTTATCATTTCATGATCACTATGCTCAAGAGGGCCTCCAACCGTCACATCACCCACCAGTCCTTCTCTGGTTATGAACAACAGGTCCAGTGGGACACCTTCCCTAGTTGGCCCCCTCACCAGCTGTGTCAGGAAGTTATCTTCCACACACAAGTGATCCATCATTAGTCTTGATTTAACTGTGACCTTTTACCTAACACAAGCATGTAGTCAATAGAAGTATGTGAAACATATATTTTACAGTGTCAAAATAGATGAAAGCAATCTTTTTTTAAGTCTGTGCCTTGCAAAGAACAAATAATACGCAAAACTCTCCTGCTATTTAAAAATTCCATTTATGAAATGGGGCACAGTCTGTTTTCTTTAGTATTTGTTCAATACTGTGCTATTCTAGACAGTGCTGTCCCTGTCATATCATGTTTGCTTGGTAGCTTATGCATGTGGGGGGGAGAAACACTGGTTTTACGTAGAATGCTGTTTTCTGTTTGGTATATAACTATCACTTTTTCTTTATATTCTGTTGCTTATGACTTTTTTTCTAATGACCATAGGTCTTTATCAATAACAATACTTTGAGAAGGGTCAGCTACTTGCAATATTTCTAAAACAAAGCAAATATTCCATTTGAAGTGTCTGAAGTGTGCATTTTAAACTTAGAGTACATTATATGCATTTTATTCTCAGTATAATCAAAATATGTGGACTGAGAGTACTTACCTTTCATGCTGAAGAGCTCAGATACATAAGTAGTGAGTGAATTGCAGACACCTTAATATCTGGTCATTTGCAGAATATTGTCTTGCCACTATACATAGGTGGTTTTGCTTTTCTTAGTGCATTCTAAGAGAGATTTATTTCTTGGGACATTAGAAGAACTGATCTTATTTACTAGTTAGGCTGCATATATGTACAGTTATATACATGTAACTGCCATTTAACCTAGCTAACGTAAAAATGCTTTAGTTTTCAAATCTCAAATTCATAAAAGCAGTACTTCAAAATGCTTCAATTATTTAAGTTTACATTAAGCATAAGCTGATGAGCATTTAAATGACAGTACATTCAATCACTTGGCTTTGTTGAAGTGTTAATTAAAAAAGAAGGGGAAAAATGAATGCTGTCTATTTATTCTGCCTTATTACAATACTGTGAAATAGCACAGCTTCTTAGTTTATGGAGTGAAAACTTTTTTACATTATTTATTTAATGATGTTAGGATTCCAGTTATGGTTTTAATTTTAAACGCAGTCTCACCTGTAGTCCTTCATCTTTTATATGCATAATGCAAGTATGAAAGAACTTCTATCTAGGATAAAAATAAGTCTTAAATGTTAACTTTTAAAAGTAAAATCAAAAGAAACTAAAAACTATTTTGCACGCCAAAACAGGTTGCTGTGCTTACTGAAAGAAAATCATTTCAAATCCTTCTAGGTTTAAAGTTTGGGCCAGACTTTCGAAATATCCAGCAAAAGGAAAAAATTTCAAATTCATTTTGAAAAGCTTACAATGCACTTCAAGAAGTCATTAAATTAGAAAGTCTGTCTGTCCTAACTTCAGATATTTAAGAATTACACTCTAAATCTGAGGCATCTCGGTACGTGCTGTTTTTTCCTGTGGACTGAAAGGAAGCCTAAAATGACTAACTCTAATTTTAAATCATAGAATAATTTGGGTTGGAAAGGACCTTTAAAGGTCACCTAGTCCAACCCCCCTGCAATGAACAGAGACATCTTCAACTAGATCAGGTTGCTCAGAGCCCCGTCCAACCTGACCTTGAACGTTTCCAGGGATGGGGCATCTAACACCTCTCCGGGCAACCTGTTCCAGTGCCTCACCACCCTCATTGTAAAAAATTTCTTCCTTATATCTAGTCTAAATCTACCCTCTTTCAGTTTAAAACCATTACATGTCCTATAGTAACAGGCCCTGCTAAAAGTTTGTCCCCATCTTTCTTGTAGGCCCCCTGTTAGGTAGTGGAAGGCTGCTATAAGGTCTCCCCCGAGCCTTCTCTTCTCCAGGCTGAACAACCCCAACTCTCTCAGCCTGTCCTCATAGAAGAGGTGCTCCAGCCCCGTGATCATCTTTGTGGCCCTCCTCTGGACTCGCTCCAACAGGTCCATGTCCTTCTTATGTTGGGGTCCCCAGAGCTGAATGCAGTACTGCAGGTGGGGTCTCGTGAGAGTGGAGTAGAGGGGGAGAATCACCTCCCTCGACCTGCTGGTCATGCTTCTTTTGATGCAGCCCAGGATATGGTTGGCTTTTTGGGCTGCGAGTGCACAGTGCTGGCTCATATTCAGTTTTTCATCCACTAATACCCTTAAGTCCTTCTCCTCAGGGTTGCTCTCAGTCCTTTCAACCCCCAGCCTGTACTGATACTGGGGGTTGCCCCGACCCAGATGCAGGACCTTGCGCTTGGCCTTGTTGAACCTCATGATGTTAATATGGGCCCACTTCTTGAGCTTGTCCAGGTCCCTCTGTTTCCATTGTGTTTGTATTTGGGATTATTTGTTCTTTTTTTACCATTACACATATTCAGTACATATGCCTTGTTACTCAGGGACACAAAGTTTAGGCAGTTACCTGGCCTGGGTATGATGTTTCTCTTTTGTCCCCCATAGCCTGTGAACTATTGATTGATTACAGTTAAAGGAAGTGATAGAGAATTTAAAGCTAACTTATGTTTGAGGAAAGAGATAGCAGGTTTTCGTCTTAACGTTTGCTTAATATTTGTTGATTTCATTCATTTGAAGGACAGGAATTAATAGGACCCAGACTTCATTAGTATTAATACTTAAAGAGCAATCTTTGGGGGCTTCCTGTTGAGAAGGCCAGACTTAGAAATCAAAATTTTGGCTCTCTTATTATAAGTAGCAAAATTTGGCAGAGCAACCGAGAATTCAGAGCATGGAGTCACTGATGCATTGAAATTCAGGCATTTATTAAAACTTTAAGTATCACAGGCTATTAAGGTGCATTATTCTATGTTAGCAAAGCTTCAGAAGACCCACTTTTAAGCAAAATTAACTGGTAGAAGTCAATATAAAATGTTAATGCATATACTTCTATTTTCAAGAGTTTGTATAAACAAGAACTAATTCACACAGCATTGCTATAAAGTGAGTATTTTTGTATGGTCTCATGATACTGGCTGACATGGAGGTTTTAACATTAAATTGGAGTATGGATTAAAGATTTCAGGTTAGGTACAGTACTACTTTTATATTACTACCAAAATCAGTGCTTTTTAAGGATGCCTATGTTCTTTATTTCGTGATATTTAATTCTTGGGTTGGACCATTGCTATGAAAACACTAGTAGAAAATTGTTTCCAAGCATACCTGTTTAGAATTACTTACTCCTCCTAAGATCATCTTCTATGCTGTGATTTAGGAATTAAGTATTACTCAGTGACGTTTGTCCATTGTTTGTGACTAAATGGAATGAGTTAGTTTATAAAGAGCACTGAAATTCATCTCTTGGCTGCCAGCAAAGTTGTAAAAATGTCTCAATCTAAAGTACTGAAAAGCCTCTAAACAGATGCTGAGAAGGTAAACTCAGGAACATCATTTAATTATCTAGAATGAGCTAAAGCCTGGATGCATGGGCAATATATAGGGAGTAAGAGTTGCTGTACCTCTTGGTCTTAATTTTCAGAGGTTACTACATAGCTCTTCAAGAAAAGTTAAATACTGTATTTTTTAAGTTAATTTATGGCATTTTATTTGTTGTAAGTGAAGATGGCAAGTATATAAAAACTATCCAACTGAAGGAAAAAATGGTATTGTGCACAGACCTTTAACATACATGGTACAAAACTCAGTTAAGCTCAGTTAAAAGCAATATGCCAAGTCTTTTTTTTTTTTCTTTTTTTTTTTTTTAAGTAATAATTCAATTCACTAAAGCAGTGTTTCTGAAACTTTCTGATTCTTCATCAATAAATTAAGTTGTAGGCCACATCTTATTATGTCACCTGCAAATTTAAAGCTATCATACCCCGGTATTAAAATGTAGATCCCTTCTGGAGTATACTGTCTATTCTTCAGAGTGACTGTTGGCCTCAGAACAGATTTCTGCATTGAATATGATTCAGGAGTAAACTTTCTGGGCAAGTTGCAACTTATCATCAACTTTGTGCAGAAGAGTAGAAAGATTTTCAAGGTGCACAGTAGCACTGATCAGAGCTATGGAAAGAAACACTTATCCAAAGGCTGAGATCCAGGCACAGTTCTGCTAAAAACATGGAAAAATCAACAGTAGAATATGGGAAATTGGGGGACATAGTTCGTACTGATAGCCAAAACAATTCAGATGTGCTGGTGGTGTCTGTTAACTCCCGGTTCGGAGTTGCTTTAGCTGGCACTTTCAGTGTAAGTACCATGACCTGTCCCAGTTTATGTAGCTTCCGTGAGTGCCCTCTACTGGTATCAGGTGATTCTATCTCAGATCACGAGCGTGCTGTAATTTTGCCAACTTTTTTTTGCATCTTACGCTTATGTCTTCAGCATATATATGTGTGTGTGTGTTTATTTTGGTGGATTTTAACTTTTTAAAATTATTTTTATGGTTTTCATGTGCCTAATGCTGTTAGTCCTTAAAAAACCTTAAGACTTCCTGAAATTTCATTTCATTGGTATCTCAAAACTTTAATGCTCTTACATCACATAATGCTTTCACTTTATGCAAAGTCATGTTTTAAGTGGTTGTCATATTGCTGAGTTTTTAGTCTGTTAGTGCACTGAATTTTCTGGGGTTTCTTATAACCGAGGCTGACTCTTGCTTTTGCAGCCTCAGCTAGATAAAAGTCACCTAAGATTTTCTTATAAAATTCAACATCACTGGGGTGATACAAGCCTTATTTGTACATGAAGAAAAATCTACTCCTAGAATAAGATTTTGTCTTGAAAAAGTAGTCAGTTGAAGTCAGAGATTAAAATAGATCTGCCGCATATTTGTGCTTTTGAGATCAAAAGAATTCATCTTAATGGCATAAAATTTTCCAACATTACTGCTCACAGTCTGTAGCAATTTTTAGTATCAAAACCATTTAAACTAATTGAAAAAAGATTTGCAAGAAGAATTCAAACTGCCACTTACTGTTACAAAATTTAAATGAAAAATGCTGGTATGTGTAAGTGGGAGTTAGAAATACATGTTCAAGACCATTTTGATTATAAACACCTTGTTTAACAGAAAAGTTTGTGTAAAGGAATGACACTTGTGGCTCGGTGTCTCAGGAACTATTGATACTGCTAAAAATCTTGAGTGCCTCTGGATCTTTATTTGTGGGGCTTGTTAAATCCAAAGATGGTAGCAGGTGCCAAAATAACTGCCCAGGAAATTTATTTTCCACCTACTTAAATGAATGTGCATTTCTTTTGGTCACTAGTCTCTCTTATAGTTGTCAGTGCTTTATCTACATGATAGAGTATTTTGCATGGGGATACCTTGTGGATTTATTTGGGAATTAAAGCTTCTGCACATTGCTTGTGACTCATTAAGCAGAAGTTTTGCATTGCAGGTTGTAGAGGGTTACCAGGTGCCCACCAAAGCTGTTCTGTCACTCCCCCCCCCCCCCCCCCCCCCCCCCTCCAACTCAGCTGGACAGGGGAGAGAAAATATAACAAAGGCCTCATAAGTCGAGATAAGGACAGGGAGACATCACTCAACCAATTACAGTCATGGGCAAAACAGACTCAACTTGGGGAAAATTAATTTATTCCCAATCAACCAGAATAGGGTAATGAGAAATAAAACCAAATCTCAAAACACCTTCCCTCCACCCCTCCCTCCTTCCCAGGCACAGCTTCACTCCTGGATTCTCTACCTACCGCTCCCAGCAGCGCAGGGAGTCGGGGAATGGGGGTTGCGGTCAGTTCACCACACGTTGTCTCTGCCTCTCCTTCCTCCTCACAGGGAGGACTCCTCACACTCTTCCCCTGCTCCAGCGTGGGGTCCCTCCCATGGGAGACAGTCCTCCACAAATTCCTCCAGCATGGGTCCTTCCCACAGACCGCACTGCTCCAGTGTGGGTCCCTTCCACGGGCTGCAGTCCTTCAGGCACAGACTGTTCCAGCGTGAGTCCCCCGTGGGGTCACAGGTCCTGCCAGAAAACCTGCTCCAGTGTGGGCTCCTCTCTCCACAGGGCCACACGTCCTGCCAGGAGCCTGCTCCAGCGTGGGGTTCCCACGGGGTCGCAGCCTCCTTCGTGCACCCACCTGTTCCAGCGTGGGGTCCTCTCTCCCTGGGCTGCAGGTGGAGATCTGCCCCACCGTGGACCTCCCTGGGCTGCAGGGGGACAGCCTGCCTCACCAGGGTCTTCCCCACGGGCTGCAGGGGGATCTCTGCTCCGGCGCCTGGAGCATCTCCTCCCCCTCCTTCTTCACTGACCTGGGGGTCTGCAGGGCTCTTTCTCTTACATGTTCTCACTCCTCTCTCCAGCTGCAGTTTCTGTGCCCCAGCAACTTTTTTCCCCTTCTTAAATCTGTTATCCCAGAGGTGCTACCACCATCACTGATGGGCTCGGCCTTGGCCAGCGGCGGGTCCCTCTTGGAGCCGGCTGGCATTGGCTCTGTCGGACACGGGGGAAGCTTCCAGCAGCTTCTCACAGAAGCCACCCCTGCAGCCCCCCAATACCAAAACCTTGCCATATAAACCCAATACACAGGTGCGTAACAAAGCAAAAGTAATTGTATGCTGACATTCTGGATAGCTTACCAAAATGGCCCTGATAACATTGGCTTTCTAGATACCTTGCAAATTCTGCTTCCCCCCCCCCAGTGGAGAGGAGAAATAAATGTGTAAAGGCTGAAAATGACATGTTACAATTGATATTTTGGCAAGTGCCTTTTTATGCATGAATTATAATGTGATTTTTATTGTTCCTGTTAAGTCTTGTTACTCTCTCCTTGCCCCGTCAAGCAGTGAACATTTTTAGATATAAATCTGCCTTAGGTTACTTACAAGAGAAAGAAAGGGAGGGCGGTTACGCCACACCAAGCTGCTTTGGTTTTAGAGAAATGGTTGTCTAATTTTAGCCTAAGGACTATCAATATACGTGCATCTAAAAGTGTTATACTACTCATTGTGGGAAGTTAGGTTATCAGAAAGACTACAGATAATTAGGGAGAAAAGAAACAAAATTATCAAGTATCAGAGCTAGTGATACAGTATGTGTGCTGTCACTGTTTTCAGGTGCCTTCAGTGAGGCTGTGAGGTTTAAAATATCTTTTTGGCTTCTTAATTATCCTCATGAGAATGCTAACTGGAAAAACTACTGCATTTCTATAGTATTTTTTTAAAGTCTTCATTTAAAATTCAATTTGAGTAAGATTTTTGTATAACTACAGTCTTTATGATAGAGTTGCACTTGTAATGCTTTTAAGAACAGACTTAATGTAATGTCATGCATTAGTTGTTAACTTGCAGAGCCTTCTTATACAGGGCATTGACTTTCTGCTATCTCGCGCACCTTGTTCAATGAGCGGTTTAAGCAGTAGAAGAAATGTTTGGTTTTGCTAATGTTTTGAGAGAACTGTTATATGATCTGAGGGGCATAAAACAGTTAACCTGTGACAAGCCAAATTCTATTAGATTACCTATTAAATGCTGTTTTAGTTAGTAATGCATTGTATCCAGAGTATTTTATGTAAGATTTATATAAGTGGAGTAAATAGATTTTTTTGAGCATTTTCATGTAATTGATTGTAGTTATCTGTCTGAAGCATTTTTCCCTCTTTTTACCTGCAGTATGGATGGAGCAGATCTGTGTTTTGAAATCGTGAAGAGAGCAGATGCTGGATTCGTGTACAGTGAGGCTGTAGCCAGGTATGTATTATAATTTTAATTAATCCCACAGGATAAATGGAAAATAATGGAATATACTGTTGTACATTCTGGTAGCTAGAAGTTGGAATATAAATAATCCTGTTTCCACAGTCTGAATGTTTATTATGATAATTAGCATAATCAAAGTAGAATTTTGGAGCATTTTGTCATTTACTAGTTGTATATTTGGATGGGATTATTGAATAAAATAGTATTTCACATCCAATACTTAATTTTCTGGTTTTGCCTTTTATGGATCTCTCATACAATGGCATTAGGTGACTTGCCTGACGGGTCTGAGTTTTATTGGTCTTGCTAGATGGAGTCGTCTTCCCCACCCCCTTTTTTTTTTATATATCACTTTATTTATGGTCATTTCAACTTTTCACTTACGAGGTATACTAAAGTCAAAGAGTCTATATAATTACAGAAGGACAGCAAACCCCATTGTCCCAGTGGCATGATAATTGAGCTCAAAGCCCATGAGATGCTTTGTTTGCTTTTCTTGACACTATATTATTTTTAGCATCATAGAAGCCAGGTTGGAAGAGATATCAGGAGGTCTCTATTTCAACCTTCTGCTCAAGGCAGGGTCAACATTTCATTTGGATTATGTTGCTCAAGGCTTTGTCCAGGGGGGTCTAGAAAATCTCCAAGGATGGAGATTCCACAGCCTCCCTGGTCAACTTGATCCAGCGCATAATTATGTTCCTAGGGAAAAACATTTCCTTATAACCAGCTGGAACCTCCAGAGGACAAGGATTGTCTCCCTTGTCCTAATAGAAATGCTCTGCCTGATGCAGCACAGGATGCTGTTGGCTTTCCTGGCTTTCTACGGTCAGTAATCTGTCATGGGATCCTTTGGACACAAGAGAGAAAGAAGTTAGTCTTCAGTCTGCATCAAGCAGGCCAAGATCTTGGTTCTGTCCCTTTCTAGTTAAATCGGCACTAATACTCACTCTTTGCCTTTCTGTGTTTTGTTATAGAAGACCTGAAGGGTCCTGACTTCCTTGTCAGATGAAGCAGAATTATTGAACATTTGAAACCTTTACAAAATGAAAAATGCAGATTTTTCTTTTCTAATTTTCCTTGACTTCAATCAGAATAATCCTCAAACTTTACATTTTATTATTCATTATTATAAACACAAACTCTATTCTACTGATCTCTGCATACTTAAGGTTAAGTTGGTTGATTTAGTTTTACATAGTTAGACTCTTAAAACTTGGTTTGTTATATGTTTATAGTAATTTTCCCTGCAGGTTTGTCATGTATGATGTCTTTGTTTTTTCAGTCATTACATGAGACAGATATTGGAAGCTCTACGTTACTGTCATGATAATAATATAATTCACAGGGATGTGAAGGTAAGGGGTTTTAATTTTTCCTTTTTTTCACCACAATAATACAAACTACACATTTTTGATTTCTGTAATTTAAAGGAAGGGGAAAGCTGTAGAAAAGGAAGCTATATTTGATGAGTGTGTGTTTACTCTTACTGTGTCATGTAAGATTAAACCCAATCTCTAATTCCACCAATATAGAACATTTAGGAGGTCTTTATTCACAGATTACATATGCATTTGATTGCAAATTACTTTCAAAGTCAGTTTAATTTCTAGTTTTTGAATATTCATATGAAATCTGCTTGCTTTTTTTTTCTTGTTAGGCAAGTGTGTACATAAATTAATTGCATAAATTAAACTGGAATTGGTAGATTAATGGCATCGTTTTGACAGCATAATGACAGTCTTCATCCAGACTAAGACTTCAGAGATGTGCATGCTTAAATGCCACAGTATTGGTAGTATTACCTACTTCTTGCAAGCAGTCTTATACACTTATTATGAAAACTTCTCTAATACAAACAAGTTTGGGAGGAGAAATACAGTGTTTAACAGCAGTGTATGTACATAGTTTTTTTGATCTGGTAAATTTTGTACTATTTCTATGGATATTTATGGAACTAGTTTATCCCAAAATACTTTCATGTAAGTAATTGGGAGTTTTAACCTAAGTGGGTTTGACTCTCTTCAGTTTGAATATACATATTCATTGTTAATGTCGTAGTTTAAAATAGTTATTCCCACTTGTTTTCTCTAAGAGTTTGCTTTTATCCAAAGTGAGTTAAGCATTATAGGAATTAATGAAAATTCTGACAAGCTCTGATGGTGCAGTTTGAGGAGTGAATCTCTGGTTTTAGTGACTAGAGAAGATTGAGAGAGGGTAAGCTGTGCTTCAGACTCCTACAGGTGATCTGTGAGGGAAGAGAGTATGGACACTGAACTGATGATTTTCATTTAAAGAGTCATTTAGTCTTGTGTACACAGGCATTGCAGACCTTTCTCAATCTTTCTCCTTTCCTTCTAAAATCAAGAAAATTATTCCATGTAATAGGCACTTCCCCCCCACCCCCCACCCCCAAGTTTGGTATTTTAAAAGTAATTTCTTACAGCAAATTCTAAATACAGCCTCTTAATTGCTGGTAGAGTGTCTCATCTTGTTCTGTCTTGAAGGTTCCAGATTCTTTTAATTGTTCATTTTTGCTACCACAGGAGAATTTCAGAATTAATATAATCTTTATGTTGCTGTGTCTTCCTGAAAGCTGCACCTGTTTTTGTTGGACTGTGTTACTGAACGAAAACGAATTTCAGTTTCAAGGGCCTCTGAGGGAGGCCCACTTTACTGAGTGTAAAATGGGAGTTTATTTTGTAGTTTATTCAGACTCTGAAAACTTTAAAATCACTGTTTTTATTAAATACCATCCTTAGAAATAAACCTGTTCAATTACATAAGTGAGCAAGAATTTTTAACGTATCAGTCTAAAGTAGTGTAAACCAACAGATACTGTTTCATTTTGGCAAAAGCAGTGCAGAAATACACCTGTAGGGTGTGGGTGTGTAACATACTAAGCTAACTGCAATATCCCAGCTCTAGATGTCACTGTAGACATTGTTTTGAAAGGAAGTAGACTAAATGACCAATTTCCAAATTGTCTGAATAGATGAAAGTGAATTAATAAAAATCTGTAAGGTTGATGTAGTCATACTACATTTTTTTCCTTCTTAAGCTTTCTGTGAATGTTATTGTGAACTGCAAAATGTTTGATCATTATCTGATGCACAAGAAAATTTGCACCTTATAGTCCCTGTAAGAATTAGATGTCTTTTAGCCACTGTTGTGCTCCCTTAGCTCTTGACCAATTAGGAAGAGTTAGACGGGAATACTTCAGTTTGCTGTACTCTGGTGCCAAAAACTTCACCTGACTTCTGTAAGTGACAAGATCTGCCAAAGCTTCTGGAGCACTATGATGCAGCCTATGATAAACTCCCATATGCCCCAGATTCACCTCCGATGACAGAATCAAAACATGAAAGCTTTTAGAAGATGGCCTGTAGTTTCACTGCTCTGTGAGACCAGATGTTTCTTGAGCCTCTGTATATAATTTGACCCCTTTCAGTGTTGCTTAAAAGCTTTATAATCAGTGACAATTGCACCTTTGCTTCACCTGCAGTTAATGTGATCCTGCATTCATTCGCTGCTTGGAAATTGGATCATACAATAAGGAAAGTAGAAAATGCTAACACAGGAAGGTGAAAAACTCAAGGCAGCTGTGCATCAGAAATGTGAATGTCAAGAACTTTTTCCCTTACCACAGCATTTATTCCTATTCTGCCAACCTAGTGATATAGGACTCAGCCATTCCTTTTATTCTTTCAGAACCTTGCTGTGTCAGAAATCCCCAAAAGATGGCTACCAAAAGTAGCAACATTGAAATGGGGTCTTTTCCAATATAGACTGTTATTACACAGGAATACGTATACAGAATGATCTTTATGTAAGAGATCAAAAAAGGGGAAATGGGAGTAATATGGGTCTGAAATGAGATGCTTTTTCCATAAAACCCTTGCTAGAGTTCGAGTACCATTTGTCACTGAAGTCAGTTTCTCTTGAGCTGTCAGTATTAGACAATACTGAAAGTATTTTGTTAATATAGTCATTAAAAAGTGATGAGTGGGAGAGGACCTTTAAAACAGGACAAAGAACTAGGAGAAAAATGGCTTATCTCTTTCCTCCAAATCTCCACTTCACTATATTCTGTCCTGCAAAATAGTGTTTTCTCTTACTTCACCTTCAGGAATAAGAAAGTAATAAATTGGGTTAACTCTGCACTAAAGTGGTTTTTCTCTTAACATAAATACAACTGAAGATAGTTCCCTTGTATACAGCAACACATTTAATACAGGCAATAATGCATGCCTGGAGATTTAATGGAACTAAAAACAAGTAACGAAAATGTGCTCTATAGCTGTAAACTTTCTTCAAGCAGGAGACAAATTAATAGTATGCCTCTGCAACTCTTACCTGTGAAGGATACTACTGATCATTGAACTTCCTTAAGTTCTGTGCTATAGAATTATTTTAATAACTATGATTTTAAAAGCTGAAGTTGGTGGATTTTTATAAATAGGTGAACCTGAATATTTCCAATCCCTATGGTTGTTAAGGTGATGTAGAGTACCTAAAACAGCACTGTGCATTTAGCAGAGTCACATTTGGTCAGCATTCACTATTTTGAGTCATTACATTCTCAGCATATGGGAAAAGTTGCTTTATCTTGCCTTGACAGTTTCACTGAGTTACCTTTTAGTAAGAGGATAGACTAACATTGATCTTGGTAGAAGAATTTTGTGCTAGTTACTGAAAGGAGAATGGTATTCAGCTCAAGAAATAGACTGTTCAAGCATTGTGTAAGTTATGAAGCAGGACAGTGTTCTATAAAAAGTGCATTTCTTCAGTGTTTATTGCAGATTTTTTCACCTGTTCATTTTTGCAATAACTTCAATGGAATGTTTTTTTATCAGTAAAACATCAAGAAGTTTTACAGTCTTCAGTTAGCCTATATTGTGATGCTTATATAGCATTTTATATAGTTGCAGAAATCTTGTTGTAAAAATACCTTTTAATATAACTGATACAAGAGTAATTTAATCACATCAAGAGCATTAGTTGCAGAGGTTTTATCCTTAGTCCACTCCAAATACACCGACTTTGTTCTATGATTTCCATGTAGTTTGTTTGTATGTGTTTCTCTGATCAGTAGAATGATTGGTGTGCAACTGAAGTCAGAGCAAGCTTGTTGGCTAAATGTAGACATCCAAAATTTTCATTTATCTCAGTGGGTATGAACACTTGTTTCCAACATGTGATCATCTAAATAGATGAAACTGCTAAAGCAAAAATGCACGGATTCTGACTTCTCTGCTGTTAAGATTCAGTTCAATATTTCTGTGGCTGGAAGTAAAACCACTTTTTCCAGAGAGTAGAACTAAGCATTAATGCGCTGTGTTGTGAGTCTCATACAAATCTGAGTTGGTCCAGGTGACTTGAGACTTGATCAGTGGATAGATTTGCATGTTGATTTATGCGCTATACAGAACTTAATTAACCATATGCATTTTGAGAGCGCACACAGTTACCACTTCTGTCTTTCACTGCCTAAACTACTTGTAGTTAGGCGCTTCAGATTTTGCCAGCAGAGTTGAAGGGTCTTATACTTCTGCTTTTAGGTGTATCTAGAAAATGAGTAAGGCTTGTACATATGTGTGTGTGTGTGTTTATGTAAATAGTGTATATTCAAATATATAAAAAATAACCAGAATAGATCCTGTTCTTTAAGACCATCTTCTCTTTCCAATCTTTGAATATCCAAAACAAGAAATCTGCTGCATGTTACTTTCCTTCTACTCTTTTCACTTTGGCATGGAACCTGTTTTATGCTTTCTGGGGACAGCCAGTAAAAGCTGGTGCTTTTTCTGTGTTTTCTCGAAGTTATTAGATCCTTGAGATCCAGTAGCAACTGCTTCCTATCTCAGAGTCCCCGTTCTCGTTTTGTCCTGCCCTTTTTTTAGTGTACTGTTAGCTGGCTGCTGGGTTAGCTGGCTGCTCAGAAGCAGTTTTGCTGAGAAGTATATTTATGCTGCTTGGCCTACTTAGAGCTCAACATCTACATGCTTTCTGATCAGGAAGTTTATATATTCCAGTCATTTGCCCAGCCAGTCAGAAAACACGTATCTTCTGATCGATGAGCTGGCCACCCATGTAGCACATTTGAACAGATTAACCAGAAAATAGACAGACACTTGCAGTCTTTTAAACTGCTTTGCAAACCATATGCTGTGCATATTTGCCTTAGGATTTTGTGTTCCCTGCTATGGAAGTGAATTATTTTATTTCCTATTATACAATTCATGAGTCACTTGCTAACTTCTGATTTGGCACCAGGTTGTCTAAGCAGTGCAAGAAGTTTAGCACAAGCTGCGTTTTGCTGAAGTATTTCTCTGTCCCTCCCTCATGCCTTTCTCTTTTGGGGGATTTTTCCTCCATGAACTATGCTGTCAAATGCTAGACTAATGTATTACTCAATTTGTAGTTTTTAAACTTTCTTGTACTGTATGAAAGCTTTTCCACTATTTAAAACAAGAAAAATTTTGATGCAATTCAAAAATTTAAAGGAGACATCATCTTGAACAGACTACATAGGATAAAAGTAAAGTATACATCATTTTTTTGGTCCTATGTAGAAAAGGTGGAAAGGCATCTTGCTAAGAGTCTATCACAAAGTTATATTTGATTAGTAGTTCCCAAAGTTTCATCCGTTTTCTTGCCTTTTTGATAAATGCAGCACTGGGGAGCAAGTGACTAGAAAGTGGAGAAAGAATGACTTAAGCCTATGCTACCATAAAGAACTCTATATAAAGAACATTCACAGGCAGACACTCTGCTGAGATATCCTAACAACTGCAAATACACTCCCTAGAAAATGTGTTTAAGGAGGGACAGAAGTAGTGGGTTCTCAGTTTGGGCCTGTGCGAGTTTTAAGAACATATTGGTAGTAAACAGCTTTGCTCACCCAGACTTAGAGCTACTGATCTAAAACCAGTCATCTAAGCAGCACTGTGCCGTCTGGAGGACTTAAACTGCTCGATTCAGTCCTGCTGTAGGTACTTGGCCATTGGTTGTGTTGCGCAGTCAAAAACCCACCTGCACAAACCGGCTTCCCACGCTCAAGGACTGTGTTTGCAAAGCAACTTTCCTACAGTGCTTTGTAGAATTAGACCCTGAAGCTGCCAACTTCAGGTTTTTCCATAAGTCGTATGCTAAACATCACATGGGAATCCTGTGAAAGAAGCACTCACTAAATTTTATTGTCACGGGTAACACCGTATTAAATAAAATACTATCTTCCTATGATTTTCTGTCTTTTTCACTTGCATCTTTATTTAACTTCTGCAGAACACGAAGCAGCTGTCAGGTGATATGAAGTCTTGGGGTCCCTCCAAGAGAAGACCTAGTATTTTGTGTCTACTGGCACTTGGGTCAGTTTAGTGTACCTGTCATGGAACTCAGTAGCAGTGTTGGGAAGACAGAATTGCTTACTACATTTTATTGTGAAGTTTTGGATGAGCGATGGGATTTCTCAGAATACCTAGTATTTTATAGGACTTCTTACACTCAGTAGACTCCTCTTGATCTCAGTTGCAGAGAAGATTGTACAAAGGTAAAAAAGCATTATGTAATCTTAAGTGTCTTCTACAGAAATTGTTCAAATTAATTGAAATATTTACTTAAGTCATCATGATATTCTAACTTCTACAGAAAAAACAAAACAAAACAAGAAAAACCACGCCAACCACAAAATCTCCTGATTTGCATTGCTTTCATACTGTTAATGATCATTAAATGTTTATCATTGAATATATTTTGTATACCAGTAAATAATAAGCATTTATGCCTTCCTAATTAAACCATAGAATATACCTCACAAGATTAGGCTAGGAGTATGGAAATTCCAGTGATTTGTTTTGTTTTGTTGGGGTTTTTTTTAATCCTAAGTAGTACCAGAGGTTAGAAATAACTGCATGTATGCATTTCAACCTTCCCCCCCCGAATATTATTGTACATTCAGATATGGTGCAATTTTGTAGATCTTTTGTGCTTTATGCACTCTTCTGTAAATGCTCTGGATTTAAACATTGGTGTGAAGGAGGTGGCTTCTGGAGCAGCATGTGTTAATGCACCTTTGAAGTGGAATAAGTTTGTAGCACTTTGGGGTGAGTATGCTATCCTGAGTACACCAAGGCTGCGTATCAATAAGGAAGCCAGTGCCTCAGCTGTTGAATGGGACTGTCCTGGATAAGACTGCAAGAAAAATGACTCCTGACAAAGCTACAGAGCATGTATAAAACCCATTCTTCTCAAACACTAAGTAAAATCCTAGATTTTCTAATTTCTGTTCATCTGTGGCTGCTTCATCCCTGCAGGTTATCTGTCACCATCAAAACTTTCTCTTCAGTCACTGTGTGTAATTTCAGTAACACTGTGGCCATGATAGGAAATGTCAGAGCAGGGTGATAAATTAAATCTTAAATCTGAGATTTCTGCTATGTTAGTACAAAGCTGTAGTAAAGCTTTTTCTGTGAAGGCTATAATTAAAAAAGTACATAATTTCTTACACACTTTTTTACTCCTATAAAAACAGTTCTTATAGCAAAACCCTAATGTGATGGACAGAGTTAAAGTAAATAATGGCATTTTTCAGTAACTTTAGAATAAGATGTCATCAAGAACTTTTCTTTATGCACTAAAGAGTTTTAGCATTTCATGATGCATTCCCCATTTAAAAAAATAAAGGAATCAACTTTCTACCCAAACAGTCGTGAACAAAAAAATACATATTAATCTTGAATGTGTTTTGTAGCTCTCTCTGCCTGCTTCCTTAAGCCTTTGATATGTGGTTAAGCCATTGCAGAGAAAACGTTTGTGCTTTGTTCAGCCTTCTGTATAAAGGAAACCCGTGTCCAAAACCCGGGATTCTTTTATTGATGGTAAAAGAAAACTGGGTCCTCAACTTCAGCCTAGTTTCTGCCTTCTTCCTTGATTTATTTAGGTAGAAAACACTGTCCATAGGTCAAACATAAAATGTCTTTTGCATTGCATGGATGAAGGGGTATTACACAGTTCACTGTATAAATTACTTGGATTCATTTGGATATGCACATCAGATTTATTATGGCTAATGTTGATGTAGCAAGCAAGATAATTTGAAAAAAAAATTTACAAGTAATATGTTATCATTTTACTTAAATATTCACCATGTCATATCAAAGTCTGGTTATAGGTAGTTTAAATGAGTTTATTGTTACTTATATTCTACTAAAATCTTTTCATATTCCTTCACATTTCGGGAGTCTCTTCAGTGAAAATATCAGCTTTACGTTTGTGGTGTTCAGGTGTGGATTTTGTAAACAGGCCATACAGACATTTCTTAAATTTTTTATCTAGCAGAAGGGTTATAACTGGATCTAAACTACTCTTAGCAGCAGCAAGACAAGTAAGGAAATTTTTAATTTCCACTAGACGGTTTAGCCTTGGGCAGTCATTATTTGTAAGCAGTATATAAAAAATTGGCCTAAAAATATGGTATGGAAGAAAGCAGACAGTTAATATCATCTGGATGACAAGAATGTTTCTTTTCACTGTATTGTAAATTAGATGTTTTTCTCCAATACAGGTATTTTTTTGTATTTTACTCAGATGTCTGGTAAGAGAATAGTATGATGACAAAACTATCATAAAAGATAAAAAAAAACATGCAGTGGCAAGAGAAGCTGCAATCATTGTGGTAAATTCCCCAGCTTCTACCCTGATGTTGTAGCATCTCTGAAATTCTTCCATAGCCCTTCCCTGGACATTATATGTTATAGCTGTTACCGTTATGCAGAGCACAGTAAGCCATATAGTGATGCACAAATATTTAGCAAATTTTGGCTGACGAAATTTTTCAAGTATACATCTGTAAAAGTTTTCATTAACCACTTGAGAGTATTGTGTGTCACTATTTTTCTTCAGTGTTGCATACTGACTTAGAGCAGTTGAACATAAAATTATAATTGTAACATACATACTGACATGCATAATGAGAGTCCCAATGTGATTTGCTATTCTGCATGCTACAGAGTCGTAAGTCCACTGATACCCTCTTGCAAAATAGACAGCCAGAAAAGGCATTGTGCTACACACAAGTAAATTTGCAGTGACAAGGTTTGCCAGGTAAATGTATTGTGTTCTTTTTGTGGGTGCTTGTCTTGAAAATATCCAGGCAGCAAGAATATTTCCAAAACTTCCAGCAGGAAATAAGAAAGAGTAGATGACTGGTAGAGCTACAGTAGTAGCTAACGATGGCTGAAGAAGACATGTTGAATTTCTCATCTATGCCGGTATTTCTTGAATGAATGGTCAGAGCTGAAACACAATGAAAAGAATTATTCTTCTCTAATGTGCCTCTAACATCTCTTTTATTCTTTGCTCTTATTTTAACTGTTCCTTTTTCTCCCCTACCTTTCAGTGTTACAAAGTGCTGTTTGTCCTCTGTGGTTGTCATCTTGAGTTTGCATGAGGTTACCCTTTGGGTGTTCTCTTCCACTGAGAGTTTGTTAAACCCCAAAGATTTTACATGCGTAGAATCTAATAAAATAAACTAGGAAACAGAAGGTTCGAGCTAGGGTCTGACAATAACTGTGTGGTCTTGGTTTATTTCTCAATCTTCTGGAACATCTGTAACCTACTTTGGAAACCACTTCTAGACTATATTCAGTTAAATAAGCAAAATAGGTGCAAAGTACTACTTTAATTGCAGAAATGCGGAAGAGTATCCTGTACCTCCATTTAAGTATAAATTAGACTGTGCATGATGCAGAAATAGGTGCATTTATTTTGTGCTGATACCTGTATCTAATGTTACTTTATTCAAAGCTCTAGTCTTAGATGTACCTTTTGTGTAAGCAATTCAGTCTGTATTTTTCAATATAAAAAATGGTTGTTGAAAACTGCAATATATATATTTTTTCCAAGTTCAGTTTTCAATCTTTTCTCAATTTCCAGGCTGAAAATAAGAAATCAAAGCTCTCTACAATGCATATAAAAACTGGTATTTCAGCTTACTAACCTGTAGTGAAGAGAGATTTTATTGTTGTACAGATACTGTTTTAGTGAAGTGTATCCTAGTTAGCTTTTGTTCAATATAAAATCATATGGAAAAAATCAACAGATTTCAAGCTTACAGACTGATAATAATTGTTTTTAAACAGCTGTAAGTAAATGAACTCAGATACTGAAGAGGATTCTGTGTAGCTATGATAAAAAGGCCAGATACCAAGTCGATTAGCAAAAAGTTGTAAAAGTCATATTTAAAAATTATGCTGTAGGCCATGTTTGACAACTTGCAAATTAAACTAACTTTTACAGCTGTTGCATTTTAGTGTACACTAAGTCCCATATGGATTGTTGAACCAAAATGTATGAAATTCTTTTATGATAATGAGTTACATTCACAAAGTAATTGTTGAATTCAGTCATTTAGAAGTCTTAACGATCATTTTTGTGTCAATGCCCAAATTTTGTCAGTTGAAACAAAGAAGTAGTAGTTTTAAGCTTACCTATGCAAGCTGCAGGCACCTTCCTTTGCAGAGAGGAAATTTTTCTGTCTGATGTCCTTTTTATCTCCAATGCTGCAATGAAACGGATGATACTTGAATCTGGAAAGTACAGTTAAGAATATCTCTCTGACATAAGTAGGTTTTCAGAATGTACACTTTTCTTTTACAGTGGCAAAATGCAGCTAGACGTTTAAAGTTCAGACAAGATGATGTTGTCTGTGCAAAAAACCATTGAAATCAGGTCAGGGTGCAGCTCCATTAGAGAAATAAAAAGAATGAGATAGCGTCAAAGGCGGTAGTAACAGTCCTTCGGTCATGTAGGTATGACATAGAAACACCTTACAATCCTTTGTCTAGTGCTTGCCTCTTTTTGGGGGTGGAGGGATTGTTACTGTCATTCTCTTTAGGACTGCCCACTTTCTAGAGTGAAAAAAAAAAAACAAAGTTGCTGTTTTATGCATGAAAACTTGTATTTTCAATGACATTTAACTGTTCTTCAGCTCCAAGAGGTATCACAAAGCTGACTGTCTATTCCTGAAGCCCACATGCAATAATACTGTATGCATGTCTGTCCTCATACGAGTGACCAAATGAACACCTCATGTGCCTATTCAGGTGATGGATTGTGTGGAAGCAATTTACAGCTGATACATTCTAGGCATCAGTTGGGGGAAACTGACTCTGTGTCCAAGAAATACTGTATTTTATACAAATCGTCCAGAAGTGTGCACAGGACAATTTCCTTCCTCCACAGGAAAGGTTTGATCACAGATCAGTCAAACTCTGTTTAACTCTGCAGAGCTTGAGACCTTTGGATTTCTTTCTGTCTGATACACATGTGGTTGTCAGATACGGCTTTTTAACAGTTACAAGTAAGTTCCTTTATGAGAACAGAGGAGATACAAAAACCATACAAAAACTTCTGCAATTTTGGTAAGGTTCTTTTTTGTTAGTTCTGGTTTATGTTTAAATATACACCGTGAGAATCCACCTCAGTGATCTACTATCAATTTTATTGTTCAGTCTCGTTATTAATTTTATATTTTTTTACTAAAATGATGGATATGTATGCTGGCCTCTTATTTAGACTACGTAGTTGATCTCATTTAAGATGAAGTTTAAGTGAGGGGAAACTTGCTGTGGAGTGCTAGTAATTAGTTTGTAATACTGTAATTAGTTTGCATGTGCTTTAATTCTTGTTCCTGTTAGGTTTAGTTATACCTTGTTTTTATTTTTTCCACTTTTGAATGTATAGTTATATTAAAATTTGTTCTAACAAAGGAGTCTTGTATTCATTAAGCATTTAATAGTCTCTTAAGTAGTCTTAGAAGTTCTTGTTACTGTGGTGTTCCATACAGGTTTAGACACAAGAATGCATATCCTGAAAATTTGCTAAGAGGAGACATACTAAAAATGGTGTGAGCAATTCCAGTTAGTAGGGTTGTTTTAAATTATTATTACTCAGTTTGTTGTTAACTGTAGCGTGTATTATTTATAATTTGATGACCATAACTCTTGTTGTAGGAAGAGATAACGCTACATTTTTTTTCTGAATTATTGTATGATAATAGATTATTAAAGTGAATTACAGTCTATCAGACTTCATTTTGGAACTGATGAGTAACAAAGGAATGGGATAAATATAAAAAAAAAACCAAACACAAAAAACCAACCCCAGAAATACAGTTATAGTTGGTTCTAAGCTCTAGTAAGCACCTACATTATTCTTTTAGTCGACTATTTCCATTCACCTAACTTACAAATGGCACATTTTATCTAAAATATATTTGATGATGTGCTATATATTGGATGATAATGGTACAAGTGCATCTTTTATGCAATTTGCGCTTAGGTTCTTCATAATGACCTTCACGTGCATTCTTCACCTCAATTATTTATATTTTCTGTACTCTTTAACCATGATCACTTTCTAATTTATACATGTAACTAGATTTTATATGCCAGAAGGCAGCATATGTTGCATTCTGCCATTGTATGGAGACAACTTGATTTGTGGCCCAAATCCAGGGAAATTCCCAGTGGAGAAAGGTATTTCAGTTAGCCATATAGAACCCATACCTAGCGTGTTATGTAATATAATCATATATGACAGAGTGATCCACTTGCAGGCTGCCTGGCCACTTCCTCTCCCCTCCACCTGCTTGAGATGATAGAAGACGGCCCGGTCAACCTCCTCTCTCCTTGTGCCTGTCACAAACCAAATGGAGAACTGGACTGTTCCTGCTGTACAACAGAGCATATAATGCGTTTGCAGCAGTTGCTCCTTGCAGGATGGAAGAAGGCAGCAGCTCAGTTACCTCTGGCTCCTGTAGCAGTCCTGGCTCTCTCTGTGCCGCGGAGGGCCCAGGAGATGCGCTCAGTCTCTGCATCTTGAAGGGTGGAAGGCGACTGCTGGGGCTAGGGCACAGAAAAGTGTGTGACCCTGGGTATGGCTACAATGGGTGCTGAGGATGAATCATACCGAATAGATGTACAGCATGCACCAAACACGCAGCAGCCTTTAAACTGAGATTTAATTTCATGTATTTGGAATTTGATCTACTGTCTGGCATTTAATACCGAGATAAGTCTCTAAGATGCACTGGCTACTACACAAATGCAATCCATATTTTCTTTCCAAAAAAAATCATTTACCAAGTAGTTTGCCTAGAGCTTTGACTTTTGGTGCTTAGTTTCATTGGGGATTTTTTTTCCTTAAACATTAAAATTGAAAGGTTTTTTGGCTGCATAAACTCTTAAGACAGATGCACTACACAATAACTGTTTTCAGTTGGACATCTATATCAGGAGAGTTGTTGCAGAGAAGAACCGTGGTGCTCTGCCTGCTCATCAGCTTTCCCTGCAGGGGTGACCTGGTATGTGTGCAGCTCTTCTCCTGACTTGATATAATGAGGATTTTAGCTATAGTCAGTGTATGTATTTAATATTGTAAGAAGAGCTTATCAAAGCAAAATCATCTAAGCTCACATTTAAATCTACTCTAATTGAGTCAAGCACTATGCTGAATCAGTGAAGATAAAATATTAGGCAGGTTTGAGCTGGGTCTGTCTTTGCTGTTCACTAATGATTTGTTTTCACCAGTTTTAGAACTGCCCTTGTGGTTCAGCAAAATAGGCCCAAAATGAAAGTTCTTACATTGTTTGATGAATTACAAGTGTATGCAGCATAACTCTGTAGCATCCTTAGGGATATAGAAATGGGGATATATTGCACTCGTAGCTTCAATTCTTTGGTTGTCATAAAATATACAAAGTTAAGTGTTTCATGGGCTCTGGGTAATTGTTTTACATAGACAAAACACAAGCCAAACAATGTCTTTTAGGCAGGAAAACTTAGCTTGAAGTTGACAATACTAACAAAAATAATCTTCCAACATTTTTATACTTCAGGTCTTGAATGCTAAATACTTGGTATTTTTTTCCCCAATGACATTCTTTCTGCAGCTCTCAGAGGTGTCTTTAACTGTGTTAGCTTCTAAAAAAACATTGGCTGTGTATTGGTCACAATGATTTTTACTTTTAACTTAAGAAATCAGTTTTTAACATGAAAACTGTGTTGGCCATCATACTCAAATAGGAAAGTTTCTCTTTGTGTTTCTGCACCATACTATAATTCGTGTTTTTTCAAATTAAATATGTTTGTGTATAACAGCTTTCTGGCTTTTTCAGGTTCTTCTTGAGCTTCTGTGAAAATGAAAAAGTAATAAAGCAAAAATAAAAACCTAAAACATGGCAGTAAAAGCAAAACTGAGACTTAAAAGGTAGATTCTGTTGGCTGCAAGCTGGGGAGTTCTGGCTGCAAAATTAATTCCTTGCTGATAAAGAACATTTCTATACCCCCTGACAAAAAAGACCCTGTCTTTTCATCAGACTTTTAATTTGTTGTTGACTGTGCTTACATTAACATCTTTACCTAGTAAGAATTTTTGTGGAAGGAGTAGCAAGTATCTTTTTCTTTTCAAAGTACAGTCATTTGTATCTGTGGTTTGAGAGTTCTATGAAGAAGGTGGCCTTGCTTTGTAATAAGTGCAAAGCTGTATTAGCATTCTTTGTATGCAAACTTAAAGGAAGCAAGACTCATCATTTTCAGGCAAAAGCAAGATAACTTTTGAAGGTAGCATGTACCAGAATGTATTCTTGTGGTATATTTTAAATAATTCATTCAGCTTGTTAAAACATAGGCTTATAAGTAAACCCCAGCTTTTTTTCCTCCTCGTTTTGTTTCTCACTTTGCAGTACTACAATACACAATTAGCCATTTCTTTGCCATTCATGTTCTTATTTCTACACTTCCCACTCTAACTGTGCAGTTTGAATGTTAAGGCTTTTTCCAGCTTCATCCCTTCCCCCCCCCCCCCCCCCCCCCCCCCAGTTATTCTCGCTCTCCTGATATCTGTGAACAACTTCTGTGCAAGGATTTTTCCTACCAATTCACTCTACAAGCAGTGAATGGTGACAGCTTTGTAGCACCTTCTCCTTTCCCTTGGATTCCACAGCAGTTGGGATTTTGCATAAGGGATGGAAAAAAGGCTGTCGGAAGGTTACCAGTGCTACAGAGAATACGTTGAAAATTTTTCCATGTTGTGTTCTCAAAACAATTGATACTTGTCTGCCCTCATAAAAAATACCAATTTGCAGGTTAAAACCATAATTACAGTTAATTGCAGTGTGAAAATGAAAGTTGATGTTGTGGTTTAACCCTGGTAGGCAGGTAAGCCCCACACAGCCGCTCGCTCGCTCCCCCTCAGTGTAATGGGGAAGAGAATCAAAAGGGTAAAAGTGCGAAAACTTGTTTATGATTTCAGTCTCTTCCCCCTCCTGTTCTTGTGGCTGCTTTGCTGGAGAACAGGCTGCTGCTTCTGATGTTCCCTCCTGCTCCGTCTAACACGCTCTGGTCAAATCTGTCGTTATCTCAAACCCTTTGAGCCCCACGCTGGGTGCCAAAAAGGGTTGTGGTTTAATCCCAGTAGGCAGATAAGACTCACACAGCTGCTTGCTCACTCCTCCTCCAGTGGGCTGGGGGGCAGAATGGGTAGGGTAAAAGTGGGAAAACTCATGATTTGAGATAAAGAGAGATTAATAAGCTTAAGGGGGGGGGCGGGGGGGGGGGGACAAAACCAAGAAGAACAAGTGATGCAAAAACACCCAGTTGCTCACCCCCAGCTGACTGATGCCCAGTGAGTTCCTGAGAAATGGCAGACCTGGCAAACTTCTTCCTCAGCTTTCACTGCTGAGCATGAGGTCATATCTTCTGGGATATCCCTTGGGTCAGTTGGGATCAGCTGTCCCAGCTGTGTCCCCTCCCAACTCCTTGTGCCCCCCCAGCCTGCTCGCTGGTGGGGTGAGAAGCAGAAAAGGCCTTGATGCTGTGTAAGCACTGCTCAGCAGTAACAAAAACATCTCAGCATTATCAACACTGTTTTCAGCACAAACCCAAAACGTAGCCCCATGCAAGCTACTGTGAAGAAAATTAACTTTATCCCAGTCAAAACTAGTACAGCTGTTTACTCAAACCAGGTACACTTTGACATGTTTATGATTCAAGCTATAAACTTGTATTTAGCAAACAGTTTTGTTTCTTGTCTTATTTTTTCCATTCATTTTAAGGAATATATGTATAACAATATAGCTATTAATGTATTTGTCAAGTCTAAAAGGTATAGAAGTGACTAGCCAGCATGTATGCTTTTTATGCATTTTGTAACAAGTATTTATTCTAATGAAGAATATGTGCTCCTTTTTACATGGTAAAAAAGAGGTGACATTTTGGTACACCAACTGAAATTTGAGGATGTGTTGTAGATTTGAATAAAGAAGGAAAACAAGATTCATGCAGGTTATGTGGAGATGTGCATTGAGTTAGCCTCTACGTACAGAAAGAAGAACAGATAGAATAATTTTCATGTTGAAATTCAGCTGAAGACTCAACTAATTGCTATAGTTGGCCCTAATAGTACTTAGGAAGCACTGCTAAGACAAGAAGTAAGAGACACTATTAAAGTGACTAATTGTATGGTCATTTGACATGTCACACTGTAACTTTCAGCACACCTCCCAGAATGCTCCAGGACTGTTTGCTCTTCAGTAATATTGTTTTACAGAGCCCGGCATTTTACCCTGAAATTTGGGAAAATTGATTGCAGAAAAAATGTAAGGATTAAGTATTTTTAAAAAATAGTAAAGATACCTGCTTTTGGTTTTGGTAAGTAGTAGTTGTTTCCTACATGACCGTGCTGTCTAGTTTCAGATCCCTTTCTCAGCCAGTTGATACATCTGGCCTGTAACATCTTAAAGCACTGATTTACATAGTAGTGGAAATCAATAAGTATTTTCACTTGTCTGGTTGCTTTTGGGGGTTATTTTTTTCTTCTAACTGCTACTCCCTCAATGCCACACTCTGACAATGATCATATTGTCATACCTGTTCCCTTCTTCTGTGCCATACCTGCTGTTATAGACTTGTTGTGCTCCCTTTCAGATTTTCATTTCTGAACTGAAGAGTTATTTATTTAGTGTAGTCTGTATAGATTCTGTATCATATAAATTGTACAATAGCACGATGATGACTTCTCGGGTTTTTTTCCTCCTAATTTTAACTGTCCGTTTGCTCTTTTATTGCTGTTCAGCAGAGAGTTATATCTTGAACTTTTTTTAGGTTTGACTACCCTGAATAATTGTGTGTTGTTTGAAAACTTCGTCATCTCCTTACTCTCACTCATTCCACATTGTAGTGTTAAACATGTTCGTAAACCTTTCTATTTGCATTTTCTTGGGGAATATCATGAAGAAAAAAGACTATGTATTTTTAAGCTTTCTTTCCAATTTTTAGCCAGTTTTAAAGCAAGAGTTAACATCTAACATCCTAGGGTTTCTTAGAGCCTTTAGTAAATGACCTTGCTGAAGTCCAAATACACCCTATCACCTTTATCCCAGTTCTTCTCAGCTCTTCCAGAGAGCTCCTCTGTTATTGATGGCTTGCCTCAAACAAATCTATTCACTTTTCCCTAGAGTACCTTATACATCCAAGCTTGCCTAATTTTATTTGTCTTTAATAGGTGCTATGGATTTGCCTAATACGAACATTAGACTGTAGCTCTCTGCAATCTCTTTAAAAGGTTTGGGTCATACTTGCTGCTTGTGTACAGAGACTGGTCTAAGCGACAGATTATCCTGTATTGAAATGCTTTTGAAACATATTAACGTGTAGCATTATTTTAAAGTAGTCCTGGGAAAGTGTTACTCTGACATTTCTTCTAAAATGTTTTTTTTTTCTGAAACCTTGTCTGCTGATATTGTGCATGCTTTCCTTGGTGCTCCTTCTCTACAATCTGTAAAGAATGACTGTCATGTAGAACACATCTGATCAATGCAAATAGGTATGGGTGTTTAAGGCTTTCCTCTTGAAGAAAATACTGACTAGATTTCACTGTTGAAATTATTAAAAACAAAATAGCCCATGTAATACTATTCACATGATGGACCAGAATCTTGAACTTGTACTGCATGACTATTTTCCTGTTGTCCTTTTATGTCTTTAGTTGCTTACAAAATAATATTATAGTAACCAAGTAAATATTACATAATTTACAGAAGAAGTATGCCGAGAATACTAAGGTGGTCTTTTTTGTCCTGTGGAAGACATTTCTATTTGGCTTTGGCTTTAAAAGTCAACTTCATTTGTAGCATTGAAGCCCTATAATACTACTTGATCTTCTGAACACACCTGAACAGATCTGGTTTTGCAGTCATGCAGTGTCCATGATTTGCAGCCCTTGTAAATTAAAATTCTGGTTTAAACAGAACACTTTCTTCAAAAGAATTTTAGAATTCAAATTTTGTTCGGGCCACACTGTGTCATTCGTGTCCATCCTGTCCCACGTTCCCCACCCTTCCCAGCCTGGTGATAAGTGTCATCAATCAACTACTCACAGTAGGAGGAATATAGGCAAAGAAAGAATGATGAGATAGTGTATGTATCTTGTGTAGTGATGGTTTATAAACTCCTCTAGATTTACCAGAGTTGATATAACTATGTAGAATTACTATACTGCATAGGAGAATTGCAGAGGGCAAGGAACATGCTATTCCTTGCACTGTAGAAATACAGAGCCAAGACAGTTCTTGCTTCAGTGTACATGTAGTAGCATGACAAGATGCTAGATAAAAGGTCATGAAAAAATATAATGCAATTATTGTGAGAATCAAACAGAAATTATTGTACAAATATCTTAATTTTATGCTGAAATGTTTAAGAAAAAAATGCAGTTACCACTGTACTTTTATGAAAATTACATGTTTGTAGGGATCTCTCTCTTCAAGATTAAGAAACCTCACCCTTTTTTTAAAAAAAAACAAACCACAAAACCAAAAAACATTAGCTAGTCACTGTAATTTGTTTAATGTGTTTATACCCAGTTTCACCAAAACTGAATGAAGTAAAAACACATAAAAATTAAACCAAGTTTATATCTAGCAGAGGTGAAGTGTTATGTTTACTTTGCTCAATAGGATTTTTATGAGTAGTTTCTGTAAAACCAGAATACTGTACAGAATTAGTAAAAATCCACAAGTTTGACGAAGATTTGGCATTAAAAGTCATTTGGTCCATCAGAGAAGTTACTGGTAGTCATATTAAAACCAAGTTCTTTAAACCAGCTTACGTGAGCAATATTGCTTGGTATGTTCAGGATAATAAATCCTTATTTTATGGAGCTTAACATCTAGTGTCTTATTTGTTCACCTTTCTGGCCTGTCATGCCAGACATTTAAGTTGTTCTTTGTATAACTGCCTCTTTACTCATTTTTGGGTCAAACAACCCCCACCTTCAGCCCCCTTTTTTTTGAACAATGTTACAGTTTGAAATTTTGGGTTGTGCCTAAATACAGAAACTTGTTTGGGTTTAATCTGAGAATATAGTTGTATCTATGGGACATTGCTGTTACTTTGCTATTGAGATAGCATCAGCAATTATCAAGATTATTTTAATCACATGAAAAGAGGAGGCCTGTGCCAGGGAGGAAGCTTGCAGCTGAAATGCCTGGCTTTGGAAATCTGTAAGTAGACCAGTGGCTGAGCCCGAGCAAAGATCAGAGCTTGTGTGTCAAGTGTTCACAAGAGCTAATTTTTCTATTCTGTTCTTTACGCTCAGTTCTATGAGGGTTTTTTTCCTTCTTGAACTACTTTGTGTAGCTGCAGTCACCAAATTTGTCAGAGTTTGAAGGAAATCTTAGGTAACTGAAAATAGCCATATGTCATCTCTCCTTCATTAATTTCTAATTTTCTAAAAGCATTGCTTAGTTTTCCTCAGGTGTTCAACCCTGACGTTCATTAAAATGTTGAAAATATAATAAGGAGCTTAGGAGGCTTGAATATTTTAATTTTGCTGTTTAATAAAACTAATTGTATCTTCTGTAATTATAACTGAATTAATGGCAGTTGTGTTATTCACCTCATTTTTAAGCCACATATGTTGCTAAATCTCAAATATTTTCTTGGAAAAAATACTTATATAAATGTAATTAAAATGCTGATCTCTTTGAAACCTATTAAAACAGAGAAGTACATAAAATCTGCAATGGTTTATAGAGCTTTTTCAAATGGACACAATTTACTTTTTGCAAAATTCTTCTATTATTTACATACGCAAGTTGGTAATATTAATGTCTATATACAAGATTCCTTATACAGGTTGAAACCACTTGGTGGAAATCTCCATAAAGAGTTAGTGTTCTAGTTTAGTCCAACAGAAGATGTCTGAGAACTTCCTATTTTGTTTTCTTGGATAAACAAGAGTAAAATACTTCTGAAGAGTAACTTCTCATTTTCACAAACAGAAGTAAGACTTCTCATTTTTAACAGGAAGACAGAGGCAGGATTAGTAGCTGTACAGTATAGCATTTGGTAATCTTAAATTGATGTCCTGGAGTGACAAAGAGAAGCTAGTACCCATTCATTTAAACAATCAAATCAGAGACTTTTTCTTCAAAGAACTTGTGTGAGGAGTGGTAGTAGATAATCGCTCTTGTGTATATTGTCCAAGTTTTATTTCTGAAGTGCTTTCCAGAGTTAGGCCTGAATCTCCATGAATTCTTCTGCAAATAAGTTGGAATACAGTCTTACGGACACTTCTGGACATTAGGAAATACATAACTGGGTCTAAGCAGCTGTTGAAAGATGAAAATATAAGCATCACCTCATTGCATTTGTGAATTACTTCCTTCCAATAACAAGATGGATTTTGTAACTGTGATGTAATGTAGACAAACCGGAACACATGGTAAGGAACAAAACAGATGGTGAAAATAATGAGTACAATGAAGGAATTCCTTGCTGTCTGGGTGTACTTTCCTGCATTGGGAAAATTTGCTCTTTTCCTTGAAATTTTTAGAAGGTTCTTGGCAATTTTAACATACGAAAGTATCAAAAGGAAAAAAACTATCCAAAAAATGATTACAATAATATAATTTAAAATGGCTTCTGTCTTTGCATTCTGTTTATTTCGGTAATGAAAGCACATAGTAGAGTTGCTGTCCTCACTCTTAAAGAAAGATGGTGCAACTACTGTTATAAATCCTGTTAGTGCAAGTGCCCACACCACGCAACAAATATGTATACTTCGTGTAGTAGTTAACATTTTAGGATGCTTCACAGACTTATTTATTTTTACATAACGATCTAGGCTAATTAGTCCCAACAGTACTATGCTAATATACATGTTCATATAAAATAGAGTTCCTACAATCTTGCATAAAATCAGTCCAAACATCCAGGTGTTTTTCGTAACATGATAGAGTATTCGGAAGGGAAGACAGAAGATCAGCAGAAGGTCTGCAACTGCTACATTTAGCAGGTAAACTTGGATAGAATTCCTTTTCTGATGAATGCACAGGAAAGCAAACAGGGCTATAATATTTCCAACCAATCCAACAACAAAAATAATGGAGTAAAAAACTATCAAAGCAAGTGACAGTGAGTTCTCATCTAAGGGACAACTGGCATTATTTTGAATTTCCGAGGCATTTATGGCTAGGTTAGTTTGGTTACTCCAGAAGTCTTCCTTGTATGGAATAATGGTCAGTAAATCAGCTGAAGCTGCTGCCATCATTTGTGAGGATTTTTTGTTCTGTAGGGATGCAAAGAGAAATTTTAAGAATTAAATTGCCATTGGATCATTTTCACATGTTTGCTTGCTTTATTGCATACAGTCTTATGTGATATAAACATAAAAGGCAATAATTAAAAAAAGTAAATGCACCAAAGTATCACTGTAGCTGAGTAGAAGCAGGACTTTCAGCTGGATATCATGATACAATGTAAGTCTAGAATAATCGATTCCCTGTTTTTCTTCATGTGAAGTAGGCAAGAACAGATGGTACAGAGTACTCGCACAGATAACTATTTTTGTAATTACATCTTTATTACTGTCTTGTGTTGTTTTAAAAATCAACTATTATGCTTTGCAGCAAACTTTAGATAAAACAAAAAAATTAAATTTCTATAAGTAAAAATGATTTTTTTAAGTTCAGATGTTAGGATTCGTCTTTCTAGCACAGGAAACTTTTTAATTAAGATGCAAGAACAGGTAAGCATAGCTAAGTGAAGTATTCTCAGTGTTGATAAAAAGTACATAGAAATATATAAGAACAATTCTAAACTCATCAGTATTAATTTTAAGTAAGTCCTCAGGATCTCTCGCATGTAAGTCACCAGTTTTCAATTAGAAAAGCAATTGTCAATATTTATTTGGCTATGTAATCTGTTATAAGTAACACTGTGAGTCAGTATTATTACAGTAACTTGTTTATAATCATTTATATCTTAATGCAAATTTAAGTATTTTTTCCTTTTCTTGACTGTTCAGAAACCAATGTTATGTAAATAAAATAATATTAGCTGGAAACCACATTAATACAGTAACAGATTGTTTTCACATCTTCATTGTTTTCATTTCAAAATTTTAATTTCACTAAGCTTATTTTTGATCAGGAAGCTACAATCAGGAAGATAAAAGACAGGTTTGACCAAAGAGGGAGGACCAGAAAAGTGTGTGGTTAGGAGAGCAGAATCACAATAAGCTGTTTAGAGAGATGGTTAAGACTGGTTAGTGATGCTATTATTACTAATTTTTGTCCTCAATTTTAACAGGGCGAGGTTTTTTTCCCATATCTTATAAAAACTTCAGAATTGGTTTTTGGTATTCTGAACTTAGTTGTCCAACAACAGTAACAAGAAAAAAACCCAACAAAACACTGCCGTATACATAACTTTAAAACAGTTTTTCATTTGCATGCTAGGTCTTAAAAATGCAAATTTACATTTAAATGTGTGATATAGCTACAGCAGTGAAAATGGCAGCACTTTAGGTAAAATTCTTAGTAAGACCTAATGTACATACAGAATCTGAATTATGAGAGGACTGCCTAAAATATTTTAACATCCTATGTTGGCTGAGCTTAAATTGCATTAAGTTTGTGCAGTATGTTAGCAGTTTCAAAAATATTTCTGTTTTCATATTTGCCATTCATATTGTCAGGACAAGAAGTAATTTTAAAAGTTTGATTAAAAACCATGATGCTTTCAAATACATCTTGAAACCTATCTACTACTAGAATTTCTTGTTTATGTTGCTTTTCTATAAAAATGCTTGACATCATGACTTGCCTAAGTAGTGACAAGTTTTAGGTCAATGAGAGAGAAAAAGCAATTACACTGCAGATGCATTAGAAACATAACTTTTTGTTATTCGAAGTTTTGTTGTCTGTAAGAAAGCAGGCGTGCCTATACATAAGTATATTTAAGAAAGGGTTTGAAGGTCAGTAGTACCTCTGCAGCTAAGAGAAATTTTAATAGAAATTTGTTTTACTATAGCTTAAGTATAAAAGAAGCCACTTACCATTTATATATTAAGAACTTCTCCTGACTGTCAAAACCGCTAGCGAAGACAGGGAGGAGTAACATGCAAGTCCTCTTATTAGAAAGCTAAAGCACCAGCTTCTCTATGAAAGTGATGAGAATCAGCTGACACAGTACAATTAGCAACAAGGGGAAGTTTAACTAGTGTTGCAACTGTTTTTTTAAGAGATATTTTAAACTAACAAAACTCAGTTTATTGAAAAGATCAATTTTGCTGTTAATTTGGGCTTTGCTGGGAGAGGTTCTACAATAACATTTTCTCCGAGTTTCACTCTGAATGGGAGATTTGGATTTTTTTTCTCAGAAACTTTATTTCTGGTGGGCAGTGTCAGTGGCTTCCTTTTTGGATGACAATTTTGTTGGGTACAGCCTGTCTTCTTTTTAATAATGTCATGGAAATAGTATCACTTTTTCAAATGTAGGGTAAATATAAATCAACACCACAATGAAATGGTACATTTTGCTTATGTTGGTGTAGTTCTCCCATCTACCTTCCTCCTTGCCTGGGGTTAGAAATTTGAGGTTGATATTTTTCACTCAGAATGATAGCAATGAGAGAATGTGAAAGTGCCCAAAGTGTGCAGCTTAACAATTTCAATAAGGCAGAAATGAAATACAATATGCAGAGATAATACCACCTGGTAATACTATTTTAAATAGGATGTAAGGGATTGAAAATTACATTTATAAACTGCTAATTTAAAAATGGATTCTAGAAGTCCTGGTATAAGGTAGCCTAAATTTCATGATCATCTCAAGAACATTGTCTCGACTTTGTATTCTCCTTAGCATTTGAAATGAGATTTCCCATGTTAACTTTCTTACTATATCATCTGTTTAGGAATTGGGCTTTTATGGGATTCTGCAGATTTCAGTTAGAATTGTAAACAGGCTATGCATTCTTACTTGAAGGTGCTTGTTCTCGTACAATTGAAACTTTTTAAAAGAAAAAATAGTTACAGATGGTTACAGATGATGACTTTATAGGTAGTCAGACTGAGCTTGTTGTAGCCCCTTTGCACTATTTTGAGTTCCTAGTTTTGTAATTTAAGTGGTAATGTATTCTCAAGAAGCAGTATAGAAATCTGGCATTCTTCCGGTTAAATAGTATGGTTGACTGCAAAGGGAGGCTTTGAGTAAATGCAGGAAGTTGTTCTATATTAAATGCAGTAGTTTGGCTATGTGTATTAAATACTAAATTGTGTTCCAATAGATTTTGTCTGTATGTTGCTTCCTCCTACACCAGTCACTATCCATCCAAATTGTTGTATAATATTATTCCATTTTTATACATTACACCTCACTCTTATTAGTGGGAACGCTGTGGAAAATCAAAGGTATGACTGTGCCTGGAATTCAGTTTAGAAACCTAAACAATTTCCCCCCCTTACTGCAATATTTATTAGAAACATCACAGGGATGTTCCTTTTCTTTCCTGCAGTTGGAAAGTGATCAGTGAATTCTGTGATTAAGGCTCAAAATAGTGTTTTATGTTCTCTGTGTGAAGGATAGGATCCCACAAAATGTATCATAGGCAGGATATTTCTGCTGGAGAATTGAAACAGTGTAAGGCTTAAGGGTGAAAGGTAAAAAGAAAAAATAATACCAGGTAAGAAATTATAGGTGTTAATTTTTTTTCTCCATTTTATTATTATTTCACTTTGTATTCCTTGCAAGTTCTGATAACTCCTGGAAGGATTTTGCTGTGCCTAGGGCAATTGAAAGGGAAGCCAATGAAGAAAGAGGAGTCCATGCCAGAAACAAATATATCTGAAATTAAGAAATTCTTTTTAAAAAAAAATAAAAAATTCTAGCTTCTGTTTGCAAATTTATGAAAATAAGTTCTAAAATGCAAACTGTATTTCTCAAATAATATAATAATTTGTCTGGGGTTTTGTCTTTTCAGCCACACTGTGTACTGCTTGCCTCAAAAGAGAATTCAGCCCCAGTAAAGCTTGGTGGCTTCGGGGTAGCAATTCAGTTAGGAGAGTCTGGGCTAGTTGCTGGAGGTAAGAAATTTTCCTTTGAAGTTATATAATATTATGCATGTTGTACTGCAGAGTTCTGTTCTTCCGACACAGCCTGGCCTGCAAAACAAGAGCTCAAAAATAATCTTTCACTAAAGACTTTGTTAACGTTATAAATGCACACAGTTAAGCTAAATTTCTAGCAGAATTATTGTGTGTACATATACTGAGTATTAAATCCATCTAAATGTTACTCAACAGGAGCTTACACTGGTTTGATCAAAATAACATTGAAAAAAAGCAAAGAATTTTCCACTTTAATACAATCTTTGGCATAATTCTTCCATGCTTGACAAAGCAAATGAAATAAAAATGCTGTCAGGATTGAAATGTATGTCAAAGCAATTGAGTAAGGACTTACTACAGCATCGTCAATGCTCCCCTATGTCTCCTAGGCAATTTCTGTCAGAATGTTTTGCTGTATAATAGCAAAATCTTACTAGTTTTCACATGTGACTATTTTCTGTGTTTTAATATTTCATTGTAATTATTGCATAAGACATCAATACCTTGATACGTATGTATATTTTTTGACTAAGTGTGTTTTGTTTTCTGTGGATTTTATTTCTTCTAGCTGCCTTCCATATTGTTCCAGACAATAGGGTTATGCTTTAATCAGCCTGCACAGATGAAGACCCAATCAATTTTCTGATGCTTTCATTGCCAGAGTAGACCACAACAAAAGATTTTGTTAGTTTTAATTTTTTTTTTGTTGAAAACTAGTAACTTCCTCTCAGTACCATGCTTCTTCAAAAACTCAGATTTCCTTATCTAATTACTTAAAGGTCTGCGTCAATTTGGCTTTCATATGCTTTTTAAAATAAAAAGCAAATCCAGTATAAACGTACCAACAGCTTCCATTCCCTTCCAGATATCACTAATACCCTGGAAATATCTAAGTATCTTATTACGTAGAGAGCTAGATACATCTTTTCAAAGAAAATACTCAGTCAGTTAAGCTACTGTTGTTTCCTTAATAGAAAGATCACTTCTTTCTTTACTTTCCTTGTGTTTCTCAAATTTTCTGTACCTCAGCCACTGCTTTTTTAGTGATAGTTCCTACACTTTTGTTTATGATTCTCTCATTTTTCTTCTTTATATTCTCACTGAGCAACTTTATCCATTTCTTCTGTTTCAGCTACTCTTCTGGAGGTAGTCAGATACAGTGTACTTTCTTTCAGACTACTAGCTGTCTCGCAAGAAACCTCAAGTTCAACTTGGAAAGAAAATCCTGCATTTTTCCCCAAATTTGTCATGTCCTTCCCTTCCTTTTACCATTCACTTTTCTGTGATCGCACTCATTGTTCATGTGCTTAACTTCCATGCAGTTGTCAGTGCTTGT
Organism: Astur gentilis; assembly: GCF_929443795.1. NCBI lineage: Eukaryota > Metazoa > Chordata > Aves > Accipitriformes > Accipitridae > Astur > Astur gentilis. The sequence goes on from NC_064911.1 coordinate 11,585,444, forward strand.
CTGGTCTTTCCTTTTCTATGTAAAAATGTTTTCATTCCTTTATGGTTCTGTTTGCAGTACTTATAGAAGCTTCTTTCTTAAGCCTCATCAGTATAATATTTCTCTGTATCTGTTATCTTTTGCCTCATCCATCTCAAATCCATCCTTCCTTCCTTCCTTCCTTCCTTCCTTCCTTCCTTCCTTCCAGTCTGCCTTCATTTTTTTTCCCTCTTTCTCAACCGCCATTTCCAATTTGTACCCTTTTCGTTAGCACTTGTTACTTTCAGCTTCAAATTCCTCTTGCTTTCAGGGATATCCAGAGTAATTCCACTTCATTTATATACCATGGAAGGTCTCAATTCTACTACTTGTTTCAAATTTTCTCCTTGACACACTCCTTATCTCTTTCTTCTCATCTTCCATTCTAGTCTTTATACCACAAACTACATCTGTTATCTGGCAATTCTTTTCCCTTCCAGAGTCCTACCTGAAGGCATATTACTAGACAGTCCCCTACACAGCACTTGCAAGATTTTATTTCTTCACCTTTACAATATCACCCCATATGTGTTATATGAAAGTAACAATACTGTCTGTTTGATTTGGGCTATAAAGATCTTGTAAAAAATGGGTTATCTGCATGTTTGTTTAAGTTAGTTATCCATATGCCCTATGGATAATTTTGTTTTGTAGTAATAATAAATTACAGGCACTACTTATTTCTTAATTGGCTCCTAAATGAAATAGAAACTCTCCTTATAGAGAAGTTTGAGCAGTATAATAGCTGACCTGTTCACTTTCACATTCTTTTTCTGATTTTTAGTGAAAAAAATTGATTCAGTTTAACATAGTCAATCATTTCCCTTTCAGCATGGCAATTCCTGTATTTGGTGGTTAACACATGAAAAAAGAAATTCTCTATTAAATAAAAGCTATTATGGTATTAAGGTTCTCTTACTGACCTAAAAACCCTGTGCTAAGCCATTTCAGTGCTCAATACACCTTAAAATTTTTACAATACTGAAAACACGCTGCCGTATACTTATAGGAAGTGCAGTACTTATTAAGCTGTCTGTATCTAGGTAATGAGTATTACCATGATACCCTAACAGCATATACTCATTACTAGTGTAAATCCCTATGTAGATGACCCTGGTGTTCAAGAAAAGAAATCTTTTATCTTTCTTTATTTTATGTTGCTTGCTGTAGTTTATCTTTTAAACCAGAAAAGGACAGTTTTCCTTTAGAAAAAGCATGTCAACACTGAAAGGAATGCAACTGTAGTGAAGTTCAACTGATAGGACCCTTCCCTTAACCTTGCATAAAAATCCAGCCATTATACAAAAGCTCTTCAATATCTATGATGATCACTTTCTTCTGTGGTAGTATTTTTTCTCCTAAAATAGGAGTTGCTATATCTAAAACATTCAGAGGCTACCCATATTCTAAAATCTTTTTCTTGCTTTCATGCATTTGTGTTTGTGCCATTTTGCTTACCTTTTGTGCCATTTTGCTTACCTTTTTACATTGACACACCTGTGCCTGGCAAGCCCAGATTGTGTGTACCCCCAGGAGAACTCAGATAGGAGGGAATTTGCTCCCTCAATGTCTTCAAAGCCTGCCTTCTGGGGTACAGCTTTTGCTTTGTTTGGGACTATGGATTATTTTTTTTAACTTAACAAAAGATATCTTTTTTCCAGTGTGCGTAAATTGTTTTTTGGGGGAAAAAGGGGGTTTGTAATAGTTAAACTAAGTCCCAGGTATTGAAAGTAGACCAGTCCCAATCTTTTGATGTAAGTCCAAAGACAGACTTGTGTTGTTTAGAAGAATTATAACTACAGTATTCTTTCGAGCAGATAGAGCGTTATTTAACAGAAGTGTAAGGGAACTCATGATAGCAAACTATGACATCATATTAGATGTCATTAGTGAAAATGTCTATGGAATAGATTTTAGGAACATGGCTATTTTATCAGCTAACAACCCAGCTGAGTTTATTTTTAAGAGAGTTTAATTATTATTAAGTACCAAAAAAGGACATAGCCATAACTCATTTTTCATAAGACCAGAAGGGAAAATGTAAGGAAATACTTCTTGTTCCATCGTGTTTGCCCATAAGCTGCAACACAATGAATAATAAGCATGTGTCATCTTCTGCGTTATAAGAAATTGTTTTCATGAGCTACCAATCTCTGAAGGTGTCTTCTTGTAGTTCTTATGATCAGAAGTGGAAAATTTTGCTAAGTGTATTCATTTGAAACATTGAAGTAGGTACTTCAAGATGGAATTCTGGCAGTATACACAGTAGTTACAGATCATCATCATTTATAAGTGAATTCTTTTATGGAACAGGATGTAGATGTAGACAGGAAACAGTTATGTTTGCATGGTTACGATGCAGCTGGAGTAGTGGAACCCCTGAGAAGTCAGTGATTTAATAGAGCAATCTCACATTATGATTTCTGTCTTCTTCCTTGGCCAATTTTTCTTTCAGAATGTGGTATGCATTGTCACAATATTTTTGTAAATAAATGTGACATCAGATTTATCAGATATCAAATATCTTGGATGCTAAATCTTGGGATTTTTAGCTATTATATCATATAAAAGTTTGAAGGCACAAAAGCCATTGAGTCCACAAGTGCTATTCCCTTCACTTAATCTACTTATTTTCTTCTGGTTTCAACTAGTGCAAAATAAGATAACTGTATAGACCTAAGTGGTATGAGGTTCTATACTAACTGTCAAGTCTTATCTATGGATAGTTAACGGCTTTTCACTTTTTATCTTAAGCAGCAAAATGTCGCAGGTGCCATGACGTTAATCCAGTCCAGTATTGATTTTATTATTAATTAGCTCCCCTAAGTTGCTTCGGAATCCTGTAGTATCTTCAGGCATCCTAACACAACTGTCATCATCTTACTGGAAAACATCCTACATGTTCTTAATAGAAGTACAGCACATAAATATCAAGTGTTCTTGGTTCTTCATCAGCTAGCCTTTTAGACTTACTACAAAAACAGCAAAGGAAGGCATTACCATATATTTTCCTGCAAATAACACTATGGAATTTGGGGTGGGGGTGGATCTTTTAAGTTCTTTATTTTTGTTTTGTTCCCATCAGTGTAAAAATGACCATAGAATCATAAATGGTTTGGGTGGGAAGGGACCTTTAAGAGTCATCTAGTCCACCCCCCCTGCAAAGAACAGGGACATCTTCAACTAGATCAGGTTGCTCAGAGCCCCGTCCAGCCTGACCTTGAATGTTTCCAGGGATGGGGCATCTACCAGCTCTCTGGGCAACCTGTTCCAGTGTTTCACCAAACTGGATTTTCTTCGTGGTTTTATAAACCCCAGTTTAAAAATCATACTTTTGAAATGTTGTTTTTTTACACTGCATAGACTTTTTTCCTTTTCATCATCAGTGTCTCAATGATATAGTGAATCTTTCATTTGTTTTCCAAGGAGAACATTTGTAGGCTGAGATCCTACACTAGTACTCTTCTTTCACTTAAATGGTAGTGTTTCTTTTCTCTGCAAAGCAAGAGTGCTATTTCACTTTCCCCCCCCCGCCCCTGAAAAAATAAAAAAAAAGTGAGCCTCTTCAAAGCTTTGCCTCTGATAGACTTTGTTTTGTTTAAAAGATACAACTGTGGTTTACTGTCTCTCAGAAATTCCATTTCACATCTGGGTCGATTTGAGAGTGCTTGCAGGAGGCTAATGTGTTTAAAAGCCAATTTAGGTTTACTTCCTCCATCATAGTTTTATGGCTGAAAAGGCCATTGAATCAATTATTATAATTTGTCTGTTTAACCTGTGATCTTTGCTTTGTTCATTTTCTGGACACTAATATCCAGTTGTCCAGTTGTCTGCCAATGCATCTTTTAAAATACATTTTCTTCAGACAATCTTCTGTGCTGAAGCTGAATTGCTTTTTTTTTTTTTTTTTTTTTTTAATATCTATTCATCTTCTCTGTACACCTGCTTTAAACATCTCTATTGTCTGGAGTAATGTGGAAAGGAATTAAAAGTAGTAAAGTATTGACCTATCTGATCCGTTGTGTGTGATTCTTCGATTCCTTCCACATTATTCTGGACATCCCACTCTTTTAGAAACTCCTTAATTTATGAACATATTTCTTATTACACTATTGTGAGAGGTCAGATGGTGATGTTTATTAGTACCTCACATTTTTTTCCTAAAAATTATTTGTTCCAGTTGTTTCCTTATACATCGTTCAGATACTACTGCTGTTGAAAGACTCTCCTTCTGATATCTTGGTCATCAATCCCCTGCCTTAGGGATGACAAAATCTGATTGGGTCTCTGTATATACTCTTCTTCTTGTGGAAAGCATAGCCCTATTGTCTGGAATAATATGGAAAGAGTCATAGAAACTAAATTATCAAAGGTAAGTCAAAATTTATCTTTAGTGCTTGTAAATGATATCAGATTGACAACACCTGAAGACTGAAGCTCTCTGTTTATCCACAGCAAAAATCAGCAAAATTAGCAATTATATAAATATCCAGACTACCAACATGCCTCAAAACTGGCTGATAAGAAAGCTTACCTCTAGAAATAAGATGTCGAATATCTGTACCTATTCAGGCATTGAGTGCTTCCTAAGTCAGCAAACACTTTGTAGGCATTTGTTTACAATGAATTGGATGGAGGCAAGTATCACATTGAATACATACCACTGCTGAGTCTTCGTATAGTAATGATTTTCAGTTAATGCTACTCTAGAACAGAGAAGGAGAACCTAGAAGCACATAGACAGAAAATTTATTCCAGCCTTCAATACAATGTCTTCTCACATACAAATACAACTAAAAATCATGTGTGTATGCATGCATGCAATATTTATTGAAATACTGTTATTTTTTTCATGGGCAGTCATTTGAATATGTCCATGAGTGTTCTGATATCCTGGAGAATAAAAGACCTGTGGAAGGCAGAAGTTATCTATTATAGAAAGAAAAATGCCTGTGCTTACTGTTCTTTCTCACACTGCCTCCAAAAAGATGCAAAGCTTCTCCCAAAACACCAAAGAGAATTCAAAAGCTTCCAAAATATTTTCAAACAATTGAACTGTTGACAATAATTTTGAAAGTTTACACTGAACATATTTAGAAGGCAAATTTTCTACTAGATAATTTTCAGCAAAAATTATACTTGGTGTAAAGAGCAGGGAGTATCCATGATTTTAGAAAACTTTGCTGTCTATAGATTTTGTTTATCCTGTTACTGATATTCACCTTACAGCTCTTGTAGTTGCAACACAGGCAAAACCCCTATCTATGTAAGTTCATGTGTGCACTCCGTTCATTTTGCTGAGCTAAGTGCAGCTCAGAAATGCAGGAATGCTCAGCTCAGCAGTTCTTGCTCAGGTCAGTTTTTAGAATAACCTCAAAATCATCATTTGCTCCTTAGATGAACCAAGTGAAGTGGTTAGTTGTCACGAGGATGACAGCTGTCCCAGAAATTACTTTAGCCTTTTTAAGTTTCTAATACATACATACCCGTATATATGCATTTTTTTAATCCTGTTTAACTGGACAGTTCGGTTTCAACCAATTAATTAATTACTTCTGTTTGTTCTGGGTTTGCTTTTTCATGTATATGAATTTGTGATTTCCACCATCACGACTGCCCCCTCTGTCTAAAGTATCAGGATCTTGTAATCTACACTAAAAAGGTTATGAAACCAAATCATTCTGTAATTATTTCACTAATTATAATCTAGGAGTGGTAAATGGCAGGATTTTATTAAGTTAGCCTAGCCTTCCTTCTCATTTGATTTGTATTTATGGAGTTCTCATTTTAAATTTAAAAGTGAGTATTAAGGTTTAGTAGTACTGATTTTTCAGCATGCTATTAAGTAGCATCTATTTTTCAACTAGTTTATAGCAGCAGTCTGTTGGGGTCTTAATGTTACCCATTACTGAACTAGTCTATATTCCTTCCGCTCAACATCAACATCAAGCAGTTCATTAAAGTGGATTTTTATGGTATGCTGGCTTTGAACCAGGGCAACGAAGACACAGTTCTTCTGCCTGTGATCTAAGTTCTTTAACTTCCAAGGGAGGAGAAAGACAATTTGGGGTGATCAGACAGGGACAGTTTTTTTTAACCATAACTTCTATGTCAGTTTGTCTCTAAGGGCACTTGAGTACTAAGTAAACATGCAGCCTGACATTCAGATGTGAGGTCACTAGACAAAGCAAAATAGGAACCTTGAAGTATCAAGAGGCTATAATTTGTCTGTTGTCACATAGAAAGTAGGAAATGAACCTTAAGAAGCTTTTCTGTTAGAAAAAAAAAGTGTCAATGAAAAATAACTATAATATGGTGAAGGTCATTGATAATGAACAGAGTGCTGGCAGTGGATGGCTACTGCACAAGATATGCTTGCGTATTATGTTTTGTCTGTAATTTTGATAAGCATACTGTTGCAAGTTATGTTTGCTACTTGTTGATATTCAGTGGTTTTGTAAGTATTTTTGTATTGTCTCACCCTGTGGTCAGGAAGTAGAGGGGGAAAGGAAATCTGCAATTGTTATCCACCATCAAGACCCTGCTTTGAAAAATATAGAGAAGCTGATTAATGCTCTTTTTCAAGAAACTATTCTGTTCTGCATATATTTATGACTGTGTATAAATAATGAAGGATTTTTTTCTTGCTTATCAACTTCTTCAAAGTAATTTTAATTTGAAACATTATTTGCTGAAGGGGAGAAGGAAGCAAAAACATAGGCACTTCTAATACTCTCTTGACACTGTAGATTACTTATTTTATACAGCCCATGATTAAATTGGGTAAGGTGATACTTGAAAACTAAAAATGAAAGAAACAAGCTGTATCTTTGGAGGAAGATTCATCTTATTTTTCCCATCTAATCAGTATTCTCTATGTTAATACCAGCATAACCACATGTGGTGGGTTGACCTTGTCTAAGGGCCAAACTCCTCACTCCCTCTCCTCAACAGAGCAGGGGGAGAAAATAGAATGGAAAAGCTCATGGGTCAAGGTAAATACATGCAAACTGCTTATCAGTTACCATCACGGGTAAAACAGACTTGTCTTGGGGAAAACCAGTTTAATTTATTGCCAATTCAAATAGCAAAGACAAAAATGAAAACACCACCTCCTCTCCTCCTCTTCCCAGGCTCAACTTCACTCTCTCGTTCCTGACTCCCTTAGCCCCCAATCCCGAGTGGTGCAGGGGGAATGGGAATGGGGGGGCTGCGGTCAGTCCGCTATAGCCCCTCTCTACCGTGCCTTCCTCCTCACACTTTTCCCCCGCTTCTCCGTGGGTCTTCCCATGGGCTGCAGTCCTTCAGGACAAGCCTGCTCTTGCACGGGTCCTCCACAGGCCTCAGTTCCTTCAGGGAGTATCCACCTGCTCCAGCATGGGGTCCTCCAGGTGCTGCAGGGGCGTACCTGCTCCACCGTGGCCTCTCCAGGGGCTGCAGGAGAACCTCTGCTGGATCACCCTTTCCACTTCTTCCTGCTCTCACCTTGGTGCTCGCGGGCTGTTTCTCACACTTTTTTCCCGAACTCCTCACTGTCGGGCAATGTTTTTCCCTTTCTTACACACACTTTCCCTGAGGTACCACCACCTTGGCTGCTGTGCTCAGTTGTGCCCTGCGGAGCATCCACTGGAACGGGCCGTGTCTGGCATGGGACAGCCCCAGCTTCTCCCAGAGACCACCCCTGCAGCCCCCCCACTGCCACCACTTTGACACCTAAACACCTACACCCAACAATTCTATTGCATTGCTTATGTAGCATGTGTAGCTGCTAAATATACTATTTTACACCATAGGAGAAAATGTAGGATGGGTAATTGTTTGCAAGTACACATTTTCCTCAGAACAGGATGTTCTATAGGTCAGCCTTCACTGTACTGCAAATGGCCAGCAGACAAACGCACTGGCAAAAAGAACCAAAACCAAAACCCAAACTTTTAGGTTTACTTCTCACAGCACGTGGTAATTTTTTTTACCATGTTCATCTCTGCAATTGTTTACTTAAAACACAAAGAAGGTCCCGAGCTGAGAAGAGTGGCACACAATTATTGGAAATACACATTAAATCAACTTCGAAACCATTTGATACATAGGATTCTTAGTTTCATTAGCTACTTGATCCAGATGACTCTGTATCTCTCTGAAGTTTAATGTCTCTTTTAAACAGCTTTCTTTGTTCTTATGATATCTTGTCTTGTAGTGATTTCTGCTGTTTGTCTTTTGAATAATCACTTTTCTCTAGACTTCCCAGATTTCATAACAGCAATTAGAAAGCCTGGTAGGAAGGCAGAATCTTCATAGTATACACAGTTTTCCATTTGTATTGATAAAAAAGATTTAAACGATCTTTATTACCAGAAATGTGTTTTTCAATGTGTAAGAAAGGTTATACCTTCTCCAAAGTTGCAAATGAGTACTTCTGCACCCAAATGCCAGGAAGTTTACCACTGAGATAAACAACACTTGGGGTAAGCCAGGCTGCTCTGCGGTCTTGCATGATGTTGTCTCTACTAAAGATTTCCAGACTGTGGTATGCATACCACTAATGTCACATAAGCAGTCTAAGTGATACACAAATACTGTTTGATCGGGCAGGTGTTGCTGCTTATGTACATGCATAGCCTGATACAGAGATGGAAATGTTGATGTTTTTGCTGTCATCAAATGGCATCTTAGGGGAAAAAAAGTTAGGAAACCCGTGGAGATACAGATTTGTGGGCACATTAAAAAAAAAAAAAAAAAAAAAAAAAAAAGTGAAAAAAACCAGAGTTCTCAGCAACTTGTGCATACTGGATATAATTTTTTTCAGTTTTCGTTCCCTTCCCCACACCTGGCATCTAAAAGAGAGAGACTTTGCATCATCTAAGGAGATAATTCTTTACCTCATATTTGTGATCTTGAAGATTTGGCTTTGAGGTTTATCAGTTAGACTGGAAAATAGATCATAAGCCTATAAACTGTGTATAACCAACAAGAAGAATTAGTAATCTTTCCCCATATCCATCTCTGTCTTTATCTGTCCAGAGTAAATATCCTTCCTCTTCCCCCAGTGATAAAAGGGATGAGCTGGACCTGAAGCATCTTGCTGTTTTACTCTTTTTAGCCTGGGAAGGAACTGCCCCTTTGCTATCACGTCAGCCTAGACTGGATGGACTTTTTAAGATGCCAGCCTAGCTTAGTGGTGAGGTAACATTCCTTTGTCACAGACAGATTCCTAACATTTGTTTGGCAGAGGGATCACCTCATAAACTGGGAATGAAAAGGTTTAACACAAAGCCAGGTGAAGAAGTTTGACAATGGTGGTGTTTCTCCTTAAGAACACTGTGGTGAAAAAAGCTACCCTCTTTCTGTCAGTTTTTTAATCCTTGTAGATGCAGAAAGGAGTGAGTGGGGACTAGTTAACAGAGCACAGTGTTGTGACTTAACCCCAGACGGCAACTCAGCACCTTGCAGCCGCTCCCTCACCTCCCTCGCAGTGGGATGGGGGAGAGAATCAAGGGTAAAAGTGAGAAATCTCGTGGGCTGAGATAAAGACAGTTTAATAGGTAAAGCCAAAGCTGTGCATGCAAGCAAAGCAAAACCAGGAATTCATTCCCCACTTCCCATGGGCAGGCAGACGTTCAGCCATCTCCAGGACAGCCGGGCTCCATCACACCTAACGGGGACTTGGGAAGACAAACACCATCACTCCAAACATCCCCCCTTTCCTTCTTCCCCCAGCTTTATCTGCTGAGCATGACGTCCTGTGGTCTGGAATCTCCCTGTGGTCAGTTGGGATCAGCTGTCCCAGCTGTGTCCCCTCCCAACTTCTTGTGCAACCCCAGCCAAAACCAGCACACGTGGTCAGATCGTATTCCTGCATTAGGTGGTATACATGAAGGATGGTCTCTACTGACTAAGCTACTGCCAGATATTCTCGTAGGTGTTTGTTACCAGTGCTGTGACTTAGCTAACTCACATTCAAATGGAGTGCAGGATAGGCTAGTCTAGGAAGAGTCTCTCTATTACAAGACAAGACTGAAATAAATATGTGCCGTGCAAACACCTCGAATTCTCTAGGCTGCATTGTAAACCCTCCTAGCCAGCACAAAGGTGCTGCAGGCATTGAATGGAGCCTCTGAAGTCCGCTGTAGTATCAGTGAGCAAGAATAATTTATGAAGGTGGTACAAGTGGTAGCAGTTTGCTATAGTTGTGGGTTTTTTCTTCTGTTGGTACTTGGTGGAACAAGGGTAGTTCAAAGACTACAGTGTTTGTAAGTATCAGTAATGCCCTGAGCATTCAAATCTTGATTTTGGAAACCTTTTGCAGGGGAAACAAACCTCTTTACAATGGGAAACATTTATAGGGAGAGGTAAAATGTTTGTTTCTTTTATTTGGCTTAATGTGTTACATAGAAATGGAATGAAGTCATTCTAATCAGTTTATCCACTCAAAAGATTAGTTGGTACTAAATGTTTTGTTTCCGTGAGTGTACATTCATTACCAATCCAAAATCACTACCATTACTGTGTGGCACTCATTGAAAGCACTCTGTGAAACAAATTTGCATTATCTTTTTATCTGCGGTAAGATATTGCCTACTTCAAATAAATGAACAATGTATTTGCATTCTTGTTGGCAGTTTCAGTAGACTGGCTAAGGTTTGGGCAGAGCATCAGAACAAACTATGCTTTTGCCAATTACAGGCAGCTTTTTCAAGTAAGCAGTGTAGACTAGAACTCTACAATGTCTTTGTACATGCTCTCTGGATAAGGAATTCCTGTTTCAAAGATTGTCCAAATTGATATTTTTACTTTCATATGGCATGTTTCGCTGAAGAATCTTAGTGCTCGTATATAAGTCTTGTTTCACAGTCTGCAGGGTAGGATAGAATATTCCTCAATTTATAAAAGTGTAAATCAAACAAAAGGGAAACTACTGATTTGTCTCACTGGATATATTTAAAAAACCCTAATCTTAAGGAAAAAAGAATTGTGCTAAAAGCTTAACCTATGAACAAAACTTATTAAAACTGTTTTAGTTTAACGCAGTGATGTTCTTCATTTCCACGTTTGACACACATCAACTTGACTCAATTTTGTCTTTATTTCCATTTAGGACGTGTAGGAACACCTCATTTTATGGCCCCAGAAGTCGTAAAAAGGGAACCTTATGGGAAGCCTGTAGATGTTTGGGGTTGTGGCGTGATCCTTTTTATCCTGCTAAGCGGTTGTTTGCCTTTTTATGGAACCAAGGAAAGATTATTTGAAGGCATTATTAAAGGAAAATACAAGGTAAATGACAGTGTACCTGAATCCTTTTCCAGTGAGATGAGCTCTGCTGGTAAAATTTCTGGAATTTTATTTTTGTATTTAGGCTGATTTAAATATGAAGCTTACAGAAATCTGTCTGTGTTACACAGGAAGAGAGACAATTTTCTCTCTCCAGTCTATCTTGTTCCTGCTGTGTTTTTTATCAAAGTTAGGAATTAGAATACGGAAATATTTACTCAGATGAAATAATAAATGGGTGCAACAACTAGCCCTTAATTATACATTGGGCTCGGTAGGATTACATAAGGTTTAGCTGTGAAGTATAACATACTGTATTTTACCTTAGTTTTACGGATCATTTAGTATTTTTAATCAAGTAGAAGAACTATCATAAAGGCTGGTCATCATATTGCCTTTGTTTAAAACCAAATGCATGTTACTGTAAAAATGTAGTTATGCATTTTTCTTTTTAGTACAGTATGTGTTGAAGTACAGCTGATGATTCAAAAGGAGCCACTTGCAACTGAAAGCAAATTGGTGTACGTGCAAGATAAACGTGTTTCATAACATCAGCATCCTAGAGCCATTATGGAGACAAACTTAAAGCGTTGACTTCACTGTTTTTGCGGTTTTGTCTAAGATGAGTTTTGCTCTATTTTGCAACCAAGCTCATACATGATCTGTGTATTAGCCAATTAAGAGTGGAAACTTCTAAAACTGCCTGATTGTCTGTAATATGGTTTAGGAAGTATTTTATTATATGAATGTAACAGTAGTCTGCTAAAATTTAAGTGACAGCAGTGGTACTGCACTTGGTCAGGAGCACATTTGTCATTCTTTAAACTTTGTATTCCTAAAAACAGTAGGATTTCTTCATGGCATTAACTTTGGGATTACATAGACTGGTAGGCGTTCCAGTTTCACTTTACGGATTTCTTTATGGAATCTCTTAAGCAGCTAAGAGCTTCTGGAAGCGTACAAGTTAACTTTTCTTTGTTTAAAAAAAAGTCATGGCCAGCACATTGTGTCTTCTCAGTTCCTTTTCTGTTCCTGTTTCCACAATAATATGTCTATTCAGTGAAAATACTGTAATGATTTCAAAACAGTCTTGCTGCAAATTTGCAATTACCTTCATTTCATTAGAGCTGAAAAAGAAATGACAAATCACAACTATAAATGTGCATTTCATAGCCATATAATGTTCCTGAGTGCTAGAATTTAAAGCCATCATTTTCCGTAAAGACTGATTTTAAATAAAATGGACCTCTTTATAACATTGAAGAGAGGCTGGTTATAGTTTTGAATTTTCATTTAGTACCTTGTAAAATTAGCAGTGTACCATTTAAATAAAACTTAAGCTTTTCGTAAATTAACGAAATATTAGAAATAGCTTAAGGATAGAATCCTTCATCACAGAAAGAATTTTCTTACTTTAGTATGGCTTTATCGAGTGTCCATCATCTCGACCAGTTGGACATAAACCTACATATGCATAAGATGAAAATATATTCTAAATCATCCTTCACATTGTTTCTCCTAAAGATACAGTTTTGCTCTAAAAAGTGTTGCAATTGCTTGTACGGGTGATCACATGTCAGTATGCCTTCCTACCTGAGTGGCTGAAGATGCTTAACTGTTGTAAAGTTGAAAGGAATTTATTGGGAAGAGCCATTGTCCATGATACCTGTGGGACAGGACCAGAGTAGTTCACAACAGGCATTAGCTTACTACCTTCTTACTCAGCATCCCTGGCATGAAATTGTGGGTTGATATAGATAGACTGTCATGCCATTCCTTATACTGATTTCAGGAGTAGATTTAATTTCTAAATTTATCATAGGCATAGTTAACAGTCAGACAAAGCCTATTTTTTCTTTTTCTAGTGAAGGGTCACTTTTATCTGAAGAAAATGTAGCATAGGTAGAAAATTATACTGTAATTATAAGATAATACCAAGGATATGTCAGCTTTTATGTGATACAGTGCTCACTGTTTTCAATTTTTTAAGCCATTTCAATAGCAACTAATGTACAAATATTTGTAAGTTATTAAAAAACTTAGAGACTTCCTTTTACATTTACTATAATAAAATGTTTACAAATACCAACCACTGTTAAATCTCTGCAATTACTTTACATAAAAAGTAGGTTCTTTTCTATATTCTTATTACTAATGTATTTTCTTTTTTATTCCTTGTAATCAGATGAATCCTAGGCAATGGAGCCATATTTCTGAAAGTGCCAAAGATCTGGTACGTCGCATGCTTATGCTGGATCCAGCAGAAAGGATAACAGTATATGAAGCACTGAATCATCCCTGGTTAAAGGTAGTAAAAGTAGCTGTTTACATACCAGTTTCCTCTTCAAGGGAGAAAAAGATTTCTTTCTTTTTTTTCTTTGAACTTTTCAAAGTAGACATGACATTGTACAAAATGTGTGATAATATGTTTTAAATGCTTTGTAAGATTAGAGCCTGAGATTTTGATAATTGCCAGACTTGAACTCTTGCTTAACAGCAAGAACAAACTCACTTTGGCATCTTCGGCATCATCGGAGTATAGGGAGTAGGGATGCGTAGAATAAAGCTTGAAGAAGGTCGTCATGTGTCTTTCTGCGGCTCTCAAACTCCAGAGGAGTAATTTCTAATGTCTTCTTTGCTCAGTTATAACTAGACCTCTTTCATATTACACATGTAGCCTTGCAGTTTATTGCAGTGCATTATGCTACTATAACTGTGCTGCTTTCTTACATTAGATTCCTGAAATATCCCACCAGAGTGAAGGAAGTAGGTAGCGGTGTGTTGCTCAAAGGCTGCTGTAACTACATAAAATTGTATGGCATCCGGTAATCAAATTATTTTGCAGCGGTGGCAGAATTTACAACACATTTTGAGCCAGTGGAAGAGTAGTTGCTGGAAACTGAAGATTAACAACAGGAGCAGGAGAATATACATTTAGCTTCTCAGTAGTCCCATTAATAGGCTGTGCTAAACATTGGAGTTGGAGAATGATAGGTGTGTTGCAAATTTAAAAGGTAGCAAGTACTGGTTCAGAGCATTGTATTTTCTTTGGCAGAAACTGCTTAATCAACTGTTTTTCTTTGTTATCCTCTACTTCTTTTCTGTAGTGTGGGCACAGGGTAGGGAGAGTCATAATATCATTAACTTAAACAGGGTACTTACTTGGAAAGGTTACTGTTCTGATGTCTGCTCCTGGACTATTTATATGTTCTACATTAGACAAATATTGACCAAAAAAATCAAAACCACAAAAAAAGAACCTTGGAAGCACAGGCTCATATGTTCTTCCTCCAGGTAAATGGTCTAACTACTAGTGAATGGAGTTTTTCTTCCACTTCTCTGCTTATTTTCTGGCTCTGACACTTGTATTCCAAGCTGCAGAATGCTCTAGCTTATAAAAGGAGGGCAGGAGCGTGCACTCTTGGAGAGTGGTTAAGGCACTCTTCTGAGTATTGGGAAACTGTGGGTTCAAACCTTTCCACTCGAAAGAAGCCGAAGTTCTGTCTTTTCATCTGGGGCATACGTAGTGCATCAAATATTTCAAAGAGCATAGGAATGGGCACCGTGTTTGGGAATCCCAACTCATCATACTCCAGTGGCTGAGTTTGTGGTAAACATAGGTGATCTGGTTTTACCTGGTTGTAATTTGACTTTTTCCTCGCTTTGTGAGCTTACCCATATTTAGATGCCAAAGCAAGGGTTTTGTTGAGGGTTATTTTGGCAGAAAACTTTGCCATTTTTGTTGTTTGAGCAACTAAGCTGATTAGGCTTTTTAAAAAAGATAATTCTGTAATGCAAATATGCAAGTTCTTCCTATATAGCATAGCACTTTTGATGTCTGTGGTCTCTTTCTGATCTTTCCACTGTTTGTTGAAAGACAAGCAAGGAGAAAGATTTAGTTTAAGACAACTTTGTTTCCAAGCTTAGGCCAGCATTCTGTCAGTCAGTCTTCTCTTATTTTTGCCTTCCCTGCTGACTCAGAATTTTCTTCTACACCATTTATAGATAGCAGCCAAATACAGCATGACACAGGGACATCTTTAGTGCCATAAAGAGACTGAATTACTTCTGCCAGTGATTTCACTCTGATTCAGGAGTTGCATGTGATAAACGTTTACATTCAATTAATAAGTGTACGTAGCTTCTGTGATGATTTGGGGCAGGGGAAGAAAGTAGTCAGTGCTGCAAGTTCTACCCCCGCTATCCGCTGTTCGTTGGCAAATTTTTCATCTGCATCCGCAATGGAGAATTCTTCTGTAAACTTGCACCTGGTGTCAGCAGCCATCGAGCTGGCACTTCCTGCTCTGTATCGAGCACCCGTTAAAAGAGTGCTTGACCACATTGCTTCACTGGGATTTGTGAATCCCAGGAAGCAGAACTACTTTGTGCTTGCCAGTTTCAAAGTTCAATGCTAGCCACAGACTGACTAACAGTACCAGAGTAAAACAAAAGGCCTAGGGTCTTACTACAAAATGGGAAACAAAATTGCAAAAATAAAATATCCCAGGCCCAAGTTAAGAATTCTTTCAAAATATCTTAATCCCTCTCAGTTTCTTGATGTTTTCCTTAAGTTGCCACAAATCCTCATTCTCCTTAGGATACTTACTAGCTGGTACATTTCTTGCCTAGTTTCTTAATGTCGAGAGAATATTAAGAGCCTGTATTTAATGTTTCTTTTGTTTTGTTTTTGCGGGGTTTTTTAAGGAGAGAGATCGCTATGCATACAAGATTCATCTTCCAGAAACAGTAGAACAATTGAGAAAATTCAATGCAAGACGAAAACTAAAGGTAAAATGAATGTAGTGTTAAAACAATATAACTATGTAACTTGAATTTTGTGTGATATTTTATTCATTTTAAAAGTGCTAAGAGAAATCTATGCTCTGAAGTCAGCAATAAAATAAAAAGTTGAAACAGGCCTTCACAGTTGTTTATTGCAATGGTGTCTTGTTAAGGGTGTTCCTCATAAACAGCACTTTCTCTTAGGTGGTTTGTATGTCCAGGTAATGCTTTCATTAAAATGTTAGCTAGGACATTTTAGAATATGACCTTTTTTCCTGCTCTAGCGTAGTTTCAGATCTTTCCCAGATTTCTTCCTGGGGAGGCCACTATATGTAGTCTCCTGAGAGCTTTTATACCAGTGCTATTTGTTTTCTACCATTTTATCCAAAGCACTGTTCTGCAGAATGTTTCCTGCAATTATTTGTTGTCCATTTTGCCTACTGCCACAACTGTAAGACATTAAAACCTGAGTGCTTAAACTGTAATTTACTTGAAAAAGTAAATATGTCAGAGCAGATAACATTTTTCTGGCTTTGTAACTTCCCGTGTAACACTCATTCTGGGATTATTACATTTTCATATAGATATATTATGGATGTCAAATATCCTAGTGCTGTCAGTGTCAGATTCTGACAGTTTCTCAAATAACAACATATTGTGTTGCTTTAAAGCGTGGATTTTTATACTTGCTAAGCCATCCAGTCTAGGTAAGAGGGGAAAGAGCAATAAATTAGTTATTTTGTTTACATTGTACTATGGGAATGTATGCCTCACACTTATTATTTTAAAATGCTTTCCCATGAAGAATTGTTCTCATGAATCCTCTCGTAAAGAAAATATTTACTGTTTATTAGAGTAGTGTATGACCAGATCTTCTGTTAGATATGGTTACTGGTAACAGTGAAGCAGAGCCGAAGACTATAAAACTTATTTATTCTTCACTGAGAAGACCACATGAAAGACCTCAGGAGACTGATTGATCCAAGGTGTCTGGAAATGTTTCATTATCCTTCTTTGTGTAATTTAGACTTTGTGGATATTTTTATTCAGGGGGCAGTACTAGCAGCTGTGTCAAGCCACAAATTCAACTCCTTCTATGGTGACCCCCCTGAAGAGCTGCCAGACTTCTCTGAAGACCCCACCTCCTCAGGTATTTTAACAGAAAGTATATTTACTGCAGTCAACCTGTCCTAATTCTATGCTGACTAGAGTACCAAGTATTTACTAATTTCTCATTTCATAAAGTTGCATATTAAGTTAATGTTTAAATGGGAAAGCATAAGTAATTTTCAGTCCTAATGGTGTTAGTGACTGCAGAAAATGAAGAAAATCTCTGCACAGTTGTAATTTTCTACAGAAATTCTGTCTGATTTTTTTTTTATTTGTTGTATGTACATGTAATTACAAATAGTGCTGTAATCTCGTATGTATATTACTTGAGTGTAAAAGCTTATTGACATTTTGTCTTGAGTTCTTAAGCAGGAGCAAGGTTCTCATACCTTACTAATAGTTATTTATAAAAAGAAGCCATTGAGTACCAGAGTTTCTTGACCTCCTGTTTTAAAGAACAGTATGATTAAGATGTCTCCTCTTTAAAGCACGCTGGACAGTATTTCTGATACTATAACCCAGACCCCCAAATCTTCAGAGACAATACATGTACTTCAGGGACCTCCCAACATATTTCAAAGGGGAGGAGAATACCTTTGCTGTGCTGTGAGCTAGGCCTTGGGCAGGACAGTGATCCTACTCCAAGCAGTCCTTTTGTCCTCAGCCCATATTCAGGAATTTAAATAACCTGGCAGTCCCTATACTAACACAGTCCTGTCATAGTTATTTTGATATAACATTATTCACAACATTTGCAGTGCAAAAATCTGGGTTGTTCTGTCTGATCTAAAATTAGAGTTGGTCTGTCTGATCTAAAAAAAAAGTTAAATGAACTTTTAAGAAAAATTTAAGGCCAATAGGACGCTCTCTTCTATTTTTCTAAACAACGAAGTAGTACTTGCAGAATATTTTAGCTATACACTGACTTTACTAGAAGACGTTTCAGGAGCTTAATTACATGCGCTGAACTGCTGTGTAATAATTCTCTTTCCCAATGTTTTTATAGGTAAGAAAATTACTTACTGACTGCATATTTCTGCTCTTTCATATGAGCAAGTAATTTTTATAAATTATTTCAGTGTCATTGATATAGGAATTGGGGGCAATTTTTTTTGGTTGAAATTCTTATATTTCAATTCTTGGAATTCAAGTTTGAGTACCTAAATTAAAAGGTTGCTTTGTCCTTAGAGATGCACACTGCTCATAATTTCCATAGAAGTGAATGGGAATCTCGGATCATTTATTGCAAATGGGTAATTACAGCCTCATGGCTTAACTTCAGGCAGCCAGCTTTTGAATACGTGATGTACTTGTAAGTAAGGATCCATATATTCTTTTAAAGAAAGAATAGGTTGGGTTTACTTCATCCAGAATTACTTGCAGTGCTTTAATTTTTCTTCACAGCTACTTCCCCCATTTCAATAAAATGAATAGCCCACCAACATGACTGGCAGTGGCAACTTTCCCAGTCTAAAAACTGCAGTTCCTCTTTCCAGTTTCAGTCTGACATCAACAGGGCATGTGTCTTCCTCATAGAGTGATGTAATTGCAGATATCAGTACACGGCAAAGGTACAAGTTCTATTTTTTCCGCACACAGAATACATGAATCCAGTACACATGTAAACTCTACAAAATACCTGTGCTGGATTCATTGTTATCTTGTGTTCATCTCTGAAATAACTGAAACAGTAGCTTGGATTTCTCAGGGAAGTGTAGTTATTCTCCAAAATAACATTGTTGATCTTGCGATGGGAGATCGTAGTGATTAGGACACCATACTAATCGGGTAGTTTTCGTGATGTTTCCCTGACTGACTATATTAGCTGATAAAATACTTAATATCGCAGGATAAACACTGAGGCTTGCAAGAAAAGATACTGCAACTTTCAGCTTCTGAAATTGCTAGATACGGAAATCTATTTTGTTTTCTCTTCAGAAGTACAGTAATAAAGGTTTCAAATATTTCTAGCTTGTAAACATAGGCTCTTTTGATTATTCTAAACTAAACTAGTTTATAGAAATTAGCCATAAAACTCTTGAATTGCAGTAGAAACTTGGCTATCTTAAGGTTATTTAAGTTTCCTTCCTAACACCCCATAATGTTATTCCAGATCATAAACCCTAATGAAAAGCGTTTAATATTTAAATGTTGTTGCCTATTTAATCCTCCCATAAAATTTCATGAAGCTTATCATTAAAATTAAATTATTTGTCAGAAAGGGGCAAATGTGGAAGTCCTACTGAGATAAAGATGCAGAAATATAAATGCTTATTGGGTTATGCAAATTGTATATCCTGTCCTCCTCCAGGTCTTTCTAAACACAGAAACAGAAAATTTCAGTCCTGTCTGTTTTCCAGATTAATCTAGAGGTGTTCTTCTTCAGAGTTCAGTGAACCTCAGTTTGCTGGAACCTTTGAGCATCCTCATATACTACCAGAGTAATAGCCTGGGATATGAAGGCACTATAGGTAGCAAGTCAGATGAATCACAAAGGATATTCTTATTAGAGAACTTTGCAATGAGTGTCAGCAAATCGCATAACTAAATTAGATGGGAATGAACACAGATAAAGTTCATTTAAAGTCAACCAGGTATTTTTCTGTATACATCTTCCTTTCATTCATGCAGAGCGTGCTGATAATTCTTGGTTCCCACAGCTTGTCCTGGGTGATCTATTTCCTCTTTCGTCAGCAGCTGTCCTCTGAAGGACTTAACTGAATCCCACTATCATTCTGTTGGTAACATGGCAGAAGTCAGTCTTGCTGAATTCTGAGAGAGTATGATAAAGGCTTTTAAAATGTTTTGGAAAATTAGGTAAATAATTTTAAACTAAAATATTACTTTACTGCTGATAGGCTGTGTTCAGTAACTTCTTTAGTAAAGCCACTAAACAGCTCAAATGACATCTTGCAAATATTTTTTGCCAGAATGTAAAACTTTTGACTTTCGGGTTGCCTGTCTTCAAGACATTGTAAAATGTCGATTGCCCAAGGCAGTGAATGTTTTTTAATATGCTGAAACAAACATAAACCAGAAGTTAGCAATCAGCAGCTCTAAAGGCTAAATCTGGCACATGAGAAAAATTGGCCTAGTAGAGAGTATTTGAAGTGGACCGTGAAATGAATTAGGTGCCAGAGAAATTCACAGTTTGCTCTCTGCTGCCCTTCCCCATCCAACTCCCTCCCCTCTCCCCTGCCCTCCCTGGCCCTCCTATCACCTGGTTGCACATCAGATCCAGACAGAGGATTTCCTCCGATTCTGTCATATGCTGACCATTTGTCCCCTAACAGAGAGTACAGAGGTATAATTTTCACGTTTTTTGATAAGAATGCCTCAGGCTGCAGAATGAACATCGCCAGGGTAAAACTTTTAATTTTTCCTCCTTTTGCTTCTTCAGCTCCCCCATTCTGCGGCAGCCCAAGGAAAGGCTGTGGAATTGTTTGACATTTTGACTTGGGAAGCTGAATTTAGGAAGACCTTTTAGTTTACTTTGGAGTTTTAAGTAGATTCAGGATGTTTAACTTTTTAGGCCAACAGTTAGAAAAGCCCATAAATTGAAGAGGTTTTTTATAACTTTCTATTTCCAAAAACCTTTTTGTAGCCACATTTTCAGAACTACTGAGTCAGTGTTGGAGTTAAGCCAGTGGATAGTCCATAGTCTTTGGAAACCTGCATAACTGATTTTTAGATTAAAGCAAACCTTACCTTTTGGCTAAAGGACTTTCCTCTGTAATGCCTGCTTGAATTGCTTGGTTTAGCGTGCTCATATTCTGAAATGCGACTAACAGGTTTCAGACTAGCTTTTTGCTGCAAACGGTTCTACATTCCTGTAAGGCATTTTCTGATGCTGTGTTTCGGTTCAAACCACAGAGAAAGCACAGCAGCATATTTTATAAGAGACTGACCAAATGTATGAGTGTAGCCTAGGCTGACAAATAGCACTGTTGCAGTACTTCCTGAACATTTATGTGCTTTCTGAGCTCTGTGGTAACAGTGTAAGGTGATGAACATAGAAGCAGTGTTTTTGCATTGCACAGAAAGCTGGCACATTTAGTCTACGTCAGTGTTTCTAGTTTGTTTTCTCAAACTGCAAGGCACAAACTTCATATGGCATTTTTACAAATGCATTTTGCTATTTTGTCTCAGGGTTTCTGTATGTAAGTTGAAATTTTCATTCTTTTTTTATCTTGTTAGACTCTATATTGTCATATCAAATGAGAAATTTTTAACAGTATAAGATCTTGATTTTCAAATTTGAAAGTAATAATAATGGGAAAAAAGCTAAATCTGATAGTCTCTCAGAGTGAGATCAAACAGCAAATGTATGGCCAAGTTGTAAAATCCCTGTTTCCAACATACGTGGAACTAACTTAACTCACAATTTAGTGAGTGATTAGTAGTTTTATGGGATTTAGATTCCATGAAATATGGGCAATATAAGCCCATATCTTAAAAATGATCGGTCTCATAGACACAAGGAAGAAAAAGAAATATTGTTGTTACACAAAAATTACCTATGATTTTGTAAATATTTGCAAAGGGTCTAGTGTAACATTTTTCAGTATGAGTGCTTGGGGAAAAAAAATTACATTCACCTTATAATTTACTGTTATTAAATCCTTATCTAGTATTACAGGTATAACTGACTATCAGTTTTGAGATCACAAGTTTGAGTGTTTCCAATACTTCGTTATTATCCTTATGATTTTTCAGCTATTTAGTCTTTGTTCTGGTACCTTTAAGTACAAAAACTTTTAAGTATATAAAGCCCCTGTAAATGAAAATCAATAATAAAGTGATTGTATTTCTAAATGGTTCTCATAATGATTCTCACTGCACCTTTTGTAAAAAAATTGATTTCAATATAATATTGCTAAATTCTAGCTAGTAAATATATTAATTAATATGATGTTATGCTTCGTTTGCAGTATGTTGAAGTAGTTTGTCAGTTCACCTCTTACAATATTCTTACTTTAAGTCATTTTTTGTCCACGAGTTTTTTTAAAATAGTTTAACCAATGTTGAGAAAAGTCTGGTATTTTAGATACCTAACACTGCGTACATGTGCTACCTTCCCATTGCCAAGTGTTTGTTTTCCTCCCATCTCAGTCGCAAGTTGCATTTGCTTCACACATAGAAACCATATTAAAAAAAACGGGGGGGTCCTGTCACTTTGTTCATACTATTTCGTGGCTAAACTAGTGTGCTAGGTTGCAGCTTTATAAATCGCTTGTTCTGAAATCTTCATACTGTTTGTTGTTTGTCCAAACGCTGCCTTCCTACTAGGACTTCTAGCAGCAGAAAGTAGGTATCCCTTTGTTTTCCTTTAAGGCATATCATTCAGCTATGGTGTGTGTCTTTGCATGTTTAAAAATCAGCTTGCTTCTCTTCGCTATTTTCAGTTTTAATACTGCCTGTTCAAGAAAAATAGCCCGTATGTTTTTGACTAAATCTGTCTATAACTTTCAAGGTATAATTACCCGGAAGTAACACGATTTCCAGGGAATTCTGAAGATTCTAGTATAGAGGCAGTATTAAAATTACCTGGCTTTTTGTTGTCAATATTTGCAACACAACTGAAATAAATTTTAATTTTCATTAAATTAATAAAGGATAAAATGGTTTGGATTTGTGTTTTAGTTCCAACATTAATGTCTTCATGGACTAATGGGCCTTTTTCTCCTCACGCTAAATATATACTATAATGTTAGTCATGTATTATTTTCTTGCTATACCCTTGCATGAAATTTCTTGATCATTCTGTGTTGATGTGATACATGATATATGCATATGCATTGTGTATATGCATACACCTGATTTAAATAACTATCCAGTATGTGTCTCCTTAATGAAGGAATATTATTGACATGTAGGGAGGAGGTTCAGCTGCAAGTTAGCTGCACGCTTCATCAGACTGAAAGCACAAGCACTTCTAACACCTGCAGACTATACTAGACAGAGGAGAAGGTGTGAAATTCTAGACCCTTTGGCACAAACCGCAACCATTTCAAAACCAACAAATTCGGCATCTCAGAACACAAGCTATAAAAAGTGGGGGGTTTCCTGCAGCATTTTAAGATTCGTAGGCTGACAGTTGTTCTTCCGTCCTGTGTCAGGGCAGCAAGACATATGTCCATGTCTCCATTTCTGATCAAAGTAATGGATTTTGGTTTTGTTGTTTGGTTTATTCTTTTGACCTTATAGGTTGTGGGGGATGTTGTTCCTTGTCCTCCTATTTCCCCGTCCCAGAATGCCTGTCCAGTAATACGAGAGTGAGAACCCAGTGGATTTTTATGTCAAATTTTTGCAACAGTATTATTTTTATACAGTTGTAGGGAAAAAAGCAATCTCACACAGAGCCTCTGCCACTGATTTTTGGTTTTCATTTGTGCATAGAGACTTTCTTCAGTACACCTACTGACTGATAGAGTGTGCTGCCCTCGTACTGGTCAGAAGAGAGTTTCCGTATATTTTTGCAATAAGGAAGAAAGTATCTAAGGAAGTAATAGTGAAGGGCGTTCAAAATACTTATTTGTTTAGTTGCATGTGAGTGTGCTACCTGTAAGGTGTGGGTCTGGTCTGAAAAACAATACCTTCTCAGCACATATTTCTTTACCAGCACACTAGACTGCCTTCTGTGGTATCTGTGGCTAGTTTTACAGTGAGAGAGAACTGGGAAGAGGAATTGACAAACTTTGTGTAAAGGTCCCAAGTATGGAGACAGGAGAAAGCTGGAGACCTGCATACACAGTGCCCCTGTGTGTGCAGAATAAAACGAAGGCTGTTTTCAAAATCAAGCATCAGTTTCTCCCTGCCCCTTCCTCCCTCCCCTCCCTTCGCCCTCACCCCCTCCTTTTTTTGTATTTCCATATATAGTACTCTCCTCTGCGTTCCTGCTTCTGTTTAGGAACACTTTATCTCTTGTTTTCTCTCTCTCTCTCTCTCTTTTTTCCTTTTCTTTTTATTTTGTTTGGTCTTTTCCTCTCTCTCCCTGTTTTTCTCTTCTGCACCTATTTCCTTTGGTTTTCTCTGACTTTTACATGCCTTTCTTTCCCCTCTTGTATTCCATAGGTGTTCTTAACTTCTTTGATTTAGTTGTAAATCCCAATACCCTTCAATTGCACCAACTGCCTTCTTTCTGAAGTTTCACTGTAGTCTCCATAAACCTCCATCTTTCTAGTTGTCTCCCTAGATTCTTCTCATTTATATATATATAAATGTGTGTATATATATATTATTACTGTCTTAATCGCTTCCCAGTAGCATTCACAGAACTGTGTGCATGTGGGAGCATGTAAAAAGAGAGTGTCTAAACTTGGCTGTTTGGTTTCTGTCCAAGAAGGAAGAAGTCATTAAACACTATATAGCTCAAATTTGAGGAGGATAGAGTCCTTACTTGCCTTTCACTTTAATTACACTGTTGTGTATATATGTGAAACATGTATCTCCCACCTTATTTTAAGCTATTATAGGCATATATATACACATGGCTTGGCTGTCATCTGTTCTTACAGAGATAGTTTCTCTGGACTATAGTGAAAAACAAAGAGCAACAAATTACTGTGTGAGGTTACAGGCATCTCAACTCCAGTGATTCTTGCAGATGTGGTTTAAAGTGATGAAGAGCATCTGGTACTCACCTGGCTTTCCCTTACATCTAAGAAGTTACATCAGCACAAGTAGTGGCAAGATCCCATCTCTGTAAAAGATTCTTTTCTCGCCTTTAATGGAAACAGCATGTGTTTAGTTTTTATAATTATGCTGATATTGAGCTTAGATTTTCATGTTTCGCTAAAGTGAACAGTTTTAAATGCATACTTAATTGTTATTTGAAAACCTGAGCTGACAGACACCCCATCATTTCCACAGCATTTTGATATAGTGCTTAATTACCTAATGTGTTAAAAATTTATGCCTTGTGTTTTTAGGGTATCATAATCAGATGCCAGCAAAACAAAACTACTGGAGGCACTGATTTATACAGTTATCACTAAATACATCATTTAAAAGGTATAAGTGTGGCTGGAGTCTTAAAGCGGAAGCAACGTGAAAAATAATAAAATCCACGCCACTTGAATCTCACATTACAGAGTTGGTAAAAATTATCTCATTGTCACTTTACCAGATGTGCTCTATCAGAATCTAATAATATTTATAAGATATTTTTTCTGAAAATAACTGCACTTCACAATAATGTCCATGCCTGTTTTTTATGAGATTGTACCCAGTGACTTCATTTAGTGACTCTAACACTTGATCTCTCTAAAATCTGACAATTTTGGATGGTTTTTCTTCTGTCCTTGCTGTATTTGCTAGCTTCAGATCTCTTCATAAACAAAGTGAAATGCAAATCCTACCTTCTGAAATGCCTGTGCTTTGAGAGCCAGGATTGTTTTTTAATTTCATTTCCAGTGGCTGCACACAAGAAGGCAGCCAATAGATGAAGTTAGGAGAAATCAGCTTGTGTTGATTGTAGATTGACTGCCATAAGGACTGAAGTGTGATATATAGAGAAATTGCAAATAGCAGCTAAGCTTTGGTTAGTCATTTAAAAACCACTATAAAATCTTCAATGCATAGTTACTTACCTATTTGTACAACATAAAGAATAGTTGAAAAGCCCATCCAAACTAAGGTAGTTTATAAGAATGAACAGGATTATAATGAGTGGTTGGTGTCAGGAACTTAATTTTATACAATTCTACAAATCTAAGGGGTTTGCATTTTGTCAGTGTATGTCTAATAAAAATATGCTATTATTATAATGGTTGTTATAAGGTCTTCTGCAGAGTCATTTCCTGGAATACTAATTGCAGGAGACTTGCAAAAAGGTCACGGGTTTATAGTTTTGCATTTAAACAAGGTCAGGTTTCCTCTAACAAGTTTTCATTGCTCAGAGGAGGGTTTATGTCTGACAAAGACTTAAATGGGCATTTGTAATCTTCAATATTAAAAAAAATAAAACAGTTCTTTTACCCTCTCTCAGAATGTGTTTGTAGTCAGAATGTAGTCTTTGCATTTTGCAGCAAGGTGTAAGTCTTTTTACCTAAACGCTCTTTTATTCATATACTGTCGCAGATCACTGCTGCGTGAAAAGAAGCTCATAATTCTCTGTACTGCCTGCTGCATAAGAGAGGAAGTCAATTGTATCTGCCTTGTTTGCTGAGCCTCAGGAAAGCAAACTTTTGGTGTGTTTTGTGGTGGAGACATATTACTATTGGAGAATATGTAGGCAATACGTGGAATAGTGTTTTAAAGATTTCTTTTCTTTTATTCTCTTTTATTCTCTTCTCTCCTCTTCTGCGGAGAAGTAAGCAACTCCCGCCTACCTCTAAAGTTCAGTTTCTCTAGCCAAACCAGCTGTTCCAGATGAGGACAGCTAGATGCCAGAATGTAATAGCAGCACTATTTTACCAAAGCTTCATCTACTTGCAACTTGATGAACCAGTGTCCCCACCAACTTCAGGTAGTATTAAGGGCATTGTATGAGAACTACAAAGACTCTAGAGATAGAATTTAGCTGTAAGAGAGAACTACTTACAAATGGCCATCTCCGTAAATGAGGTAACAGAACCTGCAGGAAATACCTATGATAACTTTGACTACACACTGGGTGAAGAAATAATCCCAAGTTATTGCCTTATAAAGCAAATATGTCTAACTGACAAATAATACATCTGCCTCTGTAGGCAGAAGGCTACTCTGTTTATCTCCATCTTCTTAGAAGTGATTTGATATCATCCTTAAGAAGTCATTCCAGTAACTATGAAAACATTTCATGTACTAGTACTGACTGCGGAAGACCGTCATAAACATTCTGACTTTTTTTTTTTCTTTTTAATATAGTAAGAGTCCATAGTTTTCAACTTTTCAGAGTTGCCAGCCCCAAGGGAACTGTGAATAGTTGCAGCCATCCTTTCTTAGGTGGTCTTGTGGGAATACAAGAAAGATAAGGTTGTGGGCATGGCCCAGAGTCACTGCTCATTTGCACACTGAGAACATTTGTGCAATTACAGTAGGATCCGCAGTTACCACAGTCTTCTCACAGAGCCATGTTTGGTGTGGATTTTGTTACTATTACTGTGGTAATATTACTATTGTTACTATTACTATTACTTCTACTTGTATCGCTGGAATTAAAGCTTTCCTGTACAATTGTATGTGTATATGTTTTTATAGTAACTTAAGGTGCAGGGTGAGATCCGTATCACCTAAGTGGTTGGGGCCACTTGAAAGTTCTGTGGCAGTAGGCAGCATTTTCTAACAAAGTTTACTTCAGGGAGTCTTAAAAAAAACAAAGCAAGCCAGTCAAGTTAGTCAACTTCCTTTTTTTCCTGGCTTCCTAATATTTATGCATCATTCTGGGTTTTATAGTTATGGATTCTGTCTGTAACTGCTACAAACCATGAGAAATCTGAGCTTTTAGATTGTATGACTGTATAATAACTCAATTCCTTCCTTTATTATCTATGCTGAGGCTAAAATGGGTGCATCTGCAATGATGAAAAGAGATTAAATCCTATTTCTGGAGGATCCAAGCTTTAATTATAAATATTGAGTGTTTTTACACTTTCCCTAAAGATTAGAAATTTAGCTTAAATATGATAGAATACGAATCTCTTTAGAGACAGGTATGCTGTAAAGATTGGTCAATTTATTTTATGTAGTATCTTTTATCTGAATTTAAAACTCTTCTGAAAGGTACTCTTAGGCTTTTAACCAGATGTCTGTAACAGAGACAGTTGAGGTGTTTACAAAAATGCCTGCAGAATTGTTCTATCACTTTTTTATGCAATGACATGCTGTCAGTATAGCGCTGCTATGCCATTTTCTCATGCAGGTGCCTGTTGTTTGTAAATGCATGAAAGACAGAGTAGTAGATACAGCATAAAATTATAGGTAAAAAAACCATAAGGTAGAACTGTGATTTTGAGGGATTAGCAAAGTCACTGTCAGAACTTCTCATCAGATTTGTTAAGGATATTCTTGGAAACTTTCTTTTTTAGCCATCTATTCAATGCGACCAATGGACAGGAGAAAAAAGACCTAATGAACAAAGCTTAATATTTTGCAATTCCCAGATATTCAAAAGGTTGTTGAGAAGCAAATATTAAAAAATAGTAACATTTATTTCTATTTGAAAGACCTCAAAGTATTCCACAAAATAAAATTCCCAAAGTAAATAATACTGTAAAATAAATAATGTGGTGGTCCAGAGCATTCGGTATGTCACAGTAATGCAGTGCAGCAGACAGCTTTGAACATGCTTCTCATTGGTTCTGGTTTTGGCTCAAGCTTTAGTGGTTATGAGCAACATTGAGCAGTATTAGAGACTCTTAACATATCCAAGTCTCTGAAGTGAATCTTATCTTGAGTTTTCCTTAAGCAGTCCAAATACACAGAAAGAGCTTTGAACCCAGAAAGCGAAGTTTTGCTAGAAAAGAAAATAATTAATTTAAACTCTGAGCATGACAAGAATAGGAATAAAAGAGAATTCTAACAAATTTCCTTCTGCCAACTGCATCCTGGAAAGTCAAGCACTTTCCTTCAGGCTTGAAGATCTCTAAGTTCATCAACTTTTAACTGACATACTGAAACGTTAGAAGAAACTCAGCGCGCAGTCCCTTTTGGGTCCGTTGGTAATGGTTTTCTTCCTTGCCTTTGAGGCTTAGCTGTGGTCTCTCCATGCTCTTACCAACAGATTCCCAGTGCCTGTATTTTCTCAGGTTTCCTGCAGTGTCTCCCAGTGTGGAAGCTGTGACACAGGCAGAGGAATATGAACAGTTCCTTTCAGCTGAGCATGCTTACTCATTTTCAAAGACAGAGCAGTTTTTTCTCTTCATCAGTGCACCTGACCCCATGTGCAGCAACTACAATAAGGCAAACCATTAGTTTTACTTGCTGACCAGCCACCGCTTTTTTAAAGGAGCATACCTTAAATTAATACATCAGTTGGAAATGAGTAGTCAGACACATTTAATGGGGGAGGACGAAGAAGTCTTATTGCTCCTGAGCCATGAGTTGTGATGAGAGGGAATATTGTTGTTCTTAATCTTGGTGTACAAGGAACTGCAAGGAGAATCCTAGGTTGAGATTTGTACTAAATGCAATGCAAGAGTTTCTATACTTGTAACTTACTCATCCTTCTAAGCCATGAGGTCTCAAGTCTTCTATAGTAGTTTTTGTGTATTTTGTTATGTTTATTCCAGTTTTTCAAGGTTTTCAGAGAAATAAGTGAATTTAACTTGTTTCCTTCTGTGGTTAAGAGGGGGTTGGGGTTTTTGTTTTTATTACATTCTGAAAATGCAATAGATTACAAAAGGGTTTGAGTTAAGGAAGGCTGGTAAGAATTGTTCATACAGTGGAGGATGGAATTTCAAGAAATACAGCCATTTTTTAGATATTATCTATCTTGACAAAAGGACACTGGCAAATGAATTAAGTAAACAGAATAAACATATTAAGGAGATATTAGTGAAATACAGAATGTGTAGAATTCTGTATCCAGAATTAAGAATTTATTTATGAAAAAGCATTCAGCAGTTCACTGTCAGACACCAGCGTTTTTGTAGACCACTGGATATGCTACCATCTTTCCAGACGCTTATACCACTGTGGAAAAACTGAAGACGTGGGCCGTGGGTGTTTAGATAAGCCAAAGTTAGCATTCTAGTAATGCACACAAGTGGCAGCCACCACTGATACCTGATGCGTAAAACAAGCTGTTACACAAGGAACCAATATGGGCTGGTTTACTGTGGATTTGTGTTGTGTTTCTGTAACCTCCCCTGCTGTGAGTTCAACTCTCCTCATGGACTTCCACCTTCCATAGTGCCTCCTGTTTCTCCGTTTTGTCCTCATATCCCTCGCTTCTCTTTTCACCCTTATGCCATATAAAAATCATCCCCATCTTCCTATGACCCAAACCAATCCACTGGTCAAAAGGCAGCAAGTGCTATAACTGGGTCTGAGATAACTAAGCAAGCAGAACAAACAGAACAAAAACCGGAGCTCATGTTACAGCCTTTTTTTTCTCCACCAGAGGACACAGCAGTCAGGTCTTTCTTTCTCTTCTTCCCCCATCCAGATGCTGATTTTAAAAGAATTTGTGAAAACGTTGCTTCTTTCAAACTTTTACTGATTTGGAATATGTATTTGAAATTGGCCAGCAGTTAAAAAAAGTGAAAAAAGAGAAGGTTGGGGTGAGAATGGTGAGGACAGGCAGTTGGGCAGATAATCCAAGTAACTTTGTAAGACAGCATTGGAAACTAGGCTAAAATAGAACAAAGCTAAGATTAATAAAAAAGGGGTTTAACCTCTCTTCAGTTAAACCATTTCTTATGTATAATTACACTATATATGGGCACTGTTGATATACATAAAGTTTATTTGGTGAGTTTTCCTGTAAAAACTCCAGCTTTCTGAGGTTCCTGTTCCAGTTGTACCAGATGAAGTGAAATTTCCTTTTCCGAAGTTCAGTTTACTGTGAGTCTTTGCTTTATTGATCTTTATTCTTTTTTTTTTCTTTTTTTTTTTTTTTTTTTTTCCTGTTTATTGCCCCATAGGAGCAGTCTCACAAGTGCTGGACAGCCTGGAAGAAATTCATGCACTTACTGACTGCAGCGAAAAAGACTTAGATTTTCTTCACAGTGTTTTCCAGGATCAGCATCTTCACACGCTACTAGATGTAAGTTTTCTGTGAGAAACAATTTGAGTGCATTTCTGTGTCTGTTATTCATTGGATAATGTTTTGTTTTATCCCGAATATATTCTGTGTTATTGTTTCATACAAAAATGAATTTATTTATTGTGGAATGTCACAATCAACTAGCACTTTACACAAAAATACATTCTAGGACTATATATACAGAATATTTTAGAATATGTAAGTGCTTAATGACTTGGTTTGAATTAATAGCTTTGCTTTAAAATAATTTATCATAATAAGCTTTTTTCTTTTGGTAAGGGCTGGATTATATTTTTTATTTTAAATGTGACTTGCAACTTTATAACTGTACAGATTCATTCCTTTTTCATTATTTTTAAGCAATGTAATTATCTTAGACCAGTTCTATGGATATTCTTACAAGTATGACTTTTGTGTGTGAAACACCTAGGTATGCCTGTTTCTGTCGTATACTTTAACACAGCACGTAATAGGCTCAGTCATTTACATCTGTATTATTCTGTGGTTCGTGAGAGCTATTACTCCTTAAGACAGCAGGGGGGGGGGGTGCAAAAATTACAAAGCTGGAAGATTCAGGTTAGTGCTCCTGGTAGGCATAATCAGGACTTGGTTGCTGTTTCTTTACTGTCTATCTGTAAGCATAGTTCACTGTCTGGCTATACATACAGATCAACTGTGATATCAGATGGTTCACGGATTTCTTTTTCTTTTTCTTCCAGAAAACTAAAGCGCTCTATTTTGCAAGAATAGTTTTAAAAAGCAAGTAGTCTGGTGTTTGAGACAAAAATGCTTGCACGCTACTTATCTTTCTGTGCCTTGAGGACTTCCTCTTTTCAAAGTTTCTTGTTATCTTGTCACACGCAGAAATCCTATTTATATTTCCCAATGGTTTTTTAACCAAGCAGGCCTAAGAAGCAAATACATTGTACTTTCTCCAAAACTGTGTGAGTTTAGGAAAACATACGTATAGTTTTGATGTAGAAGTATTTGCTGAACTTCAACTGTCTGCAAAAACAGGGACCTTCAGCATCACTACAGGCTTACACTTCATCCCTCACATTGAGTGCCAAGACCCTCATTGAAGGACAAATTCAAAAGCATATCAGGCTGTTATTGATTTCTGTGTCTACACAGTATTGGGGTCTAAAATAAAGGTGAAAAAGAAGCAGAAAAAACTTTCCCTGATTTTTTCTGGGATATATGGATACTCCATGTTGAAGACAGAGTACTTGCCTTCAGGCAAGACAAACTTTCTAAAGCAATCTACACATTCCACTGAGAAAAAACTTACAATGGAACCAGATCCACAGGCATAGGCTATGTCCACATTAGCAAGTACTACAACATAACAATAACAGATCTGTAGAGCAAAGCATTTGACGCTGAGGACCCAGTGTCAACAATTCTTACACTAGCTATACCGCAGTCCTATGGACTGAATAACCACTGGTAGGTGAACAGCATCTTCTATTTTAGTGTCATTTGAGAGTAAATATGCTCTGGTAACACTGAAAAATTGTTGAATGCTTTAGTTCCTATATGCAGCTTTGCAAGGGTATGACCTGAATGTAAATGGTGCCGTAGTTCCTTTGGTGTCCAAACTCTTTAAAATGTAGTAGATGATTTGTACACTTCTTACAGTTTTTTTAGTGATTGGTGAATAGTAGGCCACCTGGATTCTGTGCATCCTTCAAGTTTAAAGGATTGAAATCCACACATACTTCCTTCCAGAAGAGGACCCAGCTGCAGGGTTCTGAACTGGCTGTATGGGAACATAAGCCTTCTGGTAAAGCTTCCCCACAACATAGCTGCCCGTATGACTCGAGGAACCGGAGATAGCTGTTACGTGATGAGGGCATTGCTCTGGCACAAGACTCTACAGTTCTAATCTTTGTTCTTGATAACTACTTATGCATTTTACATTAAACAGTCATTGGAGAAAATTCTATGAAGCATGCGGGAAGGAGGGATTCAGAGTTCATGGCTTTCCTAAATTGCATCTCCAACAACTCATCTTGCAATTTGCATTAAAATATGAATCTTTTTTTTCTGGTGTAAGTTCTTCTAGCTTGTGTTCCAGATCCTTAAATTCCTCTGTCTTTTTATATTGCATGCTGCAGTATAGGAAGGTGGTCAGATAATAGGAACGAGAAATATAAATCTGGACAGGAAGATAACAACATGACTGTAACAATAAGAACCAAAACACTTGCGTCACTCATGCAGAAAGGTTTTAGATATTTATTAACCATTATTATGTTGTCATATAACTTCTTGGGCTTTGGTAAATCAGATGGCCTTAGTTTTAAGTATTTAGCTGTATGACAGGTCTGCCGGACATTAACCTGCTCTTCTGCAATACTTTTACTTTTTTCTGTTCTTTACAATACCAGTCTGGTTCATAGTACTTCGCTAATGATCTATTATTTCTGTAATGGTCTGCTGTAGCCTTTTAAACAAGAAAAAGCTGCAGTGAATTTGTACCATTTTACCATTCTTTTATTTAAAAGTCATGGTCATTCTCTTAGACAGAAAGGGATACATTTAAATACACACTATAATAACATATTTGTGAGAACAAAATGCTATCAAAAAGCATTTTTGTTTTATTATGCTATGTAGAAGGGGGATGATAGAATTTTCAAAAAAATACTTTGATTAGAATAATACAAAATAAAGTTCTAAAAGATTGCAATGTCACGAAACACATATTTGAAAGACTGATGCAAGTTACAGACAGTATTATTTGAAAGGGTAGCTTTTTCATTTCAGTAACATATGTGGGAAATTGATTTCTGTTTATGCATTGATACTATTCCAGTTTCTCTCAGAAATCTGAAAAAATCATCAGTTGTACTTGGAGGAAGTTCTGTCAGGGAAACTGTTTATTCCTCTCAGAATATTTGAGGTTAATGAGGCCACCAGAACAAGTCACCTGTAAAGCACTGCATTCCACTAAGTAGGAATTTTCTAATCTGTTGTGAAGTTGTGGCTGTCACTTTGCCTTAAAACTACTGTTCCTCTTCCTTGGACTTTTTCCACAGTTAAATTTGTTCTCATGTTCCTACTCTTTCTCAAGAGTTATCCTTATTTTTAGATTAGGCACATGATGATAGATCACATCTACTGCTGAAATACGTTCTTTTGCTTCTAAACTAACTTTTTCTGAAAGTAAAAAAAAGAAAGGACAATCTTTGTGTTAAAAATGCAAGTTACCCATGTGTTGTTTTTTCAGGTATTACAGATCACAGAATTGAAGTCCTCTTTCTGAGTAATTCATTAACTTAAATGTTATGGGGACAGGCACCTCTGAAGACCATAGAAGGCAGGGTTCCTGTCATCCCATTGATTGTTTTTAATTGATTCATTTCTGTATGTCTGTTTAGATAGATATTTTAAGACTCTCTTCCACTATTTGGGTGCCAAAGCTGTTCAAAACAAGGGGGGGAAAGGTGCCAACTACTTACAAAGTAATTTATATTGTCTCTGTGCCAAATCCTGCAATACACCTGACGTGGGCTTATTGAATAGCTGCATTGTGTGGTTTTTTCATAATTTTACACAATCCCTCTGTTGTGTTGAGTGTTTTTTCCTACGCAAAAGTTACACAGTACATTATTAAAAATTTAATTTTGTTTACTGGGGAGAGTAAAGAAAAGGGCCTTCTAGGAACAACCATTTAGAAATATTCACCACCTAAAAAAAAAATGTATTGTTTAATAATTGAAAGAGTAGCTTTGCGTTGGACAGATTTTTTTTTTTTTTTCCTCCCTTCTGTTAGAAATGTGATGATCAAAATTTTGGTGAATGCTGTAGGACATTCCTCTGTGTGACTTGGAACTGTCTGGGTTTATGCCTATATAAAGCTTTATAGATTGTTTCATTTTGGTATCCAATTTAGATCATAAAGAATGTATAACAAAGTTAAGTAAAGAATATAAATAACTTTATGTAAAAACAGAGTTAAATTTAAGTAGTGAAACAGCTTTTTATTACCACTGACAGATTTTTAGAAGCCTTATCAAATGCTTGAATTAAGATTTTTTTGTTGACTTTCATGAAAGAGATCCTGGGAGGCATTGCTGTCTTGTGCCAGCAGTACCAAAAAAGAAATTGGAAATAAGTATGAAGAGGTTACTAATTTTGGAGGCGTTGGTGTTTGGCTATTTTCTGTATCATGACAAAAGATTTTACTTTAATGATTAATTGTTTCAAAAAGTATACTGGGCTTCAAGGCTGTGCCAAATGGGGAAGATCTTTACACGTTATGTTTCATCTCTATTGGTGCATCAAAGGAAGCAAGGTTTGCTAAAAAGTAAAACCAGAAGCTGCTATTTTATGCAGCTGCCTACATTGAAGGAGACAAGAGAAATCATTCTCCTCTTGAGTCAAGTAGTTTGGTCACCTCTCCAGGGACGCTTTCTGTGGGTGATTCTGAATGCAGATGTCGTTCGATTTACAAGTGAGATTTTCGCTCAGCTGGAGAACAATATCAGCTTTTGTGTGACTGGGGCCTCTCTATGCTACTGGCTTTGTCTGTGTCTGTCCTGAGTCAGATAGTTCTCTAGGCTGATAGCTTTTCGCTGTTAATTTAAGAAGTTTGTTACACTATTTTCATAGATGGAATCATTAAGGTAAGTGTTGTTCTTTCTGCAAGTATATCTGCGATAGAAGTGTTAGGAACTTTTAAGAAAGTTTATTTTAGCTTTTGCTGGCGTAACATATTACACATGTACGGTTTTAACTCAATGAGATTAAATAAATTTTGGAGTGGCTATACGTATCATATCTATATGCGTAGCTGCTTCTTCCCTTTAGAGTTTAATTTCAAGAGAATCTTGATTTTATGTCTGTTATCCTTTGCTGCTAATGGTAAAGTTTCAAAAAAACATGCATCCGTGCACACTTCAGAGTTCCCTTAGTATTTCTTTTGAGCTCAGTCATCCAAACAGATTTGGTCCTGAAGTCCAGACTTTTAAGGAAACATACTTTCTCTTTTGCTAGAGTGAATGTTGTTGGGACCTCAGTTTAGCCTCTTACATGGTTGGCTAAAGCTTTCTACTGGATTTGTTTTGGTTTGTTCTGTTTACCCTCCCAATGTTGGACGTTGGCACCGTAAATTTGAATGTCTTTTGTAAAAGTAGCTGTTATTCAGCAGTGTCCAGCCATGGCTGATACTATAGTTCTCTGTTTGAAATGTCTTAAACTCTTCATACATTTATCCCTGATTTGCTCTTTTCTGAGCAAAGTGTATTAAATTAACAATTCTATTATATACTTTGAAAAAAACCAAAGCAAGAGACATTTTTATTTCTATTTTCAGGAAGCTTTCATTTCCTTCTTCCTTTCTTTTCTTTTATATTATAAATAGACTGGTGGAATATCAATCATATGATATAGAAAAGAAAATAAAACCAGCAGCTGTGTATAAAAAGCTTAAATATTTTCATGAATCATCTAATTTTTCTATTTTTTGATTTGAATAAGAATGGTTTTCTATGTGAATCACATAGCGTGATTCCAAGTGTTTTGGATCAACATTGGTCCTTACCCTCTTGAACACTGATTATGTTAAAACTAATAAGTGGAACATGTTTTAGTGAAACATGAATGCGTTTCTCTTGCAAAAACAGATCAAAAAGTGTATGTGTGCTAGATGTCTTGCTAAACCCCCTCAGAACATGTTATGCTTATGTGAAATAATCCTTTCTCATTTTTAAAACACCTTGTTTTCCAATTTTTAATTATCCTTTAATTGATATGTTTGTAAGACAAAAGCAAATGGAAAATATTTGTTAAAAAAAAAGGAAAAGAAACTATGTTGGCAGGAAAGCACCTTGCTATTTGGGGAATCAAATCTGGCTTTTATCCCAGTCCAGCAGAGGCAGCATGCTCAGCCCCAGGGAGTGGGAGGGACTGTCTCTCACACTGCAATGGAAACTCCTTTCCCAAGTAATGTAGAAGGAACAATGACCAAGCCTTAGGGAGAACTGTTTGAAGAATTCCTTCAGCGGGTGGGCTGGATCATCATCACCACTGCACTATGCTTTTTCTCTAAAAGGTAACTTCTCTGGAAGGCCATATCTGAAAGAACACTGAAAGCAGAGACTACTCTAGAATATCTTCTGCATTATTTCATAATCATTCTGTAAAATACCTTCCATTTTCAACTTCCTTCATGTATTTGCATTTCATTTTCTGTGTTCCTGGGATATGTAGATCACTGTGCAAGTCAGCATCATCTCATTGTTTTCTTGTTCCTCCTGTTTCTCTGTCTTACAAATTTATGTAGAGAATTTGTCTTATATTTAGTCTTCTGAGCAGAAACCATTTTTCTTCCATGTTTTTATAATATCTTATATAATACTGATATGTGACTGGGTCTCTTAAACACAAGACTAATACAAATAAGAGCTAACGGTATCTTTTATATTGAATAATACTCATTTTTGAGAAATGTATGTATCCACCACTTTCCAACAATGCAAAATTCTGGGTCGGATTGCATGACACTGTGATAGTTGCTTTGTTGCGCTTAACCTGTTTTATTTCTAACTAGTGTTCTGTCATTCTGAGTATTTACAAGCATAGTACTGATGTGGTGAATCATCAAGTGAAATTCAGCTTAATAAAGTATGTACTTTAAGTTAGAATTGTACTATTTAGCCCATTCCTCTTGGCCTAATGTCATCTTCCCAGTGTCAATGGTGTGTCACTGTGAGTGTCTGTGCAAGTGTGTGTGTGTCTGTGTGCGCCAACATATCTTACCCCAAAAGCATAAATCTGTAGACTTTTTTTGAGTATGTGGAATTAAAAATTCCCTTGATTACAGTGTATTTTTTTGTTACTGGGCCCTGATCTGTCAAAGAACACTAGAATTGTATTGCTGGCACTTGCAGAACATTTAATTAGCTTCACTGATACTGTTTTGAGGTAAAGAGGATCATTTTCATATTTGACTTTCTAGATTTTCTTCACTTCTTTTTATGTTGACTGTAGTTCAAGTTAGTTTGAGTTCCTTTTTACCATAAGGGTTACCTGTTTGGGGTTTTTTTCCTTATAAAACTTCAGTTTCTCAAATTTATTATTTCTCCAGGAGCTTGGGTCTTACTCTGAGAAAAGGCAAAAATAAAAAAAAATGCTACAGCGCCCGGCGTACAGTCCACAAATCTTGAATAACACTTCTGCTTTGTTGGTGCTGAGAGCTTTCTTCTATACTTAGTTTACATTAAAATACCCAAAGGCAATACAGTAACAGCCCAATAAGCTGTTATGCTTCTATCTTTGAAGTCAGTCAGGCCTCACTGCCTCCTACTTCCAGTTATTCAAGTAGTTGGCTGGTACATGTTGACTGTTCTTTGTACTAATGAGTTCATTGCAGTATATTTTT
Source organism: Astur gentilis (assembly GCF_929443795.1). Taxonomy (NCBI): domain Eukaryota; kingdom Metazoa; phylum Chordata; class Aves; order Accipitriformes; family Accipitridae; genus Astur; species Astur gentilis. The sequence continues at coordinate 11,623,702 of NC_064911.1, forward strand.
ATTCTCAGTATATCATTACAAAAAGTTTACATGGATAGGGAAAAACAAAAATGGTTCTAACTCCAACATTAGCACCTCCTGGTGCAAGATATGCTCAATATCACAAAACAGGTGGGAAGCTGTGTTCTTTGACAACTCTCTGTAATCACTGTGGATTTAGCTAGTTTTATATGGATTCTATATCCCCCTGGAATAAGGTTTGTGTTCATTAGCATCCTTTTCTTCAAGATGGTGATCTAACCCTGAAAAGTTAATTCAGCTGACAGAATTGGGAATGAGCCTATTTAGGCTTAACCTGAGTCTATAGTTCCTGCTATAGGTCATTAGTTCATATTGGAAGTGGGGCAGTAAGACAGGGGCAATGGTTGTTCTGTGGGGTGTATCAAGGTGTTGTCCATGTAACGTAACTCTTTTTGTATCCCTTCATGTGTTGAGGTATTAGTTTTCCCTGGTGGTTATAGAATCATAGAATCATTTAGGTTGGAAAAGACCTTTAAGATCAAGTCCAACCGTTAACCTAGCACTGCCAAGTCCACCACTAAACCATGTCCCCAGGCACCACATCTACACGTCTTTTAAATACCTCCAGGGATGGTGACTCAACCACTTCCCTGGACAGCCTGTTCCAGTGCTTGACAGCCATTTCAGTGAAGAAATTTTTCCTAATATCCAACCTAAACCTCCCCTGGTGCCCTTGAGGCCATTTCCCCTCGTCCTATCGCTTGTTACTTGGGAGAAGAGACTGATCCCAACTCGCTACAACCTCCATTCAGTAGGTGTAGAGAGCGATAAGGTCTCCCCTCAGCCTCCTTTTTTCCAGGCTGAGCAACCCTGGATCCCTCAGCTGCTCCTCATAAGACTTGTGCTCTAGACCCTTCACCAGCTTCCTTGCTGTTCTTTGCACATGCTTCAGCACATTGATGTCTGTTATGTTTACTTTTATCTGATCAGCTGCTTGGTGTCATCTTTGAAAGGTGGTTTGCCTTGGTTTTGTTAAGATCAGCTTCAATTAGATATCTGATGGAGAAAAAAAATAATCAAGGGACTGTTATCGAAATAACAGGATTTTTGTGTCCTTAAAATTACAAATATGTTGAAGTACCTTGTGAAATAATGATCTAAGCCCATGTCTTTCATAACAGTACTACTGGTACATTCCAGAATGAGAGCAGGGCTTTTTTATTGGGACCGTTGGATTTCATTGTGCTGATTTTCCGACTGCTATGCTAGTTTTCTTGGTACTGCTGTGTGCAAAGTAGTACCTTTATGTCATCCTAGTTTAACTTCTTCTATCTTTCCAAAAGAAGTTAAAATGATTGCAATGTGAACAGAGAAAAACCGGATTTATGATATAAGAATGCAGCTGAGACCCCCCCAAAAAAAATGGCTGGAGGGACTTATGGCAGAATGTCCCTCAAATAGAAAAAGATTAGACAGCGTACTGAAGGTCTCTTGTAGTGTACAGTGGAGGACTGAAGGGTAGCCTGGATATCTGCAGTCAGCCTATGGCAACAGAAATTGAAGAGTTCTTACCTGCTTTGAAGAGGTAGGAAAACATCTTAGTCTACTTACATCTAAACCATTGTTGTTTTGGCACCATGACTTTAAAGTGTAGCATGTATTTATTTAAGATTATTCAATACCAGGCTTTGCTTACCACACTTTGCAATTTGAGAGAACATATGTTTACCTACACGTATCGCATATGATCTAGAATTTTGCTAAATTGAAACCCCTTCCTCTTTGGCAAGCTACGTGCATGTACTGTCTGGCATATCTTTTAACATCTGCTATCACTTGTTGAGAACTGCAGCTTTTACAGTCAATATAATTTTTATGATGACTATTAATATGGGGTTTTCTTAAAATATGAGACAAATTACTAGGTTAGAGTCCTAATTTATAGTGAAATATAATGCTGTCAGGTACTGGAGTCTGGATTCATTATACATGAAATAATGTCTTGTGTGATTTTGAGGAGTAGCATAACTGTTCATCATCATTACTTCGGTGACACACAAAAAAAACCCCTTCTTGGTAAATATGAAGCAAATCAAGAGGCATAATTTAAAAGAACAGTTGTGGGGAAAAAAAGCACACACCCTGCAGTTTATTTTGTAAGAACATAGTCTTTTCCTCAGCTCTTTTACTTCTGAAGTGTGAAGGCTTTGAATTTACAGAGTAGGTGCATAGCACATGGTAGTTTCTGCAAAAAAAGAATACGTTCTACAATAGAGCTAAGAATTCTTCATAGCTCATGAATGCTGAAGGTAAACAGTTAGCCTCTTTAAAGAAATAGAACATACAAGTCAGATATTACTGAACATCTTGACACTTGACCATGTGGTCTGAACCAGTATAAGCATAAGTGTGTCTCTGAATCTGCTTGAACCATATCAGCTTAAAAAATAAAATTAGATCAAGATTGATTTAGAGCAAATTGTGAAAATATTTGGTGTTCTATGAAGACTGTAAAAAGCAATGTGCCATGTATTACACATAAGTAGAAATATTTCCTTTATCATTTTAAAAGCCAAAATTGCTGCTTGTCCAAACTAGCAGTATAAGAACTACAGTCAAAAAATGGTTACGCCCACATATATAAGTGCAGTGGATTTAGTGTATGGAGCTGCACAGATTTGTATAGCCTTAGTTTCAGACTGAACTTTGTGTGATTTCCCACAGTTCATGATTGCCTGCAATTTTGCTACAGGATTGTAACCTGTTGAGCTAATTTAAACTTGGATACATTTTCACTTTTTTAAGTTTTGGTCAAAAGATAGTTACAACAAATATCCCAACATTTAGCTACATAACAGAATGGAAAACCTTTTTAATGGTCTATACCTTAACCTTCTAGTTCCCCTGGTGTTTCCAAGTGTACAAAATATGTCAATGCAAGATTTAGATGATAAAATATTGAGTGGTAACATATGGAATGCCTCTTGGTATCTATGCCTATTGCCAGCACTGGTAAAGGACTGTATGCTTTCCTACCAACTGTCATGTAACCAAATTGCCACCAACAGACAAGACACTGTGAAGGCAATGAGGAGGATTTCTTTCTGGGTTCCTTTTTACCCCTTGGATTACTATGAAAGCAAGGCATACACGGTCCTTCGGCCGTGCACTTCTTCGGGGTTGGGGGGGATGTGTTTTCCCTCTGAAAGGAAGCCTATGATCGTTTCAGGGTTCCATCTTAATAAAACGTATACCATATCTGTCCATCGATCCACAAAGGACCATATCTGTCCTTTAATTTATATTCACCCTCAGTAGAATGAACCTTGATGGGTTTGTGCTTTGCTACGATGGTGTCCTGATAACTCAGTAGGACCACATCTGACAGGCAGTGTTTGTTGTCATGTGTAGCACACTGAACTGTCAAGGAATTTTATTATAGCAGTTCTTGAAGTAGAACATATTTCCTCCTTCTCCAGTAGTAAGGCATCGACCACTAAAAAACATTTAATATCCTCTGTGAGCATCAGAAATGTGGTTATTCACATCCTGCTAACATGTATTAAACAAATTCCAGTTGGCATTTAGCTTCATTGGTATGTCACTTTTGCATGGTCAGAATTTCAGGTTTTGTGTATGCAATACAATGAAATTTGTCACTCTGTAGAAGACAATTGTTTGCCAACCATATGCAGTAGGAATTGAACTAATACACAGCAAAATGTTTTGCCCAATTTGATTGGGTTTCCTCTCCTCTCTTCTTCCCCCCAAAAGTTCTTGGTTTAAAATAAAACAAGTGAAGAAGCCCAAATGTGGAATGGTGCCAAAAAAAAAAAAAGGAAGCAGCTTGGAGTAGAAGTTGAAATTCCATGGGGCTGATTGAGTTTACCTGGCATCATTTCTTCTTACCCACTGTTGTAGGTAAAGGCCTAAGAAGATCTGGGTTTATGTTCGTTTCTGACACAAGTAGGAGCAAGTGTAACTCTGTTCTACAAGTAACACAATATAAATATGTAAGAATACAGATGACTTTCAAAACAAATTACAGTTGGCCTACCTTTTGCAGATAAAAGTTCCTCTAAAAAATAAAAGAAGAATATGTATATTTCAGTTCTATCACCTAAATAATCAAAATTAAAGTGAAATTTGGGGTTCTCTTTGCTACTATAAGAATTTTTTTACATAAAAAATAATTTATGTTTTGCATGAATGTGAATATGTAGAAAGAAGTCGAGTATTTCAAATTAGTATAACCTCTCTCAGGGTTACTGAAAGTCTGAGGGCCTGAAGTAGCAAGCTGCAGTGATGGCAGCTGCCAGTTCTGTGACTGGAGAGAAGCAAACACTTGTCTGTTCAGACAGAATTAATGTACTGCTTCAGACGTCTTGTTCTGTGAATACTGGCTCGGGGAATCTTATTTTAGCTGATAAACTGCTTCTTGAAACCTTCTATTGAAGTAGTTTTGTTCACTGTTTAACTGCACAGCATTTCACTGTGTAAGGAACTTGAATGCAAAGGTTGATCATACTCCAATCCGACAATAAGTGTATCACACAGAAAAAAGTTTGAAGTTGTGGAGGGCTGTAACGTGTAATGCTCTAGAGGTCACAAAGTAGAGTCTTAAATATGCTTTGGAGTTTCACATGGGACGGGACTGTAACATGCTGTAGAATTATGCTGGGAAATGAATGTTAGGTCACTGATGCTAAAATGGTAACAGTGAGCTTCAGGCACAGTCCTTAGCAGTGAAAAACAGAGGGTTTAAAAGAACAAACTGTCTTTAAACAAAGTTGAAGATAAAGCCCCTGCTGACTGTGACCTTGTTACTCAGTGTGTTTTCCAGTAGGAATTGTTACCTTCAGGGATGTGTTTCCTTGAGGGCATAGAATCCCAAGGAAAGAGGCACCCATCGGAAGGTTATAACATTTTGCATGGAAAAGGAGATGTGAAACAGAACTAGCAGAAGAAAGAATGAAGTGGTCTATCAATTATGTAAGTGGCTCTTTATTACTGCTTGTGAATTTTCATTCAGTAGGTCATGGATTTCTTTCAGACTTGCAGCACATGAAACCTCTGGGTAAATGGAGTACCACGATAGGGAGCTGTGAAAGGTAACAGAGCAACAAGCCTATTTGTTAGTAAATGTTGCCGTGCAAGGGGCAGCAAACCCACCTGAGAATTTTTAGATGGTACAAAAACCTAAAAGTGATGAAAAACAGTCCTCTAATATCACTGTGTTGCATATGGTTATATTGTTCAGAAAGCAAAAGTCAAATATGTAAGGACATGTTTTAATGATTATTTTTAGATGTTTCAATTCAAGGATTTAATATTTGAGGTTGGCAACCCAGTATCTGTCTGAATTGTAACTGAATCCTCACAAAATGTGTATTTGTGTTGAAAAATCATGGGCTTTTATGCACTAGCAGTACAGTAACTCACGTTTTAACAAAAGTTTCTCGTTTGTGTCTCAGAAACTTCCAGATTTTGGATAGATAAAATACTTACTGATTTCACTGTGTGATCTAACTTTGATTACATTCAAGATTAGACCAGGCAGTGATGTGAAATTTATGCTAGCTGTGATGTATCTAGATTTTTCAGTGTGACATTGAATGGGGATTGTGTTCAGACAGTATTCTGACTCCTCTTACAGGAAATGGTTAAAAAGGAATTTCTGCACATCTGAAAAACTAGTCAGAAGAGAACAGTGTGTTGTTTTGACTCGCCTCCCTGATTGCAGATTAGGCTTTGGGCTGTCTTCTTTTAAATATCAGAAGAAACGAGTTCCCTTTATACAGGCAGAAGACAAAGTCTCAACTCCTGCAAAAGCTGGTCAACTGATAGTGACGCTACTTGACTTGTTGTGGGTATTCTCTTTATAGCATTTGTGTTCTAGCATGCAAAATTTAAAGCAAAACTTGTCTTTTTAAGAAGCAGTACTACTCTGTTAATTAGCTATTATGTCAATTTATGTTTGTTATATTAATTTTTCTCAATATATCAGTTGTGATTGTTAAGCTTTTCTAGAGCAAGCTCTTAATTTTGATTTTCTTGTAGCAAATGTAGAAGAACTGGTGCTGAGGAGTGAGATTGAGATGCAAAGTATTCAAAAGTCTGGAAATTCCAAAGGTTACAATTGCTGTGGCATTTTAGAACAATTTTTTTTTTTTTTTCATTATTAGAAATTTTTAATTGTTATGTTTATACTTATTGCTGAGTGAAATTGTTGGAGGTTGGGCTACTGGGGTGAGGGGGCAGGGTTATTTGTTTGAAATTGGAGCATCCCAGCAAAAAGAAAGCCCATTGTTAGAGCATATACAGATTTTGCCCTGCTGTGAAAGTCTGTTAGTATTACATAGAAAAGCATTCTGTTGAGGACAGTGAAGAATGAACCAGTTCATTCTGTTCCACAAGAAACCACCTTTGGTGTGGTCCCTGGTCTTTCTGTAACCAGTAAAGACTAATATTTGTTAGAGTTTTTTGAAATAGGCTTAATAACATAATGCTAAAAAATTTCTGACCAGACTGAACACACAATTACTAAAATTGGAAGTGAGAGATACAAAATAATATCCTGGATTCGTCCTTCTGTTTACACGAGTACATACCAAACAAGAGACAGTTTAGAACCAGACTTTTTTTTTTAATGTCCAAAAAAATTCTGTGAAAGCATTGTTGAAATGGTATATTGAAAAAATTAAATATAAAGCAAGTACTAAGAGGTACTAATACTTCCTTTGTTTCTGGGTTCACTTATTACTTCAGATGTTTTTAAAGATACATATCTTGGTTGTATTCTTATTTTTGCTTTGAGTTCTTATTTTTACTTTGAATACATAAACAGTTAATGTAGAAATAGTACTTCTGATACAATCTTGTACATAATATTATTTTCATTTCTCTTAAGGATGCATTAGAAATACATAATGACATGTGAACCTGAAGAAGATAAATGGTTCATGGGGGTTTGCTGTATATGTATTTATAGATTTGAAAACAGTCTTGTCATTTTACTGTCTTTAGTGTGCAATAATTACATTTGTCTTGTTTGTTGTAATTTGTGCCACTACTCTCCAAAATAATTTAGTGTTATAATGCATTATAGCAGAGAGAAATTGCATGGCCTGAACAAAAGGTTGTTTCCAGATGAGATATGAAAATAGACACTGAGACAGTTTGGTAACAATACTGGTTGTCTCCACTAGAAATTTTTCTGTTGCTAACATCAAATGTCAGTATGTAAGTACAGCTGTTTTGTTGTTAAAACGGGGTTAAAAACAGTTTTAGATCAAGACAGTGTTCACCATCATTTCAAGAACCGCAATTAAAACCTAAGAATTTGTGGCCCATCTATAAGAAAAAAACCTTGACATGATGAAAGCCACGGTCAGCTCCTGTTTTAAAAGTAATTCAGAGCTCAGAGGTAGAGCACAACTAGCTGAACATCTAGAATGTGTGCTTCAAAAATATTGTACAGGAATTGACAAACTAAATTTTTCTGTATGTCATTTGGATCTTCTCATGTGGAGATCTTTGACCATTGATAACTTCGCATACAGAAATAAATCTTTCTACTACTGCTATTGGCTTGCTTTAGAATAATGCATAAAACAACAGTTTTAGTGATATAGATATCATTTTCCAACAAATTACAAAATAAATTGTTTACAGTGAAATTTTAAAGGTTAATCTGTTTATAGAATATGTGGCTAGGAGTGGCAATTTTAATTATGTAGCCTGGTCCCCTTGTAAGCTAGAAACTCCATGAACTAAATTGAATCAGAGTGTACCATTTCAAAAAATACGTGTTTCTGATTTTTTAAAAAATTGCCAAGAGAGTAAATGAATTACATCCTTAATTACGTGCAATGTTGATATTTGTTCTTTAATTCTACTCTGAGTTTGTCCTGACTACTTCCTTTCACTCAGATCATGTGATAGTTTTGTCATTTAAACTGAACTCCCTTATTTTATCAAACTTCTGTCTTCCTTAAGCATTTTGTTATACTAGCAGGGAGAGATGATTGATCTTTTTGGAAAGTGTTTTCTGAGTACTCTGCCTCTTGACATCTTTCCTGCATTTTGAATGTAGAACTGAACAGTGATCTGTTGTGGGCATGCCACAAACACATATACCAGTCTTATTTCTTAGTTGATATTCTCTTATGGTATGGCATTTGGCTGTAGTCTTCCCTGGGAGAAACTCATACAAAGCTGACTATGCTTTCTGACTGCCTGAGATTCCTCCTTCCCCCTGCCAAGATAGTGCCCCCTCTTGTAAGTATTATTTGTATTCTTTGTTCTTAGATGTGTGGTCTTTTATTTGAGCAGAAAATACACTTTCCTCTTTCCTTGCATGCAGAGGTTAAAGTAATGGTGACCCAGTTAAACAAATGAAAAAGTGTATTATTTTTTTTCCTTAAATCATACCTTCATGAAATGTCCCTGGTTTTAATTAGGAATTTACCATTTTAAAATGCATGTCAAGTTGTGGAGGTTCAAGTTTCTTTTCAGAGTTATTGTGGGGTTTGTTTGCTTCTTGCTTTTTAGAGTTAAAATTGGATAATACTTTAGAGAAAAACACATTATACTTATGGTAAAAATGTAATGCAGTGTAGGCTGTTCGCATAGTCTTTCCGTTAGACCCTGGAATGAGTGCCTTCCACTGTAATGAGCTTTGAAGGTAGAGTACCCAAGAAGATTCTCTAGAACAGATCTGCGTGTGCTGGTGAAGCTACCAAAAATACATCCTTTCTCTAGCTGAGGCTGTGTTCTACCTCCAGAAACAATGAATGGATCCCGTGGCTTGGGTAATATATAGGCTTAAAGCGAACATGAAGGGGTTTTTTTTTAAGTACTGTCAGAGTCACTTCTAATGGTTTGGTGCTTTGGAAGCAAATCTCAGTAAGTAACAGTCCTGGAAGATGACATTTAAGTGCCATGCCTCAGCATGAAGGCGCTACGGAAAAATAAATGCACCCTTGTTTAGTCTGAACTTTGCCTTGATTTTTTTCTAAACATTCTTAGAGTCACATTGCTTCCTACTTTCCTTTTTGCCTCCTTCCTAATCTCAGAAGATAACTTTGCCATGATAGTGAGAAAAATTTGTTTCTGTAAACTGCCGGTTGTTTTGGATCACAATTACACAGCGACTTGAGTGAAATCAGCAACTTCAGCGACTTAGCTTTTAAACAATTGCTAGAAATAACTAATAAAAATATTTTCATGCTAACTTTTCTGTGATTTCATTAATCTTAAACAAGATGCGTGTGTGTTTTAGAAAAATTAATTCAATTATATTCGTGTTCGGTATCATGCATTTTCAACAGCTCCTGCTAGACTTTACTCAGTACACAGTGCTTGATGTAGTTTCTTAATCGGTGTAAAAATGTGATACTTAATAATTTGGAGTTGCTGGAGTTTGGGTAGGTTTTCTTAACTTATTTAAGATAAGGTAAAAACAAATAATTGTGTACGCAACTAAAGTATCTCCTGAACTATAAGCTAGCAGAAAGCTTTTGTTTTAAAAACTTCAACAATGGCCGAGGCTGCTTAAACTGTTGAGTACAGCAGTGTTTTGGCAGCACAAGGTGAAGTTGTCAGATGGGGAAGAAACTGATTTAGCTTGACTTTTCTTTCCCCAAGATAGTGCTATAACTGTCCTACAGGCAATGGTTTTGGAAGTGACATTGTTTCTTCTTTTTGTATTTATTTGCATATGGACTTGAAATGTTCAACATGTGCATTAGATTGTTAAGGAACACAAGGAAAATGATGATGATATTGGATTGCATTTGTTGCAATTTACATCTCTTCTAAAACCAAATAGTATTTCCTGTGAGAAAGAGAAGAGGGCACTTCTGTAGTTCGACAAGATTCCCTTTTTCAAACATCTGAGGCCGTCCTCAGCCAAACAATGGAGCCGTGAGCTTCTCAGAGGAGGGTCCTGAGAACTCCTTACTGAGCAGCCTGGCGGGGGGGGGGGGGGGGGGGGGGGGTGGTGTCTTCTCAACCCATCCGTTACAGTGTTAGGATTTGCTGAAAGTGTTATAGAGTCCCTTGTGTATTTACTATTTTGAATTTCAGTTGAGTTTTGAGTATTTCCAAAGCTGAGAGATTCTACAGCTTCCCTGGGCAACTTGTTGCAGTGTTTCACCACCCTCATTGTGATAAAAATTTCTCTAATATCCTAAAAATAGGGATTTGTATCTGTTTTCTGTCTTATATTTCAAAGTAGTAGTCTAACATAAATAGGAAAGAATTACAGGCATGACCGTCTTTATATTGTTTGAAATGTAAGCCAAAAGTTTTTTGTTTAAAAATAGTACTTATTACAGAGCCTGTTTATTCTTAAGTATACGTTTATTTCTTTATAACATGCACAATCTGTTAGGTTTGTATGAAAGAGAGCCTGTAATATCTACCTTTGATTTGAAGCTGAAGATAGATGTTTTGCTATTGTGTTTTGCGTAGTTGAGGGGCTTTTAAAAGTTGGGGTTTTTTAAATAATTAACCTGGGAGGTTTACGATTTCCTATTTGAATACATTGACATTCTTCTGTCTAATAGAAAACTCTAGTAAAATAAGGGTACTCTTTTTTGTGAGCGCTCTTTCTTGGAAAGGTTTGGGTTTCTCTTCTCCAAAGACTTTGGCTTTTGTAGCGTTCTATCTTCAAGAGCATTTTCCCATATTCTGAGGTTTATTTAAATTACTGTGTGGAATGTCTGATGATTTGATTTATTGAGAAAAGTGGAATATGCAGATTAATTTGATTTTATTGCAGAATGTATGATTTACAGCTTTTATTCAAGATTCATAGGATCACTTCTAGTAGAAGAATATAGTTTCTGTAAATCTGTGGAAAAAGCATGGGAGGTTTGCAGAATCCCTTAACCTCTTGAACTTTCCCATGTCATCCTATGAACTCTGAATCTATGGCACTGTTCAAATCAGGAAATGTTTAAAAATGAAAAGCCAAAACCCTAAGCTGCTAGATTTTGTATACAAAACATCTGTGGTTCTTGCAGTTTAACAGTCATCTTTGTCATGATAACATAAGCAGGCTATTGTTAGCGCTCATCTTTATATAAAGTAGCATATGATTTCAGTAGTTTGTTTTCTTGTTATTTCAGCTTTATGACAAAATAAACACAAAATCTTCACCACAAATCAGGAATCCCCCAAGTGATGCTGTACAGAGAGCCAAAGAGGTAATGGCTTTAAAATATATTTTTTACTTTGAAAGTTTGATTGTATTTGAAGTGGAACATTTTTTTTCTTCATTAAGATACTGATATGTATTCTGGTTCATAATCTGAATTATTTCTGGAATTCTACCATTGCTTATTTAAGTTACATAACAAGTTGCATAAACTTGCAAAATTCCATTATGTCTGTAAGGATTATATATTACTCAGTTTCATCATTTAACCTTTCCTGCAACAATAGTGGTATAGAAGGAATACTCCTGTTGGGTAAATACAGTATCTTTCATGTTCAGTTTATTTATCTGCAGCAGAAGTTTCACATTTATGTGCCTTAGTCACAGGAAAAGATATCTTTCTAGGTATCAGCTTTTTAAATTGGAAAACGAAGTTTATCATAGCTAGTTCTAAGAAGAGCAGACCTAGAAATGCAATGAAGGTGGCCCATTAAGGTGAAAGATAGACACAGATGTTCTTAATTCTTATACCTGACAGATAGTATTTTGTTTGTTTATTGCGAGTAGTAAAAAAGAGTTGTATTATCTATTATCAGTATAAATAAGTACAGTTGTTGGGGGTAATGTCATAGGAAAACACTGTTTATAGTGCTATTAAAATAGAATGAACAGGAAGACTTTAAAACACTATTTAATAACTGAAGTCACACTGATAGACACCCTGAAGTCCTATTCTGCAAAATTTTCTGGCAGTTAATCCTGGAAGGTGCTTCCAGAACCAAAATGCTCTGCTTTTGTTGTCCAAGTAGTTACATGTGAAAATAAAGGTGTAAGTATCAGGTTGCAGGCAACTGAGTTAAACCTTATTTACTTATTCCTCCTTTTCACAATGATAAGCTGAAATATGACTCTGATTTTATAAAATCTGGAGCTTGGAGGTAGGGTAGCAGATGGACCACCTACACTTGATGTCTTTGACAATTTAATTTGTGGAGGGAAGGCTTTATGAGTATTTTTAATTCTGCTTTTAAACTGATTGTTTTAATAAATTGAGACCATGTGTGAACGTAGCAATTGGTGGTGGTGACGTGTGTCACCTATTAGCACTTCATTTCTGTCTCCATATGTTTAGCTGTTGGAGGAATGCTGTCAATTGAAAAAAGAGCAACCGCTTCCTTCAAATTTCTGCTTCAATCTCCCTCAGAAAGAAAATTGAATGAGGTATTAAATTCTCTTGAGGGGGTGGGGAGGGCACATTCTCCTAAGCCCTTCCCTATCAAAAAATATTCTTTTGTATAATTACTTGGAGGTATTCTGATAGACCAGTGAGGGTTTTCATTTGTTAGGTTAATAGCTTTATTTAAAAGAAAGTTACTAGGGGCATTTCTCCTGGTTATTTTGCAGGTATTGGAAGAAATTTCATGTTACCCAGAGAACAATGATGCAAAGGAGCTAAAGCGTATTTTAACACAACCTCATTTCATGGTAAGCAAATGCTACTCTTGTTGGTTTGGGGGGCAGGGGGGGGGGGTAATATTCTTTATATTAGAAAACTTAAGTTCAGTAAGTTCTACCTAAAATCTGCAAGTGACGAAACTGCATACAATAGGCCTATTAATAAATATTTCTAATGCGCTGATCTGGCAAAATAATTATTATTACTACTACTCTTGGTCCCCATTACTGTGCTGAAAACTGTCAACAGTTTGGAGTAATCTAATTATGGAGCAGTTTCACTGTCTTTTTGCGGGGGCTGCGTTGCACATAGAAAGAAGAATGAATCCTTTTGGATGTCTGCAGGTAGAGCTGGGATCTTCCTTTTTCCCCAAGGTCTTGTTAGGATAAAGGTGTGTGAATTCATTGCAGAATAAGTGTTTATTTATCGTTATTTTACAATAAATTGATAGCTTGTACAATCTAGTGAATTTGTGTTACATATCGACTCCTTCTGTGTCTGTTTCACAAACCTGATTTGTGGGCAGTAATTGTCCTAAGTTCAGGGATGTGACTGCTTAATAGCTTGGTTCAAGGTACTGAAGTCCAGTCTTTTGAAACTGCTTAAAGGATCTCTTTTGTTTATGCTGTGGATGAAGTTCCTAAGTTCAGAAATAAAAGCATTTGCTTAAATCTGCTATACACTATTGTTGGTTTAAAATGGTGAATTTGACTTTCCCTAACACAAGGATTATATGCAGGGGGCTTTGTGGAATTGGCTTACCTGAAAGCTGAATTACTGTAAGTCTGAAGGATAAACCTAATTTCCAGGAAAGAGTGAGCTGAAACCAACCTCATATTCAGGTATAAGATGAAATCTGGATAGCTGCATGTCCCAATGTGTTCTTTTGATGGCCACTGTAGCTTTGGGTGCATTTTTTTAGTACTTTAAATCAGATCAGGAGTGTGTTTTTGAAATGAATCTCCTGATTGTCCCCTTACAATGCTTTGGTTTGTATCATGTAAGGGTCTTGGAGCATGCAAACTAGACTCCTTTCAAATAAAATTAAACTCGAAGATATATGCCAGAAGCCAGTGTAATCCAGCAGCTGACAGGCATTCAGTCCACAGGGCAAGATGGAAGCTGGTCAGACGTAAAAACTCCTGCAATGCATTCAGTGTGTACATCGGGTCCTCACTAACCCAATGGTGTTACTTGTTGATTCGTTCCTATTTCATTGCACTAATCGCTAATGCAGACATTGGCTTTTTATGTTGTACTCAGCAGCACACTGATATGTCATTGCCTGGAGATGATACCTATCCTGAAGTCTGTAACAAATCTGGTTCAATGTTTAGCAGGAATACTTGCTTGAAATAGAACAGAAAACAAGGTGGAATGGTACTCAGCCATATTGTAAGAAAGATTTAAAAAACAAACAAACAAACAACAAGAACAATACTGTCTGGTACTCAGTCTTGACAGCTCATTTGATTTACCTTTTTTGCATAAATACCACACAGTATTGCAAAAACATTAGGCACTGTGAAGAAAGAGCATTTTTTAAGTATGTTTTCAGAGTAGGCATCAATAAAAAATGATTGTGGCATATAAAAATTTCATGTATCAAGTCAAGCAACAGGAAAAGTGAGTTGGAAATCATCTTTTATAGGTATCTATGTCCACCTGATATCCTCATAAATTTAAATTTCTTTTGCTGCAATTCTATAAAAAGTATTTTTTTATAAAGAATAAGCTGCAATTCCTTAACAAATATTTTTGATGAGGAGTAATTTCAGTTAGTCTATGGCATCTCAAGCTAATTTGCTAGTTGGAGTCCCATCCCTTCTCCCCATGTTTCATCCTCTCCCTCGCAGTTGTTCTGAGGTTCATCTGACACTGCACTTCAGTATTGCACTGTGCTAAACTAGTAGAAAACTGCTTCAACAAAACAGTTATCCATTTAGCAAAAAGAATTGGGGACAACTGGAACGCTGCCAGAGCCAGAATGAGCAAGGGGACAGGAACAGGCAATCCGGGTTAGGGAGGAATGGCACAGACATGTAAAGCAGCAGTTAAATCAGCATATGTTGCTGTGGAACCATACCTTTAGGGTGCAGATACCAAAGAGTCTTCAGATGTCAGAGGCAATCCCGTCCTCTCCCATCATTCCTACTCCTGCTCCCAGATACACCTTTTATAAGGTAGCAGACCTTACAAAGTTATTCTTATATACGTGGCATTCTGCCAGACTTTCCTTCAGAGGCAAAGCCTTTAAAATAGATACTATTAGGAAAGGAAATAACTGTATAAAACAATATTGTCAGCCTACACTCAATGTGTTTCCCAAACATTGTACAGAGCAATGCTCTGGTTAGTAAGTTGCTGAGCTCTGACGCACTGAGACTGAAGCAATAAAGTGTAGTAAGTAGGATCATGTGCGTTAACACCTGTATGATAACAGAGTATTTTACTATTACTTATATTATTACCTAATGTGTATGGCTAATCGGAAGACAATGGAGTATAGTCTGTCTCGTTTACTTAAACACAGTGTTAGTGGCCTTTTCAGAACCAAAGCCAATAAAGTATGTGTTTGTAAGTACTCTTACTGGCACCGAGATCTTCAAGTTCAAAGGTTTTTGTTGTTTTAGATTTGTTTTACCCTTGCTTGCCTTATGGGTACAGGAATAAATTATGAATTTAGTCTGTACATGCTTAACATTTGAATTTAAAGAAATGTGTGTAAATTTTGCATAAAGGTCTTTCAGCAGATAGTTAATTTAAGAATTCTTTAAAAGATTATCAAGTACCGCATTTGTTGTGTACAAATCTCAAGGAGCTTTTATTCCATTGCACAACTTTGAGTAGTTTTTCAAATGTGCAGGTATTATCTGTAAAAGGTTCTATTATATATGTTTAATACGTGGCAGGAATTGAAACATTTGCTGTACTAGGAGACTTTTACTTAATTACATATTGAAGTTTCATCTATCATCATCTGCCTTCCTACGCTGTTCTTTGTAGACAATGATAATGCGATATAGTAGAAAGCAGTTGTTCTCACTAAACTTATTTTCAGCAGGATTATCATTTTCTGCAAAGGAAAAAGAAATGGGGGGGGGCCTAAATTATCAAAATTTAACAGATATGCATGAAAACAAGTATCTTTACTTAAAGTCCAATAGCAGCCTTTATATTAAATGTTTTCAGTGTTTAAATTGAGCTTGCTGTACTTTAATATCTGTTGTTTCTGAATTTGTGTTAATTTTTGTTAACACATTCAGAAGTCATCTAGTATAATTACAAACCTTTAAAAATGTTCAGATTACCATATTTTAACCTCCTACAAGGTGTATATTATTGCTGAAAATACAGTGTAAAGCAAGGCAAGTATTTGATGTGAAACAAATGTAAGGCCCTGAATTACATAAGAAATGTAATATTAAAGCGTGGAGAGTGTAACAGATACAGGCAGGTGCATGAAGTTGAGTAAGTAGCTTTGAGCAGATTGAGCTGAAGGAAGCACAGAAGATCATCCTACTCCGTTAAAGAGTGCTTGTGTGCAAACCAAGACCACGCTCACTCCTAGAATGGATGAGGTTTGTAACAGCCAGAGCTAAGGCATGATTGCACATGGCTGCTCTTCTCTCATCTGGGACAACTGCAAACAGTTTTCAGATACTAGAATGAGAATTAAACTAAATCTCTAAACCTAGGAGTTTGAGCTTAGTGGTTGACAAAATAAGATGAAAAACAGAAAATGCAGATACAGGTTAGTATTTAGCTAAAAACAGTATTTGTGTAGGTGGGCTTGAAACACTGGAAAAACAGGAGGGAATGTGGGCAGAGCATTGCTAATTTAGGGAATTCCGTTCCATCATTGTAATGCTGAATTCCCAACTATAGTTTGAAACTGATTTGAGGAAAGGGAACTTAAACTGCTTATGGAATTGTCTTTTATAACATAGTGCACTTTAGAAGTGGTACCTTGGAAACAAATTTAGGATTTTGTAGAGGCCATAAAAATCACCTGGTAGGGATTTTTTTTATCACTTTTTTTCAGTTTAAGTTCTGCTTAAACATTTTAATTGAAGACTGAGATGTTGCAGAGTGAGATTTCTCTGCCAAAAAACTTTCTAGATGGTCAGTGTCGAGCCTTGCAGGATTGATGGATTTTGCAAGTTAAGAGCTATGAGCATTTAAATGAAAATTAACAAGATGTTAACTATAATATAGATTGACCTAACTGTGGTGGTGGCTGATGTCTCTACTATTGTAGAGATATTGTAAGAACTAGGCTTGATTTATCCATCCTTATCTGAAAGACCCGTCTGTTTGGGTATAAAGGCAGGATCTATCTCTGGTCCTTGATGAGTTAGTATAGCAGTAGAACTGGCATGTTCACATATAAATTGTATTTAGCGTTTTGACAGAAGCAAGCTAGCTATAATATACTCCTTATTAAAAGTTGAATGCAAATGTGAAATGGACATGTTATGGGGCTTTTAACAATATCCTGGAGGGCAGTGGAATGTCATACCATAAAAAAGCCTGGTACTGTTGAATACTGCTTTGCAAATGTTGACACTTTGTCCAACTTATGTCTCGTAATACTATGTTATACTTTTTACAGTTATACAGGCTTCGTGTCTTTGCCCTAGCTTAGAGTTCTTAATCAGTTGTTCTGCTTATCAAAGATATTTAAATACATTTAATCAATTATGTGTTGTACCATTCTTTGCATCAAGAAACAGAATAAAACCGATGCATTAGTATTTGAGCAGTTTGTTGGTTTAGACTGTAATTTTTATAACGCGTTTTGAACTCGGTGTGGTTGTGCTGGGTCTGTGCTCTGGGGGAAGGGGAGAATATCAAAGTGGCGATGCTAGTAAACAACAAAAAACAGTATTTCATTCTTTCAGTCAATACCAATCCACAGTCAGTCTTTATTAGAATGAAATACCATGGGATCTGAATACCTTTCCATTTTACTAGGGTAATTATTATAGAATAGTTTGATCAGAAAGATAGCTTCCTAATTCTGTGCCTAGGCACGTAAATAAAGATGGCTTAATTCTGACACCTTCCAGGTGTCAAGAAGATAGGGGAGAGGGAAGCAGCATCATTCTCATTGAGGTATCTACAGTAGAAAATCAGGTTTACTCATGCAGATTTTAAAGGCTAGGTATGTGTGTATGCATTTGCAGCCTGCTGAAGTTTACCTTAGAATCCTTTAGGGGAAAAGTTTCTGTATAGAAAGTGAGGTACAAATATCTTGGATGCTTGAAGGAATGAGTGGGGGACATCAGAGATGATGGAAGTCTGATATTTTGTTGCTATAATCTCCTCTAGGCCTTACTTCAAACTCATGATGTAGTGGCACATGAAGTTTACAGTGATGAAGCGCTGAGAGTTACACCTCCTCCCACCTCTCCATACTTAAACGGAGATTCTCCAGAAAGCGCCAACGGCGACATGGACATGGAGAATGTAACACGAGTTCGACTGGTGCAGTTCCAGAAGAACACAGATGAACCAATGGTATGGAGGGAACCTCAGTCTCTTTCTCGACTCTGTACTGGTAGAGACCAGTATTATAATGATTTTAATGCCAGTTTCTGCACTTTGAAGTAGGGCTGCCAGTCTAATTGGAATAGTTTAGCAGCCATTGTAGATACTTATCCTCCTGTGCACATCCGTAACTTAAAACGCTATGTGTGCATTCATGCTACTGCTGTACCACTAGAGCTTTTTTTGTTTAAAAATGACCTTGTAGCATTAATAACAGATTAGGCTTTAAACCAAACTGGACACTTTGCACTTCAATACAAAATTACATTTTTATTAAACCAGAATCTTATATGCTCATATATTGAAGTATTGCATCTTCACTTATAAATAGTATCTATTTTCATTGCTCATATTAAAGTGAGTGACAAAGTTTTTATTTTAACCTTAAAATTTATACTGTACCTTCAAGCTTTTAGGAGAAGTGACAGTTCTTAACCACTTGAGAATCACACTGCTTAATGTTTTATTTTTAAAATATAAACTTCCTTTTTCTAGGGAATCACTTTAAAAATGAATGAGCTGAACCATTGCATTGTGGCAAGAATTATGCATGGAGGAATGATTCACCGGCAAGGTAATCATGTGTCATGAATAGTTTTGTCTTCAAACACAATTATTTAGACCATTTTGTACAAACTGTGTAACAGCACATACTCCTCATTTTGATTGCTACTATTCCATAGTAGTGTACCTCTGTATTTGGATGAAGTCCTGTTAACTGCCTTTGTTACCTTCCAGTTGCAGATGTCTGCCAGCATCTTGAGATGAGAGCCCACGATATTTCATTTAAGCCTTAATTAGGGTAATGGGAGTATAGCTCAGTAAGAGATTGAAATGCCAATAATTTCTGGAGCAGTACTTATTTAAGCCACTGTTTAAAAAAGAAAATCTTTAGACTAGTTACAGTACTTTTCCTTGCAAAAAGGAAAGAGCTTTGTTCAACAAAAAAATTAAATTTCTCCATGAATTTTCACACAATTCTTGAGGATCTTTGTACTTTTGATGTTGAGGGTCATAAAAATAATTTTTGAAATATATTTATTTCTTGTGCCTAGAACTTGAATTTTTATTTTCAGTTTTCACTACTACAGCAAACCCTGCAAACATGCATCTTTTATCTCCAGTCTACTCCTTTTTCCCATTTTATGTGTCCAGATCAGGTGTCAAAAAATAGCTGGGCTTTGTCCTACTTTAAACAGATGAACTTCCCTGCTAGGTTGTTAGCTGCAAGTTTGGATTGCACCCTTCAAAGGATTACTTTAGTTTTTCCAGTTTGCCATTTTTTCTTTTGATGAGTACAAAAATTTTCATCATTTGTCAGACCAAAGTTCCTTCTAGCCTACTGTCCTATTTCAAAGGAAGCTAGGAGCAGGTAATTAGGAAGACAAAACATAAAACAGGGAAAGGGTACAGTGATCTTTCCCTGATATATTCACTTTATCTTCTCAATATGGTCAAACCTGTCAAGAAGCAGGAAAGATGGAACTTTTCATACAAGCAAAGACGCAGTTCATACAGACTTCTATGTTTCTTTAGAGGACCCTCTGAATTGAAATTTATTTGGCTTCTAAAAGTGAATTTAAAAGGAGGTTGCTCTAAGATTCACAGGAAGAAGGTTTTCTTCCAACTGTACATAGGTAGTGGTGATCCTCTGCAGACTATTGTTTCACGCGAGTGTGCCACAATGGGGGTAATAAAACTTGTAAAACCTGTTAAAACTTCATCTAACTAAGGTAGCTCTTCTGCACATACGTTTAGTTTGAAAATGAACTATACTTCAGTGTTTTTGTAGTACTGTTTTGGGGTGTTTTTTAATATTTCTAATTTTGTTAGTGCTCTAGATGCCTCCTAGCTTCACTGCTTCATTCAACATATCTGTATTTAGAATATTTTTACCGAATAGAACAATGCGAATGTAAGTTAACAGTGACCTCGAGCACAACATGTCTTTGAATCCTATTGACAGAGTCTGTGGCTTTTATTTGATTCGGGGGTGGGGGATGTTGTTGTTTCTGGTGTCTCCTCTTGCTATATGGAAAACTGCCAGGCAATAACAGCAATGACTGAATAACAGATCTACTGGGAGGGTTACAGGAAATGTGTAATTTCAGGTCTAGCAATATGAAGTAGAAACTGCACAATTCCCAATCACGAAACAGAAGCTGCTGTGAAGTCTGCCTCCTGTCCCTATGCCAGCTGTATCTAGTCCTGCTGATTATAGTTGTCCTTACTGGGACCTTACTGGTGGGGGAGTTGAATTGGGAGGATAGGCTTGTAAAGATGCTATCTACTTGCACCTTACAGAGGACGCAGCTCAATGAAAATGAAACACCAGTTCAGTCATTAAAAATTGTCTTTTTGTTGACTTGTCTGCTTTTTTAGGATAAGGAAATGAATGGTATCTTAGATCTCAGGCTTTTAATTATGTCTTGGCTTTCCCCTTTGTTTCTGTGCCTTAACTTAGCTCAGTTGTCCATTCACTTTTTACCTGTGGATTCTGTTTAGACTACTCATACTGTAAATATTATTTTCAGAGGATCTGCATATAGCCTGAGTTCTCAGCAGCTCTCAGTATCTTAACCCATGGGGGGTTTGCTGCTGACTGGTTTTGGGGCATACACGCTTAAAGGTGAATTCATTCTTAAGATGCATTTAAGAAGAGGGATCAATACAGCATTTAAAAATATTTCCAAAGAAGAGAGAGGACTTATTGGCAGCTTGTTTAACTTCACCAGAAAAACAGCAGTTGTACATTGTCTGTGCTACATTGTCGAAGTGACTTAATGTAAAATCACACCAATCTTTGAAACGCTGATACCCTGATAAGGTTTATTCAGTTCTAACAAAATGTATGTGATGACTTGGTGAAAATATGGTTTTACATTCACAGCCTTTCACTTTCCAAGCTACAGGATTTTCTTTTAGCTACAAAACATGTTTCCAAATAGGGACTCCAAGAATTTGTTCTGTCTTCTTCCTAATAGGGTAGGATTTCTCATACTTCTGTGCAGAGCAAGAGCACACACTTCCTAAAACTGTCGTCACTCTGCCTTGCAAAGACAAAGAAGGAAATAATTTACTCCAGAAATACATCAATTCTTTGTTATTACAGATGTGTTACACATCAATAAGTCATGAATAGCTTAAGTTCTGAATAAACATTGCACTGTCAATAGAAAAGGAAGCAAAAGCAACCAAAATTAGATGCTTAAGCTTAGGTATCATGGGAGCTACAAATGGTACGGAAGGCTCATTATTCAAAGATGTCGAGAATACTCTTCCAACAAGAATATTTAGAAAGATTAAAAAGTTTCTGCAAATAATAAAAGCCTCTTCCCTCAGATTGAAAATGTCTTCCTGTGGTTTATCAGTGCATCCACTCCTCAAAACAGAATGACCATCTACTGCTAAATGCCCATGCTTTATTCTCATCT
This sequence comes from Astur gentilis, assembly GCF_929443795.1. Classification (NCBI taxonomy): domain Eukaryota; kingdom Metazoa; phylum Chordata; class Aves; order Accipitriformes; family Accipitridae; genus Astur; species Astur gentilis. The sequence continues at coordinate 11,645,270 of NC_064911.1, forward strand.
TTTGTGTGTACTGCTCCATTCCAGGCATGAACAGAAAAATATTCACTTCTGTCAGAGTAACAGAAATGGGAATTTCTCCAGAAGAGGGGATTTTATTTAAGTGCACTGTTGAAATGATTTGATACAGGGATATTACTGAGTCTGATTCTCATTCTAATATTTAATTCCATTAGATTTATGTTTTGAATAATGCCAAAGAATCTTTATACTATTCCAGGGCATATGCTCTTTCTGATTCAGTATTATTGTTTAATAACAATTACACTCCAAACACAATTAAATCTTGGCATGGTACAGTCAACACAGAGCCTCATTTTTTTTAGAATTTTTTTTTTAAGAATTGGGTATTGAATGCCTTCCTGAGAAAGTCTGCCAAAACTGAACTTTCAAAGTGTTTCACTAGAGATTCAGTCATTAATATTCTAGATGTGAACTAGATTAATTTGAAATTCAGATGCAGGACTGTTGCATTCACATTCGGTAAACTATTAATTGTGATAATTTTTCCACTGAAGTGTGGAAGAACAACTGCCATGAGTCCTCTTTTATAATTTCACTGTCAGCAGATCAGCTTCTGTAGAATTGTTTGGAGCATTTAATGTGGCTGAAGGACTTACTCTTGAGAGTACTGAAAGTTTTCATAAACTTTGGGCTTTCTCCTGTAGCACTGCCAAGTGAGCTTCAGTTTCACAGAAGCGAGCCCATAGGGACTCATAGCAACAGAGCTTTTCAGGATTCTTCTCCTTGGTTCAGTCTGTGCTTGTGTTTAGCAGGCACACAGTTTGATTTTCCTACGTTTGTCCAGCTGAAAGTTTTGCTTGCATGGTATTCTTTGGAAAAACTGACTATTTTGGTTCAGGAAAAGTATGTTAAGGATTTTCCAGGATTCTAGTTGATTGACTTTTTTCAGGTAATTTTCCATACATGTGTTTTATTTAGCAAATGTTTGAGAGTTGCTAGTTTTCTAAGTAAGATTAATTATATTAAGTACTGTAATTGTATTAGGTACAGTATTTAGAAAAGGATACTTGCACAAGTTATTTAAATCATATAGCAGAAAGAAGTATATGTGAAGTAAATGGTCTTGTCATATTTCATTATACATGAAAAACATCTCCTGACTAATAATAAACCATGGAAGTTTTTTTGGAGAACTGTTAGAGAATTAGGTGGGCTTGAACTACTCAAGTCAGAAATTATCATCCAAAAAGAGCCTCCTAGGTTGCTTCTAATCCTGAAGATAATTAATTAATTTGCTGCCTCCTCCCTGTTGAGCTTTTGTCGTCTTAGAGCCATGTTGTAGCATGCCATTCCCATCCCAGCTTCAGCAGGTCAGTTTTTGACTTGCCGAAGCTAAGTAGATAATTTGGTTCATCATCTGACATTGTAGGTAGTCACACCAATCATTACATTCAAGCTGAAGTCAAGTGTACATACAGAAAATGCGTACTGTAATTATAGCAAATCAAAATCAGAGAAATGAAAAAATATGGAAGTCTGACAGATAAAATTAAGACTGTGTCCAGAAGCCAAACTGCATTAAGTAGTCATCTGATAAAATACTGCTTGAATATCTCGTTGAATGTTTCCAGCTGACTAGTCTTTTCAATGTGTGGGTTTTTTGCAGTGTCCTTGTAAAGGAGTGGTGTTTTCCCCAGTTACTTTATCGGGTGCCCAGGAGCCTCATGCTGGTGTATTGCCTGCACTCTGAAAGACAGATTCATGATCTTTCGTAGCTAATCGAAATACTAATACATATACATAGCTAATACTAATACATAGCTACTGAAGTCCTTTTCTGAATCTAGCCAAAAAAATGATTTTAATGTTGTTTCATATTTGTGCCTTTGTATTAATATTAGTACTGTCTTAAAATTATCTCAATTTGTAAAAACATGTTTGAGGTGATTGTGTATTTTGTTAAATCCACAGGTACGCTACATGTAGGGGATGAAATCCGAGAAATAAATGGAATCAGTGTGGCAAATCAAACTGTAGAACAACTACAAAAAATGCTTGTAAGTGCATGAAATCTTTTTCATGTTCTTTATAAAAGTGCCTGTCTTATTTTGACAACTTTTATGTAATTGCATTGTGACTTCCCCTTTTTCTTCTATTCTTGATAGCCTACATGTGCAAGTAACACAAAATCTTCCTGTGTTCAGCTGTTAAAGCCTTCTACAGGCTCTCCCCTGTTTTTTAGTAGTGGCTTTTTTGCACCTTATACCCAGGAATGGTAAAAGGCACCTTCAGGTGTCATTTTATTTATTCCGTTTAGTCCCACAGAAAAGATCATTGACACCCAGCCGTTCCTGACAGATGTATGTCTGACCAGCTCTTAAAAAAACTTGAGTAATGGAGGTTCCCCAAACTCGCCAGGCAGTTGCCTTTAGTGTATGACTCTTCTATGCTTTAGAAAGTTTTTTCTAATGTCTGAATTTCCTTTGTTGAAATGCAAGAGTTTCTTCTCTTGTCTCTAGTGGACCTAACAGAAAAAATACCACTTTCCTCCTGTTACTCATCCCAAGTTAGTCTATAAAGATCATGCCCTTATTTTAAATCTTCAGTCTCAACCAAGTGTAGTCACTGAGTATACTGTGAGAGAAAAGAAACTTTTCTTGACTGCTGGTATAATTGCTACACAAATACAAAGACAGTAAATCATAGAACCATTCAGGTTGGAAGTAACATCAGGAGGTCTCCAGTCCAGTCTCCCGCACAAAGCAGGGTCAATGTTGAATGCAGCCCAGGTTGCTCAGGGCTCTGTCTGGTTAAGCCTTGAAAATATCCAACGACAGAGATTTGACAGGACAGGCGCTTCTTTGGGCAACCTGTTCCAATACTTAATTATCATCATAGGGAAAAATGTGTTCCTTACATGTATCTGTGAATATGCTTTTGCTGTTTAACATGTATGGTGAAAGGGAAGAAAATGCCACTTTAGTAGCAAAGAGTCTGTGGATCACAAGAATATAGCTACAAAGAAAAGACTGATATGGAAGAAACCTACACGTCTCTGGATCTCTCACCTTAAAATACAGCTGTAGGTTCTAGGCATTCGAAAACTGGTCAGGCGAACAAACTGATTATATATGTTTATATTTTAGATTAATGAGAGATGATTTAAATGTTTGTTTATAAGTGAAATGACAAATTAGCTGTAGCATTTTAGATTTCTGAATATTTACTTTAGGAAAACATACTGCTGCTCTCAAGCTATGATGAGTTCGTTTCAAGCGTTAGTGATTTGGAGGTTTTATCTTCAGTGTCTTAGTCTTTAAAGAAGTGCTTCTCTTTTCCAGAGGGAAATGCGTGGAAGTATTACCTTTAAGATTGTGCCAAGTTATCGCACGCAATCTTCATCCTGTGAGGTAATGAATTTAATGAACTGTCCCATTTCTTCCTCAGTCCTGTAACTAACTGCCTGCTGATGGCTGAATGTTACTGCTTTCTGGGAAATTGTTTCTGCCTGTCCTGTTAGATCACGCACACCAATTTTACAACAAAGATAACGGAACATGAGTAGGCACCACCTACCTACTCAGCCCTGCCTTCATATTCATCTCATCAGCACCTTAACTAACTCTTTACAGCCTGTTAAAAAAAAAAAATAATAGGCAAGGGGATCCTCAACTCCTGCATTTAGGAAGCCCCTTTAAAAAAAATTACAATTTAAACGCATTCTCGAGAAAGTCTACTAAAGTTCCTAAGCTGAGGAACAATCATCCTTTTTTTAGGCATTAGACATTATTTTACTGCTTTGGGCTGTTAAGGGTTAATTGAATAATCTGTTTCTGTATAACCCTGTTGAGGTAAATTTGTGATGGTTGTCTGTAACAGTTACATGTGGCTTAATAGTATGTTTCCATGAAAAAATGGTATTTGTCATTACAGCAGAAAAACAGATTTGGAGTTAGTTCTTGTGGAACTAGAAACTTGGTATTATGGTTTTTGCACAGTAATGTTTAATTCCCTTCTGCTCACAAAATTATGTTCCAGACTGCAACTGAAGGGAATTAAATTCTAGAAAATGGCTACTTGAGAGATACTGTTCCAATTTCAGCATACAGATGGCATATGCACTATGTAGATGATGCCAGTCTTTCTGTGCCACATGCTTAACTGCGCAAACAGTTCCCAAATTAGAATTCCAAGAGTGAAATCACAATCCCTGTTGAAGTCAAGCACCTTATCTTAATTAGAGCTGTGATTTCACCCTAATTGTTTTTGTGTCTTAGCAGATGCTAGAACACACAGAAACTGCTATTGTGATTGTCAAAACAGTCTGTTTGCAAGAAAAAAATTGCTGCTTTTTCGTTGCCTTCTGTAGTTCTAATAGAAGTCAACAAGAACTAAAAGGTTTTAGAGGTAGAAGGTTTGACAAATTTTCACCTATGAGGCCAATTCTCTTAAAAGGTATAAATATGAAAGCAAACGTTCTTTATGAAATGCAAAGGCTTTAAAAAAAACACCTCAGATAGAAATTCTAGAGTGTGCTGACAAATTTATGTATTGACTTCGGTGCTGTAAACAGCAGTAATAATAAAAGACATCTCACTTTCCAATATTAAAATACAGAAACTGGTGAAATTATAGACCTGCTGAAAAGATGATTATTTGAAAAAAATAATTCAGCATACAGCTTTAAATTAATACTATTAGGTGTCATTTTAGTAGTAGCAGGTCATCTCTTTTCCTTAGCTTTGTGCCCTTAGGTTCTTCTTGACTATTTATTTCACAGAAGAGAGGAAAATGGACTCTTACCTTCCTTTGGAAAAAACAGTAAAACTAGAAATGTGTGATCAAAGACAAAGGAAAAAAAATAAGCGCGTCTATCACACTTCATGGTATTTAGCATTCATTCAGTCAGACATGGCTGAGTCTATTCCACCTGCTTGGCCACACTACGACTTTGGGTAGATTTTCAACTGTTACAAGTGTACACAAAAAGCCAACATTTTTAAATCATCCTATTAAAGCATCACTAGTCATTTGGTACAGAGAGGATTTTTTTCACAGAATTTTTCAGGATTGTGATTCAGATGATGAATCAAATTCTTAACCATTGATAAAGGCTAAAAATGAATGTTGAATGACATTACTAAGACACAGAAAGCTTGCTTCTCATGCTCTCTAGCAGGATAAATTCAGAGATAGGGTCTTCACTAGTATAATCTTACTAGTTAAGGTATTTTTTGGCAGTACTTAGTATAAATTTATGTTTGTCCCCCCCCCCTCCCTTCAGTCAAGGACTGGTGCTCACATAGTATAGTTTTACCAAAGAGGAATATACAACAGAATCCATAACTGGTTTTTTTCGGAGGCTCCTACCATGATTGCATCATTGGATTACAAAGCATCTTGTTAAATAAGAAAAACTAAACGTTAGTAGAACCACAGGTGATCTGCCTTTTACATAGAATCTGCCTATTTGGCTTTATATAGACAGGTGAGAGGGGGGCGCAGGATGTTTGGGGGTTTTTTAATAACTGAGATTTGCATTTTTTTGCCATATTTTTCTTCTTTTGTAGGCATTTAAGAGAAGTGGTGTAGTGATGGCGTTCTAAATATTAAGCCACTTTTGCATGTATAGGGAAGTCTTGTCCCTGTAGTAAGTAACGGTACTTCAGTATCACTAGGCAGTTTCCAAAACCTCAGCTGAATAATTTACAGTTTCTTAGGGATTTGTGGCTTTTCCTGCACCCATGCCTTCTATTCAGTTACCAGACCTTCTATTTTGTGGAGCAGACTTTGCTTGAAAACATAATACTTATGAATTACCCTTGTATAAAAGTCTGATCAGCTAATCTACTGTGAGATGACCTGTTTCGTCATTGTTGTGGCAAATGCCCTGAGTTACTCAGATATCTAGATAACAGTGCCCAGGATGTTGTGTTTTCTGCTTCAGATACCCAGGAAGTTACAGACTTAATATAAATATGAACTTAAGTAATTATTGCAACACATTCTTCTTACGGCTGATGACTGCATATGCTGTTATCCAACTGAGTAAGCATTTTGCTCTAGCTACATTTGCATTCTTACTTTGTACTGACAAAACACCCCAAGTAACTTTTTATAGTGTCAGATATGTGAGAATGCTAAGGGAAGTCCTTTTTTTTTTTTTTTTTTTAACAAAAACAAATTCCTTATAAACATCCTTTATGTTTCATATTGTCTTCCTGAAACACCTAAGCTGTTTCATTAAGAAGAAAAGCCCTTATATATATGAGGTTTTAAAAATCTGGTGGTAATCACCATGGATTTTTTTCCCTTAGTCTTGCAATGTTTCCACTAGTGCTCAGACTATAATACTTTTTGTAGTCTTAAAGCTTTTTTGCATTTGTATTAAAAATACTGCCAGAAAGGTTCCTTGAGCAAGACTGAAATTGAAATGTATTTTCAGGTTTTTTGAAAGTCTCTCTTTTTTTTGTGGTTGTGTGTGGATCTGGCAACAGTGTCATTAATCTAGCTGTTCTTGTCAGTATCTAATTTGTTCAGGCCACATCTAGTAGACATAATTGACTTCTGGCTATAGGATTGCATCTCAAATGCATCGATTTATCATTCATAATCCACACCTAAGAAGAAAGAATCAACAGGAAACTAGTTTTGCCATCATCTGGAAATAATTGTGATTGTTTCCTCTAAGGTTTCAGCTGTGGTGCTTCAACTGAAGAGCAGGGATCCCAAACACTTCTGTTTTGTCGTTTGGCTTGGGCCTAGACAAGGTTGGGAAGTCTAGATAGTCGAGTTATACTGAAATATGATGATAACACTTCTACACTACTCAGAATCATTGGATCCTCCGAGTGTTTTTCCGCTGTTATCACTGGAAGAACTAAGCCTTTTCTGATTTACTGGAGAAACAAACTCACAACCAAAGCTGAAGTTTTTCGGTCCAGTTTTAAGCAGTCCTAGCATTCTACAAGGATCTCTCTACTCATTGATTTGTCTCACTAGACTGTGCATAATACTTTTTCTCTTAACTTTTGGGTCTGATAGTTTTTGAAAGAAAGACCAGGTCCCTAGGAAACAATGAATCTAAATGCCTTTGAAATTCTGGCTGAACTGCCTTACTATTTAAAAATTGTACATATGCCTCTTGACTAGCTTCATAGATTAATTTCTTACAGTTAGTACTGAAATCACCAATAGCACTGAAAATGTGTACTTCCCTCCGTATGTTATGATGAACATTTGCTTTGAGTAATATGCTGTCTTCTGTTGAGAATTGTTGGAGGAATACAAATCAAAACATTTTCAAACCAAGAAAATTTCCCTCAAAGGGAGAAGCCTTCAAGAGAGTCCGAAAATAGTGGCATTCTCCAAGTTACTCTAAACTTGTTTTTCTCCAAATGACTTGGGTGCTTGCATCACTTTTCAAAGCTTTCCCTTGCTAAACCATCACTGACTAGCAGATCATAACAAACTAGGTTTTAAAATAAAAAAAAAAGGTAAAATTAATTTTTCACCTCTTCTTGAAAGTGAGAAAATGCCAGAGACAAAATTGCAGAGCAAGCAGAAAATCTCTTTATAAAAGAAGGAAGTCACTGATTTTTTGGAAAAAAGTATCTCCTAGCTGCTAATGGATTAAGGTGATGCTGATAATCCTGTACACACACAAAAAAAAAGGAAAAACAGTTCCTTTAGGCTTTTCTTTTTTCTTTTTTTTTTTTTTTCAGTAATTAATATCTTATTTGGTCTCATTTGAACATTTTAAACTTGTTATGCTGGAGTGATTTTGTAAATAGAATTAGAGCTGATTTCCCCCAGTCTGTTACATGTTGCAAATGAGTATTTTGTTCTTATGCATGTAGCAGAAGTATATAGACCTACATATTTTGAACCACAATGGTTTTACATCCATAATATTGTTAGATCTGTCCTCAACTGTGTTAAAATCAAAGCAAGCAGCTAGATAGCTACATATGGAACTTTCTGTGAAATCGTATCTAATGAGTCCACAAAAAAGTGCAGAAGTTCTACGTGAGTTCATTGCACATCAAGCATATAGGCAGCAAGAGGGATAAAGTATTGCCTGTCATTTTAACTTTTCTTGATGCTTTAAAATAGCTATGACTGCTATCACATAATTAGTATAGGTTTGAGGATATTAATAGAGGACCTTTATCTGATTAATGTTGCATGAAGAGTTTAGCTCCAGTTCTGGTTTTTAATTTGTTCACAAAGGGCCCTTGTATTGGTAAAATGTGACAGGGATAACTGTTTTCTTTGAAAACTGTTTTAGCCCTTTTTTTCTGCTATCCTTGACATTATGCAAAATTACCGGACGTTCCTACATTGACCTTTGACATGGAATATTATATTCCAAAATTCCTCTGGGGGTAAAGGGGATTTTTTTTTTTTTTTCTTTCCCCCCACAACATATGAGTGAATTATTTTATTTCCTGAAGAGGTGGCTCAATTATCTGATCTTATGGAATTAAGTTCTATACAGTCAAAATGGCATGTGAAAAAGATTGCTCTACAAGGGACTTCCTTGCCTTTGCAAAACCCGGTCAGAAATTCCTATTATCCTTTCTGTAGAATTTCCCGGTACGCACCTTGCATCTGCTGTCTCCTCACTGAAGTGTAGGACCACGCTGGTAGTCTGAGGCAAGACAGGTGGCTTTTTTGAAGTGATCTATTTTGGCACGGTTTAATACTTTTAAGCCCATGAGAATGATGGAGGAAAAAAACCTCAGTGTGCTGTAAACTGGATGAGGAGGGGGAAGAGAGTGTCCACCTTCCTTCTCAGGTGTCAGCTTCTGTGTCTTTGAGGCACTGCGGAGAGATGCATCTTACAGAGTACAAACCGATCAACACTGACCACCACCACACAGCTGAAAAAAAGATTTGGAAGCACCTTTAAAATGGAATCATATGCCTCATTCTCTTCAAAGTGTTATTCAGCACATAACTTTCAGGTAGTTGCCTTTAACGAAGACACCAGTATGACTAACGGCCTTTAGCATTGTCAGCCACATGAGATCTAAGAGACCCCAGATACTCAGTAATTAAAAAGCTGTTTGATTGCTAAGGCAATGTAAAAATAGTTATTGCCTAGGATACATCAAAAAGTCAAACCTGAATCTTAGACTGTGGAAAAACTTTTCAGATTTACAGAGTTTGTAGTGTGGAAACTTTCACAGATGACGCAGCTAAGCAAATGGTTATAAGGCTGTGGATGTAACTGTTCTTTTAAATAATATCTGTGTTCCTGTGATAGTGTTGTGTTGTTAATGAACCTTGTGTCTTATTTCAGAGAGATTCCCCCTCTACATCCAGACAGTCCCCAGCTAATGGTCATAGCAGCACTAACAATTCTGTTTCGGTAAGATTTCCAGTTCCACACAGAGAAAGTGTGAAAGTTTTGTTGGTGCTCATCTGCCATTACTGTTATACTTATCGTGTGGTCAGTGGAAAATTTTGTCCTGCTGATAGAACCAAAGTTATTACATATGTAACTCCCCTTTTTCTTTTTTTAAGATTTTTTTCCAACATATTCTTCTCATTAAAAGCCATGCAGTGAATTAAATGTTAATAACTGTAATGTGACACTTCAGTCATCCTTAAATCATTGTTAGCAGTTTCCTCAAAACTAAGCAAAGGATTAAAGTGGAAGTTGTATTTCTATCCTGAACTTTGGAAGCAGTGTTTGAAGAAAGAATAACTGTGCAGTTGGTATTTCAAGACATTTTAGACTCTTTTAAGTTTTGTGTTTTGAGAGACCTCTGGAACGTGTACTGGTTTCCGCTATCTGAGTTAACGAATTGGTGTGCCCTCTGCTGTTGTGGTACGTGCACATACTTTGTGAAATATGAGCCTTGCCTGGATATGAAAAGCAAAAGGAAGTGGCTTTAAACTGCACTACAAACCAAGCTATTATCATCACATCTTTAACACAAAGTACTTCTGTTTCATATGTATTCAGGTAGAAAGGTGCTGTTGATCTCCTGGTTTTTCTAAAGTATAGTAATGTTAAAATTTGTGTTGTTTATCATTTGTCATCGTTTGGACCAATGTAGTAACTGTACACGCAAGTTCCTTCAGTAAGAGTGCTGTCAATATCATGAGTTCATGGGACTAGCTAAAAAAAAAAAAAAAAAAAAAAAGAAAAAGAAAGAAAAACAAAACTCAGTAGCTATTCCTTTAACTATTAAAAAAATTACAACTTAGAAATTATTTGCCACAAGGTAAAGTGCATATTAATTAATACAATGAGAAATAATAGGGTGAATGAAAATTTTAAGACATTTTTGTGAATTAAATTGAATTTGTAACATGATTAGTAGTTATAATCTTATTCCTCAGCACGATTAATTGCATTATATATTTTTAATAATAGATTTTTTAATATTTATAATAGCCATCCTTCTCTATTAAAAACAAGACTAAGTATTAAGTGGAAAAAGTGTTCACATAAAGAGCCTCTTTCACTTGACAGTGCTTTTGTGTTGAAGATGCTGAATTATTTATTAAAAAGCACATTCTCTACCTGCTTAAACTTTTGACCTGCTTTCTTCAGCTTGCTGCTAAACAGCCTGGGTTTGATTTTTCCTTAAGAAAAAAAATATTTCTAAACATGGGTCAACGCTTTATACTTTTGTCTGACTTACCATTTTACTGTAATGTAGTATGAATCACTAACAAATGGTGTTGTATACCCTTAAAAAGTAAAATGAAAATTTCTTCTCCTGGGTTGACTTTATTCTGCAGGACTTGCCTTCGACAACACAACCAAAAGGACGACAGGTGAATAGATATCCTCCATGGGAATTTTTGTAAACTTAGCTGCTAGTGAACATCCCTGCTTATCTTTCCCCCCCCCCCATATTCTGTATGTGCTGGACTAAAACATTTAAGCTTGGAAAATGTGTTCCATTTTTTTCATTTTTCTTTTTAACTCATTTGTTTGTGGCTAATTCAAAATAGCATTTTTTTTGTCTGTGTCCATATGTGTGAGAGTTACAAAGTCATTGTAAATTTAACTGGAGATGTTGTTTTAGTTCAGAATGCGTTAATAGACTTACTGTTGTGCAGTGACCTGTGCAGATTTTCATCTTAGAGGAAACCTCAAATTTGTATTTTAGCTGAAATGGAGACTAGTAGGGCAAGTGTCTAATACTCTCCTCTAAAACATTGTACTGACAAAGATTCTAAAGCTTGAGTTGGTCTATAACTTAATTATTAACAGTAACAAAGCTCTTCAAAGAAAAACATTAAGGTCAGTTTCTATTAAGGGTTGATAAGTCTGAAGATACCCTCTTAAATTTTCAGTCCTGAGGCCCAGATTCAGTAATGTCCCTTAACTTTGTTACCTTGAAATGATGGTAGTACATGTCATCAGGGAACAAAGAAAGATCTTCCCTCACCAGATCATTCCAAGAAAGCCCTTAAAGGCTCTGCAGAGGATTTCCTATGATTCTGTTTGCAATTTTAAGAATTATGGTTTTTAACTGCAGCCTCCAAATCAACACATACCATCAAGTGATTTGTGATTCCTCTTCAGTAACTGCTGCATTTATATATAGCCCTTCCAGAATCTGCCTCTGAATCTTTAGCCATGGACTCAACCTCTTTCTCTACCAAGGGTTTTAATAACAACCCTTGCAATTCTACTCAAAAGAGTCAATTAAGTCCACGATCTGTTGTCTTTGAAAATTTTTTTATACTACTGTCTGGTTAAGTTAGCTGGAACATCTATTACAAGAATGGATTGCTCTCACTTCGTTTCCTATTTTTAAAGCTTACAGCTATGTTTCTTTAATTTTCTGTTGTCTTCTGAAGTTTGCAGCTGCCTGAATGTAATTCTGGAAAGGCTTCATGAAAGACCTTCCAAGCTGTTGTGTTAGGGGGTTTTTGCCTCTCATATGGTATTTTTCCCAGGAGAAGAGACTTTGTCGAAGACGTGTCAGAACAATGGTGTTCTTCGTACTCGCACCATTTATAGTTACCTGTTTTTTTCAAGAGTCTTTTCCCATTGAACCAGCATTATTTTTCTGGTAGCTTGTCATCCTTGAAGACAGTAAGGACTTGAATAACAGATACATTGCTATCTGTAAGGAAGTCTGTAGCATTCCATGTGAACTGCCAGTATGTGGTGGATAATGATTCAAACTGGAGCAGGGACTTGAAAAGCGAGGAAGTTTCTAGATGGTAAAAATACTGCTTACATTTCTAGACCTATATTAGATAAGGTTGAGGAGAAATAAGGGATTGGTTCAATACTGATTACTTCATAGAAAGCCAATTACTAAATAAACAAAAAATAGGATGTTTTGAAACCAAATAAAAGTGATCAAAAGAAATTGGGTTGCTTGTCCAAATTCACTTACTCAGTGTGCTGCAGAACAAGGGTCAGATTTAGTATATTAAAAGTTGACTTCTATATTGATATTATCATCTGATGCTCTCACGGTAAACAGATAAAAATGCATCGGGTAAAAGATAGTAGTGATTAGCCATTTAAGTTAATTTATTCATATGTGGGGTTGCAGATTGGATTACTATAGAAATGAACTTTTTAAGTGCCATGAATAGTGCTAACACTGCATAGTTACAGCTATTTTTGGAGCATAATTTGAGCAAAGTTGGCAAGTGTTTGTTACAGTTTAAATGAAGAATATTACTTTGGAATGTAAATTTTTAAAAAAAAATTTAGTCCATTTTTAGTAAGGAAATCAGCAGTAGACTATACATGGCTGCCTGAGATGCTGTAGTGTGATGTTTGAAGTTCATAAACTGTAGAAATTACCCATCTTGGACATGACATTTAATTCTGGTTTTAAGATCCTTGGATGTATCAGGGCTGTAATTAGCAACCAAAACTGTAGATCACTTTTATTTTTATTTTCTAAGGTTGGGACCTCACTAACACACAAAGCAAGGATTGGTATATTATTTTAAATTGTGAAGTCAGAATCTGAATTCTTTCTGTTAATGTTCCTTAGAGAATAACTTACTCAAATCGTTAGTTTTCATTTATACGGGAGCAGACTTTTACTGAAAAATCCATGCAGAGAATTCCCACATTCCTCCCAACTAACTATATGCAATGGGTGCAACACAGGACTTCCTATTTAATCTTAAAAAAAGGTACTAAATTTTCAGTCTAAGTACTAAAGATCAGTAATGTAGCCTAAGTCCTTTACACTGTCCAATAAAATTTCCTCCCATACAAATTTTTAAAACATACCGTGGGACTTCAGTTGGAAAGCCCAGTATAGTTCAAGTTGTAAGCTGCTGGCTTATAGTCTTTAATGATTCGTGATAGTTAATATTGATTTGAGGGACTCTGTCTTACATGTGTTCATTTTTGCTGCTCAGGTTTTACAGTATGTAGAAGACATGAGCGTTCAAAATAACATCATATGTCTCCATTGCTTGCTGGGGGGGGGTGTTTATGTTTCATTTTCAACTATCACTTATGCTTTTGCCATTCTGTTTCTTCCTTTGCTTGTTGCAAACAGTATGTGTTGCTACATGCACAGATCAAATTTTCACCCGTTACTTTTGATACTGTACCAGTAATAATACCGCAGTGTCTTTTATAAACTCTTTTTTATAGATATATGTAAGAGCACAATTTGAGTATGATCCAGCAAAGGATGACCTCATTCCTTGCAAAGAAGCTGGCATCAGATTCCGAGTTGGTGATATTATCCAAATCATTAGCAAAGATGATCACAACTGGTGGCAGGGTAAACTTGAGAACTCCAAAAATGGTACTGCAGGTCTTATTCCTTCTCCTGAACTTCAAGAATGGTATGACTTAAGTTTTCTGTAAAAATGAATTTAGCTTTGCTTTTATTTCTGTCTTTCACGCTTTTCATTGTTGTATAGCTAGTTTTTGTATAATTTTTTCTTTTCTTTTTTTTTTTTTTTTTTCAAAAAAAAGTCTATATATTGCCTCAGTTTGTGTGGCATTGATTTTTTTCCCTCGTATATGCATAGCAGTAAGAGTTGCATGCAATATCATATGTGTGGTTACATTAGAAAGATAATCACCTATGTTAGTAAACATTGTGCTTTCTGATATACTATAGGAAACTAGGATTGAAGGCTAGTTGTTTATGTAAGGGGGTCAAATTAATTTATTTTTTTTTTAGGTTCAAAACAGTGTTTTCATTAGTACTGCTTACATGCAAGTGCTGCAGGAATAAGGTGTTAGCAAGACATCGAGCCCAAAGGACATTGAGGGAGTTTGGGGGTTTTCTCTTCTTTTCATTTTTCATATGAAAGCCAAAAAGTAAAAAGAAATCACAATGCAGATTCCTGAATGACAGATTCAATGAACGACAGTGGCCCCGAGTACCACAAAAGCAGTGCAGAGCCTTTAAACAACCCCTTGCAGAAACTGTTTAGTAAATACTTCAAACGTATCAGCACGAACTCTGGCAAGAAGCAAGTCCTGGGCCATGAAAGTCATGGCCAAAACTCAAGAAAGTTTATCAATGTGGATAATCGAGCCCAAAATATTTCATGCAAGATTTGCTATGTAAAAGAATGAGAGTGTTGTAAAGGGTTTAGCAGCACCTGTGCCACCTGGACTGGCCCATGGAGATTTTGCTAGAGGAGAAACAGCGGTAGACAAGACATTTCATTCCATCTCAAGAGCTCCCTTGCAAGCCCTGACGTAAGGGGGACACTGGTGTACATTGCAATAGGAACACTTGCGGTAATTCATCCTAAAGATGGACCTCAAAACAGTTCCACAACGCAACTTGCTCTGAAGTAATTTAGACCATAGTGGTCTTTACAGACCTCGTGCTCTTCCAGTCTAATCTACTGCAAAGTGGTCTACAGCCATTTTAGCAGCTACCCTTCCTCCCATGCTCACTTGATTTGTGAGTTCTAATGATCTACCACTCAGAAGATATTCTTTATATCAAAATACCACTGTATATAAGTGCTTTTAAGTCACACAAAAAAGGGGGGGTGAAAAGTTTTACTGTACTCTTGTACTATTAAAAAGTATTAGTTTTCTAATTCATTCTGTGTGGCTTTTTGAAAATACATTGATTACAACAACAAAAAAATTTTTCTCCTCCATATGCCAGGCGAGTTGCTTGTATTGCCATGGAGAAGACCAAACAGGAGCAACAGGCCAGCTGTACTTGGTTTGGAAAGAAAAAAAAGCAGTACAAAGACAAATATTTGGCAAAGCACAATGCAGGTATGAAAAAAAAAAAAGCAAGTATCATTAACAGGTTAAATTTTTTACTATCTAAACCTTGCCATTAACTGTTCAGCTGGCATTGTTGTATAAACCTAATGAGGTACTTAGGAAAATAGAAGTAAAATTCTGATTATGCCAACATTGCTGTGCTCGGTTTTTGCTATTTAAACATACAGCTTAATCAGTGAGAGGCAAGCTGCAACAAAATAAATGCATCATAATGTATCCTAACAGCTTACATTGTTTTGGTTTTTACATTTAAAGGAGCACTAGAAACCAATAGGATATGAATTTTGCAGTCTGTGTAACTGTACTGTGCTCTACAGAAGACTTTTCAGTAGCATCCTTGTTAATATGTGTTTATAGTTACAGATTATATGTGTGAAAACATCGTGAAAGGATATTTTTCTTGAAGCGTTACAGCTGGCAGTGGAATAAGAGCCATTGAGTAGTCAGTCTGTTATTTACAGTTACCAAATAGCACAAACTGCAGAAGTTTATGCTTGCAGTGATTTCTGCCTGAATCCTAAGTTTTTGCTTTCTATTTAGACTGCTGAAAAAATGAATTGTTTTAGAAAATTTTGAAAGTAGAAGTGTAGAGTAAGAGATCCTTACTGATCAAAATTCATTAGTTTTAATAGTAAAGAAGGAAGACCCCTTCATTCATGAGCGGAATTTAGTTCTTTTTTTTTTTCTTTTAATATAAAATGCTCGATGTGTTAAAGCTGTTTCTGTTGGGTTTGCATTGATACCACATAGTGTAATGATAAATATGTTGTTGTAGTCTCTTGGGAGACTTGCAGAGATTTTTATTAGAATTAAAACACATACCTGTCCAAACAGTGTAATGAAAGTATTTTATATATTGAATTAATTTCTGGATTTTTTTCGGTTGCATTCTTGAATGCATGAATCAAACAATATAAATCTCTATTTTCACATTTCTCATTACCTGTACAATCTGTATGCAGTATCAGAGCTCATAATATAGCAGTACTACAGAATTTATGTTTACTTAAAAAAAAGTCGTTTGAAAATAAAATCTTAGAAAGTCAAAGAACAGTAATTGTCATTTATAGTCCTTAATTCACCGTCACACTTCAGATGTTCACAGTTAAATATGAAATCACGCTTTACCCTGAAAACCCTTACAAGCAGCGTTTGAAAGCTTTAACTTGGTTTCTTCCTTTTGCTGGTTTAGTATTCTGTTTGTTTTAATGTTTCCACTTCATTGCGGTAGCAGTAAACCATGTTTTACTAATTACGACCTTAACAAAAACTGTTGAGAATAAACGTGGATTTTATGACCTAAAGCCTTTGACACTACTGGTTTTAAAGTATTATCAGTTGCTCCCAGCATACATTCCCACAGCATTGCTACTCCCTTCAGGTGCGGCCATATAACTTTGCGTGGCCATGCTGTTAAATGGATTAGCTGAAGAACAACCCAACAAAAAACATTGATTCTTCTTCTTTAGGGCAGGCGCATTTCTTAATACAGTTCACAGTGCCACTACAGAGTTAATAATGTCAGTGTGACTAAGCCTGGCATGCTACAAAGGAATAAGCAAAGGAGAGAGGATGGCGAGGGAAGGAGACGGAGCAGGCAATACTTTAGGAGCAAAACTAGCCCAAAGACTTCCTATCAGTTAAATCCCTGAGAGGAAGGTAATCTAGACTTTCCTATCTTGATGCAGGGGGCACATTTTGGAGAAGGCTGACAGCATTTGGAGTCAGTTTGCCTGCCTCAGTGCTTGCCACTATCAGTGCTGTTAGTCACTTTACATCAGAGCACGGTGTTTGCCAAAAATTAGAAACATGAACATTAAAAATTATCACAATGACCATAAAAGAAACTGTTCTTTTCAGAATACCGTCTGACGCTTCCCCTTACCCCTAAGAAGTCAAAAAGTTAATGAAAATGCAGAGTGGAATCAAGATTTCTCTTAGAAATGTTTATTGATCTTGGTGTCCTTGAGTCATTACAGGTGATGCCAGTAATATGCCAGGGAATGATGCCAAGTGTAGGATATAAGGAGGTTCACTGAAATGCTATGGTGCTCGCATGAGTTTAAGTTTAAGGTGGTACTGAATTTACCTTCTCTGAACTACTCTATCATGTCTGGTATTGTTAGTCAGAAATCTGCCAACGCTGGCTTTTGCAAGCTTTCAGTGTGTCTGTCTCAGAACAAAAACCAGATCTTTTCTTCTGTCGGTTCCAAAATAAGTATAATTAATTTGGAACTGAGAAGTCTAATCCAGATGTCAAAATGTTGCTCTTACAAGAAAGTAGAATTTATTTTTCTTCTATTTTAGTATCAAATTCAATAAATCATTTAGCAGTATGTGATCTATTTGGACTTCCCTGTTATTTTTGTCTTAGGGATGAGACTGAACTGGGGTGCTGAGAAACAACCTAATAAAATAGTCAGCTAAGATTTGTGTGGCTAGCTAATGATTTGAGAGCTAAGATTGTGGTGTGATATATTGGGATATTACTGGAACTAGAAATGAAATTATTCTGCAAATCAGACATAGTTTATGAAGTAAAGAGAATATTTCAGTTAGTTTTTATAATTAAAAGCAAATATATTTTCCTTTACAAGAAAAATATCATCCCATTTTTCTTTCCTCCATACCTGATAGTATTGTGTCCTTCAAGAGACAATTTCACAATCATACATCTTATCATTTTAATGTAAGTTTTAAACCAAAGCCCACAGAAAAAATAAAATCTTTTTCATTATTAGGTTCACTGACATTTTTATAAATGCTCCAGAGATATACTGCAGTGATAGCTAGATATATTTTTTCATTTATTTTACTGAAATGTTATTGCAGGACTTCATAAAAGAACACTCTTTAGAACATACTAGAACTATGCTTCATATTATGCATAATGTAGAAAATTGCCAAGCTTTTATAAAATATGTTTATCATTTCTTAATGTGATTTATTTGCCTTGTGTTTAGACTATTGCATGGTAAAGTTTATTTTGTGCATATACTTTTTATTTTACTAATATATTACAAGCCATATCTCAATGACCCCTGTACATTTTTCATGCTGTCTTACTCCCAATGGCCTCTGTGCATGTAAGTAACCTGTCAAGTGACAATGCCTCTTTATTTGCTTCTTACTGTTTCCTTTCAAGAACTCCTTTTCTTTATTAGCTAGTAACACAGAAGCATTAAAGTTCAGTCTTTAAATGTGCCCTGTATTCCTCATATCTTGTGTATATTAAAAAATTAATCATTTTTCTTTTGCATTCGAAAACCCTACAATCATTAGTTAAATCCATGTAGACTGAAACACATCTTCTCCATGCTGCTGGTTTGTGATGAAGGCATTAATATGTATCATTTCTGTTGTATGTTCCTGTTGTTTGTATCTAACATAACGTGGTTTTGTTCAAGAAGAAAATAAAGGATTGATTTTTTTTATTATTATTTTTTAATGGGAAAGGATACTTGCAGGCCTAGATGGTTAGAATGGTAAAACTGTTTAACATGTTGTAGATCTTTAACCCTTTCTAATATGAAATTATTTATTAATTAGTTTAAGTAGCGTGAAGTTGCAAAAAGGACAGCAGTAAGAATTCCATGTTTGTGGAATGGAAGAAAAATAGTAGAAAAATATAAATTCTTGCTTGTAATATTTGGGGAAAGGTTGAAAGAGATTCTTCTTTAGGATGAAATTCAAAATGCTTCAAATGGACTAGGAGGTTTTCATATCTGTATCTTTTCAAGGTCTTAGAGTTGAGTACGACGATTGACTAATTTGTACTTTGACCAAATTGAAGTAGATGTACTTCTTCTCTGGGGTAAAAAAGACTGCCACTGAATTGAAAAATCTGCCCTATAGAAAGAAATACATAAAGTTAAACCCTTTGCTGCTTTAACTGGGACTTTAGTACAAAGAGCATGTGCTTTCTGGTAGGCTCCACAGTGTTAATGCTGATCGGGTGACTGGGGACTTCTGGAGCAAACAAACTAAAGCTCCTGCCACTGCGTGCTTTCCTAAGGGGTTTTGGATAGGGGGAAAGGGAGAGGGATATATCCGGACTCATCCTAAAAGATGGATGGGCTAAAGTTGAGGTGAATGCACCCGCTTAGGACTTGGAAACACTCAAAGATGCCTTACTTTAGATGCAGTCTCTCCTCCCTTCTTTTTATATCGTGCATAAATACAGAACTGAAAACTCTTGTTCGTTATTCTGCTCACAATTGCTGATTGCTGTAATCTTTACAAGTATAATTAACTGCCTCCTGGCTTCTTTTTCATTAGAATTCTGCAAGAATTACCAGAGATTATGTGTTATTGCGCACAGGAGGACTAAGCTGTTTTCAATGAACAAAACTTGATTTGTCAATCATTATATATCTTGGCAATTGACAATAGATTCATAGGCATGATGGAATTCATCCAATTTCAACTGCAGTTGAAATTATTTCTGAAATAATGCTTTTACAATTTTTCCCTAAATATGGTGGAGGTTCTTTTATGTAATGCCATCACTTTTCATTAGAACTCTTCATTGTGTCACAAGTTTTGAAAGCATGTCAATTTAACTAGCACGTGTGTTTAAAGAGAACTCTAATTACAATTAACGTGGTGGTAGTTTTGAAGACTAAATACCACAAAGTATTAACAGTCTTCTCTATGCATTTCTCATAGACCTTGTGAAAACATGATTATGAAAGTATCCCTATCTTTAGTGTAAATAGATGTTCTCATATTGTATTCATGTTGGTCACTGTCTACAGATTTTTATTTAGTATTGCTGTTTCTTAGGAATGCAAACGTGAATGGCATGCCATTTTAGCTAATTTTTGTGGTCTGCTGAATACTGCATGAAAGGACATGCAAACTTTCCTGAGCATTTCAGTAGCTTTGTTATTGCTTCTTAACAGTTTTTTAAATGAACACTTTTGTTAAAATTGCATAATGAAATGGTTTTATTTTCCATAACATATGACGTTGTATTGTAAATCTAATACTTGCTAAAATTATAATTTGTAGCACAATTAATTATCACGCTTAATATGCCTTTTTTTCTTATCCCTGTGGGGGTTTCTTTTGTGTTTTAGTGTTTGATCAATTAGATCTCGTCACATATGAAGAAGTAGTAAAACTGCCAGCATTCAAAAGGAAAACACTAGTCTTACTAGGTAATTTTGAGTTATTATTCTGAATGTAACAGCATGGTTTTGAAACTCTTCTAGTGGAAAATTTATAATTCATTTCTGTGTTGTGGATTAGGTGCACACGGTGTTGGAAGAAGACACATAAAAAACACACTCATCACAAAACACCCGGACAGATTTGCTTACCCCATTCCTCGTAAGTAGCAGTGTTCAATGTACTGCAAAATTGTTTGTATCGTCCTTGACAACACACCCATTGTACCACTACATGTGTTCAGTTCTGCTGAGAGGAATCCTATCTTAAAGGTGGGAACTGTGATAAGACTGGGTATATTTCTTCTTTTGTGTTTTCAGGGCAGGGCGGGGTGGGCAGTAAGTAGCACCACTTCTACATCGGATGTTTCTTAGTATTCACAAAACTTCTTGTTAAGCATGTTTCTCTCTACCCCAAATGTTTGTTAATATAGAATGAAACTTTTAGAATGAAAAATTTTTCATTTTTCTGTGCTAATTTTACATTTACAGTTCAGGTAAGACTGGAACAGCCTTGATGTTTAAAACTGTGTATAATTACTGTGAGAAGAAATATAAACTGGATTTAGAGAAAACCTTTAAGGTGTACCTTATCTGAATGTTTTAAATTACCTTTCATAGCCTAGCCTCGAGGACTGGTATTATGCTAAAATAACTTCAAGTTTCTAGAGATGACGATAAGAAAAAGAAAACACAAGTAACTTCACTGCTTACAAGCGGGTGGTTACGAAGAGCACAGGGGTGTTTTCCCTTCATGACAATCTCTATCAGTAGCATGGCAGGAATTGCATATCCTGCTACATGATCTCCTGGAGATGCACCCTTTTTTCCTCAAGGTAGGCATTCTGAAACGAGCATCCAGCAGCTAACTGTCCACTATTTCAGGCTGACTTCAGAAACCCCACGGATGGCCAAGAAGTGACACTGACGACCATTATGAATTAATTTCATTTTCTTTACACCTTGTTAGTGCTTTACTTTAAAAGTGTACATTTTCTTTATACCTTGTTAGTGCTTTACTTTAAAAGTGTACTTAGGGTTTTTTCTACCTATAAGGATTTTGTTGTTGGTGAAAAGTATTATTTTTAAGAACTTACCTGTTTCCCTGTTTGGAAGGGGAAAAGGAGTAGTTGGCTGCTGATTTAAGTTCCCCAGGCTTGCTCGCTAAGGAGTTGAGACAAAGACCAGTGCCAGCAGAAGGAAAACAGAAAGACCTAGCCCTTTTGAAAGCATGAGCCATTAGATCACCCCAGCAGCAATGTGAAACTGCACTGTTTGTCACGCTACTGTTTATATCTAGACACTAAAATCCTGGATTAGATACTTTAAAAGCGGGGTGCCAGGAGTATGTGATGTATGTTGTACCTACGTTATTCAATACAGACAAGATTATGTGGGGGGAAGGGGGCAGTAACCCAGCAAATATGTTCTCCATTACAAAGAACTAAAACAAAGAGTAATAAATGCTTTATGGTATGCTTTTCACCCAGTCTCTCTCAAGTACTAACTGTATTGCTGTGGGGAGGTAGAAGCTGAACTAGTTAATTTATCTTCAAATACCTATGAAAATGGACTCGCCTATACCATGACGACCATGCCTTAGATTGCCTGCATTAGGTTCCTGCTCTGTGGAAGCACTGAAATTGCTTCACTGATTATATAAGAAGACTAAAAAGACTAGACTGCAAATCAGGATGAAATTCAGGTGTTAAAGCGTCAGTTTGATGTTTAGATGCCTGTTTTAGACATCACTTGGCCTCCAGCTCCACTCCAGAAGAGCAATGGTCTCCATTGATTCCTGTGTTACATCTAATAGTCCTATATGGATATTTCAGATTTAAGGCATTTAGGGCATTTAAAATAGCACTTTATGCTGGTGTCTAGAGACCCAAATTACTTCCTTAGGTTAGTGATATAAATAGAACATATAAAATATATCACGTACACTTTAAGTATTATGGGAACCTGATCTGTCTTTCAGTTGACTCTAGGTAATTGAATTTATTCTCCCCAACTCTCAGAGAGATGGATTTTACTGCACTTTCTGCATTCTTTTAAAATACCATGGTAGGATTAGGTAGCTTTTGAGGTAGGCCGTAAGTTGGGTGTGAAGTTTTGGGGAATGCTTTATGAAGAAATTAGCTACCTACTGAAAACTTGATCATAAAGGTCATATCACACACAGTGGTAGTTAATTAAAAGGATTATTAGGCCATACATCTCTTACCACATAGGTCTGCAGAAGCAATATATTCAAAAAGTATGCTATTGCTAAGTAGCTTTCATATCTCTTGACCACAAGTAATCAGGCTCTCCTCCACTTTTTAGACTTACACTTTCACACTCAGAAGAAAACCTCATAAGAATTTAATAAAAAAAGGAAAAGGAAAATACATAAGTGTTTTTACAAAAGAGGATTTGGGGGAAATATAAGTTCAGTAGACCTGAGGCAGCAGTGAGTAGAACAGTGACATTATATGGTTTATATAACCCATTGTTCTTGAATTCCTTAAAATAATAACTATGATCTATAATATTTCTATAGAACTTTTCATCTTTGAAATATGCTAATTAATCCTCAGAACAGTAATAGGTATAATTAAAAATAGATAAGTTCAATTTTTGGATACTTTGGTTGAAATTACGATAGGGTTGTTGGAAGATACGGGATTAGATTGGGAAGAGATGTGGTGTTTCAGATATGGCACCAACATAAATATGATAGTGGAAAAATATGAGAGTGAATCAGTTTGTAAAGGAATATTAGAAGAAAGAGAAGCAAGTGGATATCAGCATGCCTGTGGGGAAAAGAGGAGCAGATGGCCTACAGAATCACAGAACGGTTGAGATCCCTACCTCTGGAGGTCATCTGGTCCAACCGCCCTGCTCAAGCTGGGCCACCTAGAGCCAGTTGCCCAGGTCCATGTTCAGGCGGCTTTTGAATGTCTCCAAGGATGGACAGACTATACCACCTCTCCGAGCAACCTGTGCCAGTGCTTAGCCACCCTCACAGTGAAAAAGTGTTTCCTTACATTCACATGGAAGCTCCTGTGCTGCAGCATGTGCCCATTACTTCTTGTCCTGTCACTGAGCACCACTGAAACGAGACTGGCTCCATCTTCTTTACGCCTTCACTTCAGATATTTGTACTCCTTGATGAGATCCTCCCTGAGCCTTCCCTTCTCCAGGCTGAGCAGTCCCAGCTCTCAACCTTTCCTCACAGGGGAAATGCTCCAGGCCTTTCATCATCTTTGTGGTACTTTGTTGGACTTTCTCCAGTCTGTCCGTGTCTGTCTTGTACTGGGGAGCCCAGAACTGGACCCAGCACTCCAGGTGTGGCCTCACCATCGCTGAGTAGAGGAGAAGGATCACCTCCCTCCACCTGCTGCCAATACTTTGTCTAATGCAACCCAGGATACCTTTAGCCCTTCTTTGCCACAAGGACACGTTGCTGGCTCGTGTTCTACCAGGACCCTCCAGAGAGCCTTTTCTGGAGAGCTGCTTTCCAGCTGGTCAGCACCCAGCATGTACTGGTGCATGGGGTTGTTCCTCCCCAGGTGCAGGATTTGGCATTTCCCCTTGTTGAATTTGATGAGGTTCCTGTCAGCCCCTTTCTCCAGCCTGTCGAGGTCCCTCTGGTGCATCAGCCACTCCTCCCAGTTTTGTATCATTGGCATCCTCGCTGAGGGTACACTCTGCCCCATCACCCAGATCATTAAGGGAGATGTTGAACAGGATTGGGCCCAGTACTGGCCCCTGGGGTAAAATGGAGATGTTAACTGAATTGTTTAGAAACCATAAAAACTGTGAGATGTGCCCTTTGTTTGCTGTTGAAAGCAGCTGATGGAGTCTTAGCGTCCTGACCAGGTAAAGGTTATTTATGACCTTCTGGTCTTCCTCTGTTACCTTTTGATTTTTACCTTTTCCACATCCCTTCATCTCCTGCTTTTCCCAACACACGTCCCCCAGACTCCTGCTTTTCCCAGCCCCCGTTATTCTGCCTATCTCGAGCTCATGCTTCATTGTTCTATATGTGATTTGACAGGTCACCATTCAGTGAATAAGTATTGATAAGCCAAACAAAAAGTCATATATAAGCTTAATATTGCTTTTGTACTAAAAATAATTTTCTTTTGTATTTTCAGACACAACCCGACCTCCAAAGAAAGATGAAGAAAATGGGAAAAATTACTACTTTGTATCACATGACCAAATGATGCAGGATATATCAAACAATGAATATTTGGAATATGGCAGCCATGAGGATGCAATGTATGGGACAAAACTGGAAACAATACGAAAGATCCATGAGCAGGGACTAATTGCAATACTTGATGTAGAACCTCAGGTAACTAATTAGAAGTATATTAAAATGGGACTCATCACAAATCCTTCAACCTTATTTTATTGAGATTTATTTATTTTCATTGATTGCACAATAGATAAGTAATGCATACAGTAATGTGGAACACTCTGGAACACCAAGGTATCAATCTGTGAAGTAGAATTCTGGTAATCATCTGGTTAGAAGGACATACAGCAGAAACAAATTTGTAGTTTATCTTGGTATGCAACCACTGTATCTTGAAAATCTACTTACTGTGTGACTTTTTACTATATTAGCCTCATGTCCAGTGAAACATATAAAAACAAGTGATTGTCATTGCCTGCCAGGAGTAATGTTTCGATATTTTCAAAAATTTCTCTTCAATGCTGTAGTAGAGGGTAATCTTATTCCTAACTGACTCTTGGCTCCATAGCACTATTGAGCATGGTCAGAAACTTTTGTGGTCGGTCATCGATATTGATCCTGTTTGCACAATGACCAGATCAGTGTTGTTAATTTATAAACTCCTCTCTGTGTTGCAGTATTAAACTTTTTAGAAGAGGGCAGGAAGGAAAATCAGGCTCTCAGGAAACACCAAGTAGTTTGTTCATTCATTATATAAAATCTTCAGTGGAAAATTCTGATATGTTTCCTTTAAAACATCCATGTAGTCATGATTTTCAGTTCACAGGGATGTGTTTATATGTTTTGTTAAGTGGAACAACGTGAATATGGACAAATGTGATGTTTATTATTCTAGCAGATTGAAGGAAATGGGAGGAAAGACAAATTAAAATTGTGACCAGCGTTATCTATTCAAATTTGCTGCCTTCTTTCTTCTTTGTGAATGGATTCAAGAAGTAAACATTCATTAAGAATTCAATGACAGAAGTAAGATACCTGATTAAATTATTTAGGACAGTTAACGTAGGGTGCTGGTGTGGTGCCGTTCTGAAAAATAAAAGCCCACATTTAACAGTTTTCAGGGAGAGCAGCATTTGTAGTTAGTTCAAATGGACAGCTGTTAAAAGCAAACTCTCCTGAGAAACCTTTTCAACTTGCATTATTCAGAAGTATTACGATTCTCAGAAGCCGTTTTAATCTTTGTTAGAATATATTTACATATGGTAACAGCCGCCTTTGCTCCACTTCCTCCAGTGTCTAGCAAGCCTCTTTCTTAACCAGCTTCCTCATGCATCCATCTCAGCTCATTAAGGCCAGCCTGTTTGTGGACTTATTCCTCGTTATGTTACCACCACTTGCCTGTTTTCCCTTGTGTACTCTTAGTTATGGGAGGTTTTTTGACTTTTACATATGGGGTTTATCTCTTGTTTAGAGGAGGTGGGCATAGATGACATATATATATATGGGTGGGTTTCAAGCAGCAGAGGTTAAATCCTCTTTATCTTGGGAAAAGGATGGATTGTGGGGTTTTGTTTGGTCTTTTTTTAAAAAAAAAAAAAAAACTTTAGAGAAGACGGGAAGTAGAAGGAGCAAAAACAGACTGACCTTTAGTAGTCTTTATTTATCTTGTCCATCCATTTCAGTTCAGCTGAGGTATGTTTACTTGCTCTCCTGAACTTTAGTCTAGCTTGGATCTGTACCAGAATTTCACGTATGGCAGCTCTGTGTGTCACTCAGTAAATTATGACTAAGTCAACTTTTTAATGAGAACTCTTTTCTTTTGCACAGATTTGGTTCAGGGGTTGGTGCTGCATATACTGTATTAGTGCTAGGCTCACTTTTTTAAAACTTCACTATGCTTGCTTTTTAAAAACTTTGAACCTTTCACATCACATTTTCATTTGTTTCAGAAAATAATTAAAAAGTGTTGGTAGGTAGAAAAAGTCAGAAAAAATTCTATTCTAGTCAATATTTGTTCTAAAATACAGTTGGCTCTTTTCCCTATTTATGGCGTGCGTGATTTTTTTTTACCTGGTGCTAATCATTTAGTTTAAATGACAACAGAATTCTGCACTCTTTGAGACTGTATGGGAAGAGCCTCTCTGAAAATGCTAAAGTTTTCATTGTCTTGAAAACTCTCTTTAATTAAGGATAAATACACAGTTTGACCACCAAAAATGTAATGCAAAAGTTAAGTGTCTGTATTACTGAAGTCTTGACTCCAGATCAGTTAAAAACAAATACCAGCATTGGTAAATCAGGATTTTGTATCTCTTGCTTGTGTGACTAAACTTATTCGCATTGATTGTTGAGGGGTGGTTCTAAAGTATCTGATTTTTTTTTCACCTAGGCATTGAAGGTCCTGAGAACTGCAGAGTTTGCTCCTTTTGTTGTTTTTATTGCTGCACCTACGATTACCCCAGGCATTAATGAGGTATGGCATGTTGCAATCTAATGTCCTATCAGAGACATAATTAAGGATGAGATTCAGATATGCAGATAAGACTCTTTAATTGTTTCCTTGTCTTTAAATGGAGGCAGAAAGACAGTTGTATACCAGCATTATTAAGTTGATTGAGATGTGTTTATTGTTTATTAACTGATTTTTCTAATTCAAAATATGAACTTCAAGTTGAAATATCCACATGACATATTCTAAAAATACATATTCTTTTATTTCATTCCCTGCCCTAGCTCAAAGATCCATTTCCAAATCCTCAACAAATCATTAGCACAAATTACTCAATTCTGAGCTGCAGTGCTAGCACTAGATTACAGCTGGCCTGAACTGAAGAAATGGGTGTGCGTGACTGTGTTGTCTTCCCACCTTTATCTTTTAGTATTTTTTCTATACAGCAAATATGTATCAGAAATAGGCTTATTAATTTTGAAGACTGTTCTCTAAGAATTGGAAGCTTTGACCAAAGGGGTAATTGCTTGTGGAATAATGTTAAGTATTCATGGAGGTCCACATCCTGAATTTCCTACTGAGTTTTTATAGAGTATCTACTCTGCAGATTGCTACTGATTTCGAAGATGGTATCAAGCAGTTCTGGATTTAGCTCACAACAGGGCAAATGGTATTTATACAAACACTTTGTCTGCTCAGCCTTTTTTAAACCATGATATTAAGGTATTTAATCAATTGGATTTGACCGTGAATCTGTTCCAAATCTCCTAGGTGTCTCCTTGATCATGCAAAACATAAAGTCAGAAGCCCTGTCTCTACAGCCTGTTTCTATAGAAATGTAATTACAGTATCATAAGTATGAAACTGTGACATCACTGCAGAGGCTTGCAGGAAAATAAGGAATAAGACAAACATATTTAAATGTAAATGCCCTGAATGATTATTAAAATAGCAAGTGGAGAGTGAAAAAATTCTGGCCTTGAGCTGCAATTTTACTGGCAGCTGAGGCATTCTACTAGTTCACTGTTGCTGAAGGGAGTGACTCTCTCTAACTTGCTTCTGGGACATACACTGCCAGTCTGCACTGGCCATGGCACTCACCAGATACTTTAGTGAGCTACTTCAGCTCTAAATTGGATTTTTGTCAGTTTTCAAGCAGCTCACAAAAGCTCTGACAAGCACCAATGCCAGAACAAGCATTGAAAGCGTATAGCCAGGGAGAGGGGAAGGGGAAGAAGGCACTTTTAACTTTCACAGCAGTAAGTTTATGTCATTTCACTGTGTCTTATCGACCCGTACCCTAACTGGTAAATGTCACGAGCGCACAGACGAAGGTGTCTCAGAATATGACAATTTGCTATGTTAGTGAAGTGACACTTTGTCTAACTGCTGGTGTTGGCATATGCTGTAAATCAGTACAATCTTGAGAAAATACTAAAATTTTGTATTCTACACTGAATTTGCCTTTATGCAAGCAAATGGCATGGCATCACTTAAAAAATAGTTAGAATCGTTCTTTGGATGTATCAGGCAAGCATTGTGCTTACAGCAGCACTTGGGCAGCCAGGAATTATGCAATCACCTGGGTTTGTTGCCTCCATACCTGTATATCAGCTCCCAAATAGTCTTCCTTGGCCTCACTCCTCTGCCAGTGGTGCTTAACTTTTAATCTTCCAGCTGTAGGATATAATGCAGAGATATTTGGGACAGTTCATACAAGGGAGAAAATATTTTCCGTGGTTCTCTAGGAAGAGGACAGAAATGTACCTTTTATAGTAGTGGTGGGGAAATATTTGTTCATGCCAAAGAAATATTAGTAGAAGTATTATGTTCTAAATATTTGCATTCATGCTGTAAGACTGTGTCTTTATTTTAAGCTCTTGTGACTAAAGTCTCTGTGCATGCAGGATTTCACTCAGGCACATGAATTGCTGAACTGAGGCCACACTTATAAAGCATGCTAATTTATGAATCAATTAAACTTAAGGAAGGGGAGGGGCAGGAAATGTAAGAGCAACAGACCTTACCCAAATACAGGATGCTATTTTCCAAGGTTTGCTGGGCTGCATGAAGGGAGATAACGCCAATTGTGTCTGTGTGTTAGCAGCCTGCAAGGCAGCAAACAAGGGTGGAGAGTGTGTGTTTCGTATTTCCCATTCACGCTTCCTTTTTGAAAGGTTCATTTGCATAATGAGTATCCCTTTCTGTTTATCCTCTTATCCTGTTTTGTTTATTTTACTTACACTTTTTGAGAACATTTCTGTAAATGACTGTCCTTTTTTTTCCCCTTATGTTTTCTTAAATTTCATCTTTGCTTTTCTTTTCATTTTCCTGCACTCGTACTAATTGTACATAGCTGCCAAAATGGTGCAGAAAATTGCCTGTAAGTACCAGCTAGGGGCTGACAAGGTAGTCCTGGTTATTTCAGTAGTTTTAGAATGTAGATATGCTCGTTCCCATTCAACATTACTTTCGCCATTGGAATAAAAATTTAATGTAGTAATGACTTCAGATATCTGCGCTAAAATTATCCACTAGTAAAAAGAAACTAGAGAGTAAAATTTCTACTCTTACAGCTGTACATCTGAACTTCGTGGTAAAATCAGTGCAGAGGCCTGATCTTAAAAGGATCTCTCGAGACACTTTAGCCTATCACAGACTACAAAAAATATCTCGGTAATCAAGGACCACACAGCAAGAGTTAGGAGACAAAATATTATGCTTTCCAACTGAATATAGCAGTGCACTATGAGCAATTCTGCAAAGCACAAAACCAATTTAAATCATATAGGAAATCTCCCAGAGTGTACCCACCTGTCTAATCTCAAAGGAAGCAGGTTATTGCTGTGCTAAAACAGGGAGAGGAGAGAGCGTATCAGGAAACACTGAAGTAGTTCCTCTTTCCTCCAGCTGTTTTCTACCTCCCGTTGCCCAGACAGCAGCAGTGAGGAGTTGACAGGCTCCACTTTTTTGATCTAAATCTTTATTGAGCCATGTATAAATCTGTATTGAGCCAAATTCATCTGAATTTTTAGCTATGCTTCCTCCCTTCCTACAGCCAAAGAATAAAAGGAATTTTTCTTAAGGAGTTCGCGGTCCACCAGCTGTTTAAATTGAGGAGAATTTCTTTCTGTTGGAGCAAAATTGGCAAAGGCCGGATGGTGTGTCTATACAGTGTTCACAGCCTTAGAAGGGATTATTAGTAATTTGTTAGGCTGTGATTTGACTGTCACGAGCAGCAGCTGTTGTCCTATGTAATTTAGGACAAAAAACCCCAGCCCTCAGAGACTGAAGATATCACTGGCGGCCATTGTGCACGTGGGAGAGATTTCGTGGATAACAGCCGTGTTTCACTCCTTTGTGTCCCAGCTGTGCTGCAGGAGGAGAGAAGGTTAGGAAAGTGAACTGCATTCTAGCGACAGGAAAGAAAAGTCTGTTCCAATAATGGACACACTGCAACTAGACCCACATAAAATGCCTGTTACTGAAATTACTGAAGTTGTGGCGATTCATTTGTCTGTCTGCAGCTAGCTGAACCTTTTGATAAATACCTTCTTTCTTGACACTATTGAGAGCGCAACTGCTGGAGAATATTCTTGGAGAATAATCTGGGATGTTCACTATTCAAAATTTAATTAAGAAATTTTAGAGAAATTGAGAGGAACTTACTACAGCAAAAATTTTGAGGAAGTGTTAGCCTCGAAGATGAACTTTGGCATTTAAGGCTTACAGAAGAAACACTTAGCCAAGTCTGACATGGTTTTGAATGTACAAATCCCGAACTTAATACGGCCCCTAAAAGTATATGAAAGAAGTAATGTTTTACATTTCCAACAGGCTAGGAAATCTAGATATTCCAAAATACAACCCACTGTGATCCCAGTAAAGTTGGATCTAGGAGAAGCTAAGTCAGAAAAATATTAAAATTTAATGAATTCTTGAAACTCTTAGTTTTGTGACATCTATGTGTGTAAGGTAAATATTAGTATTCATTCTTCTCTACCTACCAGTTGTTGTTTTTAAGATGAGATAGCTGTAAGTTTTTCAGATTTTTATTGTCAGTCACCATAAAATGCTTGAGTGAGAAAAGTTCATTCTTGTAGATAAAGGTGACACTGTGGGGAAATCTGAATAGCAGTTAAAAAGTTACACATGAGTTAACAGTTCTAAGGCTTCGTGGGGGTTTTTCAGATACTGTTAGCCTTGTGCCATGAGATTAAAACTCTTTTAAAGGTGCAATATGGTTTTGCTAAAATTGGCTTTAAATATAAAATTAGTCTTAGCTAGATATGTTTAAAGCACTGAAAATATTCTGCTTGACAGTTATGATTTTTTTTTCCTTTGTAGGTTAATCTAAGCAGAAAAGTATAGATCCTCTGGTGACATAAATTGATGTCTCTTTTGGAATCTATGAGAAGTTGGCAGTTTACCTAACTAGGTTTTTGGCTTAAAGACACTGGGCCATATGAAATGTTCCACGAAAATATTTAATATTAGTATTGATCCATATTGTCCAATTTGTTAATACCATAAATTAAATTTGCATGCACTGGTATTTTCTGTGGAAGTTCCAGACATCGCTGGTGATGCGTAATGGTCCATTCAAGGAGCATCCCTTGTACAAAAGCGCATGTGAGGAGTATTTGTCTGACTTTGAATGAAATCTGTAGTGATTATCAAGTGAAGGCAACATCCCCCCTCCTCTGAGGCTGCAGCTTCAGGAGAGAAGCAGAACTGTAACTTTGGTACAGAACTTCTCCAGAAGTGGCTGGTTTCATAGCGACAGGGAAGGAGAACTGTCTCAGTGCAGGTTTTCCCTTCAGAGGACCTGAAAGCGGCTGTTCCACAGCTACGTGTCACTGTAATTACAAATACTTGGAAGTTTAAACAGAAAAAGGGGGAGTCTCTTATTCTGGGAACAGAATTTATCAGCTAATAATTTCTTTGAAAACAGCTATGGGCACTGTGTCTGTACCTCCTGCAGCCTAAAACTCTGTTATAATAAAGTGTATCCCAGGTGATAGATCAAGTAGGGTGAGTGACCCTCTAGAGTGACGTCAGAGCAGCAGGAGTCTATACTGTTCATATGTAATTTTGCCCCATATCCACCCCAAACCCGTAGGGCAGGAAGGACTTGATTACTTTCCAGTGGCTATTTCAAGATTCCTGAAAGCAGCAAATGATTTTTTTTTTTTTTTTTTTTTTTTAAAATTTCTAAGGGAATTTGCAGGAAGAGAATTCAAACTAAAAATTGCCGCAGAGCCGTAGAAAGAAGCCTTTTGCAGTCCCGCGCTCTCAGAAAGGCAGACCTCACTCACAAAGCCCATCGCTGTAGCGTTGGGGCTTTGTAGCACACCCACGCAGTAGGATGCAGTTCTTTCCGTAAGGACACTGACACAAAGCCATGGAGAGCGCCCGTCTGCCAGCGCTGGCCCTTCTTGAGCGCGGGCTGCGTGGTTCGTCTTCAGGATCTCGCCCTAAGAGATGCTGGAAAAGGCGTACTCTGAAATAGGAACCGCAGAGTAATGCGGAGTGAGAATTTCCTTCTCAGTAAATGAGTATCAAAGGAAGTAGATCCGGAAGACTGATGTTGAACAGAAAACATGACCAAAACCGGGAACAGCTGATACCTGACAATACACCCTCTCCTGTTTCTCGTGTTCTTACCTGGACATAGGCCCAATAGCTCCTATTTGTGCGCTTTGTACGTTATATTCATATATGGTCTCCGTTGCTCATGTCTGTGCTGCTTTTCTAAGCTTCCATCCTCTGCCTTGCTGTTTTAACGCTAGGCTTGTGTTTTGTCTCAAGTAATGCCAATAAGTGAGTGCTGTTTGAATGTCAGCTTCGAGAGAGAAATTGTGCCGTTTCTCCCCTGTGATTTCCATAGATGTAGGTGGGGGATCTATACGACCTAGGCCTCCCCAAGGGTTTTTGGCCCGTTTTCTTCTCTGTAAGCAACGCTTAGAAAGCTGTTGTAGAAGAGTACGAAAGGATCCAACTTCTCTCTCTCCCGTTTTCTTTTCTGACCGCCGAACAGGATGAATCTCTTCAGCGCCTGCAGAAGGAGTCTGAAATCTTACAGAGAACATATGCACACTACTTTGACCTAACAATTATCAACAATGAGATTGATGAAACTATCAGGCACCTGGAGGAAGCCATCGAGCTTGTGTGTACAGCCTCACAGTGGGTCCCGGTCTCCTGGGTCTACTAGACCGGTCATGAGAGAATTGAAAAAAAATCTGTCATTACTGGGAACCACCTCATACATGGAAAAACCTCTTCGTTATTGACCTTGTGTCAACAGGTCTTGGCCCCTAGAGACTACCTAGATGTAGTGTGACCTAAAATATAATTATTGTCATGTCCGAATAGATAGGAGGAGGGGAAAAAAAAAAAAAATTAAACACTAATTTAAAGAGACAGTATCTTTTTTTTAATCATTTCTCCTAAACTTTAATAAAATGTATCTTTAAATATATGTATTATTCAGTCCTTTGGAATGTTATATTTTTGGAAATCATAGCTTTTTATTTCAAGGGCCCCTAAAAACTGCACAAAATAGATGCTGCTTTCTATAATCTATTTTAATAGTAATAATAATATGATTCTGTTACCTTAACTTGGGGGTGGAACACTACATTCTTTTTAGAGTCTGATTTTTTGATTGGAATACTTTGCTTTCCTTTATTTATTTGAAGTAATTAGTCTAGTGGTTACGAAACAAATTCATAAATTTTAAAGGCCTTTTTTCGCTTTTTTTTTCCCTAGGATAGTATTTTTAAGTACTTTTGTGTAACATCCAGATAATGTGATACTGTCTCTTTGAAGAACTCTGTAAAACTTTTAGAAATTTGAAATTGGGTCTTGACTCTTAATGCATGTGGACAGTCGCAAGCGTTCATGCCGTTGGTGTATCTGTGTTGATAAAACCTGTAATCTACAGCAAAGTACATTCCGTTCATGGGAACACGTACCCAAGGGAATAAAGTAAAATATTATTCTGACTAAGTTGTAAACCTATGCACATCCCTTGCATTTTGGGCAACTTTATAAAAAAAAAAAAAACTGATTTTTATTAATAATAATCATGTAGTGAAATGTGTTTGTAATTTTGTCTCAATTTAATTTGTTGTAAGGTGGGAGGGGGCAATTACTGGTTTCACCATTTCAGATCTGTGTTGTCTGAGAGTATTAACGTTTTAATTAAGTTTAAGCAAAGAAATGCTGATTTTTAATATGTATGTAATTGTTTAAAGATGCACACATTTTAAAAGAAAATACTGTGCAATGAAGAAACCAGTTTAGGCATTGCGATAAACTGACTATTCCAAAAGACTCATCTACAACAGCCCTGTAAATTCCTTTAAAAATGGTAATTGACTCTACAGTCTGACCAATTTTTTTTATTTTAAATATACTTCCTTTTATGTGTTCAACAATTAAATGCTTTTGGGTCCTTCATTTCATCGCAGGGAGTTTCAAGAGCAAATCAGTGACTCATGCACGAGAAAAGGTTTCTTAAAGTCCATTAAGCGAAGGCCCTTGTAGGGCAAAGCCCGTAGTCTGTTCCAGGGGCTCTGCTCCGCCTGTACTACCAGCACAAGTTCAACTAATTTAGAATTAGAGCAGAGCCTAGGAAGAAAAATTTAACCGTGTGCCAACCTGGTGTTTTGTTTCCCTTCTTCATGCTCTCACTGGCCCAGATGGTTTGCCTTTTTTTTCTGAAAATGGTTAACAGAAGCGAGCATTGCCACCTCTTTTTAGGTGTCAGAAATACGATGTTCCTTGAAATGATTTATCTTCAAAGCTCAGTTGGCTGTGCTGTTGTATAGTATGAAGTCTAGTGTTTATATTAAAATGATGCAGTGTTCTCGAAGGATTTATCCTCAAAGTTGAACTGTCAGCTGTAACTGATCTGTGGGCTGTTCCAGTTGTTTGGGACCGCTGCACATGTAATCAGAAAAGGCTCTCACGGTTGAACCTTTGCCATAGGGGTAATTATCATAAAGTGCACAGGTCGCTACTCGTGCTGCAGGTCGGGTGGTCAAATCTCTATTCTTGTAAAATCCTTAGGCAAAGTCTAGGTCCAGCTAGGCATCCCATCCAGCCAGGTCAGGCAAAAGGTGTTTATTTTGTGCAGCATTCTCAGCACAGCCTGCAGCCCAGAAGGGAACGTGAGCCGCCGCGTTACCCCACCTGCTGAACCCACTTACGCTACAGCTGGAATCACAGTTCGGTGACCGCGTCCCAAAACGAGTACTGTAACCGAGTCCCCCGAGTTCGTAGTTTGTGGAGTGCTGGAGACTAACCGGCGAGAAACGATCCGTGCGGGCCAGCGAGTAAGAGGGAACCTGTTGGAGTAATGGTAGCTGCTCATCTGTTCTGAATTTAGCTCCTGTAAAAGGGGATAGGTGCAAACTGTGAAGTGTGTTATTTAGTGAGTAAGAGGTAATGTTGCAAGTAGTCGTGCCGTGTCGTTTTAGTCCCGGATGAACCTTAGCAGGTGTTCCCGTAGATCAGCTGTTGCGGTGGTAGTATTACACACCAGCTGAGCTCTTCGAAGTGACAGTTTCATTCTCTCTCAAACTACCTCTTTTCCCAGTAAAGCACAAAGATGGGAAGACCTGCTGAAAATCAAGCAGTGGAGTGTTTCTGATGTTAGAAATACAAACTTCTTCTCTGGTAAGCATTGGTATCTGACTTCAGTGACACATTCTTCATCTCAAACGCTTATGATATTAAACAGGTAAAGTAATTTTGATAATTCGGCTATAGTCCACCATAAATGTTTCGACTACACACTTTTGACTCTGTTAACGTGAATTTCTTGGAGTTTCTGTGTATCCAGCCTGTAAAGAAAGAAAACTCATAAGGCCCATGAGGGTGCTTCTGCCTTACGTAGATGACAATAAGTAGTGATTTCATGTAACTAATACACTTTTCTTCTCTTAAGTGGAGCTACCATTCAGTTAATACTGCACAGTAGAGAGACTAACTTGGAGAGCGTTGTTTCTTTTGTTCTCGCTGTATAGCCTTTTATCAAGAGACAAAAACTGTAAAGCACGTCAGCTAGCATACTGTCCTGCCTCCTCTTTACCACGGACTGTTTTCCTTGTAGGAACCTCCCGTAGCAAAAGATTAACTTGGAACCCCCCCTAGGCTTTAAGCACAGCCGAACCACGCAGCCCAGTGAGCTCCGTGAACCGGTTTCAGCACCGGCCCAGGAAGCGCAGAGCAAGCCCGGGACTCCTCAGCCTGCCCGACCCGCGCCTCCCCTGCCTCCTGCCCTGCCCAAGCCCTTCTGATGCGTCTGCGTTATCTGTGTGGTACGTAGAGGGCAAAAGGCTGCCATAAATTCAGCTGGAAGCTTCGCTTGCGTAGCGGAGACTCATGCAGGTGCAGAGCTAATGTTGTGATTCTTTTTCTTTTTTTTTTTTTTTGATCTCCAACTGGAGAAGGGTCCTCCTAGTACTGCAAATATCACCGCATAATTTAGAGCACCTCTTGGACTTCTCTAAATTTATGCTGAATGTGACCTCAGAAGCAGCCCTGGGATTGAGAAGAAACAAATATTTCTGTTTGCCCCTTTTATACTTTATTTTTGTACAGGGGCTCATAGATTTGTAAAGAAAACTTGATCTTATCAGTATGCTGCCTCTCAGTCTGACTGATGCCTGTGATTTCAAGGTGTTAAGTTGGTCCAATAAATGTTCATTAACCTCTGCTTCCATTTACTTAATAAAAGTACACTAGGTTATTCAATGTCTCAGAGTGGTAAGATTATTGCATGGAAATGGTAACCTAGTTTAGACAATCCCGGCCACTGTCATGCAACCTACAGCATGCAACTATTGAAAATCCGAGGGACATTTTTAATCTCATCAGTAAAACTGAATTATTCCATATGTTTTAGCATTGGTTTTCTTTTTATTTGATTTGGGTCAAGAAAGACGCTGTGCCACTAGCCTCTAAGTGAAAATACTGCTACCTGCTTCAGAAACTTCATCAGCAAAGTTACTCAGTTGATTTTGAAAGGACAACATAGAAGATGAGATGAGCAGCATTGAACTGGAGTGTGTACTTTCAAGAACTGGATACTAGAGCCATTAGGAAAAGTCTAACTTCAGTGTTTGTTCCATGTTTATTCTTTTCCCTAAAGAAATTATTTCAGAGTGCTATTATTTAAACAAATACTTGGAAATGCTGCCAAAGCTGACATTGTTTTTTGCAAATTTAGATTGAAATATTGCATGCAAACAGTTCTTGTCCCATTCTCTTCCACTGTAATTAGTTCTCAAGATCCTTAATGAAGGCAGTTAGAACTCAATTTCGGGCTTTAAAATACGTGGTAGAAGAGGATTTGTGAAAACTACAGAAGTACATTTCTTGACCGACTTGAGTAAACGTCATCTTTTTATAAGCTAAATTGACAGAGTATGAGCTAAAGCAGACACCACGAAAAGTCTGCTTTCTTCATGTAAAGCATATTCATTTTCTTAATAAGCCTGTCTCTCAGCCTAGTTTCTTCACTACTTTTAATGAGCTAAGAGATACCTGTAACTCTTACCAAGGAGACTGCTGCACATTATGTCAAATAGTCAAACAAATAAAAATACCTGCACAACAGGAAATAGATCATAGACAAGCAGGGCAGAATTAACTTCTCCTGAATGATTGTGCCTTGTGTGCATACCATGAGGATAAGCGCACAAACTTAGGTTAGAGGAGAGTGTCTTTTTGCTACTGCTACACAAAAAATACAAAGCCACTTCCAACATTTAAATGTTTACCATGGGGGTTTTTTCACCTGCTGATACACACAGTTAGTGCACCTACCGTAATTTTTACTTTCTTCCCCTTAAGTGATTTTTACCAGTCTTCTGCTCCAATCCTGTGAAAGCTGGACTGAAGCAAGTACAGAAGCTTTTTGATTTCTTATGATCTAGCCTCAGAGTTAAAGGCTTTTCAAGCCTCTTTCCCAG
This sequence comes from Astur gentilis, assembly GCF_929443795.1. NCBI lineage: Eukaryota > Metazoa > Chordata > Aves > Accipitriformes > Accipitridae > Astur > Astur gentilis. The sequence continues at coordinate 11,683,263 of NC_064911.1, forward strand.
ACCTCTACATTACATAAATAATTAATTCTTACCTGGGAAATATGTTTCCTGTAGCTGTAATCTCAGTTAAGGTTTTAGTTAGAAAGTGGATCGCTTTTCACGTAGTCTTAACCTTTCTAAGAAAAAATAAAGGGGGAGGTGTGCATATGCGTGTCCATGCATTCTGCTGTATCTCTTCTTAGCAACTGCCATGGGAAGATCAGTAACAAGCAAATTAAATCTGGCCACATCTCTACCATATGTTCTTATGATTAGTATGTAACGTAAGCCTGGTTTTGTATTGTGGAAGATAACTGAACTAGTAGCCCATTCCACATTGTATCCTTGAAAGAGTTCACGTTGAGTATTAGCAAAGTAATTGCAAATTTTCCCTTATCAGTAGCTGTAGCTAATTTTTCTATCTGCATAGAGGAAATACCCAAGAGGAAGGGAGGAATTTGCTTGTTGTTAAGTGTAACTCATCTTGAAGCTGAAACCCGAGTCTGTTTTTCTCATTGCCAGCCATCCAGACGGAGTCTTTGCTTTCACTGCTTTTTCACAAAATGGACATGGTGGTGGAGCAAGTCCTGAAAATAGCAGGGGTAACATGCAGATTGTGCTGAAAGTCACAGTTAACAAACCAGGGAATATATCAAAAGCGTGACCAGGCTTTTAAAAGAGAGATGCAGCAGAGTAAGGAGAGCTCCATGGTGTCAACCCATGCCCAGACCTGCTATGGGACTAATTCATTGAATGTGTGAAAAAGAAATTTAAACAGATGTGAAACAGCAGAATTGTCTTATACTCAGGTCCATCTTTATGTAACTGGGGGGTGGGAGAGCGGGTGGTATCACATTCAGAAACTTAATTTTAAGGTGCTTTTCCTAGCAGTTGGCAAATGTGTCTTACCCCTCTCTATTACTTAGTATCCTTATTACAAAAGGTCTTTGAAGATTCATCTCCATATTAACTGGAGGGAGATGTGGAGGAGGGAGAGATCAATTAATAGTTCTGTAGAATATTTTATCTTATGGTAATTTTGATAGAATTTATATAAGTTTGATAAAATCAGCAGAATATTTATCAACAGTAAATACAGCACATAATACTGAATGCTGAAGAATCCATTCCAGGCTTACACAGAAATTAAGCTTTTTAAACTCAGTCCTTTTTCACTAAATCCAACTATTTAGATGTCTCAGCATCTCCTTACTCTGCCTTACAGCCATTTCTGTTCACTAGGATGGGTATAACAAAAGCAACAGCTCTGTGTTGAAACCATAATCCGGTAATGATTATTGTTTAATAAATCAGTAAAGATTTATGAAGTTACCCAGTAGGTGAAAGAAGAAGAAAGAAGTTCCACAGGGTTATTTTCTGTTTATTATGAAAACTTCCAAAACTTTTATTTTCATTTAATATTGGAAAGAAAACATACAAATAAACTCTGTAATGCATAAAAAGCAGATTTATTTTAAAAACTCACAAGTTAGCTAACAATGATGACTCTCCTAAAGTAAAATATTCTGGTTTTTCACTTAACAGAATAAGCATTTCAGTAAAGCCTTTAGGGTATTTCCCAAGTGTTAGGAAAGGAAGAAGAGAGAGATCCTGCTTCCAGGAAAATACCTTGTTGATTTTAGCAGCTCGAGCAGCTGCCCCTGCCAGGGTCTGCCTCGGAAGGGTTTTAGTGCCGGCAGTTTGAGGGTTCCACTCTGCCAACATTTTCTTGTTACAATTTGTGATTTTAAATTAGCAAGATTTCAGGTAGAAAAGAAAAAGCTTTAGCTTCTTGCGCATATGTGTTGCTGGGCAATAGAAAGATTCCCAATTATTTCAAGAAGCTTTGACTTTTGGTCTAGCCATGTATTTTCATTAATAGGTTTTTAACATATTTATCTGTTTTGATCATTAAAACAATTAGCTTAAAAGTTGGAGATCGCTGAGGGTGTTGCTATCTACTTTCTCCTTCCTGCCCTCTGTCCCAGCTGTTGCACAGCTGGGTTGCTTTATAGGCTCCGGTGCCGCGTGGGGTTCGCGTGCCAACTCTCGCGCTAGAAAGGACCTTTTGGGATCCACACAGCGATGATGTCCTCTCTACCTGAGTCTCACAGACTCCGTTCTTGGTAGCATGCAGTAATCAGGCATGAGGGAAGGTGAACATTGCTGCTCAGAGTGGTATATAGGACTAAATCCTACAGACTCTCAGGGTCAGGGCTCAGTGACTGGTGTCTGTTGTCTCCTGAGAGAGATCCTAGCCCTGTCCAGGACAGACACATCTCCACAGGCACTGTGCAGGAAGTTTGTGTTTGCCAGGGAATTCTTTGGGGAAACCCATGTGCCTGATATAGCAGAGGCCCCCCAAAGAAACCAGTCACAAGACTGCTGAAGCAGAGAACCTGAAGAGCTTCGGCCCCCAGACTAGGGCAACAGTCAACAACAAAAGCCCAAAACTTAAAAGGCAACAGAAGACATTTTACTAAATAAAATTAAGCATCTTTCTGGATACCAGAGATCAGAAAGAAGGTGATTGCAAATCACCAAATTCAATCCACAGAACAAGGCAGTCTAAGCTCAGACTTTAATTGCTAGGGGGTTTTTCTCTTGTCATTTGAAAATCCCTGAACCTCACTTAAGTAATCCACGTGCTCCCTGCAAGAGTTCATACCCAACCCGATTTGGATTTATAAGGTACCTGTCAATAGAAATTAAACAGTAGGATTGAATGAATAAAGAGAAAGGTAAATTGCCTAAAATAGACAAAGGCTCAGAAACAAGAGCAGCAGATTTGGGAACATGAGGGCTGTGCTTGACTCCAGGAGTCCTCTGCTGTGCAAGACAGGGTAAGTGGCTTCACCTCTCCCTGCGTGTCCTCTCCTGCGTTGTCACTTGTTATCTATTTAGGTTGTAAGCCGTGTGGATAAGGACCTGACACTCGCCACGTGTTTTACAATGTCAAGCAAAGATAGGTAAGGCTGCAAGGTGATACCAGAATATACGGGTATTAACAACTCCTCCGGCGCTTAAAGCTGATGGTGAGGCTGAAGAGTCCCCAGCCCCTGAGCAGTGTTTGCAGGCATGCTCTGTGGAAAGTAACTTGGGGTTTCATCAGAGATTTTATCCCATCACAGTAACATTCAGTGCCTAAATCGGGATTTCAGTAGGTGCTGTAGGTACAGGCGTGGTGTCCACCATCTGCCCAAAAGACAGGCAGGTTTCTACCATGAGGTGTAAATACTTAAATCAGAGGTACTAAACGCTTACTAGCACTTTTAGTACTAAGCTGCACGGGTAGCATCCTGTGTAAGATCTTCCATTGACCGAAGACAGAGATGAGAAATTCCCAGGGCTGGAAGAAGGGAGGAGGGTTTTCTTGGCTCAGGGTAGATGCTCACCGGGAAGAATTCATTGTGCCAAGGAAGCTGCTCACAGCGCTTAAGATTCGGGACTGCGCAGTCTGTGGGATATAGGTAGCTTTATAGCTGTTGCTTGTAGCAATTTGTGGTTTATTTCCATTTTGAGGGTTTGGGGCATTGTTTTTTAAACTGTCTTGTCTACTCCAGTGTGACACCAGTTGCAACGCTCTTTCTCCTGCAGTGCCTGCATCTGCCTCCTGGCTGGTTTGTCACTGTTTTCCAAACTGTTTCTGACAAACACTTTGTCCTATTTTAGTGATTTCATGAAAAAATTTCCCTCTCAAAAAGGTTGGTTCTATATATGATATACTTGAAGGCTATGTGGTTGTTTTTATTGGTTGATGTTGCCATAAATGCCAAACTGTTGAAACTTTACATTTAAATCTTAAGTCCAAAATTTAAAATACTTGACTCGTGTTTTCAAAGCTTGGGGGCCTCTTACTGGAGTGTACCATAAAAGCATATGAAAAGTAGAAAAGCTCTGTGAACCAAAGTGAACCTCCACGTCCCCAGGGGATCCTGTGGTGAAGGTCATTGTGCTCTGTGGCATAGAGCAGAGGTGTCTCACTTGTCTCTAGAATTTGTGATCATTTGTGTGATCTGTGCGGCATTGGTTAACTGGCTTGCTCACAGGCGCTTTCAAAGGAAACCCAATACACAAAGGGAGCTTCACAGCTCCCACAAGACTTAACACTTCCTAGGTCTCTCCATCTAAACAAGACATACCACCGTCTAGGTCTCCTCCTAAACAAAGCCAGTCTTTTCAGTCCTGGCTAATGAGAAATCTTAGTTCCGTGACTCGTCTCATTTACTTCTGCCACCAGACTTTATTTCTGCTATGTCTTTTCTGAGGTGGCGAGACATAAGCTGGACATACTCCAGATCATGATGTACTGCTAAAAGGCATAACAGTCTACTGTTATTTTTCCTGTCCCAATCTTTGTTACTCACGGTATTTTGTTTGGTTTATGTCAGTTCATCTACCAACCCTTCACAGCAATTCTCAGGTCTTTCTTTCCCCAAAAGCCCAGCCATGCCTGTGAGCAGTTCAGGTCATGTCTTCCAATATGTATTACTTTACATAGGTAAACAACTATTTTATCTACCACATTGCTCCAAATTACCTGGTTTTCAAGTAATATGGAATTCATCAAAACCTACTTTAAGCTTTACTGGCCTAAAAAGTTCTGCATCTGCAAATTTCAGCACTACTTTTTGCCTACAAAAATAATCAATCACCTATTTCAGCACAGATTTACAACAAGCTTTGTCTGATTGCAAATTTATCATTTATTTCTAGTTTGTCTTCTGACTCTTTGCCAGTCTCATACATCAAGCAAGTGTCTATCCACATAGCGTCTGATATATATCTTATTGTCGCAGCACATTGAGACATAATCATTCAGCATGGTGAGGAATTGCTACTGCCAACTCCATCCCAATTTATATGCACACAGCTAGTTGTCCTTTGTTACTGATTTATCACGTTTGCCCATTTGCCTACTCCCAGCACTGTGTACTCGGGTTTGTTTCCATCATCAAAAGCCCAGAAGTAAAACCCCACTGAGCTACACCTATTTTTACACCTGCCTGCGTGACGCAGTTTGCTGTGAGCCCAGCAGATCCTCGCTCCACCAGGCACTCAGCCTCTCCTTGCTTGCAGCAAGGAAATCTTGCTCATCCCCTCATCTGCTCTCACAAAGCCCGAGCCTTCCTAGACCTCTCCTCCCTACTCCCCAGCACCCCTGTGCCCGTGAGTCAGCCCTCAATCTAAGCAAAATAGAAATAAAAAAAATAAAACCGTTATTCAAAAATGAATGCCCACAGTCCATGTCCTCTCAGCTACGGGCAGGTCCCACAGAACCACAGCTCCGTGTTGGGCGATCCCACACAAGCGGCTCTGTCCTTGCGCGGAATTGCGCTCCTCCTTTCTCATTAGACCAAGGCACGGCTTGACCCTCTTCCAGCTGAAGCCAGATAACTCCCAGGGGTCATTTTCACACGAACGCGGTCAGATCTGATCAGTTGTTAGATGTTTAGTTGTTGCTCATCGTTTTAATTAAAGCACGTAAGTAACCAGCTCGGAGGCTGCTCATGTATTGTTTCAGGGGAGATGGGGGAGAAGGTAGACAAGCTGCAATGATGTCATCTGCAAAAAAAGCTGTTTGCACTAAGTACAAGCAACGACAAGAGTTAACGATAAAAGTCCTAGAATAAGAGCATTTTTACAGTGTGTCTTAAGCTGTCGCGTAGGGCCTGTTTTGCTGAAGCATTTCTTAAATTCGGTTGTTAATTTCTTTGGGTCCTGAAAAGAGAGAACACCTCTCCCTGCACTTTCGCACCAGATCCATGCTGGAGTGAGTAAATCACACGGTGCAAACCAGCAACTGAGCGTGATCTTTCCAATGTAGCTTGTCCCTCTTTCAGATACAGCAATTACAGTTTCTTATTATTAGCGCCAGCTTAACCCACTTATGCCCAACCTGACTCATAAAATTTTAGGGGAAATAGTTGGGCTCCTAACCATCAAAGAAGAGGGAGGGGCGGGTGTTGTTTTTAACTGGGACATTTCGGTGATCCACTTTCAAGCACAGCCAGCCTTGCTGCTGCAGCGCAATGAGGGTGTGGGCAAGTTTTGGCTTGGAACAGGAACAAGCAACCAGGGAGAAGAGGGTGGGGGAAACAAGGGCCGGAGAAGAAGGACGCGTTAAGCTTGTCTCATTGCAGCCCTATAGCCACATCAAGAAGCTGCTGTCACAGGTGAAAACCCCTGTCCTAGATGCTGAACAACATGAAGTGAAATTAGCTGTTAAGCCAAAAAGCAAATAAATAGGATATGCATGTAAAGTAAACCATGGGACGGGTAGGTATGGTAAAGCTAATGGAAGTTTTAGGTCTTTTTAAAATGCCTTGGGATTCTTCATAGAGAATATAAGATTTATGCTGTACAAGTTAAGAATTAACTCTAAATCAGACCTTAAAAGAGGGAGATATGAAGAGGGAAATACAATAAAAATCAAAGGATGTGGTGAAGGTCAAAGGTGAGAAAAACTGCAGAAGTAATGAACTTTTTGCAGTCAAGGCTAAAACTAACCACAGCGTACAAGATCAGACTGGTTCAGCTAACCACAGGGTCAACAAAATCAGGCTTTGGGCAAGATCTATTCTGTCCAGAAATATGTTTGCCATATTTGTATTCATCTTTATATTAGAGTTTAAAAGACCAGCTTTGCCCCAAGACAAAGAGACCTTTTGGTGCTGATCCTGTGCATCTTTAGGCTTTGACCTATAGGTCCTTCATCATGTAAAATCTAAAGTTTGTCCAACAGCTGGCCGCTTGGTAATGTCCCTTGACATAGTTGCTTCTTAGACCTTACACATTTTCAGAATTAAGATTATTTTGTTATGCTTTAAAAATTAATTATGTGTTTTTCTTTAAAGTAATACTTGTGATGCCTTTTTTTTTTTTTTTTTTTTTTTTTGTCATGATCTTTACACCATGGTTAACATTTTCCATAAAGCTCTTTTAAAACTGTTTTGGACGTCACTGCAGCAGATTCTTCAAACTCCACAGGCCTCTATCAGCTTCAGGTCGGGGGAAAGGAAGGACCAATATTAGTGTTTCTGCAACAAGCCCATACCTTGACTTTACAAAAGCAGGCATTTAGAAAGGTACGCTTCATGTAGCTAGAAAGTATCTTTTTCTTACCCAAACTTGCCCTATCTTCTGAAGTTCACACTGGGGCAGCAGTGATCACTACAGGCTATTTTCTTGCAAGGCTTCATATACTCCAAAGGAAGAACAGCAGTTTTCCAGAATAAGAAACTTTAACTCAGTTGATTTGGTTCCTCTTGAATTTGTGACTGCAAAAAATTATCAGGGGAAAACTCAAAAAACCAAGGTTTAATTTTTTTGAAAGCTAGCAGCCAAATGTCATAAAGACAAGGATTAGCTAAAATACATAACAACCCACTTGAAAATTGGCGATGACGTTCCCAAGTCTCAGCTAGCCAGCGTCTGCTGCCTTTCTGGCAAAGTTATCTTTACAGTGATTCCTCTTGCCCTGGACTTCATGTTTCTTTCCAAAGCAGAAAAACACTGCAAGACTCCACAAGATAAGCAAAATAGCCAGTAGCTATATCTCACAGGAGGTTACTGGCAGAGCTGTAAATTTAAAGAAGGAAAAAAAAATGTCGTAACTGTTCATGTTAAACACAGAGTATGACCCCTAGGAATGCAACACGGGGGCAGAATTCTGAGACCAAGAAATTATATCCAAAATCAGATAACTTCTTTTTTCTATTTAGTTTGACCATTTCTCCCTTCTAACGTAATAGCAACCATCATAAAGCGTAAAAAACAGTTGCACCAGTGAAGAGCACTGTGTTAACAGGTACCGTACATTAAAATGAATTGCCTTCTCCCAGGACCTCAGATGCTTCGGTCTGGGAACACCAGCTCTCTGAATAAACTTCAGTCAGGAGGTATATCCTAACACCGGGCAACTCATGACCATCCCTCCCCACTGCTTCAAGTAAAGCTGAGGGCAGGACCCAGGATGAGCACCCGCATCACCCTCCCGGATGGGGCTTTGCTGAAAACACCTGTAATTAGTCCAAACAGACACCGGTTTGGCAGAAGTTTTCAGTCATTTTCTCTGCCTTCTGGATTACAGGCAGTCAATGTAATCAAAACCAACAGACCAGTCAAAAAAAAAAAATAAAAATCTTTGAAGTTTTCCTACAAGCTCCTACCCCAGCATCTGTCTGACCTGGGACAGGGATGCAGAGTCAGTGCAGGGCAATGATTTTGTAACCAGGGACCCTACTGAAATGATATCACGTCGCTTCAACTGAAAGACATCCACATGAATACCAGTGAATGAAATGCTCGCCCCATCACGGTCAGACCATCAGGGGTTTGCCCTCACCAGCGCATGGAGAGCCAGGCACTGGAGGATGTGAGTGCAACGGCGTCATGGCGGTTTTATGTCCGTGTGCTCCTGTGGGAGTAGCATCAGTGATGGATGACGTTGCCCTCAGCAGCGATGAAGTGCTCCTTGTACCTGGGATTTCTCCCTTCTGCTGCCCTTTTGCCCCAGGACAGCCTCAGGCCCCTCCTAGAGCAGACCCTGCTTTTATGAGTACCTCAGCCCACGGATGTCCCAAAGCCAGTGGCAACTGAGACTGGCATCTCAGCTGGGCTTGACCTGCATTTCTGTGACATCTTGGGAGGTGTCTCATTCCAGAGGCAGATTTTCAAAACAGCACTGGTTTGTGAAGGGACTCTCAGCCAGGGAACTTGTAACCAACAGCTGGTTCAGGTTTACCAGCTGAAGCACAATTTTGCAGCAGTCTAGTCTAAGAAAACTTAAAAAAATCAAACTATTCATGCAAAAAGGCAGATCCCTAACTTAACTTGTTTTCTTATCAAGAGATTCAAAACAAAGAAAAAAAAACGCAATTGTGAATTGGCATCTACCCATGTAATCAGTGAAACAAGGCCTTTGCTCAGAGCTTAGAAACAAGGATCATGAAAGAATGAACTGGGCACTTCTAGTCTAATACAAGCTCTCATGGCGCTGGAAATCCTGTCAGGGCTTTTGACCAGCCATACATCGCTGTCCTTCCCAGTAAGCTGCTGGTCTTCCAGGTAAGCAGAGAGGGTGACAAGGAAGGAGTGACAACGGAGGAGAGAGGAGCAAAGCGAGAGCAATGCACAGACTCACGGACTTTTCCTGAGCACTCACATGACAGATGCTCTGTACCGCTGGAAACACACATCACTGATCTCTCGGCTCAGGATTTCGGAGCAGGAGAGCATGAAGTCTGTCCCCGTTACTGCAGGGAAGCTGAAAGCCCATTACATGCAGCACAACGCCAGCCACGCGCTCCTAGGCAGCCACAGGTATATTACAGCAGCACAGGGAGAGCTTTCTGGGGCAAGCAGTTAGGGTATTTGACTACAAGAGACATTTAAACCATTGATGTCCCTGTTGTCACACAGTAAAGTATGATATACAGTCCCCTTGTCCATCACTTGACAGTGCAATCTCTGCTAAAACCTACACTTTAAGATGCTTCACATTCAGATCTGCCATTCTTGCAAGTAAAACAGAAGCATCTTTGAAGCTGTAATTAACTTGAAAGCCATACTCGACAACTGCAGAGTAAGACGATCCTCAGCTTTAATGTATTTCAGGGCAGAAAATGAAAATGTGGGTTATAAAAACAATTCACTCATGAGACATCCGTACTTATCGGAAGTGAAATACAACCATTTGTGCCCAATGTCCTACCATCTGTGCCAAGCCTATTGATAAACCTTCCCTGACAGGATGAAATACTGCTCCTGTAAAGGCATCCTTAACATAATATGCCTCTACAGCATTGGGCTGGACTAGGTTTGAAAAACAGCCTTTTATAATACACAGATGAATTTAGCACTTAAGAAGATTAATGGATTCATAAATAGCCTGGAAATCCAAACTCATTGAATTTAGTTCATGGAACAGGTCAAATAGGCATTTATCAAACCATCTGGCATCCTTCTTCCCTGGGGAAAAAAACTGCGATCGAGCTACGGATAGCTGAGGAGCCATCACAACAGGGAGGGTTTGGTTTTCCCTGTACTCAGCTTTCCTCTAGAAATCGCTGGTGCTAATTAGGCAGCAGTAGATCTTTTTGGACAGAGCCCTGCAGACCAGAGTAGGCTGCCCCAAGGCACGTGTCTTGAAGCCACCGGAGACGCTGCCTTTTTTGCTGGCAAAACGTGCAGGCAAAAAAAAAACCGGCTTCCCTGTCTCACGTGGCAGCTGCTCCGGGAGTTCAGGAGGGCTCAGTAATTTTGTGCACGAGCTAACGTTGGCTTTCAACAGAGCTGTTTAGCCTATGGGGCTGCGGGACCACCAGTGAACAGACCCGACCCAAGGCACCTTCGCTGAAGCGTTGAGCCCTTTTTTGAAAAAGTTTTATTTATTCCCCCAGTTTTCCCAGACAATCACAGATGCAAGAGGGCACAAGAGCTGCTAAGAAAAGGTCTTTGTGCATGAATTTGTACATTGCCCACCATTTTTCAACTGTTCTATGCCCAAAGTCTATCTTCAGCTGGCCTGTCCTTTGCATATTTTTTTTGGATACTCATTGGTGTGCGACTGGGGGAAGGGGCAGAGGCAAGAACAGCTACTCCCCGTTGTTTTTAGCCAACGTGTTGTCCATACTGATCCACTACCTTAGCAAAGAGTGAGCCAGGGCAGCTCTCCCTCTGCCACTGCTGCTTCAGCACCCACAGGGACCGAGCCAGGCAGGGCTGGAGGTCACGTTCTTGTTGAATTGGTCATGAAAAGGGGGGAGGGGGGGTGTTACGAAAGTATTTGATAGGTTTTTTTAATTAATTTCCATTTTTATTCCTATTTCATGACATCTTAGCAGTACTAAAGGACTGTATATGCTGTATCATTTCATAGGAACATGTACATCATAGTATGATAAGCCATATATAATAATTTAATATAGTTAAAATATCACAGAATTGTATGCCTATATAGTCACTTATTTTTTAAAGCATTGCTACTTAACACAAATGTAAGCATGGTCATGTTCTAAGTTAAACTGTCTATTCTTTATGCTGCAATAAGTAGCTTGCCATTTACTCTAGACCATAAAAAGGACATTCATGTGCACACATTTGAGTAGCCTACAAAAAAACCCAGCAGAGTAATTCGAAGATCTCAAAACAAATGGGGGTTTTGAGCAGTTAATTTATTTTTGTGAGCAAAATATCAGATTATTTTATTGATATGCCCTGATACATAAAACGTGATCATTCTTTCTGGCCATATTAGCAGCTTTCATTGAAGATTTCAAAGACAAAACATGTAAGATGCCATATAAAAGAAAATGATGGCATAGTTGGTTAGTACAGCATAATATGACATGCTATGTGGTACACATTAGTGGTGGAATTAATGCAAAATATTTAGTAGGGCCTGGTTGCATTTGTCGTGTTCTGCCCCTGCTGTCATGCCATGAAATAATCTACAAATAAAAACACTATATTCCTTGGAACAATAGATTCATTGAAAAATAAAAATACATTGAAATGACATTAATAAGTAAGCCATTCATTTTAAATAGCTTTGCCTCAGAGAAGAACGTTTTGACAAACATGGGTCTGTCTGGTTCCTCTGCACCTGTGCCAGGATAGCAGCGGGGAGAAAGGATCAAAATCCCAAAATCCTGTCTGTAGTCATGGCCAAAACACTGTGCCCATCCCAGACCCGCCTGGGGCAGGCGCCCTCCCCAGATGCTGTTCTGTTCACAAGGGCTAGTGCTGCATCCCCGGACGCTGCCCAGGACAGCCCAGCTCCCCCCGGCACACCCTGGTGGAAATCAGGAATGGTTCGCCAGTCTTCAGCAGCACCCGCCGTGGGTGTCTGTCAGGATATGAATGGGGGGGGCTGGTTTTGCTGCCTCATCTTGCTCTCATAAAGTCGATGGTTGCGTCAACCAGAGTTGGCCCAACGGAATAAGCGGCGCTGCACCGCCATCCGTGCAGAGCCCTCTTCCCTCCTCTCCCAGCAAGGGACACCGCACGTCTCTAAGCAAAACTCACCTTACTGCTATTCTTTCATTCCTCATCTTCCACGCCGGTCGGTGAGTGTCCGGGAGGCTCTGAGACCCCACACGGCAGAGCGGCACCCAGCCTTGAACCAGATCCTACCAGCTCCCAGGGGAATCTGGAGCCAGATCCAACCAACCCAACCTGGGAGAGTTTGGAGCCAGTTATATATCGGAGGCCCGCGACACAAACTTTTCCCTAATGACTAGGTAGGGACAGGGACTAAACGCTTAAGCAGGAGCCACGCTCCATGCAGCCCTTGGACTATTTGCACCGCAAAACAATCACTGTAAAAAGTGCTGGGAGGTAAAAAGAGAAGGAGATGGCCTCCATGCTGTCTTCCCCCACCCCAGAAGAAACCCCATCGGTCAGTCCATCCAGCTGGGTGCTGTTACCATAGGCTTCGGTGGCATTTGCCACCTCTTCGGGAAGGCCCATCTGGAGCAAGAGTTTGGAGATAAGGCTGTTGAACTTGCTCTCTGTGGTAGACCAAGGCTCTTCACTTGGGGTCGGGCCTTCGGATGTAATGTTGAGCTCCACCGGGTCGAGACAGTAACCTTCTGGCGATCTCTCGTAGAGCACGTCCGTCAGGTCAATGCCAGCTACTGAGGAGGGGGAGGCACAGGGAATATCCCTGACGAGCCTGTAATTCTCCATCCACTCCTTCAGCCACTCGATGCGGCAGTCGCACTCCCAGGGATTGCGGAAGAGGTACAGCCGCCCAAGGAAGTACACCGGCTGGAAGACGGAAAAGGGCAGGGTCGTCAGGTTGTTGCTGTTCAAGTGCAAGGCGACCAGACTGGTGAGGTTTTCAAAAGCCCCTTCCTCAATGTGGTTGATCCTGTTGCGGTCCAGGTAGAGGACCTCCAGCTCCCCCAGGTCCCTGAACCAGGTGTTGGAAATGTTCCTGAGAAAATTACCCCCCAGGTTGAGCATCTTCAGGCACCTCAGGCCGTCGAAGGAGTTTTCTGGCAGCTCGCTGATCAAATTGTCGTTCAGGTACAGGTACTCCATCTTCCGGCAGCCCTGAAAAGCTCCCTCGTGAATGACGTTTATCCTGTTGTCCTGCAGATTCAGGTATTTCAGCTTGGTCAGGCCCTGCAGGGAGTTATAGGCTACCGCTTCGATCCTGTTTCTCTCCAGGTAAACATGGGTGAGGTTCTCCATGCCCCTGATGGCACCTGGGATCCTCCGAAAGTTGTTCTGGAAGCAGAAGAGCTCCTGCAGAGCCGGCAACTCAATGAAGATCCTGTCCGGGATGTTGAAAAGGTTGCAGTCCGCCAGGTCCAGCCTCACCAGCCGTCTGAGGGCAGTGAAAGTCCGCGTGTGGAGATAGCGAATGTACTCGTTGTGGGCCATCTTCAGCTCGGTCAAGCTGGGCAGCCCCTTGAAAGCCCCTGGGGTGATGAAGGAGATATTGTTGTGGTTGAGCGACAGGGATTTGAGGGAAGGCAAGGTCCCGAAGGCCCTCTCGGAGAGGAACTTGATGCTGTTTTTGTCCAGGTTGATAGAGGAGGCTTCACAAGGGAAGTCACTAGGGATCTGCCCCAGACCGGCACGATCGCAGAGGACGGAGCAGCTCCGCTCCTGGGTGCACACGCAGTTGGCAGGGCAGGACCGCACGCACGCCCACACCGCATGGACATGGGGGACCCAAAGGATCACTGTCAGAGAGGAACGCGCCATCCCCACGGAGGCACGGGAGGAGAGAATGGGGATGCGTCATTAGCAAATACATTAGTCACGACAGGAAAAAGAAATTACACTGTCTTTGCCTTCCTTTTAGCTAGGCGAATTGTCACACGCTACTTATACACCAGAGCTGACCAAGGAGATCGTGTGAAAGATTCCTAAAAGTCTTCTGCTGGGGTTTTTAAACCCTCTGAGAAGGTGTGTGTGTGTGTGTGTATATATATATATATATATATATAAAACGCCATCTAGAATATCACCTCTGATTAATTTCTCTACCCAAAAGGGGGATTCACCTGGACTTAAGTATTTCTCAGTGTCTCTGTGATTGGTCTTTCTGCAAGTTGATGGGGACACGGTTTGGCCGGGGAGCAGGCAGAGATGCTTTGAAGGCCAGCAGCTGTGGATGGGTTGCAGTATTTCTGGGTGGGAAAGAGGGGAGGGCAGTGTATGCTAGTCCAGCAGTGGACAGGGGACAGTTAGTTAGATAGTTAGTGGGCAGTTAGTTGCCTGGGGCACGTCAAATTCATGCGTCTTGCTGTTTTCTTTTCTTTGTTCATTCAACCTAACGTTTCTGCACCATGAGCTGGCGCAGCACTACAAGGGGGACTATCGGCTCTCAAGGACGCAGTACAGTGTTTAAAAACACATTACCACTGTGTACTGGTAGAGCGGCGCGAGGAAAAACAAATTAAGGGATATTGTTCAACTGCTTGCTTCATGATCTCATCATAGATGAGATAGATACTCTGCGCCTCCAGCACAGTTTTTACTGTTTTGCCAATTCTCAAGGCGGTCACCATAGTGCCTTATGCTTGATGGGAACAGCTGCTTTGCCCTTTTATCAGCCTGACATGAGAGGTATGTGGCTATTGTTGTTTCTTTTCAAGTTAGTCCCACACAGGTGGATGTACAACAAGGAGGAGGAGGAGAGCACTCTTGGGGAGAAATCAGAGAAGAACAAAAGGAATGGGAGGCATCAGCCTCCGCAGACAGGCATTTTTGTAGGGAAATAACATCCAGTCAATCAGACATCTGTGAAATAAACTCAATAGAGAGGAAGAACTGAAGGCAGAGCTCATTCTGTAATTGCTCTTGCAGGCACATCCTACCTGCCGCTCAACAAAATGAGCAGCCACGCCAGCGAACTCTCCATGTAGTCACTAGTGGGAAACGGAGGTATTGCTACTGCCTGGTTTTTTCTGCTGCAGTTTATTGGCTCCCACAGAAGCATAATCCTTTTAGGTTTTTTTTCAACAAGACGTGAGATACCAGCAGCCACCTTTATTACAGCACCGCTGGGATCACATTGCTGCCGCTGCTGCGTGTATGTCTGGCCCCAAGGGACAAGGACCGGGCTTTCCCCCACGCTCCTGCTGACTTGTCTGGAGAGCGGAGCTCCCAGCAGCCGGGCTGCCTCTCACCACCGGTTTGCAGCACAGCGATTGCCCGCTACAGCTATATTCCCGATGGACATTTTTACTAAGACAGACTTGTGAGATGATATGCCAGGAAACATCAGCTTCAGCAAGTGTCAAGCTTTTATTTTTGCAGCCTCTAAGGCTTTAATGTGCAGACCGAACTACAGTTCAAATTGCAATTGCTCTGTCCTTCCTCCATCCTTTTTAAAGGCAACATGCACGGTGCTGTATTTATGCCTTTACACTGCCTGTGGCTTCTTCAAGCAGGAGGCTTGCAAACCCAGTTGCTGGGCAGGTCCCCATTACAAGACATCAACCCAAGAGCCACCCAGCCTGGTGCTGTTCAAACTAACCTGGTCGTTGCATGCAGAAGAGGGATTTAGATATTTGGGTGGAGCAGCACAGAAGGACTTTAGCTGTGGCCTCTTTATCAAAATCCAAGTCCCATCAAGCCTGGCCACGCTATCGTGACCAGAGAACTAGCAAAACAGCATCACTTCAGGGATAAATGATAGTGAAGGACTCTTGAGAGGCGGAAAGGATTTTAGACAGGTTGTCATTTTGTTTGCTTGTTTGTATGCTCTCCTCCTTTTTCCTGAGCCCTTATCTAACATCCATGGCTAAAGGAAAGTGCCCCTTCAGTCAGGACCCTGGGTAGAAAACAGGCGAGGAGCCTAAGGACAAGAAGGGGATAACGCACCGGCCTCGGATTGCTTTTTCTTTGCGCAGGCTGCCCAGGGGCTGCCTCTTCTGCTACCCTTTGCACCAGTCCACTGTTGCTTGCATACAGGGGCATATGTTGTTTCTGTTACACCCTTACATAAACTGAGGGCCAGACAGATTAAGGATTTGCCTGTTCCCAAACGTCTGACCGCAGGTGGCTGTCTGGAATGGATGGATCCGAGTGTTGCTGCTGGAACAAGAGCCTTGCATATGCTCAGGGTGACATCCAGAGGGACGTATGTGCATAGGCTATCCTATATGTGAGTATGTCCCAGGCAAGTTCAACGTTTAGCTACGGTTATCCCGAGCTCAGGCACAGCTCGCGCCTTCAGAGCAGACCTCTCCCAGCAGCTGTGTACCCTGTGTGCATAGGAATGAGCACGGTGATAACCAAATCCCATCCTTCCCCTCCCTGCTTGTTCTCTGATCACCTGATAAAGGAAATGTCTGTACCCAAGCCATATGCAGCCTGTTCTTATACACAAGGGGGGTTTAGTGCCAAATCTGGGTCTTTTGCTAGTGGCATTTCACAGCACACTTCTAAGATCTCTATTTACAAGTGTATCTCTTTGCATAGTGCAGTACATGGAAAACAAACACTTGAGGACCATTCAAGCAGAAAACAATCCCCTGGCGATAGGAGCTCAGAGGAGCCCCTCAGCACTGCAGTCTTTGTGGCAATTCTCCCTCTTTCTCTTGCAAAAGAAGTCAGAAGAAAATCCTCCATCTGAACCCCACCAAACCCTCAGAAGATCTGCTGCTCAGAGCACAGGAGATGAGATCTCTGCTGTTGGCCAGATCTCCTCTGACCAACGTAACATGAAACATCTCCTCCTCGCCTTCCTTCCTCCTTCCCCTTCCCCAAAAAGGACATTCTTTGCTTTTAACATTGTGGCAGCAGACAGGGCAGCAGGTGGAAGGTGCCTCCAACTCAGTGGAACAGAGGGTGCTCAAATGAGATATATGTGTTTAACAAAAAGGGTGAAATACAGCAATAAGGTCAAAAATATTCATGAGGTTAAGGAATAAACAAAACTCCACCAAGGGGTGATCTCTTTTGCTTTTTTATACTATGGTAATTCAGCATTTGAAAGGAAAAGTGAGAGACTAAAAACATGTTTGCAGAGGTTTTAGAAGGGTAAAGAGACAATAATTGCAGTAATTGAGTATTTAACCTACACCTTTCCAAACGATCTGTCTAATCCACTACTTGGTAATGCAGAATAAGAGTATACTCACCATTTAAAATGATGGCAAACATTACCTTGATTATTCACTAGTGGCATTTCAGGTCTGGCAAGCAAACTTGAGGGATCTAAAAGCACACAGGAAGAACAGAGAAAGGTTTCATCCTCTGTCATTTCCCTGCATCATTTTCCCACAATAAGATCTATGTTTAGAAAGGAAGATGAAGGAAAAAGCTCCTCTTCCACAAACTTTCAAACTGAAGAAGTCTCCAGCACCTTTCTGGTATCTTTCTTCCACCACTGACCTTCTCAGGGAATCCTGCGGCTTTGTGCTGCTCCTTTTCAGGAGCTCATCCGCATCCTTCCCACCAGCCGTGCCAAGGGCAGGTTCCTATCATCTGAGGTGAAAAAAGATCAGTAAGAGGCTGGCCCTCTCCCTAAGAAATACGCGCTGGTACAGAGGAGCGCCACCAGCTTAGCATCAAACAGTCGAAACCAAAATTCCCAACAGAAATCACCTAGATACATTGCTTACCTAGCCAGGCAGTGGCTGTGTCCTCCCTCCTGCTCATGAGGCTGCCATTAGCCATACGAGTCAGTCTCTGAAAAGTTGGCATTTTTTTCTCACAAGCTATCATTTAATGGCAGGAAAATCCTCTGTATCAGAGGAGGATTAGCAGAGATGGAAGAATGTGTCTGTCCTCTAAAGCTCCCAAAGCAAAACAGGGATTGCAGACAAACCAAACTGATGCTTCCCCCCCCTCTGCCAACCCACTCTCCCCCCACCATTAAAAAAAAAAAACATACAGTTCAGAATTGGATTGCTGCCATTCAAACAGCATTGCTGAAAGTCATTACTCCACTCCCTATTATATAATGGCAGAGGAGGTGGGAGTGGAGGGTGCAGCCTAAACGGGATTATATTTGGGGGCAAGCGCAGGCTTATGGTTTCCCTTCGTTGAGCTCTCCGAACAGACGCAGCTTGCGACTCTTTTCCCCCATGCACGTTTTCCCAGTCCCATCGTGGCTCACACTGCTAACAGGATGCCCGTTTGCTTTGCTGTGCTGGGAATTGCTCCTGAAGGACAAGGAGACGCCAACAGCACCGGGAGAAGGGTCAGCAAACACAGGGAGCTTGTATGGTGTCTATGGCCCTGATAATAATGAACTCTGCCCTGTCTATGAGTGTGTTTTGCTTGTGATGCTGCAGCTGGTGCACGGAAATCATAAGGACAGGTTCTGTATGTGGCGATGTTTTAGCATTCAGGATGTGAATTGGGTTTTAAAGCCTTTTCTGACAGAATGATGATGGTTTCTTTGGAGAATGGGGGCTGAATAAGTGAGTTATCTCAGCCTCCCATGCCTTAGGTAATTGTGTTCACCATGTCAGAGGGAAAAATAGCTCTACTCTTCATTTCTAAGAAGTGAATTATTCTGCTTTTTTTTTTTTTTTTTTTTCAGGAAATGGAATACCTGATGAATTTATGCTTGTTACAGCAGGAGAGATTCAGCTGGGAACCAGCCTGCTGCTGCTTGGCTCTTCCTGCAAATTAAAGCACCCAGCCACATCAGGTTTATTTTGTTTTGGCTTTCCCTCAGTCTTAAGGCACCTGGCTGGCACCTCAGGAAATTTGTGTCTGTCTAAACAGCATGTAAGCAGGCTGGTGCTGGGGGACAGGCTGGAGGGAAGGGGGTGACCCATATAGCACCGATTTTTATCTGAAGGATACTTTTCCCCAGTGGTGTTGTAGCAACGCCCCCCCCCCAGCTTTGCACTTCTGCGCTTTGCACCATGCTGCTTTGCACTGAGGAGGAGATTTGCAAAGCCACACACAGGTGCGTTGCGGTCTCCGCCACGGAGCTGAAGCTGCTGGAGACCTTGTGGGGACAGAAGTGGCACCGTCTGGGTGCTCACCAGCACTGGGGCAGCTGCTGGTTCCCCTGAAGGTCCCGATTCCCATGGGAATACTGGGAAACCACAACCTATGTGATCGCAGAAAGCAGATCACTGGCCTTTCGGCAGTGAAGAAAACTAGGGGGGAGGAGGGGAAAGTGCTATTCCCAGCTCCTTTCTCCCCAGTATTTATGAGAGCCCTAACAGCGGTACCAGAAACCTTGTCTCTCCCCAGGTACACACATGCTGTAGACAAGGGTTAGAGGCAGTGGGCAAGGAGGGTACGCGGGACTCGGGGACAATTTGGTGTGTTAGACCTGCTGCTTGGTTTGCACAGCAATACTAAATCTACTTGTCAGAAACGGGGAAGGGATGATCTGCACCAAGGCACCAGATTTCTGCTGAGACTCTGCTGCTCTCCTGTGCCTCACTGCTCTTCTTCCATGTGCACAGTAAGGGACTGGTGGGGATGGGACGTAAAGGACTACTGAGCCCCAGAAAATGCTTTTGGGATCTGCAGAGTCACTTCCTTCAGAGGGGCAGCTTGCTGGACCAGGCAAACTACATCCCCTACGGAGGGTACTGGGAACCTCTGCTGGGTACAATGGGTGGATGGGGGCTGGTAGGTTGGGGATTGGGAGGTGTTTGTTAAAGTCGGAGCTGTATGCACTTCAGCAGTCACTTTCAGAGGTGGGGGGGAAGGTGGCAGTAGGTGCCTACTGGAAAATCAGCAGCCACGATGTTGTTAGCAATGCTGCCGAAGGAGACTCCAGCAGAAGCCGGAGGAAAGCTGGCAGGGAGCACCTCTCGGAGAGCTACTGCGACGGGCAGCCTTGCCGTAGACCAGCACAAATATTATTAGCTCCTGCAGGAGCTTCTGACAGCAGCTCTGCCGTCAGTGTCCCACATACATAGCTCGGTGGCTGCAACTAGCCTGGCAATGGAGCCCAGCCCCACTCCGGCCTTTTCTACTGCGGCTGGAGGTGGGAAAGGCTGAAACAGCCCATGTCCTGCCCCATCGTGAGCTCTCCCACCCACAGCCAACCTGTGCTGGCAACCTGGAGCTCCTGCCTGGCCAGCAGCAGCAGCCCCAAGGCTTACAGCAATACGTTTCTGTGCATCGTCTCTGAGCAGGACCATCACCAGGAGCACCTCCAGACCACAGCACAGAGAAGATACGAACATGTCAGCATGTGCACGGGGGGAGGCTGGGGGTGGGAGACACACCGAGGACTCAGTTTCTAGGAAAGTCTCCTGCTGCTGGCAGCCAGCTGGTCAGGGAGCATCGTCCTGCGAGTGGCTTCAGCAGAGCGCTGCAAGGAGCACCAAGCTTGCCACCCAGTGCTTCCCGTGAACTTCTGCCAGCTCTTGCAACTCCTGATGCATCTCCTGATAACCCTTGGTCCTGAAAGGGCATGACAATGTGAGAAAGAGGCCGGGTAAAGAAAAGTTTCTAGTCCTCTTACGTAGAAAAACTTAAATACCAGGGAGTACATACGGTAGACCAGCATTTATTCTTAAAATAAACAAACTTGGGCTTTAAACCATACCTCAACATTTTTGAGAGCGTGACTCACGGCTGGTTAACGCTGAGGGTTGCGCACACTGCAGATGCTCGGTGCTGGGAAGCTGCTGTGGCTGCCAGGCTGGAAGTAGACTCGGAAGCTATAGACCTTGCTACTGCAGCTCTGCGCCATTAATTTTTTTGCCACCAAGGGCTCTTCCTCATGACCTGTCCTGCCCTTTTTAATCTCTGGGAACTCAGAGAAGCCAGAGGTCAATATAGCAGTGGAGCCGAGCCCAGAAAGCAGCAGAGCTATGCTGCCACTGAAAAAAAAATAAATAGATGTTTATATCTGATCTTCCACCAGAAGAATTTGGAGAATTCAGCCCTGACCAGAGGGGCCCGCTGTGCTCCGGCTGTGCGTGCTGGGGACACGTAAGCCTTAGCGCAGCTTCACTAGCTGGCTGTGAGGACAAGCCCACCTCGCAGGGCAAGCTTGTGCAGACTTGATGCAAGACTGCTTCTAACAACCCATTTCTTCATGGCCAGGGGCATTTCATGTGATGGTGGGTTAAGGATCTGACCGTAGCTCCTACCTCTGATACACATTGGTATGATTTAAAATGACCACTGGGGACCACTAAGCGCGTGCAGTGGTTCAGCTGCAGGTTAAAATATTCCCTTTATTTTCAAAGGTTGGCTAAAAACAGCTGGTGGGACTCATCTCACCACTTTAGCCATCTACCTGTGGGTGCTATCGTGGGCCTCAGCGGGGCCCGTTTTCACCGACGGAGGATGACAAGACAGCCGTGCAGCTTTGGGGACACCTTCACAACCATTAGACACCAGTACTGGGTTAGCTGGACCCCAAGCATCGCACTTCTCGATGCTTCCAGCCCAACGCTGCCCTTCTCAGCGCAACGAAGAGGCAGAGCTGCTTGCCTGACTCCGGTGGCTGAACATCTTCGCTCCCCTGGGTTTTTTCTTTCGAAGAGCTGCCTGCATTCATGGGACTAGGGCGGAGGGGGAGGTCACTGCGCCGCAGAGCACCCAAACCCCTCCGTCCACCCCGGGCTTTGGTTTCCTGCGCTTCTGTAACAGCAGCCGCAGCTCGGTGCATACTTCCCCTGGTCTCACAGCAGCTGCGTGGCACATCCGAGCCTCTCCTCTGCCTGTAATCGCTGGGGTGACCTTTGAAGGAGCTGCCTCAGCGTTTTTTTTCTCGCCGGGGTTCCTGTTGTCAGCTCTTGCCTCGTGGGGACGTGGGCTGTGTGTATGGTGGTCACCCAGCCGGCCACGCTGCTGCACACACAGCTCCGGATGGCGTAGGTTTGGGGTGGGGGGGATGAGTCCTCTGCAGCAGGGACTGCTGTGGTTCGAGACGAAGGGACGGAGCAGGGGCAGCCGTGCTGGGGTTTGCAACTTCAGCACAGCCCACACCACTGCCAGAAACAGCGCTTGGTGCAGGCGTGATGTTTGCTGCTTACGGGAGATGCAGAAGCAGCTGAGGAGCCAACCAGGACTTCACAAGCAAGGAGTTAAGAGCCCTTCCCTCGCTCAGAAGACAGGACAGCTTTTCTTCTGCAGGTGGGGGGTTCGTTTTTGTCTGGACTGAGGCCCCCGGACTTTGCTCAGGCTTTAAGCTCCAGGGCTCCAAGGGCACCTGTAGTTATCGTATGGGGAGTTCCACCCCTGGGGCCTCCCCTCACCCTTGCCCAAGGGCTCGGGGGGTCTCATTTCATCGCAGCCCAGGGCCGTCAGTCCCTGCCCAGCATGGGTGCTCCATGAACACTGTCTGCCATGCTCTGCCCCATGTCGCAGCCCCCTCGCAGCCTGCCCGGCCCCCTCAGGCTGCTGTGCCCTTGTCAGGTTGCCTTCTGCTGGAGAAGACCCACGCCGCCTCAAGAAACCCCTTGGAAAAGAGAGTTGCTGCGGTGCCCGCCGCGATGTCCTCCCCGTGTATCCTCAGCAAGCAGGGCTGCCACCAGCGACAGTGCCTCCGGGCTGTCAAAATGACTCCTGCCCTTCAGAAATAAACCCAACCTGAGGGTGAAGCAGCCCTGCAGCCGCCTTGCAGCGGCGTTTGGCTGGATGCGGGCTACCTGCGGGAGTAACTCGGGGGCGGGGGGGACACACATGACTTTTCACCGCCTGGTCCATGGCAGGAGGATGCAGGGAAGCACCAAGGTGGCCAGCAGCAGCATTTGGCAAGAAATAGCCACCAAAAAGCCGCTTACCCACGGGGAGGGTAAGGAAAGCAAAGCCAATGAAGCAGCAGAAAGAGGCGAGGGTCAAGGCAGGCACCAGATCTGAAGCCCCAGCCCAGCTGCTGCGCCATGGCCAAGCCCTGCAGCAGGAGCAGAAGCCCAGGAGCCTGCAGCTGCAGCAGGAGCATCTTCTGAAAGGGAACAGCACACTCTAGGGTAGGGAGACTGAAGCAAAAGCAGTGCACAGCAAACCACAGGCTAGCGTTATTCGTCTGTCAGCCCAAACCTCTGCCAACGGCCCAGTTAGTCATCACGCAGACCCCGTGCAAAAGGGACAAGGAGCCCAGGGGATGGAGTGGTAGCTCCATCGGGGTGAAATCCTCCCGCTGCCTCGTGCGAGGGCAGGAGAGGGACCCTCTCCAAGACTGTCCGGGCCACCGGCTTTTACACCAGCTCACAGGGTCTCTCCCAGCCCATCCTGTGGATGTGAGTTCGTGTCTCACTCATGCTAATCAAACAGTAACATTTCCAGCAAGAAAGGACCGGTGTGGGCTGCTCTGCAGTGAGGGGCTGGGCACTCACCTGGGAAGCAAGTTCCTGCTTTCCCATTGCAGTACATGTGTATGGATGTGATGCTGAAAAACAACATCATTGGGGTTACCGGCTGACTCCCCACAATACCCAGAGCAGCCTTGGGGAGGGAGAAGGAAGCTGGGCTCAGCTCTGTGTCAACTAAAGCTGAAGAGGAACTTGAGTCTACATCTCCTACATCTGCGCTACGACTCTTGGCCTCCATCACAATTTATTTTTTTTCCTAAAACTGGCCAGCCACACTCAGACATCACATTTCAGGGATGAACCGCTGCTGGTGAAGCCTGAACGTGGGCTGCATCGCCCGTCTTTCTCTGCAGGGTTTGAGGAGCCCTGCCCTCGCTTCTGCCTTCAAGCAGCCCTCAGCTCAGCGTGCTGTGCTGCATCACCGCTTTCGCCCGGCGTGCGGCCGAGCAGGCAGCTGCTGCTCGCACATCCCAATAGCAGACGGGGAAAGTCAGAGTGGCAGTGCCCACGCTGGCCAACCTGCCCTTCCCGCTGGTCCAAGGCTACCAGTGGTGTGGGCATGCACAGCCGGGGAGCCTCGGGAGGGTTCAGGCTCATGTTGCTTTTACTAGGAGCTGAGCAGCTGCCCTGCCCCAGCCCTTTGGCATCCGCAGGGCCATTTCTATCCTGTGTAATAAACAGGGACCTGCTTGCCTCCTGCCTAAGTCCTCAGGCTTTCCACAGGCTGCTGCCCAAGGCAGTGACTACTTGCAGTTCCTCGTTATCTAATGGGAAGGCTGCGCGGTACATGCAAAAAGGCAAGGACACACGACAGTGAGCTCCGCTTAATTCCCCGTTAGTGGCTAGTGAGTCCATTAATCTTAATAAAGCTGCCTCCACAGCCACGTATGGGCAATGCACAATGAACGTAAAACACAGCACTGCAAACGCCTTTTGAAACAGCCTTGTCTGCAATAAACGCACACCGGGCAATACGTTATCAAAGCCAACAGCCCTCTCAGGCCTCGCCAGATAGTTTATTTACCTCCTGGTGATTCATCTCTCCTACCTACATGACAGGATCAGTGGCACCTTCTCCCTGCTGTATAGTGTTAACGTTTGGGGCAGGTTCATCGCCTACCTGTCTCCGCTTAACTCGGGCGCTCCTGTCAGGATCCTGCTCTGTAGCCAGATCAGATACTCTGGGAGAATGAACCAGAAGTCCTGGGACTCTTGAATTGAGGACTCCAGGGGGCTACAACTGTGCTGCACTGTGATTTTTTCTCTACCAATTACAGTACTTTCTCCCACCTGACTAATGTTTCTGAACACCAAGTAACAAGGAGCACTCCATCACGGCAAGCAGCCATAATTCCCTGGTAATAAATCTAAAAGGATAATTCTGTTGCCTGTCAAAGATGCTGGCAGATAGGAAAGGAGCCACTCATCAAATCAGGAATAAACTTCAATAACATAATAACCAGCGAACTCAACAGGAGGTTAGAGCAGTATACACTTGCAGATGATCTGAAAGATTTGTTAAATGAACTTACCGTGCCTTCCTCAGCATGTAATGGCAATGCATTCAGTGCATAATCGAGCCCAGATCAGTTAAAGGACTGGGCTGAAAACACAGCAAGAGAACTTAATAAAAAATGTTCAATGTGGCTGAGTCTTCCTTCCAGCTAACGTTACAGTACGAATAGCCACATAGACACCTTTCACCCATGCCCCCTCCTAGAAAAAGAAAGGGGCATAAGAAAGTCTCCAGTGCTCCTCCCTGCAGCTGTGGGAGAAAAAGCTTCCCCACATGGTACAACGCACCTGAACGGCATGTGTTGGCCCACTGAGAAAGGATGTGTCATGGGTAAAGGACAAGAAAACTCAGGGACCCCAAACATGGTGTGCATGAAACTCTGGTAAGAAACCGAGCATCACTCCAGGGTGCACTGGAGGGGACAGGGAGCAGCGACGGGGCGGCCGTCTGCCACGCTGCTTTCTCCAGACCTCCACCGAGTTCATCTGCAAGGGGGTTAGATTCTCCAGCTACAGTAATGCAGCTACTCAAACATCCACCACCTGATGTACGCAGAGTTTTTGCACGGGTCTAAGACGATTAAAGCTAGCAGAGCTTGGGGGGGGGGGGGGGGGGGGGGGGGAACGGCCACTGCGGTAGGTAAGCACACATTTACGCCCACATGTTCTTCTTCCCACTCGTTCCCTGCCTGTGATTTTATGGGCTGCTGACACCTCCTCCTCCATGCTAACCCTGAACATTGCCAAAAAAGCCCCCGTGGCTGTGTTACGGGCAAACACAGCAAATCCTCCACACTGGGGTGTATTTATGGATCACAGAAGTATACCACTTGTGCTCATGCAAAAGGCTTTGTTTCCTGCCAGCTGCAGAAGACCACGGTACCTGAGGGAGAAGGGGCACAACAGGTTTTTTTCTGCGATATCAAATCAAGAGTGACAGAAGAAATAACTCCTCTGCAGCAGGGCGAGTACTACTCTCTCGGATAGGATCGGCGCTGAGTCCCAAGCCTAGCAACTGGCAACGTGAAGAGAAAGCTCTACTCCTGCTAACACGATAGCCGCAAAGCTGCAGCCTGCAAATCCCTTAACCGTTTCTAGGTTGCATATAGGGATGCTGTGCAGGTTGCGTGAGGTTCACAAGAGCCTGCAGATGGGTGGGCTAAACCCTCTTTGCACTTCTCAGAAAAGCTGTGCTACGGCAGCTGCACTTCAGCAACAAGTGTGTTGCAACAAGTTCTTTGAGCTACCATGCTGGATTTGAGTTATAACAGAGAGTAGAGAGTATCTGCTCTCCTTCTATGGTGGGAAACAGATAACAAATGAAGAAGTAAACACCACGTGTACGAGGCAGGGGGAGGGAGGTGCTGCAGAAGCACATTGATCGAGCCAAGCTGTGGGAAATGCGAAGGAGGGCTAGACGTTCAGCATTAAAAATAAATCACACCAGGGCTCTGCAAGACACCGCAGCCCTCAAAAAAACCTGTCTTCTACCGAGAATTTCTCACTATGGTTATTATTTCCTTTTGTTTAGGCAGCACTTTCATGCTTCTCCTCTGAGACTTACCAGGTTGTGCTGGCGGGACACATTTGGCTCACGAGGGTGTGGGATGGGGAAGGGACAGCGTGCCTGGCCGTGCAGGGCTGTGTCTCCCTTCACCCCGGTGCCCGGCAGCATCTCCAGGACATCCAAAACACAGCTTCTCCCTCCTTGGCACTAATCGAGCATTCGCGGCAGCCGCTCAGGTGCACTCGGTGAAAGCCCATCCACAATCTCTCTCCTACCAGAGCAGTGTGACAGAAATGCTTGTCTTGCCTTTAAACAGGATGCTTGGGGCTGCTTCTATGATTTTTAGTGGTGCAATTTAAAAATTGCAAAACAAGGAGCAGACTGTGGAAGTGATGAATGAAAGCACCAAGCTGGGACACCCTCTGTCTGTTATTTTGGGTAGATGCTCAGTAGGTGCCTTTGACAGAGCATCCCATCGGGTCTGCAGGACCTTCCCAGGCTGGCCGCATGGTGCCTAAGGGTCTCCAGCTGAAGGTCTACAGCATCAGCCCTCATCGCAGGGTGCGGAGAAAAGGTGCACGCACAGGTCCCTCCCAACTCGAGGGGCTGTAGCGTCCACAGGGGAACGGGACGGGCAAGCCAGGGCAGTAACAGGGTACAGCGAGGTTGGCTTGTGGCAGCAAAGCCCAGATCCGAACACACCTTCTCTGAGAATACCCCTCCGGCGGCTTTGGGGCTGTGCCGGGCAGTAGCAGTAGCCCAGTCCAAATACACGCCATCAGGTGTTGCTGGGGCATTGCTCACAGACCTTGCCCTCCTCCACCTTATTTCGTGTACGGAGCCCAGCCCGGCAGTCGCTTGCAAGTAGGGCAACCTCCCCGGCGAGGCGAGGATGAAGAGAGCGTTTGCCACCACTCCCCTGGCAGCATACAGGGACAAACCGTGCTCCGCGGCACGCAGCAATAGTTATACGAGAAATGTCACCCAAGGCTTGTGTAACCAGCGGGTTTTGGAGCGCTCGCCTGACAAACAGCCGCCCCAAGTTCTCTGCTTTCCACCATACGGGGAGAGCCAAACCCACACCACCCTCTCCCTTAAAGAAGTGCCCCACCAACAGAAGCGATGGGCCAGCGCGGATCAAAGGGGGACTATCCCCCCCTCCTGTTGAAACCGTGACACTGTGCAGCAAAATTAATAAATAATGCCAGCAGGCTCCTGTCTGGCAGAAACATACTGAAAGAGGAGACAGGGCTTTGCAAACACATCCGGGGGGGGCGGCGGAGGGGAAGCGTTGCCTTCTGTTTCCTGGACAGCTTCCGCATTTTGCATTGAACCAATCTGTAGATAAAATGCAGAAGCAGCCTCAGGAGCCGAGACCAGACCCCAAAATTCCCCCATCCACCGTGAAAGCCCTCGCAGGCAGCCCTCGCCGCTGCAACCCCTCTCAAGGACACTATGTCCTTGGCCCCATGCCGGACAAACACTCACGCAGGTAAAAAAATACGAGGCCCAGAGACTTGGGGCACCAGCAGAGCAGAGGCTGCAAAGGTCAAAGTTTTGTGCTGTAATTAATTTGGGGGTGGTTCTTATTTTTGGTTTTCGTCTCTCCCGGGCACATGGGAAGTCCACAGCAGCGATGGAGAGGGAACCAACTCATCCAGGAGGCCCCTCTGGCATTATCAGACCCCTGCCCCGATGGCAGGGCAGCCTGTCTTCTTCCCATATGTAAAATGGGAAATGGCAAGAGTAACAGAACAACCCCAAATCAACAGACTTAAGTGTCTGCTTTTGAACAAACCTGACACGGCAAGAAAGCTTAACCGGGGCCTAAAAGAGCACTAATTATCAAATGGAAATTTAACAGGTAATAATTGTCTCTAATGTGAGCTAATCATTTTGAGGGAAGGAATTAATTAAATGGGGGAATTAAATCACCAAGAATTTGCGAAGTGACCAGTTCTGATGGGATTCAGTTAATGAGCTATCTGATAATCGTGTCAGCTTCATTTTCTTTCTCCTCTGGGCACAAGAGGAGAGACAGAGAGCAGAAGATTAGTGCAGTACCTCCCCCTCCCGGGCTGCAGCCTATGACTGCACCTTACTCAGCCCCAGCCTTTTTTCTTGACGAAATCTGAGTGAATGAAAAGCCAAAGGCCAAAGTAGACCGCTGGCAAAATGCAGTTGTTAAAAAAAAAAAAAAAGATTGTAAAAATTAGTAGGTGAGAGAGAAGGAACTTTCCTTTACATAAACAGCTCACAGGGTCATGAACCACCATCCTGCCTTAGCTCAGCACCAAACAAGCAACAGGGTGAACTAGAGTTGAAGTCCAGTGCCAGTGCTCTCCAGCAAAGCAGGGGGGGTAAAAGGTGAGCATCCTTCCCTCGGATACATGCGAGGCACTTGGAACAAGAAAAAACTCAAGTTTTCTTGGGCTTTCAGTTGCGTCTGAGCTGTTACTCAGCCCCAAGCAATGGATGGGAGGATGAAGCTCTTCCACAGCTGTTAATAAAACCCAATCCGCACGGTGCTACCGACACGCTCCAGGCTGGGTGCAGGCACGCAACCTCATTTCTGTCTAATTAGCCAGAGCGGTGTTTATGTCAGCGTCACACTTTTATGACAGCTCCGTGCCAGCTGCAGGAAGAGAAATGATCTCCAGCTTGTAGAAAGGCAGAGCCGCATGGGCAGACACCACCTGATCGCTCACAAAGCCTGCCAGCACAAAAATAACTTCTCAGAAACACTTGCACACGTCTGAACAAGCAGAGCGAGCCAATATTGGATCAGCGCTTTGCATCTCAGGGCTGCAGCATTTGTGACCCAGGCTTCAAAGGCCTAAACGTGTATTTGCTTGGATTTGCTGCACCTTCAAACCAATGCCCAAGCTCACCTGCTTTCAGTTCTGCCACCTCCTTACGGCATTATGTGCCAAATCCTCTAACAACCCTCCCGGATGGAAAAACAGAAGCATTTACACTGCAGGGCAGTGACTAATTTGTGGCACCAACAATGGGTGAGGCTCTGCAAGTGAAATAATACGGGTCAGATCCGGGTGGAACTGAGGGGGGCAGTTACATTATCTACTTCATACACAGGCTGTGTTTTTCCACAGGTGAACAGAAGCCGAAGGAGGCAAACTAAAAGCTCACGGCTCTCTCAAGAAATGAAATTCACTGTTGCTGATTTGTAAAATGATTCTCCAAGTGTTAGGATTTTCCCTGATACTGCATGTACTTGCTGTGGCAACACAACCTGATAGCTCTGAGACACTTTGCAGTTTATGCCTTGAATGACAATAATAAGAAGAAAGGCAAAACACGAAAGCTGTCAGTGTCTGTTAGTGAGTTCATATTACAGAACACAATATTCTCTCCTGGAACATGCTGAGTCTTATGCAGATTCAACTTTTCTGGGTGACGCAAATGCTGTAAAAACAATTCTGAGTCACGGAATAAAATCACATAATTCTCCAAAGCCAAGTAAGGACAGAACTCAGCCCACGCAGCTCTAACTTCCCACTTTCTTAGTAGTAACAATTTTGTTTATCTTCCCTTCTAAATGATACCATTTGCCTTGCTCTCGCTGCAAATCTTGTGTTTCCTACCACTCAAGCCCATAGTTGGTGTAAATACTGGTATTGTAAAAAGCAAAAGTCCTGTCCCAGCATCTGCAAGGTCTAGCGTAAAGCCTGTTAGCTGCTCTCTGGGACTAGCTTTGCTAATTGGTATGAAGTCTTTATGAGGAACCTGGAAGGCATTCTCCCAGGCTGTCTGTAGTTTTATTTTGATATATTTTTCACCAAGAGTTCGTTTACAGCCCATTATAGCCAGGCTTGGGTATTTTATGAACGTAATACAGCAGCATGCAAAGAGCACTTAATGCCTTAAGTCTTTAGAAGGCTTTTTAATTTCATAACACAACTAAATTGTTTCACCGCCAGATTTCCCATGCGCCAAATTGGGCAAAGCCTTGTGCAAACAGTGTTGCAGCATGTAAATAAAGCCTTCAGACTTGATCTGTGGGTGGTGTAAATCATCATCACTCTGTGCTGCTGTCATTTTGCATCAGCAACTGCTGAGCTTTCCACTTCAAAAACCTTAAGAACATTTTATTAGTAGAGTGGGAGGAGTTGCATAAGAAGAGTTGTATGTAACAAACAAGATGTGATGTATTTGCAGTACATGTAAGTGTATTGTTTTATTTATTTTCAGCATTTTGGATTTTCATTCTCCCTGGGTTGACAGCATCTATGCATGAGAGCTGAGTGACTGTGCTGGAAATACAGGTTGTAACATTCGAATGGTAATGCACCATAAGCTTGATCTAACTGTAAAGCAAATAAGAGCTATTTGTGTCCTTACTAGTGACTAACAATTCTCTTTAGGGGCCAGTTTGGAAGATGTGGCTTTACATTTTGCAAAGCAAAACCCTCTTCCAAGTGGGTGAGAGTGTAGCACTGTGTGTGCATATTGCTGCTGCCTGACGATTGACATAGACGATATACTGCTGCCTGACGAAGATACGCACACGCTCCTGAAGCCATTAATACCGCGACGCAAAGACACGCTCAAGGTGTGGGATTCATAAATCAGAAAGAACAAACTGTGCTGTGATCTACCAGAGCTTTAACTCATCCTTCGGCTGCTGCGCCGCAGTTGCAGCCAGCCAACGCGTGCTGGCACAGCTGCACCTCCTTGTCAGCCTTCTGTTTAGCTATCCCTCCTTCTCTTCCCTGCACTTAAGTGTCCTCCAAGTTACCACTAGTAACTGAATATATTTACCGAATATAACCGAGGTCTCCAAGAATAGAAGAGACCTCGTGCACATCTGACATTTTTGAGTTTAGCAGTAACATTTATGTATTTGAGGCGTGTTTTTCCACTACTGTTTTTTAAACACAGTAAATTCAGTCCTGTTTTAATGCTGTTTTTTCCTGGAAGATCTACCAGATCTCTAACGGAGGCTATATCACCAGCGTGTTACTTGACGAAAAGCAAAAGAAGTGATTTATTCAAGTCCCTTTAAAACTCCTGTGTCATTAAATCCAATGTAGCACAAATGTTTGAGAACTGTTGAGAAGAAAATATGTCTCTATTAAAGCTCCAAGATTCTTGTCTTTTTGATTAAGGAAAAGCAATTTTATACTTCTGAGACCTCCCACACCATATTCTTAAGAGAGGAAAGGCAGGAAATAGTCTATCTGACATTCCCCCTTGGGGGGGGGCAGGGAGAAACACTTCAGAGTTCCTTTATTTAGCATAAGCTAGCTAAAAAGACATGACCAGGGTTTTGTCTTGTTGCCAACTTTGATCCACTGATAAGCCTGGAAAACTCAATGCTTTCACCTGGGACTTACATGTCCACAAGCAAGCATAAGTTAGTTGCAGGTAAGCATCTCTAAAGAAGAGAAAGGGCATGTTAGTACCCAACCATCCTGGCACAGTATCTGTAGTGCTGTATATGAGCTTGAACTGGGGACACAGCAGTGACTTCCACTTGGACAAATAATACATGTAATTCTACAGGGCAGTACTGTCTACAGTAACCACCAAGAAGCTTACAGAAATTTCCTCCAAATACTGTTACTCATCTGTCTAATTTGTACTGTCACAGATGCACTATAATGGGGTTTGTTGTAAGTGCTGGCCTTTCTTTTCCATCAAAAGGAACGTCTTCTATTGAGATTTACACAAATGGGCCGCACCGCAAATTGGTAACAAGCCTTCGCAGCCCAAATGTTTGGTTCTTTACCTGTAAAGAGACAACATGATCAAATGTGACGTTTACAGCTTAGGAAGGTCACTGGAGCACTCTGCCCCTCTAAAGCTACACATAGACATTATACTATTTTAGCCTTGCACATGGAAGACTGCAGTGCAAACACCAATGTGTTCCCAGGCTGCAAACGGATTTTATGACCTTTGCTTTTTGTCTTGCATCTCCCGCTTCTCTAACTCGTGGCAAAAGCTGCACCTCCACCTCTCAGCCACGAAAGACAAGGGGTGATGTGCCACAAACCAGCGAGGCTGGAGCTGTCAGAACTGACGCCAGCGTTGGCTGTGTCATTCTGCAGAGGGCACTCGTTACTCCTCCGGTCAGTCACCAGACCACAGTATGCACAGTTTCACAGCTGTCATGCTGCATATTTTAAACGACTGGTTTTTTTGCCAAGTCAGAACACATTCACAAACCCAGAGATCATCTCAGGACAAAGCTTGTCCAGGAAAAAGCCTGTTTCTATTTTGGCACTGCAGCTTGGAGCAAGAGGGTACAGATCCCAGGACTGTCACAGCTGGAGTCTGTTTATGGAGGAGGTTTAAAACACAGACTTAACTACTCTCTGAATTTCCTAAAGCAAAACATACAACACTGCTTGTATATTCCCCCCAGACAGGAATTTCATCAGATGAGGTCTGTAGCATCTCAGACTGCAGTTTGCCAAGCACAGTCTCAAAGCCCACAGGTGATACTTCGGGGAGATCAGAGGAAAAGCAGACCTAAGAGACCGCTACGAAGCGTCCTCCCTAAACTCTCGTTAGCATCAATCTGTATGAATTATGGAGTTAATCCTCCCTACTCTCATGAGTAATCCTATGTATTTGCATAGCAACTCAGACAAGATGCTACTCTGCTAGATGCTATACAAACATGCAACAAAAGGCTACAGGACATCACAGATGGGATCTGTGTTATCCCACGAGTCCATTGCTAGAGGTGGCTGGCATGTGCACTGTCACATCGTGACACCCTCTGGAGGGACGATCCCATTGGGGTAAGGGAAATAAATAATGGAAAGGAGACATATCCCAACTGACAAGGTGGGACAAGGTATAAAAAGATGGTCCAGAAAGAGGTTAGGCAGAAGTCCTGCCGCGTTAAAATCAAATTATCTCAGAACAAGGGAAGTGAGAGACGATGAAACAGATGGAAGAAGTTTGGAGCCTGGGACCTGTGCAGTCCTCTGCCTTACACCCCTGTGCGCTCAGGGGCCTCGGATTTCCTCTGAACTTGCTTCAGTCTATCAAAATACACAGGAACACGTGAGCAACCGTAATACATGTGGCACATGACTACACACCAAAACATGAAAGCCGGAAGGGAAGAGTGAAAGGTTGTGTTTGAATGTGCAAAATACTCGTCCAAGGCAAACCGAATTATCCCGAGTCAAAAAGACTCCTACACTGTTTAAGTGCCCGGTTCCAAAAGTAACAGCATATGCACTCTCCCACCTGCAAGTCGTCAAGATCGAAGAGGCTCATTTCCCCGAGCGGTGGGCAGAAGAGAAATACCCGAGGGTTGTCTCCAGCCCCGGCCGTGGTGTTGGGGCTCTGCAGAGGAGCTTTCAGGTGACCAGCAGCACGTGCTGCCCAAGGGACAGACCGCACATGGGAGCCAAGTGCCTAAAAGGAGGGTAGGTAAATGGTCCCCAACCCTCCCACACACATGCCCTGCTTTTAAAAGGAAGAAGGGCTGCTTACAGCTAGTATCTTTACTAGCAGGCCTGTTCATACAAATAAGCAAAGGTCTGTATCTAGGACTGCTATGTTGGATTGTGGGGCGGGGGGGGGGGGGGGTCACAGCTGTTGAAGAACAGCATCTTTGATCAAAACAGCACAGTCAGGAGATACTGAGCTCTCCGAGCTAGATGAAGAGGCATTGAGCTAAATTAATGTTAGAACTTGAAGCATAAATTAATCTCACTATTGGCTGTATGGGTTAGATAATTGAATTAATTTCTCATCACATAAAAGGGGCTTGAGCACTATCTCTGGGATTTTTAGTGTTTCACACTAAAGGACAATAGTTTTACATTATTTAAGTCAGCCAGGATAAGCCTGGCTCCTCTCTAGACTGGTTTACTGGCACTTCACAACGCAAACATGCATCCTGTACCAGTTGGGCTACAGAGACTTGAAGCAATGTGGGATGGAAATGTTCTGACACTAATGTACTCTGCTCTTAATGGCTCTTGCCAATCAGCAATCACCCTGCTAAGCCTGACAGCCTTCTCTACTGCATTGAAGTCACTATTTCCTTACTCCCTATCTGCTTCTTTTCCAGTTTGATCTGGAAAAACCTGGACATTATTCCTTCCTGTCTGCTCCTTTATTAATACTGTAATACTGTCCTACAGGCAAGCTGCCCAACATACTTGAAAATGTGCTCTGAAAGTCCCTGGTGACACAATGTACAAGATGAACAGCAATCAAACCCATCAACGCTTTCATTTTAGCTGCTGCTTTGCTTGCCCTCTTCTGCCCAGCGCTATTCCAGGCCAGCACTCCAAGGACCTCTCAATGATCCCAGCAAAATAGTGACATGGTGGGAACCTTCTGCTGGGAGAAAGGGAAAAGCACAACCTGCCCCAGATCTATTTCTGAGCATCAAAGGTTAAATCAGTCTGGGTGGGAGGTGTCACCCCACGGCCACAACCCTTCCCTCACCTCCCAAAACGAGGGAACACAAATCTGATACTCAGGAGGCACAACAGGAACGAATGGTACACCAGCCACCCACAAGTTAAATGGCTAAATAATGCCTGTATTGGGAAGGAACCCGAGACCTTTCTATAGCAAGAGAGGATCAGTTCAGTGATATATAAAGATGTTCAAAGGAAAAATGTGGCATGTAGCTTGTGAGCAGGGGGGACTCTGGGAAGCTCTGCATGGAAAACCCAGGAAAGACTCATATCCATCGCTTCAGTCTCACAACGTTTTTCTCACTTCGGCTCTTGCCAGCACTAACTAATCCAAGACATTTTCTCTACCCACAAAGCTGATCAAGCATATCCTCCCGCCAGCCTGCGAGCGTCAGCAGCCAGCTTGCACCAGCGCCAGCATACCCAGCTGCCATCTCCCCTGCCTCCCCCACCAGCCAGCGTCTCCGCCGTTCGCAGCCTAGCTCCCCGCAGCGCACAGCCTCAGAGATCGGGATGCAGGCTGTGATCCGTTACGCTCTTCCCACGTCTTTAAAGCAAGATCCAAAGCTTTGATCCCGTTCCCACTTTGCTGTTGACGTCGGAGGGCAAAGCCTACAGCACGGCTTACTGCAGCAAGGGTAAGTTGCCGTTTTTCAGTCAATAAAACATAGTTCCCCCCCAACTGGTGGTAGACCCACTAAAAGCCTCGTTTACAGGAGCAAATAACACCACCACTACTACCCACCCGCTGCCTTCAAGGCTTAAAAAAGACTCATCCTTCAACTAAGCCCCATGAAGCAGCAGAGGAAGGTCTGTCCTCAACCACCCAACGGTA
The DNA here is from genome assembly GCF_929443795.1 of Astur gentilis. Classification (NCBI taxonomy): domain Eukaryota; kingdom Metazoa; phylum Chordata; class Aves; order Accipitriformes; family Accipitridae; genus Astur; species Astur gentilis. Next base: position 11,718,741 of record NC_064911.1, read on the forward strand.
ACACCAAATCAGAACCGGTGAGAGCTGCTGAACCAACTTTCTTCCCACTTCGCATCAGCCAGAAACTTGCCTTTCAAGAAAACAGCAGTGAAGGTACGCCAAGAGCCAGGATGCTTTGGAATAACTGCCTTGACTGTCTCCCCTGAGCTTGGAAAAGTGCTTTGCAAGAGCATTAATCGAGATGATGTAACTAGCGTAAAGCTCAGCAGAATCAGCCCTGTACAGTACACAAAAGGAGACAAATGAACTAGGAGTTTAAAGGCCCACTTTTGTTCGCAAAAATCCGACAGACGTTTTCTCTACAACATTTCTGAGAGCAGGATGGGGCTATAAACCAGATATACTCTACAATCCATATACTGAACACGTAGGCTGCTGAGGATGTACTTTCATAAAATGGTGCTAACTTTGTAAAATGGAACATACAAAATAATACAGTGAATAACAAGGCAAAACTGCTGGCAGCCCAGGTGCCCCTGCTGCTCACTGGAGTGAAGCAGCTCACCCCCAGGTTTTTATTGTCAGATGGCACCCACCCACGACACCTGAACCTACAGCACCCAAGGCTGAATTGGTGACACACAGTACAAATTTTGAGTCATGCTGCGACAAAGAAAATGGTGTCACACACTGATACGAAATTGCGATAGAGCCGGTCAGGAACTCTGCAACAAAACTATTTTGTGGCTGTTAGAAAATGCTGATACTTCAAAAAACATTTGTTAGGTGGGGCCATTGTGAAAAATGGTTCAGAAGTGTCAAAATGTCAATCTCGGGCATTCTTTAAAAAAGTATATTTTGAGTATTGGATTTAGAAACTAAAGCCATTTTAATGTTATTTTTAATAAAGGGAGCAGTACCACAAATAGCCTCAAGTTATCAAACAACCCAGAGTCAGTGTTACAAAAAAGACATTGCTATTTTGATCCTATGCTCTGTATCGGTAAGGAGGAAAAGATTTTAAAGTTGAAAGATTCCAAGGATAAGGAAAAATCATCCCATCCAGGTCTAGCTCTAGTAAACAAAATTAAACACAGCATGCAAATACAAACTAGCTTCTTCCTCATTTTGGAGGTTAATCAGTCACTGCATTCTGGTATTTTTATACTACTGACAAAATAATAGTCAAAAAAAACCCCTTCTCAACATACAGCTGTCTTCTCCTAAACTGATGAGAATTCGGATTTTGAGGACTACATGCAAATTTCACAGCCATATCCATTACAGTTCTGCCAGCTACTGCTCTAGGTTAAAAGAATACAATGACCTGGAGAAGCTATGTTTAAATAACCTACAGTAATAATTCTGCTGAGAAAAACCTTGAGCAGCCATCTTCCTGTGGCTCAAACGGGACCTTTTTATTACTTACGAGGTCCTGTCTGAGCAGACCTGCAAACTCTGCATCTGGAGGCATGGATTTCAGAAGTTCATGGCATGGTTCAGAGGGATGAGGGCAGATCTTTGGGACTCAGAGGAAGGTAGAGGCTTCTGGGCTTAGTAGAGTCAGGGAAGACGGAAGGAAAACAAAATGGTTGTAAGTCAGTGGGACAAATGGCACAAACACGTGGCAATAAATGGCTGTTAGTCCCCAACTTCATGGCTGGCATCCTAACACCCTGCCTAAAAACTGATGGACACAAAACCTAGCACAGAAGTAATCTCTAATCACAGAGCATCTGGTGATTGCAGAAGGAAAACCACTCAACAGCTGGGGTAACGAGGATATGCATGACAAAAAAAATTTGGATCTCCAGTTGAACCATCCATGTGGAAATTCGTTCCTGGTCCCTAAGCATGGTCTATGATGTTCATGTAATCCTTGACAAGTCTTCATCTAACCTGATCTTAAAGGTTTCCATTGCTGGAAGTTCCACCCCCGATCCAATGCCTTCAGCTGAAGAACTGAAACTGAGGTAGGGGTGAACCTGTATGTGGTGTCTACAGCCTGTCCATGTGGGCTTGAATTAACACAGATGATCAGATTTCTAAACCAAAGCTGTACCCTTAATATTAAAAGAATTGGTCAAAGCAGTATGATCATTTCCTTACATGGGAGTGAGATTCAGGTATCGGAAATAAAAAGCATGGTTACTTGACCTCTAGTGCATCCTAGAGAGAGTCTCCACTGAGTTAGCAAAAGCCCTCGAAAAGTCACTGGTGGTGCGATTATCAGGTAGACGTTCTTTGACCACACTTGCTCAAGCAGACATCAACAAGGACCCAGAGATGTCCTGATGCTTCCATCTTGTTAAGACATTCATAATCCTACGGCACCGCCTGTGCCAGAAAACTCAGCAGTGCGCTGCAGGGTTCAACTCTCACTTGCTACTAGTTATGGGAATGCTGTCTTGTACTGCAGTTTACACTGAAACCTGCCTCCATTTCCTAAGTGGCTCCTGTCAAGTGTCTTTCAAAGTCATCATTAACTCCTTTAAGGATACCTCAGAGTTTTACAGCAAGGGAAGCAAGGATGCATCACCTCTGGTGCTAAACTGAAGACCAGACCAGCAGTAGAGAAAACACCTCCTAAACCCCCGATGACCACCAAAAGACTTATCTTGCATGGGGAACTTTTGATTCCCAGGAACCTACTACTAAAAGAGTAACGACTTCCAAGGCAAGTGCAATGGCTGCAGTCTGAGTGTTAGTTCCCACGCTAAGGCAGAGTGCCTCACGCTGCTTCCAGCTCCCCAGGTTATCATGAGAGGAAGCTGATGTTTGCACTACAAGAGCAACATGGGGTCACTCTTTCAGAGAAGAGCCAGGCTTCTGGATTCTAACTTGGCCACTGACCTCTTGCTTGACTGCTTTGTGTCTCAGTTTCCTGGCAAGGCTGACCTCCTTCTTAAAGCGTGCTGAGACTTACTTGTGAGAAGTACTGCAGAAGCACTAGCGGTTGTGGTGGGCCTATAATTTTAATTTATCCACATAAAATACGCAAGTACTTGAGTCCCTGTGGAACTAATCCATTTTGTCCATGAAGTACATTGTGATTTGACAGCGGTCTAATTATCAGATTCCTCAGCTGTTTAAGGAGCAGTGAGGAGAGGAGGTATCCTTCTTTGGATCAGCTGATATAGTTAGAAAACTCCGGCAAGCTTTCAAGTACATGACCCCATTATACTCTTAGACGCACACAACTTAACATAATTAAGTACATATAGAGCCTTTTCACCCAGAGAGTCCCTAGCATATCTTCTCCATACACAGAGGGAGAGGAGAGAGCTGGAAAAGATCAACAATGAGGTACTCTGTTTCCATAATCCAGTCCTCAGCTTCAAGCTTTTTTACATTTCTTCACAGAACACTTCCCATAACCTGAATCTCACCTCTGACTAAGCTCAGCACCCAAGTGGTATTTAACAAACAGCTTCAATTATGACTCCTGGTCCACTTAATTTCTGGCCGTTCCTTCTTTGTAAATAGCCCTAAGCATCTGTTTCCCTTGCTTCACAAGAAATGCTTCCAATCACATGAACCTCTGAGATCTCAAGCACCATGAGAAGCAATGTTTGTTTTAACTGCAAGAAGAAACAAGTGTTTACCAAAAAAAAAAAAAAAAGACAGAAAACAGAGTAAACAATGGAAGTTGGACTAGAAAGAGAGACAAAAGTAATTATTTGAGCAATTCTACCAGATATCTCATTTACCTGTCTTGTTATAATAGAACAATGAAGGAATATGCTAAAGCATCCCATGCTCTTATTGGGCAGTGATTTCTTTTTAAGTTGAACCTACCTGCAAATTATTAAGTAGAAACTAGAAGTCCCAGGTGAGATGACAGATGAAATACAATAGGGCGCTGCAGTCCCCACTTGAAAAAGCTGATGTCTTACACTGACAGGATGAACAAGAGACAAGGAGAACAGTTGCAGCATGATGATGTGACTGGCCCCAGGTAACTCAGATCAGCAGCGCAGCTGGGAACAGATGCCGTGCGTCTTTGCCTAACCCTTTCTTCTGTTTCCTCTTCAAATTTATCCCTGCTACTTCTTTCACACTGAGTCATCAACTGAAGGAGATTAGATGAATTACTTAGCCACTGAAAAAACTCCGGCACTCAAGTCCCTCCTTGAAGCAACACTGTTGCATTTTCTACACTAAGTACATAATACCAACAGATCTCTATCAATTTACTGCAGATTGTACTTGAGCCTTCCCTCCAAAGTCTATAGTTCTAGCCTATTAGAGCATGCCCCTTGATGGTAAACACTTCACCTGAGAAATCTAGTTCGTATAAAACATCAGTGGGAACAAAGTTTTCATCACACCAAATATGCAATTTGACACCGTCACTGTACTGAAACCTGTACAGACCATTAATCAGATTCAGCACTGTGTAATCTGTGCTCTGAACATACCAAACGTCTAACAATGCAATTCCTTCAGCAGCAATATTTTTTGCTAACAAATCAGATGATATACATGATAAATTTCCCCTGAAGTGGCAGGACTAAGAGTGAACGTATTCTTGATAAAATGCAAACAGTTTAGAGCAGGATTTCAATTGCTTATAAAAACTCTCAGCAGAGATGCAGCGCCCCTAATGACTAAATATACAACAGAATTTCCTTCCACCCTTATCCTAAATGGACAGCCAAGACTTAAGACATCCATAACACTGACAGCCTTTCCGGATCTTCCCGAAATAATGCCAAGAGCGAGCTAAGGGTAGCAGTAGAGGACGACGTTATGGTAGATCAACGAGTGGACAAAGGCCCTACCACCACTGACCATTTTCCTAGTCTTGGCTCTGGTCCAGGCCTGCTTCGTTAACCATCAGCGAGTTACTTCAGCTTGGTAAGTAGTATTACTGTGTAACGGGGGATAATTAAACAGATCACTTTCCACGGACTACTTACGTGAGTGCTACATATGAGCAATGCTACGCACAAGGCAAATGATTCAACGAAGCAACCAACCAACCAGGAAGCCAGCAGAACCACAGATAGAATCTGTACGGGTATGTTTTCTGACACAAAGTGGTAACCAAGATAGTTTCATGCAGTATTTTATGTTATCTCTATAGCCTTAGCAATCTTCTTCCCCTCAAAAATAATCCACTTATGACCATCCTGTGAGGCGGGCTTGTGTGCTAGTGCAACATTAGGCAGGTTCACTAAAGTGGAAGAGCTCACAACACAGTAGGAGTGAAACTACACACTTCTCCTTTGCTCCCCTCCTCCAACGAATGAGACCTAACGCTTAAGATCTGTAATTCAGTGTACACGCTATAACAACTAACTGCAGGTTATTTTCAGCAACACACTGATCAATATGAGCAACAGTGAACACTGCACTTGATGAGGATTCACAAACTCAGGCAGCTACAGACACACAGTTTTAATGAGGTATACAGTGCAACTTCTGTTTGATTGCCACGGTGAAAGCCTCAGCAGTATCCTGCTTGCGGAAGTTGTCTTTCCTTTACTCAATCACTGCCTAGATTTCATGCTTGCACCTAACCAAACAGTAACCAATTCCCTCTAGTAACCCCACTGCTCTCTCAACTTCTATGAGAATCCACAATAGAGCATTAATCTAAATCCCCGCCCCCCCCTTCTCACCGGAGTCAAACTGATGTTGTTTCAAAACCACTGCTTATCTGCACAGGTCACAATAATCTCACTGGCAGAAACAAGAGTAAGTTTTACTACAGCCCTTTTACCGTAACCTCTGCCACTATTGGCATATGCAGCCATTTATTGCGTAAGGACTGACTTTACGGCACATTTTGAAGGCCTGATACAATGCAGCTTCCGAGGCAAAGACAAATCAGTAATCATTTTTACCATTTAACTTCACAGCCCCTTCTTTACCTTACAATTTAGGATCAGTTTTCTCCACCCTTTCCCAAGTCTTTTCCCATTTATCATGGAGAAAAATTATGCTGCCCACTATGCCAACAACTACTGAAGTACAAACTCCCACCTCTGTGGGAACATGCCCTCTGCTTCTTACCACAGTACTGTTAAGTGTCCCAACACTCCTCACACCTGCACTAGTTTCAGCCTCGTACCACCAGTCATAAATTGCTTCCTCCAGCCTCGATGAACAAGAGCCTTCCTGAGCATTTCTGCCACACATTAGTACCAGACTTCCTCCCTCAGTTTTCATTCACTTTGTACTCAGAGCTCCCCTTGCTTTATACTAACTATTCCACTACCTTTACAACCCCTGGTCCAGAGAGCATTGCTCACAGGGCTGGCCTAGAGCTGCTTCGCTGTGCTCCTGTGGTTTTAGCTGCCTAACGATTTCTGCCGTGCCTGCACTTTCTGCAACAGCCTTTGCCAGGAACAAACCTCATCCTCAAGCATCAAGTGCAAACCTTTACACTCGGAGCTTGACTTCCAGATCCCACGGACCACCTCCACAGCGCACAGCCCTTCACACTCAGGGTACCTCCTAACTGTGGTTCTGTATTTCTGCAACTTTAGCTACAGAATATGGGGGCAGAGAAGGGGCAGGGCAACAGCCAGGTTAGAGCTTTTGGAATATACTTGAGTGCATGTTGCACATCCAGGGACATAGCATGACAACACAAAGCCCTGCATGATGAGGTTGATAATTAGTGCAAGTCTAAAGCAGGTAAATTTAGTGTGGTCCACAGTCAGCGTGCTCAAAGCAGATCCTCCAGCAAGCTATCCTGGTAAGCATGCCGATCTCCTATCATTGTCCAAGGCCCATACGTATTACCGACTGGCAGTGTACCAAGTAGGATAGATTCCCTTTACATATACACACTATGAGGATCCAGGACTCCCAAGTCCACATTGTTCCTTTACTGGTCTTCAACCCATACCATGCACCTGCAGCACACTTTTGTGGATCAGAGCTCCCAGGCATTACTTCCTCCCTGCTCCCTTGCTCACCAGAACACACCAGTTTCTACAGGGATTTCAGCACAGACCCAGGTTCTTTCTAAATCTTGTTCTTCTAAATGAAGCTACACTAAAACAAAACAAAAGATAGGCTGGAAACATCTGAACCTATTCCTTCCACTGCATCCCCTTGGATATTCCAGTATTCACCCCTCATTCCAACCTAATTACAGCTCAGTCCCATATCTTAGTTTTAGAAAACAAATTCAAAACTGGAGTGTGGGTATACATTTGATAACTAGGGGACCAAGGAGGCATACTTTTGGAGAAGGAAAAGGGTATGTACTGCAGTTTTCCCACAGAACTGCACATGCTTGTTTTTGATGAGGCAGCCAATCAACACTAAGATGTGGTAGACAGCTTTAGTTTTGACAAGGCACCATTGCTAAGGTTAGAGGGACAACTGAGAGATAAGGTCCTTAACATCACATGGCTGAGGAATCACATCTGAGGGAGTTCAATAAATTTTAAATTTTGTTACAGCCAAACTTGGTACCCCTAAGGAAAAAAAGAAAAGAAAAAAGAAAAAGTTTGTCTCCCCATCTGTCCTACATCTGCTTTGTTAAGCTCTAAAACTTGTACAAGTATCCAACATTGTGGGGCAGTTATTTTAAGGTTGCTACAGCTTTAGCCCTAAGCTTAGCTGCCATTTATAAGCACACTGATGTGTACCACAATAGATTCACCTGCTTCCAGAGTTGCACGTCAATGAGACTACTTGGGCTACAGATCTTGTAAACCAGAAAAGTGACGCTTCACAAATGAGTAGACTGTGCAGTTCAACTTTTTTATTTTAATAAAATCAAGAATATGCACAGCACATGCAGTGCTAGCATCTAAACTAATACAATAAGCAATTCTAAACCTACAGTGACTTGAAGTTCAATTTTCACATTCAGCAAGTTTAAATCCATTCTTGCATATTGTTTTGAATCCTTGTATCTGAACTGAAAATATTGCTGGCTGATAAAACTTGCTAAAATGCACAAGTCACTGATTATGCCAATACAACAAAGATAACCACATGTTTGAGGATTGCAATGTGCCAGACATTCACTGAAAAAAAAAAAACACACAACTAAACAAAACTCACGCAACAAACATCTGAGAATCTGGACACTTCACATCAGTGTTTAGAAGTGTTTCATTAATATCTTAAGACAAGTGTATCAAAACCTTGGCATGTTTAATTTTAAGTTGCCAATTTTTGTTTTACTATCAGAAAGTTATGGCTACACTGCCAATGCCGGGTCTGCTTAATTTGACTTAAGAGTTTAATATGACTTAAACATTAAAAGCTCACACTACCCCGAAATATATAATTTCACGCATACGGTGACATTCAACATTCAAGTGCCAGTGTTTTTGTACTGTCTTTTGGTCAAGTTTCTTTAAACTTTCAAAGAATCACTTTTAGGCTTACAAAAATAAATATTTGTCAAAAATGTTCAATAAATATTACACAAAACTAGCAGCAAAAAGTATCTAGAAATCTGTCGTGTGCAAATAGTTTTCTTCCCAGCTATCATTCCCATGGTCCCAAATAAGTTTTAGAATCTATTTCCTTCTCCTTAAACAAGCTGCGTTCAATCTCCAAGAGACAAAATAAGATTGGAAGTTAAGGACACGCACACAAGACATATATAAAATTCTCTGAATGTGCAATAAAAGAAGTATTTTGTAAAAAGTTATGGGCAAAATGTACAAGGGCCTAAACCTAGACTTGAAATAGCACCATAACAAATGACCTCAATACTGTCAAGTGCACCTACTTAATAAAAGTTTTAGAACAAGGCACAATACACTTGAAAAAATCTATTGCACTTTAGGAGATTTTTGCCATTTTCCTACGCCACTGTAGATTAGTTGTTAACTGCTCTGGCCACAAAGTTAGCACAGAAATTCTAAGTGGCAGAGGCATTTTTCTGGTGGACAATACTTATCTTTGGCCAGATTTAGCATAAACAGACTATAAATACAATGGAAACCTATGCAACTAAAACTGACTAAAACTGCACTTTAATAGCAGAATTGAAACCTTGTGCAGTTTATGTACATTTCCAACCTCTGTGATCTCAGGTTTGTTTGTTACTCTTCTGGAGCCATTTTACAAAGTCTACAGTAAGCCAGTTTAACATCTCCACGCAGCTTGAACAGAGTAATGTGAATCTGCATTAAAATAAAGCCTGCTGCATAATTCTTCCTGTTCATACCCTCTTGACCAAAAAACATCAACACTAGCATGCGTTATTAGACCAAAAATTCAGTCAGGCCCTTAAGGAGGACCAATCACTGCCATGGTCAGCCATTCTACCATTTCAATTTCATATGGCAGGCATTTTTAAAAAGTCTAAATAGATGAATTCTCCTAAAAACTATTTCAAGTTATCAGACCTTTAAACGTTCCCTGTAATGTTCTGCCCACATTTGGCTAGCTCACATTAATGATCTGCCTAAATATTGAAAAAGGAATTGCTGTATTTACTTGCATTAACTTCAAAAACAGTGCTTTTAATGTATGCATGTATCCATACATCATCTCATCATGACTGGAATGGCTTATTAAAGGCTATCAGGTTCTAAGTACCTATCCAGGATAGAGTGAGCAAATCAGAACTTTAACTTAGTACAGTTTTGCCACATTAGAAACTAATTGCATTGATATGCTTCAAGATGTTTTATTTTTCAAATCTGCAGATACCAAAAGCCCTAATGCAGGCTACCGCATAAGTTTTTCTTTGTAATATTATGGATGAATCAGTGATTCCTGTTTAAGTTGTATCACACCTGTGTGCCAAGGTTTGATTTTAGCCCAAGTTCAGTAATTTTTATTTTGTCAAAACAATTGATATCTTGAGCATTACTGAGCCAACAGGACATCAAAATAAAAGTTGTCTAAAGTTAAAGGCACAGTACATTAACAAACAAATGATCCTCAGTCACAAAATTATAAATGCAGTTTCTGGGTGGGGATGGGTGGGAGGGGAGTTAATCCTGACTACAGCAATAGAGTCTTCAAAACCACCTTCAAGATAGGGCTACTTGTTCCTTTGTTTCCATCTTGTGACCTTGAGCTCCCTTAAAAAAAATTTCAGTGGAGAATCACAGCTGGTAATGTACTGCGAGTTCTTGAAGCTACACAAGGTATAGTCTGGCTAAGTTACATGTGGTTTCCATATTAGCTTGTTTGGTAGGATATCTGCTGCAAGCAGATTCAGTTGCCCCACCAGTCAACCCCCTGGGAGTTATAGTTTCCTCCATATCCATCACTGTTGTAGAAGCCTCCATAACCACCACCTATGAAAGGCAAGAGAAAGTGATGCTTAATTAACCTGCTAGACTTGTGCCTTCACAACAAGAAAATAACCCAGGGCACAGACAAGATGTCTATTATCTATTAAAGGAAACCCACCCAGAAGTCCTGTCAAATGCACACAAACTAAAGTCCTGGAAAAAGAGGTAGCATCAAACTATTCAAGGACAGGTAACTTGTGCTAGCCTAGATCCAAGAAGGATGCTAAGACTTTGCATAACAAGCACCAGCTGACCTCATATTTAAACATTACCTCCCGAAGTTTTACTACAGCAAGCATTTTACATCTGGTTTTACTATTAGTATTTGCTAGCACTGCCTGCCCAGTTTTTCTTACCTCCAAATCCTCTGCTGCCACTTCCTCCACTGCGGCTGCTGGTTGATCGACTGCTACTAAAGCTACTGCTGCCAGAACCGCTACTTGTTCGATAGTCTCTGGCACCAAATCCTCCACTGAACCTACTGCTGTATAAAGGAAGGAAACACTTGAGTAAAGTCAGTGATATTTTAAGCATTGTAGACATCGAGATTCAAGTACTATATTTCTTAAACTCTGGTTACCAACTACAGCTGGCCAACAACCAGTACAAGTGTCAAGCTCAGCAGGCAAGCTTGCTCAGTAAGCAACCCAATGCTACCTGGAAAGGGCATTCAAGATGGCAAAGGAAAATTTACTATTCAAGTGGGCTCATGTTGAACTTGTCATGTTACCCTAAAAGTTACTCTCTCAGCTCCAGGTAAGATTTGATTCAGGTTTAGAAACTCTGTGGAACAGAGGTCACACTATCTCAGTGTCTAAGTGATACATTTATGACCATCTTTCATGTTGTAGAAAAGGATGACCATTTTACAAGCACACTTCTGAAGAAAAAACCCAAAAAACCTAGAATTCATGTGGTCATATCATCTTAACTATATTAAGAGGAAGGGTTGTCTCTCCTCCCACCCTTTTAAGCCATTAAACATAGCTTTATAATACCAGCTTATGAAGCAGTTCAGGTTTCCATAGCAAAACTATTTCACCAGTGGCCACACACCTGAAGTCTAACGCTCATACCTTTCCTATTTTACATCAGGAGGCATGCATTACCTTCTCCTAAACATCAAAATAGCTGCTTATAGTACATCTCTGGCACATGCAGGTATGCATTTCTAGTTAAGTGCTTTCACAGAGTTCTAAAGCTATTTTTACTAGATGTCATTCTACCACAGCTGTATCTAGTTATTTGCTTAAGAGGAAAAAAGTCTTATGGGTTAATTGCCTTAGAGCAAGATAGAACAAAACTAGACATCAAGCTGTCACCTTCTGATGCACCTAACTCAATTTATCATACAATAGTTTTGTCTTCCTCCAACTGTATTTTTAGACTGAAAATACATCACAGAACTGCCTCGCACAATGGATTAAGTACACTTTTAGCCAATCTGTGACAATTACCTCTTGGATCGCCCACGGCTACCACCTCCTTTGTGATGCTGTTCATAAGCCATGTTTTCCAGCCAAGATGGTACTTCTTGCTTAGCCTCAACAAGAAGATCAAGCAAGTCCTTGGTGATGTTTATGTTCCTCTCATTGAAGAATGAGGTGGCAAGACCTGAAGTAAACATTCAGTTTTAGCACCACACAAAACAAGTACCCATTCCACAACTCCACTTGCAGCTGTGACAAGTACAGTATCGGATTCCTTATAGCCAAGCTTGAGAACACAACAGTTACCTAAATAGAAAGCTATTTCTAGTCACAAAACACTGGCTATTTACTGACACAGAAGATACTAAACTTACATGTGGCAGAGCTTTTTAACAGCAACAAAAGCACTAAAGGAACTGGTTACTTTCCACACTGGCTAGACAGCAGTGACCAGCTTCTGGTCACAGAAGGTAGCACATGGGTTTCTCTCAAGTACTTAGTTGGAATTTGCTACTTGGCTAATACTACTACATGTATCAACTCCAGTATTAAGTGCTGTCTATGAAAATTCCAGATAATACTACTTACCGAGGTTTCCTACACGGCCTGTACGACCAATACGATGTACATACTCTTCAATGTCACTTGGCAAGTCAAAGTTTATGACATGCTTTACATTTGAGATATCCAGTCCTCTTGCTGCTACCTAGTGGTTAAAGGATTAAATCAAGTCTTAGTAAAATTCCACAGGCCAAATAACAGGCTTACTGGCTCAAGCTTCATAGATTTCACTTACTGCTGTGGCAACGAGAATTGGGCTCTTGCCCGAACGGAACTGGTGCAGTGCTTCCTCTCTGTCTCTTTGAGAGCGATCTCCATGTATACTTGTGCAGGCATATCCTTCATGGTACAAGAAGTCCTCAAGAGCATCTGCACCCTTTTTAGTTTCCACGAACACCAGAGTCAAGGAATCCTTGCCTAATAATAATTAAGGCACAAGTTAACAGAAGAAAAGCTACACAGACAAATACTTGGCTCCACCACCTTGTACAAGGCAGTTTCAGTTCTCTGCTCTTGTTTATTCTAAACTGGACACTAGAGACCTCCCTCCTCATTTTATATTACCAGAAGAGCTTACATCAACTTAAAACTGACATTTAGCCAGTGCAATACATTCACTGCATATTAAGGAAATACCTTTTCATTCACCTACTCAATAGTTCCTATTACTTGAGTCTTTAGATTTTCCTCATCTGAATTTTGTGTTATTTGCTTATCTGAAACTGGTCTTTACCTGTAGCATTTAGCAGGTCAAGCAGAAATGATCGTTTGTCTGACTCTTCCACCCATACTACTTTCTGTGTGATATTTTCAGATGTAGAACCTACTCTGCCAACAGCCAGAAAGATATATTCATCCAGGAAGTCACGAGCTAGCATCTAAAAAGGGAAGGGGGGAAAGAAAAAAAATTTAAATGGCATATTTTTCCCCTCCTTCCAGAGATGAAATCTGGCCCTACGACATGTTAGAAGTATTTGAACTTTTCTGAAGTACCTGGATTTCCTTGGGGAAAGTAGCACTGAACATCATGGTATGACGAACCCCCTTTGGTGGCATAGTATCTTGTTCAACAATCCGACGAATTTGAGGTTCAAACCCCATATCAAGCATTCTGTCAGCTTCATCAAGCACTAGGTACCTAAACAGTAGTAACAAAAAAGGTAATTCTTCAGAGCTTTTTTCTTTAAGCTGTAACCCAGCACAGATACTGGACCACAAGTTCTCAACTACATGTTTACACAGTCCAAAAGCTACAACTTAAGTGTCATTAACTCCAGATCTCACTTTAAAACGCACAGTTGCTTGTTGTCAAGTCATTTACATATGGACAAGAACACTTTACTTACTTGCAGAAATCCAGTCCAATCTTTCCCCTCTCCATCATATCAACCAGTCGTCCTGGAGTTGCTACAAGCAAGTGACATCCACGTTCTAAGTCACGTATCTGCTGACCAATGTCTGCACCACCGTATACAACACAGGGACGAACTCTGGAACGGTATGCAAACTATAAAGCAAAGTAAGTTAGCTCTAAGAAAAACCACACTTCAGCTATTTTATAATAATTAACTCCTAGATATACCTTTCTGGCTTCCTCATAGATTTGCACAGCCAATTCTCTAGTCGGAGCCAAGACCAGTGAGATTGGATATTGCTTGCGGCGCCCATACCTTCCATTCTCCTGAAGGAAAAAAAATACTGTGAATGAGTACCCCAAATACAAAGGGAATTAAAACAGATACTATAGGCAATGTTTAAGACAGATCACCCAAGTTTGTCTTAACAAGAGGAAAAAAACCACAGCTGGGAGCCAACTTGTTTTAAGCACTGCATCTGAAGACTGCCCTACTACAGTACCCAATTGGTTAATACATTAACAGCAACACAGCTGCACAAGCTTGGCCTCTACAACTTGCACTGTGATCCATAACTTAAGCAGCAGAGAAATAATAGCCATAAAACCTGTAGTGACTTTAGGACAGAAGTAACAACAGATGTGTGACCAAGTAGCTTTTTTTTGCAGCAAGAAAAGCACTTTTAAACCTTATACAACAAACACACTTGTAAACAACCTTTTCTCTAGACAATTACACATATCAACTCTTTAGGTAGGAAAAAAAAGGCATTCTACAGCCTGTATTTTTCAAGAGAAATAGCTAAAGTCTTCTAGACGTTGAGAAGCTCGCCTATCCTACCCAAAATAACGCCAACATTTAAGCCCAGCTACTGTGTTCAGAAGAAGGCAACAGCATACAAGGCAAAGATACACATGTTCCAGGGCTGGGTATTTAAATACTTGCCTTCATAGCTCTCAAGGCATCACCAGGGCCATCTGCATAGATCTGGCTCAATATTGGTAGAAGAAACGCAGCCGTTTTCCCAGACCCTATCAGAACACAAATCAGTATTACTAATAGTTATTTCAAAGCTACTGTACTGTCAACTATAGCACTAATCCTCTATCACTAGCATATTCCAAATAACACCTGCACTACTACATGGATGCTACCTATGCCATTGGAGTGCACTCAGCCAGTAGAGCTCATCTACAAAAGACTTGTCACTCATCACCACAATACCCTGCAGTGAATGTGATTTAAGCCATGAACATTTCTCTCGGGACAAATGCATTAGATCCAGTCAAACTACATCTAAACAGTTGCAAGACTCTAAAGCTAATTAACTTCCAACACTGTAGGTATTGCAGTATACTCTGAACA